>NC_091471.1:373175608-374416640 GCF_036971445.1 Narcine bancroftii
GGCTCTGATTCCCTGCATCAGATTCCCTGCCTCAGATTCCCTGCCTCTGATTCCCCGCCCCTGATTCCCTGCCTCTGATTCCCCGCCTCTGATTCCCTGCCTCAGATTCCCTGCCTCAGATTCCCTGCCTCAGATTCCCTGCCTGTGATTCCCCGCCTTTGATTCCCCACCTCTTATTCCCCGCCTCTGATTCCCCACCTCTGATTCCGTGCCTCTGATTCCCTGCCTCTGTTTCCCCGCCTCTGATTCCCCGCCTCTGATTCCCCGCCTCAGATTCCCCGGCTCTGATTGCCTGCCTGAGATTCCATGCCTCACATACCCCGCCTCAGATTCCCCGCCTCAGATTACCCGCCTCATATTCCCCGCCTCAGATTCCCCGCCTCAGATTCCCCGCCTCAGATTCCCCGCCTCAGATTCCCCGCCTCAGATTCCCCGCCTCAGATTCCCTGCCTCAGATTCCCTACCTCAGATTCCCTGCCTCAGATTCCCTTCATCTGATTCCATTCATCTGATTCCCTGCCTCTGATTCCCTGCCTCTTATTGCCTGCCTCTGATTCCCTGCCTCTGATTCCCTGCCTCAGATTCCCTGCCTCAGATTCCCTGCCTCAGATTCCCCGCCTCTGATTCCCTGCCTCAGATTCCCTGCCTCAGATTCCCTGCCTCAGATTCCCCGCCTCAGAATCCCGGCCTCTGATTCCCTGTCTCTGTTTCCCCGCCTCTGATTCCCCGCCTCTGATTCCCCGCCTCAGATTCCCCGGCTCTGATTTCCTGCCTGAGATTCCCCGCCTCAGATTAAACGCCTCAGATTCCCCGCCTCAGATTCCCCGCCTCAGATTCCCCGCCTCAGATTCCCCGCCTCAGAAACCCCGCCTCAGATTCCCCGCCTCAGATACCCCGCATCAGGTTCCCCGCCTCAGATTCCCCGCCTCAGATTCCCCGCCTCAGATTCCCCGCCTCTGATTCCCCACCTCTGATTGCCTGCCACTGATTGCCCGCCTCTGATTTCCCGCCTCTGATTCCCCGCCTCTGATTCCCCACCTCTGTCTGTATGCCTCTCTTTCCCCTCCACTCTTTCCGTGTCTGTCTTTCCCTCCCTCAATTTCAACAACACTGTTTGATCTGTTTTGTGTACCTCATTTTAAACACACAAGTTCCAACCACTATGTTTTGCCCGCCTCTTTCCCCGCCTCTATTTATCCACCTATGTTTACCTGCCTCTGTTTACCCGCCTGTTTCCCCGCCTCTGATTCCCCACCTTTCATTCCCTGCCTCTCTTTCTCTGCCTCTCTTTCCCCACATCTCTTTTCCTCCCCCTGATTCCCCGCCTCTGATTCCCCGCCTCTGATTCCCTGCCTCTGATTCCCCGCCTCTGATTCCCTGCCTCAGATTCCCTACCTCAGATTCCCTGCCTCAGATTCCCTGCCTCAGATTCCCCGCCTCTGATTCCCCGCCTCTTATTCCCCGCCTCTGATTCCCCTCCTCTGATTCCCCACCTCTGATTCCCTGCCTCAGATTCCCCGGCTCTGATTCCCTGCATCAGATTCCCTGCCTCAGATTCTTTGCCTCTGATTCCCCGCCCCTGATTCCCTGCCTCTGATTCCCCGCCTCTGATTCCCTGCCTCAGATTCCCTGCCTCAGATTCCCTGCCTCAGATTCCCTGCCTGTGATTCCCCGCCTTTGATTCCCCACCTCTTATTCCCCGCCTCTGATTCCCCACCTCTGATTCCGTGCCTCTGATTCCCTGCCTCTGTTTCCCCGCCTCTGATTCCCCGCCTCTGATTCCCCGCCTCAGATTCCCCGGCTCTGATTCCCTGCCTGAGATTCCATGCCTCACATACCCCACCTCAGATTCCCCGCCTCAGATTCCCCGCCTCAGATTCCCCGCCTCAGATTCCCCGCCTCAGATTCCCCGCCTCAGATTCCCCGCCTCAGATTCCCCGCCTCAGATTCCCCGCCTCAGATTCCCCGCCTCAGATTCTCCGCCTCAGATTCCCCGCCTCAGATTCCCCGCCTCAGATTCCCCGCCTCAGATTCCCTGCCTCAGATTCCCTGCCTCTGATTGCCTGCCACTGATTCCCTGCCTCTGATTCCCTGCCTCTGATTCCCTGCCTCTTATTCCCTGCCTCTGATTCCCTGCCTCTGATTCCCTGCCTCTGATTCTGCGCCTCTGATTCCACGCCTCTCTTTCCGTATCTCTGATTCCCCGCCTCTGATTCCCTGCCTCTGATACCCTGCCTCTCTTTGCCTGCCTCTATTTCGGTGCCTCTTTCTCTGCATCTAGTTTCCCACATCTCATTTGCCCCCTCTGATAACCCGCCTCTGATTCCATGCCTCTGATTCCCCGCCTTTGATTCCCCACATCTGATTCCCTGCCTTTGATTCCCCGCCTCTGATTCCCTGCCTCAGATTCCCTGCCTCAGATTCCCTGCCTCAGATTCCCTGCCTCAGATTCCCTGCCTCTGATTCCCCGCCTCTGATTCCCCGCCTCTTATTCCCCGCCTCTGATTCCCCGCCTCTGATTCCCCGCCTCTGATTCCCTGCCTCTGTTTCCCCGCCTCTGATTCCCCGCCTCTGATTCCCCGCCTCAGATTTCCCGGCTCTGATTCCCTGCCTGAGATTCCCTGCCTGAGATTCCCCGCATCAGATTCCCTGCCTCAGATTCCCCGCCTCAGATTCCCCGCCTCAGATTCCCCGCCTCAGATTCCCCGTCTCAGATTCCCCGCCTCAGATTCCCCACCTCAGATTCCCCGCCTCAGATTCCCTGCCTCAGATTCCCTGCCTCTGATTGCCTTCCTCTGATTCCCTGCCTCTGATTCCCTGCCTCTGATTCCCTGCCTCTGATTCCCTGCCTCTGATTCCCTGCCTCTGATTCCCTGCCTCTGATTCCGCACCTCTGATTCCACGCATCTCTGACCGTGTCTCTGATTCCCCGCCTCTGATTCCCTGCCTCTGATACCCTGCCTCTCTTTGCCTGCCTCTATTTCCGTGCCTCTTCCTCTGCATCTAGATTCCCACATCTCATTTGCCCCCTCTGATAACCCACCTCTGATTCCATGCCTCTGATTCCCCTCCTCTGATTCCCCGCCTCTGATTCCCTGCCTCAGATTCCCTGCCTCAGATTCCTTGCCTCAGATTCCCTGCCTCTGATTCCCCGCCTCTGATACCCCGCCTCTTATTCCCCGCCTCTGATTCCCCGACTCTGAATCCCCGCCTCTGATTCCCTGCCTCTGTTTCCCTGCCTCTGATTCCCCGCGTCTGATTCCCCACCTCAAATTCCCCGGCTGTGATTCCCTGCCTGAGATTCCATGCCTCAGAATCCCCGCCTCAGATTTCCTGCCTCAGATTCCCCGCCTCAGATTCCCCGCATCAGATTCCCCGCCTCAGATTCCCTGCCTCAGATTCCCCGCCTCAGATTCCCCGCCTCAGATTCCCCGCCTCAGATTCCCCGCCTCAGATTCCCTGCGTCAGATTCCCTGCCTCAGATTCCCTGCCTCAGATTCCCTTCATCTGATTCCCTTCATCTGATTCCCTGCCTCTGATTCCCTGCCTCTGATTCAATGCCTCTGATTCCCCGCCTCTGATTCCCTGCCTCTGATTCCCTGCCTCTGATTGCCTGCCTCTGATTCCCTGCCTCTGATTCCCTGCCTCTGATTCCCTGCCTCTGATTCCGCGCCTCTGATTCCACGCCTCTCTTTCCTTGTCTCTGATTCCCCGCCTCTGATTCCCTGCCTCTGATACCCAGCCTCTCTTTGCCTGCCTCTTTTTCCGTGCCTCTTTCTCTGCATCTAGTTTCCCACATCTCATTTGCCCCCTCTGATAACCCGCCTCTGATTCCATGCCTCTGATTCACTGCCTCAGATCCCCTGCCTCAGATACCCCGACTCAGATTTACCGCCTCAGATTCCCCGCCTCAGATTCCCTGCCTCAGATTCCCTGCCTCAGATTCCCTGCCTCAGATTCCCTGCCTCAGATTCCCTGCCTCCGATTCCCCGCCTCTGATTCCCCGCCTCTGATTCCCCGCCTCTGATTCCCAGCCTCTGAATCCTCGCCTCTGAATCCCCGCCTCTGATTCCCCGCCTCTGTTTCCCCGCCTCTGATTCCCCGCCTCTGATTCCCCGCCTCTGATTCCATGCCTCTGATTCCCCGCCTCTGATTCCAGGCCTCCTATTCCCCGCCTCTGATTCCCCACCTCTGATTGCCTGCCACTGATTGCCCGCCTCGTATTCCCCGCCTCTGATTCCCCGCCTCTGATTCCCCACCTCTGTCTGTATGCCTCTCTTTCGCCTCCGCTTTTTCCCCTACACTCTTTCCGCGCCTCTCTTTCCCTCCCTCAATTTCAACAACTCTGTTTGATCTGTTCTGTGTACCTCATTTTCAACACACAAGTTCCAACAACTATGTTTCACCCATCACTTTCCCCGCCTCTATGTTTCCGCCTATGTTTACCCGCCTCTGTTTACCCACCTGTTTCACCGCCTATGATTCCCCGCCTCAGATTCCCCACCTCTGTCTCGACGCCTCTCTTTTGCCTCCACTCTTTCCCCTCCACTCTTTCCGTGCCTGTCTTTCCCTCCCTCAATTTCAACAACACTGTTTGATCTGTTTTGTGTACCTCATTTTAAACACACAAGTTCCAACCACTATGTTTTGCCCGCCTCTTTCCCCGCCTCTATTTATCCACCTATGTTTACCTGCCTCTGTTTACCCGCCTGTTTCCCCGCCTCTGATTCCCCACCTTTCATTCCCTGCCTCTCTTTCTCTGCCTCTCTTTCCCCACATCTCTTTTCCTCCCCCTGATTCCCCGCCTCTGATTCCCTGCCTCTGATTCCCTGCCTCTGATTCCCCGCCTCTGATTCCCTGCCTCAGATTCCCTACCTCAGATTCCCTGCCTCAGATTCCCTGCCTCAGATTCCCCGCCTCTGATTCCCCGCCTCTTATTCCCCGCCTCTGATTTACCTCCTCTGATTCCCCACCTCTGATTCCCTGCCTCAGATTCCCCGGCTCTGATTCCCTGCATCAGATTCCCTGCCTCAGATTCCCTGCCTCTGATTCCCCGCCCCTGATTCCCTGCCTCTGATTCCCCGCCTCTGATTCCCTGCCTCAGATTCCCTGCCTCAGATTCCCTGCCTCAGATTCCCTGCCTGTGATTCCCCGCCTTTGATTCCCCACCTCTTATTCCCCGCCTCTGATTCCCCACCTCTGATTCCGTGCCTCTGATTCCCTGCCTCTGTTTCCCCGCCTCTGATTCCCTGCCTCTGATTCCCCGCCTCAGATTCCCCGGCTCTGATTCCCTGCCTGAGATTCCATGCCTCACATACCCCACCTCAGATTCCCCGCCTCAGATTCCCCGCCTCAGATTCCCCGCCTCAGATTCCCCGCCTCAGATTCCCCGCCTCAGATTCCCCGCCTCAGATTCCCCGCCTCAGATTCCCCGCCTCAGATTCCCCGCCTCAGATTCTCCGCCTCAGATTCCCCGCCTCAGATTCCCCGCCTCAGATTCCCCGCCTCAGATTCCCTGCCTCAGATTCCCTGCCTCTGATTGCCTGCCACTGATTCCCTGCCTCTGATTCCCTGCCTCTGATTCCCTGCCTCTTATTCCCTGCCTCTGATTCCCTGCCTCTGATTCCCTGTTCTGATTCCGAGCCTCTGATTCCACGCCTCTCTTTCCGTATCTCTGATTCCCCGCCTCTGATTCCCTGCCTCTGATACCCTGCCTCTCTTTGCCTGCCTCTATTTCGGTGCCTCTTTCTCTGCATCTAGTTTCCCACATCTCATTTGCCCACTCTGATAACCCGCCTCTGATTCCATGCCTCTGATTCCCCGCCTCTGATTCCCCGCCTCTGATTCCCTGCCTCTGATTCCCCGCCTCTGATTCCCTGCCTCAGATTCCCTGCCTCAGATTCCCTGCCTCAGATTCCCTGCCTCAGATTCCCTGCCTCTGATTCCCCGCCTCTGATTCCCCGCCTCTTATTCCCCGCCTCTGATTCCCCGCCTCTGATTCCCCGCCTCTGATTCCCTGCCTCTGTTTCCCCGCCTCTGATTCCCCGCCTCTGATTCCCCGCATCAGATTTCCCGGCTCTAATTCTCTGCCTGAGATTCCATGCCTGAGATTCCCCGCCTCAGATTCCCTGCCTCAGATTCCCCGCCTCAGATTCCCCGCCTCATATTCCCCACCTCAGATTCCCCTTCTCAGATTCCCCGCCTCAGATTCCCCGCCTCAGATTCCCCGCCACAGATTCCCTGCCTCAGATTCCCTGCCTCTGATTGCCTTCCTCTGATTCCCTGCCTCTGATTCCCTGCCTCTGATTCCCTGCCTCTGATTCCCTGCCTCTGATTCCCTGCCTCTAATTCCCTGCCTCTGATTCAGCACCTCTGATTCCACGCCTCTCTTTCCGTGTCTCTGATTCCCCGCCTCTGATTCCCTGCCTCTGATACCATGCCTCTCTTTGCCTGCCTCTATTTCCGTGCCTCTTTCTCTGCATCTAGTTTCCCACATCTCATTTGCCCCCTCTGATAACCCGCCTCTGATTCCATGCCTCTGATTCCCCGCCTCTGATCCCCGCCTCTGATTCCCCGCCTCTGATTCCCTGCCTCAGATTCCCTGCCTCAGATTCCTTGCCTCAGATTCCCTGCCTCTGATTCCCCGCCTCAGATTCCCCGCCTCAGATTCCCTGCCTCAGAATCCCCGCCTCAGATTCCCCGCCTCAGATTCCCCGCCTCTGATTCCCCGCCTCAGATTCCCTGCCTCAGATTCCCTACCTCAGATTCCCTGCCTCAGATTCCCTTCATCTGATTCCATTCATCTGATTCCCTGCCTCTGATTCCCTGCCTCTGATTTCCTGCCTCTGATTTCCCACCTCTGATTCCCCGCCTCAGATTCCCTGCCTCAGATTCCCTGCCTCAGATTCTCTGCCTCTGATTCCCTGCCTCAGATTCCCTGCCTCAGATTTCCTGCCTCAGATTCCCTGCCTCTGATTGCCTGCCTCTGATTCCCTGCCTCTGATTCCCTGCCTCAGATTCCCTGCCTCAGATTCCCTGCCTCAGATTCCCCGCCTCTGATTCCCTGCCTCAGATTCCCTGCCTCAGATTCCCTGCCTCAGATTCCCCGCCTCAGAATCCCGGCCTCTGATTCCCTGTCTCTGTTTCCCCGCCTCTGATTCCCCGCCTCTGATTCCCCGCCTCAGATTCCCCGGCTCTGATTCCCTGCCTGAGATTCCCCGCCTCAGATTAAACGCCTCAGATTCCCCGCCTCAGATTCCCCGCCTCAGATTCCCCGCCTCAGATTCCCCGCTTCAGATTCCCCGCCTCAGATTCCGCGTATCAGGTTCCCCGCCTCAGATTCCCCGCCTCAGATTCCCCGCCTCAGATTCCCCGCCTCAGATTCCCTGCCTCAGATTCCCTGCCTCTGATTGCCTGCCTCTGATACCCTGCCTCTGATTCCCTGCCTCTGATTCACTGCCTCTGATTCCCTGCCTCTGATTCCCTGCCTCTGATTCCCTGCCTCTGATTCTGCGCCTCTGATTCCACGCCTCTCTTTCCGTATCTCTGATTCCCCGCATCTGATTCCCTGCCTCTGATACCCTGCCTCACTTTGCCTGCCTCTATTTCGGTGCCTCTTTCTCTGCATCTAGTTTCCTACATCTCATTTGCCCCCTCTGATAACCCGCCTCTGATTCCATGCCTCTGATTCCCCGCCTCTGATCCCCGCCTCTGATTCCCCGCCTCTGATTCCCTGCCTCAGATTCCCTGCCTCAGATTCCTTGCCTCAGATTCCCTGCCTCTGATTCCCCGCCTCTGATTCCCCACCTCTTATTCCCCGCCTCTGATTCCCCGCCTCTGATTCCCCGCCTCTGATTCCCTGCCTCTGTTTCCCCGCCTCTGATTCCCCGCGTCTGATTCCCCGCCTCAGATTCCCCGGCTCTGATTCCCTGCCTGAGATTCCATGCCTCAGAATCCCCGCCTCAGATTCCCTGCCTCAGATTCCCGCCTCAGATTCCCCGCCTCAGATTCCCCGCCTCAGATTCCCTGCCTCAGAATCCCCGCCTCAGATTCCCCGCCTCAGATTCCCCGCCTCAGATTCCCCGCCTCAGATTCCCTGCCTCAGATTCCCTACCTCAGATTCCCTGCCTCAGATTCCCTTCATCTGATTCCATTCATCTGATTCCCTGCCTCTGATTCCCTGCCTCTGATTTCCTGCCTCTGATTTCCCACCTCTGATTCCCCGCCTCAGATTCCCTGCCTCAGATTCCCTGCCTCAGATTCTCTGCCTCTGATTCCCTGCCTCAGATTCCCTGCCTCAGATTTCCTGCCTCAGATTCCCTGCCTCTGATTGCCTGCCTCTGATTCCCTGCCTCTGATTCCCTGCCTCAGATTCCCTGCCTCAGATTCCCTGCCTCAGATTCCCCGCCTCTGAATCCCTGCCTCAGATTCCCTGCCTCAGATTCCCTGCCTCAGATTCCCCGCCTCAGAATCCCGGCCTCTGATTCCCTGTCTCTGTTTCCCCGCCTCTGATTCCCCGCCTCTGATTCCCCGCCTCAGATTCCCCGGCTCTGATTCCCTGCCTGAGATTCCCCGCCTCAGATTAAATGCCTCAGATTCCCCGCCTCAGATTCCCCGCCTCAGATTCCCCGCCTCAGATTCCCCGCTTCAGATTCCCCGCCTCAGATTCCCCGTATCAGGTTCCCCGCCTCAGATTCCCCGCCTCAGATTCCCCGCCTCAGATTCCCCGCCTCAGATTCCCTGCCTCAGATTCCCTGCCTCTGATTGCCTGCCTCTGATACCCTGCCTCTGATTCCCTGCCTCTGATTCACTGCCTCTGATTCCCTGCCTCTGATTCCCTGCCTCTGATTCCCTGCCTCTGATTCTGCGCCTCTGATTCCACGCCTCTCTTTCCGTATCTCTGATTCCCCGCCTCTGATTCCCTGCCTCTGATACCCTGCCTCACTTTGCCTGCCTCTATTTCGGTGCCTCTTTCTCTGCATCTAGTTTCCCACATCTCATTTGCCCCCTCTGATAACCCGCCACTGATTCCATGCCTCTGATTCCCCGCCTTTGATTCCCCACCTCTGATTCCCTGCCTTTGATTCCCCGCCTCTGATTCCCTGCCTCAGATTCCCTGCCTCAGATTCCCTGCCTCAGATTCCCTGCCTCAGATTCCCTGCCTCTGATTCCCCGCCTCTGATTCCCCGCCTCTTATTCCCCGCCTCTGATTCCCCGCCTCTGATTCCCCGCCTCTGATTCCCCGCCTCTGATTCCCAGCCTCTGAATCCTCGCCTCTGAATCCCCGCCTCTGATTCCCCGCCTCTGTTTCCCCGCCTCTGATTCCCCGCCTCTGATTCCCCGCCTCTGATTCCATGCCTCTGATTCCCCGCCTCTGATTCCAGGCCTCCTATTCCCCGCCTCTGATTCCCCACCTCTGATTGACTGCCACTGATTGCCCGCCTCTGATTTCCCTCCTCTGATTCCCCGCCTCTGATTCCCCACCTCTGTCTGTATGCCTCTCTTTCGCCTCCGCTTTTTCCCCTACACTCTTTCCGCGCCTCTCTTTCCCTCCCTCAATTTCAACAACTCTGTTTGATCTGTTCTGTGTACCTCATTTTCAACATACAAGTTCCAACAACTATGTTTCACCCATCACTTTCCCCGCCTCTATGTTTCCGCCTATGTTTACCCGCCTCTGTTTACCCACCTGTTTCACCGCCTATGATTCCCCGCCTCTGATTCCCCACCTCTGTCTCGATGCCTCTCTTTCGCCTCCACTCTTTCCCCTCCACTCTTTCCGTGCCTGTCTTTCCCTCCCTCAATTTCAACAACACTGTTTGATCTGTTTTGTGTACCTCATTTTAAACACACAAGTTCCAACCACTATGTTTTGCCCGCCTCTTTCCCCGCCTCTATTTATCCACCTATGTTTACCTGCCTCTGTTTACCCGCCTGTTTCCCCGCCTCTGATTCCCCACCTTTCATTCCCTGCCTCTCTTTCTCTGCCTCTCTTTCCCCACATCTCTTTTCCTCCCCCTGATTCCCCGCCTCTGATTCCCCGCCTCTGATTCCCTGCCTCTGATTCCCCGCCTCTGATTCCCTGCCTCAGATTCCCTACCTCAGATTCCCTGCATCAGATTCCCTGCCTCAGATTCCCCGCCTCTGATTCCCCGCCTCTTATTCCCCGCCTCTGATTCCCCTCCTCTGATTCCCCACCTCTGATTCCCTGCCTCAGATTCCCCGGCTCTGATTCCCTGCATCAGATTCCCTGCCTCAGATTCCCTGCCTCTGATTCCCCGCCCCTGATTCCCTGCCTCTGATTCCCCGCCTCTGATTCCCTGCCTCAGATTCCCTGCCTCAGAATCCCTGCCTCAGATTCCCTGCCTGTGATTCCCCGCCTTTGATTCCCCACCTCTTATTCCCCGCCTCTGATTCCCCACCTCTGATTCCGTGCCTCTGATTCCCTGCCTCTGTTTCCCCGCCTCTGATTCCCCGCCTCTGATTCCCCGCCTCAGATTCCCCGGCTCTGATTGCCTGCCTGAGATTCCATGCCTCACATACCCCGCCTCAGATTCCCCGCCTCAGATTCCCCGCCTCAGATTCCCCGCCTCAGATTCCCCGCCTCAGATTCCCCGCCTCAGATTCCCCGCCTCAGATTCCCAGCCTCAGATTCCCCGCCTCAGATTCCCCGCCTCAGATTCTCCGCCTCAGATTCCCCGCCTCAGATTCCCCGCCTCAGATTCCCCGCCTCAGATTCCCTGCCTCAGATTCCCTGCCTCTGATTGCCTGCCACTGATTCCCTGCCTCTGATTCCCTGCCTCTGATTCCCTGCCTCTTATTCCCTGCCTCTGATTCCCTGCCTCTGATTCCCTGTTCTGATTCCGAGCCTCTGATTCCACGCCTCTCTTTCCGTATCTCTGATTCCCCGCCTCTGATTCCCTGCCTCTGATACACTGCCTCTCTTTGCCTGCCTCTATTTCAGTGCCTCTTTCTCTGCATCTAGTTTCCCACATCTCATTTGCCCACTCTGATAACCCGCCTCTGATTCCATGCCTCTGATTCCCCGCCTCTGATTCCCCGCCTCTGATTCCCTGCCTCTGATTCCCCGCCTCTGATACCCTGCCTCAGATTCCCTGCCTCAGATTCCCTGCCTCAGATTCCCTGCCTCAGATTCCCTGCCTCTGATTCCCCGCCTCTGATTCCCCGCCTCTTATACCCCGCCTCTGATTCCCCGCCTCTGATTCCCCGCCTCTGATTCCCTGCCTCTGTTTCCCCGCCTCTGATTCCCCGCCTCTGATTCCCCGCATCAGATTTCCCGGCTCTAATTCTCTGCCTGAGATTCCATGCCTGAGATTCCCCGCCTCAGATTCCCTGCCTCAGATTCCCCTCCTCAGATTCCCCGCCTCATATTCCCCGCCTCAGATTCCCCATCTCAGATTCCCCGCCTCAGATTCCCCACCTCAGATTCCCCGCCTCAGATTCCCTGCCTCAGATTCCCTGCCTCTGATTGCCTTCCTCTGATTCCCTGCCACTGATTCCCTGCCTCTGATTCCCTGCCTCTGATTCCCTGCCTCTGATTCCCTGCCTCTAATTCCCTGCCTCTGATTCCGCACCTCTGATTCCACGCCTCTCTTTCCGTGTCTCTGATTCCCCGCCTCTGATTCCCTGCCTCTGATACCCTGCCTCTCTTTGGCTGCCTCTATTTCCGTGCCTCTTTCTCTGCATCTAGTTTCCCACATCTCATTTGCCCCCTCTGATAACCCGCCTCTGATTCCATGCCTCTGATTCCCCGCCTCTGATTCCCCGCCTCTGATTCCCCGCCTCTGATTCCCTGCCTCAGATTCCCTGCCTCAGATTCCTCGCCTCAGATTCCCTGCCTCTGATTCCCCGCCTCTGATTCCCCACCTCTTATTCCCCGCCTCTGATTCCCCGCCTCTGATTCCCCGCCTCTGATTCCCTGCCTCTGTTTCCCCGCCTCTGATTCCCCGCGTCTGATTCCCCGCCTCAGATTCCCCGGCTCTGATTCCCTGCCTGAGATTCCATGCCTCAGAATCCCCGCCTCAGATTCCCTGCCTCAGATTCCCCGCCTCAGATTCCCCGCCTCAGATTCCCCGCCTCAGATTCCCTGCCTCAGATTCCCCGCCTCAGATTCCCCGCCTCAGATTCCCCGCCTCAGATTCCCCGCCTCAGATTCCCTGCCTCAGATTCCCTACCTCAGATTCCCTGCCTCAGATTCCCTTCATCTGATTCCATTCATCTGATTCCCTGCCTCTGATTCCCTGCCTCTTATTGCCTGCCTCTGATTCCCTGCCTCTGATTCCCTGCCTCAGATTCCCTGCCTCAGATTCCCTGCCTCAGATTCCCCGCCTCTGATTCCCTGCCTCAGATTCCCTGCCTCAGATTCCCTGCCTCAGATTCCCCGCCTCAGAATCCCGGCCTCTGATTCCCTGTCTCTGTTTCCCCGCCTCTGATTCCCCGCCTCAGATTCCCCGGCTCTGATTTCCTGCCTGAGATTCCCCGCCTCAGATTAAACGCCTCAGATTCCCCGCCTCAGATTCCCCGCCTCAGATTCCCCGCCTCAGATTCCCCGCCTCAGAAACCCCGCCTCAGATTCCCCGCCTCAGATTCCCCGCATCAGGTTCCCCGCCTCAGATTCCCCGCCTCAGATTCCCCGCCTCAGATTCCCCGCCTCTGATTCCCCACCTCTGATTGCCTGCCACTGATTGCCCGCCTCTGATTTCCCGCCTCTGATTCCCCGCCTCTGATTCCCCACCTCTGTCTGTATGCCTCTCTTTCGCCTCCGCTTTTTCCCCTACACTCTTTCCGCGCCTCTCTTTCCCTCCCTCAATTTCAACAACTCTGTTTGATCTGTTCTGTGTACCTCATTTTCAACACACAAGTTCCAACAACTATGTTTCACCCATCACTTTCCCCGCCTCTATGTTTCCGCCTATGTTTACCCGCCTCTGTTTACCCACCTGTTTCACCGCCTATGATTCCCCGCCTCAGATTCCCCACCTCTGTCTCGATGCCTCTCTTTTGCCTCCACTCTTTCCCCTCCACTCTTTCCGTGCCTGTCTTTCCCTCCCTCAATTTCAACAACACTGTTTGATCTGTTTTGTGTACCTCATTTTAAACACACAAGTTCCAACCACTATGTTTTGCCCGCCTCTTTCCCCGCCTCTATTTATCCACCTATGTTTACCAGCCTCTGTTTACCCGCCTGTTTCCCCGCCTCTGATTCCCCACCTTTCATTCCCTGCCTCTCTTTCTCTGCCTCTCTTTCCCCACATCTCTTTTCCTCCCCCTGATTCCCCGCCTCTGATTCCCCGCCTCTGATTCCCTGCCTCTGATTCCCCGCCTCTGATTCCCTGCCTCAGATTCCCTACCTCAGATTCCCTGCCTCAGATTCCCTGCCTCAGATTCCCCGCCTCAGATTCCCCGCCTCTGATTCCCTGCCTCTGATTCCCCGCCTCTGATTCCCTGCCTCAGATTCCCTACCTCAGATTCCCTGCCTCAGATTCCCTGCCTCAGATTCCCCGCCTCTGATTCCCCGCCTCTTATTCCCCGCCTCTGATTCCCCTCCTCTGATTCCCCACCTCTGATTCCCTGCCTCAGATTCCCCGGCTCTGATTCCCTGCATCAGATTCCCTGCCTCAGATTCCCTGACTCTGATTCCCCGCCCCTGATTCCCTGCCTCTGATTCCCCGCCTCTGATTCCCTGCCTCAGATTCCCTGCCTCAGATTCCCTGCCTCAGATTCCCTGCCTGTGATTCCCCGCCTTTGATTCCCCACCTCTTATTCCCCGCCTCTGATTCCCCACCTCTGATTCCGTGCCTCTGATTCCCTGCCTCTGTTTCCCCGCCTCTGATTCCCCGCCTCTGATTCCCCGCCTCAGATTCCCCGGCTCTGATTCCCTGCCTGAGATTCCATGCCTCACATACCCCACCTCAGATTCCCCGCCTCAGATTCCCCGCCTCAGATTCCCCGCCTCAGATTCCCCGCCTCAGATTCCCCGCCTCAGATTCCCCGCCTCAGATTCCCCGCCTCTGATTCCCCGCCTCAGATTCCCCGCCTCAGATTCTCCGCCTCAGATTCCCCGCCTCAGATTCCCCGCCTCAGATTCCCCGCCTCAGATTCCCTGCCTCAGATTCCCTGCCTCTGATTGCCTGCCACTGATTCCCTGCCTCTGATTCCCTGCCTCTGATTCCCTGCCTCTTATTCCCTGCCTCTGATTCCCTGCCTCTGATTCCCTGCCTCTGATTCTGCGCCTCTGATTCCACGCCTCTCTTTCCGTATCTCTGATTCCCCGCCTCTGATTCCCTGCCTCTGATACCCTGCCTCTCTTTGCCTGCCTCTATTTCGGTGCCTCTTTCTCTGCATCTAGTTTCCCACATCTCATTTGCCCCCTCTGATAACCCGCCTCTGATTCCATGCCTCTGATTCCCCGCCTTTGATTCCCCACCTCTGATTCCCTGCCTTTGATTCCCCGCCTCTGATTCCCTGCCTCAGATTCCCTGCCTCAGATTCCCTGCCTCAGATTCCCTGCCTCAGATTCCCTGCCTCTGATTCCCCGCCTCTGATTCCCCGCCTCTTATTCCCCGCCTCTGATTCCCCGCCTCTGATTCCCCGCCTCTGATTCCCTGCCTCTGTTTCCCCGCCTCTGATTCCCCGCCTCTGATTCCCCGCCTCAGATTTCCCGGCTCTGATTCCCTGCCTGAGATTCCCTGCCTGAGATTCCCCGCATCAGATTCCCTGCCTCAGATTCCCCGCCTCAGATTCCCCGCCTCAGATTCCCCGCCTCAGATTCCCCGTCTCAGATTCCCCGCCTCAGATTCCCCGCCTCAGATTCCCCGCCTCAGATTCCCTGCCTCAGATTCCCTGCCTCTGATTGCCTTCCTCTGATTCCCTGCCTCTGATTCCCTGCCTCTGATTCCCTGCCTCTGATTCCCTGCCTCTGATTCCCTGCCTCTGATTCCCTGCCTCTGATTCCGCAATTCTGATTCCACGCATCTCTGACCGTGTCTCTGATTCCCCGCCTCTGATTCCCTGCCTCTGATACCCTGCCTCTCTTTGCCTGCCTCTATTTCCGTGCCTCTTCCTCTGCATCTAGTTTCCCACATCTCATTTGCCCCCTCTGATAACCCACCTCTGATTCCATGCCTCTGATTCCCCTCCTCTGATTCCCCGCCTCTGATTCCCTGCCTCAGATTCTCTGCCTCAGATTCCTTGCCTCAGATTCCCTGCCTCTGATTCCCCGCCTCTGATACCCCGCCTCTTATTCCCCGCCTCTGATTCCCCGACTCTGATTCCCCGCCTCTGATTCCCTGCCTCTGTTTCCCTGCCTCTGATTCCCCGCGTCTGATTCCCCACCTCAAATTCCCCGGCTGTGATTCCCTGCCTGAGATTCCATGCCTCAGAATCCCCGCCTCAGATTCCCTGCCTCAGATTCCCCGCCTCAGATTCCCCGCATCAGATTCCCCGCCTCAGATTCCCTGCCTCAGATTCCCCGCCTCAGATTCCCCGCCTCAGATTCCCCGCCTCAGATTCCCCGCCTCAGATTCCCTGCGTCAGATTCCCTGCCTCAGATTCCCTGCCTGAGATTCCCTTCATCTGATTCCCTTCATCTGATTCCCTGCCTCTGATTCCCTGCCTCTGATTCAATGCCTCTGATTCCCCGCCTCTGATTCCCTGCCTCTGATTGCCTGCCTCTGATTGCCTGCCTCTGATTCCCTGCCTCTGATTCCCTGCCTCTGATTCCCTGCCTCTGATTCCGCGCCTCTGATTCCACGCCTCTCTTTCCTTGTCTCTGATTCCCCGCCTCTGATTCCCCGCCTCTGATACCCCGCCTCTTATTCCCCGCCTCTGATACCCCGCCTCTTATTCCCCGCCTCTGATTCCCCGACTCTGATTCCCCGCCTCTGATTCCCCACCTCTGATTCCGTGCCTCTGATTCCCTGCCTCTGTTTCCCCGCCTCTGATTCCCCGCCTCTGATTCCCCGCCTCAGATTCCCCGGCTCTGATTCCCTGCCTGAGATTCCATGCCTCACATACCCCACCTCAGATTCCCCGCCTCAGATTCCCCGCCTCAGATTCCCCGCCTCAGATTCCCCACCTCAGATTCCCCGCCTCAGATTCCCCGCCTCAGATTCCCCGCCTCAGATTCCCCGCCTCAGATTCTCCGCCTCATATTCCCCGCCTCAGATTCCCCGCCTCAGATTCCCCGCCTCAGATTCCCTGCCTCAGATTCCCTGCCTCTGATTGCCTGCCACTGATTCCCTGCCTCTGATTCCCTGCCTCTGATTCCCTGCCTCTTATTCCCTGCCTCTGATTCCCTGCCTCTGATTCCCTGCCTCTGATACTGCACCTCTGATTCCACGCCTCTCTTTCCGTATCTCTGATTCCCCGCCTCTGATTCCCTGCCTCTGATACCCTGCCTCTCTTTGCCTGCCTCTATTTCGGTGCCTCTTTCTCTGCATCTAGTTTCCCACATCTCATTTGCCCCCTCTGATAATCCGCCTCTGATTCCATGCCTCTGATTCCCCGCCTTTGATTCCCCACCTCTGATTCCCTGCCTTTGATTCCCCGCCTCTGATTCCCTGCCTCAGATTCCCTGCCTCAGATTCCCCGCCTCTGATTCCCTGCCTCTGTTTCCCCGCCTCTGATTCCCCGCCTCTGATTCCCCGCCTCAGATTTCCCGGCTCTGATTCCCTGCCTGAGATTCCCTGCCTGAGATTCCCCGCATCAGATTCCCTGCCTCAGATTCCCCGCCTCAGATTCCCCGCCTCAGATTCCCCGCCTCAGATTCCCCGTCTCAGATTCCCCGCCTCAGATTCCCCGCCTCAGATTCCCCGCCTCAGATTCCCTGCCTCAGATTCCCTGCCTCTGATTGCCTTCCTCTGATTCCCTGCCTCTGATTCCCTGCCTCTGATTCCCTGCCTCTGATTCCCTGCCTCTGATTCCCTGCCTCTGATTCCCTGCCTCTGATTCCGCACCTCTGATTCCACGCATCTCTGACCGTGTCTCTGATTCCCCGCCTCTGATTCCCTGCCTCTGATACCCTGCCTCTCTTTGCCTGCCTCTATTTCCGTGCCTCTTCCTCTGCATCTAGTTTCCCACATCTCATTTGCCCCCTCTGATAACCCACCTCTGATTCCATGCCTCTGATTGCCCTCCTCTGATTCCCCGCCTCTGATTCCCTGCCTCAGATTCCCTGCCTCAGATTCCTTGCCTCAGATTCCCTGCCTCTGATTCCCCGCCTCTGATACCCCGCCTCTTATTCCCCGCCTCTGATTCCCCGACTCTGATTTTCCGCCTCTGATTCCCTGCCTCTGTTTCCCTGCCTCTGATTCCCCGCGTCTGATTCCCCACCTCAAATTCCCCGGCTGTGATTCCCTGCCTGAGATTCCATGCCTCAGAATCCCCGCCTCAGATTCCCTGCCTCAGATTCCCCGCCTCAGATTCCCCGCATCAGATTCCCCGCCTCAGATTCCCTGCCTCAGATTCCCCGCCTCAGATTCCCCGCCTCAGATTCCCCGCCTCAGATTCCCCGCCTCAGATTCCCTGCATCAGATTCCCTGCCTCAGATTCCCTGCCTCAGATTCCCTTCATCTGATTCCCTTCATCTGATTCCCTGCCTCTGATTCCCTGCCTCTGATTCAATGCCTCTGATTCCCCGCCTCTGATTCCCTGCCTCTGATTCCCTGCCTCTGATTGCCTGCCTCTGATTCCCTTCCTCTGATTCCCTGCCTCTGATTCCCTGCCTCTGATTCCGCGCCTCTGATTCCACGCCTCTCTTTCCTTGTCTCTGATTCCCCGCCTCTGATTCCCTGCCTCTGATACCCAGCCTCTCTTTGCCTGCCTCTATTTCCGTGCCTCTTTCTCTGCATCTAGTTTCCCACATCTCATTTGCCCCCTCTGATAACCCGCCTCTGATTCCATGCCTCTGATTCACTGCCTCAGATCCCCTGCCTCAGATACCCCGACTCAGATTTACCGCCTCAGATTCCCCGCCTCAGATTCCCTGCCTCAGATTCCCTGCCTCAGATTCCCTGCCTCAGATTCCCTGCCTCAGATTCCCTGCCTCCGATTCCCCGCCTCTGATTCCCCGCCTCTGATTCCCCGCCTCTGATTCCCAGCCTCTGAATCCTCGCCTCTGAATCCCCGCCTCTGATTCCCCGCCTCTGTTTCCCCGCCTCTGATTCCCCGCCTCTGATTCCCCGCCTCTGATTCCATGCCTCTGATTCCCCGCCTCTGATTCCAGGCCTCCTATTCCCCGCCTCTGATTCCCCACCTCTGATTGCCTGCCACTGATTGCCCGCCTCTGATTTCCCGCCTCTGATTCCCCGCCTCTGATTCCCCACCTCTGTCTGTATGCCTCTCTTTCGCCTCCGCTTTTTCCCCTACACTCTTTCCGCGCCTCTCTTTCCCTCCCTCAATTTCAACAACTCTGTTTGATCTGATCTGTGTACCTCATTTTCAACACACAAGTTCCAACAACTATGTTTCACCCATCACTTTCCCCGCCTCTATGTTTCCGCCTATGTTTACCCGCCTCTGTTTACCCACCTGTTTCACCGCCTATGATTCCCCGCCTCAGATTCCCCACCTCTGTCTCGACGCCTCTCTTTTGCCTCCACTCTTTCCCCTCCACTCTTTCCGTGCCTGTCTTTCCCTCCCTCAATTTCAACAACACTGTTTGATCTGTTTTGTGTACCTCATTTTAAACACACAAGTTCCAACCACTATGTTTTGCCCGCCTCTTTCCCCGCCTCTATTTATCCACCTATGTTTACCTGCCTCTGTTTACCCGCCTGTTTCCCCGCCTCTGATTCCCCACCTTTCATTCCCTGCCTCTCTTTCTCTGCCTCTCTTTCCCCACATCTCTTTTCCTCCCCCTGATTCCCCGCCTCTGATTCCCCGCCTCTGATTCCCTGCCTCTGATTCCCCGCCTCTGATTCCCTGCCTCAGATTCCCTGCCTCAGATTCCCTGCCTCAGATTCCCTGCCTCAGATTCCCTGCCTCTGATTCCCCGCCTCTGATTCCCCGCCTCTTATTCCCCGCCTCTGATTCCCCGCCTCTGATTCCCCGCCTCTGATTCCCTGCCTCTGTTTCCCCGCCTCTGATTCCCCGCCTCTGATTCCCCGCATCAGATTTCCCGGCTCTAATTCTCTGCCTGAGATTCCCTGCCTGAGATTCCCCGCCTCAGATTCCCTGCCTCAGATTCCCCGCCTCAGATTCCCCGCCTCATATTCCCCGCCTCAGATTGCCCTTCTCAGATTCCCCGCCTCAGATTCCCCGCCTCAGATTCCCCGCCTCAGATTCCCTGCCTCAGATTCCCTGCCTCTGATTGCCTTCCTCTGATTCCCTGCCTCTGATTCCCTGCCTCTGATTCCCTGCCTCTGATTCCCTGCCTCTGATTCCCTGCCTCTAATTCCCTGCCTCTGATTCAGCACCTCTGATTCCACGCCTCTCTTTCCGTGTCTCTGATTCCCCGCCTCTGATTCCCTGCCTCTGATACCATGCCTCTCTTTGCCTGCCTCTATTTCCGTGCCTCTTTCTCTGCATCTAGTTTCCCACATCTCATTTGCCCCCTCTGATAACCCGCCTCTGATTCCATGCCTCTGATTCCCCGCCTCTGATCCCCGCCTCTGATACCCCGCCTCTGATTCCCTGCCTCAGATTCCCTGCCTCAGATTCCTTGCCTCAGATTCCCTGCCTCTGATTCCCCGCCTCTGATTCCCCACCTCTTATTCCCCGCCTCTGATTCCCCGCCTCTGATTCACTGCCTCTGTTTCCCCGCCTCTGATTCCCCGCGTCTGATTCCCCGCCTCAGATTCCCCGGCTCTGATTCCCTGCCTGAGATTCCATGCCTCAGAATCCCCGCCTCAGATTCCCTGCCTCAGATTCCCGCCTCAGATTCCCCGCCTCAGATTCCCCGCCTCAGATTCCCTGCCTCAGAATCCCCGCCTCAGATTCCCCGCCTCAGATTCCCCGCCTCAGATTCCCCGCCTCAGATTCCCTGCCTCAGATTCCCTACCTCAGATTCCCTGCCTCAGATTCCCTTCATCTGATTCCATTCATCTGATTCCCTGCCTCTGACTCCCTGCCTCTGATTTCCTGCCTCTGATTTCCCACCTCTGATTCCCCGCCTCAGATTCCCTGCCTCAGATTCCCTGCCTCAGATTCCCTGCCTCTGATTCCCTGCCTCAGATTCCCTGCCTCAGATTTTGTGCCTCAGATTCCCTGCCTCTGATTGCCTGCCTCTGATTCCCTGCCTCTGATTCCCTGCCTCTTATTGCCTGCCTCTGATTCCCTGCCTCTGATTCCCTGCCTCAGATTCCCTGCCTCAGATTCCCTGCCTCAGATTCCCCGCCTCTGATTCCCTGCCTCAGATTCCCTGCCTCAGATTCCCTGCCTCAGATTCCCCGCCTCAGAATCCCGGCCTCTGATTCCCTGTCTCTGTTTCCCCGCCTCTGATTCCCCGCCTCTGATTCCCCGCCTCAGATTCCCCGGCTCTGATTCCCTGCCTGAGATTCCCCGCCTCAGATTAAACGCCTCAGATTCCCCGCCTCAGATTCCCCGCCTCAGATTCCCCGCCTCAGATTCCCCGCTTCAGATTCCCCGCCTCAGATTCCCCGTATCAGGTTCCCCGCCTCAGATTCCCCGCCTCAGATTCCCCGCCTCAGATTCCCCGCCTCAGATTCCCTGCCTCAGATTCCCTGCCTCTGATTCCCTGCCTCTGATTCCCTGCCTCTGATTCTGCGCCTCTGATTCCACGCCTCTCTTTCCGTATCTCTGATTCCCCGCCTCTGATTCCCTGCCTCTGATACCCTGCCTCTCTTTGCCTGCCTCTATTTCGGTGCCTCTTTCTCTGCATCTAGTTTCCCACATCTCATTTTCCCCCTCTGATAACCCGCCACTGATTCCATGCCTCGGATTCCCCGCCTTTGATTCCCCACCTCTGATTCCCTGCCTTTGATTCCCCGCCTCTGATTCCCTGCCTCAGATTCCCTGCCTCAGATTCCCTGCCTCAGATTCCCTGCCTCAGATTCCCTGCCTCTGATTCCCCGCCTCTGATTCCCCGCCTCTTATTCCCCGCCTCTGATTCCCCGCCTCTGATTCCCCGCCTCTGATTCCCTGCCTCTGTTTCCCCGCCTCTGATTCCCCGCCTCTGATTCCCCGCCTCAGATTTCCCGGCACTGATTCCCTGCCTGAGATTCCCTGCCTGAGATTCCCCGCATCAGATTCCCTGCCTCAGATTCCCCGCCTCAGATTCCCCGCCTCAGATTCCCCGCCTCAGATTCCCCGTCTCAGATTCCCCGCCTCAGATTCCCCGCCTCAGATTCCCCGCCTCAGATTCCCTGCCTCAGATTCCCTGCCTCTGATTGCCTTCCTCTGATTCCCTGCCTCTGATTCCCTGCCTCTGATTCCCTGCCTCTGATTCCCTGCCTCTGATTCCCTGCCTCTGATTCCCTGCCTCTGATTCCGCACCTCTGATTCCACGCATCTCTGACCGTGTCTCTGATTCCCCGCCTCTGATTCCCTGCCTCTGATACCCTGCCTCTCTTTGCCTGCCTCTATTTCCGTGCCTCTTCCTCTGCATCTAGTTTCCCACATCTCATTTGCCCCCTCTGAAAACCCACCTCTGATTCCATGCCTCTGATTCCCCTCCTCTGATTCCCCGCCTCTGATTCCCTGCCTCAAATTCCCTGCCTCAGATTCCTTGCCTCAGATTCCCTGCCTCTGATTCCCCGCCTCTGATACCCCGCCTCTTATTCCCCGCCTCTGATTCCCCGACTCTGATTCCCCGCCTCTGATTCCCTGCCTCTGTTTCCCTGCCTCTGATTCCCCGCGTCTGATTCCCCGCCTCAAATTCCCCGGCTGTGATTCCCTGCCTGAGATTCCATGCCTCAGAATCCCCGCCTCAGATTCCCTGGCTCAGATTCCCCGCCTCAGATTCCCCGCCTCAGATTCCCCGCCTCAGATTCCCTGCCTCAGATTCCCCGCCTCAGATTCCCCGCCTCAGATTCCCCGCCTCAGATTCCCCGCCTCAGATTCCCTGCGTCAGATTCCCTGCCTCAGATTCCCTGCCTCAGATTCCCTTCATCTGATTCCCTTCATCTGATTCCCTGCCTCTGATTCCCTGCCTCTGATTCAATGCCTCTGATTCCCCGCCTCTGATTCCCTGCCTCTGATTCCCTGCCTCTTACTGCCTGCCTCTGATTCCCTGCCTCTGATTCCCTGCCTCTGATTCCCTGCCTCTGATTCCGCGCCTCTGATTCCACGCCTCTCTTTCCTTGTCTCTGATTCCCCTCCTCTGATTCCCTGCCTCTGATACCCAGCCTCTCTTTGCCTGCCTCTATTTCCGTGCCTCTTTCTCTGCATCTAGTTTCCCACATCTCTATTTGCCCCCTCTGATAACCCGCCTCTGATTCCATGCCTCTGATTCACTGCCTCAGATCCCCTGCCTCAGATACCCCGACTCAGATTTACCGCCTCAGATTCCCCGCCTCAGATTCCCTGCCTCAGATTCCCTGCCTCAGATTCCCTGCCTCAGATTCCCTGCCTCAGATTCCCTGCCTCCGATTCCCCGCCTCTGATTCCCCGCCTCTGATTCCCCGCCTCTGATTCCCAGCCTCTGAATCCTCGCCTCTGAATCCCCGCCTCTGATTCCCCGCCTCTGTTTCCCTGCCTCTGATTCCCCGCCTCTGATTCCCCGCCTCTGATTCCATGCCTCTGATTCCCCGCCTCTGATTCCAGGCCTCCTATTCCCCGCCTCTGATTCCCCACCTCTGATTGACTGCCACTGATTGCCCGCCTCTGATTTCCCGCCTCTGATTCCCCGCCTCTGATTCCCCACCTCTGTCTGTATGCCTCTCTTTCGCCTCCGCTTTTTCCCCTACACTCTTTCCGCGCCTCTCTTTCCCTCCCTCAATTTCAACAACTCTGTTTGATCTGTTCTGTGTACCTCATTTTCAACATAAAAGTTCCAACAACTATGTTTCACCCATCACTTTCCCCGCCTCTATGTTTCAGCCTATGTTTACCCGCCTCTGTTTACCCACCTGTTTCACCGCCTATGATTCCCCGCCTCTGATTCCCCACCTCTGTCTCGATGCCTCTCTTTCGCCTCCACTCTTTCCCCTCCACTCTTTCCGTGCCTGTCTTTCCCTCCCTCAATTTCAACAACACTGTTTGATCTGTTTTGTGTACCTCATTTTAAACACACAAGTTCCAACCACTATGTTTTGCCCGCCTCTTTCCCCGCCTCTATTTATCCACCTATGTTTACCTGCCTCTGTTTACCCGCCTGTTTCCCCGCCTCTGATTCCCCACCTTTCATTCCCTGCCTCTCTTTCTCTGCCTCTCTTTCCCCACATCTCTTTTCCTCCCCCTGATTCCCCGCCTCAGATTCCCCGCCTCAGATTCCCTGCCTCAGATTCCCCGCCTCAGATTCCCCGCCTCAGATTCCCCGCCTCAGATTCCCCGCCTCAGATTCCCTGCGTCAGATTCCCTGCCTCAGATTCCCTGCCTCAGATTCCCTTTTCTGATTCCCTTCATCTGATTCCCTGCCTCTGATTCCCTGCCTCTGATTCAATGCCTCTGATTCCCCGCCTCTGATTCCCTGCCTCTGATTCCCTGCCTCTGACTGCCTGCCTCTGATTCCCTGCCTCTGATTCCCTGCCTCTGATTCCCTGCCTCTGATTCCGCGCCTCTGATTCCACGCCTCTCTTTCCTTGTCTCTGATTCCCCTCCTCAGATTCCCTGCCTCTGATACCCAGCCTCTCTTTGCCTGCCTCTATTTCCGTGCCTCTTTCTCTGCATCTAGTTTCCCACATCTCTATTTGCCCCCTCTGATAACCCGCCTCTGATTCCATGCCTCTGATTCACTGCCTCAGATCCCCTGCCTCAGATACCCCGACTCAGATTTACCGCCTCAGATTCCCCGCCTCAGATTCCCTGCCTCAGATTCCCTGCCTCAGATTCCCTGCCTCAGATTCCCTGCCTCAGATTCCCTGCCTCAGATTCCCTGCCTCCGATTCCCCGCCTCTGATTCCCCGCCTCTGATTCCCCGCCTCTGATTCCCAGCCTCTGAATCCTCGCCTCTGAATCCCCGCCTCTGATTCCCCGCCTCTGTTTCCCCGCCTCTGATTCCCCGCCTCTGATTCCCCGCCTCTGATTCCATGCCTCTGATTCCCCGCCTCTGATTCCAGGCCTCCTATTCCCCGCCTCTGATTCCCCACCTCTGATTGACTGCCACTGATTGCCCGCCTCTGATTTCCCGCCTCTGATTCCCCGCCTCTGATTCCCCACCTCTGTCTGTATGCCTCTCTTTCGCCTCCGCTTTTTCCCCTACACTCTTTCCGCGCCTCTCTTTCCCTCCCTCAATTTCAACAACTCTGTTTGATCTGTTCTGTGTACCTCATTTTCAACATACAAGTTCCAACAACTATGTTTCACCCATCACTTTCCCCGCCTCTATGTTTCCGCCTATGTTTACCCGCCTCTGTTTACCCACCTGTTTCACCGCCTATGATTCCCCGCCTCTGATTCCCCACCTCTGTCTCGATGCCTCTCTTTCGCCTCCACTCTTTCCCCTCCACTCTTTCCGTGCCTGTCTTTCCCTCCCTCAATTTCAACAACACTGTTTGATCTGTTTTGTGTACCTCATTTTAAACACACAAGTTCCAACCACTATGTTTTGCCCGCCTCTTTCCCCGCCTCTATTTATCCACCTATGTTTACCTGCCTCTGTTTACCCGCCTGTTTCCCCGCCTCTGATTCCCCACCTTTCATTCCCTGCCTCTCTTTCTCTGCATCTCTTTCCCCACATCTCTTTTCCTCCCCCTGATTCCCCGCCTCTGATTCCCCGCCTCTGATTCCCTGCCTCTGATTCCCCGCCTCTGATTCCCTGCCTCAGATTCCCTACCTCAGATTCCCTGCCTCAGATTCCCTGCCTCAGATTCCCCGCCTCTGATTCCCCGCCTCTTATTCCCCGCCTCTGATTCCCCTCCTCTGATTCCCCACCTCTGATTCCCTGCCTCAGATTCCCCGGCTCTGATTCCCTGCATCAGATTCCCTGCCTCAGATTCCCTGCCTCTGATTCCCCGCCCCTGATTCCCTGCCTCTGATTCCCCGCCTCTGATTCCCTGCCTCAGATTCCCTGCCTCAGATTCCCTGCCTCAGATTCCCTGCCTCAGATTCCCTGCCTCTGATTCCCCGCCTCTGATTCCCCGCCTCTGATTCCCCGCCTCTGATTCCCTGCCTCTGATTCCCCGCCTCTGATTCCCTGCCTCAGATTCCCTGCCTCAGATTCCCTGCCTCAGATTCCCTGCCTCAGATTCCCTGCCTCTGATTCCCCGCCTCTGATTCCCCGCCTCTTATACCCCGCCTCTGATTCCCCGCCTCTGATTCCCCGCCTCTGATTCCCTGCCTCTGTTTCCCCGCCTCTGATTCCCCACCTCTGATTCCCCGCATCAGATTTCCCGGCTCTAATTCTCTGCCTGAGATTCCCTGCCTCAGATTCCCCGCCTCAGATTCCCCGCCTCATATTCCCCGCCTCAGATTCCCCATCTCAGATTCCCCGCCTCAGATTCCCCACCTCAGATTCCCCGCCTCAGATTCCCTGCCTCAGATTCCCTGCCTCTGATTGCCTTCCTCTGATTCCCTGCCTCTGATTCCCTGCCTCTGATTCCCTGCCTCTGATTCCCTGCCTCTGATTCCCTGCCTCTAATTCCCTGCCTCTGATTCCGCACCTCTGATTCCACGCCTCTCTTTCCGTGTCTCTGATTCCCCGCCTCTGATTCTCTGCCTCTGATACCCTGCCTCTCTTTGCCTGCCTCTATTACCGTGCCTCTTTCTCCGCATCTAGTTTCCCACATCTCATTTGCCCCCTCTGATAACCCGCCTCTGATTCCATGCCTCTGATTCCCCGCCTCTGATTCCCCGCCTCTGATTCCCCGCCTCTGATTCCCTGCCTCAGATTCCCTGCCTCAGATTCCTCGCCTCAGATTCCCTGCCTCTGATTCCCCGCCTCTGATTCCCCACCTCTTATTCCCCGCCTCTGATTCCCCGCCTCTGATTCCCTGCCTCTGTTTCCCCGCCTCTGATTCCCCGCGTCTGATTCCCCGCCTCAGATTCCCCGGCTCTGATTCCCTGCCTGAGATTCCATGCCTCAGAATCCCCGCCTCAGATTCCCTGCCTCAGATTCCCCGCCTCAGATTCCCCGCCTCAGATTCCCCGCCTCAGATTCCCTGCCTCAGATTCCCCGCCTCAGATTCCCCGCCTCAGATTCCCCGCCTCAGATTCCCCGCCTCAGATTCCCTGCCTCAGATTCCCTACCTCAGATTCCCTGCCTCAGATTCCCTTCATCTGATTCCATTCATCTGATTCCCTGCCTCTGATTCCCTGCCTCTTATTGCCTGCCTCTGATTGCCTGCCTCTGATTCCCTGCCTCAGATTCCCTGCCTCAGATTCCCTGCCTCAGATTCCCCGCCTCTGATTCCCTGCCTCAGATTCCCTGCCTCAGATTCCCTGCCTCAGATTTCCCGGCTCAGAATCCCGGCCTCTGATTCCCTGTCTCTGTTTCCCCGCCTCTGATTCCCCGCCTCTGATTCCCCGCCTCAGATTCCCCGGCTCTGATTTCCTGCCTGAGATTCCCCGCCTCAGATTAAACGCCTCAGATTCCCCGCCTCAGATTCCACGCCTCAGATTCCCCGCCTCAGATTCCCCGCCTCAGAATCCCCGCCTCAGATTCCCCGCCTCAGATTCCCCGCATCAGGTTCCCCGCCTCAGATTCCCCGCCTCAGATTCCCCGCCTCAGATTCACCGCCTCAGATTCCCTGCCTCAGATTCCCTGCCTCTGATTGCTTGCCTCTGATACCCTGCCTCTGATTCCCTGCCTCTGATTCACTGCCTCTGATTCCCTGCCTCTGATTCCCTGCCTCTGATTCCCTGTCTCTGATTCCGCGCCTCTGATTCCACGCCTCTCTTTCCGTATCTCTGATTCCCCGCCTCTGATTCCCTGCCTCTGATACCCTGCCTCTCTTTGCCTGCCTCTATTTCAGTGCCTCTTTCTCTGCATCTAGTTTCCCACATCTCATTTGCCCCCTCTGATAACCCGCCTCTGATTCCATGCCTCTGATTCCCCGCCTTTGATTCCCCACCTCTGATTCCCTGCCTTTGATTCCCCGCCCTGCCTCAGATTCCCTGCCTCAGATTCCCTGCCTCTGATTCCCCGCCTCTGATTCCCCGCCTCTTATTCCCCGCCTCTGATTCCCCGCCTCTGATTCCCCGCCTCTGATTCCCTGCCTCTGTTTCCCCGCCTCTGACTCCCCGCCTCTGATTCCCCGCCTCAGATTTCCCGGCTCTGATTCCCTGCCTGAGATTCCCTGCCTGAGATTCCCCGCATCAGATTCCCTGCCTCAGATTCCCCGCCTCAGATTACCCGCCTCAGATTCCCCGCCTCAGATTCCCCGTCTCAGATTCCCCGCCTCAGATTCCCCGCCTCAGATTCCCCGCCTCAGATTCCCTGCCTCAGATTCCCTGCCTGTGATTCCCCGCCTTTGATTCCCCACCTCTTATTCCCCGCCTCTGATTCCCCACCTCTGATTCCGTGCCTCTGATTCCCTGCCTCTGTTTCCCCGCCTCTGATTCCCCGCCTCTGATTCCCCGCCTCAGATTCCCCGGCTCTGATTGCCTGCCTGAGATTCCATGCCTCACATACCCCGCCTCAGATTCCCCGCCTCAGATTCCCCGCCTCAGATTCCCCGCCTCAGATTCCCCGCCTCAGATTCCCCGCCTCAGATTCCCCGCCTCAGATTCCCCGCCTCAGATTCCCTGCCTCAGATTCCCTGCCTCTGATTGCCTGCCACTGATTCCCTGCCTCTGATTCCCTGCCTCTGATTCCCTGCCTCTTATTCCCTGCCTCTGATTCCCTGCCTCTGATTCCCTGTTCTGATTCCGAGCCTCTGATTCCACGCCTCTCTTTCCGTATCTCTGATTCCCCGCCTCTGATTCCCTGCCTCTGATACACTGCCTCTCTTTGCCTGCCTCTATTTCGGTGCCTCTTTCTCTGCATCTAGTTTCCCACATCTCATTTGCCCACTCTGATAACCCGCCTCTGATTCCATGCCTCTGATTCCCCGCCTCTGATTCCCCGCCTCTGATTCCCTGCCTCTGATTCCCCGCCTCTGATTCCCTGCCTCAGATTCCCTGCCTCAGATTCCCTGCCTCAGATTCCCTGCCTCAGATTCCCTGCCTCTGATTCCCCGCCTCTGATTCCCCGCCTCTTATACCCCGCCTCTGATTCCCCGCCTCTGATTCCCCGCCTCTGATTCCCTGCCTCTGTTTCCCCGCCTCTGATTCCCCACCTCTGATTCCCCGCATCAGATTTCCCGGCTCTAATTCTCTGCCTGAGATTCCCTGCCTCAGATTCCCCGCCTCAGATTCCCCGCCTCATATTCCCCGCCTCAGATTCCCCATCTCAGATTCCCCGCCTCAGATTCCCCACCTCAGATTCCCCGCCTCAGATTCCCTGCCTCAGATTCCCTGCCTCTGATTGCCTTCCTCTGATTCCCTGCCTCTGATTCCCTGCCTCTGATTCCCTGCCTCTGATTCCCTGCCTCTGATTCCCTGCCTCTAATTCCCTGCCTCTGATTCCGCACCTCTGATTCCACGCCTCTCTTTCCGTGTCTCTGATTCCCCGCCTCTGATTCTCTGCCTCTGATACCCTGCCTCTCTTTGCCTGCCTCTATTTCCGTGCCTCTTTCTCCGCATCTAGTTTCCCACATCTCATTTGCCCCCTCTGATAACCCGCCTCTGATTCCATGCCTCTGATTCCCCGCCTCTGATTCCCCGCCTCTGATTCCCCGCCTCTGATTCCCTGCCTCAGATTCCCTGCCTCAGATTCCTCACCTCAGATTCCCTGCCTCTGATTCCCCGCCTCTGATTCCCCACCTCTTATTCCCCGCCTCTGATTCCCCGCCTCTGATTCCCCGCCTCTGATTCCCTGCCTCTGTTTCCCCGCCTCTGATTCCCCGCGTCTGATTCCCCGCCTCAGATTCCCCGGCTCTGATTCCCTGCCTGAGATTCCATGCCTCAGAATCCCCGCCTCAGATTCCCTGCCTCAGATTCCCCGCCTCAGATTCCCCGCCTCAGATTCCCCGCCTCAGATTCCCTGCCTCAGATTCCCCGCCTCAGATTCCCCGCCTCAGATTCCCCGCCTCAGATTCCCCGCCTCAGATTCCCTGCCTCAGATTCCCTACCTCAGATTCCCTGCCTCAGATTCCCTTCATCTGATTCCATTCATCTGATTCCCTGCCTCTGATTCCCTGCCTCTTATTGCCTGCCTCTGATTGCCTGCCTCTGATTCCCTGCCTCAGATTCCCTGCCTCAGATTCCCTGCCTCAGATTCCCCGCCTCTGATTCCCTGCCTCAGATTCCCTGCCTCAGATTCCCTGCCTCAGATTTCCCGGCTCAGAATCCCGGCCTCTGATTCCCTGTCTCTGTTTCCCCGCCTCTGATTCCCCGCCTCTGATTCCCCGCCTCAGATTCCCCGGCTCTGATTTCCTGCCTGAGGTTCCCCGCCTCAGATTAAACGCCTCAGATTCCCCGCCTCAGATTCCACGCCTCAGATTCCCCGCCTCAGATTCCCCGCCTCAGAATCCCCGCCTCAGATTCCCCGCCTCAGATTCCCAGCATCAGGTTCCCCGCCTCAGATTCCCCGCCTCAGATTCCCCGCCTCAGATTCCCCGCCTCAGATTCCCTGCCTCAGATTCCCTGCCTCTGATTGCTTGCCTCTGATACCCTGCCTCTGATTCCCTGCCTCTGATTCACTGCCTCTGATTACCTGCCTCTGATTCCCTGCCTCTGATTCCCTGTCTCTGATTCCGCGCCTCTGATTCCACGCCTCTCTTTCCGTATCTCTGATTCCCCGCCTCTGATTCCCTGCCTCTGATACCCTGCCTCTCTTTGCCTGCCTCTATTTCGGTGCCTCTTTCTCTGCATCTAGTTTCCCACATCTCATTTGCCCCCTCTGATAACCCGCCTCTGATTCCATGCCTCTGATTCCCCGCCTTTGATTCCCCACCTCTGATTCCCTGCCTTTGATTCCCCGCCCTGCCTCAGATTCCCTGCCTCAGATTCCCTGCCTCTGATTCCCCGCCTCTGATTCCCAGCCTCTTATTCCCCGCCTCTGATTCCCCGCCTCTGATTCCCCGCCTCTGATTCCCTGCCTCTGTTTCCCCGCCTCTGACTCCCCGCCTCTGATTCCCCGCCTCAGATTTCCCGGCTCTGATTCCCTGCCTGAGATTCCCTGCCTGAGATTCCCCGCATCAGATTCCCTGCCTCAGATTCCCCGCCTCAGATTACCCGCCTCAGATTCCCCGCCTCAGATTCCCCGTCTCAGATTCCCCGCCTCAGATTCCCCGCCTCAGATTCCCCGCCTCAGATTCCCTGCCTCAGATTCCTTGCCTCTGATTGCCTTCCTCTGATTCCCTGCCTCTGATTCCCTGCCTCTGATTCCCTGCCTCTGATTCCCTGCCTCTGACTCCCTGCCTCTGATTCCCTGCCTCTGATTCCGCACCTCTGATTGCACGCCTCTCTGACCGTGTCTCTGATTCCCCGCCTCTGATTCCCTGCCTCTGATACCCTGCCTCTCTTTGCCTGCCTCTATTTCCGTGCCTCTTCCTCTGCATCTAGTTTCCCACATCTCATTTGCCCCCTCTGATAACCCACCTCTGATTCCATGCCTCTGATTCCCCTCCTCTGATTCCCCGCCTCTGATTCCCTGCCTCAGATTCCCTGCCTCAGATTCCTTGCCTCAGATTCCCTGCCTCTGATTCTCCGCCTCTGATACCCCGCCTCTTATTCCCCGCCTCTGATTCCCCGCCTCTGATTCCCCGCCTCTGATTCCCTGCCTCTGTTTCCCTGCCTCTGATTCCCCGCGTCTGATTCCCCGCCTCAGATTCCCCGGCTGTGATTCCATGCCTGAGATTCCATGCCTCAGAATCCCCGCCTCAGATTCCCCGCCTCAGATTCCCCGCCTCAGATTCCCCGCCTCAGATTCCCTGTGTCAGATTCCCTGCCTCAGATTCCCTGCCTCAGATTCCCTTCATCTGATTCCCTTCATCTGATTCCCTGCCTCTGATTCGCTGCTTCTGATTCCCTGCCTCTGATTCCCCGCCTCTGATTCCCCACCTCTGATTCCCTGCCTCAGATTCCCCGGCTCTGATTCCCTGCATCAGATTCCCTGCCTCAGATTCCCTGCCTCAGATTCCCTGCCTCAGATTCCCTGCCTGTGATTCCCCGCCTTTGATTCCCCACCTCTTATTCCCCGCCTCTGATTACTCACCTCTGATTCCGTGCCTCTGATTCCCTGCCTCTGTTTCCCCGCCTCTGATTCCCCGCCTCTGATTCCCCGCCTCAGATTCCCCGGCTCTGATTGCCTGCCTGAGATTCAATGCCTCACATACCCCGCCTCAGATTCCCCGCCTCAGATTCCCCGCCTCAGATTCCCCGCCTCAGATTCCCCGCCTCAGATTCCCCGCCTCAGATTCCCAGCCTCAGATTCCCCGCCTCAGATTCCCCGCCTCAGATTCTCCGCCTCAGATTCCCCGCCTCCGATTCCCCGCCTCAGATTCCCCGCCTCAGATTCCCTGCCTCAGATTCCCTGCCTCTGATTGCCTGCCACTGATTCCCTGCCTCTGATTCCCTGCCTCTGATTCCCTGCCTCTTATTCCCTGCCTCTGATTCCCTGCCTCTGATTCCCTGTTCTGATTCCGAGCCTCTGATTCCACGCCTCTCTTTCCGTATCTCTGATTCCCCGCCTCTGATTCCCTGCCTCTGATACACTGCCTCTCTTTGCCTGCCTCTATTTCGGTGCCTCTTTCTCTGCATCTAGTTTCCCACATCTCATTTGCCCACTCTGATAACCCGCCTCTGATTCCATGCCTCTGATTCCCCGCCTCTGATTCCCCGCCTCTGATTCCCTGTCTCTGATTCCCCGCCTCTGATTCCCTGCCTCAGATTCCCTGCCTCAGATTCCCTGCCTCAGATTCCCTGCCTCAGATTCCCTGCCTCTGATTCCCCACCTCTGATTCCCCGCCTCTGATTCCCTGCCTCTGTTTCCCCGCCTCTGATTCCCCACCTCTGATTCCCCGCATCAGATTTCCCGGCTCTAATTCTCTGCCTGAGATTCCCTGCCTGAGATTCCCCGCCTCAGATTCCCTGCCTCAGATTCCCCGCCTCAGATTCCCCGCCTCATATTCCCCGCCTCAGATTCCCCATCTCAGATTCCCCGCCTCAGATTCCCCACCTCAGATTCCCCGCCTCAGATTCCCTGCCTCAGATTCCCTGCCTCTGATTGCCTTCCTCTGATTCCCTGCCTCTGATTCCCTGCCTCTGATTCCCTGCCTCTGATTCCCTGCCTCTGATTCCCTGCCTCTAATTCCCTGCCGCTGATTCCGCACCTCTGATTCCACGCCTCTCTTTCCGTGTCTCTGATTCCCCGCCTCTGATTCCCTGCCTCTGATACCCTGCCTCTCTTTGCCTGCCTCTATTTCTGTGCCTCTTTCTCCGCATCTAGTTTCCCACATCTCATTTGCTCCCTCTGATAACCCGCCTCTGATTCCATGCCTCTGATTCCCCGCATCTGATTCCCCGCCTCTGATTCCCCGCCTCTGATTCCCTGCCTCAGATTCCCTGCCTCAGATTCCTCGCCTCAGATTCCCTGCCTCTGATTCCCCGCCTCTGATTCCCCACCTCTTATTCCCCGCCTCTGATTCCCCGCCTCTGATTCCCCGCCTCTGATTCCCTGCCTCTGTTTCCCCGCCTCTGATTCCCCGCGTCTGATTCCCCACCTCAGATTCCCCGGCTCTGATTCCCTGCCTGAGATTCCATGCGTCAGAATCCCCGCCTCAGATTCCCTGCCTCAGATTCCCCGCCTCAGATTCCCCGCCTCAGATTCCCCGCCTCAGATTCCCTGCCTCAGATTCCCCGCCTCAGATTCCCCGCCTCAGATTCCCCGCCTCAGATTCCCCGCCTCAGATTCCCTGCCTCAGATTCCCTACCTCAGATTCCCTGCCTCAGATTCCCTTCATCTGATTCCATTCATCTGATTCCCTGCCTCTGATTCCCTGCCTCTTATTGCCTGCCTCTGATTGCCTGCCTCTGATTCCCTGCCTCAGATTCCCTGCCTCAGATTCCCTGCCTCAGATTCCCCGCCTCTGATTCCCTGCCTCAGATTCCCTGCCTCAGATTCCCTGCCTCAGATTTCCCGGCTCAGAATCCCGGCCTCTGATTCCCTGTCTCTGTTTCCCCGCCTCTGATTCCCCGCCTCTGATTCCCCGCCTCAGATTCCCCGGCTCTGATTTCCTGCCTGAGATTCCCCGCCTCAGATTAAACGCCTCAGATTCCCCGCCTCAGATTCCACGCCTCAGATTCCCCGCCTCAGATTCCCCGCCTCAGAATCCCCGCCTCAGATTCCCCGCCTCAGATTCCCCGCATCAGGTTCCCCGCCTCAGATTCCCCGCCTCAGATTCCCCACCTCAGATTCCCCGCCTCAGATTCCCCGCCTCAGATTCCCTGCCTCAGATTCCCTGCCTCTGATTGCTTCCCTCTGATACCCTGCCTCTGATTCCCTGCCTCTGATTCACTGCCTCTGATTCCCTGCCTCTGATTCCCTGCCTCTGATTCCCTGTCTCTGATTCCGCGCCTCTGATTCCACGCCTCTCTTTCCGTATCTCTGATTCCCCGCCTCTGATTCCCTGCCTCTGATACCCTGCCTCTCTTTGCCTGCCTCTATTTCGGTGCCTCTTTCTCTGCATCTAGTTTCCCACATCTCATTTGCCCCCTCTGATAACCCGCCTCTGATTCCATGCCTCTGATTCCCCGCCTTTGATTCCCCACCTCTGATTCCCTGCCTTTGATTCCCCGCCCTGCCTCAGATTCCCTGCCTCAGATTCCCTGCCTCTGATTCCCCGCCTCTGATTCCCCGCCTCTTATTCCCCGCCTCTGATTCCCCGCCTCTGATTCCCCGCCTCTGATTCCCTGCCTCTGTTTCCCCGCCTCTGACTCCCCGCCTCTGATTCCCCTCCTCAGATTTCCCGGCTCTGATTCCCTGCCTGAGATTCCCTGCCTGAGATTCCCCGCATCAGATTCCCTGCCTCAGATTCCCCGCCTCAGATTACCCGCCTCAGATTCCCCGCCTCAGATTCCCCGTCTCAGATTCCCCGCCTCAGATTCCCCGCCTCAGATTCCCCGCCTCAGATTCCCTGCCTCAGATTCCTTGCCTCTGATTGCCTTCCTCTGATTCCCTGCCTCTGATTCCCTGCCTCTGATTCCCTGCCTCTGATTCCCTGCCTCTGATTCCCTGCCTCTGATTCCCTGCCTCTGATTCCGCACCTCTGATTGCACGCCTCTCTGACCGTGTCTCTGATTCCCCGCCTCTGATACCCTGCCTCTGATACCCTGCCTCTCTTTGCCTGCCTCTATTTCCGTGCCTCTTCCTCTGCATCTAGTTTCCCACATCTCATTTGCCCCCTCTGATAACCCACCTCTGATTCCATGCCTCTGATTCCCCTCCTCTGATTCCCCGCCTCTGATTCCCTGCCTCAGATTCCCTGCCTCAGATTCCTTGCCTCAGATTCCCTGCCTCTGATTCTGCGCCTCTGATACCCCGCCTCTTATTCCCCGCCTCTGATTTCCCGCCTCTGATTCCCCGCCTCTGATTCCCTGCCTCTGATTCCCCGTGTCTGATTCCCCGCCTCAGATTCCCCGGCTGTGATTCCATGCCTGAGATTCCATGCCTCAGAATCCCCGCCTCAGATTCCCCGCCTCAGATTCCCCGCCTCAGATTCCCCGCCTCAGATTCCCTGTGTCAGATTCCCTGCCTCAGATTCCCTTCATCTGATTCCCTTCATCTGATTCCCTGCCTTGATTCCCTGCTTCTGATTCCCTGCCTCTGATTCCCCGCCTCTGATCCCCTGCCTCTGATTCCCTGCCTCTGATTCCCTGCCTCTGATTCCCTGCCTCTGATTCCGCGCCTCTGATTCCCCGCCTCTGATTCCCTGCATCTGATACCCAGCCTCTCTTTGCCTGCCTCTATTTCCGTGCCTCTTTCTCTGCATCTAGTTTCCCACATCTCATTTGCCCCCTCTGATAACCCGCCTCTGATTCCATGCCTCTGATTCACTGCCTCAGATCCCCTGCCTCAGATACCCCGACTCAGATTTACCGCCTCAGATTCCCCGCCTCAGATTCCCTGCCTCAGATTCCCTGCCTCAGATTCCCTGCCTCAGATTCCCTGCCTCAGATTCCCTGCCTCCGATTCCCCGCCTCTGATTCCCCGCCTCTGATTCCCCGCCTCTGATTCCCAGCCTCTGAATCCTCGCCTCTGAATCCCCGCCTCTGATTCCCCGCCTCTGTTTCCCCGCCTCTGATTCCCCGCCTCTGATTCACCGCCTCTGATTCCATGCCTCTGATTCCCCGCCTCTGATTCCAGGCCTCCTATTCCCCGCCTCTGATTCCCCACCTCTGATTGCCTGCCACTGATTGCCCGCCTCGTATTCCCCGCCTCTGATTCCCCGCCTCTGATTCCCCACCTCTGTCTGTATGCCTCTCTTTCGCCTCCGCTTTTTCCCCTACACTCTTTCCGCGCCTCTCTTTCCCTCCCTCAATTTCAACAACTCTGTTTGATCTGTTCTGTGTACCTCATTTTCAACACACAAGTTCCAACAACTATGTTTCACCCATCACTTTCCCCGCCTCTATTTTTCCGCTTATGTTTAACCACCTCTGTTTACCCACCTGTTTCACCGCCTATGATTCCCTGCCTCCGATTCCCCGCCTCTGATTCCCCGCCTCTGATTCCCCGCCTCTGATTCCCCGCCTCTGATTCCCAGCCTCTGAATCCTCGCCTCTGAATCCCCGCCTTTGATTCCCCGCCTCTGTTTCCCCGCCTCTGATTCCCCGCCTCTGATTCCCCGCCTCTGATTCCATGCCTCTGATTCCCCGCCTCTGATTCCAGGCCTCCTATTCCCCGCCTCTGATTCCCCACCTCTGATTGCCTGCCACTGATTGCCCGCCTCGTATTCCCCGCCTCTGATTCCCCGCCTCTGATTCCCTGCCTCTGATGCCCCGCCTCTGATTCCCTGCCTCAGATTCCCTGCCTCAGATTCCCTGCCTCAGATTCCCTGCCTCAGATTCCCCGCCTCTGATTCCCCGCCTCTTATTCCCCGCCTCTGATTCCCCTCCTCTGATTCCCCACCTCTGATTCCCTGCCTCAGATTCCCCGGCTCTGATTCCCTGCATCAGATTCCCTGCCTCAGATTCCCTGCCTCTGATTCCCCGCCCCTGATTCCCTGCCTCTGATTCCCCGCCTCTGATTCCCTGCCTCAGATTCCCTGCCTCAGATTCCCTGCCTCAGATTCCCTGCCTGTGATTCCCCGCCTTTGATTCCCCACCTATTATTCCCCGCCTCTGATTCCCCACCTCTGATTCCGCGCCACTGATTCCCTGCCTCTGTTTCCCCGCCTCTGATTCCCCGCCTCTGATTCCCCGCCTCAGATTCCCCGGCTCTGATTCCCTGCTTGAGATTCCCTGCCTCACATACCCCGCCTCAGATTCCCCGCCGCAGATTCCCCGCCTCAGATTCCCCGCCTCAGATTCCCCGCCTCAGATTCCCCGCCTCAGATTCCCCGCCTCAGATTCCCCGCCTCAGATTCCCCGCCTCAGATTCTCCGCCTCAGATTCCCCGCCTCAGATTCCCCGCCTCAGATTCCCTGCCTCAGATTCCCTGCCTCTAATTGCCTGCCACTGATTCCCTGCCTCTGATTCCCTGCCTCTAATTGCCTGCCACTGATTCCATGCCTCTGATTCCCCGCCTTTGATTCCCCACCTCTGATTCCCTGCCTTTGATTCCCCGCACTGCCTCAGATTCCCTGCCTCAGATTCCCTGCCTCTGATTCCCCGCCTCTGATTCCCCACCTCTTATTCCCCGCCTCTGATTCCCCGCCTCTGATTCCCCGCCTCTGATTCCCTGCCTCTGTTTCCCCGCCTCTGACTCCCTGACTCTGATTCCCCGCCTCAGATTTCCCGGCTCTGATTCCCTGCCTGAGATTCCCTGCCTGAGATTCCCCGCATCAGATTCCCTGCCTCAGATTCCCCGCCTCAGATTACCCGCCTCAGATTCCCCGCCTCAGATTCCCCGTCTCAGATTCCCCGCCTCAGATTCCCCGCCTCAGATTCCCCGCCTCAGATTCCCTGCCTCAGATTCCTTGCCTCTGATTGCCTTCCTCTGATTCCCTGCCTCTGATTCCCTGCCTCTGATTCCCTGCCTCTGATTCCCTGCCTCTGATTCCCTGCCTCTGATTCCCTGCCTCTGATTCCGCACCTCTGATTGCACGCCTCTCTGACCGTGTCTCTGATTCCCCGCCTCTGATTCCCTGCCTCTGATACCCTGCCTCTCTTTGCCTGCCTCTATTTCCGTGCCTCTTCCTCTGCATCTAGTTTCCCACATCTCATTTGCCCCCTCTGATAACCCACCTCTGATTCCATGCCTCTGATTCCCCTCCTCTGATTCCCCGCCTCTGATTCCCTGCCTCAGATTCCCTGCCTCAGATTCCTTGCATCAGATTCCCTGCCTCTGATTCTCCGCCTCTGATACCCCGCCTCTTATTCCCCGCCTCTGATTCCCCGCCTCTGATTCCCCGCCTCTGATTCCCTGCCTCTGTTTCCCTGCCTCTGATTCCCCGCGTCTGATTCCCCGCCTCAGATTCCCCGGCTGTGATTCCATGCCTGAGATTCCATGCCTCAGAATCCCCGCCTCAGATTCCCTGCCTCAGATTCCCCGCCTCAGATTCCCCGCCTCAGATTCCCCACCTCAGATTCCCTGCCTCAGATTCCCCGCCTCAGATTCCCCGCCTCAGATTCCCCGCCTCAGATTCCCCGCCTCAGATTCCCTGCGTCAGATTCCCTGCCTCAGATTCCATGCCTCAGATTCCCTTCATCTGATTCCCTTCATCTGATTCCCTGCCTCTGATTCCCTGCTTCTGATTCCCTGCCTCTGATTCCCCGCCTCTGATTCCCTGCCTCTGATTCCCTGCCTCTGATTGCCTGCCTCTGATTCCCTGCCTCTGATTCCCTGCCTCTGATTCCCTGCCTCTGATTCCGCGCCTCTGATTCCACGCCTCTCTTTCCTTGTCTCTGATTCCCCGCCTCTGATTCCCTGCATCTGATACACAGCCTCTCTTTGCCTGCCTCTATTTCCGTGCCTCTTTCTCTGCATCTAGTTTCCCACATCTCATTTGCCCCCTCTGATAACCCGCCTCTGATTCCATGCCTCTGATTCACTGCCTCAGATCCCCTGCCTCAGATACCCCGACTCAGATTTACCGCCTCAGATTCCCCGCCTCAGATTCCCTGCCTCAGATTCCCTGCCTCAGATTCCCTGCCTCAGATTCCCTGCCTCCGATTCCCCGCCTCTGATTCCCCGCCTCTGATTCCCCGCCTCTGATTCCCAGCCTCTGAATCCTCGCCTCTGAATCCCCGCCTCTGATTCCCCGCCTCTGTTTCCCCGCCTCTGATTCCCCGCCTCTGATTCCCCGCCTCTGATTCCATGCCTCTGATTCCCCGCCTCTGATTCCAGGCCTCCTATTCCCCGCCTCTGATTCCCCACCTCTGATTGCCTGCCACTGATTGCCCGCCTCGTATTCCCCGCCTCTGATTCCCCGCCTCTGATTCCCCACCTCTGTCTGTATGCCTCTCTTTCGCCTCCGCTTTTTCCCCTACACTCTTTCCGTGCCTCTCTTTCCCTCCCTCAATTTCAACAACTCTGTTTGATCTGTTCTGTGTACCTCATTTTCAACACACAAGTTCCAACAACTATGTTTCACCCATCACTTTCCCCGCCTCTATTTTTCCGCCTATGTTTAACCGCCTCTGTTTACCCACCTGTTTCACCGCCTATGATTCCCCGCCTCTGATTCCCCACCTCTGTCTCGACGCCTCTCTTTCGCCTCCACTCTTTCCCCTCCACTCTTTCCGTGCCTGTCTTTCCCTCCCTCAATTTCAACAACACTGTTTGATCTGTTTTGTGTACCTCATTTTAAACACACAAGTTCCAACCACTATGTTTTGCCCGCCTCTTTCCCCGCCTCTATTTATCCACCTATGTTTACCTGCCTCTGTTTACCCGCCTGTTTCCCCGCCTCTGATTCCCCACCTTTCATTCCCTGACTCTATTTCTCTGCCTCTCTTTCCCCACATCTCTTTTCCTCCCCCTGATTCCCCGCCTCTGATTCCCCGCCTCTGATTCCCTGCCTCTGATTCCCCGCCTCTGATTCCCTGCCTCAGATTCCCTGCCTCAGATTCCCTGCCTCAGATTCCCTGCCTCAGATTCCCCGCCTCTGATTCCCCGCCTCTTATTCCCCGCCTCTGATTCCCCTCCTCTGATTCCCCACCTCTGATTCCCTGCCTCAGATTCCCCGGCTCTGATTCCCTGCATCAGATTCCCTGCCTCAGATTCCCTGCCTCTGATTCCCCGCCCCTGATTCCCTGCCTCTGATTCCCCGCCTCTGATTCCCTGCCTCAGATTCCCTGCCTCAGATTCCCTGCCTCAGATTCCCTGCCTGTGATTCCCCGCCTTTGATTCCCCACCTATTATTCCCCGCCTCTGATTCCCCACCTCTGATTCCGCGCCACTGATTCCCTGCCTCTGTTTCCCCGCCTCTGATTCCCCGCCTCTGATTCCCCGCCTCAGATTCCCCGGCTCTGATTCCCTGCTTGAGATTCCCTGCCTCACATACCCCGCCTCAGATTCCCCGCCTCAGATTCCCCGCCTCAGATTCCCCGCCTCAGATTCCCCGCCTCAGATTCCCCGCCTCAGATTCCCCGCCTCAGATTCCCCGCCTCAGATTCCCCGCCTCAGATTCTCCGCCTCAGATTCCCCGCCTCAGATTCCCCGCCTCAGATTCCCTGCCTCAGATTCCCTGCCTCTAATTGCCTGCCACTGATTCCCTGCCTCTGATTCCCTGCCTCTGATTCCCTGCCTCTTATTCCCTGCCTCTGATTCCCTGCCTCTGATTCCCTGCCTCTGATTCCGAGCCTCTGATTCCACGCTTCTCTTTCCGTATCTCTGATTCCCCGCCTCTGATTCCCTGCCTCTGATACCCTGCCTCTCTTTGCCTGCCTCTATTTCGGTGCCTCTTTCTCTGCATCTAGTTTCCCACATCTCATTTGCCCCCTCTGATAACCCGCCTCTGATTCCATGCCTCTGATTCCCCGCCTCTGATTCCCCGCCTCTGATTCCCTGCCTCTGATTCACCGCCTCTGATTCCCTGCCTCAGATTCCCTGCCTCAGATTCCCTGCCTCAGATTCCCTGCCTCAGATTCCCTGCCTCTGATTCCCCGCCTCTGATTCCCCGCCTCTGATTCCCCGCCTCTGATTCCCTGCCTCTGATTCACCGCCTCTGATTCCCTGCCTCAGATTCCCTGCCTCAGATTCCCTGCCTCAGATTCCCTGCCTCAGATTCCCTGCCTCTGATTCCCCGCCTCTGATTCCCCGCCTCTTATTCCCCGCCTCTGATTCCCCACCTCTGATTCCCCGCCTCTGATTCCCTGCCTCTGTTTCCCCGCCTCTGATTCCCCGCCTCTGATTCCCCGCATCAGATTTCCCGGCTCTAATTCCGTGCCTGAGATTCCCTGTCTGAGATTCCCCGCCTCAGATTCCCTGCCTCAGCTTCCCCGCTTCAGATTCCCCGCCTCAGATTCCCTGCCTCAGATTCCCCGCCTCAGATTCCCCACCTCAGATTCCCCGCCTCAGATTCCCCGCCTCAGATTCCCTGCGTCAGATTCCCTGCCTCAGATTCCCTGCCTCAGATTCCCTTCATCTGATTCCCTTCATCTGATTCCCTGCCTCTGATTCCCTGCTTCTGATTCCCTGCCTCTGATTCCCCGCCTCTGATTCCCTGCCTCTGATTCCCTGCCTCTGATTCCCTGCCTCTGATTCCGCGCCTCTGATTCCACGCCTCTCTTTCCTTGTCTCTGATTCCCCGCCTCTGATTCCCTGCATCTGATACCCAGCCTCTCTTTGCCTGCCTCTATTTCCGTGCCTCTTTCTCTGCATCTAGTTTCCCACATCTCATTTGCCCCCTCTGATAACCCGCCTCTGATTCCATGCCTCTGATTCACTGCCTCAGATCCCCTGCCTCAGATACCCCGACTCAGATTTACCGCCTCAGATTCCCCGCCTCAGATTCCCTGCCTCAGATTCCCTGCCTCAGATTCCCTGCCTCAGATTCCATGCCTCAGATTCCCTGCCTCCGATTCCCCGCCTCTGATTCCCCGCCTCTGATTCCCCGCCTCTGATTCCCAGCCTCTGAATCCTCGCCTCTGAATCCCCGCCTTTGATTCCCCGCCTCTGTTTCCCCGCCTCTGATTCCCCGCCTCTGATTCCCCGCCTCTGATTCCATGCCTCTGATTCCCCGCCTCTGATTCCAGGCCTCCTATTCCCCGCCTCTGATTCCCCACCTCTGATTGCCTGCCACTGATTGCCCGCCTCGTATTCCCCGCCTCTGATTCCCCGCCTCTGATTCCCCACCTCTGTCTGTATGCCTCTCTTTCGCCTCCGCTTTTTCCCCTACACTCTTTCCGCGCCTCTCTTTCCCTCCCTCAATTTCAACAACTCTGTTTGATCTGTTCTGTGTACCTCATTTTCAACACACAAGTTCCAACAACTATGTTTCACCCATCACTTTCCCCGCCTCTATTTTTCCGCTTATGTTTAACCACCTCTGTTTACCCACCTGTTTCACCGCCTATGATTCCCTGCCTCCGATTCCCCGCCTCTGATTCCCCGCCTCTGATTCCCCGCCTCTGATTCCCCGCCTCTGATTCCCAGCCTCTGAATCCTCGCCTCTGAATCCCCGCCTTTGATTCCCCGCCTCTGTTTCCCCGCCTCTGATTCCCCGCCTCTGATTCCCCGCCTCTGATTCCATGCCTCTGATTCCCCGCCTCTGATTCCAGGCCTCCTATTCCCCGCCTCTGATTCCCCACCTCTGATTGCCTGCCACTGATTGCCCGCCTCGTATTCCCCGCCTCTGATTCCCCGCCTCTGATTCCCCACCTCTGTCTGTATGCCTCTCTTTCGCCTCCGCTTTTTCCCCTACACTCTTTCCGCGCCTCTCTTTCCCTCCCTCAATTTCAACAACTCTGTTTGATCTGTTCTGTGTACCTCATTTTCAACACACAAGTTCCAACAACTATGTTTCACCCATCACTTTCCCCGCCTCTATTTTTCCGCTTATGTTTAACCACCTCTGTTTACCCACCTGTTTCACCGCCTATGATTCCCCGCCTCTGATTCCCCACCTCTGTCTCGACGCCTCTCTTTCGCCTCCACTCTTTCCCCTCCACACTTTCCGTGCCTGTCTTTCCCTCCCTCAATTTCAACAACACTGTTTGATCTGTTTTGTGTACCTCATTTTAAACACACAAGTTCCAACCACTATGTTTTGCCCGCCTCTTTCCCCGCCTCTATTTATCCACCTATGTTTACCTGCCTCTGTTTACCCGCCTGTTTCCCCGCCTCTGATTCCCCACCTTTCATTCCCTGCCTCTCTTTCTCTGCCTCTCTTTCCCCACATCTCTTTTCCTCCCCCTGATTCCCCGCCTCTGATTCCCCGCCTCTGATTCCCTGCCTCTGATTCCCCGCCTCTGATTCCCTGCCTCAGATTCCCTGCCTCTGATTCCGCGCCTCTGATTCCACGCCTCTCTTTCCTTGTCTCTGATTCCCCGCCTCAGATTCCCCGCCTCAGTTTCCCTGTGTCAGATTCCCTGCCTCAGATTCCCTGCCTCAGATTCCCTTCATCTGATTCCCTTCATCTGATTCCCTGCCTCTGATTCCCTGCTTCTGATTCCCTGCCTCTGATTCCCCGCCTCTGATTCCCTGCCTCTGATTCCCTGCCTCTGATTGCCTGCCTCTGATTCCCTGCCTCAGATTCCCTGCCTCTGATTCCCTGCCTCTGATTCCGCGCCTCTGAATCCCCGCCTCTGATTCCCTGCATCTGATACCCAGCCTCTCTTTGTCTGCCTCTATTTCCGTGCCTCTTTCTCTGCATCTAGTTTCCCACATCTCATTTGCCCCCTCTGATAACCCGCCTCTGATTCCATGCCTCTGATTCACTGCCTCAGATCCCCTGCCTCAGATACCCCGACTCAGATTTACCGCCTCAGATTCCCCGCCTCAGATTCCCTGCCTCAGATTCCCTGCCTCAGATTCCCTGCCTCAGATTCCCTGCCTCAGATTCCCTGCCTCCGATTCCCCGCCTCTGATTCCCCGCCTCTGATTCCCCGCCTCTGATTCCCAGCCTCTGAATCCTCGCCTCTGAATCCCCGCCTCTGATTCCCCGCCTCTGTTTCCCCGCCTCTGATTCCCCGCCTCTGATTCACCGCCTCTGATTCCATGCCTCTGATTCCCCGCCTCTGATTCCAGGCCTCCTATTCCCCGCCTCTGATTCCCCACCTCTGATTGCCTGCCACTGATTGCCCGCCTCGTATTCCCCGCCTCTGATTCCCCGCCTCTGATTCCCCACCTCTGTCTGTATGCCTCTCTTTCGCCTCCGCTTTTTCCCCTACACTCTTTCCGCGCCTCTCTTTCCCTCCCTCAATTTCAACAACTCTGTTTGATCTGTTCTGTGTACCTCATTTTCAACACACAAGTTCCAACAACTATGTTTCACCCATCACTTTCCCCGCCTCTATTTTTCCGCCTATGTTTAACCGCCTCTGTTTACCCACCTGTTTCACCGCCTATGATTCCCCGCCTCTGATTCCCCACCTCTGTCTCGACGCCTCTCTTTCGCCTCCACTCTTTCCCCTCCACTCTTTCCGTGCCTGTCTTTCCCTCCCTCAATTTCAACAACACTGTTTGATCTGTTTTGTGTACCTCATTTTAAACACACAAGTTCCAACCACTATGTTTTGCCCGCCTCTTTCCCCGCCTCTATTTATCCACCTATGTTTACCTGCCTCTGTTTACCCGCCTGTTTACCCGCCTCTGATTCCCCACCTTTCATTCCCTGCCTCTCTTTCTCTGCCTCTCTTTCCCCACATCTCTTTTCCTCCCCCTGATTCCCCGCCTCTGATTCCCCGCCTCTGATTCCCTGCCTCTGATTCCCCGCCTCTGATTCCCTGCCTCAGATTCCCTGCCTCAGATTCCCTGCCTCAGATTCCCTGCCTCAGATTCCCCGCCTCTGATTCCCCGCCTCTTATTCCCCGCCTCTGATTCCCCTCCTCTGATTCCCCACCTCTGATTCCCTGCCTCAGATTCCCCGGCTCTGATTCCCTGCATCAGATTCCCTGCCTCAGATTCCCTGCCTCTGATTCCCCGCCCCTGATTCCCTGCCTCTGATTCCCCGCCTCTGATTCCCTGCCTCAGATTCCCTGCCTCAGATTCCCTGCCTCAGATTCCCTGCCTGTGATTCCCCGCCTTTGATTCCCCACCTATTATTCCCCGCCTCTGATTCCCCACCTCTGATTCCGCGCCACTGATTCCCTGCCTCTGTTTCCCCGCCTCTGATTCCCCACCTTTCATTCCCTGCCTCTCTTTCTCTGCCTCTCTTTCCCCACATCTCTTTTCCTCCCCCTGATTCCCCGCCTCTGATTCCCCGCCTCTGATTCCCTGCCTCTGATTCCCCGCCTCTGATTCCCTGCCTCAGATTCCCTGCCTCTGATTCCGCGCCTCTGATTCCACGCCTCTCTTTCCTTGTCTCTGATTCCCCGCCTCAGATTCCCCGCCTCAGATTCCCTGTGTCAGATTCCCTGCCTCAGATTCCCTGCCTCAGATTCCCTTCATCTGATTCCCTTCATCTGATTCCCTGCCTCTGATTCCCTGCTTCTGATTCCCTGCCTCTGATTCCCCGCCTCTGATTCCCTGCCTCTGATTCCCTGCCTCTGATTGCCTGCCTCTGATTCCCTGCCTCAGATTCCCTGCCTCTGATTCCCTGCCTCTGATTCCGCGCCTCTGATTCCCCGCCTCTGATTCCCTGCATCTGATACCCAGCCTCTCTTTGCCTGCCTCTATTTCCGTGCCTCTTTCTCTGCATCTAGTTTCCCACATCTCATTTGCCCCCTCTGATAACCCGCCTCTGATTCCATGCCTCTGATTCACTGCCTCAGATCCCCTGCCTCAGATACCCCGACTCAGATTTACCGCCTCAGATTCCCCCCCTCAGATTCCCTGCCTCAGATTCCCTGCCTCAGATTCCCTGCCTCAGATTCCCTGCCTCAGATTCCCTGCCTCCGATTCCCCGCCTCTGATTCCCCGCCTCTGATTCCCCGCCTCTGATTCCCAGCCTCTGAATCCTCGCCTCTGAATCCCCGCCTCTGATTCCCCGCCTCTGTTTCCCCGCCTCTGATTCCCCGCCTCTGATTCACCACCTCTGATTCCATGCCTCTGAATCCCCGCCTCTGATTCCAGGCCTCCTATTCCCCGCCTCTGATTCCCCACCTCTGATTGCCTGCAACTGATTGCCCGCCTCGTATTCCCCACCTCTGATTCCCCGCCTCTGATTCCCCACCTCTGACTGTATGCCTCTCTTTCGCCTCCGCTTTTTTCCCCTACACTCTTTCCGCGCCTCTCTTTCCCTCCCTCAATTTCAACAACTCTGTTTGATCTGTTCTGTGTACCTCATTTTCAACACACAAGTTCCAACAACTATGTTTCACCCATCACTTTCCCCGCCTCTATTTTTCCGCCTATGTTTAACCGCCTCTGTTTACCCACCTGTTTCACCGCCTATGATTCCCCGCCTCTGATTCCCCACCTCTGTCTCGACGCCTCTCTTTCGCCTCCACTCTTTCCCCTCCACTCTTTCCGTGCCTGTCTTTCCCTCCCTCAATTTCAACAACACTGTTTGATCTGTTTTGTGTACCTCATTTTAAACACACAAGTTCCAACCACTATGTTTTGCCCGCCTCTTTCCCCGCCTCTATTTATCCACCTATGTTTACCTGCCTCTGTTTACCCGCCTGTTTCCCCGCCTCTGATTCCCCACCTTTCATTCCCTGCCTCTCTTTCTCTGCCTCTCTTTCCCCACATCTCTTTTCCTCCCCCTGATTCCCCGCCTCTGATTCCCCGCCTCTGATTCCCTGCCTCTGATTCCCCGCCTCTGATTCCCTGCCTCAGATTCCCTGCCTCAGATTCCCTGCCTCAGATTCCCTGCCTCAGATTCCCCGCCTCTGATTCCCCGCCTCTTATTCCCCGCCTCTGATTCCCCTCCTCTGATTCCCCACCTCTGATTCCCTGCCTCAGATTCCCCGGCTCTGATTCCCTGCATCAGATTCCCTGCCTCAGATTCGCTGCCTCTGATTCCCCGCCCCTGATTCCCTGCCTCTGATTCCCCGCCTCTGATTCCCTGCCTCAGATTCCCTGCCTCAGATTCCCTGCCTCAGATTCCCTGCCTGTGATTCCCCGCCTTTGATTCCCCACCTATTATTCCCCGCCTCTGATTCCCCACCTCTGATTCCGCGCCACTGATTCCCTGCCTCTGTTTCCCCGCCTCTGATTCCCCGCCTCTGATTCCCCGCCTCAGATTCCCCGGCTCTGATTCCCTGCTTGAGATTCCCTGCCTCACATACCCCGCCTCAGATTCCCCGCCTCAGATTCCCCGCCTCAGATTCCCCGCCTCAGATTCCCCGCCTCAGATTCCCCGCCTCAGATTCCCCGCCTCAGATTCCCCGCCTCAGATTCCCCGCCTCAGATTCTCCGCCTCAGATTCCCCGCCTCAGATTCCCCGCCTCAGATTCCCTGCCTCAGATTCCCTGCCTCTAATTGCCTGCCACTGATTCCCTGCCTCTGATTCCCTGCCTCTAATTGCCTGCCACTGATTCCCTGCCTCTGATTCCATGCCTCTGATTCCCCGCCTTTGATTCCCCACCTCTGATTCCCTGCCTTTGATTCCCCGCACTGCCTCAGATTCCCTGCCTCAGATTCCCTGCCTCTGATTCCCCGCCTCTGATTCCCCACCTCTTATTCCCCGCCTCTGATTCCCCGCCTCTGATTCCCCGCCTCTGATTCCCTGCCTCTGTTTCCCCGCCTCTGACTCCCCGCCTCTGATTCCCCGCCTCAGATTTCCCGGCTCGTATTCCCTGCCTGAGATTCCCTGCCTCAGATTCCCCGCATCAGATTCCCTGCCTCAGATTCCCCGCCTCAGATTACCCGCCTCAGATTCCCCGCCTCAGATTCCCCGTCTCAGATTCCCCGCCTCAGATTCCCCGCCTCAGATTCCCCGCCTCAGATTCCCTGCCTCAGATTCCTTGCCTCTGATTGCCTTCCTCTGATTCCCTGCCTCTGATTCCCTGCCTCTGATTCCCTGCCTCTGATTCCCTGCCTCTGATTCCCTGCCTCTGATTCCCTGCCTCTGATTCCGCACCTCTGATTGCACGCCTCTCTGACCGTGTCTCTGATTCCCCGCCTCTGATTCCCTGCCTCTGATACCCTGCCTCTCTTTGCCTGCCTCTATTTCCGTGCCTCTTCCTCTGCATCTAGTTTCCCACATCTCATTTGCCCCCTCTGATAACCCACCTCTGATTCCATGCCTCTGATTCCCCTCCTCTGATTCCCCGCCTCTGATTCCCTGCCTCAGATTCCCTGCCTCAGATTCCTTGCATCAGATTCCCTGCCTCTGATTCTCCGCCTCTGATACCCCGCCTCTTATTCCCCGCCTCTGATTCCCCGCCTCTGATTCCCCGCCTCTGATTCCCTGCCTCTGTTTCCCTGCCTCTGATTCCCCGCGTCTGATTCCCCGCCTCAGATTCCCCGGCTGTGATTCCATGCCTGAGATTCCATGCCTCAGAATCCCCGCCTCAGATTCCCTGCCTCAGATTCCCTGCCTCAGCTTCCCCGCCTCAGATTCCCCGCCTCAGATTCCCTGCCTCAGATTCCCCGCCTCAGATTCCCCGCCTCAGATTCCCCGCCTCAGATTCCCCGCCTCAGATTCCCTGCGTCAGATTCCCTGCCTCAGATTCCCTGCCTCAGATTCCCTTCATCTGATTCCCTTCATCTGATTCCCTGCCTCTGATTCCCTGCTTCTGATTCCCTGCCTCTGATTCCCCGCCTCTGATTCCCTGCCTCTGATTCCCTGCCTCTGATTGCCTGCCTCTGATTCCCTGCCTCTGATTCCCTGCCTCTGATTCCCTGCCTCTGATTCCGCGCCTCTGATTCCACGCCTCTCTTTCCTTGTCTCTGATTCCCCGCCTCTGATTCCCTGCATCTGATACCCAGCCTCTCTTTGCCTGCCTCTATTTCCGTGCCTCTTTCTCTGCATCTAGTTTCCCACATCTCATTTGCCCCCTCTGATAACCCGCCTCTGATTCCATGCCACTGATTCACTGCCTCAGATCCCCTGCCTCAGATACCCCGACTCAGATTTACCGCCTCAGATTCCCCGCCTCAGATTCCCTGCCTCAGATTCCCTGCCTCAGATTCCCTGCCTCAGATTCCCTGCCTCAGATTCCCTGCCTCCGATTCCCCGCCTCTGATTCCCCGCCTCTGATTCCCCGCCTCTGATTCCCAGCCTCTGAATCCTCGCCTCTGAATCCCCGCCTTTGATTCCCCGCCTCGGTTTCCCCGCCTCTGATTCCCCGCCTCTGATTCCCCGCCTCTGATTCCATGCCTCTGATTCCCCGCCTCTGATTCCAGGCCTCCTATTCCCCGCCTCTGATTCCCCACCTCTGATTGCCTGCCACTGATTGCCCGCCTCGTATTCCCCGCCTCTGATTCCCCACCTCTGATTTCCCACCTCTGTCTGTATGCCTCTCTTTCGCCTCCGCTTTTTCCCCTACACTCTTTCCGCGCCTCTCTTTCCCTCCCTCAATTTCAACAACTCTGTTTGATCTGTTCTGTGTACCTCATTTTCAACACACAAGTTCCAACAACTATGTTTCACCCATCACTTTCCCCGCCTCTATTTTTCCGCCTATGTTTAACCACCTCTGTTTACCCACCTGTTTCACCGCCTATGATTCCCCGCCTCTGATTCCCCACCTCTGTCTCGACGCCTATCTTTCGCCTCCACTCTTTCCCCTCCACACTTTCCGTGCCTGTCTTTCCCTCCCTCAATTTCAACAACACTGTTTGATCTGTTTTGTGTACCTCATTTTAAACACACAAGTTCCAACCACTATGTTTTGCCCGCCTCTTTCCCCGCCTCTATTTATCCACCTATGTTTACCTGCCTCTGTTTACCCGCCTGTTTCCCCGCCTCTGATTCCCCACCTTTCATTCCCTGCCTCTCTTTCTCTGCCTCTCTTTCCCCACATCTCTTTTCCTCCCCCTGATTCCCCGCCTCTGATTCCCCGCCTCTGATTCCCTGCCTCTGATTCCCCGCCTCTGATTCCCTGCCTCAGATTCCCTGCCTCAGATTCCCTGCCTCAGATTCCCTGCCTCAGATTCCCCGCCTCTGATTCCCCGCCTCTTATTCCCCGCCTCTGATTCCCCTCCTCTGATTCCCCACCTCTGATTCCCTGCCTCAGATTCCCCGGCTCTGATTCCCTGCATCAGATTCCCTGCCTCAGATTCCCTGCCTCTGATTCCCCGCCCCTGATTCCCTGCCTCTGATTCCCCGCCTCTGATTCCCTGCCTCAGATTCCCTGCCTCAGATTCCCTACCTCAGATTCCCTGCCTGTGATTCCCCGCCTTTGATTCCCCACCTATTATTCCCCGCCTCTGATACCCCACCTCTGATTCCGCGCCACTGATTCCCTGCCTCTGTTTCCCCGCCTCTGATTCCCCGCCTCTGATTCCCCGCCTCAGATTCCCCGGCTCTGATTCCCTGCTTGAGATTCCCTGCCTCACATACCCCGCCTCAGATTCCCCGCCTCAGATTCCCCGCCTCAGATTCCCCGCCTCAGATTCCCCGCCTCAGATTCCCCGCCTCAGATTCCCCGCCTCAGATTCCCCGCCTCAGATTCCCCGCCTCAGATTCTCCGCCTCAGATTCCCCGCCTCACATTCCCCGCCTCAGATTCCCTGCCTCAGATTCCCTGCCTCTAATTGCCTGCCACTGATTCCCTGCCTCTGATTCCCTGCCTCTGATTCCCTGCCTCTTATTCCCTGCCTCTGATTCCCTGCCTCTGATTCCCTGCCTCTGATTCCGAGCCTCTGATTCCACGCCTCTCTTTCCGTATCTCTGATTCCCCGCCTCTGATTCCCTGCCTCTGATACCCTGCCTCTCTTTGCCTGCCTCTATTTCGGTGCCTCTTTCTCTGCATCTAGTTTCCCACATCTCATTTGCCCCCTCTGATAACCCGCCTCTGATTCCATGCCTCTGATTCCCCGCCTCTGATTCCCCGCCTCTGATTCCCTGCCTCTGATTCACCGCCTCTGATTCCCTGCCTCAGATTCCCTGCCTCAGATTCCCTGCCTCAGATTCCCTGCCTCAGATTCCCTGCCTCTGATTCCCCGCCTCTGATTCCCCGCCTCTTATTCCCCGCCTCTGATTCCCCGCCTCTGATTCCCCGCCTCTGATTCCCTGCCTCTGTTTCCCCGCCTCTGATTCCCCGCCTCTGATTCCCCGCATCAGATTTCCCGGCTCTAATTCCCTGCCTGAGATTCCCTGCCTGAGATTCCCCGCCTCAGATTCCCTGCCTCAGCTTCCCCGCCTCAGATTCCCCGCCTCAGATTCCCTGCCTCAGATTCCCCGCCTCAGATTCCCCGCCTCAGATTCCCCGCCTCAGATTCCCCGCCTCAGATTCCCTGCGTCAGATTCCCTGCCTCAGATTCCCTGCCTCAGATTCCCTTCATCTGATTTCCTTCATCTGATTCCCTGCCTCTGATTCCCTGCTTCTGATTCCCTGCCTCTGATTCCCCGCCTCTGATTCCCTGCCTCTGATTCCCTGCCTCTGATTGCCTGCCTCTGATTCCCTGCCTCTGATTCCCTGCCTCTGATTCCCTGCCTCTGATTCCGCGCCTCTGATTCCACGCCTCTCTTTCCTTGTCTCTGATTCCCCGCCTCTGATTCCCTGCATCTGATACCCAGCCTCTCTTTGCCTGCCTCTATTTCCGTGCCTCTTTCTCTGCATCTAGTTTCCCACATCTCATTTGCCCCCTCTGATAACCCGCCTCTGATTCCATGCCTCTGATTCACTGCCTCAGATCCCCTGCCTCAGATACCCTGACTCAGATTTACCGCCTCAGATTCCCCGCCTCAGATTCCCTGCCTCAGATTCCCTGCCTCAGATTCCCTGCCTCAGATTCCCTGCCTCAGATTCCCTGCCTCCGATTCCCCGCCTCTGATTCCCCGCCTCTGATTCCCCGCCTCTGATTCCCAGCCTCTGAATCCTCGCCTCTGAATCCCCGCCTTTGATTCCCCGCCTCTGTTTCCCCGCCTCTGATTCCCCGCCTCTGATTCCCCGCCTCTGATTCCATGCCTCTGATTCCCCGCCTCTGATTCCAGGCCTCCTATTCCCCGCCTCTGATTCCCCACCTCTGATTGCCTGCCACTGATTGCCCGCCTCGTATTCCCCGCCTCTGATTCCCCGCCTCTGATTCCCCACCTCTGTCTGTATGCCTCTCTTTCGCCTCCGCTTTTTCCCCTACACTCTTTCCGCGCCTCTCTTTCCCTCCCTCAATTTCAACAACACTGTTTGATCTGTTCTGTGTACCTCATTTTCAACACACAAGTTCCAACAACTATGTTTCACCCATCACTTTCCCCGCCTCTATTTTTCCGCCTATGTTTAACCACCTCTGTTTACCCACCTGTTTCACCGCCTATGATTCCCCGCCTCTGATTCCCCACCTCTGTCTCGACGCCTCTCTTTCCCCTCCACACTTTCCGTGCCTGTCTTTCCCTCCCTCAATTTCAACAACACTGTTTGATCTGTTTTGTGTACCTCATTTTAAACACACAAGTTCCAACCACTATGTTTTGCCCGCCTCTTTCCCCGCCTCTATTTATCCACCTATGTTTACCTGCCTCTGTTTACCCGCCTGTTTCCCCGCCTCTGATTCCCCACCTTTCATTCCCTGCCTCTCTTTCTCTGCCTCTCTTTCCCCACATCTCTTTTCCTCCCCCTGATTCCCCGCCTCTGATTCCCCGCCTCCGATTCCCTGCCTCTGATTCCCCGCCTCTGATTCCCTGCCTCAGATTCCCTGCCTCAGATTCCCTGCCTCAGAATCCCTGCCTCAGATTCCCCGCCTCTGATTCCCCGCCTCTTATTCCCCGCCTCTGATTCCCCTCCTCTGATTCCCCACCTCTGATTCCCTGCCTCAGATTCCCCGGCTCTGATTCCCTGCATCAGATTCCCTGCCTCAGATTCCCTGCCTCTGATTCCCCGCCCCTGATTCCCTGCCTCTGATTCCCCGCCTCTGATTCCCTGCCTCAGATTCCCTGCCTCAGATTCCCTGCCTCAGATTCCCTGCCTCTGATTCCCTGCCTTTGATTCCCCACCTATTATTCCCCGCCTCTGATACCCCACCTCTGATTCCGCGCCACTGATTCCCTGCCTCTGTTTCCCCGCCTCTGATTCCCCGCCTCTGATTCCCCGCCTCAGATTCCCCGGCTCTGATTCCCTGCTTGAGATTCCCTGCCTCACATACCCCGCCTCAGATTCCCCGCCTCAGATTCCCCGCCTCAGATTCCCCGCCTCAGATTCCCCGCCTCAGATTCCCCGCCTCAGATTCCCCGCCTCAGATTCCCCGCCTCAGATTCTCCGCCTCAGATTCCCCGCCTCAGATTCCCCGCCTCAGATTCCCTGCCTCAGATTCCCTGCCTCTAATTGCCTGCCACTGATTCCCTGCCTCTGATTCCCTGCCTCTGATTCCCTGCCTCTTATTCCCTGCCTCTGATTCCCTGCCTCTGATTCCCTGCCTCTGATTCCGAGCCTCTGATTCCACGCCTCTCTTTCCGTATCTCTGATTCCCCGCCTCTGATTCCCTGCCTCTGATACCCTGCCTCTCTTTGCCTGCCTCTATTTCGGTGCCTCTTTCTCTGCATCTAGTTTCCCACATCTCATTTGCCCCCTCTGATAACCCGCCTCTGATTCCATGCCTCTGATTCCCCGCCTCTGATTCCCCGCCTCTGATTCCCTGCCTCTGATTCACCGCCTCTGATTCCCTGCCTCAGATTCCCTGCCTCAGATTCCCTGCCTCAGATTCCCTGCCTCAGATTCCCTGCCTCTGATTCCCCGCCTCTGATTCCCCGCCTCTTATTCCCCGCCTCTGATTCCCTGCCTCTGATTCCCCGCCTCTGATTCCCTGCCTCTGTTTCCCCGCCTCTGATTCCCCGCCTCTGATTCCCCGCATCAGATTTCCCGGCTCTAATTCCCTGCCTGAGATTCCCTGCCTGAGATTCCCCGCCTCAGATTCCCTGCCTCAGCTTCCCCGCCTCAGATTCCCCGCCTCAGATTCCCTGCCTCAGATTCCCCGCCTCAGATTCCCCGCCTCAGATTCCCCGCCTCAGATTCCCCGCCTCAGATTCCCTGCGTCAGATTCCCTGCCTCAGATTCCCTGCCTCAGATTCCCTTCATCTGATTCCCTTCATCTGATTCCCTGCCTCTGATTCCCTGCTTCTGATTCCCTGCCTCTGATTCCCCGCCTCTGATTCCCTGCCTCTGATTCCCTGCCTCTGATTGCCTGCCTCTGATTCCCTGCCTCTGATTCCCTGCCTCTGATTCCCTGCCTCTGATTCCGCGCCTCTGATTCCACGCCTCTCTTTCCTTGTCTCTGATTCCCCGCCTCTGATTCCCTGCATCTGATACCCAGCCTCTCTTTGCCTGCCTCTATTTCCGTGCCTCTTTCTCTGCATCTAGTTTCCCACATCTCATTTGCCCCCTCTGATAACCTGCCTCTGATTCCATGCCTCTGATTCACTGCCTCAGATCCCCTGCCTCAGATACCCCGACTCAGATTTACCGCCTCAGATTCCCCGCCTCAGATTCCCTGCCTCAGATTCCCTGCCTCAGATTCCCTGCCTCAGATTCCCTGCCTCAGATTCCCTGCCTCCGATTCCCCGCCTCTGATTCCCCGCCTCTGATTCCCCGCCTCTGATTCCCAGCCTCTGAATCCTCGCCTCTGAATCCCCGCCTTTGATTCCCCGCCTCTGTTTCCCCGCCTCTGATTCCCCGCCTCTGATTCCCCGCCTCTGATTCCATGCCTCTGATTCCCCGCCTCTGATTCCAGGCCTCCTATTCCCCGCCTCTGATTCCCCACCTCTGATTGCCTGCCACTGATTGCCCGCCTCGTATTCCCCGCCTCTGATTCCCCGCCTCTGATTCCCCACCTCTGTCTGTATGCCTCTCTTTCGCCTCCGCTTTTTCCCCTACACTCTTTCCGCGCCTCTCTTTCCCTCCCTCAATTTCAACAACACTGTTTGATCTGTTCTGTGTACCTCATTTTCAACACACAAGTTCCAACAACTATGTTTCACCCATCACTTTCCCCGCCTCTATTTTTCCGCCTATGTTTAACCACCTCTGTTTACCCACCTGTTTCACCGCCTATGATTCCCCGCCTCTGATTCCCCACCTCTGTCTCGACGCCTCTCTTTCGCCTCCACTCTTTCCCCTCCACACTTTCCGTGCCTGTCTTTCCCTCCCTCAATTTCAACAACACTGTTTGATCTGTTTTGTGTACCTCATTTTAAACACACAAGTTCCAACCACTATGTTTTGCCCGCCTCTTTCCCCGCCTCTATTTATCCACCTATGTTTACCTGCCTCTGTTTACCCGCCTGTTTCCCCGCCTCTGATTCCCCACCTTTCATTCCCTGCCTCTCTTTCTCTGCCTCTCTTTCCCCACATTTCTTTTCCTCCCCCTGATTCCCCGCCTCTGATTCCCCGCCTCTGATTCCCTGCCTCTGATTCCCCGCCTCTGATTCCCTGCCTCAGATTCCCTGCCTCAGATTCCCTGCCTCAGATTCCCTGCCTCAGATTCCCCGCCTCTGATTCCCCGCCTCTTATTCCCCGCCTCTGATTCCCCTCCTCTGATTCCCCACCTCTGATTCCCTGCCTCAGATTCCCCGGCTCTGATTCCCTGCATCAGATTCCCTGCCTCAGATTCCCTGCCTCTGATTCCCCGCCCCTGATTCCCTGCCTCTGATTCCCCGCCTCTGATTCCCTGCCTCAGATTCCCTGCCTCAGATTCCCTGCCTCAGATTCCCTGCCTCTGATTCCCTGCCTTTGATTCCCCACCTATTATTCCCCGCCTCTGATACCCCACCTCTGATTCCGCGCCACTGATTCCCTGCCTCTGTTTCCCCGCCTCTGATTCCCCGCCTCTGATTCCCCGCCTCAGATTCCCCGGCTCTGATTCCCTGCTTGAGATTCCCTGCCTCACATACCCCGCCTCAGATTCCCCGCCTCAGATTCCCCGCCTCAGATTCCCCGCCTCAGATTCCCCGCCTCAGATTCCCCGCCTCAGATTCCCCGCCTCAGATTCCCCGCCTCAGATTCCCCGCCTCAGATTCTCCGCCTCAGATTCCCCGCCTCAGATTCCCCGCCTCAGATTCCCTGCCTCAGATTCCCTGCCTCTAATTGCCTGCCACTGATTCCCTGCCTCTGATTCCCTGCCTCTGATTCCCTGCCTCTTATTCCCTGCCTCTGATTCCCTGCCTCTGATTCCCTGCCTCTGATTCCGAGCCTCTGATTCCACGCCTCTCTTTCCGTATCTCTGATTCCCCGCCTCTGATTCCCTGCCTCTGATACCCTGCCTCTCTTTGCCTGCCTCTATTTCGGTGCCTCTTTCTCTGCATCTAGTTTCCCACATCTCATTTGCCCCCTCTGATAACCCGCCTCTGATTCCATGCCTCTGATTCCCCGCCTCTGATTCCCCGCCTCTGATTCCCTGCCTCTGATTCACCGCCTCTGATTCCCTGCCTCAGATTCCCTGCCTCAGATTCCCTGCCTCAGATTCCCTGCCTCAGATTCCCTGCCTCTGATTCCCCGCCTCTGATTCCCCGCCTCTTATTCCCCGCCTCTGATTCCCCGCCTCTGATTCCCCGCCTCTGATTCCCTGCCTCTGTTTCCCCGCCTCTGATTCCCCGCCTCTGATTCCCCGCATCAGATTTCCCGGCTCTAATTCCCTGCCTGAGATTCCCTGCCTGAGATTCCCCGCCTCAGATTCCCTGCCTCAGCTTCCCCGCCTCAGATTCCCCGCCTCAGATTCCCTGCCTCAGATTCCCCGCCTCAGATTCCCCGCCTCAGATTCCCCGCCTCAGATTCCCCGCCTCAGATTCCCTGCGTCAGATTCCCTGCCTCAGATTCCCTGCCTCAGATTCCCTTCATCTGATTCCCTTCATCTGATTCCCTGCCTCTGATTCCCTGCTTCTGATTCCCTGCCTCTGATTCCCCGCCTCTGATTCCCTGCCTCTGATTCCCTGCCTCTGATTGCCTGCCTCTGATTCCCTGCCTCTGATTCCCTGCCTCTGATTCCCTGCCTCTGATTCCGCGTCTCTGATTCCACGCCTCTCTTTCCTTGTCTCTGATTCCCCGCCTCTGATTCCCTGCATCTGATACCCAGCCTCTCTTTGCCTGCCTCTATTTCCGTGCCTCTTTCTCTGCATCTAGTTTCCCACATCTCATTTGCCCCCTCTGATAACCTGCCTCTGATTCCATGCCTCTGATTCACTGCCTCAGATCCCCTGCCTCAGATACCCCGACTCAGATTTACCGCCTCAGATTCCCCGCCTCAGATTCCCTGCCTCAGATTCCCTGCCTCAGATTCCCTGCCTCAGATTCCCTGCCTCAGATTCCCTGCCTCCGATTCCCCGCCTCTGATTCCCCGCCTCTGATTCCCCGCCTCTGATTCCCAGCCTCTGAATCCTCGCCTCTGAATCCCCGCCTTTGATTCCCCGCCTCTGTTTCCCCGCCTCTGATTCCCCGCCTCTGATTCCCCGCCTCTGATTCCATGCCTCTGATTCCCCGCCTCTGATTCCAGGCCTCCTATTCCCCGCCTCTGATTCCCCACCTCTGATTGCCTGCCACTGATTGCCCGCCTCGTATTCCCCGCCTCTGATTCCCCGCCTCTGATTCCCCACCTCTGTCTGTATGCCTCTCTTTCGCCTCCGCTTTTTCCCCTACACTCTTTCCGCGCCTCTCTTTCCCTCCCTCAATTTCAACAACACTGTTTGATCTGTTCTGTGTACCTCATTTTCAACACACAAGTTCCAACAACTATGTTTCACCCATCACTTTCCCCGCCTCTATTTTTCCGCCTATGTTTAACCACCTCTGTTTACCCACCTGTTTCACCGCCTATGATTCCCCGCCTCTGATTCCCCACCTCTGTCTCGACGCCTCTCTTTCGCCTCCACTCTTTCCCCTCCACACTTTCCGTGCCTGTCTTTCCCTCCCTCAATTTCAACAACACTGTTTGATCTGTTTTGTGTACCTCATTTTAAACACACAAGTTCCAACCACTATGTTTTGCCCGCCTCTTTCCCCGCCTCTATTTATCCACCTATGTTTACCTGCCTCTGTTTACCCGCCTGTTTCCCCGCCTCTGATTCCCCACCTTTCATTCCCTGCCTCTCTTTCTCTGCCTCTCTTTCCCCACATTTCTTTTCCTCCCCCTGATTCCCCGCCTCTGATTCCCCGCCTCTGATTCCCTGCCTCTGATTCCCCGCCTCTGATTCCCTGCCTCAGATTCCCTGCCTCAGATTCCCTGCCTCAGATTCCCTGCCTCAGATTCCCCGCCTCTGATTCCCCGCCTCTTATTCCCCGCCTCTGATTCCCCTCCTCTGATTCCCCACCTCTGATTCCCTGCCTCAGATTCCCCGGCTCTGATTCCCTGCATCAGATTCCCTGCCTCAGATTCCCTGCCTCTGATTCCCCGCCCCTGATTCCCTGCCTCTGATTCCCCGCCTCTGATTCCCTGCCTCAGATTCCCTGCCTCAGATTCCCTGCCTCAGATTCCCTGCCTCTGATTCCCTGCCTTTGATTCCCCACCTATTATTCCCCGCCTCTGATACCCCACCTCTGATTCCGCGCCACTGATTCCCTGCCTCTGTTTCCCCGCCTCTGATTCCCCGCCTCTGATTCCCCGCCTCAGATTCCCCGGCTCTGATTCCCTGCTTGAGATTCCCTGCCTCACATACCCCGCCTCAGATTCCCCGCCTCAGATTCCCCGCCTCAGATTCCCCGCCTCAGATTCCCCGCCTCAGATTCCCCGCCTCAGATTCCCCGCCTCAGATTCCCCGCCTCAGATTCCCCGCCTCAGATTCTCCGCCTCAGATTCCCCGCCTCAGATTCCCCGCCTCAGATTCCCTGCCTCAGATTCCCTGCCTCTAATTGCCTGCCACTGATTCCCTGCCTCTGATTCCCTGCCTCTGATTCCCTGCCTCTTATTCCCTGCCTCTGATTCCCTGCCTCTGATTCCCTGCCTCTGATTCCGAGCCTCTGATTCCACGCCTCTCTTTCCGTATCTCTGATTCCCCGCCTCTGATTCCCTGCCTCTGATACCCTGCCTCTCTTTGCCTGCCTCTATTTCGGTGCCTCTTTCTCTGCATCTAGTTTCCCACATCTCATTTGCCCCCTCTGATAACCCGCCTCTGATTCCATGCCTCTGATTCCCCGCCTCTGATTCCCCGCCTCTGATTCCCTGCCTCTGATTCACCGCCTCTGATTCCCTGCCTCAGATTCCCTGCCTCAGATTCCCTGCCTCAGATTCCCTGCCTCAGATTCCCTGCCTCTGATTCCCCGCCTCTGATTCCCCGCCTCTTATTCCCCGCCTCTGATTCCCCGCCTCTGATTCCCCGCCTCTGATTCCCTGCCTCTGTTTCCCCGCCTCTGATTCCCCGCCTCTGATTCCCCGAATCAGATTTCCCGGCTCTAATTCCGTGCCTGAGATTCCCTGCCTGAGATTCCCCGCCTCAGATTCCCTGCCTCAGCTTCCCCGCCTCAGATTCCCCGCCTCAGATTCCCTGCCTCAGATTCCCCGCCTCAGATTCCCCGCCTCAGATTCCCCGCCTCAGATTGCCCGCCTCAGATTCCCTGCCTCAGATTCCCTGCCTCAGATTCCCTGCCTCAGATTCCCTTCATCTGATTCCATTCATCTGATTCCCAGCCTCTGATTCCCTGCTTCTGATTCCCTGCCTCTGATTCCCCGCCTCTGATTCCCTGCCTCTGATTCCCTGCCTCTGATTGCCTGCCTCTGATTCCCTGCCTCTGATTCCCTGCCTCTGATTCCCTGCCTCTGATTCCGCGCCTCTGATTCCACGCCTCTCTTTCCTTGTCTCTGATTCCCCGCCTCTGATTCCCTGCATCTGATACCCAGCCTCTCTTTGCCTGCCTCTATTTCCGTGCCTCTTTCTCTGCATCTAGTTTCCCACATCTCATTTGCCCCCTCTGATAACCCGCCTCTGATTCCATGCCTCTGATTCACTGCCTCAGATCCCCTACCTCAGATACCCCGACTCAGATTTACCGCCTCAGATTCCCCGCCTCAGATTCCCTGCCTCAGATTCCCTGCCTCAGATTCCCTGCCTCAGATTCCCTGCCTCAGATTCCCTGCCTCCGATTCCCCGCCTCAGATTCCCCGCCTCAGATTCCCCGCCTCAGATTCCCTGCGTCAGATTCCCTGCCTCAGATTCCCTGCCTCAGATTCCCTTCATCTGATTCCCTTCATCTGATTCCCTGCCTCTGATTCCCTGCTTCTGATTCCCTGCCTCTGATTCCCCGCCTCTGATTCCCTGCCTCTGATTCCCTGCCTCTGATTGCCTGCCTCTGATTCCCTGCCTCTGATTCCCTGCCTCTGATTCCCTGCCTCTGATTCCGCGCCTCTGATTCCACGCCTCTCTTTCCTTGTCTCTGATTCCCCGCCTCTGATTCCCTGCATCTGATACCCAGCCTCTCTTTGCCTGCCTCTATTTCCGTGCCTCTTTCTCTGCATCTAGTTTCCCACATCTCATTTGCCCCCTCTGATAACCCGCCTCTGATTCCATGCCTCTGATTCACTGCCTCAGATCCCCTGCCTCAGATACCCCGACTCAGATTTACCGCCTCAGATTCCCCGCCTCAGATTCCCTGCCTCAGATTCCCTGCCTCAGATTCCCTGCCTCAGATTCCCTGCCTCAGATTCCCTGCCTCCGATTCCCCGCCTCTGATTCCCCGCCTCTGATTCCCCGCCTCTGATTCCCAGCCTCTGAATCCTCGCCTCTGAATCCCCGCCTCAGATTCCCTGCCTCTGATTCTCCGCCTCTGATACCCCGCCTCTTATTCCCCGCCTCTGATTCCCCGCCTCTGATTCCCCACCTCTGATTCCCTGCCTCTGTTTCCCTGCCTCTGATTCCCCGCGTCTGATTCCCCGCCTCAGATTCCCCGGCTGTGATTCCATGCCTGAGATTCCATGCCTCAGAATCCCCGCCTCAGATTCCCTGCCTCAGATTCCCCGCCTCAGATTCCCCGCCTCAGATTCCCCACCTCAGATTCCCTGCCTCAGATTCCCCGCCTCAGATTCCCCGCCTCAGATTCCCCGCCTCAGATTCCCCGCCTCAGATTCCCTGCGTCAGATTCCCTGCCTCAGATTCCCTGCCTCTGATTCCCTTCATCTGATTCCCTTCATCTGATTCCCTGCCTCTGATTCCCTGCTTCTGATTCCCTGCCTCTGATTCCCCGCCTCTGATTCCCTGCCTCTGATTCCCTGCCTCTGATTGCCTGCCTCTGATTCCCTGCCTCTGATTCCCTGCCTCTGATTCCCTGCCTCTGATTCCGCGCCTCTGATTCCACGTCTCTCTTTCCTTGTCTCTGATTCCCCGCCTCTGATTCCCTGCATCTGATACCCAGCCTCTCTTTGCCTGCCTCTATTTCCGTGCCTCTTTCTCTGCATCTAGTTTCCCACATCTCATTTGCCCCCTCTGATAACCCGCCTCTGATTCCATGCCTCTGATTCACTGCCTCAGATCCCCTGCCTCAGATACCCCGACTCAGATTTACCGCCTCAGATTCCCCGCCTCAGATTCCCTGCCTCAGATTCCCTGCCTCAGATTCCCTGCCTCAGATTCCCTGCCTCAGATTCCCTGCCTCCGATTCCCCGCCTCTGATTCCCCGCCTCTGTTTCCCCGCCTCTGATTCCCAGCCTCTGAATCCTCGCCTCTGAATCCCCGCCTCTGATTCCCCGCCTCTGTTTCCCCGCCTCTGATTCCCCGCCTCTGATTCCCCGCCTCTGATTCCATGCCTCTGATTCCCCGCCTCTGATTCCAGGCCTCCTATTCCCCGCCTCTGATTCCCCACCTCTGATTGCCTGCCACTGATTGCCCGCCTCGTATTCCCCGCCTCTGATTCCCCGCCTCTGATTCCCCACCTCTGTCTGTATGCCTCTCTTTCGCCTCCGCTTGTTCCCCTACACTCTTTCCGTGCCTCTCTATCCCTCCCTCAATTTCAACAACTCTGTTTGATCTGTTCTGTGTACCTCATTTTCAACACACAAGTTCCAACAACTATGTTTCACCCATCACTTTCCCCGCCTCTATTTTTCCGCCTATGTTTAACCGCCTCTGTTTACCCACCTGTTTCACCGCCTATGATTCCCCGCCTCTGATTCCCCACCTCTGTCTCGACGCCTCTCTTTCGCCTCCACTCTTTCCCCTCCACTCTTTCCGTGCCTGTCTTTCCCTCCCTCAATTTCAACAACACTGTTTGATCGGTTTTGTGTACCTCATTTTAAACACACAAGTTCCAACCACTATGTTTTGCCCGCCTCTTTCCCCGCCTCTATTTATCCACCTATGTTTACCTGCCTCTGTTTACCCGCCTGTTTCCCCGCCTCTGATTCCCCACCTTTCATTCCCTGCCTCTCTTTCTCTGCCTCTCTTTCCCCACATCTCTTTTCCTCCCCCTGATTCCCCGCCTCTGATTGCCCGCCTCTGATTCCCTGCCTCTGATTCCCCGCCTCTGATTCCCTGCCTCAGATTCCCTGCCTCAGATTCCCTGCCTCAGATTCCCTGCCTCAGATTCCCCGCCTCTGATTCCCCGCCTCTTATTCCCCGCCTCTGATTCCCCTCCTCTGATTCCCCACCTCTGATTCCCTGCCTCAGATTCCCCGGCTCTGATTCCCTGCATCAGATTCCCTGCCTCAGATTCCCTGCCTCTGATTCCCCGCCCCTGATTCCCTGCCTCTGATTCCCCGCCTCTGATTCCCTGCCTCAGATTCCCTGCCTCAGATTCCCTGCCTCAGATTCCCTGCCTGTGATTCCCCGCCTTTGATTCCCCACCTATTATTCCCCGCCTCTGATTCCCCACCTCTGATTCCGCGCCACTGATTCCCTGCCTCTGTTTCCCCGCCTCTGATTCCCCGCCTCTGATTCCCCGCCTCAGATTCCCCGGCTCTGATTCCCTGCTTGAGATTCCCTGCCTCACATACCCTGCCTCAGATTCCCCACCTCAGATTCCCCGCCTCAGATTCCCCGCCTCAGATTCCCCGCCTCAGATTCCCCGCCTCAGATTCCCCGCCTCAGATTCCCCGCCTCGGATTCCCTGCCTCAGATTCCCCGCCTCAGATTCTCCGCCTCAGATTCCCCGCCTCAGATTCCCCGCCTCAGATTCCCTGCCTCAGATTCCCTGCCTCTAATTGCCTGCCACTGATTCCCTGCCTCTGATTCCCTGCCTCTGATTCCCTGCCTCTTATTCCCTGCCTCTGATTCCCTGCCTCTGATTCCCTGCCTCTGATTCCGAGCCTCTGATTCCACGCCTCTCTTTCCGTATCTCTGATTCCCCGCCTCTGATTCCCTGCCTCTGATACCCTGCCTCTCTTTGCCTGCCTCTATTTCGGTGCCTCTTTCTCTGCATCTAGTTTCCCACATCTCATTTGCCCCCTCTGATAACCCGCCTCTGATTCCATGCCTCTGATTCCCCGCCTCTGATTCCCCGCCTCTGATTCCCTGCCTCTGATTCACCGCCTCTGATTCCCTGCCTCAGATTCCCTGCCTCAGATTCCCTGCCTCAGATTCCCTGCCTCAGATTCCCTGCCTCTGATTACCCGCCTCTGATTCCCCGCCTCTTATTCCCCGCCTCTGATTCCCCGCCTCTGATTCCCCGCCTCTGATTCCCTGCCTCTGTTTCCCCGCCACTGATTCCCCGCCTCTGATTCCCCGCATTAGATTTCCCGGCTCTAATTCCGTGCCTGAGATTCCCTGCCTGAGATTCCCCGCCTCAGATTCCCTGCCTCAGCTTCCCCGCCTCAGATTCCCCGCCTCAGATTCCCTGCCTCAGATTCCCCGCCTCAGATTCCCCGCCTCAGATTCCCCGCCTCAGATTCCCCGCCTCAGATTCCCTGCGTCAGATTCCCTGCCTCAGATTCCCTGCCTCAGATTCCCTTCATCTGATTCCCTTCATCTGATTCCCTGCCTCTGATTCCCTGCTTCTGATTCCCTGCCTCTGATTCCCCGCCTCTGATTCCCTGCCTCTGATTCCCTGCCTCTGATTGCCTGCCTCTGATTCCCTGCCTCTGATTCCCTGCCTCTGATTCCCTGCCTCTGATTCCGCGCCTCTGATTCCACGCCTCTCTTTCCTTGTCTCTGATTCCCCACCTCTGATTCCCTGCATCTGATACCCAGCCTCTCTTTGCCTGCCTCTATTTCCGTGCCTCTTTCTCTGCATCTAGTTTCCCACATCTCATTTGCCCCCTCTGATAACCCGCCTCTGATTCCATGCCTCTGATTCACTGCCTCAGATCCCCTGCCTCAGATACCCCGACTCAGATTTACTGCCTCAGATTCCCCGCCTCAGATTCCCTGCCTCAGATTCCCTGCCTCAGATTCCCTGCCTCAGATTCCCTGCCTCAGATTCCCTGCCTCCGATTCCCCGCCTCTGATTCCCCGCCTCTGATTCCCCGCCTCTGATTCCCAGCCTCTGAATCCTCGCCTCTGAATCCCCGCCTTTGATTCCCCGCCTCTGTTTCCCCGCCTCTGATTCCCCGCCTCTGATTCCCCGCCTCTGATTCCATGCCTCTGATTCCCCGCCTCTGATTCCAGGCCTCCTATTCCCCGCCTCTGATTCCCCACCTCTGATTGCCTGCCACTGATTGCCCGCCTCGTATTCCCCGCCTCTGATTCCCCGCCTCTGATTCCCCACCTCTGTCTGTATGCCTCTCTTTCGCCTCCGCTTTTTCCCCTACACTCTTTCCGCACCTCTCTTTCCCTCCCTCAATTTCAACAACTCTGTTTGATCTGTTCTGTGTACCTCATTTTCAACACACAAGTTCCAACAACTATGTTTCACCCATCACTTTCCCCGCCTCTATTTTTCCGCCTATGTTTAACCACCTCTGTTTACCCACCTGTTTCACCGCCTATGATTCCCCGCCTCTGATTCCCCACCTCTGTCTCGACGCCTCTCTTTCGCCTCCACTCTTTCCCCTCCACACTTTCCGTGCCTGTCTTTCCCTCCCTCAATTTCAACAACACTGTTTGATCTGTTTTGTGTACCTCATTTTAAACACACAAGTTCCAACCACTATGTTTTGCCCGCCTCTTTCCCCGCCTCTATTTATCCACCTATGTTTACCTGCCTCTGTTTACCCGCCTGTTTCCCCGCCTCTGATTCCCCACCTTTCATTCCCTGCCTCTCTTTCTCTGCCTCTCTTTCCCCACATCTCTTTTCCTCCCCCTGATTCCCCGCCTCTGATTCCCCGCCTCTGATTCCCTGCCTCTGATTCCCCGCCTCTGATTCCCTGCCTCAGATTCCCTGCCTCACATTCCCTGCCTCAGATTCCCTGCCTCAGATTCCCCGCCTCTGATTCCCCGCCTCTTATTCCCAGCCTCTGATTCCCCTCCTCTGATTCCCCACCTCTGATTCCCTGCCTCAGATTCCCCGGCTCTGATTCCCTGCATCAGATTCCCTGCCTCAGATTCCCTGCCTCTGATTCCCCGCCCCTGATTCCCTGCCTCTGATTCCCCGCCTCTGATTCCCTGCCTCAGATTCCCTGCCTCAGATTCCCTGCCTCAGATTCCCTGCCTGTGATTCCCCGCCTTTGATTCCCCACCTATTATTCCCCGCCTCTGATTCCCCACCTCTGATTCCGCGCCACTGATTCCCTGCCTCTGTTTCCCCGCCTCTGATTCCCCGCCTCTGATTCCCCGCCTCAGATTCCCCGGCTCTGATTCCCTGCTTGAGATTCCCTGCCTCACATACCCCGCCTCAGATTCCCCGCCTCAGATTCCCCGCCTCAGATTCCCCGCCTCAGATTCCCCGCCTCAGATTCCCCGCCTCAGATTCCCCGCCTCAGATTCCCCGCCTCAGATTCCCCGCCTCAGATTCTCCGCCTCAGATTCCCCGCCTCAGATTCCCCGCCTCAGATTCCCTGCCTCAGATTCCCTGCCTCTAATTGCCTGCCACTGATTCCCTGCCTCTGATTCCCTGCCTCTGATTCCCTGCCTCTTATTCCCTGCCTCTGATTCCCTGCCTCTGATTCCCTGCCTCTGATTCCGAGCCTCTGATTCCACGCCTCTCTTTCCGTATCTCTGATTCCCCGCCTCTGATTCCCTGCCTCTGATACCCTGCCTCTCTTTGCCTGCCTCTATTTCGGTGCCTCTTTCTCTGCATCTAGTTTCCCACATCTCATTTGCCCCCTCTGATAACCCGCCTCTGATTCCATGCCTCTGATTCCCCGCCTCTGATTCCCCGCCTCTGATTCCCTGCCTCTGATTCACCGCCTCTGATTCCCTGCCTCAGATTCCCTGCCTCAGATTCCCTGCCTCAGATTCCCTGCCTCAGATTCCCTGCCACTGATTCCCCGCCTCTGATTCCCCGCCTCTTATTCCCCGCCTCTGATTCCCCGCCTCTGATTCCCCACCTCTGATTCCCTGCCTCTGTTTCCCCGCCTCTGATTCCCCACCTCTGATTCCCCGCATCAGATTTCCCGGCTCTAATTCCGTGCCTGAGATTCCCTGCCTGAGATTCCCCGCCTCAGATTCCCTGCCTCAGCTTCCCCGCCTCAGATTCCCCGCCTCAGATTCCATGCCTCAGATTCCCCTCTCAGATTCCCCGCCTCAGATTCCCCGCCTCAGATTCCCCGCCTCAGATTCCCTGCGTCAGATTCCCTGCCTCAGATTCCCTGCCTCAGATTCCCTTCATCTGATTCCCTTCATCTGATTCCCTGCCTCTGATTCCCTGCTTCTGATTCCCTGCCTCTGATTCCCCGCGTCTGATTCCCTGCCTCTGATTCCCTGCCTCTGATTGCCTGCCTCTGATTCCCTGCCTCTGATTCCCTGCCTCTGATTCCCTGCCTCTGATTCCGCGCCTCTGATTCCACGCCTCTCTTTCCTTGTCTCTGATTCCCCGCCTCTGATTCCCTGCATCTGATACCCAGCCTCTCTTTGCCTGCCTCTATTTCCGTGCCTCTTTCTCTGCATCTAGTTTCCCACATCTCATTTGCCCCCTCTGATAACCCGCCTCTGATTCCATGCCTCTGATTCACTGCCTCAGATCCCCTGCCTCAGATACCCCGACTCAGATTTACCGCCTTAGATTCCCCGCCTCAGATTCCCTGCCTCAGATTCCCTGCCTCAGATTCCGTGCCTCAGATTCCCTGCCTCAGATTCCCTGCCTCCGATTCCCCGCCTCTGATTCCCCGCCTCTGATTCCCCGCCTCTGATTCCCAGCCTCTGAATCCTCGCCTCTGAATCCCCGCCTTTGATTCCCCGCCTCTGTTTCCCCGCCTCTGATTCCCCGCCTCTGATTCCCCGCCTCTGATTCCATGCATCAGATTCCCTGCCTCAGATTCCCTGCCTCTGATTCCCCGCCCCTGATTCCCTGCCTCTGATTCCCCGCCTCTGATTCCCTGCCTCAGATTCCCTGCCTCAGATTCCCTGCCTCAGATTCCCTGCCTGTGATTCCCCGCCTTTGATTCCCCACCTATTATTCCCCGCCTCTGATACCCCACCTCTGATTCCGCGCCACTGATTCCCTGCCTCTGTTTCCCCGCCTCTGATTCCCCGCCTCTGATTCCCCGCCTCAGATTCCCCGGCTCTGATTCCCTGCTTGAGATTCCCTGCCTCACATACCCCGCCTCAGATTCCCCGCCTCAGATTCCCCGCCTCAGATTCCCCGCCTCAGATTCCCCGCCTCAGATTCCCCGCCTCAGATTCCCCGCCTCAGATTCCCCGCCTCAGATTCCCCGCCTCAGATACTCCGCCTCAGATTCCCCGCCTCAGATTCCCCGCCTCAGATTCCCTGCCTCAGATTTTCTGCCTCTAATTGCCTGCCACTGATTCCCTGCCTCTGATTCCCTGCCTCTGATTCCCTGCCTCTTATTCCCTGCCTCTGATTCCCTGCCTCTGATTCCCTGCCTCTGATTCCGAGCCTCTGATTCCACGCCTCTCTTTCCGTATCTCTGATTCCCCGCCTCTGATTCCCTGCCTCTGATACCCTGCCTCTCTTTGCCTGCCTCTATTTCGGTGCCTCTTTCTCTGCATCTAGTTTCCCACATCTCATTTGCCCCCTCTGATAACCCGCCTCTGATTCCATGCCTCTGATTCCCCGCCTCTGATTCCCCGCCTCTGATTCCCTGCCTCTGATTCACCGCCTCTGATTCCCTGCCTCAGATTCCCTGCCTCAGATTCCCTGCCTCAGATTCCCTGCCTCAGATTCCCTGCCTCTGATTCCCCGCCTCTGATTCCCTGCCTCTGATTCCCCGCCTCTGATTCCCTGCCTCTGTTTCCCCGCCTCTGATTCCCCGCCTCTGATTCCCCGCATCAGATTTCCCGGCTTTAATTCCGTGCCTGAGATTCCCTGCCTGAGATTCCCCGCCTCAGATTCCCTGCCTCAGCTTCCCCGCCTCAGATTCCCCGCCTCAGATTCCCTGCCTCAGATTCCCCGCCTCAGATTCCCCGCCTCAGATTCCCCGCCTCAGATTCCCCGCCTCAGATTCCCTGCGTCAGATTCCCTGCCTCAGATTCCCTGCCTCAGATTCCCTTCATCTGATTCCCTTCATCTGATTCCCTGCCTCTGATTCCCTGCTTCTGATTCCCTGCCTCTGATTCCCCGCCTCTGATTCCCTGCCTCTGATTCCCTGCCTCTGATTGCCTGCCTCTGATTCCCTGCCTCTGATTCCCTGCCTCTGATTCCCTGCCTCTGATTCCGCGCCTCTGATTCCACGCCTCTCTTTCCTTGTCTCTGATTCCCCGCCTCTGATTCCCTGCATCTGATACCCAGCCTCTCTTTGCCTGCCTCTATTTCCGTGCCTCTTTCTCTGCATCTAGTTTCCCACATCTCATTTGCCCCCTCTGATAACCCGCATCTGATTCCATGCCTCTGATTCACTGCCTCAGATCCCCTGCCTCAGATACCCCGACTCAGATTTACCGCCTCAGATTCCCCGCCTCAGATTCCCTGCCTCAGATTCCCTGCCTCAGATTCCCTGCCTCAGATTCCCTGCCTCAGATTCCCCGCCTCAGATTCCCCGCCTCAGATTCCCCGCCTCAGATTCCCCGCCTCAGATTCCCTGCGTCAGATTCCCTGCCTCAGATTCCCTGCCTCTGATTCCCTTCATCTGATTCCCTTCATCTGATTCCCTGCCTCTGATTCCCTGCTTCTGATTCCCTGCCTCTGATTCCCCGCCTCTGATTCCCTGCCTCTGATTCCCTGCCTCTGATTGCCTGCCTCTGATTCCCTGCCTCTGATTCCCTGCCTCTGATTCCCTGCCTCTGATTCCGCGCCTCTGATTCCACGTCTCTCTTTCCTTGTCTCTGATTCCCCGCCTCTGATTCCCTGCATCTGATACCCAGCCTCTCTTTGCCTGCCTCTATTTCCGTGCCTCTTTCTCTGCATCTAGTTTCCCACATCTCATTTGCCCCCTCTGATAACCCGCCTCTGATTCCATGCCTCTGATTCACTGCCTCAGATCCCCTGCCTCAGATACCCCGACTCAGATTTACCGCCTCAGATTCCCCGCCTCAGATTCCCTGCCTCAGATTCCCTGCCTCAGATTCCCTGCCTCAGATTCCCTGCCTCAGATTCCCTGCCTCCGATTCCCCGCCTCTGATTCCCCACCTCTGATTCCCCGCCTCTGATTCCCAGCCTCTGAATCCTCGCCTCTGAATCCCCGCCTCTGATTCCCCACCTCTGTTTCCCCGCCTCTGATTCCCCGCCTCTGATTCCCCGCCTCTGATTCCATGCCTCTGATTTCCCGCCTCTGATTCCAGGCCTCCTATTCCCCGCCTCTGATTCCCCACCTCTGATTGCCTGCCACTGATTGCCCGCCTCGTATTCCCCGCCTCTGATTCCCCGCCTCTGATTCCCCACCTCTGTCTGCATGCCTCTCTTTCGCCTCCGCTTTTTCCCCTACACTCTTTCCGTGCCTCTCTTTCCCTCCCTCAATTTCAACAACTCTGTTTGATCTGTTCTGTGTACCTCATTTTCAACACACAAGTTCCAACAACTATGTTTCACCCATCACTTTCCCCGCCTCTATTTTTCCGCCTATGTTTAACCGCCTCTGTTTACCCACCTGTTTCACCGCCTATGATTCCCCGCCTCTGATTCCCCACCTCTGTCTCGACGCCTCTCTTTCGCCTCCACTCTTTCCCCTCCACTCTTTCCGTGCCTGTCTTTCCCTCCCTCAATTTCAACAACACTGTTTGATCTGTTTTGTGTACCTCATTTTAAACACACAAGTTCCAACCACTATGTTTTGCCCGCCTCTTTCCCCGCCTCTATTTATCCACCTATGTTTACCTGCCTCTGTTTACCCGCCTGTTTCACCGCCTCTGATTCCCCACCTTTCATTCCCTGCCTCTCTTTCTCTGCCTCTCTTTCCCCACATCTCTTTTCCTCCCCCTGATTCCCCGCCTCTGATTCCCCGCCTCTGATTCCCTGCCTCTGATTCCCCGCCTCTGATTCCCTGCCTCAGATTCCCTGCCTCAGATTCCCTGCCTCAGATTCCCTGCCTCAGATTCCCCGCCTCTGATTCCCCGCCTCTTATTCCCCGCCTCTGATTCCCCTCCTCTGATTCCCCACCTCTGATTCCCTGCCTCAGATTCCCCGGCTCTGATTCCCTGCATCAGATTCCCTGCCTCAGATTCCCTGCCTCTGATTCCCCGCCCCTGATTCCCTGCCTCTGATTCCCCGCCTCTGATTCCCTGCCTCAGATTCCCTGCCTCAGATTCCCTGCCTCAGATTCCCTGCCTGTGATTCGCCGCCTTTGATTCCCCACCTATTATTCCCCGCCTCTGATTCCCCACCTCTGATTCCGCGCCACTGATTCCCTGCCTCTGTTTCCCCGCCTCTGATTCCCCGCCTCTGATTCCCCGCCTCAGATTCCCCGGCTCTGATTCCCTGCTTGAGATTCCCTGCCTCACATACCCCGCCTCAGATTCCCCGCATCAGATTCCCCGCCTCAGATTCCCCGCCTCAGATTCCCCGCCTCAGATTCCCCGCCTCAGATTCCCCGCCTCAGATTCCCCGCCTCAGATTCCCTGCCTCAGATTCCCCGCCTCAGATTCTCCGCCTCAGATTCCCCGCCTCAGATTCCCCGCCTCAGATTCCCTGCCTCAGATTCCCTGCCTCTAATTGCCTGCCACTGATTCCCTGCCTCTGATTCCCTGCCTCTGATTCCCTGCCTCTTATTCCCTGCCTCTGATTCCCTGCCTCTGATTCCCTGCCTCTGATTCCGAGCCTCTGATTCCACGCCTCTCTTTCCGTATCTCTGATTCCCCGCCTCTGATTCCCTGCCTCTGATACCCTGCCTCTCTTTGCCTGCCTCTATTTCGGTGCCTCTTTCTCTGCATCTAGTTTCCCACATCTCATTTGCCCCCTCTGATAACCCGCCTCTGATTCCATGCCTCTGATTCCCCGCCTCTGATTCCCCGCCTCTGATTCCCTGCCTCTGATTCACCGCCTCTGATTCCCTGCCTCAGATTCCCTGCCTCAGATTCCCTGCCTCAGATTCCCTGCCTCAGATTCCCTGCCTCTGATTCCCCGCCTCTGATTCCCCGCCTCTTATTCCCCGCCTCTGATTCCCCGCCTCTGATTCCCCGCCTCTGATTCCCTGCCTCTGTTTCCCCGCCTCTGATTCCCCGCCTCTGATTCCCCGCATCAGATTTCCCGGCTCTAATTCCGTGCCTGAGATTCCCTGCCTGAGATTCCCCGCCTCAGATTCCCTGCCTCAGCTTCCCCGCCTCAGATTCCCCGCCTCAGATTCCCTGCCTCAGATTCCCCGCCTCAGATTCCCCGCCTCAGATTCCCCGCCTCAGATTCCCCGCCTCAGATTCCCTGCGTCAGATTCCCTGCCTCAGATTCCCTGCCTCAGATTCCCTTCATCTGATTCCCTTCATCTGATTCCCTGCCTCTGATTCCCTGCTTCTGATTCCCTGCCTCTGATTCCCCGCCTCTGATTCCCTGCCTCTGATTCCCTGCCTCTGATTGCCTGCCTCTGATTCCCTGCCTCTGATTCCCTGCCTCTGATTCCCTGCCTCTGATTCCGCGCCTCTGATTCCACGCCTCTCTTTCCTTGTCTCTGATTCCCCGCCTCTGATTCCCTGCATCTGATACCCAGCCTCTCTTTGCCTGCCTCTATTTCCGTGCCTCTTTCTCTGCATCTAGTTTCCCACATCTCATTTGCCCCCTCTGATAACCCGCCTCTGATTCCATGCCTCTGATTCACTGCCTCAGATCCCCTGCCTCAGATACCCCGACTCAGATTTACCGCCTCAGATTCCCCGCCTCAGATTCCCTGCCTCAGATTCCCTGCCTCAGATTCCCTGCCTCAGATTCCCTGCCTCAGATTCCCTGCCTCCGATTCCCCGCCTCTGATTCCCCGCCTCTGATTCCCCGCCTCTGATTCCCAGCCTCTGAATCCTCGCCTCTGAATCCCCGCCTTTGATTCCCCGCCTCGGTTTCCCCGCCTCTGATTCCCCGCCTCTGATTCCCCGCCTCTGATTCCATGCCTCTGATTCCCCGCCTCTGATTCCAGGCCTCCTATTCCCCGCCTCTGATTCCCCACCTCTGATTGCCTGCCACTGATTGCCCGCCTCGTATTCCCCGCCTCTGATTCCCCGCCTCTGATTTCCCACCTCTGTCTGTATGCCTCTCTTTCGCCTCCGCTTTTTCCCCTACACTCTTTCCGCGCCTCTCTTTCCCTCCCTCAATTTCAACAACTCTGTTTGATCTGTTCTGTGTACCTCATTTTCAACACACAAGTTCCAACAACTATGTTTCACCCATCACTTTCCCCGCCTCTATTTTTCCGCCTATGTTTAACCACCTCTGTTTACCCACCTGTTTCACCGCCTATGATTCCCCGCCTCTGATTCCCCACCTCTGTCTCGACGCCTATCTTTCGCCTCCACTCTTTCCCCTCCACACTTTCCGTGCCTGTCTTTCCCTCCCTCAATTTCAACAACACTGTTTGATCTGTTTTGTGTACCTCATTTTAAACACACAAGTTCCAACCACTATGTTTTGCCCGCCTCTTTCCCCGCCTCTATTTATCCACCTATGTTTACCTGCCTCTGTTTACCCGCCTGTTTCCCCGCCTCTGATTCCCCACCTTTCATTCCCTGCCTCTCTTTCTCTGCCTCTCTTTCCCCACATCTCTTTTCCTCCCCCTGATTCCCCGCCTCTGATTCCCCGCCTCTGATTCCCTGCCTCTGATTCCCCGCCTCTGATTCCCTGCCTCAGATTCCCTGCCTCAGATTCCCTGCCTCAGATTCCCTGCCTCAGATTCCCCGCCTCTGATTCCCCGCCTCTTATTCCCCGCCTCTGATTCCCCTCCTCTGATTCCCCACCTCTGATTCCCTGCCTCAGATTCCCCGGCTCTGATTCCCTGCATCAGATTCCCTGACTCAGATTCCCTGCCTCTGATTCCCCGCCCCTGATTCCCTGCCTGTGATTCCCCGCCTCTGATTCCCTGCCTCAGATTCCCTGCCTCAGATTCCCTGCCTCAGATTCCCTGCCTGTGATTCCCCGCCTTTGATTCCCCACCTATTATTCCCCGCCTCTGATACCCCACCTCTGATTCCGCGCCACTGATTCCCTGCCTCTGTTTCCCCGCCTCTGATTCCCCGCCTCTGATTCCCCGCCTCAGATTCCCCGGCTCTGATTCCCTGCTTGAGATTCCCTGCCTCACATACCCCGCCTCAGATTCCCCGCCTCAGATTCCCCGCCTCAGATTCCCCGCCTCAGATTCCCCGCCTCAGATTCCCCGCCTCAGATTCCCCGCCTCAGATTCCCCGCCTCAGATTCCCCGCCTCAGATTCTCCGCCTCAGATTCCCCGCCTCACATTCCCCGCCTCAGATTCCCTGCCTCAGATTCCCTGCCTCTAATTGCCTGCCACTGATTCCCTGCCTCTGATTCCCTGCCTCTGATTCCCTGCCTCTTATTCCCTGCCTCTGATTCCCTGCCTCTGATTCCCTGCCTCTGATTCCGAGCCTCTGATTCCACGCCTCTCTTTCCGTATCTCTGATTCCCCGCCTCTGATTCCCTGCCTCTGATACCCTGCCTCTCTTTGCCTGCCTCTATTTCGGTGCCTCTTTCTCTGCATCTAGTTTCCCACATCTCATTTGCCCCCTCTGATAACCCGCCTCTGATTCCATGCCTCTGATTCCCCGCCTCTGATTCCCCGCCTCTGATTCCCTGCCTCTGATTCACCGCCTCTGATTCCCTGCCTCAGATTCCCTGCCTCAGATTCCCTGCCTCAGATTCCCTGCCTCAGATTCCCTGCCTCTGATTCCCCGCCTCTGATTCCCCGCCTCTTATTCCCCGCCTCTGATTCCCCGCCTCTGATTCCCCGCCTCTGATTCCCTGCCTCTGTTTCCCCGCCTCTGATTCCCCGCCTCTGATTCCCCGCATCAGATTTCCCGGCTCTAATTCCCTGCCTGAGATTCCCTGCCTGAGATTCCCCGCCTCAGATTCCCTGCCTCAGCTTCCCCGCCTCAGATTCCCCACCTCAGATTCCCTGCCTCAGATTCCCCGCCTCAGATTCCCCGCCTCAGATTCCCCGCCTCAGATTCCCCGCCTCAGATTCCCTGCGTCAGATTCCCTGCCTCAGATTCCCTGCCTCAGATTCCCTTCATCTGATTCCCTTCATCTGATTCCCTGCCTCTGATTCCCTGCTTCTGATTCCCTGTCTCTGATTCCCCGCCTCTGATTCCCTGCCTCTGATTCCCTGCCTCTGATTGCCTGCCTCTGATTCCCTGCCTCTGATTCCCTGCCTCTGATTCCCTGCCTCTGATTCCGCGCCTCTGATTCCACGCCTCTCTTTCCTTGTCTCTGATTCCCCGCCTCTGATTCCCTGCATCTGATACCCAGCCTCTCTTTGCCTGCCTCTATTTCCGTGCCTCTTTCTCTGCATCTAGTTTCCCACATCTCATTTGCCCCCTCTGATAACCCGCCTCTGATTCCATGCCTCTGATTCACTGCCTCAGATCCCCTGCCTCAGATACCCCGACTCAGATTTACCGCCTCAGATTGCCCACCTCAGATTCCCTGCCTCAGATTCCCTGCCTCAGATTCCCTGCCTCAGATTCCCTGCCTCAGATTCCCTGCCTCCGATTCCCCGCCTCTGATTCCCCGCCTCTGATTCCCCGCCTCTGATTCCCAGCCTCTGAATCCTCGCCTCTGAATCCCCGCCTTTGATTCCCCGCCTCTGTTTCCCCGCCTCTGATACCCCGCCTCTGATTCCCCGCCTCTGATTCCATGCCTCTGATTCCCCCCCTCTGATTCCAGGCCTCCTATTCCCCGCCTCTGATTCCCCACCTCTGATTGCCTGCCACTGATTGCCCGCCTCGTATTCCCCGCCTCTGATTCCCCGCCTCTGATTCCCCACCTCTGTCTGTATGCCTCTCTTTCGCCTCCGCTTTTTCCCCTACACTCTTTCCGCGCCTCTCTTTCCCTCCCTCAATTTCAACAACTCTGTTTGATCTGTTCTGTGTACCTCATTTTCAACACACAAGTTCCAACAACTATGTTTCACCCATCACTTTCCCCGCCTCTATTTTTCTGCCTATGTTTAACCGCCTCTGTTTACCCACCTGTTTCACCGCCTATGATTCCCCGCCTCTGATTCCCCACCTCTGTCTCAACGCCTCTCTTTCGCCTCCACTCTTTCCCCTCCACTCTTTCCGTGCCTGTCTTTCCCTCAATCAATTTCAACAACACTGTTTGATCTGTTTGGTGTACCTCATTTTAAACACACAAGTTCCAACCACTATGTTTTGCCCGCCTCTTTCCCCGCCTCTATTTATCCACCTATGTTTACCTGCCTCTGTTTACCCGCCTGTTTCCCCGCCTCTGATTCCCCACCTTTCATTCCCTGCCTCTCTTTATCTGCCTCTCTTTCCCCACATCTCTTTTCCTCCCCCTGATTCCCCGCCTCTGATTCCCCGCCTCTGATTCCCTGCCTCTGATTCCCCGCCTCTGATTCCCTGCCTCAGATTCCCTGCCTCAGATTCCCTGCCTCAGATTCCCTGCCTCAGATTCCCTGCCTCTGATTCCCCGCCTCTTATTCCCAGCCTCTGATTCCCCTCCTCTGATTCCCCACCTCTGATTCCCTGCCTCAGATTCCCCGGCTTTGATTCCCTGCATCAGATTCCCTGCCTCAGATTCCCTGCCTCTGATTCCCCGCCCCTGATTCCCTGCCTCTGATTCCCCGCCTCTGATTCCCTGCCTCAGATTCCCTGCCTCAGATTCCCTGCCTCAGATTCCCTGCCTGTGATTCCCCGCCTTTGATTCCCCACCTATTATTCCCCGCCTCTGATTCCCCACCTCTGATTCCGCGCCACTGATTCCCTGCCTCTGTTTCCCCGCCTCTGATTCCCCGCCTCTGATTCCCCGCCTCAGATTCCCCGGCTCTAATTCCCTGCTTGAGATTCCCTGCCTCACATACCCCGCCTCAGATTCCCCGCATCAGATTCCCCGCCTCAGATTCCCCGCCTCAGATTCCCCGCCTCAGATTCCCCGCCTCAGATTCCCCGCCTCAGATTCCCCGCCTCAGATTCCCCGCCTCAGATTCTCCGCCTCAGATTCCCCGCCTCAGATTCCCCGCCTCAGATTCCCTGCCTCACATTCCCTGCCTCTAATTGCCTGCCACTGATTCCCTGCCTCTGATTCCCTGCCTCTGATTCCCTGCCTCTTATTCCCTGCCTCTGATTCCCTGCCTCTGATTCCCTGCCTCTGATTCCGAGCCTCTGATTCCACGCCTCTCTTTCCGTATCTCTGATTCCCCGCCTCTGATTCCCTGCCTCTGATACCCTGCCTCTCTTTGCCTGCCTCTATTTCGGTGCCTCTTTCTCTGCATCTAGTTTCCCACATCTCATTGGCCCCCTCTGATAACCCGCCTCTGATTCCATGCCTCTGATTCCCCGCCTCTGATTCCCCGCCTCTGATTCCCTGCCTCTGAGTCACCGCCTCTGATTCCCTGCCTCAGATTCCCTGCCTCAGATTCCCTGCCTCAGATTCCCTGCCTCAGATTCCCTGCCTCTGATTCCCCGCCTCTGATTCCCCGCCTCTTATTCCCCGCCTCTGATTCCCCGCCTCTGATTCCCCGCCTCTGATTCCCTGCCTCTGTTTCCCCGCCTCTGATTCCCCGCCTCTGATTCCCCGCATCAGATTTCCCGGCTCTAATTCCCTGCCTGAGATTCCCTGCCTGAGATTCCCCGCCTCAGATTCCCTGCCTCAGCTTCCCCGCCTCAGATTCCCCGCCTCATATTCCCCGCCTCAGATTCACCATCTCAGATTCCCCGCCTCAGATTCCCCGCCTCAGATTCCCCGCCTCAGATTCCCTGCCTCAGATTCCCTGCCTCTGATTGCCTTCCTCTGATTCCCTGCCTCTGATTCCCTGCCTCTGATTCCCTGCCTCTGATTCCCTGCCTCTGATTCCCTGCCTCTAATTCCCTGCCTCTGATTCCCTGCCTCTAATTCCCTGCCTCTGATTCGGCACCTCTGATTCCACGCCTCTCTTTCCGTGTCTCTGATCCCCGCCTCTGATTCCCTGCCTCTGATACCCTGCCTCTCTTTGCCTGCCTCTATTTCCGTGCCTCTTTCTCTGCATCTAGTTTCCCACATCTCATTTGCCCCCTCTGATAACCCGCCTCTGATTCCATGCCTCTGATTCCCCGCCTCTGATTCCCCGCCTCTGATTCCCCGCCTCTGATTCCCTGCCTCAGATTCCCTGCCTCAGATTCCTTGCCTCAGATTCCCTGCCTCTGATTCCCCGCCTCTGATTCCCCACCTCTTATTCCCCGCCTCTGATTCCCCGCCTCTGATTCCCCGCCTCTGATTCCCCGCCTCTGATTCCCTGCCTCTGTTTCCCCGCCTCTGATTCCCCGCGTCTGATTCCCCGCCTCAGATTCCCCAGCTCTGATTCCCCGCCTGAGATTCCATGCCTCAGAATCCCCACCTCAGATTCCCTGCCTCAGATTCCCCGCCTCAGATTCCCCGCCTCAGATTCCCCGCCTCAGATTCCCTGCCTCAGATTCCCCGCCTCAGATTCCCCGCCTCAGATTCCCCGCCTCAGATTCCCCGCCTCAGATTCCCTGCCTCAGATTCCCTGCCTCAGACTCCCTGCCTCAGATTCCCTTCATCTGATTCCCTTCATCTGATTCCCTGCCTCTGATTCCCTGCCTCTGATTTCCTGCCTCTGATTCCCCACCTCTGATTCCCCGCCTCAGATTCCCTGCCTCAGTTTCCCTGCCTCAGATTCCCTGCCTCTGATTCCCTGCCTCAGATTCCCTGCCTCAGATTCCCTGCCTCAGATTCCCTGCCTCTGATTGCCTGCCTCTGATTCGCTGCTTGTGATTCCCTGCCTCTTATTGCCTGCCTCTGATTCCCTGCCTCTGTTTCCCTGCCTCTGATTCCCTGCCTCTGATTCCGCATCTCTGATTCCACGCCTCTCTTTCCTTGTCTCTGATTCCCCGCCTCTGATTCCCTGCCTCTGATACCCTGCATCTCTTTGCCTGCCTCTATTTCCGTGCCTCTTTCTCTGCATCTAGTTTCCCACATCTCATTTGCCCCCTCTGATAACACGCCTCTGATTCCATGCCTCTGATTCACTGCCTCAGATTCCCTGCCTCAGATACCCCGACTCAGATTTACCACCTCAGATTCCCCGCCTCAGATTCCCTGCCTCAGATTCCCTGCCTCAGATTCCCTGCCTCAGATTCCCTGCCTCAGATCCCCTGCCTCAGATACCCCGACTCAGATTTACCGCCTCAGATTCCCCGCCTCAGATTCCCTGCCTCAGATTCCCTGCCTCAGATTCCCTGCCTCAGATTCCCTGCCTCAGATTCCCTGCCTCCGATTCCCCGCCTCTGATTCCCCGCCTCTGATTCCCCGCCTCTGATTCCCAGCCTCTGAATCCTCGCCTCTGATTCCCCGCCTCTGATTCCCCGCCTCTGTTTCCCCGCCTCTGATTCCCCGCCTCTGATTCCCCGCCTCTGATTCCATGCCTCTGATTCCCCGCCTCTGATTCCAGGCCTCCTATTCCCCGCCTCTGATTCCCCACCTCTGATTGCCTGCCACTGATTGCCCGCCTCGTATTCCCCGCCTCTGATTCCCCGCCTCTGATTCCCCACCTCTGTCTGTATGCCTCTCTTTCGCCTCCGCTTTTTCCCCTACACTCTTTCCGCGCCTCTCTTTCCCTCCCTCAATTTCAACAACTCTGTTTGATCTGTTCTGTGCACCTCATTTTCTACACACGTTCCAACAACTATGTTTCACCCATCACTTTCCCCGCCTCTATTTTTCCGCCTATGTTTACCCGCCTCTGTTTACCCACCTGTTTCACCGCCTATGATTCCCCGCCTCTGATTCCCCACCTCTGTCTCGACGCCTCTCTTTCGCCTCCACTCTTTCCCCTCCACTCTTTCCGTGCCTGTCTTTCCCTCCCTCAATTTCAACAACACTGTTTGATCTGTTTTGTGTACCTCATTTTAAACACACAAGTTCCAACCAGTATGTTTTGCCCGCCTCTTTCCCCGCCTCTATTTATCCACCTATGTTTACCTGCCTCTGTTTACCCGCCTGTTTCCCCGCCTCTGATTCCCCACCTTTCATTCCCTGCCTCTCTTTCTCTGCCTCTCTTTCCCCACATCTCTTTTCCTCCCCCTGATTCCCCGCCTCTGAATCCCCGCCTCTGATTCCCTGCCTCTGATTCCCCGCCTCTGATTCCCTGCCTCAGATTCCCTGCCTCAGATTCCCTGCCTCAGATTCCCTGCCTCAGATTCCCCGCCTCAGATTCCCCGCCTCTTATTCCCCGCCTCTGATTCCCCTCCTCTGATTCCCCACCTCTGATTCCCTGCCTCAGATTCCCCGGCTTTGATTCCCTGCATCAGATTCCCTGCCTCAGATTCCCTGCCTCTGATTCCCCGCCCCTGATTCCCTGCCTCTGATTCCCCGCCTCTGATTCCCTGCCTCAGATTCCCTGCCTCAGATTCCCTGCCTCAGATTCCCTGCCTGTGATTCCCCGCCTTTGATTCCCCACCAATTATTCCCCGCCTCTGATTCCCCACCTCTGATTCCGTGCCTCTGATTCCCTGCCTCTGTTTCCCCGCCTCTGATTCCCGGCCTCTGATTCCCTGCCTCAGATTCCCCGGCTCTGATTCCCTGCTTGAGATTCCCTGCCTCACATATCCCGCCTCAGATTCCCCGCCTCAGATTCCCCGCCTCAGATTCCCCGCCTCAGATTCCCCGCCTCAGATTCCCCGCCTCAGATTCCCCGCCTCAGATTCCCCGCCTCAGATTCCCCGCCTCAGATTCCCCGCCTCAGATTCTCCGCCTCAGATTCCCCGCCTCAGATTCCCCGCCTCAGATTCACCGCCTCAGATTCCCTGCCTCAGATTCCTTGCCTCTGATTGCCTGCCACTGATTCCCTGCCTCTGATTCCCTGCCTCTGATTCCCTGCCTCTTATTCCCTGCCTCTGATTCCCTGCCACTGATTCCCTGCCTCTGATTCCGAGCCTCTGATTCCACGCCTCTCTTTCCGTATCTCTGATTCCCCGCCTCTGATTCCCTGCCTCTGATACCCTGCCTCTCTTTGCCTGCCTCTATTTCGGTGCCTCTTTCTCTGCATCTAGTTTCCCACATCTCATTTGCCCCCTCTGATAACCCGCCTCTGATTCCATGCCTCTGATTCCCCGCCTCTGATTCCCCGCCTCTGATTCCCTGCCTCTGATTCCCCGCCTCTGATTCCCTGCCTCAGATTCCCTGCCTCAGATTCCCTGCCTCAGATTCCCTGCCTCAGATTCCCTGCCTCTGATTCCCCACCTCTGATTCCCCGCCTCTTATTCCCCGCCTCTGATTCCCCGCCTCTGATTCCCCGCCTCTGATTCCCTGCCTCTGTTTCCCCGCCTCTGATTCCCCGCCTCTGATTCCCCGCATCAGATTTCCCGGCTCTAATTCCCTGCCTGAGATTCCCTGCCTGAGATTCCCCGCCTCAGATTCCCTGCCTCAGCTTCCCCGCCTCAGATTCCCGCCTCATATTCCCCGCTTCAGATTCCCCATCTCAGATTCCCCGCCTCAGATTCCCCGCCTCAGATTCCCCGCCTCAGATTCCCTGCCTCAGATTCCCTGCCTCTGATTGCCTTCCTCTGATTCCCTGCCTCTGATTCCCTGCCTCTGATTCCCTGCCTCTGATTCCCTGCCTCTGATTCCCTGCCTCTAATTCCCTGCCTCTGATTCCGCACCTCTGATTCCACGCCTCTCTTTCCGTGTCTCTGATTCCCCGCCTCTGATTCCCTGCCTCTGATACCCTGCCTCTCTTTGCCTGCCTCTATTTCCGTGCCTCTTTCTCTGCATCTAGTTTCCCACATCTCATTTGCCCCCTCTGATAACCCGCCTCTGATTCCATGCCTCTGATTCCCCGCCTCTGATTCCCTGCCTCAGATTCCCTGCCTCAGATTCCCTGCCTCAGATTCCCTGCCTCCGATTCCCCGCCTCTGATTCCCCGCCTCTGATTCCCCGCCTCTGATTCCCAGCCTCTGAATCCTCGCCTCTGAATCCCCGCCTTTGATTCCCCGCCTCTGTTTCCCCGCCTCTGATTCCCCGCCTCTGATTCCCCGCCTCTGATTCCATGCCTCTGATTCCCCGCCTCTGATTCCAGGCCTCCTATTCCCCGCCTCTGAATCCCCACCTCTGATTGCCTGCCACTGATTGCCCGCCTCGTATTCCCCGCCTCTGATTCCCCGCCTCTGATTCCCCATCTCTGTCTGTATGCCTCTCTTTCGCCTCCGCTTTTTCCCCTACACTCTTTCCGCGCCTCTCTTTCCCTCCCTCAATTTCAACAACTCTGTTCGATCTGTTCTGTGTACCTCATTTTCAACACACAAGTTCCAACAACTATGTTTCACCCATCACTTTCCCCGCCTCTATTTTTCCGCCTATGTTTAACCGCCTCTGTTTACCCACCTGTTTCATCGCCTATGATTCCCCGCCTCTGATTCCCCACCTCTGTCTCGACGCCTCTCTTTCGCCTCCACTCTTTCCCCTCCACTCTTTCCGTGCCTGTCTTTCCCTCCCTCAATTTCAACAACACTGTTTGATCTGTTTGGTGTACCTCATTTTAAACACACAAGTTCCAACCACTATGTTTTGCCCGCCTCTTTCCCCGCCTCTATTTATCCACCTATGTTTACCTGCCTCTGTTTACCCGCCTGTTTCCCCGCCTCTGATTCCCCACCTTTCATTCCCTGCCTCTCTTTCTCTGCCTCTCTTTCCCCACATCTCTTTTCCTCCCCCTGATTCCCCGCCTCTGATTCCCCGCCTCTGATTCCCTGCCTCTGATTCCCCGCCTCTGATTCCCTGCCTCAGATTCCCTGCCTCAGATTCCCTGCCTCAGATTCCCTGCCTCAGATTCCCTGCCTCTGATTCCCCGCCTCTTATTCCCCACCTCTGATTCCCCTCCTCTGATTCCCCACCTCTGATTCCCTGCCTCAGATTCCCCGGCTCTGATTCCCTGCATCAGATTCCCTGCCTCAGATTCCCTGCCTCTGATTCCCCGCCCCTGATTCCCTGCCTCTGATTCCCCGCCTCTGATTCCCTGCCTCAGATTCCCTGCCTCAGATTCCCTGCCTCAGATTCCCTGCCTGTGATTCCCCGCCTTTGATTCCCCACCTATTATTCCCCGCCTCTGATTCCCCACCTCTGATTCCGCGCCACTGATTCCCTGCCTCTGTTTCCCCGCCTCTGATTCACCGCCTCTGATTCCCCGCCTCAGATTCCCCGGCTCTGATTCCCTGCTTGAGATTCCCTGCCTCACATACCCCGCCTCAGATTCCCCGCCTCAGATTCCCCGCCTCAGATTCCCCGCCTCAGATTCCCCGCCTCAGATTCCCCGCCTCAGATTCCCCGCCTCAGATTCCCCGCCTCAGATTCCCCGCCTCAGATTCTCCGCCTCAGATTCCCCGCCTCAGATTCCCCGCCTCAGATTCCCTGCCTCACATTCCCTGCCTCTAATTGCCTGCCACTGATTCCCTGCCTCTGATTCCCTGCCTCTGATTCCCTGCCTCTTATTCCCTGCCTCTGATTCCCTGCCTCTGATTCCCTGCCTCTGATTCCGAGCCTCTGATTCCACGCCTCTCTTTCCGTATCTCTGATTCCCCGCCTCTGATTCCCTGCCTCTGATACCCTGCCTCTCTTTGCCTGCCTCTATTTCGGTGCCTCTTTCTCTGCATCTAGTTTCCCACATCTCATTTGCCCCCTCTGATAACCCGCCTCTGATTCCATGCCTCTGATTCCCCGCCTCTGATTCCCCGCCTCTGATTCCCTGCCTCTGATTCACCGCCTCTGATTCCCTGCCTCAGATTCCCTGCCTAAGATTCCCTGCCTCAGATTCCCTGCCTCAGATTCCCTGCCTCTGATTCCCCGCCTCTGATTCCCCGCCTCTTATTCCCCGCCTCTGATTCCCCGCCTCTGATTCCCCGCCTCTGATTCCCTGCCTCTGTTTCCCCGCCTCTGATTCCCCGCATCAGATTTCCCGGCTCTAATTCCCTGCCTGAGATTCCCTGCCTGAGATTCCCCGCCTCAGATTCCCTGCCTCAGCTTCCCCGCCTCAGATTCCCCGCCTCATATTCCCTGCCTCAGATTCCCCATCTCAGATTCCCCGCCTCAGATTCCCCGCCTCAGATTCCCCGCCTCAGATTCCCTGCCTCAGATTCCCTGCCTCTGATTGCCTTCCTCTGATTCCCTGCCTCTGATTCCCTGCCTCTGATTCCCTGCCTCTGATTCCCTGCCTCTGATTCCCTGCCTCTAATTCCCTGCCTCTGATTCGGCACCTCTGATTCCACGCCTCTCTTTCCGTGTCTATGATTCCCCGCCTCTGATTCCCTGCCTCTGATACCCTGCCTCTCTTTGCCTGCCTCTATTTCCGTGCCTCTTTCTCTGCATCTAGTTTCCCACATCTCATTTGCCCCCTCTGATAACCCGCCTCTGATTCCATGCCTCTGATTCCCCGCCTCTGATTCCCCGCCTCTGATTCCCCGCCTCTGATTCCCTGCCTCAGATTCCCTGCCTCAGATTCCTTGCCTCAGATTCCCTGCCTCTGATTCCCCGCCTCTGATTCCCCACCTCTTATTCCCCGCGTCTGATTCCCCGCCTCAGATTCCCCGGCTCTGATTCCCTGCCTGAGATTCCATGCCTCAGAATCCCCGCCTCAGATTCCCTGCCTCAGATTCCCCGCCTCAGATTCCCCGCCTCAGATTCCCCGCCTCAGATTCCCTGCCTCAGATTCCCCGCCTCAGATTCCCCGCCTCAGATTCCCCGCCTCAGATTCCCCGCCTCAGATTCCCTGCCTCAGATTCCCTGCCTCAGATTCCCTGCCTCAGATTCCCTTCATCTGATTCCCTTCATCTGATTCCCTGCCTCTGATTCCCTGCCTCTGATTCCCCGCCTCAGATTCCCTGCCTCTGATTCCCCGCCTCTGATTCCCCACCTCTTATTCCCCGCGTCTGATTCCCCGCCTCAGATTCCCCGGCTCTGATTCCCTGCCTGAGATTCCATGCCTCAGAATCCCCGCCTCTGATTCCCCACCTCTGATTCCCCGCCTCTGATTCCCTGCCTCTGTTTCCCCGCCTCTGATTCCCCGCATCAGATTTCCCGGCTCTAATTCCCTGCCTGAGATTCCCTGCCTGAGATTCCCCGCCTCAGATTCCCTGCCTCAGCTTCCCCGCCTCAGATTCCCCGCCTCATATTCCCCGCCTCAGATTCCCCATCTCAGATTCCCCGCCTCAGATTCCCCACCTCAGATTCCCCGCCTCAGATTCCCTGCCTCAGATTCCCTGCCTCTGATTGCCTTCCTCTGATTCCCTGCCTCTGATTCCCTGCCTCTGATTCCCTGCCTCTGATTCCCTGCCTCTGATTCCCTGCCTCTAATTCCCTGCCTCTGATTCGGCACCTCTGATTCCACGCCTCTCTTTCCGTGTCTCTGATTCCCCGCCTCTGATTCCCTGCCTCTGACACCCTGCCTCTCTTTGCCTGCCTCTATTTCCGTGCCTCTTTCTCTGCATCTAGTTTCCCACATCTCATTTGCCCCCTCTGATAACCCGCCTCTGATTCCATGCCTCTGATTCCCCGCCTCTGATTCCCCGCCTCTGATTCCCCGCCTCTGATTCCCTGCCTCAGATTCCCTGCCTCAGATTCCTTGCCTCAGATTCCCTGCCTCTGATTCCCCGCCTCTGATTCCCCACCTCTTATTCCCCGCGTCTGATTCCCCGCCTCAGATTCCCCGGCTCTGATTCCCTGCCTGAGATTCCATGCCTCAGAATCCCCGCCTCAGATTCCCTGCCTCAGATTCCCCGCCTCAGATTCCCCGCCTCAGATTCCCCGCCTCAGATTCCCTGCCTCAGTTTCCCCGCCTCAGATTCCCCGCCTCAGATTCCCCGCCTCAGATTCCCCGCCTCAGATTCCCTGCCTCAGATTCCCTGCCTCAGATTCCCTGCCTCAGATTCCCTTCATCTGATTCCCTTCATCTGATTCCCTGCCTCTGATTGCCTGCCTCTGATTTCCTGCCTCTGATTCCCCACCTCTGATTCCCCGCCTCAGATTCCCTGCCTCTGATTCCCCGCCTCTGATTCCCCACCTCTTATTCCCCGCGTCTGATTCCCCGCCTCAGATTCCCCGGCTCTGATTCCCTGCCTGAGATTCCATGCCTCAGAATCCCCGCCTCAGATTCCCTGCCTCAGATTCCCCGCCTCAGATTCCCCGCCTCAGATTCCCCGCCTCAGATTCCCTGCCTCAGATTCCCCGCCTCAGATTCCCCGCCTCAGATTCCCCGCCTCAGATTCCCCGCCTCAGATTCCCTGCCTCAGATTCCCTGCCTCAGATTCCCTGCCTCAGATTCCCTTCATCTGATTCCCTTCATCTGATTCCCTGCCTCTGATTCCCTGCCTCTGATTTCCTGCCTCTGATTCCCCACCTCTGATTCCCCGCCTCAGATTCCCTGCCTCAGTTTCCCTGCCTCAGATTCCCTGCCTCTGATTCCCTGCCTCAGATTCCCTGCCTCAGATTCCCTGCCTCAGATTCCCTGCCTCTGATTGCCTGCCTCTGATTCCCTGCCTGTGATTCCCTGCCTCTTATTGCCTGCCTCTGATTCCCTGCCTCTGTTTCCCTGCCTCTGATTCCCTGCCTCTGATTCCGCACCTCTGATTCCACGCCTCTCTTTCCTTGTCTCTGATTCCCCGCCTCTGATTCCCTGCCTCTGATACCCTGCCTCTCTTTGCCTGCCTCTATTTCCGTGCCTCTTTCTCTGCATCTAGTTTCCCACATCTCATTTGCCCCCTCTGATAACACGCCTCTGATTCCATGCCTCTGATTCACTGCCTCAGATTCCCTGCCTCAGATACCCCGACTCAGATTTACCACCTCAGATTCCCCGCCTCAGATTCCCTGCCTCAGATTCCCTGCCTCAGATTCCCTGCCTCAGATTCCCTGCCTCAGATCCCCTGCCTCAGATACCCCGACTCAGATTTACCGCCTCAGATTCCCCGCCTCAGATTCCCTGCCTCAGATTCCCTGCCTCAGATTCCCTGCCTCAGATTCCCTGCCTCCGATTCCCCGCCTCTGATTCCCCGCCTCTGATTCCCCGCCTCTGATTCCCAGCCTCTGAATCCTCGCCTCTGATTCCCCGCCTCTGATTCCCCGCCTCTGTTTCCCCGCCTCTGATTCCCCGCCTCTGATTCCCCGCCTCTGATTCCATGCCTCTGATTCCCCGCCTCTGATTCCAGGCCTCCTATTCCCCGCCTCTGATTCCCCACCTCTGATTGCCTGCCACTGATTGCCCGCCTCGTATTCCCCGCCTCTGATTCCCCGCCTCTGATTCCCCACCTCTGTCTGTATGCCTCTCTTTCGCCTCCGCTTTTTCCCCTACTCTCTTTCCGCGCCTCTCTTTCCCTCCCTCAATTTCAACAACTCTGTTTGATATGTTCTGTGCACCTCATTTTCAACACACGTTCCAACAACTATGTTTCACCCATCACTTTCCCCGCCTCTATTTTTCCGCCTATGTTTACCCGCCTCTGTTTACCCACCTGTTTCACCGCCTATGATTCCCCGCCTCTGATTCCCCACCTCTGTCTCGACGCCTCTCTTTCGCCTCCACTCTTTCCCCTCCACTCTTTCCATGCCTGTCTTTCCCTCCCTCAATTTCAACAACACTGTTTGATCTGTTTTGTGTACCTCATTTTAAACACACAAGTTCCAACCAGTATGTTTTGCCCGCCTCTTTCCCCGCCTCTATTTATCCACCTATGTTTACCTGCCTCTGTTTACCCGCCTGTTTCCCCGCCTCTGATTCCCCACCTTTCATTCCCTGCCTCTCTTTCTCTGCCTCTCTTTCCCCACATCTCTTTTCCTCCCCCTGATTCCCCGCCTCTGAATCCCCGCCTCTGATTCCCTGCCTCTGATTCCCCGCCTCTGATTCCCTGCCTCAGATTCCCAGCCTCAGATTCCCTGCCTCAGATTCCCTGCCTCAGATTCCCCGCCTCTGATTCCCCGCCTCTTATTCCCCGCCTCTGATTCCCCTCCTCTGATTCCCCACCTCTGATTCCCTGCCTCAGATTCCCCGGCTCTGATTCCCTGCATCAGATTCCCTGCCTCAGATTCCCTGCCTCTGATTCCCCGCCCCTGATTCCCTGCCTCTGATTCCCCGCCTCTGATTCCCTGCCTCAGATTCCCTGCCTCAGATTCCCTGCCTCAGATTCCCTGCCTGTGATTCCCCGCCTTTGATTCCCCACCTATTATTCCCCGCCTCTGATTCCCCACCTCTGATTCCGTGCCTCTGATTCCCTGCCTCTGTTTCCCCGCCTCTGATTCCCCGCCTCTGATTCCCCGCCTCAGATTCCCCGGCTCTGATTCCCTGCTTGAGATTCCCTGCCTCACATACCCTGCCTCAGATTCCCCGCCTCAGATTCCCCTCCTCAGATTCCCCGCCTCAGATTCCCCGCCTCAGATTCCCCGCCTCAGATTCCCCGCCTCAGATTCCCCGCCTCAGATTCCCCGCCTCAGATTCCCCGCCTCAGATTCTCCGCCTCAGATTCCCCGCCTCAGATTCCCCGCCTCAGATTCCCCACCTCAGATTGCCTGCCTCAGATTCCTTGCCTCTGATTGCCTGCCACTGATTCCCTGCCTCTGATTCCCTGCCTCTGATTCCCTGCCTCTGATTCCGAGCCTCTGATTCCACGCCTCTCTTTCCGTATCTGTGATTCCCCGCCTCTGATTCCCTGCCTCTGATACCCTGCCTCTCTTTGCCTGCCTCTATTTCGGTGCCTCTTTCTCTGCATCTAGTTTCCCACATCTCATTTGCCCCCTCTGATAACCCTCCTCTGATTCCATGCCTCTGATTCCCCGCCTCTGATTCCCCGCCTCTGATTCCCTGCCTCTGATTCCCCGCCTCTGATTCCCTGCCTCAGATTCCCTGCCTCAGATTCCCTGCCTCAGATTCCCTGCCTCAGATTCCCTGCCTCTGATTCCCCGCCTCTGATTCCCCGCCTCTTATTCCCCACCTCTGATTCCTCACCTCTGATTCCCCGCCTCTGATTCCCTGCCTCTGTTTCCCCGCCTCTGATTCCCCGCCTCTGATTCCCCGCATCAGATTTCCCGGCTCTAATTCCCTGCCTGAGATTCCCTGCCTGAGATTCCCCGCCTCAGATTCCCTGCCTCAGCTTCCCCGCCTCAGATTCCCCGCCTCATATTCCCCGCCTCAGATTCCCCATCTCAGATTCCCCGCCTCAGATTCCCCGCCTCAGATTCCCCGCCTCAGATTCCCTGCCTCAGATTCCCTGCCTCTGATTGCCTTCCTCTGATTCCCTGCCTCTGATTCCCTGCCTCTGATTCCCTGCCTCTGATTCCCTGCCTCTGATTCCCTGCCTCTAATTCCCTGCCTCTGATTCCGCACCTCTGATTCCACGCCTCTCTTTCCGCGTCTCTGATTCCCCGCCTCTGATTCCCTGCCTCTGATACCCTGCCTCTCTTTGCCTGCCTCTATTTCCGTGCCTCTTTCTCTGCATCTAGTTTCCCACATCTCATTTGCCCCCTCTGATAACCCGCCTCTGATTCCATGCCTCTGATTCCCCGCCTCTGATTCCCTGCCTCAGATTCCCTGCCTCAGATTCCTTGCCTCAGATTCCCTGCCTCTGATTCCCCGCCTCTGATTCCCCGCCTCTGATTCCCTGCCTCTGTTTTCCCGCCTCTGATTCCCCGCGTCTGATTCCCCGCCTCAGATTCCCCGGCTCTGATTCCCTGCCTGAGATTCCATGCCTCAGAATCCCCGCCTCAGATTCCCTGCCTCAGATTCCCCGCCTCAGATTCCCCGCCTCAGATTCCCCGCCTCAGATTCCCTGCCTCAGATTCCCCGCCTCAGATTCCCCGCCTCAGATTCCCCGCCTCAGATTCCCCGCCTCAGATTCCCTGCCTCAGATTCCCTGCCTCAGATTCCCTGCCTCAGATTCCCTTCATCTGATTCCCTTCATCTGATTCCCTGCCTCTGATTCCCTGCCTCTGATTTCCTGCCTCTGATTCCCCACCTCTGATTCCCCGCCTCAGATTCCCTGCCTTAGATTCCCTGCCTCAGATTCCCTGCCTCTGATTCCCTGCCTCAGATTCCCTGCCTCAGATTCCCTGCCTCAGATTCCCTGCCTCTGATTGCCTGCCTCTGATTCCCTGCCTGTGATTCCCTGCCTCTTATTGCCTGCCTCTGATTCCCTGCCTCTGATTCCCTGCCTCTGATTCCCTGCCTCTGATTCCGCACCTCTGATTCCACGCCTCTCTTTCCTTGTCTCTGATTCCCCGCCTCTGATTCCCTGCCTCTGATACCCTGCCTCTCTTTGCCTGCCTCTATTTCCGTGCCTCTTTCTCTGCATCTAGTTTCCCACATCTCATTTGCCCCCTCTGATAACACGCCTCTGATTCCATGCCTCTGATTCACTGCCTCAGATTCCCTGCCTCAGATACCCCGACTCAGATTTACCACCTCAGATTCCCCGCCTCAGATTCCCTGCCTCAGATTCCCTGCCTCAGATTCCCTGCCTCAGATTCCCTGCCTCAGATTCCCTGCCTCAGATTCCCTGCCTCCGATTCCCCGCCTCTGATTCCCCGCCTCTGATTCCCCGCCTCTGATACCCAGCCTCTGAATCCCCGCCTCTGAATCCCTGCCTCTGATTCCCCGCCTCTGTTTCCCCGCCTCTTATTCCTCGCCTCTAATTCCCCGCCTCTGATTCCACGCCTCTAATTCCCCGCCTCTGATTCCAGGCCTCTTATTCCCCGCCTCTGATTCCAGGTCTCTTATTCCCCGCCTCTGATTCCCCACCTCTGATTGCCTGCCACTGATTGCCCGCCTCTGATTCCCCGCCTCTGATTCCCCGCCTCTGATTCCCCACCTCTGTCTCGACGCCTCTCTTTCGCCTCCACTCTTTCCCCTCCACTCTTTCCGTGCCTGTCTTTCCCTCCCTCAATTTCAACAACACTGTTTGATCTGTTTTGTGTACCTCATTTTAAACACACAAGTTCCAACCACTATGTTTTGCCCGCCTCTTTCCCCGCCTCTATTTATCCACCTATGTTTAACTGCCTCTGTTTACCCACCTGTTTCCCCGCCTCTGATTCCCCACCTTTCATTCCCCGCCTCTCTTTCCCTGCCTCTATTTCCGCGCCTCTTTCTCTGCCTCTCTTTCCCCACATCTCTTTTCCTCCCGCTGATTCCACGCCTCTGATTCCCCGCCTCTGATTCCCTGCCTCTGATTCCCCGCCTCTGATTCCCTGCCTCAGATTCCCTGCCTCAGATTCCCTGCCTCAGATTCCCTGCTTCTGATTCCCCGCCTCTGATTCCCCGCCTCTTATTCCCCACCTCTGATTCCCCGCCTCTGATTCCCCGCCTCTGATTCCCTGCCTCAGATTCCCCGGCTCTGATTCCCTGCATCAGATTCCCTGCCTCAGATTCCCTGCCTCTGATTCCCCGCCTCTGATTCCCTGCCTCTGATTCCCCGCCTCTGATTCCCTGCCTCAGATTCCCTGCCTCAGATTCCCTGCCTCAGATTCCCCGCCTCTGATTCCCCGCCTTTGATTCCCCACCTCTTATTCCCCACCTCTGATTCCCCGCCTCTGATTCCCCGCCTCTGATTCCCTGCCTCTGTTTCCCCGCCTCTGATTCCCCGCTTCTGATTCCCCGCCTCAGATTCCCCGACTCTGATTCCCCGGCTGAGATTCCCTGCCTCAGATACCCCGCCTCAGATACCCCGCCTCAGATTCCCCGCATCTGATTCCCTGCCTCTGATTCCCTGCCTCTAAATCCCTGCCTCTGATTCTCTGCCTCTGATACCCTGCCTCTCTTTGCCTGCCTCTATTTCGGTGCCTCTTTCTCTGCATCTAGTTTCCCACATCTCATTTGCCCCCTCTGATAATCCGCCTCTGATTCCATGCCTCTGATTCCCCGCCTCTGATTCCCCGCCTCTTATTCCCTGCCTCTGATTCCCCGCCTCTGATTCCCTGCCTCAGATTCCCTGCCTCAGATTCCCTGCCTCAGATTCCCTGCCTCAGATTCCCTGCCTCTGATTCCCCGCCTCTGATTCCCCGCCTCTTATACCCCGCCTCTGATTCCCCGCCTCTGATTCCCCGCCTCTGATTCCCTGCCTCTGTTTCCCCGCCTCTGATTCCCCGCCTCTGATTCCCCGCATCAGATTTCCCGGCTCTAATTCCCTGCCTGAGATTCCCTGCCTGAGATTCCCCGCCTCAGATTCCCTGCCTCAGATTCCCCGCCTCAGATTCCCCGCCTCATATTCCCCGCCTCAGATTCCCCATCTCAGATTCCCCGCCTCAGATTCCCCGCCTCACATTCCCCGCCTCAGATTCCCTGCCTCAGATTCCCTGCCTCTGATTGCCTTCCTCTGATTCCCTGCCTCTGATTCCCTGCCTCTGATTCCCTGCCTCTGATTCCCTGCCTCTGATTCCCTGCCTCTAATTCCCTGCCTTTGATTCCGCACCTCTGATTCCACGCCTCTCTTTCCGTGTCTCTGATTCCCCGCCTCTGATTCCCTGCCTCTGATACCCTGCCTCTCTTTGCCTGCCTCTATTTCCGTGCCTCTTTCTCTGCATCTAGTTTCCCACATCTCATTTGCAACCCTCTGATAACCCGCCTCTGATTCCATGCCTCTGATTCCCCGCCTCAGATTCCCCACCTCTGATTCCCCGCCTCTGATTCCCTGCCTCAGATTCCCTGCCTCAGATTCCTTTCCTCAGATTCCCTGCCTCTGATTCCCCGCCTCTGATTCCCCACCTCTTATTCCCCGCGTCTGATTCCCCACCTCTGATTCCACGCCTCTGATTCCCTGCCTCTGTTTCCCCGCCTCTGATTCCCCGGCTCTGATTCCCTGCCTGAGATTCCAAGCCTCAGAATCCCCGCCTCAGATTCCCTGCCTCAGATTCCCTGCCTCAGATTCCCGCCTCAGATTCCCCGCCTCAGATTCCCCGCCTCAGATTCCCCGCCTCAGATTCCCTGCCTCAGATTCCCAGCCTCAGATTCCCTGCCTCAGATTCCCTTCATCTGATTCCCTTCATCTGATTCCCTGCCTCTGATTCCCTGCCTCTGATTTCCTGCCTCTGATTCCCCACCTCTGATTCCCCGCCTCAGATTCCCTGCCTCAGATTCCCTGCCTCAGATTCCCTGCCTCTGATTCCCTGCCTCAGATTCCCTGCCTCAGATTCCCCGCCTCAGATTCCCTGCCTCTGAATGCCTGCCTCTGATTCCCTGCCTGTGATTCCCTGCCTCTTATTGCCTGCCTGTGATTCCCTGCCTCTGATTCCCTGCCTCTGATTCCCTGCCTCTGATTCCGCACCTCTGATTCCACGCCTCTCTTTCCTTGTCTCTGATTCCCCGCCTCTGATTCCCTGCCTCTGATACCCTGCCTCTCTTTGCCTGCCTCTATTTCCGTGCCTCTTTCTCTGCATCTAGTTTCCCACATCTCATTTGCCCCCTCTGATAACACGCCTCTGATTCCATGCCACTGATTCACTGCCTCAGATTCCCTGCCTCAGATACCCCGACTCAGATTTACCACCTCAGATTCCCCGCCTCAGATTCCCTGCCTCAGATTCCCTGCCTCAGATTCCCTGCCTCAGATTCCCTGCCTCAGATTCCCTGCCTCAGATTCCCTGCCTCCGATTCCCCGCCTCTGATTCCCCGCCTCTGATTCCCCGCCTCTGATACCCAGCCTCTGAATCCCCGCCTCTGAATCCCCGCCTCTGATTCCCCGCCTCTGTTTCCCCGCCTCTGATTCCCCGCCTCTAATTCCCCGCCTCTGATTCCACGCCTCTAATTCCCCGCCTCTGATTCCAGGTCTCTTATTCCCCGTCTCTGATTCCCCACCTCTGATTGCCTGCCACTGATTGCCCGCCTCTGATTCCCCGCCTCTGATTCCCCGCCTCTGATTCCCCACCACTGTCTATATACCTCTCTTTCGCCTCAGCTTTTTCCCCTACACTCTTTCCGTGCCTCTCTTTCCCTCCCTCAATTTCAACAACTCTGTTTGATCTGTTCTGTGTACCTCATTTTAAACACACAAGTTCCAACCACTATGTTTCACCCATCACTTTCCCCGCCTCTATTTTTCCGCCTATGTTTACACGCCTTGTTTATTCAGCTGTTTCCCCGCCTCTGATTCCCCACCTTTCATTCCCCGCCTCTCTTTCCCTGCCTCTATTTCCGCGCCTCTTTCTCTGCCTCTCTTTCCCCACATCTCTTTTCCTCCCGCTGATTCCCCGCCTCTGATTCCCTGCCTCTGATTCCCTGCCTCTGATTCCCCGCCTCTGATTCCCTGCCTCAGATTCCCTGCCTCAGATTCCCTGCCTCAGATTCCCTGCTTCTGATTCCCCGCCTCTGATTCCCCGCCTCTTATTCCCTGCCTCTGATTCCCCGCCTCTGATTCCCCGCCTCTGATTCCCTGCCTCAGATTCCCCGGCTCTGATTCCCTGCATCAGATTCCCTGCCTCAGATTCCCTGCCTCTGATTCCCCGCCTCTGATTCCCTGCCTCTGGTTCCCCGCCTCTGATTCCCTGCCTCAGATTCCCTGCCTCAGATTCCCTGCCTCAGATTCCCCACCTCTGATTCCCCACCTTTGATTCCCCGCCTCTTATTCCCCACCTCTGATTCCCCGCCTCTGATTCCCCGCCTCTGATTCCCTGCCTCTGTTTCCCCGCCTCTGATTCCCCGCCTCTGATTCCCCGCCTCTGATTCCCCGACTCTGATTCCCTGGCTGAGATTCCCTGCCTCAGATACCCCGCCTCAGATACCCCGCCTCAGATTCCCCGCCTCTGATTCCCTGCCTCTGATTCCCTGCCTCTAAATCCCTGCCTCTGATTCCCTGCCTCTGATACCCTGCCTCTCTTTGCCTGCCTCTATTTCGGTGCCTCTTTCTCTGCATCTAGTTTCCCACATCTCATTTGCCCCCTCTGATAACCCGCCTCTGATTCCATGCCTCTGATTCCCCGCCTCTGATTCCCCGCCTCTGATTCCCTGCCTCTGATTCCCCGCCTCTGATTCCCTGTCTCAGATTCCCTGCCTCAGATTCCCTGCCTCAGATTCCCTGCCTCAGATTCCCTGCCTCTGATTCCCCGCCTCTGATTCCCCGCCTCTTATTCCCCGCCTCTGATTCCCCGCCTCTGATTCCCCGCCTCTGATTCCCTGCCTCTGTTTCCCCGCCTCTGATTCCCCGCCTCTGATTCCCCGCATCAGATTTCCCGGCTCTAATTCCCTGCCTGAGATTCCTTGCCTGAGATTCCCCGCCTCAGATTCCCTGCCTCAGATTCCCCGCCTCAGATTCCCCGCCTCAGATTCCCTGCCTCAGATTCCCTGCCTCAGATTCCCTGCCTCTGATTGCCTTCCTCTGATTCCCTGCCTCTGATTCCCTGCCTCTGATTCCCTGCCTCTGATTCCCTGCCTCTGATTCCCTGCCTCTAATTCCCTGCCTCTGATTCCGCACCTCTGATTCCACGCCTCTCTTTCCGTGTCTCTGATTCCCCGCCTCTGATTCCCTGCCTCTGATACCCTGCCTCTCTTTGGCTGCCTCTATTTCCGTGCCTCTTTCTCTGCATCTAGTTTCCCACATCTCATTTGCCCCCTCTGATAACACGCCTCTGATTCCATGCCTCTGATTCCCCGCCTCTGATTCCCCGCCTCTGATTCCCCGCCTCTGATTCCCTGCCTCAGATTCCCTGCCTCAGATTCCCTGCCTCTGATTCCCCGCCTCAGATTCCCCGCCTCTGATTCCCCGCCTCTGATGCCCTGCCTCTGTTTTCCCGCCTAAGATTCCCTGCCTCAGATTCCCTGCCTCAGATTCCCTGCCTCAGATTCCCTTCATCTGATTCCCTTCATCTGATTCCCTGCCTCTGATTTCCTGCCTGTGATTTCCTGCCTCTGATTCCCCACCTCTGATTCCCCGCCTCAGATTCCCTGCCTCAGATTCCCTGCCTCAGATTCCCTGCCTCTGATTCCCTGCCTCAGATTCCCTGCCTCAGATTCCCTGCCTCAGATTCCCTGCCTCTCATTCCCTGCCTCTTATTGCCTGCCTCTGATTCCCTGCCTCTGATTCCCTGCCTCTGATTCCCTGCCTCTGATTCCGCACCTCTGATTCCACACCTCTCTTTCCTTGTCTCTGATTCCCCGCCTCTGATTCCCTGCCTCTGATACCCTGCCTCTCTTTGCCTGCCTCTATTTCCGTGCCTCTTTCTCTGCATCTAGATTCCCACATCTCATTTGCCCCCTCTGATAACACGCCTCTGATTCCATGCCTCTGATTCACTGCCTCAGATTCCCTGCCTCAGATACACCGACTCAGATTTACCACCTCAGATTCCCCGCCTCAGATTCCCTGCCTCAGATTCCCTGCCTCAGATTCCCTGCCTCATATTCCCTGCCTCAGATTCCCTGCCTCAGATTCCCTGCCTCCGATTCCCCGCCTCTGATTCCCTGCCTCTGATTCCACGCCTCTGATACCCAGCCTCTGAATCCCCGCCTCTGAATCCCCGCCTCTGATTCCCCGCCTCTGTTTCCCCGCCTCTGGTTCCCCGCCTCTAATTCCCCGCCTCTGATTCCACTCCTCTAATTCCCCGCCTCTGATTCCAGGCCTCTTATTCCCCGCCTCTGATTCCCCACCTCTGATTGCCTGCCACTGATTGCCCGCCTCTGATTCCCCGCCTCTGATTCCCCACCACTGTTTATATGCCTCTCTTTCGCCTCAGCTTTTTCCCCTACACTCTTTCCGCGCCTCTCTTTCCCTCCCTCAATTTCAACAACTCTGTTTGATCTGTTCTGTGTACCTCATTTTCAACACACAAGTTCCAACCACTATGTTTCACCCATCACTTTCCCCGCCTCTATTTTTCCGCCTATGTTTACCCGCCTCTGTTTATTCACCTGTTTCACCGCCTCTGATTCCCCGCCTCTGATTCCCCACCTCTGTCTCGACGCCTCTCTTTCGCCTCCACTCTTTCCCCTCCACTCTTTCCGTGCCTGTCTTTCCCTCCCTCAGTTTCAACAACACTGTTTGATCTGTTTTGTGTACCTCATTTTAAACACACAAGTTCCAACCACTATGTTTTGCCCGCCTCTTTCCCCGCCTCTATTTATCCACCTATGTTTAAATGCCTCTGTTTACGCGCCTGTTTCCCCGCCTCTGATTCCCCACCTTTCATTACCCGCCTCTATTTCCCTGCCTCTATTTCCGCGCCTCTTTCTCTGCCACTCTTTCCCCACATCTCTTTTCCTCCCGCTGATTCCCCGCCTCTGATTCCCCGCCTCTGATTCCCTGCCTCTGATTCCCCGCCTCTGATTCCCTGCCTCAGATTCCCTGCCTCAGATTCCCTGCCTCAGATTCCCTGCTTCTGATTCCCCGCCTCTGATTCCCCGCCTCTTATTCCCCACCTCTGATTCCCCGCCTCTGATTCCCCGCCTCTGATTCCCTGCCTCAGATTCCCCGGCTCTGATTCCCTGCATCAGATTCCCTGCCTCAGATTCCCTGCCTCTGATTCCCCGCCTCTGAATCCCTGCCTCTGATTCCCCGCCTCTGATTCCCTGCCTCAGATTCCCTGCCTCAGATTCCCTGCCTCAGATTCCCCGCCTCTGATTCCCTGCCTCTGATTCCCCGCCTCTTATTCCCCGCCTCTGATTCCCCGCCTCTGATTCCCCGCCTCTGATTCCCTGCCTCTGTTTCCCCGCCTCTGATTCCCCGCCTCTGATTCCCCGCCTCAGATTCCCCAACTCTGATTCCCTGGCTGAGATTCCCTGCCTCAGATACCCCGCCTCAGATACCCCGCCTCAGATTCCCCGCCTCAGATTCCCCGCCTCAGATTCCCCTCCTCAGATTCCCCGCCTCAGATTCACCGCCTCAGATTCCCCGCCTCAGATTCCCCGCCTCAGATTCCCCGCCTCAGATTCCCCGCCTCCGATTCCCCGCCTCAGATTCCCCACCTCAGATTCCCCGCCTCAGATTCCCCGCCTCAGATTCCCTGCCTCAGATTCCCTGCCTCTGATTGCCTGCCTCTGATTCCCTGCCTCTGATTCCCTGCCTCTGATTCCCTGCCTCTGATTCCCTGCCTCTGATTCCCTGCCTCTGATTCCCTGCCTCTGATTTCGCGCCTCTGATTCCACGCCTCTCTTTCCGTATCTCTGATTCCCTGCCTCTGATTCCCTGCCTCTGATACCCTGCCTCTCTTTGCCTGCCTCTATTTCGGTGCCTCTTTCTCTGCATCTAGTTTCCCACATCTCATTTGCCCCCTCTGATAACCCGCCTCTGATTCCATGCCTCTGATTCCCCGCCTTTGATTCCCCGCCTCTGATTCCCTGCCTTTGATTCCCTGCCTCTAATGCCCTGCCTCAGATCCCCTGCCTCAGATTCCCTGCCTCAGATTCCCTGCCTCAGATTCCCTGCCTTTGATTCCCCGCCTCTGATTCCCCGCCTCTTATTCCCCGCCTCTGATTCCCCGCCTCTGATTCCCCGCCTCTGATTCCCTGCCTCTGTTTCCCCGCCTCTGATTTCCCGCCTCTGATTCCCCGCCTCAGATTTCCCGGCTCTGATTCCCTGCCTGAGATTCCCTGCCTGAGATTCCCCGCCTCAGATTCCCTGCCTCAGATTCCCAGCCTCAGATTCCCTTCATCTGATTCCCTTCATCTGATTCCCTGCCTCAGATTCCCTGCCTCAGATTCCCTGCCTCTGATTGCCTTCCTCTGATTCCCTGCCTCTGATTCCCTCCCTCTGATTCCCTGCCTCTGATTCCCTGCCTCTGATTCCCTGCCTCTGATTCCCTGCCTCTGATTCTGCACGGCTGATTCCACGCCTCTCTGACCGTGTCTCTGATTCCCCGCCTCTGATTCCCTGCCTCTGATACCCTGCCTCTCTTTGCCTGCCTCTATTTCCGTGCCTCTTCCTCTGCATCTAGTTTCCCACATCTCAATTGCCCCCTCTGATAACCCACCTCTGATTCCATGCCTCTGATTCCCCGCCTCTGAATCCCTGCCTCTGATTCCCTACCTCAGATTCCCTGCCTCAGATTCCTTGCCTCAGATTCCCTGCCTCTGATTCCCCGCTCTTTATTCCCCGCCTCTGATTCCCCGCCTCTGATTCCCCGCCTCTGATTCCCTGCCTCTGTTTCCCCGCGTCTGATTCCCCGCGTCTGATTCCCCGCCTCATATTCCCCGGCTCTGATTCCCTGCCTGAGTTTCCATGCCTCAGAATCCCCGCCTCAGATTCCCTGCCTCAGATTCCCCGCCTCAGATTCCCCGCCTCAGATTCCCCGCCTCAGATTCCCTGCCTCAGATTCCCCGCCTCAGATTCCACGCCTCAGATTCCCCACCTCAGATTCCCCGCCTCAGATTCCCCGCCTCAGATTCCCTGCCTCAGATTCCCAGCCTCAGATTCCCTTATTCTGATTCCCTTCATCTGATTCCCTGCCTCTGATTCCCTGCCTCTGATTCCCTGCCTCTGATTCCCCGCCTCTGATTCCCTGCCTCTGATTCCCTGCCTCTGATTGCCTGCCTCTGATTCCCTGCCTCTGATTCCCTGCCTCTGATTCCCAGCCTCTGATTCCGCACCTCTGATTCCACGCCTCTCTTTCCTTGTCTCTGATTCCCTGCCTCTGATTCCCTGCCTCTGATACCCTGCCTCTCTTTGCCTGCCTCTATTTCCGTGCCTCTTTCTCTGCATCTAGTTTCCCACATCTCATTTGCCCCCTCTGATAACCCGCCTCTGATTCCATGCCTCTGATTCACTGTCTCAGATCCCCTGCCTCAGATACCCCAACTCAGATTTACCGCCTCAGATTCCCCGCCTCAGATTCCCTGCCTCAGATTCCCTGCCTCAGATTCCCTGCCTCAGATTCCCTGCCTCAGATTCCCTGCCTCCGATTCCCCGCCTCTGATTCCCCGCCTCTGATTCCCCGCCTCTGATTCCCAGCCTCTGAATCCACGCCTCTGAATCCCCGCCTCTGAATCCGCGCCTCTGATTCCCCACGTCTGATTCCCCGCCTCAGATTCCCCGGCTCTGATTCCCTGCCTGAGATTCCATGCCTCAGATTCCCCGCCTCAGATTCCCTGCCTCAGATTCCCCGGCTCAGATTCCCCACCTCAGATTCCCCGCCTCAGATTCCCCGCCTCAGATTCCCAGCCTCAGATTCCCCGCCTCAGATTCTCCGCCTCAGATTCCCCGCCTCAGATTCCCTGCCTCAGATTCCCTGCCTCAGATTCCCTGCCTCAGCTTCCCTTCATCTGATTCCCTTCATCTGATTCCCTGCCTCTGATTCCCTGCCTCTTATTCCCTGGCTCTGATTCCCCACCTCTGATTCCCTGCCTCTGATTCCCCGCCTCTGATTCCCTGCCTCAGATTCCCTGCCTCAGATTCCCTGCCTCAGATTCCCTGCCTCTGATTCCCCGCCTCTGATTCCCCGCCTCTTATTCCCCGCCTCTGATTCCCCGCCTCTGATTCCCCGTGTCTGATTCCCTGCCTCAGATTCCTCGGCTCTGATTCCCTGCATCAGATTCCCTGCCTCAGATTCCCTGCCTCTGATTCCCCGCCTCTGATTCCCTGCCTCTTATTCCCCGCCTCTGATTCCTGCCTCAGATTCCCTGCCTCAGATTCCCTGCCTCAGATTCCCTGCCTCAGATTCCCTGCCTCTGATTCCCTGCCTCAGATTCCCTGCCTCTGATTCCCTGCCTCTGATTCCCTGCCTCTGATTCCCTGCCTCTGATTCCGCAACTCTGATTCCACGCCTCTCTTTCCTTGTCTCTGATTCCCCGCCTCTGATTCCCTGCCTCTGATACCCTGCCTCACTTTGCCTGCCTCTATTTCCGTGCCTCTTTCTCTGCATCTAGTTTCGCACATCTCATTTGCCCCCTCTGATAACCCGCCTCTGATTCCATGCCTCTGATTCACTGCCTCAGATTCCGTGCCTCAGATTCCCCGACTCAGATTTACCGCCTCAGATTCCCCGCCTCAGATTCCCTGCCTCAGATTCCATGCCTCAGATTCCCTGCCTCAGATTCCCTGCCTCAGATTCCCTGCCTCCGATTCCCCGCCTCTGATTCCCCGCCTCTGATTCCCCGCCTCTGATTCCCAGCCTCTGAATCCCCGCCTCTGAATCCTCGCCTCTGATTCCCCGCCTCTGTTTCCCCGCCTCTGATTCCCCGCCTCTGATTCCCCTCCTCTGATTCCACGCCTCTGATTCCCCGCCTCTGATTCCAGGCCTCTTATTCCCCACCTCTGATTCCCCACCTCTGATTGCCTGCCACTGATTGCCCGCCTCTGATTCCCCGCCTCTGATTCCCCGCCTCTGATTCCCCACCTCTGTCTGTATGCCTCTCTTTCGCCTCCGCTTTTTCCCCTACACTCTTTCCGCGCCTCTCTTTCCCTCCCTCAATTTCAACAACTCTGTTTGATCTGTTCTGTGTACCTCATTTTCAACACACAAGTTCCAACCACTATGTTTCACCCATCACTTTCACCGCCTCTATTTTTCCACCTATGTTTACCCGCCTCTGTTTACCCACCTGTTTCACCGCCTCTGAATCCCCGCCTCTGATTCCCCACCTCTGTCTCGACGCCTCTCTTTCGCCTCCACTCTTTCCACTCCACTCTTTCCTTGCCTGTCTTTCCCTCCCTCAATTTCAACAACACTGTTTGATCTGTTTTGTGTACCTGATTTTAAACACACAAGTTCCAACCACTATGTTTTGCCCGCCTCTTTCCCCGCCTCTATTTATCCACCTGTTTACCTGCCTCTGTTTACCCGCCTGTTTCCCCACCTCTGATTCCCCACCTTTCATTCCCCGCCTCTCTTTCCCTGCCTCTATTTCCGCGCCTCTTTCTCTGCCTCTCTTTCCCCACAACGCTTTTCCTCCCGCTGATTCCCTGCCTTTGATTCCCTGCCTCTGATTCCCTGCCTCTGATTCCCCGCCTCTGATTCCCTGCCTCAGATTCCCTGCCTCAGATTCCCTGCCTCAGATTCCCTGCCTCTGATTCCCCGCCTCTGATTCCCCGCCTCTTATTCCCCGCCTCTGATTCCCCGCCTCTGATTCCCCGTGTCTGATTCCCTGCCTCAGATTCCCCGGCTCTGTTTCCCTGCATCAGATTCCCTGCCTCAGATTCCCTGCCTCTGATTCCCTGCCTCTGATTCCCTGCCTCTGATTCCCCGCCTCTGATTCCTGCCTCAGATTCCCTGCCTCAGATTTCCTGCCTCAGATTCACTGCTTCTGATTCCCCGCCTTTGATTCCCCGCCTCTTAATCCCCGCCTCTGAATCCCAGCCTCTCATTCCCCGCCTCTGATTACCTGCCTCTGTTTCCCCGCCTCTGATTCCCAGCCTCTGATTCCCCACCTCAGATTCCCAGCCTCAGATTCCCTGCCTCAGATTCCCCGCCTGAGATTCCCCGCCTCAGATTCCCCGCCTCAGATTCCCCGCCTCAGATTCCACGCCTCAGATTCCCCGCATCAGATTCCCCGCCTCAGATTCCCCGCCTCAGATTCCCCGCCTCAGATTCCCCGCCTCAGATTCCCCGCCTCAGATTCCCCGCCTCAGATTCCCCGCCTCAGATTCCCCGCCTCAGATTCCCTGCCTCTGATTGCCTGCCTCTTATTGCCTGCCTCTGATTCCCTGCCTCTGATTCCCTGCCTCTGATTCCCTGCCTCTGATTCCCGGCCTCTGATTCCCTGCCTCTGATTCCGCGTCTCTGATTCCACGCCTCTCTTTCCGTATCTCTGATTCCTTGCCTCTGATTCTCTGCCTCTGATACCCTGCCTCTCTTTGCCTGCCTCTGATTGCCTGCCTCTGATTCCCTGCCTCTGATTCCCTGCCTCTGATTCCCTGCCTCTGATTCCCGGCCTCTGATTCCCTGCCTCTGATTCCGCGCCTCTGATTCCACGCCTCTCTTTCCGTATCTCTGATTCCCTGCCTCTGTTTCCCAGCCTCTGATTCCCCGCCTCTGATTCCCCGCCTCAGATTCCCCGGCTCTGATTCCCTGCCTGAGATTCCCTGCCTCAGATTCCCTGCCTGAGATTCCCTGCCTCAGAATCCCCGCCTCAGATTCCCTGCCTCAGATTCCCCGCCTCAGATTCCCCGCCTCAGATTCCCCGCCTCTGATTCCCCACCTCTGTCTCGACGCCTCTCTTTCGCCTCCTCTCTTTCCCCTCCACTCTTTCCGTGCCTGTCTTTCCCTCAATCAATTTCAACAACACTGTTTGATCTGTTAGGTGTACCTCATTTTAAACACACAAGTTCCAACCACTATGTTTTGCCCGCCTCTTTCCCCGCCTCTATTTATCCACCTATGTTTACCTGCCTCTGTTTACCCGCCTGTTTCCCCGCCTCTGATTCCCCACCTTTCATTCCCTGCCTCTCTTTCTCTGCCTCTCTTTCCCCACATCTCTTTTCCTCCCCCTGATTCCCCGCCTCTGATTCCCCGCCTCTGATTCCCTGCCTCTGATTCCCCGCCTCTGATTCCCTGCCTCAGATTCCCTGCCTCAGATTCCCTGCCTCAGATTCCCTGCCTCAGATTCCCTGCCTCTGATTCCCCGCCTCTTATTCCCGGCCTCTGATTCCCCTCCTCTGATTCCCCACCTCTGATTCCCTGCCTCAGATTCCCCGGCTCTGATTCCCTGCATCAGATTCCCTGCCTCAGATTCCCTGCCTCTGATTCCCCGCCCCTGATTCCCTGCCTCTGATTCCCCGCCTCTGATTCCCTGCCTCAGATTCCCTGCCTCAGATTCCCTGCCTCAGATTCCCTGCCTGTGATTCCCCGCCTTTGATTCCCCACCTATTATTCCCCGCCTCTGATTCCCCACCTCTGATTCCGCGCCACTGATTCCCTGCCTCTGTTTCCCCGCCTCAGATTCCCCGCCTCTGATTCCCCGCCTCAGATTCCCCGGCTCTGATTCCCTGCTTGAGATTCCCTGCCTCACATACCCCGCCTCAGATTCCCCGCATCAGATTCCCCGCCTCAGATTCCCCGCCTCAGATTCCCCGCCTCAGATTCCCCGCCTCAGATTCCCCGCCTCAGATTCCCCGCCTCAGATTCCCCGCCTCAGATTCTCCGCCTCAGATTCCCCGCCTCAGATTCCCCGCCTCAGATTCCCTGCCTCACATTCCCTGCCTCTAATTGCCTGCCACTGATTCCCTGCCTCTGATTCCCTGCCTCTGATTCCCTGCCTCTTATTCCCTGCCTCTGATTCCCTGCCTCTGATTCCCTGCCTCTGATTCCGAGCCTCTGATTCCACGCCTCTCTTTCCGTATCTCTGATTCCCCGCCTCTGATTCCCTGCCTCTGATACCCTGCCTCTCTTTGCCTGCCTCTATTTCGGTGCCTCTTTCTCTGCATCTAGTTTCCCACATCTCATTTGCCCCCTCTGATAACCCGCCTCTGATTCCATGCCTCTGATTCCCCGCCTCTGATTCCCCGCCTCTGATTCCCTGCCTCTGATTCACCGCCTCTGATTCCCTGCCTCAGATTCCCTGCCTCAGATTCCCTGCCTCAGATTCCCTGCCTCAGATTCCCTGCCTCTGATTCCCCGCCTCTGATTCCCCGCCTCTTATTCCCCGCCTCTGATTCCCCGCCTCTGATTCCCCGCCTCTGATTCCCTGCCTCTGTTTCCCCGCCTCTGATTCCCCGCCTCTGATTCCCCGCATCAGATTTCCCGGCTCTAATTCCCTGCCTGAGATTCCCTGCCTGAGATTCCCCGCCTCAGATTCCCTGCCTCAGCTTCCCCGCCTCAGATTCCCCGCCTCATATTCCCCGCCTCAGATTCACCATCTCAGATTCCCCGCCTCAGATTCCCCGCCTCAGATTCCCCGCCTCAGATTCCCTGCCTCAGATTCCCTGCCTCTGATTGCCTTCCTCTGATTCCCTGCCTCTGATTCCCTGCCTCTGATTCCCTGCCTCTGATTCCCTGCCTCTGATTCCCTGCCTCTAATTCCCTGCCTCTGATTCCCTGCCTCTAATTCCCTGCCTCTGATTCGGCACCTCTGATTCCACGCCTCTCTTTCCGTGTCTCTGATCCCCGCCTCTGATTCCCTGCCTCTGATACCCTGCCTCTCTTTGCCTGCCTCTATTTCCGTGCCTCTTTCTCTGCATCTAGTTTCCCACATCTCATTTGCCCCCTCTGATAACCCGCCTCTGATTCCATGCCTCTGATTCCCCGCCTCTGATTCCCCGCCTCTGATTCCCCGCCTCTGATTCCCTGCCTCAGATTCCCTGCCTCAGATTCCTTGCCTCAGATTCCCTGCCTCTGATTCCCCGCCTCTGATTCCCCACCTCTTATTCCCCGCCTCTGATTCCCCGCCTCTGATTCCCCGCCTCTGATTCCCCGCCTCTGATTCCCTGCCTCTGTTTCCCCGCCTCTGATTCCCCGCGTCTGATTCCCCGCCTCAGATTCCCCAGCTCTGATTCCCTGCCTGAGATTCCATGCCTCAGAATCCCCGCCTCAGATTCCCTGCCACAGATTCCCCGCCTCAGATTCCCCGCCTCAGATTCCCCGCCTCAGATTCCCTGCCTCAGATTCCCCGCCTCAGATTCCCCGCCTCAGATTCCCCGCCTCAGATTCCCCGCCTCAGATTCCCTGCCTCAGATTCCCTGCCTCAGACTCCCTGCCTCAGATTCCCTTCATCTGATTCCCTTCATCTGATTCCCTGCCTCTGATTCCCTGCCTCTGATTTCCTGCCTCTGATTCCCCACCTCTGATTCCCCGCCTCAGATTCCCTGCCTCAGTTTCCCTGCCTCAGATTCCCTGCCTCTGATTCCCTGCCTCAGATTCCCTGCCTCAGATTCCCTGCCTCAGATTCCCTGCCTCTGATTGCCTGCCTCTGATTCGCTGCCTGTGATTCCCTGCCTCTTATTGCCTGCCTCTGATTCCCTGCCTCTGTTTCCCTGCCTCTGATTCCCTGCCTCTGATTCCGCATCTCTGATTCCACGCCTCTCTTTCCTTGTCTCTGATTCCCCGCCTCTGATTCCCTGCCTCTGATACCCTGCCTCTCTTTGCCTGCCTCTATTTCCGTGCCTCTTTCTCTGCATCTAGTTTCCCACATCTCATTTGCCCCCTCTGATAACACGCCTCTGATTCCATGCCTCTGATTCACTGCCTCAGATTCCCTGCCTCAGATACCCCGACTCAGATTTACCACCTCAGATTCCCCGCCTCAGATTCCCTGCCTCAGATTCCCTGCCTCAGATTCCCTGCCTCAGATTCCCTGCCTCAGATCCCCTGCCTCAGATACCCCGACTCAGATTTACCGCCTCAGATTCCCCGCCTCAGATTCCCTGCCTCAGATTCCCTGCCTCAGATTCCCTGCCTCAGATTCCCTGCCTCAGATTCCCTGCCTCCGATTCCCCGCCTCTGATTCCCCGCCTCTGATTCCCCGCCTCTGATTCCCAGCCTCTGAATCCTCGCCTCTGATTCCCCGCCTCTGATTCCCCGCCTCTGTTTCCCCGCCTCTGATTCCCCGCCTCTGATTCCCCGCCTCTGATTCCATGCCTCTGATTCCCCGCCTCTGATTCCAGGCCTCCTATTCCCCGCCTCTGATTCCCCACCTCTGATTGCCTGCCACTGATTGCCCGCCTCGTATTCCCCGCCTCTGATTCCCCGCCTCTGATTCCCCACCTCTGTCTGTATGCCTCTCTTTCGCCTCCGCTTTTTCCCCTACACTCTTTCCGCGCCTCTCTTTCCCTCCCTCAATTTCAACAACTCTGTTTGATCTGTTCTGTGCACCTCATTTTCTACACACGTTCCAACAACTATGTTTCACCCATCACTTTCCCCGCCTCTATTTTTCCGCCTATGTTTACCCGCCTCTGTTTACCCACCTGTTTCACCGCCTATGATTCCCCGCCTCTGATTCCCCACCTCTGTCTCGACGCCTCTCTTTCGCCTCCACTCTTTCCCCTCCACTCTTTCCGTGCCTGTCTTTCCCTCCCTCAATTTCAACAACACTGTTTGATCTGTTTTGTGTACCTCATTTTAAACACACAAGTTCCAACCAGTATGTTTTGCCCGCCTCTTTCCCCGCCTCTATTTATCCACCTATGTTTACCTGCCTCTGTTTACCCGCCTGTTTCCCCGCCTCTGATTCCCCACCTTTCATTCCCTGCCTCTCTTTCTCTGCCTCTCTTTCCCCACATCTCTTTTCCTCCCCCTGATTCCCCGCCTCTGAATCCCCGCCTCTGATTCCCTGCCTCTGATTCCCCGCCTCTGATTCCCTGCCTCAGATTCCCTGCCTCAGATTCCCTGCCTCAGATTCCCTGCCTCAGATTCCCCGCCTCTGATTCCCCGCCTCTTATTCCCCGCCTCTGATTCCCCTCCTCTGATTCCCCACCTCTGATTCCCTGCCTCAGATTCCCCGGCTCTGATTCCCTGCATCAGATTCCCTGCCTCAGATTCCCTGCCTCTGATTCCCCGCCCCTGATTCCCTGCCTCTGATTCCCCGCCTCTGATTCCCTGCCTCAGATTCCCTGCCTCAGATTCCCTGCCTCAGATTCCCTGCCTGTGATTCCCCGCCTTTGATTCCCCACCAATTATTCCCCGCCTCTGATTCCCCACCTCTGATTCCGTACCTCTGATTCCCTGCCTCTGTTTCCCCGCCTCTGATTCCCCGCCTCTGATTCCCCGCCTCAGATTCCCCGGCTCTGATTCCCTGCTTGAGATTCCCTGCCTCACATACCCCGCCTCAGATTCCCCGCCTCAGATTCCCCGCCTCAGATTCCCCGCCTCAGATTCCCCGCCTCAGATTCCCCGCCTCAGATTCCCCGCCTCAGATTCCCCGCCTCAGATTCCCCGCCTCAGATTCCCCGCCTCAGATTCTCCGCCTCAGATTCCCCGCCTCAGATTCCCCGCCTCAGATTCCCCGCCTCAGATTCCCTGCCTCAGATTCCTTGCCTCTGATTGCCTGCCACTGATTCCCTGCCTCTGATTCCCTGCCTCTGATTCCCTGCCTCTTATTCCCTGCCTCTGATTCCCTGCCACTGATTCCCTGCCTCTGATTCCGAGCCTCTGATTCCACGCCTCTCTTTCCGTATCTCTGATTCCCCGCCTCTGATTCCCTGCCTCTGATACCCTGCCTCTCTTTGCCTGCCTCTATTTCGGTGCCTCTTTCTCTGCATCTAGTTTCCCACATCTCATTTGCCCCCTCTGATAACCCGCCTCTGATTCCATGCCTCTGATTCCCCGCCTCTGATTCCCCGCCTCTGATTCCCTGCCTCTGATTCCCCGCCTCTGATTCCCTGCCTCAGATTCCCTGCCTCAGATTCCCTGCCTCAGATTCCCTGCCTCAGATTCCCTGCCTCTGATTCCCCACCTCTGATTCCCCGCCTCTTATTCCCCGCCTCTGATTCCCCGCCTCTGATTCCCCGCCTCTGATTCCCTGCCTCTGTTTCCCCGCCTCTGATTCCCCGCCTCTGATTCCCCGCATCAGATTTCCCGGCTCTAATTCCCTGCCTGAGATTCCCTGCCTGAGATTCCCCGCCTCAGATTCCCTGCCTCAGCTTCCCCGCCTCAGATTCCCGCCTCATATTCCCCGCCTCAGATTCCCCATCTCAGATTCCCCGCCTCAGATTCCCCGCCTCAGATTCCCCGCCTCAGATTCCCTGCCTCAGATTCCCTGCCTCTGATTGCCTTCCTCTGATTCCCTGCCTCTGATTCCCTGCCTCTGATGCCCTGCCTCTGATGCCCTGCCTCTGATTCCCTGCCTCTAATTCCCTGCCTCTGATTCCGCACCTCTGATTCCACGCCTCTCTTTCCGTGTCTCTGATTCCCCGCCTCTGATTCCCTGCCTCTGATACCCTGCCTCTCTTTGCCTGCCTCTATTTCCGTGCCTCTTTCTCTGCATCTAGTTTCCCACATCTCATTTGCCCCCTCTGATAACCCGCCTCTGATTCCATGCCTCTGATTCCCCGCATCTGATTCCCTGCCTCAGATTCCCTGCCTCAGATTCCCTGCCTCAGATTCCCTGCCTCCGATTCCCCGCCTCTGATTCCCCGCCTCTGATTCCCCGCCTCTGATTCCCAGCCTCTGAATCCTCGCCTCTGAATCCCCGCCTTTGATTCCCCGCCTCTGTTTCCCCGCCTCTGATTCCCCACCTCTGATTCCCCGCCTCTGATTCCATGCCTCTGATTCCCCGCCTCTGATTCCAGGCCTCCTATTCCCCGCCTCTGATTCCCCACCTCTGATTGCCTGCCACTGATTGCCCGCCTCGTATTCCCCGCCTCTGATTCCCCGCCTCTGATTCCCCACCTCTGTCTGTATGCCTCTCTTTCGCCTCCGCTTTTTCCCCTACACTCTTTCCGCGCCTCTCTTTCCCTCCCTCAATTTCAACAACTCTGTTTGATCTGTTCTGTGTACCTCATTTTCAACACACAAGTTCCAACAACTATGTTTCACCCATCACTTTCCCCGCCTCTATTTTTCCGCCTATGTTTAACCGCCTCTGTTTACCCACCTGTTTCATCGCCTATGATTCCCCGCCTCTGATTCCCCACCTCTGTCTCGACGCCTCTCTTTCGCCTCCACTCTTTCCCCTCCACTCTTTCCGTGCCTGTCTTTCCCTCCCTCAATTTCAACAACACTGTTTGATCTGTTTGGTGTACCTCATTTTAAACACACAAGTTCCAACCACTATGTTTTGCCCGCCTCTTTCCCCGCCTCTATTTATCCACCTATGTTTACCTGCCTCTGTTTACCCGCCTGTTTCCCCGCCTCTGATTCCCCACCTTTCATTCCCTGCCTCTCTTTCTCTGCCTCTCTTTCCCCACATCTCTTTTCCTCCCCCTGATTCCCCGCCTCTGATTCCCCGCCTCTGATTCCCTGCCTCTGATTCCCCGCCTCTGATTCCCTGTCTCAGATTCCCTGCCTCAGATTCCCTGCCTCAGATTCCCTGCCTCAGATTCCCTGCCTCTGATTCCCTGCCTCTTATTCCCCGCCTCTGATTCCCCTCCTCTGATTCCCCACCTCTGATTCCCTGCCTCAGATTCCCCGGCTCTGATTCCCTGCATCAGATTCCCTGCCTCAGATTCCCTGCCTCTGATTCCCCGCCCCTGATTCCCTGCCTCTGATTCCCCGCCTCTGATTCCCTGCCTCAGATTCCCTGCCTCAGATTCCCTGCCTCAGATTCCCTGCCTGTGATTCCCCGCCTTTGATTCCCCACCTATTATTCCCCGCCTCTGATTCCCCACCTCTGATTCCGCGCCACTGATTCCCTGCCTCTGTTTCCCCGCCTCTGATTCACCGCCTCTGATTCCCCGCCTCAGATTCCCCGGCTCTGATTCCCTGCTTGAGATTCCCTGCCTCACATACCCCGCCTCAGATTCCCCGCCTCAGATTCCCCGCCTCAGATTCCCCGCCTCAGATTCCCCGCCTCAGATTCCCCGCCTCAGATTCCCCGCCTCAGATTCCCCGCCTCAGATTCCCCGCCTCAGATTCTCCGCCTCAGATTCCCCGCCTCAGATTCCCCGCCTCAGATTCCCTGCCTCACATTCCCTGCCTCTAATTGCCTGCCACTGATTCCCTGCCTCTGATTCCCTGCCTCTGATTCCCTGCCTCTTATTCCCTGCCTCTGATTCCCTGCCTCTGATTCCCTGCCTCTGATTCCGAGCCTCTGATTCCACGCCTCTCTTTCCGTATCTCTGATTCCCCGCCTCTGATTCCCTGCCTCTGATACCCTGCCTCTCTTTGCCTGCCTCTATTTCGGTGCCTCTTTCTCTGCATCTAGTTTCCCACATCTCATTTGCCCCCTCTGATAACCCGCCTCTGATTCCCTGCCTCAGATTCCCTGCCTCAGATTCCCTGCCTCAGATTCCCTGCCTCTGATTCCCCACCTCTGATTCCGTGCCTCTGATTCCCTGCCTCTGTTTCCCCGCCTCTGATTCCCCGCCTCTGATTCCCCGCCTCAGATTCCCCGGCTCTGATTCCCTGCTTGAGATTCCCTGCCTCACATACCCCGCCTCAGATTCCCCGCCTCAGATTCCCCGCCTCAGATTCCCCGCCTCAGATTCCCCGCCTCAGATTCCCCGCCTCAGATTCCCCGCCTCAGATTCCCCGCCTCAGATTCCCCGCCTCAGATTCCCCGCCTCAGATTCTCCGCCTCAGATTCCCCGCCTCAGATTCCCCGCCTCAGATTCCCCGCCTCAGATTCCCTGCCTCAGATTCCTTGCCTCTGATTGCCTGCCACTGATTCCCTGCCTCTGATTCCCTGCCTCTGATTCCCTGCCTCTTATTCCCTGCCTCTGATTCCCTGCCACTGATTCCCTGCCTCTGATTCCGAGCCTCTGATTCCACGCCTCTCTTTCCGTATCTCTGATTCCCCGCCTCTGATTCCCTGCCTCTGATACCCTGCCTCTCTTTGCCTGCCTCTATTTCGGTGCCTCTTTCTCTGCATCTAGTTTCCCACATCTCATTTGCCCCCTCTGATAACCCGCCTCTGATTCCATGCCTCTGATTCCCCGCCTCTGATTCCCCGCCTCTGATTCCCTGCCTCTGATTCCCCGCCTCTGATTCCCTGCCTCAGATTCCCTGCCTCAGATTCCCTGCCTCAGATTCCCTGCCTCAGATTCCCTGCCTCTGATTCCCCACCTCTGATTCCCCGCCTCTTATTCCCCGCCTCTGATTCCCCGCCTCTGATTCCCCGCCTCTGATTCCCTGCCTCTGTTTCCCCGCCTCTGATTCCCCGCCTCTGATTCCCCGCATCAGATTTCCCGGCTCTAATTCCCTGCCTGAGATTCCCTGCCTGAGATTCCCCGCCTCAGATTCCCTGCCTCAGCTTCCCCGCCTCAGATTCCCGCCTCATATTCCCCGCCTCAGATTCCCCATCTCAGATTCCCCGCCTCAGATTCCCCGCCTCAGATTCCCCGCCTCAGATTCCCTGCCTCAGATTCCCTGCCTCTGATTGCCTTCCTCTGATTCCCTGCCTCTGATTCCCTGCCTCTGATGCCCTGCCTCTGATTCCCTGCCTCTGATTCCCTGCCTCTAATTCCCTGCCTCTGATTCCGCACCTCTGATTCCACGCCTCTCTTTCCGTGTCTCTGATTCCCCGCCTCTGATTCCCTGCCTCTGATACCCTGCCTCTCTTTGCCTGCCTCTATTTCCGTGCCTCTTTCTCTGCATCTAGTTTCCCACATCTCATTTGCCCCCTCTGATAACCCGCCTCTGATTCCATGCCTCTGATTCCCCGCATCTGATTCCCTGCCTCAGATTCCCTGCCTCAGATTCCCTGCCTCAGATTCCCTGCCTCCGATTCCCCGCCTCTGATTCCCCGCCTCTGATTCCCCGCCTCTGATTCCCAGCCTCTGAATCCTCGCCTCTGAATCCCCGCCTTTGATTCCCCGCCTCTGTTTCCCCGCCTCTGATTCCCCACCTCTGATTCCCCGCCTCTGATTCCATGCCTCTGATTCCCCGCCTCTGATTCCAGGCCTCCTATTCCCCGCCTCTGATTCCCCACCTCTGATTGCCTGCCACTGATTGCCCGCCTCGTATTCCCCGCCTCTGATTCCCCGCCTCTGATTCCCCACCTCTGTCTGTATGCCTCTCTTTCGCCTCCGCTTTTTCCCCTACACTCTTTCCGCGCCTCTCTTTCCCTCCCTCAATTTCAACAACTCTGTTTGATCTGTTCTGTGTACCTCATTTTCAACACACAAGTTCCAACAACTATGTTTCACCCATCACTTTCCCCGCCTCTATTTTTCCGCCTATGTTTAACCGCCTCTGTTTACCCACCTGTTTCATCGCCTATGATTCCCCGCCTCTGATTCCCCACCTCTGTCTCGACGCCTCTCTTTCGCCTCCACTCTTTCCCCTCCACTCTTTCCGTGCCTGTCTTTCCCTCCCTCAATTTCAACAACACTGTTTGATCTGTTTGGTGTACCTCATTTTAAACACACAAGTTCCAACCACTATGTTTTGCCCGCCTCTTTCCCCGCCTCTATTTATCCACCTATGTTTACCTGCCTCTGTTTACCCGCCTGTTTCCCCGCCTCTGATTCCCCACCTTTCATTCCCTGCCTCTCTTTCTCTGCCTCTCTTTCCCCACATCTCTTTTCCTCCCCCTGATTCCCCGCCTCTGATTCCCCGCCTCTGATTCCCTGCCTCTGATTCCCCGCCTCTGATTCCCTGTCTCAGATTCCCTGCCTCAGATTCCCTGCCTCAGATTCCCTGCCTCAGATTCCCTGCCTCTGATTCCCTGCCTCTTATTCCCCGCCTCTGATTCCCCTCCTCTGATTCCCCACCTCTGATTCCCTGCCTCAGATTCCCCGGCTCTGATTCCCTGCATCAGATTCCCTGCCTCAGATTCCCTGCCTCTGATTCCCCGCCCCTGATTCCCTGCCTCTGATTCCCCGCCTCTGATTCCCTGCCTCAGATTCCCTGCCTCAGATTCCCTGCCTCAGATTCCCTGCCTGTGATTCCCCGCCTTTGATTCCCCACCTATTATTCCCCGCCTCTGATTCCCCACCTCTGATTCCGCGCCACTGATTCCCTGCCTCTGTTTCCCCGCCTCTGATTCACCGCCTCTGATTCCCCGCCTCAGATTCCCCGGCTCTGATTCCCTGCTTGAGATTCCCTGCCTCACATACCCCGCCTCAGATTCCCCGCCTCAGATTCCCCGCCTCAGATTCCCCGCCTCAGATTCCCCGCCTCAGATTCCCCGCCTCAGATTCCCCGCCTCAGATTCCCCGCCTCAGATTCCCCGCCTCAGATTCTCCGCCTCAGATTCCCCGCCTCAGATTCCCCGCCTCAGATTCCCTGCCTCACATTCCCTGCCTCTAATTGCCTGCCACTGATTCCCTGCCTCTGATTCCCTGCCTCTGATTCCCTGCCTCTTATTCCCTGCCTCTGATTCCCTGCCTCTGATTCCCTGCCTCTGATTCCGAGCCTCTGATTCCACGCCTCTCTTTCCGTATCTCTGATTCCCCGCCTCTGATTCCCTGCCTCTGATACCCTGCCTCTCTTTGCCTGCCTCTATTTCGGTGCCTCTTTCTCTGCATCTAGTTTCCCACATCTCATTTGCCCCCTCTGATAACCCGCCTCTGATTCCATGCCTCTGATTCCCCGCCTCTGATTCCCCGCCTCTGATTCCCTGCCTCTGATTCACCGCCTCTGATTCCCTGCCTCAGATTCCCTGCCTCAGATTCCCTGCCTCAGATTCCCTGCCTCAGATTCCCTGCCTCTGATTCCCCGCCTCTGATTCCCCGCCTCTTATTCCCCGCCTCTGATTCCCCGCCTCTGATTCCCCGCCTCTGATTCCCTGCCTCTGTTTCCCCGCCTCTGATTCCCCGCATCAGATTTCCCGGCTCTAATTCCCTGCCTGAGATTCCCTGCCTGAGATTCCCCGCCTCAGATTCCCTGCCTCAGCTTCCCCGCCTCAGATTCCCCGCCTCATATTCCCCGCCTCAGATTCCCCATCTCAGATTCCCCGCCTCAGATTCCCCGCCTCAGATTCCCCGCCTCAGATTCCCTGCCTCAGATTCCCTGCCTCTGATTGCCTTCCTCTGATTCCCTGCCTCTGATTCCCTGCCTCTGATTCCCTGCCTCTGATTCCCTGCCTCTGATTCCCTGCCTCTAATTCCCTGCCTCTGATTCGGCACCTCTGATTCCACGCCTCTCTTTCCGTGTCTCTGATTCCCCGCCTCTGATTCCCTGCCTCTGATACCCTGCCTCTCTTTGCCTGCCTCTATTTCCGTGCCTCTTTCTCTGCATCTAGTTTCCCACATCTCATTTGCCCCCTCTGATAACCCGCCTCTGATTCCATGCCTCTGATTCCCCGCCTCTGATTCCCCGCCTCTGATTCCCCTCCTCTGATTCCCTGCCTCAGATTCCCTGCCTCAGATTCCTTGCCTCAGATTCCCTGCCTCTGATTCCCCGCCTCTGATTCCCCACCTCTTATTCCCCGCGTCTGATTCCCCGCCTCAGATTCCCCGGCTCTGATTCCCTGCCTGAGATTCCATGCCTCAGAATCCCCGCCTCAGATTCCCTGCCTCAGATTCCCCGCCTCAGATTCCCCGCCTCAGATTCCCCGCCTCAGATTCCCTGCCTCAGATTCCCCGCCTCAGATTCCCCGCCTCAGATTCCCCGCCTCAGATTCCCTGCCTCAGATTCCCTGCCTCAGATTCCCTGCCTCAGATTCCCTGCCTCAGATTCCCTTCATCTGATTCCCTTCATCTGATTCCCTGCCTCTGATTCCCTGCCTCTGATTTCCTGCCTCTGATTCCCCACCTCTGATTCCCCGCCTCAGATTCCCTGCCTCTGATTCCCCGCCTCTGATTCCCCACCTCTTATTCCCCGCGTCTGATTCCCCGCCTCAGATTCCCCGGCTCTGATTCCCTGCCTGAGATTCCATGCCTCAGAATCCCCGCCTCTGATTCCCCACCTCTGATTCCCCGCCTCTGATTCCCTGCCTCTGTTTCCCCGCCTCTGATTCCCCGCATCAGATTTCCCGGCTCTAATTCCCTGCCTGAGATTCCCTGCCTGAGATTCCCCGCCTCAGATTCCCTGCCTCAGCTTCCCCGCCTCAGATTCCCCGCCTCATATTCCCCGCCTCAGATTCCCCATCTCAGATTCCCCGCCTCAGATTCCCCGCCTCAGATTCCCCGCCTCAGATTCCCTGCCTCAGATTCCCTGCCTCTGATTGCCTTCCTCTGATTCCCTGCCTCTGATTCCCTGCCTCTGATTCCCTGCCTCTGATTCCCTGCCTCTAATTCCCTGCCTCTGATTCGGCACCTCTGATTCCACGCCTCTCTTTCCGTGTCTCTGATTCCCCGCCTCTGATTCCCTGCCTCTGATACCCTGCCTCTCTTTGCCTGCCTCTATTTCCGTGCCTCTTTCTCTGCATCTAGTTTCCCACATCTCATTTGCCCCCTCTGATAACCCGCCTCTGATTCCATGCCTCTGATTCCCCGCCTCTGATTCCCCGCCTCTGATTCCCCGCCTCTGATTCCCTGCCTCAGATTCCCTGCCTCAGATTCCTTGCCTCAGATTCCCTGCCTCTGATTCCCCGCCTCTGATTCCCCACCTCTTATTCCCCGCGTCTGATTCCCCGCCTCAGATTCCCCGGCTCTGATTCCCTGCCTGAGATTCCATGCCTCAGAATCCCCGCCTCAGATTCCCTGCCTCAGATTCCCCGCCTCAGATTCCCCGCCTCAGATTCCCCGCCTCAGATTCCCTGCCTCAGATTCCCCGCCTCAGATTCCCCGCCTCAGATTCCCCGCCTCAGATTCCCCGCCTCAGATTCCCTGCCTCAGATTCCCTGCCTCAGATTCCCTGCCTCAGATTCCCTTCATCTGATTCCCTTCATCTGATTCCCTGCCTCTGATTGCCTGCCTCTGATTTCCTGCCTCTGATTCCCCACCTCTGATTCCCCGCCTCAGATTCCCTGCCTCTGATTCCCCGCCTCTGATTCCCCACCTCTTATTCCCCGCGTCTGATTCCCCGCCTCAGATTCCCCGGCTCTGATTCCCTGCCTGAGATTCCATGCCTCAGAATCCCCGCCTCAGATTCCCTGCCTCAGATTCCCTGCCTCAGATTCCCTGCCTCAGATTCCCTGCCTGTGATTCCCCGCCTTTGATTCCCCACCTATTATTCCCCGCCTCTGATTCCCCACCTCTGATTCCGCGCCACTGATTCCCTGCCTCTGTTTCCCCGCCTCTGATTCACCGCCTCTGATTCCCCGCCTCAGATTCCCCGGCTCTGATTCCCTGCTTGAGATTCCCTGCCTCACATACCCCGCCTCAGATTCCCCGCCTCAGATTCCCCGCCTCAGATTCCCCGCCTCAGATTCCCCGCCTCAGATTCCCCGCCTCAGATTCCCCGCCTCAGATTCCCCGCCTCAGATTCCCCGCCTCAGATTCTCCGCCTCAGATTCCCCGCCTCAGATTCCCCGCCTCAGATTCCCTGCCTCACATTCCCTGCCTCTAATTGCCTGCCACTGATTCCCTGCCTCTGATTCCCTGCCTCTGATTCCCTGCCTCTTATTCCCTGCCTCTGATTCCCTGCCTCTGATTCCCTGCCTCTGATTCCGAGCCTCTGATTCCACGCCTCTCTTTCCGTATCTCTGATTCCCCGCCTCTGATTCCCTGCCTCTGATACCCTGCCTCTCTTTGCCTGCCTCTATTTCGGTGCCTCTTTCTCTGCATCTAGTTTCCCACATCTCATTTGCCCCCTCTGATAACCCGCCTCTGATTCCATGCCTCTGATTCCCCGCCTCTGATTCCCCGCCTCTGATTCCCTGCCTCTGATTCACCGCCTCTGATTCCCTGCCTCAGATTCCCTGCCTCAGATTCCCTGCCTCAGATTCCCTGCCTCAGATTCCCTGCCTCTGATTCCCCGCCTCTGATTCCCCGCCTCTTATTCCCCGCCTCTGATTCCCCGCCTCTGATTCCCCGCCTCTGATTCCCTGCCTCTGTTTCCCCGCCTCTGATTCCCCGCATCAGATTTCCCGGCTCTAATTCCCTGCCTGAGATTCCCTGCCTGAGATTCCCCGCCTCAGATTCCCTGCCTCAGCTTCCCCGCCTCAGATTCCCCGCCTCATATTCCCCGCCTCAGATTCCCCATCTCAGATTCCCCGCCTCAGATTCCCCGCCTCAGATTCCCCGCCTCAGATTCCCTGCCTCAGATTCCCTGCCTCTGATTGCCTTCCTCTGATTCCCTGCCTCTGATTCCCTGCCTCTGATTCCCTGCCTCTGATTCCCTGCCTCTGATTCCCTGCCTCTAATTCCCTGCCTCTGATTCGGCACCTCTGATTCCACGCCTCTCTTTCCGTGTCTCTGATTCCCCGCCTCTGATTCCCTGCCTCTGATACCCTGCCTCTCTTTGCCTGCCTCTATTTCCGTGCCTCTTTCTCTGCATCTAGTTTCCCACATCTCATTTGCCCCCTCTGATAACCCGCCTCTGATTCCATGCCTCTGATTCCCCGCCTCTGATTCCCCGCCTCTGATTCCCCTCCTCTGATTCCCTGCCTCAGATTCCCTGCCTCAGATTCCTTGCCTCAGATTCCCTGCCTCTGATTCCCCGCCTCTGATTCCCCACCTCTTATTCCCCGCGTCTGATTCCCCGCCTCAGATTCCCCGGCTCTGATTCCCTGCCTGAGATTCCATGCCTCAGAATCCCCGCCTCAGATTCCCTGCCTCAGATTCCCCGCCTCAGATTCCCCGCCTCAGATTCCCCGCCTCAGATTCCCTGCCTCAGATTCCCCGCCTCAGATTCCCCGCCTCAGATTCCCCGCCTCAGATTTCCCGCCTCAGATTCCCTGCCTCAGATTCCCTGCCTCAGATTCCCTGCCTCAGATTCCCTTCATCTGATTCCCTTCATCTGATTCCCTGCCTCTGATTCCCTGCCTCTGATTTCCTGCCTCTGATTCCCCACCTCTGATTCCCCGCCTCAGATTCCCTGCCTCTGATTCCCCGCCTCTGATTCCCCACCTCTTATTCCCCGCGTCTGATTCCCCGCCTCAGATTCCCCGGCTCTGATTCCCTGCCTGAGATTCCATGCCTCAGAATCCCCGCCTCTGATTCCCCACCTCTGATTCCCCGCCTCTGATTCCCTGCCTCTGTTTCCCCGCCTCTGATTCCCCGCATCAGATTTCCCGGCTCTAATTCCCTGCCTGAGATTCCCTGCCTGAGATTCCCCGCCTCAGATTCCCTGCCTCAGCTTCCCCGCCTCAGATTCCCCGCCTCATATTCCCCGCCTCAGATTCCCCATCTCAGATTCCCCGCCTCAGATTCCCCGCCTCAGATTCCCCGCCTCAGATTCCCTGCCTCAGATTCCCTGCCTCTGATTGCCTTCCTCTGATTCCCTGCCTCTGATTCCCTGCCTCTGATTCCCTGCCTCTGATTCCCTGCCTCTAATTCCCTGCCTCTGATTCGGCACCTCTGATTCCACGCCTCTCTTTCCGTGTCTCTGATTCCCCGCCTCTGATTCCCTGCCTCTGATACACTGCCTCTCTTTGCCTGCCTCTATTTCCGTGCCTCTTTCTCTGCATCTAGTTTCCCACATCTCATTTGCCCCCTCTGATAACCCGCCTCTGATTCCATGCCTCTGATTCCCCGCCTCTGATTCCCCGCCTCTGATTCCCCGCCTCTGATTCCCTGCCTCAGATTCCCTGCCTCAGATTCCTTGCCTCAGATTCCCTGCCTCTGATTCCCCGCCTCTGATTCCCCACCTCTTATTCCCCGCGTCTGATTCCCCGCCTCAGATTCCCCGGCTCTGATTCCCTGCCTGAGATTCCATGCCTCAGAATCCCCGCGTCAGATTCCCTGCCTCAGATTCCCCGCCTCAGATTCCCCACCTCAGATTCCCCGCCTCAGATTCCCTGCCTCAGATTCCCCGCCTCAGATTCCCCGCCTCAGATTCCCCGCCTCAGATTCCCCGCCTCAGATTCCCTGCCTCAGATTCCCTGCCTCACATTCCCTGCCTCAGATTCCCTTCATCTGATTCCCTTCATCTGATTCCCTGCCTCTGATTGCCTGCCTCTGATTTCCTGCCTCTGATTCCCCACCTCTGATTCCCCGCCTCAGATTCCCTGCCTCTGATTCCCCGCCTCTGATTCCCCACCTCTTATTCCCCGCGTCTGATTCCCCGCCTCAGATTCCCCGGCTCTGATTCCCTGCCTGAGATTCCATGCCTCAGAATCCCCGCCTCAGATTCCCTGCCTCAGATTCCCCGCCTCAGATTCCCCGCCTCAGATTCCACGCCTCAGATTCCCTGCCTCAGATTCCCCGCCTCAGATTCCCCGCCTCAGATTCCCCGCCTCAGATTCCCCGCCTCAGATTCCCTGCCTCAGATTCCCTGCCTCAGATTCCCTGCCTCAGATTCCCTTCATCTGATTCCCTTCATCTGATTCCCTGCCTCTGATTCCCTGCCTCTGATTTCCTGCCTCTGATTCCCCACCTCTGATTCCCCGCCTCAGATTCCCTGCCTCAGTTTCCCTGCCTCAGATTCCCTGCCTCTGATTCCCTGCCTCAGATTCCCTGCCTCAGATTCCCTGCCTCAGATTCCCTGCCTCTGATTGCCTGCCTCTGATTCCCTGCCTGTGATTCCCTGCCTCTTATTGCCTGCCTCTGATTCCCTGCCTCTGTTTCCCTGCCTCTGATTCCCTGCCTCTGATTCCGCACCTCTGATTCCACGCCTCTCTTTCCTTGTCTCTGATTCCCCGCCTCTGATTCCCTGCCTCTGATACCCTGCCTCTCTTTGCCTGCCTCTATTTCCGTGCCTCTTTCTCTGCATCTAGTTTCCCACATCTCACTTGCCCCCTCTGATAACACGCCTCTGATTCCATGCCTCTGATTCACTGCCTCAGATTCCCTGCCTCAGATACCCCGACTCAGATTTACCACCTCAGATTCCCCGCCTCAGATTCCCTGCCTCAGATTCCCTGCCTCAGATTCCCTGCCTCAGATTCCCTGCCTCAGATCCCCTGCCTCAGATACCCCGACTCAGATTTACCGCCTCAGATTCCCCGCCTCAGATTCCCTGCCTCAGATTCCCTGCCTCAGATTCCCTGCCTCAGATTCCCTGCCTCAGATTCCCTGCCTCCGATTCCCCGCCTCTGATTCCCCGCCTCTGATTCCCCGCCTCTGATTCCCAGCCTCTGAATCCTCGCCTCTGATTCCCCGCCTCTGATTCCCCGCCTCTGTTTCCCCGCCTCTGATTCCCCGCCTCTGATTCCCCGCCTCTGATTCCATGCCTCTGATTCCCCGCCTCTGATTCCAGGCCTCCTATTCCCCGCCTCTGATTCCCCACCTCTGATTGCCTGCCACTGATTGCGCGCCTCGTATTCCCCGCCTCTGATTCCCCGCCTCTGATTCCCCACCTCTGTCTGTATGCCTCTCTTTCGCCTCCGCTTTTTCCCCTACTCTCTTTCCGCGCCTCTCTTTCCCTCCATCAATTTCAACAACTCTGTTTGATCTGTTCTGTGCACCTCATTTTCAACACACGTTCCAACAACTATGTTTCACCCATCACTTTCCCCGCCTCTATTTTTCCGCCTATGTTTACCCGCCTCTGTTTACCCACCTGTTTCACCGCCTATGATTCCCCGCCTCTGATTCCCCACCTCTGTCTCGACGCCTCTCTTTCGCCTCCACTCTTTCCCCTCCACTCTTTCCGTGCCTGTCTTTCCCTCCCTCAATTTCAACAACACTGTTTGATCTGTTTTGTGTACCTCATTTTAAACACACAAGTTCCAACCAGTATGTTTTGCCCGCCTCTTTCCCCGCCTCTATTTATCCACCTATGTTTACCTGCCTCTGTTTACCCGCCTGTTTCCCCGCCTCTGATTCCCCACCTTTCATTCCCTGCCTCTCTTTCTCTGCCTCTCTTTCCCCACATCTCTTTTCCTCCCCCTGATTCCCCGCCTCTGAATCCCCGCCTCTGATTCCCTGCCTCTGATTCCCCGCCTCTGATTCCCTGCCTCAGATTCCCAGCCTCAGATTCCCTGCCTCAGATTCCCTGCCTCAGATTCCCCGCCTCTGATTCCCCGCCTCTTATTCCCCGCCTCTGAATCCCCTCCTCTGATTCCCCACCTCTGATTCCCTGCCTCAGATTCCCCGGCTCTGATTCCCTGCATCAGATTCCCTGCCTCAGATTCCCTGCCTCTGATTCCCCGCCCCTGATTCCCTGCCTCTGATTCCCCGCCTCTGATTCCCTGCCTCAGATTCCCTGCCTCAGATTCCCTGCCTCAGATTCCCTGCCTGTGATTCCCCGCCTTTGATTCCCCACCTATTATTCCCCGCCTCTGATTCCCCACCTCTGATTCCGTGCCTCTGATTCCCTGCCTCTGTTTCCCCGCCTCTGATTCCCCGCCTCTGATTCCCCGCCTCAGATTCCCCGGCTCTGATTCCCTGCTTGAGATTCCCTGCCTCACATACCCTGCCTCAGATTCCCCGCCTCAGATTCCCCTCCTCAGATTCCCCGCCTCAGATTCCCCGCCTCAGATTCCCCGCCTCAGATTCCCCGCCTCAGATTCCCCGCCTCAGATTCCCCGCCTCAGATTCCCCGCCTCAGATTCTCCGCCTCAGATTCCCCGCCTCAGATTCCCCGCCTCAGATTCCCCACCTCAGATTCCCTGCCTCAGATTCCTTGCCTCTGATTGCCTGCCACTGATTCCCTGCCTCTGATTCCCTGCCTCTGATTCCCTGCCTCTTATTCCCTGCCTCTGATTCCCTGCCACTGATTCCCTGCCTCTGATTCCGAGCCTCTGATTCCACGCCTCTCTTTCCGTATCTGTGATTCCCCGCCTCTGATTCCCTGCCTCTGATACCCTGCCTCTCTTTGCCTGCCTCTATTTCGGTGCCTCTTTCTCTGCATCTAGTTTCCCACATCTCATTTGCCCCCTCTGATAACCCGCCTCTGATTCCATGCCTCTGATTCCCCGCCTCTGATTCCCCGCCTCTGATTCCCTGCCTCTGATTCCCCGCCTCTGATTCCCTGCCTCAGATTCCCTGCCTCAGATTCCCTGCCTCAGATTCCCTGCCTCAGATTCCCTGCCTCTGATTCCCCGCCTCTGATTCCCCGCCTCTTATTCCCCGCCTCTGATTCCTCACCTCTGATTCCCCGCCTCTGATTCCCTGCCTCTGTTTCCCCGCCTCTGATTCCCCGCCTCTGATTCCCCGCATCAGATTTCCCGGCTCTAATTCCCTGCCTGAGATTCCCTGCCTGAGATTCCCCGCCTCAGATTCCCTGCCTCAGCTTCCCCGCCTCAGATACCCCGCCTCATATTCCCCGCCTCAGATTCCCCATCTCAGATTCCCCGCCTCAGATTCCCCGCCTCAGATTCCCCGCCTCAGATTCCCTGCCTCAGATTCCCTGCCTCTGATTGCCTTCCTCTGATTCCCTGCCTCTGATTCCCTGCCTCTGATTCCCTGCCTCTGATTCCCTGCCTCTGATTCCCTGCCTCTAATTCCCTGCCTCTGATTCCGCACCTCTGATTCCACGCCTCTCTTTCCGCGTCTCTGATTCCCCGCCTCTGATTCCCTGCCTCTGATACCCTTCCTCTCTTTGCCTGCCTCTATTTCCGTGCCTCTTTCTCTGCATCTAGTTTCCCACATCTCATTTGCCCCCTCTGATAACCCGCCTCTGATTCCATGCCTCTGATTCCCCGCCTCTGATTCCCTGCCTCAGATTCCCTGCCTCAGATTCCTTGCCTCAGATTCCCTGCCTCTGATTCCCCGCCTCTGATTCCCCACCTCTTATTCCCCGCCTCTGATTCCCCGCCTCTGATTCCCCGCCTCTGATTCCCTGCCTCTGTTTCCCCGCCTCTGATTCCCCGCGTCTGATTCCCCGCCTCAGATTCCCCGGCTCTGATTCCCTGCCTGAGATTCCATGCCTCAGAATCCCCGCCTCAGATTCCCTGCCTCAGATTCCCTGCCTCAGATTCCCCGCCTCAGATTCCCCGCCTCAGATTCCCTGCCTCAGATTCCCCGCCTCAGATTCCCCGCCTCAGTTTCCCCGCCTCAGATTCCCCGCCGCAGATTCCCTGCCTCAGATTCCCTGCCTCAGATTCCCTGCCTCAGATTCCCTTCATCTGATTCCCTTCATCTGATTCCCTGCCTCTGATTCCCTGCCTCTGATTTCCTGCCTCTGATTCCCCACCTCTGATTCCCCGCCTCAGATTCCCTGCCTCAGATTCCCTGCCTCAGATTCCCTGCCTCTGATTCCCTGCCTCAGATTCCCTGCCTCAGATTCCCTGCCTCAGATTCCCTGCCTCTGATTGCCTGCCTCTGATTCCCTGCCTGTGATTCCCTGCCTCTTATTGCCTGCCTCTGATTCCCTGCCTCTGATTCCCTGCCTCTGATTCCCTGCCTCTGATTCCGCACCTCTGATTCCACGCCTCTCTTTCCTTGTCTCTGATTCCCCGCCTCTGATTCCCTGCCTCTGATACCCTGCCTCTCTTTGCCTGCCTCTATTTCCGTGCCTCTTTCTCTGCATCTAGTTTCCCACATCTCATTTTCCCCCTCTGATAACACGCCTCTGATTCCATGCCTCTGATTCACTGCCTCAGATTCCCTGCCTCAGATACCCCGACTCAGATTTACCACCTCAGATTCCCCGCCTCAGATTCCCTGCCTCAGATTCCCTGCCTCAGATTCCCTGCCTCAGATTCCCTGCCTCAGATTCCCTGCCTCAGATTCCCTGCCTCCGATTCCCCGCCTCTGATTCCCCGCCTCTGATTCCCCGCCTCTGATACCCAGCCTCTGAATCCCCGCCTCTGAATCCCTGCCTCTGATTCCCCGCCTCTGTTTCCCCGCCTCTTATTCCTCGCCTCTAATTCCCCGCCTCTGATTCCACGCCTCTAATTCCCCGCCTCTGATTCCAGGCCTCTTATTCCCCGCCTCTGATTCCAGGTCTCTTATTCCCCGCCTCTGATTCCCCACCTCTGATTGCCTGCCACTGATTGCCCGCCTCTGATTCCCCGCCTCTGATTCCCCGCCTCTGATTCCCCACCACTGTCTATATGCCTCTCTTTCGCCTCAGCTTTTCCCCCTACACTCTTTCCGTGCCTCTCTTTCCCTCCCTCAATTTCAACAACTCTGTTTGATCTGTTCTGTGTACCTCATTTTCAACACACAAGTTCCAACCACTATGTTTCACCCATCACTTTCCCCGCCTCTATTTTTCCGCCTATGTTTACACGCCTCTGTTTATTCACCTGTTTCACCGCCTCTGATTCCCCGCCTCTGATTCCCCACCTCTGTCTCGACGCCTCTCTTTCGCCTCCACTCTTTCCCCTCCACTCTTTCCGTGCCTGTCTTTCCCTCCCTCAATTTCAACAACACTGTTTGATCTGTTTTGTGTACCTCATTTTAAACACACAAGTTCCAACCACTATGTTTTGCCCGCCTCTTTCCCCGCCTCTATTTATCCACCTATGTTTAACTGCCTCTGTTTACCCACCTGTTTCCCCGCCTCTGATTCCCCACCTTTCATTCCCCGCCTCTCTTTCCCTGCCTCTATTTCCGCGCCTCTTTCTCTGCCTCTCTTTCCCCACATCTCTTTTCCTCCCGCTGATTCCACGCCTCTGATTCCCCGCCTCTGATTCCCTGCCTCTGATTCCCCGCCTCTGATTCCCTGCCTCAGATTCCCTGCCTCAGATTCCCTGCCTCAGATTCCCTGCTTCTGATTCCCCGCCTCTGATTCCCCGCCTCTTATTCCCCGCCTCTGATTCCCCGCCTCTGATTCCCCGCCTCTGATTCCCTGCCTCAGATTCCCCGGCTCTGATTCCCTGCATCAGATTCCCTGCCTCAGATTCCCTGCCTCTGATTCCCTGCCTCTGATTCCCTGCCTCTGATTCCCCGCCTCTGATTCCCTGCCTCAGATTCCCTGCCTCAGATTCCCTGCCTCAGATTCCCCGCCTCTGATTCCCCGCCTTTGATTCCCCACCTCTTATTCCCCACCTCTGATTCCCCGCCTCTGATTCCCCGCCTCTGATTCCCTGCCTCTGTTTCCCCGCCTCTGATTCCCCGCTTCTGATTCCCCGCCTCAGATTCCCCGACTCTGATTCCCCGGCTGAGATTCCCTGCCTCAGATACCCCGCCTCAGATACCCCGCCTCAGATTCCCCGCATCTGATTCCCTGCCTCTGATTCCCTGCCTCTAAATCCCTGCCTCTGATTCCCTGCCTCTGATACCCTGCCTCTCTTTGCCTGCCTCTATTTCGGTGCCTCTTTCTCTGCATCTAGTTTCCCACATCTCATTTGCCCCCTCTGATAATCCGCCTCTGATTCCATGCCTCTGATTCCCCGCCTCTGATTCCCCGCCTCTTATTCCCTGCCTCTGATTCCCCGCCTCTGATTCCCTGCCTCAGATTCCCTGCCTCAGATTCCCTGCCTCAGATTCCCTGCCTCAGATTCCCTGCCTCTGATTCCCCGCCTCTGATTCCCCGCCTCTTATACCCCGCCTCTGATTCCCCGCCTCTGATTCCCCGCCTCTGATTCCCTGCCTCTGTTTCCCCGCCTCTGATTCCCCGCCTCTGATTCCCCGCATCAGATTTCCCGGCTCTAATTCCCTGCCTGAGATTCCCAGCCTGAGATTCCCCGCCTCAGATTCCCTGCCTAAGATTCCCCGCCTCAGATTCCCCGCCTCATATTCCCCGCCTCAGATTCCCCATCTCAGATTCCCCGCCTCAGATTCCCCGCCTCACATTCCCCGCCTCAGATTCCCTGCCTCAGATTCCCTGCCTCTGATTGCCTTCCTCTGATTCCCTGCCTCTGATTCCCTGCCTCTGATTCCCTGCCTCTGATTCCCTGCCTCTGATTCCCTGCCTCTAATTCCCTGCCTTTGATTCCGCACCTCTGATTCCACGCCTCTCTTTCCGTGTCTCTGATTCCCCGCCTCTGATTCCCTGCCTCTGATACCCTGCCTCTCTTTGCCTGCCTCTATTTCCGTGCCTCTTTCTCTGCATCTAGTTTCCCACATCTCATTTGCAACCCTCTGATAACCCGCCTCTGATTCCATGCCTCTGATTCCCCGCCTCAGATTCCCCACCTCTGATTCCCCGCCTCTGATTCCCTGCCTCAGATTCCCTGCCTCTGATTCCACGCCTCTGATTCCCTGCCTCTGTTTCCCCGCCTCTGATTCCCCGGCTCTGATTCCCTGCCTGAGATTCCAAGCCTCAGAATCCCCGCCTCAGATTCCCTGCCTCAGATTCCCTGCCTCAGATTCCCGCCTCAGATTCCCCGCCTCAGATTCCCCGCCTCAGATTCCCCGCCTCAGATTCCCTGCCTCAGATTCCCAGCCTCAGATTCCCTGCCTCAGATTCCCTTCATCTGATTCCCTTCATCTGATTCCCTGCCTCTGATTCCCTGCCTCTGATTTCCTGCCTCTGATTCCCCACCTCTGATTCCCCGCCTCAGATTCCCTGCCTCAGATTCCCTGCCTCAGATTCCCTGCCTCTGATTCCCTGCCTCAGATTCCCTGCCTGTGATTCCCTGCCTCTTATTGCCTGCCTCTGATTCCCTGCCTCTGATTCCCTGCCTCTGATTCCCTGCCTCTGATTCCGCACCTCTGATTCCACGCCTCTCTTTCCTTGTCTCTGATTCCCCGCCTCTGATTCCCTGCCTCTGATACCCTGCCTCTCTTTGCCTGCCTCTATTTCCGTGCCTCTTTCTCTGCATCTAGTTTCCCACATCTCATTTGCCCCCTCTGATAACACGCCTCTGATTCCATGCCACTGATTCACTGCCTCAGATTCCCTGCCTCAGATACCCCGACTCAGATTTACCACCTCAGATTCCCCGCCTCAGATTCCCTGCCTCAGATTCCCTGCCTCAGATTCCCTGCCTCAGATTCCCTGCCTCAGATTCCCTGCCTCAGATTCCCTGCCTCCGATTCCCTGCCTCTGATTCCCCGCCTCTGATTCCCCGCCTCTGATACCCAGCCTCTGAATCCCCGCCTCTGAATCCCCGCCTCTGATTCCCCGCCTCTGTTTCCCCGCCTCTGATTCCCCGCCTCTAATTCCCCGCCTCTGATTCCACGCCTCTAATTCCCCGCCTCTGATTCCAGGTCTCTTATTCCCCGTCTCTGATTCCCCACCTCTGATTGCCTGCCACTGATTGCCCGCCTCTGATTCCCCGCCTCTGATTCCCCGCCTCTGATTCCCCACCACTGTCTATATACCTCTCTTTCGCCTCAGCTTTTTCCCCTACACTCTTTCCGTGCCTCTCTTTCCCTCCCTCAATTTCAACAACTCTGTTTGATCTGTTCTGTGTACCTCATTTTCAACACACAAGTTCCAACCACTATGTTTCACCCATCACTTTCCCCGCCTCTATTTTTCCGCCTATGTTTACACGCCTTGTTTATTCAGCTGTTTCACCGCCTCTGATTCCCCGCCTCTGATTCCCCACCTCTGTCTCGACGCCTCTCTTTCGCCTCCACTCTTTCCCCTCCACTCTTTCCGTGCCTGTCTTTCCCTCCCTCAATTTCAACAACACTGTTTGATCTGTTTTGTGTACCTCATTTTAAACACACAAGTTCTAACCACTATGTTTTGCCCGCCTCTTTCCCCGCCTCTATTTATCCACCTATGTTTAACTGCCTCTGTTTACCCGCCTGTTTCCCCGCCTCTGATTCCCCACCTTTCATTCCCCGCCTCTCTTTCCCTGCCTCTATTTCCGCGCCTCTTTCTCTGCCTCTCTTTCCCCACATCTCTTTTCCTCCCGCTGATTCCCCGCCTCTGATTCCCTGCCTCTGATTCCCTGCCTCTGATTCCCCGCCTCTGATTCCCTGCCTCAGATTCCCTGCCTCAGATTCCCTGCCTCAGATTCCCTGCTTCTGATTCCCCGCCTCTGATTCCCCGCCTCTTATTCCCTGCCTCTGATTCCCCGCCTCTGATTCCCCGCCTCTGATTCCCTGCCTCAGATTCCCCGGCTCTGATTCCCTGCATCAGATTCCCTGCCTCAGATTCCCTGCCTCTGATTCCCCGCCTCTGATTCCCTGCCTCTGGTTCCCCGCCTCTGATTCCCTGCCTCAGATTCCCTGCCTCAGATTCCCTGCCTCAGATTCCCCACCTCTGATTCCCCACCTTTGATTCCCCGCCTCTTATTCCCCACCTCTGATTCCCCGCCTCTGATTCCCCGCCTCTGATTCCCTGCCTCTGTTTCCCCGCCTCTGATTCCCCGCCTCTGATTCCCCGCCTCTGATTTCCCGACTCTGATTCCCTGGCTGAGATTCCCTGCCTCAGATACCCCGCCTCAGATACCCCGCCTCAGATTCCCCGCCTCTGATTCCCTGCCTCTGATTCCCTGCCTCTAAATCCCTGCCTCTGATTCCCTGCCTCTGATACCCTGCCTCTCTTTGCCTGCCTCTATTTCGGTGCCTCTTTCTCTGCATCTAGTTTCCCACATCTCATTTGCCCCCTCTGATAACCCGCCTCTGATTCCATGCCTCTGATTCCCCGCCTCTGATTCCCCGCCTCTGATTCCCTGCCTCTGATTCCCCGCCTCTGATTCCCTGTCTCAGATTCCCTGCCTCAGATTCCCTGCCTCAGATTCCCTGCCTCAGATTCCCTGCCTCTGATTCCCCGCCTCTGATTCCCCGCCTCTTATTCCCCGCCTCTGATTCCCCGCCTCTGATTCCCCGCCTCTGATTCCCTGCCTCTGTTTCCCCGCCTCTGATTCCCCGCCTCTGAGTCCCCGCATCAGATTTCCCGGCTCTAATTCCCTGCCTGAGATTCCTTGCCTGAGATTCCCCGCCTCAGATTCCCTGCCTCAGATTCCCCGCCTCAGATTCCCCGCCTCATATTCCCCGCCTCAGATTCCCCATCTCAGATTCCCCGCCTCAGATTCCCCACCTCAGATTCCCCGCCTCAGATTCCCTGCCTCAGATTCCCTGCCTCTGATTGCCTTCCTCTGATTCCCTGCCTCTGATTCCCTGCCTCTTATTGCCTGCCTCTGATTCCCTGCCTCTGATTCCCTGCCTCTGATTCCCTGCCTCTGATTCCGCACCTCTGATTCCACGCCTCTCTTTCCTTGTCTCTGATTCCCCGCCTCTGATTCCCTGCCTCTGATACCCTGCCTCTCTTTGCCTGCCTCTATTTCCGTGCCTCTTTCTCTGCATCTAGTTTCCCACATCTCATTTGCCCCCTCTGATAACACGCCTCTGATTCCATGCCTCTGATTCACTGCCTCAGATTCCCTGCCTCAGATACCCCGACTCAGATTTACCACCTCAGATTCCCCGCCTCAGATTCCCTACCTCAGATTCCCTGCCTCAGATTCCCTGCCTCAGATTCCCTGCCTCAGATTCCCTGCCTCCGATTCCCCGCCTCTGATTCCCCGCCTCTGATTCCCCGCCTCTGATACCCAGCCTCTGAATCCCCGCCTCTGAATCCCTGCCTCTGATTCCCCGCCTCTGTTTCCCCGCCTCTTATTCCTCGCCTCTAATTCCCCGCCTCTGATTCCACGCCTCTAATTCCCCGCCTCTGATTCCAGGCCTCTTATTCCCCGCCTCTGATTCCAGGTCTCTTATTCCCCGCCTCTGATTCCCCACCTCTGATTGCCTGCCACTGATTGCCCGCCTCTGATTCCCCGCCTCTGATTCCCCGCCTCTGATTCCCCACCACTGTCTATATGCCTCTCTTTCGCCTCAGCTTTTTCCCCTACACTCTTTCCGTGCCTCTCTTTCCCTCCCTCAATTTCAACAACTCTGTTTGATCTGTTCTGTGTACCTCATTTTCAACACACAAGTTCCAACCACTATGTTTCACCCATCACTTTCCCCGCCTCTATTTTTCCGCCTATGTTTACACGCCTCTGTTTATTCACCTGTTTCACCGCCTCTGATTCCCCGCCTCTGATTCCCCACCTCTGTCTCGACGCCTCTCTTTCGCCTCCACTCTTTCCCCTCCACTCTTTCCGTGCCTGTCTTTCCCTCCCTCAATTTCAACAACACTGTTTGATCTGTTTTGTGTACCTCATTTTAAACACACAAGTTCCAACCACTATGTTTTGCCCGCCTCTTTCCCCGCCTCTATTTATCCACCTATGTTTAACTGCCTCTGTTTACCCACCTGTTTCCCCGCCTCTGATTCCCCACCTTTCATTCCCCGCCTCTCTTTCCCTGCCTCTATTTCCGCGCCTCTTTCTCTGCCTCTCTTTCCCCACATCTCTTTTCCTCCCGCTGATTCCACGCCTCTGATTCCCCGCCTCTGATTCCCTGCCTCTGATTCCCCGCCTCTGATTCCCTGCCTCAGATTCCCTGCCTCAGATTCCCTGCCTCAGATTCCCTGCTTCTGATTCCCCGCCTCTGATTCCCCGCCTCTTATTCCCCGCCTCTGATTCCCCGCCTCTGATTCCCCGCCTCTGATTCCCTGCCTCAGATTCCCCGGCTCTGATTCCCTGCATCAGATTCCCTGCCTCAGATTCCCTGCCTCTGATTCCCCGCCTCTGATTCCCTGCCTCTGATTCCCCGCCTCTGATTCCCTGCCTCAGATTCCCTGCCTCAGATTCCCTGCCTCAGATTCCCCGCCTCTGATTCCCCGCCTTTGATTCCCCACCTCTTATTCCCCACCTCTGATTCCCCGCCTCTGATTCCCCGCCTCTGATTCCCTGCCTCTGTTTCCCCGCCTCTGATTCCCCGCTTCTGATTCCCCGCCTCAGATTCCCCGACTCTGATTCCCCGGCTGAGATTCCCTGCCTCAGATACCCCGCCTCAGATACCCCGCCTCAGATTCCCCGCATCTGATTCCCTGCCTCTGATTCCCTGCCTCTAAATCCCTGCCTCTGATTCCCTGCCTCTGATACCCTGCCTCTCTTTGCCTGCCTCTATTTCGGTGCCTCTTTCTCTGCATCTAGTTTCCCACATCTCATTTGCCCCCTCTGATAATCCGCCTCTGATTCCATGCCTCTGATTCCCCGCCTCTGATTCCCCGCCTCTTATTCCCTGCCTCTGATTCCCCGCCTCTGATTCCCTGCCTCAGATTCCCTGCCTCAGATTCCCTGCCTCAGATTCCCTGCCTCAGATTCCCTGCCTCTGATTCCCCGCCTCTGATTCCCCGCCTCTTATACCCCGCCTCTGATTCCCCGCCTCTGATTCCCCGCCTCTGATTCCCTGCCTCTGTTTCCCCGCCTCTGATTCCCCGCCTCTGATTCCCCGCATCAGATTTCCCGGCTCTAATTCCCTGCCTGAGATTCCCTGCCTGAGATTCCCCGCCTCAGATTCCCTGCCTCAGATTCCCCGCCTCAGATTCCCCGCCTCATATTCCCCGCCTCAGATTCCCCATCTCAGATTCCCCGCCTCAGATTCCCCGCCTCACATTCCCCGCCTCAGATTCCCTGCCTCAGATTCCCTGCCTCTGATTGCCTTCCTCTGATTCCCTGCCTCTGATTCCCTGCCTCTGATTCCCTGCCTCTGATTCCCTGCCTCTGATTCCCTGCCTCTAATTCCCTGCCTTTGATTCCGCACCTCTGATTCCACGCCTCTCTTTCCGTGTCTCTGATTCCCCGCCTCTGATTCCCTGCCTCTGATACCCTGCCTCTCTTTGCCTGCCTCTATTTCCGTGCCTCTTTCTCTGCATCTAGTTTCCCACATCTCATTTGCAACCCTCTGATAACCCGCCTCTGATTCCATGCCTCTGATTCCCCGCCTCAGATTCCCCACCTCTGATTCCCCGCCTCTGATTCCCTGCCTCAGATTCCCTGCCTCAGATTCCTTTCCTCAGATTCCCTGCCTCTGATTCCCCGCCTCTGATTCCCCACCTCTTATTCCCCGCGTCTGATTCCCCGCCTCTGATTCCACGCCTCTGATTCCCTGCCTCTGTTTCCCCGCCTCTGATTCCCCGGCTCTGATTCCCTGCCTGAGATTCCAAGCCTCAGAATCCCCGCCTCAGATTCCCTGCCTCAGATTCCCTGCCTCAGATTCCCGCCTCAGATTCCCCGCCTCAGATTCCCCGCCTCAGATTCCCCGCCTCAGATTCCCTGCCTCAGATTCCCAGCCTCAGATTCCCTGCCTCAGATTCCCTTCATCTGATTCCCTTCATCTGATTCCCTGCCTCTGATTCCCTGCCTCTGATTTCCTGCCTCTGATTCCCCACCTCTGATTCCCCGCCTCAGATTCCCTGCCTCAGATTCCCTGCCTCAGATTCCCTGCCTCTGATTCCCTGCCTCAGATTCCCTGCCTCAGATTCCCCGCCTCAGATTCCCTGCCTCTGAATGCCTGCCTCTGATTCCCTGCCTGTGATTCCCTGCCTCTTATTGCCTGCCTCTGATTCCCTGCCTCTGATTCCCTGCCTCTGATTCCCTGCCTCTGATTCCGCACCTCTGATTCCACGCCTCTCTTTCCTTGTCTCTGATTCCCCGCCTCTGATTCCCTGCCTCTGATACCCTGCCTCTCTTTGCCTGCCTCTATTTCCGTGCCTCTTTCTCTGCATCTAGTTTCCCACATCTCATTTGCCCCCTCTGATAACACGCCTCTGATTCCATGCCACTGATTCACTGCCTCAGATTCCCTGCCTCAGATACCCCGACTCAGATTTACCACCTCAGATTCCCCGCCTCAGATTCCCTGCCTCAGATTCCCTGCCTCAGATTCCCTGCCTCAGATTCCCTGCCTCAGATTCCCTGCCTCAGATTCCCTGCCTCCGATTCCCCGCCTCTGATTCCCCGCCTCTGATTCCCCGCCTCTGATACCCAGCCTCTGAATCCCCGCCTCTGAATCCCCGCCTCTGATTCCCCGCCTCTGTTTCCCCGCCTCTGATTCCCCGCCTCTAATTCCCCGCCTCTGATTCCACGCCTCTAATTCCCCGCCTCTGATTCCAGGTCTCTTATTCCCCGTCTCTGATTCCCCACCTCTGATTGCCTGCCACTGATTGCCCGCCTCTGATTCCCCGCCTCTGATTCCCCGCCTCTGATTCCCCACCACTGTCTATATACCTCTCTTTCGCCTCAGCATTTTCCCCTACACTCTTTCCGTGCCTCTCTTTCCCTCCCTCAATTTCAACAACTCTGTTTGATCTGTTCTGTGTACCTCATTTTCAACACACAAGTTCCAACCACTATGTTTCACCCATCACTTTCCCCGCCTCTATTTTTCCGCCTATGTTTACACGCCTTGTTTATTCAGCTGTTTCACCGCCTCTGATTCCCCGCCTCTGATTCCCCACCTCTGTCTCGACGCCTCTCTTTCGCCTCCACTCTTTCCCCTCCACTCTTTCCGTGCCTGTCTTTCCCTCCCTCAATTTCAACAACACTGTTTGATCTGTTTTGTGTACCTCATTTTAAACACACAAGTTCTAACCACTATGTTTTGCCCGCCTCTTTCCCCGCCTCTATTTATCCACCTATGTTTAACTGCCTCTGTTTACCCGCCTGTTTCCCCGCCTCTGATTCCCCACCTTTCATTCCCCGCCTCTCTTTCCCTGCCTCTATTTCCGCGCCTCTTTCTCTGCCTCTCTTTCCCCACATCTCTTTTCCTCCCGCTGATTCCCCGCCTCTGATTCCCTGCCTCTGATTCCCTGCCTCTGATTCCCCGCCTCTGATTCCCTGCCTCAGATTCCCTGCCTCAGATTCCCTGCCTCAGATTCCCTGCTTCTGATTCCCCGCCTCTGATTCCCCGCCTCTTATTCCCTGCCTCTGATTCCCCGCCTCTGATTCCCCGCCTCTGATTCCCTGCCTCAGATTCCCCGGCTCTGATTCCCTGCATCAGATTCCCTGCCTCAGATTCCCTGCCTCTGATTCCCCGCCTCTGATTCCCTGCCTCTGGTTCCCCGCCTCTGATTCCCTGCCTCAGATTCCCTGCCTCAGATTCCCTGCCTCAGATTCCCCACCTCTGATTCCCCACCTTTGATTCCCCGCCTCTTATTCCCCACCTCTGATTCCCCGCCTCTGATTCCCCGCCTCTGATTCCCTGCCTCTGTTTCCCCGCCTCTGATTCCCCGCCTCTGATTCCCCGCCTCTGATTCCCCGACTCTGATTCCCTGGCTGAGATTCCCTGCCTCAGATACCCCGCCTCAGATACCCCGCCTCAGATTCCCCGCCTCTGATTCCCTGCCTCTGATTCCCTGCCTCTAAATCCCTGCCTCTGATTCCCTGCCTCTGATACCCTGCCTCTCTTTGCCTGCCTCTATTTCGGTGCCTCTTTCTCTGCATCTAGTTTCCCACATCTCATTTGCCCCCTCTGATAACCCGCCTCTGATTCCATGCCTCTGATTCCCCGCCTCTGATTCCCCGCCTCTGATTCCCTGCCTCTGATTCCCCGCCTCTGATTCCCTGTCTCAGATTCCCTGCCTCAGATTCCCTGCCTCAGATTCCCTGCCTCAGATTCCCTGCCTCTGATTCCCCGCCTCTGATTCCCCGCCTCTTATTCCCCGCCTCTGATTCCCCGCCTCTGATTCCCCGCCTCTGATTCCCTGCCTCTGTTTCCCCGCCTCTGATTCCCCGCCTCTGATTCCCCGCATCAGATTTCCCAGCTCTAATTCCCTGCCTGAGATTCCTTGCCTGAGATTCCCCGCCTCAGATTCCCTGCCTCAGATTCCCCGCCTCAGATTCCCCGCCTCATATTCCCCGCCTCATATTCCCCGCCTCAGATTCCCCATCTCAGATTCCCCGCCTCAGATTCCCCACCTCAGATTCCCCGCCTCAGATTCCCTGCCTCAGATTCCCTGCCTCTGATTGCCTTCCTCTGATTCCCTGCCTCTGATTCCCTGCCTCTGATTCCCTGCCTCTGATTCCCTGCCTCTGATTCCCTGCCTCTAATTCCCTGCCTCTGATTCCGCACCTCTGATTCCACGCCTCTCTTTCCGTGTCTCTGATTCCCCGCCTCTGATTCCCTGCCTCTGATACCCTGCCTCTCTTTGGCTGCCTCTATTTCCGTGCCTCTTTCTCTGCATCTAGTTTCCCACATCTCATTTGCCCCCTCTGATAACACGCCTCTGATTCCATGCCTCTGATTCCCCGCCTCTGATTCCCCGCCTCTGATTCCCCGCCTCTGATTCCCTGCCTCAGATTCCCTGCCTCAGATTCCTTGCCTCAGATTCCCTGCCTCTGATTCCCCGCCTCAGATTCCCCACCTCTTATTCCCCGCCTCTGATTCCCCGCCTCTGATTCCCCGCCTCTGATGCCCTGCCTCTGTTTTCCCGCCTAAGATTCCCTGCCTCAGATTCCCTGCCTCAGATTCCCTGCCTCAGATTCCCTTCATCTGATTCCCTTCATCTGATTCCCTGCCTCTGATTTCCTGCCTCTGATTTCCTGCCTCTGATTCCCCACCTCTGATTCCCCGCCTCAGATTCCCTGCCTCAGATTCCCTGCCTCAGATTCCCTGCCTCTGATTCCCTGCCTCAGATTCCCTGCCTCAGATTCCCTGCCTCAGATTCCCTGCCTCTGATTGCCTGCCTCTGATTCCCTGCCTCTCATTCCCTGCCTCTTATTGCCTGCCTCTGATTCCCTGCCTCTGATTCCCTGCCTCTGATTCCCTGCCTCTGATTCCGCACCTCTGATTCCACGCCTCTCTTTCCTTGTCTCTGATTCCCCGCCTCTGATTCCCTGCCTCTGATACCCTGCCTCTCTTTGCCTGCCTCTATTTCCGTGCCTCTTTCTCTGCATCTAGATTCCCACATCTCATTTGCCCCCTCTGATAACACGCCTCTGATTCCATGCCTCTGATTCACTGCCTCAGATTCCCTGCCTCAGATACACCGACTCAGATTTACCACCTCAGATTCCCCGCCTCAGATTCCCTGCCTCAGATTCCCTGCCTCAGATTCCCTGCCTCATATTCCCTGCCTCAGATTCCCTGCCTCAGATTCCCTGCCTCCGATTCCCCGCCTCTGATTCCCTGCCTCTGATTCCACGCCTCTGATACCCAGCCTCTGAATCCCCGCCTCTGAATCCCCGCCTCTGATTCCCCGCCTCTGTTTCCCCGCCTCTGGTTCCCCGCCTCTAATTCCCCGCCTCTGATTCCACTCCTCTAATTCCCCGCCTCTGATTCCAGGCCTCTTATTCCCCGCCTCTGATTCCCCACCTCTGATTGCCTGCCACTGATTGCCCGCCTCTGATTCCCCGCCTCTGATTCCCCACCACTGTTTATATGCCTCTCTTTCGCCTCAGCTTTTTCCCCTACACTCTTTCCGCGCCTCTCTTTCCCTCCCTCAATTTCAACAACTCTGTTTGATCTGTTCTGTGTACCTCATTTTCAACACACAAGTTCCAACCACTATGTTTCACCCATCACTTTCCCCGCCTCTATTTTTCCGCCTATGTTTACCCGCCTCTGTTTATTCACCTGTTTCACCGCCTCTGATTCCCCGCCTCTGATTCCCCACCTCTGTCTCGACGCCTCTCTTTCGCCTCCACTCTTTCCCCTCCACTCTTTCCGTGCCTGTCTTTCCCTCCCTCAGTTTCAACAACACTGTTTGATCTGTTTTGTGTACCTCATTTTAAACACACAAGTTCCAACCACTATGTTTTGCCCGCCTCTTTCCCCGCCTCTATTTATCCACCTATGTTTAAATGCCTCTGTTTACCCGCCTGTTTCCCCGCCTCTGATTCCCCACCTTTCATTACCCGCCTCTATTTCCCTGCCTCTATTTCCGCGCCTCTTTCTCTGCCACTCTTTCCCCACATCTCTTTTCCTCCCGCTGATTCCCCGCCTCTGATTCCCCGCCTCTGATTCCCTGCCTCTGATTCCCCGCCTCTGATTCCCTGCCTCAGATTCCCTGCCTCAGATTCCCTGCCTCAGATTCCCTGCTTCTGATTCCCCGCCTCTGATTCCCCGCCTCTTATTCCCCACCTCTGATTCCCCGCCTCTGATTCCCCGCCTCTGATTCCCTGCCTCAGATTCCCCGGCTCTGATTCCCTGCATCAGATTCCCTGCCTCAGATTCCCTGCCTCTGATTCCCCGCCTCTGATTCCCTGCCTCTGATTCCGCGCCTCTGATTCCCTGCCTCAGATTCCCTGCCTCAGATTCCCTGCCTCAGATTCCCCGCCTCTGATTCCCTGCCTCTGATTCCCCGCCTCTTATTCCCCGCCTCTGATTCCCCGCCTCTGATTCCCCGCCTCTGATTCCCTGCCTCTGTTTCCCCGCCTCTGATTCCCCGCCTCTGATTCCCCGCCTCTGATTCCCCGACTCTGATTCCCTGGCTGAGATTCCCTGCCTCAGATACCCCGCCTCAGATACCCCGCCTCAGATTCCCCGCCTCTGATTCCCTGCCTCTGATTCCCTGCCTCTAAATCCCTGCCTCTGATTCCCTGCCTCTGATACCCTGCCTCTCTTTGCCTGCCTCTATTTCGGTGCCTCTTTCTCTGCATCTAGTTTCCCACATCTCATTTGCCCCCTCTGATAACCCGCCTCTGATTCCATGCCTCTGATTCCCCGCCTCTGATTCCCCGCCTCTGATTCCCTGCCTCTGATTCCCCGCCTCTGATTCCCTGTCTCAGATTCCCTGCCTCAGATTCCCTGCCTCAGATTCCCTGCCTCAGATTCCCTGCCTCTGATTCCCCGCCTCTGATTCCCCGCCTCTTATTCCCCGCCTCTGATTCCCCGCCTCTGATTCCCCGCCTCTGATTCCCTGCCTCTGTTTCCCCGCCTCTGATTCCCCGCCTCTGATTCCCCGCATCAGATTTCCCAGCTCTAATTCCCTGCCTGAGATTCCTTGCCTGAGATTCCCCGCCTCAGATTCCCTGCCTCAGATTCCCCGCCTCAGATTCCCCGCCTCATATTCCCCGCCTCATATTCCCCGCCTCAGATTCCCCATCTCAGATTCCCCGCCTCAGATTCCCCACCTCAGATTCCCCGCCTCAGATTCCCTGCCTCAGATTCCCTGCCTCTGATTGCCTTCCTCTGATTCCCTGCCTCTGATTCCCTGCCTCTGATTCCCTGCCTCTGATTCCCTGCCTCTGATTCCCTGCCTCTAATTCCCTGCCTCTGATTCCGCACCTCTGATTCCACGCCTCTCTTTCCGTGTCTCTGATTCCCCGCCTCTGATTCCCTGCCTCTGATACCCTGCCTCTCTTTGGCTGCCTCTATTTCCGTGCCTCTTTCTCTGCATCTAGTTTCCCACATCTCATTTGCCCCCTCTGATAACACGCCTCTGATTCCATGCCTCTGATTCCCCGCCTCTGATTCCCCGCCTCTGATTCCCCGCCTCTGATTCCCTGCCTCAGATTCCCTGCCTCAGATTCCTTGCCTCAGATTCCCTGCCTCTGATTCCCCGCCTCAGATTCCCCACCTCTTATTCCCCGCCTCTGATTCCCCGCCTCTGATTCCCCGCCTCTGATGCCCTGCCTCTGTTTTCCCGCCTAAGATTCCCTGCCTCAGATTCCCTGCCTCAGATTCCCTGCCTCAGATTCCCTTCATCTGATTCCCTTCATCTGATTCCCTGCCTCTGATTTCCTGCCTCTGATTTCCTGCCTCTGATTCCCCACCTCTGATTCCCCGCCTCAGATTCCCTGCCTCAGATTCCCTGCCTCAGATTCCCTGCCTCTGATTCCCTGCCTCAGATTCCCTGCCTCAGATTCCCTGCCTCAGATTCCCTGCCTCTGATTGCCTGCCTCTGATTCCCTGCCTCTCATTCCCTGCCTCTTATTGCCTGCCTCTGATTCCCTGCCTCTGATTCCCTGCCTCTGATTCCCTGCCTCTGATTCCGCACCTCTGATTCCACGCCTCTCTTTCCTTGTCTCTGATTCCCCGCCTCTGATTCCCTGCCTCTGATACCCTGCCTCTCTTTGCCTGCCTCTATTTCCGTGCCTCTTTCTCTGCATCTAGATTCCCACATCTCATTTGCCCCCTCTGATAACACGCCTCTGATTCCATGCCTCTGATTCACTGCCTCAGATTCCCTGCCTCAGATACACCGACTCAGATTTACCACCTCAGATTCCCCGCCTCAGATTCCCTGCCTCAGATTCCCTGCCTCAGATTCCCTGCCTCATATTCCCTGCCTCAGATTCCCTGCCTCAGATTCCCTGCCTCCGATTCCCCGCCTCTGATTCCCTGCCTCTGATTCCACGCCTCTGATACCCAGCCTCTGAATCCCCGCCTCTGAATCCCCGCCTCTGATTCCCCGCCTCTGTTTCCCCGCCTCTGGTTCCCCGCCTCTAATTCCCCGCCTCTGATTCCACTCCTCTAATTCCCCGCCTCTGATTCCAGGCCTCTTATTCCCCGCCTCTGATTCCCCACCTCTGATTGCCTGCCACTGATTGCCCGCCTCTGATTCCCCGCCTCTGATTCCCCACCACTGTTTATATGCCTCTCTTTCGCCTCAGCTTTTTCCCCTACACTCTTTCCGCGCCTCTCTTTCCCTCCCTCAATTTCAACAACTCTGTTTGATCTGTTCTGTGTACCTCATTTTCAACACACAAGTTCCAACCACTATGTTTCACCCATCACTTTCCCCGCCTCTATTTTTCCGCCTATGTTTACCCGCCTCTGTTTATTCACCTGTTTCACCGCCTCTGATTCCCCGCCTCTGATTCCCCACCTCTGTCTCGACGCCTCTCTTTCGCCTCCACTCTTTCCCCTCCACTCTTTCCGTGCCTGTCTTTCCCTCCCTCAGTTTCAACAACACTGTTTGATCTGTTTTGTGTACCTCATTTTAAACACACAAGTTCCAACCACTATGTTTTGCCCGCCTCTTTCCCCGCCTCTATTTATCCACCTATGTTTAAATGCCTCTGTTTACCCGCCTGTTTCCCCGCCTCTGATTCCCCACCTTTCATTACCCGCCTCTATTTCCCTGCCTCTATTTCCGCGCCTCTTTCTCTGCCACTCTTTCCCCACATCTCTTTTCCTCCCGCTGATTCCCCGCCTCTGATTCCCCGCCTCTGATTCCCTGCCTCTGATTCCCCGCCTCTGATTCCCTGCCTCAGATTCCCTGCCTCAGATTCCCTGCCTCAGATTCCCTGCTTCTGATTCCCCGCCTCTGATTCCCCGCCTCTTATTCCCTGCCTCTGATTCCCCGCCTCTGATTCCCCGCCTCTGATTCCCTGCCTCAGATTCCCCGGCTCTGATTCCCTGCATCAGATTCCCTGCCTCAGATTCCCTGCCTCTGATTCCCCGCCTCTGATTCCCTGCCTCTGGTTCCCCGCCTCTGATTCCCTGCCTCAGATTCCCTGCCTCAGATTCCCTGCCTCAGATTCCCCACCTCTGATTCCCCACCTTTGATTCCCCGCCTCTTATTCCCCACCTCTGATTCCCCGCCTCTGATTCCCCGCCTCTGATTCCCTGCCTCTGTTTCCCCGCCTCTGATTCCCCGCCTCTGATTCCCCGCCTCTGATTCCCCGACTCTGATTCCCTGGCTGAGATTCCCTGCCTCAGATACCCCGCCTCAGATACCCCGCCTCAGATTCCCCGCCTCTGATTCCCTGCCTCTGATTCCCTGCCTCTAAATCCCTGCCTCTGATTCCCTGCCTCTGATACCCTGCCTCTCTTTGCCTGCCTCTATTTCGGTGCCTCTTTCTCTGCATCTAGTTTCCCACATCTCATTTGCCCCCTCTGATAACCCGCCTCTGATTCCATGCCTCTGATTCCCCGCCTCTGATTCCCCGCCTCTGATTCCCTGCCTCTGATTCCCCGCCTCTGATTCCCTGTCTCAGATTCCCTGCCTCAGATTCCCTGCCTCAGATTCCCTGCCTCAGATTCCCTGCCTCTGATTCCCCGCCTCTGATTCCCCGCCTCTTATTCCCCGCCTCTGATTCCCCGCCTCTGATTCCCCGCCTCTGATTCCCTGCCTCTGTTTCCCCGCCTCTGATTCCCCGCCTCTGATTCCCCGCATCAGATTTCCCAGCTCTAATTCCCTGCCTGAGATTCCTTGCCTGAGATTCCCCGCCTCAGATTCCCTGCCTCAGATTCCCCGCCTCAGATTCCCCGCCTCATATTCCCCGCCTCATATTCCCCGCCTCAGATTCCCCATCTCAGATTCCCCGCCTCAGATTCCCCACCTCAGATTCCCCGCCTCAGATTCCCTGCCTCAGATTCCCTGCCTCTGATTGCCTTCCTCTGATTCCCTGCCTCTGATTCCCTGCCTCTGATTCCCTGCCTCTGATTCCCTGCCTCTGATTCCCTGCCTCTAATTCCCTGCCTCTGATTCCGCACCTCTGATTCCACGCCTCTCTTTCCGTGTCTCTGATTCCCCGCCTCTGATTCCCTGCCTCTGATACCCTGCCTCTCTTTGGCTGCCTCTATTTCCGTGCCTCTTTCTCTGCATCTAGTTTCCCACATCTCATTTGCCCCCTCTGATAACACGCCTCTGATTCCATGCCTCTGATTCCCCGCCTCTGATTCCCCGCCTCTGATTCCCCGCCTCTGATTCCCTGCCTCAGATTCCCTGCCTCAGATTCCTTGCCTCAGATTCCCTGCCTCTGATTCCCCGCCTCAGATTCCCCACCTCTTATTCCCCGCCTCTGATTCCCCGCCTCTGATTCCCCGCCTCTGATGCCCTGCCTCTGTTTTCCCGCCTAAGATTCCCTGCCTCAGATTCCCTGCCTCAGATTCCCTGCCTCAGATTCCCTTCATCTGATTCCCTTCATCTGATTCCCTGCCTCTGATTTCCTGCCTCTGATTTCCTGCCTCTGATTCCCCACCTCTGATTCCCCGCCTCAGATTCCCTGCCTCAGATTCCCTGCCTCAGATTCCCTGCCTCTGATTCCCTGCCTCAGATTCCCTGCCTCAGATTCCCTGCCTCAGATTCCCTGCCTCTGATTGCCTGCCTCTGATTCCCTGCCTCTCATTCCCTGCCTCTTATTGCCTGCCTCTGATTCCCTGCCTCTGATTCCCTGCCTCTGATTCCCTGCCTCTGATTCCGCACCTCTGATTCCACGCCTCTCTTTCCTTGTCTCTGATTCCCCGCCTCTGATTCCCTGCCTCTGATACCCTGCCTCTCTTTGCCTGCCTCTATTTCCGTGCCTCTTTCTCTGCATCTAGATTCCCACATCTCATTTGCCCCCTCTGATAACACGCCTCTGATTCCATGCCTCTGATTCACTGCCTCAGATTCCCTGCCTCAGATACACCGACTCAGATTTACCACCTCAGATTCCCCGCCTCAGATTCCCTGCCTCAGATTCCCTGCCTCAGATTCCCTGCCTCATATTCCCTGCCTCAGATTCCCTGCCTCAGATTCCCTGCCTCCGATTCCCCGCCTCTGATTCCCTGCCTCTGATTCCACGCCTCTGATACCCAGCCTCTGAATCCCCGCCTCTGAATCCCCGCCTCTGATTCCCCGCCTCTGTTTCCCCGCCTCTGGTTCCCCGCCTCTAATTCCCCGCCTCTGATTCCACTCCTCTAATTCCCCGCCTCTGATTCCAGGCCTCTTATTCCCCGCCTCTGATTCCCCACCTCTGATTGCCTGCCACTGATTGCCCGCCTCTGATTCCCCGCCTCTGATTCCCCACCACTGTTTATATGCCTCTCTTTCGCCTCAGCTTTTTCCCCTACACTCTTTCCGCGCCTCTCTTTCCCTCCCTCAATTTCAACAACTCTGTTTGATCTGTTCTGTGTACCTCATTTTCAACACACAAGTTCCAACCACTATGTTTCACCCATCACTTTCCCCGCCTCTATTTTTCCGCCTATGTTTACCCGCCTCTGTTTATTCACCTGTTTCACCGCCTCTGATTCCCCGCCTCTGATTCCCCACCTCTGTCTCGACGCCTCTCTTTCGCCTCCACTCTTTCCCCTCCACTCTTTCCGTGCCTGTCTTTCCCTCCCTCAGTTTCAACAACACTGTTTGATCTGTTTTGTGTACCTCATTTTAAACACACAAGTTCCAACCACTATGTTTTGCCCGCCTCTTTCCCCGCCTCTATTTATCCACCTATGTTTAAATGCCTCTGTTTACCCGCCTGTTTCCCCGCCTCTGATTCCCCACCTTTCATTACCCGCCTCTATTTCCCTGCCTCTATTTCCGCGCCTCTTTCTCTGCCACTCTTTCCCCACATCTCTTTTCCTCCCGCTGATTCCCCGCCTCTGATTCCCCGCCTCTGATTCCCTGCCTCTGATTCCCCGCCTCTGATTCCCTGCCTCAGATTCCCTGCCTCAGATTCCCTGCTTCTGATTCCCCGCCTCTGATTCCCCGCCTCTTATTCCCCACCTCTGATTCCCCGCCTCTGATTCCCCGCCTCTGATTCCCTGCCTCAGATTCCCCGGCTCTGATTCCCTGCATCAGATTCCCTGCCTCAGATTCCCTGCCTCTGATTCCCCGCCTCTGATTCCCTGCCTCTGATTCCCCGCCTCTGATTCCCTGCCTCAGATTCCCTGCCTCAGATTCCCTGCCTCAGATTCCCCGCCTCTGATTCCCTGCCTCTGATTCCCCGCCTCTTATTCCCCGCCTCTGATTCCCCGCCTCTGATTCCCCGCCTCTGATTCCCTGCCTCTGTTTCCCCGCCTCTGATTCCCCGCCTCTGATTCCCCGCCTCTGATTCCCCGACTCTGATTCCCTGGCTGAGATTCCCTGCCTCAGATACCCCGCCTCAGATACCCCGCCTCAGATTCCCCGCCTCTGATTCCCTGCCTCTGATTCCCTGCCTCTAAATCCCTGCCTCTGATTCCCTGCCTCTGATACCCTGCCTCTCTTTGCCTGCCTCTATTTCGGTGCCTCTTTCTCTGCATCTAGTTTCCCACATCTCATTTGCCCCCTCTGATAACCCGCCTCTGATTCCATGCCTCTGATTCCCCGCCTCTGATTCCCCGCCTCTGATTCCCTGCCTCTGATTCCCCGCCTCTGATTCCCTGTCTCAGATTCCCTGCCTCAGATTCCCTGCCTCAGATTCCCTGCCTCAGATTCCCTGCCTCTGATTCCCCGCCTCTGATTCCCCGCCTCTTATTCCCCGCCTCTGATTCCCCGCCTCTGATTCCCCGCCTCTGATTCCCTGCCTCTGTTTCCCCGCCTCTGATTCCCCGCCTCTGATTCCCCGCATCAGATTTCCCAGCTCTAATTCCCTGCCTGAGATTCCTTGCCTGAGATTCCCCGCCTCAGATTCCCTGCCTCAGATTCCCCGCCTCAGATTCCCCGCCTCATATTCCCCGCCTCATATTCCCCGCCTCAGATTCCCCATCTCAGATTCCCCGCCTCAGATTCCCCACCTCAGATTCCCCGCCTCAGATTCCCTGCCTCAGATTCCCTGCCTCTGATTGCCTTCCTCTGATTCCCTGCCTCTGATTCCCTGCCTCTGATTCCCTGCCTCTGATTCCCTGCCTCTGATTCCCTGCCTCTAATTCCCTGCCTCTGATTCCGCACCTCTGATTCCACGCCTCTCTTTCCGTGTCTCTGATTCCCCGCCTCTGATTCCCTGCCTCTGATACCCTGCCTCTCTTTGGCTGCCTCTATTTCCGTGCCTCTTTCTCTGCATCTAGTTTCCCACATCTCATTTGCCCCCTCTGATAACACGCCTCTGATTCCATGCCTCTGATTCCCCGCCTCTGATTCCCCGCCTCTGATTCCCCGCCTCTGATTCCCTGCCTCAGATTCCCTGCCTCAGATTCCTTGCCTCAGATTCCCTGCCTCTGATTCCCCGCCTCAGATTCCCCACCTCTTATTCCCCGCCTCTGATTCCCCGCCTCTGATTCCCCGCCTCTGATGCCCTGCCTCTGTTTTCCCGCCTAAGATTCCCTGCCTCAGATTCCCTGCCTCAGATTCCCTGCCTCAGATTCCCTTCATCTGATTCCCTTCATCTGATTCCCTGCCTCTGATTTCCTGCCTCTGATTTCCTGCCTCTGATTCCCCACCTCTGATTCCCCGCCTCAGATTCCCTGCCTCAGATTCCCTGCCTCAGATTCCCTGCCTCTGATTCCCTGCCTCAGATTCCCTGCCTCAGATTCCCTGCCTCAGATTCCCTGCCTCTGATTGCCTGCCTCTGATTCCCTGCCTCTCATTCCCTGCCTCTTATTGCCTGCCTCTGATTCCCTGCCTCTGATTCCCTGCCTCTGATTCCCTGCCTCTGATTCCGCACCTCTGATTCCACGCCTCTCTTTCCTTGTCTCTGATTCCCCGCCTCTGATTCCCTGCCTCTGATACCCTGCCTCTCTTTGCCTGCCTCTATTTCCGTGCCTCTTTCTCTGCATCTAGATTCCCACATCTCATTTGCCCCCTCTGATAACACGCCTCTGATTCCATGCCTCTGATTCACTGCCTCAGATTCCCTGCCTCAGATACACCGACTCAGATTTACCACCTCAGATTCCCCGCCTCAGATTCCCTGCCTCAGATTCCCTGCCTCAGATTCCCTGCCTCATATTCCCTGCCTCAGATTCCCTGCCTCAGATTCCCTGCCTCCGATTCCCCGCCTCTGATTCCCTGCCTCTGATTCCACGCCTCTGATACCCAGTCTCTGAATCCCCGCCTCTGAATCCCCGCCTCTGATTCCCCGCCTCTGTTTCCCCGCCTCTGGTTCCCCGCCTCTAATTCCCCGCCTCTGATTCCACTCCTCTAATTCCCCGCCTCTGATTCCAGGCCTCTTATTCCCCGCCTCTGATTCCCCACCTCTGATTGCCTGCCACTGATTGCCCGCCTCTGATTCCCCGCCTCTGATTCCCCACCACTGTTTATATGCCTCTCTTTCGCCTCAGCTTTTTCCCCTACACTCTTTCCGCGCCTCTCTTTCCCTCCCTCAATTTCAACAACTCTGTTTGATCTGTTCTGTGTACCTCATTTTCAACACACAAGTTCCAACCACTATGTTTCACCCATCACTTTCCCCGCCTCTATTTTTCCGCCTATGTTTACCCGCCTCTGTTTATTCACCTGTTTCACCGCCTCTGATTCCCCGCCTCTGATTCCCCACCTCTGTCTCGACGCCTCTCTTTCGCCTCCACTCTTTCCCCTCCACTCTTTCCGTGCCTGTCTTTCCCTCCCTCAGTTTCAACAACACTGTTTGATCTGTTTTGTGTACCTCATTTTAAACACACAAGTTCCAACCACTATGTTTTGCCCGCCTCTTTCCCCGCCTCTATTTATCCACCTATGTTTAAATGCCTCTGTTTACCCGCCTGTTTCCCCGCCTCTGATTCCCCACCTTTCATTACCCGCCTCTATTTCCCTGCCTCTATTTCCGCGCCTCTTTCTCTGCCACTCTTTCCCCACATCTCTTTTCCTCCCGCTGATTCCCCGCCTCTGATTCCCCGCCTCTGATTCCCTGCCTCTGATTCCCCGCCTCTGATTCCCTGCCTCAGATTCCCTGCCTCAGATTCCCTGCCTCAGATTCCCTGCTTCTGATTCCCCGCCTCTGATTCCCCGCCTCTTATTCCCCACCTCTGATTCCCCGCCTCTGATTCCCCGCCTCTGATTCCCTGCCTCAGATTCCCCGGCTCTGATTCCCTGCATCAGATTCCCTGCCTCAGATTCCCTGCCTCTGATTCCCCGCCTCTGATTCCCTGCCTCTGATTCCCCGCCTCTGATTCCCTGCCTCAGATTCCCTGCCTCAGATTCCCTGCCTCAGATTCCCCGCCTCTGATTCCCTGCCTCTGATTCCCCGCCTCTTATTCCCCGCCTCTGATTCCCCGCCTCTGATTCCCCGCCTCTGATTCCCTGCCTCTGTTTCCCCGCCTCTGATTCCCCGCCTCTGATTCCCCGCCTCAGATTCCCCAACTCTGATTCCCTGGCTGAGATTCCCTGCCTCAGATACCCCGCCTCAGACACCCCGCCTCAGATTCCCCGCCTCAGATTCCCCGCCTCAGATTCCCCTCCTCAGATTCCCCGCCTCAGATTCACCGCCTCAGATTCCCCGCCTCAGATTCCCCGCCTCAGATTCCCCGCCTCAGATTCCCCGCCTCCGATTCCCCGCCTCAGATTCCCCACCTCAGATTCCCCGCCTCAGATTCCCCGCCTCAGATTCCCTGCCTCAGATTCCCTGCCTCTGATTGCCTGCCTCTGATTCCCTGCCTCTGATTCCCTGCCTCTGATTCCCTGCCTCTGATTCCCTGCCTCTGATTCCCTGCCTCTGATTCCCTGCCTCTGATTTCGCGCCTCTGATTCCACGCCTCTCTTTCCGTATCTCTGATTCCCTGCCTCTGATTCCCTGCCTCTGATACCCTGCCTCTCTTTGCCTGCCTCTATTTCGGTGCCTCTTTCTCTGCATCTAGTTTCCCACATCTCATTTGCCCCCTCTGATAACCCGCCTCTGATTCCATGCCTCTGATTCCCCGCCTTTGATTCCCCGCCTCTGATTCCCTGCCTTTGATTCCCTGCCTCTAATGCCCTGCCTCAGATCCCCTGCCTCAGATTCCCTGCCTCAGATTCCCTGCCTCAGATTCCCTGCCTTTGATTCCCCGCCTCTGATTCCCCGCCTCTTATTCCCCGCCTCTGATTCCCCGCCTCTGATTCCCCGCCTCTGATTCCCTGCCTCTGTTTCCCCGCCTCTGATTTCCCGCCTCTGATTCCCCGCCTCAGATTTCCCGGCTCTGATTCCCTGCCTGAGATTCCCTGCCTGAGATTCCCCGCCTCAGATTCCCTGCCTCAGATTCCCAGCCTCAGATTCCCTTCATCTGATACCCTTCATCTGATTCCCTGCCTCAGATTCCCTGCCTCAGATTCCCTGCCTCTGATTGCCTTCCTCTGATTCCCTGCCTCTGATTCCCTCCCTCTGATTCCCTGCCTCTGATTCCCTGCCTCTGATTCCCTGCCTCTGATTCTGCATGGCTGATTCCACGCCTCTCTGACCGTGTCTCTGATTCCCCGCCTCTGATTCCCTGCCTCTGATACCCTGCCTCTCTTTGCCTGCCTCTATTTCCGTGCCTCTTCCTCTGCATCTAGTTTCCCACATCTCAATTGCCCCCTCTGATAACCCACCTCTGATTCCATGCCTCTGATTCCCCGCCTCTGAATCCCTGCCTCTGATTCCCTACCTCAGATTCCCTGCCTCAGATTCCTTGCCTCAGATTCCCTGCCTCTGATTCCCCGCTCTTTATTCCCCGCCTCTGATTCCCCGCCTCTGATTCCCCGCCTCTGATTCCCTGCCTCTGTTTCCCCGCGTCTGATTCCCCGCGTCTGATTCCCCGCCTCATATTCCCCGGCTCTGATTCCCTGCCTGAGTTTCCATGCCTCAGAATCCCCGCCTCAGATTCCCTGCCTCAGATTCCCCGCCTCAGATTCCCCGCCTCAGATTCCCCGCCTCAGATTCCCTGCCTCAGATTCCCCGCCTCAGATTCCACGCCTCAGATTCCCCACCTCAGATTCCCCGCCTCAGATTCCCCGCCTCAGATTCCCTGCCTCAGATTCCCAGCCTCAGATTCCCTTATTCTGATTCCCTTCATCTGATTCCCTGCCTCTGATTCCCTGCCTCTGATTCCCTGCCTCTGATTCCCCGCCTCTGATTCCCTGCCTCTGATTCCCTGCCTCTGATTGCCTGCCTCTGATTCCCTGCCTCTGATTCCCTGCCTCTGATTCCCTGCCTCTGATTCCGCACCTCTGATTCCACGCCTCTCTTTCCTTGTCTCTGATTCCCTGCCTCTGATTCCCTGCCTCTGATACCCTGCCTCTCTTTGCCTGGCTCTATTTCCGTGCCTCTTTCTCTGCATCTAGTTTCCCACATCTTATTTGCCCCCTCTGATAACCCGCCTCTGATTCCATGCCTCTGATTCACTGTCTCAGATCCCCTGCCTCAGATACCCCAACTCAGATTTACCGCCTCAGATTCCCCGCCTCAGATTCCCTGCCTCAGATTCCCTGCCTCAGATTCCCTGCCTCAGATTCCCTGCCTCAGATTCCCTGCCTCCGATTCCCCGCCTCTGATTCCCCGCCTCTGATTCCCCGCCTCTGATTCCCAGCCTCTGAATCCACGCCTCTGAATCCCCGCCTCTGAATCCGCGCCTCTGATTCCCCACGTCTGATTCCCCGCCTCAGATTCCCCGGCTCTGATTCCCTGCCTGAGATTCCATGCCTCAGATTCCCCGCCTCAGATTCCCTGCCTCAGATTCCCCGGCTCAGATTCCCCACCTCAGATTCCCCGCCTCAGATTCCCCGCCTCAGATTCCCAGCCTCAGATTCCCCGCCTCAGATTCTCCGCCTCAGATTCCCCGCCTCAGATTCCCTGCCTCAGATTCCCTGCCTCAGATTCCCTGCCTCAGCTTCCCTTCATCTGATTCCCTTCATCTGATTCCCTGCCTCTGATTCCCTGCCTCTTATTCCCTGGCTCTGATTCCCCACCTCTGATTCCCTGCCTCTGATTCCCCGCCTCTGATTCCCTGCCTCAGATTCCCTGCCTCAGATTCCCTGCCTCAGATTCCCTGCCTCTGATTCCCCGCCTCTGATTCCCCGCCTCTTATTCCCCGCCTCTGATTCCCCGCCTCTGATTCCCCATGTCTGATTCCCTGCCTCAGATTCCTCGGCTCTGATTCCCTGCATCAGATTCCCTGCCTCAGATTCCCTGCCTCTGATTCCCCGCCTCTGATTCCCTGCCTCTTATTCCCCGCCTCTGATTCCTGCCTCAGATTCCCTGCCTCAGATTCCCTGCCTCAGATTCCCTGCCTCAGATTCCCTGCCTCTGATTCCCTGCCTCAGATTCCCTGCCTCTGATTCCCTGCCTCTGATTCCCTGCCTCTGATTCCCTGCCTCTGATTCCGCAACTCTGATTCCACGCCTCTCTTTCCTTGTCTCTGATTCCCCGCCTCTGATTCCCTGCCTCTGATACCCTGCCTCACTTTGCCTGCCTCTATTTCCGTGCCTCTTTCTCTGCATCTAGTTTCGCACATCTCATTTGCCCCCTCTGATAACCCGCCTCTGATTCCATGCCTCTGATTCACTGCCTCAGATTCCGTGCCTCAGATTCCCCGACTCAGATTTACCGCCTCAGAATCCCCGCCTCAGATTCCCTGCCTCAGATTCCATGCCTCAGATTCCCTGCCTCAGATTCCCTGCCTCAGATTCCCTGCCTCCGATTCCCCGCCTCTGATTCCCCGCCTCTGATTCCCCGCCTCTGATTCCCGCCTCTGATTCCACGCCTCTGATTCCCCGCCTCTGATTCCAGGCCTCTTATTCCCCACCTCTGATTCCCCACCTCTGATTGCCTGCCACTGATTGCCCGCCTCTGATTCCCCGCCTCTGATTCCCCGCCTCTGATTCCCCACCTCTGTCTGTATGCCTCTCTTTCGCCTCCGCTTTTTCCCCTACACTCTTTCCGCGCCTCTCTTTCCCTCCCTCAATTTCAACAACTCTGTTTGATCTGTTCTGTGTACCTCATTTTCAACACACAAGTTCCAACCACTATGTTTCACCCATCACTTTCACCGCCTCTATTTTTCCACCTATGTTTACCCGCCTCTGTTTACCCACCTGTTTCACCGCCTCTGAATCCCCGCCTCTGATTCCCCACCTCTGTCTCGACGCCTCTCTTTCGCCTCCACTCTTTCCACTCCACTCTTTCCTTGCCTGTCTTTCCCTCCCTCAATTTCAACAACACTGTTTGATCTGTTTTGTGTACCTGATTTTAAACACACAAGTTCCAACCACTATGTTTTGCCCGCCTCTTTCCCCGCCTCTATTTATCCACCTGTTTACCTGCCTCTGTTTACCCGCCTGTTTCCCCACCTCTGATTCCCCACCTTTCATTCCCCGCCTCTCTTTCCCTGCCTCTATTTCCGCGCCTCTTTCTCTGCCTCTCTTTCCCCACAACGCTTTTCCTCCCGCTGATTCCCTGCCTTTGATTCCCTGCCTCTGATTCCCTGCCTCTGATTCCCCGCCTCTGATTCCCTGCCTCAGATTCCCTGCCTCAGATTCCCTGCCTCAGATTCCCTGCCTCTGATTCCCCGCCTCTGATTCCCCGCCTCTTATTCCCCGCCTCTGATTCCCCGCCTCTGATTCCCCGTGTCTGATTCCCTGCCTCAGATTCCCCGGCTCTGATTCCCTGCATCAGATTCCCTGCCTCAGATTCCCTGCCTCTGATTCCCTGCGTCTGATTCCCTGCCTCTGATTCCCCGCCTCTGATTCCTGCCTCAGATTCCCTGCCTCAGATTTCCTGCCTCAGATTCACTGCTTCTGATTCCCCGCCTTTGATTCCCCGCCTCTTAATCCCCGCCTCTGAATCCCAGCCTCTCATTCCCCGCCTCTGATTACCTGCCTATGTTTCCCCGCCTCTGATTCCCAGCCTCTGATTCCCCACCTCAGATTCCCAGCCTCAGACTCCCTGCCTCAGATTCCCCGCCTGAGATTCCCCGCCTCAGATTCCCCGCCTCAGATTCCCCGCCTCAGATTCCACGCCTCAGATTCCCCGCATCAGATTCCCCGCCTCAGATTCCCCGCCTCAGATTCCCCGCCTCAGATTCCCCGCCTCAGATTCCCCGCCTCAGATTCCCCGCCTCAGATTCCCCGCCTCAGATTCCCCGCCTCAGATTCCCTGCCTCTGATTGCCTGCCTCTTATTGCCTGCCTCTGATTCCCTGCCTCTGATTCCCTGCCTCTGATTCCCTGCCTCTGATTCCCGGCCTCTGATTCCCTGCCTCTGATTCCGCGTCTCTGATTCCACGCCTCTCTTTCCGTATCTCTGATTCCTTGCCTCTGATTCTCTGCCTCTGATACCCTGCCTCTCTTTGCCTGCCTCTGATTGCCTGCCTCTGATTCCCTGCCTCTGATTCCCTGCCTCTGATTCCCTGCCTCTGATTCCCGGCCTCTGATTCCCTGCCTCTGATTCCGCGCCTCTGATTCCACGCCTCTCTTTCCGTATCTCTGATTCCCTGCCTCTGTTTCCCAGCCTCTGATTCCACGCCTCTGATTCCCCGCCTCAGATTCCCCGGCTCTGATTCCCTGCCTGAGATTCCCTGCCTCAGATTCCCTGCCTGAGATTCCCTGCCTCAGAATCCCCGCCTCAGATTCCCTGCCTCAGATTCCCCGCCTCAGATTCCCCGCCTCAGATTCCCCGCCTCAGATTCCCCGCCTCAGATTCCCCGCCTCAGATTCCCCGCCTCAGATTCCCCACCTCAGATTCCCCGCCTCAGATTCCCTGCCTCTGATTGCCTGCCTCTGATTCCCTGCCTCTGATTCCCTGCCTCTAAATCCCTGCCTCTGATTCACTGCCTCTGATTCCACGCCTCTGATTCCCCGCCTCTCTTTCCGTGTCTCTGATTCCCCGCCTCAGATTCCCTGCCTCACATACCCTCCCTCTCTTTGCCTGCCTCTATTTCCGTGCCTCTTTCTCTGCATCTAGTTTCCCACATCTCATTTGCCCCCTCTGATAACCCGCCTCTGATTCCATGCCTCTGATTCCCCGCCTCTGATTCCCAGCCTCTGAATCCACGCCTCTGAATCCCCGCCTCTGAATCCGCGCCTCTGATTCCCCACGTCTGATTCCCCGCCTCAGATTCCCCGGCTCTGATTCCCTGCCTGAGATTCCATGCCTCAGATTCCCCGCCTCAGATTCCCTGCCTCAGATTCCCCGGCTCAGATTCCCCACCTCAGATTCCCCGCCTCAGATTCCCCGCCTCAGATTCCCAGCCTCAGATTCCCCGCCTCAGATTCTCCGCCTCAGATTCCCCGCCTCAGATTCCCTGCCTCAGATTCCCTGCCTCAGATTCCCTGCCTCAGCTTCCCTTCATCTGATTCCCTTCATCTGATTCCCTGCCTCTGATTCCCTGCCTCTTATTCCCTGGCTCTGATTCCCCACCTCTGATTCCCTGCCTCTGATTCCCCGCCTCTGATTCCCTGCCTCAGATTCCCTGCCTCAGATTCCCTGCCTCAGATTCCCTGCCTCTGATTCCCCGCCTCTGATTCCCCGCCTCTTATTCCCCGCCTCTGATTCCCCGCCTCTGATTCCCCATGTCTGATTCCCTGCCTCAGATTCCTCGGCTCTGATTCCCTGCATCAGATTCCCTGCCTCAGATTCCCTGCCTCTGATTCCCCGCCTCTGATTCCCTGCCTCTTATTCCCCGCCTCTGATTCCTGCCTCAGATTCCCTGCCTCAGATTCCCTGCCTCAGATTCCCTGCCTCAGATTCCCTGCCTCTGATTCCCTGCCTCAGATTCCCTGCCTCTGATTCCCTGCCTCTGATTCCCTGCCTCTGATTCCCTGCCTCTGATTCCGCAACTCTGATTCCACGCCTCTCTTTCCTTGTCTCTGATTCCCCGCCTCTGATTCCCTGCCTCTGATACCCTGCCTCACTTTGCCTGCCTCTATTTCCGTGCCTCTTTCTCTGCATCTAGTTTCGCACATCTCATTTGCCCCCTCTGATAACCCGCCTCTGATTCCATGCCTCTGATTCACTGCCTCAGATTCCGTGCCTCAGATTCCCCGACTCAGATTTACCGCCTCAGAATCCCCGCCTCAGATTCCCTGCCTCAGATTCCATGCCTCAGATTCCCTGCCTCAGATTCCCTGCCTCAGATTCCCTGCCTCCGATTCCCCGCCTCTGATTCCCCGCCTCTGATTCCCCGCCTCTGATTCCCGCCTCTGATTCCACGCCTCTGATTCCCCGCCTCTGATTCCAGGCCTCTTATTCCCCACCTCTGATTCCCCACCTCTGATTGCCTGCCACTGATTGCCCGCCTCTGATTCCCCGCCTCTGATTCCCCGCCTCTGATTCCCCACCTCTGTCTGTATGCCTCTCTTTCGCCTCCGCTTTTTCCCCTACACTCTTTCCGCGCCTCTCTTTCCCTCCCTCAATTTCAACAACTCTGTTTGATCTGTTCTGTGTACCTCATTTTCAACACACAAGTTCCAACCACTATGTTTCACCCATCACTTTCACCGCCTCTATTTTTCCACCTATGTTTACCCGCCTCTGTTTACCCACCTGTTTCACCGCCTCTGAATCCCCGCCTCTGATTCCCCACCTCTGTCTCGACGCCTCTCTTTCGCCTCCACTCTTTCCACTCCACTCTTTCCTTGCCTGTCTTTCCCTCCCTCAATTTCAACAACACTGTTTGATCTGTTTTGTGTACCTGATTTTAAACACACAAGTTCCAACCACTATGTTTTGCCCGCCTCTTTCCCCGCCTCTATTTATCCACCTGTTTACCTGCCTCTGTTTACCCGCCTGTTTCCCCACCTCTGATTCCCCACCTTTCATTCCCCGCCTCTCTTTCCCTGCCTCTATTTCCGCGCCTCTTTCTCTGCCTCTCTTTCCCCACAACGCTTTTCCTCCCGCTGATTCCCTGCCTTTGATTCCCTGCCTCTGATTCCCTGCCTCTGATTCCCCGCCTCTGATTCCCTGCCTCAGATTCCCTGCCTCAGATTCCCTGCCTCAGATTCCCTGCCTCTGATTCCCCGCCTCTGATTCCCCGCCTCTTATTCCCCGCCTCTGATTCCCCGCCTCTGATTCCCCGTGTCTGATTCCCTGCCTCAGATTCCCCGGCTCTGATTCCCTGCATCAGATTCCCTGCCTCAGATTCCCTGCCTCTGATTCCCTGCGTCTGATTCCCTGCCTCTGATTCCCCGCCTCTGATTCCTGCCTCAGATTCCCTGCCTCAGATTTCCTGCCTCAGATTCACTGCTTCTGATTCCCCGCCTTTGATTCCCCGCCTCTTAATCCCCGCCTCTGAATCCCAGCCTCTCATTCCCCGCCTCTGATTACCTGCCTATGTTTCCCCGCCTCTGATTCCCAGCCTCTGATTCCCCACCTCAGATTCCCAGCCTCAGACTCCCTGCCTCAGATTCCCCGCCTGAGATTCCCCGCCTCAGATTCCCCGCCTCAGATTCCCCGCCTCAGATTCCACGCCTCAGATTCCCCGCATCAGATTCCCCGCCTCAGATTCCCCGCCTCAGATTCCCCGCCTCAGATTCCCCGCCTCAGATTCCCCGCCTCAGATTCCCCGCCTCAGATTCCCCGCCTCAGATTCCCCGCCTCAGATTCCCTGCCTCTGATTGCCTGCCTCTTATTGCCTGCCTCTGATTCCCTGCCTCTGATTCCCTGCCTCTGATTCCCTGCCTCTGATTCCCGGCCTCTGATTCCCTGCCTCTGATTCCGCGTCTCTGATTCCACGCCTCTCTTTCCGTATCTCTGATTCCTTGCCTCTGATTCTCTGCCTCTGATACCCTGCCTCTCTTTGCCTGCCTCTGATTGCCTGCCTCTGATTCCCTGCCTCTGATTCCCTGCCTCTGATTCCCTGCCTCTGATTCCCGGCCTCTGATTCCCTGCCTCTGATTCCGCGCCTCTGATTCCACGCCTCTCTTTCCGTATCTCTGATTCCCTGCCTCTGTTTCCCAGCCTCTGATTCCACGCCTCTGATTCCCCGCCTCAGATTCCCCGGCTCTGATTCCCTGCCTGAGATTCCCTGCCTCAGATTCCCTGCCTGAGATTCCCTGCCTCAGAATCCCCGCCTCAGATTCCCTGCCTCAGATTCCCCGCCTCAGATTCCCCGCCTCAGATTCCCCGCCTCAGATTCCCCGCCTCAGATTCCCCGCCTCAGATTCCCCGCCTCAGATTCCCCACCTCAGATTCCCCGCCTCAGATTCCCTGCCTCTGATTGCCTGCCTCTGATTCCCTGCCTCTGATTCCCTGCCTCTAAATCCCTGCCTCTGATTCACTGCCTCTGATTCCACGCCTCTGATTCCCCGCCTCTCTTTCCGTGTCTCTGATTCCCCGCCTCAGATTCCCTGCCTCACATACCCTCCCTCTCTTTGCCTGCCTCTATTTCCGTGCCTCTTTCTCTGCATCTAGTTTCCCACATCTCATTTGCCCCCTCTGATAACCCGCCTCTGATTCCATGCCTCTGATTCCCCGCCTCTGATTCCCCGCCTCTGATTCCCCGCCTCTGATTCCCTGCCTCAGAATCCCTGCCTCAGATTCCTTGCCTCAGATTCCCTGCCTCTGTTTCCCCGCCTCTGATTCCCCGCCTCTTATTCCCCGCCTCTGATACCCCGCCTCTGATTCCCCGCCTCTGATTCCCTGCCTCTGTATCCCCGCCTCTGATTCCCCGCGTCTGATTCCCCGCCTCAGATTCCCCGGCTCTGATTCCCAGCCTGAGATTCCATGCCTCAGATTCCCTGCCTCAGATTCCCTGCCTCAGATTCACCGCCTCAGATTCCCCGCCTCAGATTCCCCGCCTCAGATTCCCCACCTCAGATTCCCCGCCTCACATTCCCCACCTCAGATTCCCCGCCTCAGATTGCCTGCCTCAGATTCCCTGTCTCAGATTCCCTGCCTCAGATTCCCTTCATCTGATTCCCTTCATCTGATTCCCTGCCTCTGATTCCCTGCCTCTGATTCCCTGCCTCTGATTCCCCGCCTCTGTTTCCCCGCCTCAGATTGCCTGCCTCAGATTCCCTGCCTCAGATTCCCTGCCTCTGATTCCCTGCCTCTAAATCCCTGCCTCTGATTGCCTGCCTCTGATTCCGCGCCTCTGATTCCCCGCCTCTCTTTCCGTGTCTCTGATTCCCCGCCTCAGATTCCCTGCCTCACATACCCTGCCTCTCTTTGCCTGCCTCTATTTCCGTGCCTCTTTCTCTGCATCTAGTTTCCCACATCTCATTTGCCCCCTCTGATAACCCGCCTCTGATTCCATGCCACTGATTCCCCGCCTCTGATTTCCCCGCCTCTGCTTCCCCGCCTCTGATTCCCTGCCTCAGAATCCCTGCCTCAGATTCCTTGCCTCAGATTCCCTGCCTCTGATTCCCCGCCTCTGATTCCCCGCCTCCTATTCCCCGCCTCTGATTCCCCGCCTCTGATTCCCCGCCTCTGATTCCCTGCCTCAGATTCCCTGCCTCTGATTGCCTTCCTCTGATTCCCTGCCTCTGATTCCCTCCCTCTGATTCCCTGCCTCTGATTCCCTGCCTCAGATTCCCTGCCTCTGATTCCCTGCCTCTGATTCCGCACGGCTGATTCCACGCCTCTCTGACCGTGTCTCTGATTCCCCGCCTCGGATTCCCTGCCTCTGACACCCTGCCTCTCTTTGCCTGCCTCTATTTCCGTGCCTCTTCCTCTGCATCTAGTTTCCCACATCTCAATTGCCCCCTCTGATAACCCACCTCTGATTCCATGCCTCTGATTCCCCACCTCTGATTCCCCGCCTCTGATTCCCTGCCTCAGATTCCCTGCCTCAGATTCCTTGCCTCAGATTCCCTGCCTCTGATTCCCCGCCTCTTATTCCCCGCCTCTGATTCCCCGCTTCTGATTCCCCGCCTCTGATTCCCTGCCTCTGTTTCCCCGCGTCTGATTCCCTGCCTGAGATTCCATGCCTCAGAATCCCCGCCTCAGATTCCCTGCCTCAGATTCCCCGCCTCAGATTCCCCGCCTCAGATTCCCCGGCTCTGATTCCCTGCCTGAGATTCCATGCCTCAGAATCCCCGCCTCAGATTCCCTGCCTCAGATTCCCCGCCTCAGATTCCCCGCCTCAGATTCCCCGCCTCTGATTCCCTGCCTCTGATACCCTGCCTCACTTTGCCTGCCTCTATTTCCGTGCCTCTTTCTCTGCATCTAGTTTCCCACATCTCATTTGCCCCCTCTGATAACCCGCCTCTGATTCCATGCCTCTGATTCACTGCCTCAGATTCCGTGCCTCAGATTTCACGACTCAGATTTACCGCCTCAGATTCCCCGCCTCAGATTCCCTGCCTCAGATTCCATGCCTCAGATTCCCTGCCTCAGATTCCCTGCCTCAGATTCCCTGCCTCCGATTCCCAGCCTCTGAATCCCCGCCTCTGAATCCCCGCCTCTGATTCACCGCCTCTGATTCCCCGCCTCTGATTCCCAGCCTCTGAATCCCCGCCTCTGAATCCCCGCCTCTGATTCCCCGCCTCTGTTTCCCCGCCTCTGATTCCCCCCCTCTGATTCCCCTCCTCTGATTCCAGGCCTCTTATTCCCCGCCTCTGATTCGCCACCTCTGATTGCCTGCCACTGATTGCCCGCCTCTGATTCCCCGCCTCTGATTCACCGCCTCTGATTCCCTGCCTCTGATTCCCCGCCTCTGATTCCCCACCTCTGTCTGTATGCCTCTCTTTCGCCTCCGCTTTTTCCCCTACACTCTTTCCGCGCCTCTCTTTCCCTCCCTCAATTTCAACAACTCTGTTTGATCTGTTCTCTGTACCTCATTTTCAACACACAAGTTCCAACCACTATGTTTCACCCATCACTTTCCCCGCCTCTATTTTTCCGCCTATGTTTACCCGCCTCTGTTTATTCACCTGTTTCACCGCCTCTGTTTCCCCGCCTCTGATTCCCCACCTCTGTCTCGACGCCTCTCTTTCGCCTCCACTCTTTCCCCTCCACTCTTTCCGTGTCTATCTTTCCCTCCCTCAATTTCAACAACACTGTTTGATCTGTTTTGTGTACCTCATTTTAAACACACAAGTTCCAACCACTATGTTTTGCCCGCCTCTTTCCCCGCCTCTATTTATCCACCTATGTTTAACTGCCTCTGTTTACCCGCCTGTTTCCCCGCCTCTGATTCCCCAACTTTCATTCCCCGCCTCTCTTTCCCTGCCTCTATTTCCGCACCTCTTTCTCTGCCTCTCTTTCCCCACATCTCTTTTCCTCCCGCTGATTCCCCGCCTCTGATTCCCCGCCTCAGATTCCCCGGCTCTGATTCCCTGCCTGAGATTCCCTGCCTCAGATACCCCGCCTCAGATTCCCCGCCTCAGATTCCCCGCCTCAGATTCCCCGCCTCAGATTCCCCGCCTCAGATTCCCCGCCTCAGATTCCCCGCCTCAGATTCCCCGCCTCAGATTCCACTCCTCAGATTCCCCGCCTCAGATTCCCCGCCTCAGATTCCCCGCCTCAGATTCCCCGCCTCAGATTCCCCGCCTCAGATTCCCCGCCTCAGATTCCCCGCCTCAGATTCCCTGCCTCAGATTCCCTGCCTCTAATTGCCTGCCTCTGATTCCCTGCCTCTGATTCCCTGCCTCTGATTCACTGCCTCTGATTCCCTGCCTCTGATTCCCTGCCTCTCATTCCCTGCCTCTGATTCCGAGCCTCTGATTCCACGCCTCTCTTTCCGTATCTCTGATTCCCCGCCTCTGATTCCCTGCCTCTGATACCCTGCCTCTCTTTGCCTGCCTCTATTTCGGTGCCACTTTCTCTGCATCTAGTTTCCCAGATCTCAATTGCCCCCTCTGATTACCCGCCTCTGATTCCATGCCTCTGAATCCCCGCCTCTGATTCCCCGCCTCTAATTCCCTGCCTCTGATTCCCCACCTCTGATTCCCTGCCTAAGATTCCCTGCCTCAGATTCCCTGCGTCCGATTCCCCGCCTCTGATTCCTCGCCTCTGATTCCCCGCCTCTGATTCCCCGCCTCTGAATCCCAGCCTCTGAATCCCCGCCTCTGATTCCCCGCCTCTGTTTCCCCGCCTCGGATTCCCCGCCTCTGATTCCCCGCCTCTGATTCCCTGCCTCTGATTACCCGCCTCCCTTTCCGCGCAACTTTCCCGGCCTCCGTTTCCCCACTTCTCTTTCCCCGCCTCAGATTCCCTGCCTCAGATTCCCTGCCTCAGATTCCCCGCCTCAGATTCCCTGCCTCAGATTCCCTGCCTCAGATCCCTGCCTCCGATTCCCCGCCTCTGATTCCCTGCCTCTTATTCCCCGCCTCTGATTCCCAGCCTCTGAATCCCCGCCTATGAATCCCCGCTTCTGATTCCCAGCCTCTGAATCCCCACCTCTGAATCCCCGCCTCAGATTCCATGCCTCTGATTCCCCGCCTCTGATTCCCCACCTCTGATTGCCTGCCACTGATTGCCCGCCTCTGATTCCCCGCCTCTGATTCCCCACCTCTGTCTCGACGCCTCTCTTTCGCCTCCACTCTTTCCCCTCCACACTTTCCGTGCCTGTCTTTCCCTCCCTCAATTTCAACAACACTGTTTGATCTGTTTTGTGTACCTCATTTTAAACACACAAGTTCCAACCACTATGTTTTGCCCGCCTCTTTCCCCGCCTCAATTTATCCACCTATGTTTACCTGCCTCTGTTTACCCGCCTGTTTCCCCTCCTCTGATTCCCCACCTTTCATTCCCCGCGTCTCTTTCCCTGCCTCTATTTCCGCGCCTCTTTCTCTGACTCTCTTTCCCCACATCTCTTTTCCTCCCCCTGATTCCCCGCCTCTGATTCCCCGCCTCTGATTCCCTGCCTCTGATTCCCCGCCTCTGATTCCCTGCCTCAGATTCCCTGCCTCAGATTCCCTGCCTCAGATTCCCTGCCTCTGATTCCCCGCCTCTGATTCCCCGCCTCTTATTCCCCGCCTCTGATTCCCCGCCTCTGATTCCCCACCTCTGATTCCCTGCCTCAGATTCCCCGGCTCTGATTCCATGCATCAGATTCCCTGCCTCAGATTCCCTGCCTCTGATTCCCCGCCTCTGATTGCCTGCCTCTGATTCCCCGCCTCTGATTCCCTTCCGCAGATTCCCTGCCTCAGATTCCCCGCCTCTGATTCCCCGCCTCTGATTCCCCTCCTCTGATTCCACGCCTCTGATTCCCCGCCTCTGATTCCAGGCCTCTTATTCCCCACCTCTGATTCCCCACCTCTGATTGCCTGCCACTGATTGCCCGCCTCTGATTCCCCGCCTCTGATTCCCCGCCTCTGATTCCCCACCTCTGTCTGTATGCCTCTCTTTCGCCTCCGCTTTTTCCCCTACACTCTTTCCGCGCCTCTCTTTCCCTCCCTCAATTTCAACAACTCTGTTTGATCTGTTCTGTGTACCTCATTTTCAACACACAAGTTCCAACCACTATGTTTCACCCATCACTTTCACCGCCTCTATTTTTCCACCTATGTTTACCCGCCTCTGTTTACCCACCTGTTTCACCGCCTCTGAATCCCCGCCTCTGATTCCCCACCTCTGTCTCGACGCCTCTCTTTCGCCTCCACTCTTTCCACTCCACTCTTTCCTTGCCTGTCTTTCCCTCCCTCAATTTCAACAACACTGTTTGATCTGTTTTGTGTACCTGATTTTAAACACACAAGTTCCAACCACTATGTTTTGCCCGCCTCTTTCCCCGCCTCTATTTATCCACCTGTTTACCTGCCTCTGTTTACCCGCCTGTTTCCCCACCTCTGATTCCCCACCTTTCATTCCCCGCCTCTCTTTCCCTGCCTCTATTTCCGCGCCTCTTTCTCTGCCTCTCTTTCCCCACAACGCTTTTCCTCCCGCTGATTCCCTGCCTTTGATTCCCTGCCTCTGATTCCCTGCCTCTGATTCCCCGCCTCTGATTCCCTGCCTCAGATTCCCTGCCTCAGATTCCCTGCCTCAGATTCCCTGCCTCTGATTCCCCGCCTCTGATTCCCCGCCTCTTATTCCCCGCCTCTGATTCCCCGCCTCTGATTCCCCGTGTCTGATTCCCTGCCTCAGATTCCCCGGCTCTGATTCCCTGCATCAGATTCCCTGCCTCAGATTCCCTGCCTCTGATTCCCTGCGTCTGATTCCCTGCCTCTGATTCCCCGCCTCTGATTCCTGCCTCAGATTCCCTGCCTCAGATTTCCTGCCTCAGATTCACTGCTTCTGATTCCCCGCCTTTGATTCCCCGCCTCTTAATCCCCGCCTCTGAATCCCAGCCTCTCATTCCCCGCCTCTGATTACCTGCCTATGTTTCCCCGCCTCTGATTCCCAGCCTCTGATTCCCCACCTCAGATTCCCAGCCTCAGATTCCCTGCCTCAGATTCCCCGCCTGAGATTCCCCGCCTCAGATTCCCCGCCTCAGATTCCCCGCCTCAGATTCCACGCCTCAGATTCCCCGCATCAGATTCCCCGCCTCAGATTCCCCGCCTCAGATTCCCCGCCTCAGATTCCCCGCCTCAGATTCCCCGCCTCAGATTCCCCGCCTCAGATTCCCCGCCTCAGATTCCCCGCCTCAGATTCCCTGCCTCTGATTGCCTGCCTCTTATTGCCTGCCTCTGATTCCCTGCCTCTGATTCCCTGCCTCTGATTCCCTGCCTCTGATTCCCGGCCTCTGATTCCCTGCCTCTGATTCCGCGTCTCTGATTCCACGCCTCTCTTTCCGTATCTCTGATTCCTTGCCTCTGATTCTCTGCCTCTGATACCCTGCCTCTCTTTGCCTGCCTCTGATTGCCTGCCTCTGATTCCCTGCCTCTGATTCCCTGCCTCTGATTCCCTGCCTCTGATTCCCGGCCTCTGATTCCCTGCCTCTGATTCCGCGCCTCTGATTCCACGCCTCTCTTTCCGTATCTCTGATTCCCTGCCTCTGTTTCCCAGCCTCTGATTCCACGCCTCTGATTCCCCGCCTCAGATTCCCCGGCTCTGATTCCCTGCCTGAGATTCCCTGCCTCAGATTCCCTGCCTGAGATTCCCTGCCTCAGAATCCCCGCCTCAGATTCCCTGCCTCAGATTCCCCGCCTCAGATTCCCCGCCTCAGATTCCCCGCCTCAGATTCCCCGCCTCAGATTCCCCGCCTCAGATTCCCCGCCTCAGATTCCCCACCTCAGATTCCCCGCCTCAGATTCCCTGCCTCTGATTGCCTGCCTCTGATTCCCTGCCTCTGATTCCCTGCCTCTAAATCCCTGCCTCTCATTCACTGCCTCTGATTCCACGCCTCTGATTCCCCGCCTCTCTTTCCGTGTCTCTGATTCCCCGCCTCAGATTCCCTGCCTCACATACCCTCCCTCTCTTTGCCTGCCTCTATTTCCGTGCCTCTTTCTCTGCATCTAGTTTCCCACATCTCATTTGCCCCCTCTGATAACCCGCCTCTGATTCCATGCCTCTGATTCCCCGCCTCTGATTCCCCGCCTCTGATTCCCCGCCTCTGATTCCCTGCCTCAGAATCTCTGCCTCAGATTCCTTGCCTCAGATTCCCTGCCTCTGTTTCCCCGCCTCTGATTCCCCGCCTCTTATTCTCCGCCTCTGATACCCCGCCTCTGATTCCCCGCCTCTGATTCCCTGCCTCTGTATCCCCGCCTCTGATTCCCCGCGTCTGATTCCCCGCCTCAGATTCCCCGGCTCTGATTCCCAGCCTGAGATTCCATGCCTCAGATTCCCTGCCTCAGATTCCCTGCCTCAGATTCACCGCCTCAGATTCCCCGCCTCAGATTCCCCGCCTCAGATTCCCCACCTCAGATTCCCCGCCTCACATTCCCCACCTCAGATTCCCCGCCTCAGATTGCCTGCCTCAGATTCCCTGTCTCAGATTCCCTGCCTCAGATTCCCTTCATCTGATTCCCTTCATCTGATTCCCTGCCTCTGATTCCCTGCCTCTGATTCCCTGCCTCTGATTCCCCGCCTCTGTTTCCCCGCCTCAGATTGCCTGCCTCAGATTCCCTGCCTCAGATTCCCTGCCTCTGATTCCCTGCCTCTAAATCCCTGCCTCTGATTGCCTGCCTCTGATTCCGCGCCTCTGATTCCCCGCCTCTCTTTCCGTGTCTCTGATTCCCCGCCTCAGATTCCCTGCCTCACATACCCTGCCTCTCTTTGCCTGCCTCTATTTCCGTGCCTCTTTCTCTGCATCTAGTTTCCCACATCTCATTTGCCCCCTCTGATAACCCGCCTCTGATTCCATGCCACTGATTCCCCGCCTCTGATTTCCCCGCCTCTGCTTCCCCGCCTCTGATTCCCTGCCTCAGAATCCCTGCCTCAGATTCCTTGCCTCAGATTCCCTGCCTCTGATTCCCCGCCTCTGATTCCCCGCCTCCTATTCCCCGCCTCTGATTCCCCGCCTCTGATTCCCCGCCTCTGATTCCCTGCCTCAGATTCCATGCCTCTGATTGCCTTCCTCTGATTCCCTGCCTCTGATTCCCTCCCTCTGATTCCCTGCCTCTGATTCCCTGCCTCAGATTCCCTGCCTCTGATTCCCTGCCTCTGATTCCGCACGGCTGATTCCACGACTCTCTGACCGTGTCTCTGATTCCCCGCCTCGGATTCCCTGCCTCTGACACCCTGCCTCTCTTTGCCTGCCTCTATTTCCGTGCCTCTTCCTCTGCATCTAGTTTCCCACATCTCAATTGCCCCCTCTGATAACCCACCTCTGATTCCATGCCTCTGATTCCCCACCTCTGATTCCCCGCCTCTGATTCCCTGCCTCAGATTCCCTGCCTCAGATTCCTTGCCTCAGATTCCCTGCCTCTGATTCCCCGCCTCTTATTCCCCGCCTCTGATTCCCCGCTTCTGATTCCCCGCCTCTGATTCCCTGCCTCTGTTTCCCCGCGTCTGATTCCCTGCCTGAGATTCCATGCCTCAGAATCCCCGCCTCAGATTCCCTGCCTCAGATTCCCCGCCTCAGATTCCCCGCCTCAGATTCCCCGGCTCTGATTCCCTGCCTGAGATTCCATGCCTCAGAATCCCCGCCTCAGATTCCCTGCCTCAGATTCCCCGCCTCAGATTCCCCGCCTCAGATTCCCCGCCTCTGATTCCCTGCCTCTGATACCCTGCCTCACTTTGCCTGCCTCTATTTCCGTGCCTCTTTCTCTGCATCTAGTTTCCCACATCTCATTTGCCCCCTCTGATAACCCGCCTCTGATTCCATGCCTCTGATTCACTGCCTCAGATTCCGTGCCTCAGATTTCACGACTCAGATTTACCGCCTCAGATTCCCCGCCTCAGATTCCCTGCCTCAGATTCCATGCCTCAGATTCCCTGCCTCAGATTCCCTGCCTCAGATTCCCTGCCTCCGATTCCCAGCCTCTGAATCCCCGCCTCTGAATCCCCGCCTCTGATTCACCGCCTCTGATTCCCCGCCTCTGATTCCCAGCCTCTGAATCCCCGCCTCTGAATCCCCGCCTCTGATTCCCCGCCTCTGTTTCCCCGCCTCTGATTCCCCCCCTCTGATTCCCCTCCTCTGATTCCAGGCCTCTTATTCCCTGCCTCTGATTCGCCACCTCTGATTGCCTGCCACTGATTGCCCGCCTCTGATTCCCCGCCTCTGATTCACCGCCTCTGATTCCCTGCCTCTGATTCCCCGCCTCTGATTCCCCACCTCTGTCTGTATGCCTCTCTTTCGCCTCCGCTTTTTCCCCTACACTCTTTCCGCGCCTCTCTTTCCCTCCCTCAATTTCAACAACTCTGTTTGATCTGTTCTCTGTACCTCATTTTCAACACACAAGTTCCAACCACTATGTTTCACCCATCACTTTCCCCGCCTCTATTTTTCCGCCTATGTTTACCCGCCTCTGTTTATTCACCTGTTTCACCGCCTCTGTTTCCCCGCCTCTGATTCCCCACCTCTGTCTCGACGCCTCTCTTTCGCCTCCACTCTTTCCCCTCCACTCTTTCCGTGTCTGTCTTTCCCTCCCTCAATTTCAACAACACTGTTTGATCTGTTTTGTGTACCTCATTTTAAACACACAAGTTCCAACCACTATGTTTTGCCCGCCTCTTTCCCCGCCTCTATTTATCCACCTATGTTTAACTGCCTCTGTTTACCCGCCTGTTTCCCCGCCTCTGATTCCCCAACTTTCATTCCCCGCCTCTCTTTCCCTGCCTCTATTTCCGCACCTCTTTCTCTGCCTCTCTTTCCCCACATCTCTTTTCCTCCCGCTGATTCCCCGCCTCTGATTCCCCGCCTCAGATTCCCCGGCTCTGATTCCCTGCCTGAGATTCCCTGCCTCAGATACCCCGCCTCAGATTCCCCGCCTCAGATTCCCCGCCTCAGATTCCCCGCCTCAGATTCCCCGGCTCAGATTCCCCGCCTCAGATTCCCCGCCTCAGATTCCCCGCCTCAGATTCCACTCCTCAGATTCCCCGCCTCAGATTCCCCGCCTCAGATTCCCCGCCTCAGATTCCCCGCCTCAGATTCCCCGCCTCAGATTCCCCGCCTCAGATTCCCCGCCTCAGATTCCCTGCCTCAGATTCCCTGCCTCTGATTGCCTGCCTCTGATTCCCTGCCTCTGATTCCCTGCCTCTGATTCACTGCCTCTGATTCCCTGCCTCTGATTCCCTGCCTCTCATTCCCTGCCTCTGATTCCGAGCCTCTGATTCCACGCCTCTCTTTCCGTATCTCTGATTCCCCGCCTCTGATTCCCTGCCTCTGATACCCTGCCTCTCTTTGCCTGCCTCTATTTCGGTGCCACTTTCTCTGCATCTAGTTTCCCAGATCTCAATTGCCCCCTCTGATTACCCGCCTCTGATTCCATGCCTCTGAATCCCCGCCTCTGATTCCCCGCCTCTAATTCCCTGCCTCTGATTCCCCACCTCTGATTCCCTGCCTAAGATTCCCTGCCTCAGATTCCCTGCGTCCGATTCCCCGCCTCTGATTCCTCGCCTCTGATTCCCCGCCTCTGATTCCCCGCCTCTGAATCCCAGCCTCTGAATCCCCGCCTCTGATTCCCCGCCTCTGTTTCCCCGCCTCGGATTCCCCGCCTCTGATTCCCCGCCTCTGATTCCCTGCCTCTGATTACCCGCCTCCCTTTCCGCGCAACTTTCCCGGCCTCCGTTTCCCCACTTCTCTTTCCCCGCCTCAGATTCCCTGCCTCAGATTCCCTGCCTCAGATTCCCCGCCTCAGATTCCCTGCCTCAGATTCCCTGCCTCAGATCCCTGCCTCCGATTCCCCGCCTCTGATTCCCTGCCTCTTATTCCCCGCCTCTGATTCCCAGCCTCTGAATCCCCGCCTATGAATCCCCGCTTCTGATTCCCAGCCTCTGAATCCCCACCTCTGAATCCCCGCCTCAGATTCCATGCCTCTGATTCCCCGCCTCTGATTCCCCACCTCTGATTGCCTGCCACTGATTGCCCGCCTCTGATTCCCCGCCTCTGATTCCCCACCTCTGTCTCGACGCCTCTCTTTCGCCTCCACTCTTTCCCCTCCACACTTTCCGTGCCTGTCTTTCCCTCCCTCAATTTCAACAACACTGTTTGATCTGTTTTGTGTACCTCATTTTAAACACACAAGTTCCAACCACTATGTTTTGCCCGCCTCTTTCCCCGCCTCAATTTATCCACCTATGTTTACCTGCCTCTGTTTACCCGCCTGTTTCCCCTCCTCTGATTCCCCACCTTTCATTCCCCGCGTCTCTTTCCCTGCCTCTATTTCCGCGCCTCTTTCTCTGACTCTCTTTCCCCACATCTCTTTTCCTCCCCCTGATTCCCCGCCTCTGATTCCCCGCCTCTGATTCCCTGCCTCTGATTCCCCGCCTCTGATTCCCTGCCTCAGATTCCCTGCCTCAGATTCCCTGCCTCAGATTCCCTGCCTCTGATTCCCCGCCTCTGATTCCCCGCCTCTTATTCCCCGCCTCTGATTCCCCGCCTCTGATTCCCCACCTCTGATTCCCTGCCTCAGATTCCCCGGCTCTGATTCCATGCATCAGATTCCCTGCCTCAGATTCCCTGCCTCTGATTCCCCGCCTCTGATTGCCTGCCTCTGATTCCCCGCCTCTGATTCCCTTCCGCAGATTCCCTGCCTCAGATTCCCTGCCTCAGATTCCCTGCCTCTGATTCCCCGCCTTTGATTCCCCAGCTCTTATTCCCCGCCTCTGATTCCCCACCTCTGATTCCGCGCCTCTGATTCCCTGCCTCTCTTTCCCCGCCTCTGATACCCCGCCTCTGATTCCCCGCCTCAGATTCCCCGGCTCTGATTCCCTGCCTGAGATTCCCTGTCTCAGATACCCCGCCTCAGATTCCCCGCCTCAGATTCCCCGCCTCAGATTCCCCGCCTCAGATTCCCAGCCTCAGATTCCCCGCCTCAGATTCCCCGCCTCAGATTCCCCGCCTCAGATTCCCCGCCTCAGATTCCCCTCCTCAGATTCCCCTCCTCAGATTCCCCGCCTCAGATTCCCCGCCTCAGATTCCCCGCCTCAGATTCCCCGCCTCAGGATCCCCGCCTCAGATTCCCCGCCTCAGATTCCCCGCCTCAGATTCCCTGCCTCTGATTGCCTGCCTCTGATTCCCTGCCTCTGATTCCCTGCCTCTGATTCCCTGCCTCTGATTCCCTGACTCTCATTCCCTGCCTCTCATTCCCTGCCTCTGATTCCGAGCCTCTGATTCCACGCCTCTCTTTCCGTATCTCTGATTCCCCGCCTCTGATTCCCTGCCTCTGATACCCTGCCTCTCTTTGCCTGCCTCTATTTCGGTGCCACTTTCTCTGCATCTAGTTTCCCACATCTCATTTGCCCCCTCTGATTACCCGCCTCTGATTCCATGCCTCTGATTCCCCACCTCTGATTCCCCGCCTCTGATTCCTTGCCTCCGATTCCCCGCCTCAGATTCCCCGCCTCAGATTCCCCGCCTCAGATTCCCCGGCTCTGATTCCCACCCTGAGATTCCATGCCTCAGAATCCCCGCCTCAGATTCCCTGCCTCAGATTCCCCGCCTCAGATTCGCTGCCTCTGTTTCCCCGCCTCTGATTCCCCGCCTCTGATTCCCCGCCTCAGATTCCCCGGCTCTGATTCCCTGCCTGAGATTCCCTGCCTCACATACCCCGCCTCAGATTCTCCGCCTCAGATTCCCCGCCTCAGATTCCCCGCCTCTGATTCCCTGCCTCTGATCCCCTGCCTCTCTTTGCCTGCCTCTATTTCGGTGCCTCTTTCTCTGCATCTAGTTTCCCACATCTCATTTGCCCCCACTGATAACCTGCCTCTGATTCCATGCCTCTGATTCCCCGCCTCTGATTCCCCGCCTCTGATTCCCTGCCTCTGATTCCCTGCCTCTGATTCCCTGCCTCAGATTCCTTGCCTCAGATTCCCTGCCTCTTATTCCCCGCCTCTGATTCCCCACCTCTTATTCCCCGCCTCTGATTCCCCGCCTCTGATTCCCTGCCTCTCATTCCCTGCCTCTGATTCCGCACCTCTGATTCCACGCCTCTCTTTCCGTGTCTCTGATTCCCCGCCTCTGATTCCATGCCTCTGATCCCCTGCCTCTCTTTGCCTGCCTCTATTTCCGTGCCTCTTTCTCTGCATCTAGTTTCCCACATCTCATTTGCCCCCTCTGATAACCCGACTCTGATTCCATGCCTCTGATTCACTGCCTCAGATTCACTGCCTCAGATACCCCGACTCAGATTTACCACCTCAGATTCCCCGCCTCAGATTCCCTGCCTCAGATTCCCTGCCTCAGATTCCCTGCCTCAGATTCCCTGCCTCAGATTCCCTGCCTCCTATTCCCCGCCTCTGATTCCCCGCCTCTGATTCCCCGCCTCTGATTCCCAGCCTCTGAATCCCAGCCTCTGAATCCCCGCCTCTGTTTCCCCGCCTCTGATTCCCCGCCTCTGATTCCCCGCCTCTGATTCCACGCCTCTGATTCCCCGCCTCTAATTCCAGGCCTCTTGTTCCCCGCCTCTGATTCCCCACCTCTGATTACCTGCCACTGAATGCCCGCCTCTGATTCCCCGCCTCTGATTCACCACCTCTGATTCCCCGCCTCTGATTCCCCGCCTCTGATTCCCCACCTCTGTCTGTATGCCTCTCTTTCGCCTCCGCTTTTTCCCCTACACTCTTTCCGCGCCTCTCTTTCCCTCCCTCAATTTCAACAACTCTGTTTGATCTGTTCTCTGTACCTCATTTTCAACACACAAGTTCCAACCACTATGTTTCACCCATCACTTTTCCCGCCTCTATTTTTCCGCCTATGTTTACCCGCCTCTGTTTATTCACTTGTTTCACCGCCTCTGATTCCCCGCCTCTGAATCCCCACCTCTGTCTCGACGCCTCTCTTTCGCCTCCACTCTTTCCCCTCCACTCTTTCCGTGTCTGTCTTTCCCTCCCTGAATTTCAACAACACTGTTTGATCTGTTTTGTGTACCTCATTTTAAACACACAAGTTCCAACCACTATGTTTTGCCCGCCTCTTTCCCCGCCTCTATTTATCCACCTATGTTTAACTGCCTCTGTTTACCCGCCTGTTTCCCCGCCTCTGATTCCCCACCTTTCATTCCCCGCCTCTCTTTCCCTGCCTCTATTTCCGCGCCTCTTTCTCTGCCTCTCTTTCCCCACATCTCTTTTCCTCCCGCTGATTCCCCGCCTCTGATTCCCCGCCTCAGATTCCCCGCCTCTGATTCCCCGCCTTTGATTCCCCACCTCTTATTCCCCACCTCTGATTCCCCGCCTCTGATTCCCCGCCTCTGATTCCCTGCCTCTGTTTCCCCGCCTCTGATTCCCCGCTTCTGATTCCCCGCCTCAGATTCCCCGACTCTGATTCCCCGGCTGAGATTCCCTGCCTCAGATACCCCGCCTCAGATACCCCGCCTCAGATTCCCCGCCTCTGATTCCCTGCCTCTGATTCCCTGCCTCTAAATCCCTGCCTCTGATTCCCTGCCTCTGATACCCTGCCTCTCTTTGCCTGCCTCTATTTCGGTGCCTCTTTCTCTGCATCTAGTTTCCCACATCTCATTTGCCCCCTCTGATAATCCGCCTCTGATTCCATGCCTCTGATTCCCCGCCTCTGATTCCCCGCCTCTTATTCCCTGCCTCTGATTCCCCGCCTCTGATTCCCTGCCTCAGATTCCCTGCCTCAGATTCCCTGCCTCAGATTCCCTGCCTCTGATTCCCCGCCTCTGATTCCCCGCCTCTTATACCCCGCCTCTGATTCCCCGCCTCTGATTCCCCGCCTCTGATTCCCTGCCTCTGTTTCCCCGCCTCTGATTCCCCGCCTCTGATTCCCCGCATCAGATTTCCCGGCTCTAATTCACTGCCTGAGAGTCCCTGCCTGAGATTCCCCTCCTCAGATTCCCTGCCTCAGATTCCCCGCCTCAGATTCCCCACCTCATGTTCCCCGCCTCAGATTCCCCATCTCAGATTCCCCGCCTCAGATTCCCCACCTCACATTCCCCGCCTCAGATTCCCTGCCTCAGATTCCCTGCCTCTGATTGCCTTCCTCTGATTCCCTGCCTCTGATTCCCTGCCTCTGATTCCCTGCCTCTGATTCCCTGCCTCTGATTCCCTGCCTCTAATTCCCTGCCTTTGATTCCGCACCTCTGATTCCATGCCTCTCTTTCCGTGTCTCTGATTCCCCGCCTCTGATTCCCTGCCTCTGATACCCTGCCTCTCTTTGCCTGCCTCTATTTCCGTGCCTCTTTCTCTGCATCTAGTTTCCCACATCTCATTTGCAACCCTCTGATAACCCGCCTCTGATTCCATGCCTCTGATTCCCCGCCTCAGATTCCCCACCTCTGATTCCCCGCCTCTGATTCCCTGCCTCAGATTCCCTGCCTCAGATTCCTTTCCTCAGATTCCCTGCCTCTGATTCCCCGCCTCTGATTCCCCACCTCTTATTCCCCGCGTCTGATTCCCCGCCTCTGATTCCACGCCTCTGATTCCCTGCCTCTGTTTCCCCGCCTCTGATTCCCCGGCTCTGATTCCCTGCCTGAGATTCCAAGCCTCAGAATCCCCGCCTCAGATTCCCTGCCTCAGATTCCCTGCCTCAGATTCCCGCCTCAGATTCCCCGCCTCAGATTCCCCGCCTCAGATTCCCTGCCTCAGATTCCCAGCCTCAGATTCCCTGCCTCAGATTCCCTTCATCTGATTCCCTTCATCTGATTCCCTGACTCTGATTCCCTGCCTCTGATTTCCTGCCTCTGATTCCCCACCTCTGATTCCCCGCCTCAGATTCCCTGCCTCAGATTCCCTGCCTCAGATTCCCTGCCTCTGATTCCCTGCCTCAGATTTCCTGCCTCAGATTCCCCGCCTCAGATTCCCTGCCTCTGAATGCCTGCCTCTGATTCCCTGCCTGTGATTCCCTGCCTCTTATTGCCTGCCTCTGATTCCCTGCCTCTGATTCCCTGCCTCTGATTCCCTGCCTCTGATTCCGCACCTCTGATTCCACGCCTCTCTTTCCTTGTCTCTGATTCCCCGCCTATGATTCCCTGCCTCTGATACCCTGCCTCTCTTTGCCTGCCTCTATTTCCGTGCCTCTTTCTCTGCATCTAGTTTCCCACATCTCATTTGCCCCCTCTGATAACACGCCTCTGATTCCATGCCACTGATTCACTGCCTCAGATTCCCTGCCTCAGATACCCCGACTCAGATTTACCACCTCAGATTCCCCGCCTCAGATTCCCTGCCTCAGATTCCCTGCCTCAGATTCCCTGCCTCAGATTCCCTGCCTCAGATTCCCTGCCTCAGATTCCCTGCCTCCGATTCCCCGCCTCTGATTCCCCGCCTCTGATTCCCCGCCTCTGATACCCAGCCTCTGAATCCCCGCCTCTGAATCCCCCCCTCTGATTCCCCGCCTCTGTTTCCCCGCCTCTGATTCCCCGCCTCTAATTCCCCGCCTCTGATTCCACGCCTCTAATTCCCCGCCTCTGATTCCAGGTCTCTTATTCCCCGTCTCTGATTCCCCACCTCTGATTTCCTGCCACTGATTGCCCGCCTCTGATTCCCCGCCTCTGATTCCCCGCCTCTGATTCCCCACCACTGTCTATATACCTCTCTTTCGCCTCAGCTTTTTCCCCTACACTCTTTCCGTGCCTCTCTTTCCCTCCCTCAATTTCAACAACTCTGTTTGATCTGTTCTGTGTACCTCATTTTCAACACACATGTTCCAACCACTATGTTTCACCCATCACTTTCCCCGCCTCTATTTTTCCGCCTATGTTTACACGCCTTGTTTATTCAGCTGTTTCACCGCCTCTGATTCCCCGCCTCTGATTCCCCACCTCTGTCTCGACGCCTCTCTTTCGCCTCCACTCTTTCCCCTCCACTCTTTCCGTGCCTGTCTTTCCCTCCCTCAATTTCAACAACACTGTTTGATCTGTTTTGTGTACCTCATTTTAAACACACAAGTTCTAACCACTATGTTTTGCCCGCCTCTTTCCCCGCCTCTATTTATCCACCTATGTTTAACTGCCTCTGTTTACCCGCCTGTTTCCCCGCCTCTGATTCCCCACCTTTCATTCCCCGCCTCTCTTTCCCTGCCTCTATTTCCGCGCCTCTTTCACTGCCTCTCTTTCCCCACATCTCTTTTCCTCCCGCTGATTCCCCGCCTCTGATTCCCTGCCTCTGATTCCCTGCCTCTGATTCCCCGCCTCTGATTCCCTGCCTCAGATTCCCTGCCTCAGATTCCCTGCCTCAGATTCCCTGCTTCTGATTCCCCGCCTCTGATTCCCCGCCTCTTATTCCCTGCCTCTGATTCCCCGCCTCTGATTCCCCGCCTCTGATTCCCTGCCTCAGATTCCCCGGCTCTGATTCCCTGCATCAGATTCCCTGCCTCAGATTCCCTGCCTCTGATTCCCCGCCTCTGATTCCCTGCCTCTGGTTCCCCGCCTCTGATTCCCTGCCTCAGATTCCCTGCCTCAGATTCCCTGCCTCAGATTCCCCACCTCTGATTCCCCACCTTTGATTCCCCGCCTCTTATTCCCCACCTCTGATTCCCCGCCTCTGATTCCCCGCCTCTGATTCCCTGCCTCTGTTTCCCCGCCTCTGATTCCCCGCCTCTGATTCCCCGCCTCTGATTCCCCGACTCTGATTCCCTGGCTGAGATTCCCTGCCTCAGATACCCCGCCTCAGATACCCCGCCTCAGATTCCCCGCCTCTGATTCCCTGCCTCTGATTCCCTGCCTCTAAATCCCTGCCTCTGATTCCCTGCCTCTGATACCCTGCCTCTCTTTGCCTGCCTCTATTTCGGTGCCTCTTTCTCTGCATCTAGTTTCCCACATCTCATTTGCCCCCTCTGATAACCCGCCTCTGATTCCATGCCTCTGATTCCCCGCCTCTGATTCCCCGCCTCTGATTCCCTGCCTCTGATTCCCCGCCTCTGATTCCCTGCCTCAGATTCCCTGCCTCAGATTCCCTGCCTCAGATTCCCTGCCTCAGATTCCCTGCCTCTGATTCCCCGCCTCTGATTCCCCGCCTCTTATTCCCCGCCTCTGATTCCCCGCCTCTGATTCCCCGCCTCTGATTCCCTGCCTCTGTTTCCCCGCCTCTGATTCCCCGCCTCTGATTCCCCGCATCAGATTTCCCGGCTCTAATTCCCTGCCAGAGATTCCTTGCCTGAGATTCCCCGCCTCAGATTCCCTGCCTCAGATTCCCCGCCTCAGATTCCCCGCCTCATATTCCCCTCCTCAGATTCCCCATCTCAGATTCCCCGCCTCAGATTCCCCGCCTCAGATTCCCCGCCTCAGATTCCCTGCCTCAGATTCCCTGCCTCTGATTGCCTTCCTCTGATTCCCTGCCTCTGATTCCCTGCCTCTGATTCCCTGCCTCTGATTCCCTGCCTCTGATTCCCTGCCTCTAATTCCCTGCCTCTGATTCCGCACCTCTGATTCCACGCCTCTCTTTCCGTGTCTCTGATTCCCTGCCTCTGATTCCCTGCCTCTGATACCCTGCCTCTCTTTGCCTGCCTCTATTTCCGTGCCTCTTTCTCTGCATCTAGTTTCCCACATCTCATTTGCCCTCTCTGATAACACGCCTCTGATTCCATGCCTCTGATTCCCCGCCTCTGATTCCCCGCCTCTGATTCCCCGCCTCTGATTCCCTGCCTCAGATTCCCTGCCTCAGATTCCTTGCCTCAGATTCCCTGCCTCTGATTCCCCGCCTCAGATTCCCCACCTCTTATTCCCCGCCTCTGATTCCCCGCCTCTGATTCCCCGCCTCTGATGCCCTGCCTCTGTTTTCCCGCCTAAGATTCCCTGCCTCAGATTCCCTGCCTCAGATTCCCTGCCTCAGATTCCCTTCATCTGATTCCCTTCATCTGATTCCCTGCCTCTGATTTCCTGCCTCTGATTTCCTGCCTCTGATTCCCCACCTCTGATTCCCCGCCTCAGATTCCCTGCCTCAGATTCCCTGCCTCAGATTCCCTGCCTCTGATTCCCTGCCTCAGATTCCCTGCCTCAGATTCCCTGCCTCAGATTCCCTGCCTTTGATTGCCTGCCTCTGATTCCCTGCCTCTCATTCCCTGCCTCTTATTGCCTGCCTCTGATTCCCTGCCTCTGATTCCCTGGCTCTGATTCCCTGCCTCTGATTCCGCACCTCTGATTCCACGCCTCTCTTTCCTTGTCTCTGATTCCCCGCCTCTGATTCCCTGCCTCTGATACCCTGCCTCTCTTTGCCTGCCTCTATTTCCGTGCCTCTTTCTCTGCATCTAGATTCCCACATCTCATTTGCCCCCTCTGATAACACGCCTCTGATTCCATGCCTCTGATTCACTGCCTCAGATTCCCTGCCTCAGATACACCGACTCAGATTTACCACCTCAGATTCCCCGCCTCAGATTCCCTGCCTCAGATTCCCTGCCTCAGATTCCCTGCCTCATATTCCCTGCCTCAGATTCCCTGCCTCAGATTCCCTGCCTCCGATTCCCCGCCTCTGATTCCCCGCCTCTGATTCCACGCCTCTGATACCCAGCCTCTGAATCCCCGCCTCTGAATCCCCGCCTCTGATTCCCCGCCTCTGTTTCCCCGCCTCTGGTTCCCCGCCTCTAATTCCCCGCCTCTGATTCCACTCCTCTAATTCCCCGCCTCTGATTCCAGGCCTCTTATTCCCCGCCTCTGATTCCCCACCTCTGATTGCCTGCCACTGATTGCCCGCCTCTGATTCCCCGCCTCTGATTCCCCACCACTGTTTATATGCCTCTCTTTCGCCTCAGCTTTTTCCCCTACACTCTTTCCGCGCCTCTCTTTCCCTCCCTCAATTTCAACAACTCTGTTTGATCTGTTCTGTGTACCTCATTTTCAACACACAAGTTCCAACCACTATGTTTCACCCATCACTTTCCCCGCCTCTATTTTTCCGCCTATGTTTACCCGCCTCTGTTTATTCACCTGTTTCACCGCCTCTGATTCCCCGCCTCTGATTCCCCACCTCTGTCTCGACGCCTCTCTTTCGCCTCCACTCTTTCCCCTCCACTCTTTCCGTGCCTGTCTTTCCCTCCCTCAGTTTCAACAACACTGTTTGATCTGTTTTGTGTACCTCATTTTAAACACACAAGTTCCAACCACTATGTTTTGCCCGCCTCTTTCCCCGCCTCTATTTATCCACCTATGTTTAAATGCCTCTGTTTATCCGCCTGTTTCCCCGCCTCTGATTCCCCACCTTTCATTCCCCGCCTCTATTTCCCTGCCTCTATTTCCGCGCCTCTTTCTCTGCCACTCTTTCCCCACATCTCTTTTCCTCCCGCTGATTCCCCGCCTCTGATTCCCCGCCTCTGATTCCCTGCCTCTGATTCCCCGCCTCTGATTCCCTGCCTCAGATTCCCTGCCTCAGATTCCCTGCCTCAGATTTCCTGCTTCTGATTCCCCGCCTCTGATTCCCCGCCTCTTATTCCCCACCTCTGATTCCCCGCCTCTGATTCCCCGCCTCTGATTCCCTGCCTCAGATTCCCCGGCTCTGATTCCCTGCATCAGATTCCCTGCCTCAGATTCCCTGCCTCTGATTCCCCGCCTCTGATTCCCTGCCTCTGATTCCCCACCTCTGATTCACTGCCTCAGATTCCCTGCCTCAGATTCCCTGCCTCAGATTCCCCGGCTCTGATTCCCTGCCTCTGATTCCCCGCCTCTTATTCCCCGCCTCTGATTCCCCGCCTCTGATTCCCCGCCTCTGATTCCCTGCCTCTGTTTCCCCGCCTCTGATTCCCCGCCTCTGATTCCCCGCCTCAGATTCCCCAACTCTGATTCCCTGGCTGAGATTCCCTGCCTCAGATACCCCGCCTCAGATACCCCGCCTCAGATTCCCCGCCTCAGATTCCCCGCCTCAGATTCCCCTCCTCAGATTCCCCGCCTCAGATTCACCGCCTCAGATTCCCCGCCTCAGATTCCCCGCCTCAGATTCCCCGCCTCAGATTCCCCGCCTCCGATTCCCCGCCTCAGATTCCCCACCTCAGATTCCCCGCCTCAGATTCCCCGCCTCAGATTCCCTGCCTCAGATTCCCTGCCTCTGATTGCCTGCCTCTGATTCCCTGCCTCTGATTCCCTGCCTCTGATTCCCTGCCTCTGATTCCCTGCCTCTGATTCCCTGCCTCTGATTCCCTGCCTCTGATTTCGCGCCTCTGATTCCACGCCTCTCTTTCCGTATCTCTGATTCCCTGCCTCTGATTCCCTGCCTCTGATACCCTGCCTCTCTTTGCCTGCCTCTATTTCGGTGCCTCTTTCTCTGCATCTAGTTTCCCACATCTCATTTGCCCCCTCTGATAACCCGCCTCTGATTCCATGCCTCTGATTCCCCGCCTTTGATTCACGCCTCTGATTCCCTGCCTTTGATTCCCTGCCTCTAATGCCCTGCCTCAGATCCCCTGCCTCAGATTCCCTGCCTCAGATTCCCTGCCTCAGATTCCCTGCCTTTGATTCCCCGCCTCTGATTCCCCGCCTCTTATTCCCCGCCTCTGATTCCCCGCCTCTGATTCCCCGCCTCTGATTCCCTGCCTCTGTTTCCCCGCCTCTGATTTCCCGCCTCTGATTCCCCGCCTCAGATTTCCCGGCTCTGATTCCCTGCCTGAGATTCCCTGCCTGAGATTCCCCGCCTCAGATTCCCTGCCTCAGATTCCCAGCCTCAGATTCCCTTCATCTGATTCCCTTCATCTGATTCCCTGCCTCAGATTCCCTGCCTCAGATTCCCTGCCTCTGATTGCCTTCCTCTGATTCCCTGCCTCTGATTCCCTCCCTCTGATTCCCTGCCTCTGATTCCCTGCCTCTGATTCCCTGCCTCTGATTCCCTGCCTCTGATTCCGCACGGCTGATTCCACGCCTCTCTGACCGTGTCTCTGATTCCCCGCCTCTGATTCCCCGCCTCTTATTCCCCGCCTCAGATTCCCTGCCTCTGATTCCCCGCCTCTGATTCCCTGCCTCTGATTCCCCACCTCTGATTCACTGCCTCAGATTCCCTGCCTCAGATTCCCTGCCTCAGATTCCCCGGCTCTGATTCCCTGCCTCTGATTCCCCGCCTCTTATTCCCCGCCTCTGATTCCCCGCCTCTGATTCCCCGCCTCTGATTCCCTGCCTCTGTTTCCCCGCCTCTGATTCCCCGCCTCTGATTCCCCGCCTCAGATTCCCCAACTCTGATTCCCTGGCTGAGATTCCCTGCCTCAGATACCCCGCCTCAGATACCCCGCCTCAGATTCCCCGCCTCAGATTCCCCGCCTCAGATTCCCCTCCTCAGATTCCCCGCCTCAGATTCACCGCCTCAGATTCCCCGCCTCAGATTCCCCGCCTCAGATTCCCCGCCTCAGATTCCCCGCCTCCGATTCCCCGCCTCAGATTCCCCACCTCAGATTCCCCGCCTCAGATTCCCCGCCTCAGATTCCCTGCCTCAGATTCCCTGCCTCTGATTGCCTGCCTCTGATTCCCTGCCTCTGATTCCCTGCCTCTGATTCCCTGCCTCTGATTCCCTGCCTCTGATTCCCTGCCTCTGATTCCCTGCCTCTGATTTCGCGCCTCTGATTCCACGCCTCTCTTTCCGTATCTCTGATTCCCTGCCTCTGATTCCCTGCCTCTGATACCCTGCCTCTCTTTGCCTGCCTCTATTTCGGTGCCTCTTTCTCTGCATCTAGTTTCCCACATCTCATTTGCCCCCTCTGATAACCCGCCTCTGATTCCATGCCTCTGATTCCCCGCCTTTGATTCACGCCTCTGATTCCCTGCCTTTGATTCCCTGCCTCTAATGCCCTGCCTCAGATCCCCTGCCTCAGATTCCCTGCCTCAGATTCCCTGCCTCAGATTCCCTGCCTTTGATTCCCCGCCTCTGATTCCCCGCCTCTTATTCCCCGCCTCTGATTCCCCGCCTCTGATTCCCCGCCTCTGATTCCCTGCCTCTGTTTCCCCGCCTCTGATTTCCCGCCTCTGATTCCCCGCCTCAGATTTCCCGGCTCTGATTCCCTGCCTGAGATTCCCTGCCTGAGATTCCCCGCCTCAGATTCCCTGCCTCAGATTCCCAGCCTCAGATTCCCTTCATCTGATTCCCTTCATCTGATTCCCTGCCTCAGATTCCCTGCCTCAGATTCCCTGCCTCTGATTGCCTTCCTCTGATTCCCTGCCTCTGATTCCCTCCCTCTGATTCCCTGCCTCTGATTCCCTGCCTCTGATTCCCTGCCTCTGATTCCCTGCCTCTGATTCCGCACGGCTGATTCCACGCCTCTCTGACCGTGTCTCTGATTCCCCGCCTCTGATTCCCTGCCTCTGATACCCTGCCTCTCTTTGCCTGCCTCTATTTCCGTGCCTCTTCCTCTGCATCTAGTTTCCCACATCTCAATTGCCCCCTCTGATAACCCACCTCTGATTCCATGCCTCTGATTCCCCGCCTCTGAATCCCTGCCTCTGATTCCCTACCTCAGATTCCCTGCCTCAGATTCCTTGCCTCAGATTCCCTGCCTCTGATTCCCCGCTCTTTATTCCCCGCCTCTGATTCCCCGCCTCTGATTCCCCGCCTCTGATTCCCTGCCTCTGTTTCCCCGCGTCTGATTCCCCGCGTCTGATTCCCCACCTCATATTCCCCGGCTCTGATTCCCTGCCTGAGTTTCCATGCCTCAGAATCCCCGCCTCAGATTCCCTGCCTCAGATTCCCCGCATCAGATTCCCCGCCTCAGATTCCCCGCCTCAGATTCCCTGCCTCAGATTCCCCGCCTCAGATTCCACGCCTCAGATTCCCCACCTCAGATTCCCCGCCTCAGATTCCCCGCCTCAGATTCCCTGCCTCAGATTCCCAGCCTCAGATTCCCTTATTCTGATTCCCTTCATCTGATTCCCTGCCTCTGATTCCCTGCCTCTGATTCCCTGCCTCTGATTCCCCGCCTCTGATTCCCTGCCTCTGATTCCCTGCCTCTGATTGCCTGCCTCTGATTCCCTGCCTCTGATTCCCTGCCTCTGATTCCCTGCCTCTGATTCCGCACCTCTGATTCCACGCCTCTCTTTCCTTGTCTCTGATTCCCTGCCTCTGATTCCCTGCCTCTGATACCCTGCCTCTCTTTGCCTGCCTCTATTTCCGTGCCTCTTTCTCTGCATCTAGTTTCCCACATCTCATTTGCCCCCTCTGATAACCCGCCTCTGATTCCATGCCTCTGATTCACTGTCTCAGATCCCCTGCCTCAGATACCCCAACTCAGATTTACCGCCTCAGATTCCCCGCCTCAGATTCCCTGCCTCAGATTCCCTGCCTCAGATTCCCTGCCTCAGATTCCCTGCCTCAGATTCCCTGCCTCCGATTCCCCGCCTCTGATTCCCCGCCTCTGATTCCCCGCCTCTGATTCCCAGCCTCTGAATCCACGCCTCTGAATCCCCGCCTCTGAATCCGCGCCTCTGATTCCCCACGTCTGATTCCCCGCCTCAGATTCCCCGGCTCTGATTCCCTGCCTGAGATTCCATGCCTCAGATTCCCCGCCTCAGATTCCCTGCCTCAGATTCCCCGGCTCAGATTCCCCACCTCAGATTCCCCGCCTCAGATTCCCCGCCTCAGATTCCCAGCCTCAGATTCCCCGCCTCAGATTCTCCACCTCAGATTCCCCGCCTCAGATTCCCTGCCTCAGATTCCCTGCCTCAGTTTCCCTGCCTCAGCTTCCCTTCATCTGATTCCCTTCATCTGATTCCCTGCCTCTGATTCCCTGCCTCTTATTCCCTGGCTCTGATTCCCCACCTCTGATTCCCTGCCTCTGATTCCCCGCCTCTGATTCCCTGCCTCAGATTCCCTGCCTCAGATTCCCTGCCTCAGATTCCCTGCCTCTGATTCCCCGCCTCTGATTCCCCGCCTCTTATTCCCCGCCTCTGATTCCCCGCCTCTGATTCCCCGTGTCTGATTCCCTGCCTCAGATTCCTCGGCTCTGATTCCCTGCATCAGATTCCCTGCCTCAGATTCCCTGCCTCTGATTCCCCGCCTCTGATTCCCTGCCTCTTATTCCCCGCCTCTGATTCCTGCCTCAGATTCCCTGCCTCAGATTCCCTGCCTCAGATTCCCTGCCTCAGATTCCCTGCCTCTGATTCCCTGCCTCAGATTCCCTGCCTCTGATTCCCTGCCTCTGATTCCCTGCCTCTGATTCCCTGCCTCTGATTCCGCAACTCTGATTCCACGCCTCTCTTTCCTTGTCTCTGATTCCCCGCCTCTGATTCCCTGCCTCTGATACCCTGCCTCACTTTGCCTGCCTCTATTTCCGTGCCTCTTTCTCTGCATCTAGTTTCGCACATCTCATTTGCCCCCTCTGATAACCCGCCTCTGATTCCATGCCTCTGATTCACTGCCTCAGATTCCGTGCCTCAGATTCCCCGACTCAGATTTACCGCCTCAGATTCCCCGCCTCAGATTCCCTGCCTCAGATTCCATGCCTCAGATTCCCTGCCTCAGATTCCCTGCCTCAGATTCCCTGCCTCCGATTCCCCGCCTCTGATTCCCCGCCTCTGATTCCCCGCCTCTGATTCCCAGCCTCTGAATCCCCGCCTCTGAATCCTCGCCTCTGATTCCCCGCCTCTGTTTCCCCGCCTCTGATTCCCCGCCTCTGATTCCCCTCCTCTGATTCCACGCCTCTGATTCCCCGCCTCTGATTCCAGGCCTCTTATTCCCCACCTCTGATTCCCCACCTCTGATTGCCTGCCACTGATTGCCCGCCTCTGATTCCCCGCCTCTGATTCCCCGCCTCTGATTCCCCACCTCTGTCTGTATGCCTCTCTTTCGCCTCCGCTTTTTCCCCTACACTCTTTCCGCGCCTCTCTTTCCCTCCCTCAATTTCAACAACTCTGTTTGATCTGTTCTGTGTACCTCATTTTCAACACACAAGTTCCAACCACTATGTTTCACCCATCACTTTCACCGCCTCTATTTTTCCACCTATGTTTACCCGCCTCTGTTTACCCACCTGTTTCACCGCCTCTGAATCCCCGCCTCTGATTCCCCACCTCTGTCTCGACGCCTCTCTTTCGCCTCCACTCTTTCCACTCCACTCTTTCCTTGCCTGTCTTTCCCTCCCTCAATTTCAACAACACTGTTTGATCTGTTTTGTGTACCTGATTTTAAACACACAAGTTCCAACCACTATGTTTTGCCCGCCTCTTTCCCCGCCTCTATTTATCCACCTGTTTACCTGCCTCTGTTTACCCGCCTGTTTCCCCACCTCTGATTCCCCACCTTTCATTCCCCGCCTCTCTTTCCCTGCCTCTATTTCCGCGCCTCTTTCTCTGCCTCTCTTTCACCACAACGCTTTTCCTCCCGCTGATTCCCTGCCTTTGATTCCCTGCCTCTGATTCCCTGCCTCTGATTCCCCGCCTCTGATTCCCTGCCTCAGATTCCCTGCCTCAGATTCCCTGCCTCAGATTCCCTGCCTCTGATTCCCCGCCTCTGATTCCCCGCCTCTTATTCCCCGCCTCTGATTCCCCGCCTCTGATTCCCCGTGTCTGATTCCCTGCCTCAGATTCCCCGGCTCTGATTCCCTGCATCAGATTCCCTGCCTCAGATTCCCTGCCTCTGATTCCCTGCCTCTGATTCCCTGCCTCTGATTCCCCGCCTCTGATTCCTGCCTCAGATTCCCTGCCTCAGATTTCCTGCCTCAGATTCACTGCTTCTGATTCCCCGCCTTTGATTCCCCGCCTCTTAATCCCCGCCTCTGAATCCCAGCCTCTCATTCCCCGCCTCTGATTACCTGCCTCTGTTTCCCCGCCTCTGATTCCCAGCCTCTGATTCCCCACCTCAGATTCCCAGCCTCAGATTCCCTGCCTCAGATTCCCCGCCTCAGATTCCCTGCCTCAGATTCCACGCCTCAGATTCCCCGCATCAGATTCCCCGCCTCAGATTCCCCGCCTCAGATTCCCCGCCTCAGATTCCCCGCCTCAGATTCCCCGCCTCAGATTCCCCGCCTCAGATTCCCCGCCTCAGATTCCCCGCCTCAGATTCCCTGCCTCTGATTGCCTGCCTCTTATTGCCTGCCTCTGATTCCCTGCCTCTGATTCCCTGCCTCTGATTCCCTGCCTCTGATTCCCGGCCTCTGATTCCCTGCCTCTGATTCCGCGTCTCTGATTCCACGCCTCTCTTTCCGTATCTCTGATTCCTTGCCTCTGATTCTCTGCCTCTGATACCCTGCCTCTCTTTGCCTGCCTCTGATTGCCTGCCTCTGATTCCCTGCCTCTGATTCCCTGCCTCTGATTCCCTGCCTCTGATTCCCGGCCTCTGATTCCCTGCCTCTGATTCCGCGCCTCTGATTCCACGCCTCTCTTTCCGTATCTCTGATTCCCTGCCTCTGTTTCCCAGCCTCTGATTCCCCGCCTCTGATTCCCCGCCTCAGATTCCCCGGCTCTGATTCCCTGCCTGAGATTCCCTGCCTCAGATTCCCTGCCTGAGATTCCCTGCCTCAGAATCCCCGCCTCAGATTCCCTGCCTCAGATTCCCCGCCTCAGATTCCCCGCCTCAGATTCCCCGCCTCAGATTCCCCGCCTCAGATTCCCCGCCTCAGATTCCCCGCCTCAGATTCCCCACCTCAGATTCCCCGCCTCAGATTCCCTGCCTCTGATTGCCTGCCTCTGATTCCCTGCCTCTGATTCCCTGCCTCTAAATCCCTGCCTCTGATTCACTGCCTCTGATTCCACGCCTCTGATTCCCCGCCTCTCTTTCCGTGTCTCTGATTCCCCGCCTCAGATTCCCTGCCTCACATACCCTCCCTCTCTTTGCCTGCCTCTATTTCCGTGCCTCTTTCTCTGCATCTAGTTTCCCACATCTCATTTGCCCCCTCTGATAACCCGCCTCTGATTCCATGCCTCTGATTCCCCGCCTCTGATTCCCCGCCTCTGATTCCCCGCCTCTGATTCCCTGCCTCAGAATCCCTGCCTCAGATTCCTTGCCTCAGATTCCCTGCCTCTGTTTCCCCGCCTCTGATTCCCCGCCTCTTATTCCCCGCCTCTGATACCCCGCCTCTGATTCCCCGCCTCTGATTCCCTGCCTCTGTATCCCCGCCTCTGATTCCCCGCGTCTGATTCCCCGCCTCAGATTCCCCGGCTCTGATTCCCAGCCTGAGATTCCATGCCTCAGATTCCCTGCCTCAGATTCCCTGCCTCAGATTCACCGCCTCAGATTCCCCGCCTCAGATTCCCCACCTCAGATTCCCCGCCTCACATTCCCCACCTCAGATTCCCCGCCTCAGATTGCCTGCCTCAGATTCCCTGTCTCAGATTCCCTGCCTCAGATTCCCTTCATCTGATTCCCTTCATCTGATTCCCTGCCTCTGATTCCCTGCCTCTGATTCCCTGCCTCTGATTCCCCGCCTCTGTTTCCCCGCCTCAGATTGCCTGCCTCAGATTCCCTGCCTCAGATTCCCTGCCTCTGATTCCCTGCCTCTAAATCCCTGCCTCTGATTGCCTGCCTCTGATTCCGCGCCTCTGATTCCCCGCCTCTCTTTCCGTGTCTCTGATTCCCCGCCTCAGATTCCCTGCCTCACATACCCTGCCTCACTTTGCCTGCCTCTATTTCCGTGCCTCTTTCTCTGCATCTAGTTTCCCACATCTCATTTGCCCCCTCTGATAACCCGCCTCTGATTCCATGCCACTGATTCCCCGCCTCTGATTTCCCCGCCTCTGCTTCCCCGCCTCTGATTCCCTGCCTCAGAATCCCTGCCTCAGATTCCTTGCCTCAGATTCCCTGCCTCTGATTCCCCGCCTCTGATTCCCCGCCTCCTATTCCCCGCCTCTGATTCCCCGCCTCTGATTCCCCACCTCTGATTCCCTGCCTCAGATTCCCTGCCTCTGATTGCCTTCCTCTGATTGCCTGCCTCTGATTCCCTCCCTCTGATTCCCTGCCTCTGATTCCCTGCCTCAGATTCCCTGCCTCTGATTCCCTGCCTCTGATTCCGCACGGCTGATTCCACGCCTCTCTGACCGTGTCTCTGATTCCCCGCCTCGGATTCCCTGCCTCTGACACCCTGCCTCTCTTTGCCTGCCTCTATTTCCGTGCCTCTTCCTCTGCATCTAGTTTCCCACATCTCCATTGCCCCCTCTGATAACCCACCTCTGATTCCATGCCTCTGATTCCCCACCTCTGATTCCCCGCCTCTGATTCCCTGCCTCAGATTCCCTGCCTCAGATTCCTTGCCTCAGATTCCCTGCCTCTGATTCCCCGCCTCTTATTCCCCGCCTCTGATTCCCCGCCTCTGATTCCCCGCCTCTGATTCCCTGCCTCTGTTTCCCCGCGTCTGATTCCCTGCCTGAGATTCCATGCCTCAGAATCCCCGCCTCAGATTCCCTGCCTCAGATTCCCCGCCTCAGATTCCCCGCCTCAGATTCCCCGGCTCTGATTCCCTGCCTGAGATTCCATGCCTCAGAATCCCCGCCTCAGATTCCCTGCCTCAGATTCCCCGCCTCAGATTGCCCGCCTCAGATTCCCCGCCTCTGATTCCCTGCCTCTGATACCCTGCCTCACTTTGCCTGCCTCTATTTCCGTGCCTCTTTCTCTGCATCTAGTTTCCCACATCTCATTTGCCCCCTCTGATAACCCGCCTCTGATTCCATGCCTCTGATTCACTGCCTCAGATTCCGTGCCTCAGATTTCCCGACTCAGATTTACCGCCTCAGATTCCCCGCCTCAGATTCCCTGCCTCAGATTCCATGCCTCAGATTCCCTGCCTCAGATTCCCTGCCTCAGATTCCCTGCCTCCGATTCCCAGCCTCTGAATCCCCGCCTCTGAATCCCCGCCTCTGATTCACCGCCTCTGATTCCCCGCCTCTGATTCCCAGCCTCTGAATCCCCGCCTCTGAATCCCCGCCTCTGATTCCCCGCCTCTGTTTCCCCGCCTCTGATTCCCCCCCTCTGATTCCCCTCCTCTGATTCCAGGCCTCTTATTCCCCGCCTCTGATTCGCCACCTCTGATTGCCTGCCACTGATTGCCCGCCTCTGATTCCCCGCCTCTGATTCCCCACCTCTGTCTGTATGCCTCTCTTTCGCCTCCGCTTTTTCCCCTACACTCTTTCCGCGCCTCTCTTTCCCTCCCTCAATTTCAACAACTCTGTTTGATCTGTTCTCTGTACCTCATTTTCAACACACAAGTTCCAACCACTATGTTTCACCCATCACTTTCCCCGCCTCTATTTTTCCGCCTATGTTTACCCGCCTCTGTTTATTCACCTGTTTCACCGCCTCTGTTTCCCCGCCTCTGATTCCCCACCTCTGTCTCGACGCCTCTCTTTCGCCTCCACTCTTTCCCCTCCACTCTTTCCGTGTCTGTCTTTCCCTCCCTCAATTTCAACAACACTGTTTGATCTGTTTTGTGTACCTCATTTTAAACACACAAGTTCCAACCACTATGTTTTGCCCGCCTCTTTCCCCGCCTCTATTTATCCACCTATGTTTAACTGCCTCTGTTTACCTGCCTGTTTCCCCGCCTCTGATTCCCCAACTTTCATTCCCCGCCTCTCTTTCCCTGCCTCTATTTCCGCACCTCTTTCTCTGCCTCTCTTTCCCCACATCTCTTTTCCTCCCGCTGATTCCCCGCCTCTGATTCCCCGCCTCAGATTCCCCGGCTCTGATTCCCTGCCTGAGATTCCCTGCCTCAGATACCCCGCCTCAGATTCCCCGCCTCAGATTCCCCGCCTCAGATTCCCCGCCTCAGATTCCCCGCCTCAGATTCCCCGCCTCAGATTCCCCGCCTCAGATTCCCCGCCTCAGATTCCACTCCTCAGATTCCCCGCCTCAGATTCCCCGCCTCAGATTCCCCGCCTCAGATTCCCCGCCTCAGATTCCCCGCCTCAGATTCCCCGCCTCAGATTCCCCGCCTCAGATTCCCTGCCTCAGATTCCCTGCCTCTGATTGCCTGCCTCTGATTCCCTGCCTCTGATTCCCTGCCTCTGATTCACTGCCTCTGATTCCCTGCCTCTGATTCCCTGCCTCTCATTCCCTGCCTCTGATTCCGAGCCTCTGATTCCACGCCTCTCTTTCCGTATCTCTGATTCCCCGCCTCTGATTCCCTGCCTCTGATACCCTGCCTCTCTTTGCCTGCCTCTATTTCGGTGCCACTTTCTCTGCATCTAGTTTCCCACATCTCAATTGCCCCCTCTGATTACCCGCCTCTGATTCCATGCCTCTGAATCCCCGCCTCTGATTCCCCGCCTCTGATTCCCTGCCTCTGATTCCCCACCTCTGATTCCCTGCCTAAGATTCCCTGCCTCAGATTCCCTGCGTCCGATTCCCCGCCTCTGATTCCTCGCCTCTGATTCCCCGCCTCTGATTCCCCGCCTCTGAATCCCAGCCTCTGAATCCCCGCCTCTGATTCCCCGCCTCTGTTTCCCCGCCTCGGATTCCCCGCCTCTGATTCCCCGCCTCTGATTCCCTGCCTCTGATTACCCGCCTCCCTTTCCGCGCAACTTTCCCGGCCTCCGTTTCCCCACTTCTCTTTCCCCGCCTCAGATTCCCTGCCTCAGATTCCCTGCCTCAGATTCCCCGCCTCAGATTCCCTGCCTCAGATTCCCTGCCTCAGATCCCTGCCTCCGATTCCCCGCCTCTGATTCCCTGCCTCTTATTCCCCGCCTCTGATTCCCAGCCTCTGAATCCCCGCCTATGAATCCCCGCTTCTGATTCCCAGCCTCTGAATCCCCACCTCTGAATCCCCGCCTCAGATTCCATGCCTCTGATTCCCCGCCTCTGATTCCCCACCTCTGATTGCCTGCCACTGATTGCCCGCCTCTGATTCCCCGCCTCTGATTCCCCACCTCTGTCTCGACGCCTCTCTTTCGCCTCCACTCTTTCCCCTCCACACTTTCCGTGCCTGTCTTTCCCTCCCTCAATTTCAACAACACTGTTTGATCTGTTTTGTGTACCTCATTTTAAACACACAAGTTCCAACCACTATGTTTTGCCCGCCTCTTTCCCCGCCTCAATTTATCCACCTATGTTTACCTGCCTCTGTTTACCCGCCTGTTTCCCCTCCTCTGATTCCCCACCTTTCATTCCCCGCGTCTCTTTCCCTGCCTCTATTTCCGCGCCTCTTTCTCTGACTCTCTTTCCCCACATCTCTTTTCCTCCCCCTGATTCCCCGCCTCTGATTCCCCGCCTCTGATTCCCTGCCTCTGATTCCCCGCCTCTGATTCCCTGCCTCAGATTCCCTGCCTCAGATTCCCTGCCTCAGATTCCCTGCCTCTGATTCCCCGCCTCTGATTCCCCGCCTCTTATTCCCCGCCTCTGATTCCCCGCCTCTGATTCCCCACCTCTGATTCCCTGCCTCAGATTCCCCGGCTCTGATTCCATGCATCAGATTCCCTGCCTCAGATTCCCTGCCTCTGATTCCCCGCCTCTGATTGCCTGCCTCTGATTCCCCGCCTCTGATTCCCTGCCGCAGATTCCCTGCCTCAGATTCCCTGCCTCAGATTCCCTGCCTCTGATTCCCCGCCTTTGATTCCCCAGCTCTTATTCCCCGCCTCTGATTCCCCACCTCTGATTCCGCGCCTCTGATTCTCTGCCTCTCTTTCCCCGCCTCTGATTCCCCAACTCTGATTCCCCGCCTCAGATTCCCCGGCTCTGATTCCCTGCCTGAGATTCCCTGTCTCAGATACCCCGCCTCAGATTCCCCGCCTCAGATTCCCCGCCTCAGATTCCCCGCCTCAGATTCCCAGCCTCAGATTCCCCGCCTCAGATTCCCCGCCTCAGATTCCCCGCCTCAGATTCCCCGCCTCAGATTCCCCTCCTCAGATTCCCCTCCTCAGATTCCCCGCCTCAGATTCCCCGCCTCAGATTCCCCGCCACAGATTCCCCGCCTCAGGATCCCCGCCTCAGATTCCCCGCCTCAGATTCCCCGCCTCAGATTCCCTGCCTCTGATTGCCTGCCTCTGATTCCCTGCCTCTGATTCCCTGCCTCTGATTCCCTGCCTCTGATTCCCTGACTCTCATTCCCTGCCTCTCATTCCCTGCCTCTGATTCCGAGCCTCTGATTCCACGCCTCTCTTTCCGTATCTCTGATTCCCCACCTCTGATTCCCTGCCTCTGATACCCTGCCTCTCTTTGCCTGCCTCTATTTCGGTGCCACTTTCTCTGCATCTAGTTTCCCACATCTCATTTGCCCCCTCTGATTACCCGCCTCTGATTCCATGCCTCTGATTCCCCGCCTCTGATTCCCCGCCTCTGATTCCTTGCCTCCGATTCCCCGCCTCAGATTCCCCGCCTCAGATTCCCCGCCTCAGATTCCCCGGCTCTGATTCCCACCCTGAGATTCCATGCCTCAGAATCCCCGCCTCAGATTCCCTGCCTCAGATTCCCCGCCTCAGATTTGCTGCCTCTGTTTCCCCGCCTCTGATTCCCCGCCTCTGATTCCCCACCTCAGATTCCCCGGCTCTGATTCCCTGCCTGAGATTCCCTGCCTCACATACCCCGCCTCAGATTCTCCGCCTCAGATTCCCCGCCTCAGATTCCCCGCCTCTGATTCCCTGCCTCTGATCCCCTGCCTCTCTTTGCCTGCCTCTATTTCGGTGCCTCTTTCTCTGCATCTAGTTTCCCACATCTCATTTGCCCCCACTGATAACCTGCCTCTGATTCCATGCCTCTGATTCCCCGCCTCTGATTCCCCGCCTCTGATTCCCTGCCTCTGATTCCCTGCCTCTGATTCCCTGCCTCAGATTCCTTGCCTCAGATTCCCTGCCTCTGATTCCCCGCCTCTGATTCCCCACCTCTTATTCCCCGCCTCTGATTCCCCGCCTCTGATTCCCTGCCTCTCATTCCCTGCCTCTGATTCCGCACCTCTGATTCCACGCCTCTCTTTCCGTGTCTCTGATTCCCCGCCTCTGATTCCATGCCTCTGATCCCCTGCCTCTCTTTGCCTGCCTCTATTTCCGTGCCTCTTTCTCTGCATCTAGTTTCCCACATCTCATTTGCCCCCTCTGATAACCCGACTCTGATTCCATGCCTCTGATTCACTGCCTCAGATTCCCTGCCTCAGATACCCCGACTCAGATTTACCACCTCAGATTCCCCGCCTCAGATTCACTGCCTCAGATTCCCTGCCTCAGATTCCCTGCCTCAGATTCCCTGCCTCAGATTCCCTGCCTCCGATTCCCCGCCTCTGATTCCCCGCCTCTGATTCCCCGCCTCTGATTCCCAGCCTCTGAATCCCAGCCTCTGAATCCCCGCCTCTGTTTCCCCGCCTCTGATTCCCCGCCTCTGATTCCCCGCCTCTGATTCCACGCCTCTGATTCCCCGCCTCTAATTCCAGGCCTCTTGTTCCCCGCCTCTGATTCCCCACCTCTGATTACCTGCCACTGATTGCCCGCCTCTGATTCCCCGCCTCTGATTCACCACCTCTGATTCCCCGCCTCTGATTCCCCGCCTCTGATTCCCCACCTCTGTCTGTATGCCTCTCTTTCGCCTCCGCTTTTTCCCCTACACTCTTTCCACGCCTCTCTTTCCCTCCCTCAATTTCAACAACTCTGTTTGATCTGTTCTCTGTACCTCATTTTCAACACACAAGTTCCAACCACTATGTTTCACCCATCACTTTTCCCGCCTCTATTTTTCCGCCTATGTTTACCCGCCTCTGTTTATTCACTTGTTTCACCGCCTCTGATTCCCCGCCTCTGAATCCCCACCTCTGTCTCGACGCCTCTCTTTCGCCTCCACTCTTTCCCCTCCACTCTTTCCGTGTCTGTCTTTCCCTCCCTCAATTTCAACAACACTGTTTGATCTGTTTTGTGTACCTCATTTTAAACACACAAGTTCCAACCACTATGTTTTGCCCGCCTCTTTCCCCGCCTCTATTTATCCACCTATGTTTAACTGCCTCTGTTTACCCGCCTGTTTCCCCGCCTCTGATTCCCCACCTTTCATTCCCCGCCTCTCTTTCCCTGCCTCTATTTCCGCGCCTCTTTCTCTGCCTCTCTTTCCCCACATCTCTTTTCCTCCCGCTGATTCCCCGCCTCTGATTCCCCGCCTCTGATTCCCTGCCTCTGATGCCCCGCCTCTGATTCCCTGCCTCAGATTCCCTGCCTCAGATTCCCTGCCTCAGATTCCCTGCCTCTGATTCCCCGCCTCTGATTCCCCGCCTCTTATTCCCCGCCTCTGATTCCCCGCCTCTGATTCCCCGCCTCTGATTCCCTGCCTCAGATTCCCCGGCTCTGATTCCCTGCATCAGATTCCCTGCCTCAGATTCCCTGCCTCTGATTCCCCGCCTCTGATTCCCTGCCTCTGATTCCCCGCCACTGATTCCCTGCCTCAGATTCCCTGCCTCAGATTCCCTGCCTCAGATTCCCCGCCTCTGATTCCCTGCCTCAGATTCCCTGCGTCAGATTCCCTGCCTCAGATTCCCCGCCTCTGAATCCCGGCCTCTGATTCCCTGTCTCTGTTTCCCCGCCTCTGATTCCCCGCCTCTGATTCCCCGCCTCAGATTCCCCGGCTCTGATTCCCTGCCTGAGATTCCCCGCCTCAGATTAAACGCCTCAGATTCCCCGCCTCAGATTCCCCGCCTCAGATTCCCCGCCTCAGATTTCCCGCTTCAGATTCCCCGCCTCAGATTCCCCGTATCAGGTTCCCCGCCTCAGATTCCCCGCCTCAGATTCCCCGCCTCAGATTCCCCGCCTCAGATTCCCTGCCTCAGATTCCCTGCCTCTGATTGCCTGCCTCTGATACCCTGCATCTGATTCCCTGCCTCTGATTCACTGCCTCTGATTCCCTGCCTCTGATTCCCTGCCTCTGATTCCCTGCCTCTGATCCTGCGCCTCTGATTCCACGCCTCTCTTTCCGTATCTCTGATTCCCCGCCTCTGATTCCCTGCCTCTGATACCCTGCCTCTCTTTGCCTGCCTCTATTTCGGTGCCTCTTTCTCTGCATCTAGTTTCCCACATCTCATTTGCCCCCTCTGATAACCCGCCTCTGATTCCATGCCTCTGATTCCCCGCCTTTGATTCCCCACCTCTGATTCCCTGCCTTTGATTCCCCGCCTCTGATTCCCTGCCTCAGATTCCCTGCCTCAGATTCCCTGCCTCAGATTCCCTGCCTCAGATTCCCTGCCTCTGATTCCCCGCCTCTGATTCCCCGCCTCTTATTCCCCGCCTCTGATTCCCCGCCTCTGATTCCCCGCCTCTGATTCCCTGCCTCTGTTTCCCCGCCTCTGATTCCCCGCCTCTGATTCCCCGCCTCAGATTTCCCGGCTCTGATTCCCTGCCTGAGATTCCCTGCCTGAGATTCCCCGCATCAGATTCCCTGCCTCAGATTCCCCGCCTCAGATTCCCCGCCTCAGATTCCCCGCCTCAGATTCCCCGTCTCAGATTCCCCGCCTCAGATTCCCCGCCTCAGATTCCCCGCCTCAGATTCCCTGCCTCAGATTCCCTGCGTCTGATTGCCTTCCTCTGATTCCCTGCCTCTGATTCCCTGCCTCTGATTCCCTGCCTCTGATTCCCTGCCTCTGATTCCCTGCCTCTGATTCCCTGCCTCTGATTTCGCACCTCTGATTCCACGCATCTCTGACCGTGTCTCTGATTCCCCGCCTCTGATTCCCTGCCTCTGATACCCTGCCTCTCTTTGCCTGCCTCTATTTCCGTGCCTCTTCCTCTGCATCTAGTTTCCCACATCTCATTTGCCCCCTCTGATAACCCACCTCTGATTCCATGCCTCTGATTCCCCTCCTCTGATTCCCCGCCTCTGATTCCCTGCCTCAGATTCCCTGCCTCAGATTCCTTGCCTCAGATTCCCTGCCTCTGATTCCCCGCCTCTGATACCCCGCCTCTTATTCCCCGCCTCTGTTTCCCTGCCTCTGATTCCCCGCGTCTGATTCCCCACCTCAAATTCCCCGGCTGTGATTCCCTGCCTGAGATTCCATGCCTCAGAATCACCGCCTCAGATTCCCTGCCTCAGATTCCCCGCCTCAGATTCCCCGCATCAGATTCCCCGCCTCAGATTCCCTGCCTCAGATTCCCCGCCTCAGATTCCCCGCCTCAGATTCCCCGCCTCAGATTCCCCGCCTCAGATTCCCTGCCTCAGATTCCCTGCCTCAGATTCCCTGCCTCAGATTCCCTTCATCTGATTGCCTGCCTCTGATTCCCTGCCTCTGATTCCCTGCCTCTGATTCCCTGCCTCTGATTCCCTGCCTCTGATTCCCTGCCTCTGATTGCCTGCCTCTGATTCCCTGCCTCTGATTCCCTGCCTCTGATTCCCTGCCTCTGATTCCGCGCCTCTGATTCCACGCCTCTCTTTCCTTGTCTCTGATTCCCCGCCTCTGATTCCCTGCCTCTGATACCCAGCCTCTCTTTGCCTGCCTCTATTTCCGTGCCTCTTTCTCTGCATCTAGTTTCCCACATCTCATTTGCCCCCTCTGATAACCCGCCTCTGATTCCATGCCTCTGATTCACTGCCTCAGATCCCCTGCCTCAGATACCCCGACTCAGATTTACCGCCTCAGATTCCCCGCCTCAGATTCCCTGCCTCAGATTCCCTGCCTCAGATTCCCTGCCTCCGATTCCCCGCCTCTGATTCCCCGCCTCTGATTCCCCGCCTCTGATTCCCAGCCTCTGAATCCTCGCCTCTGAATCCCCGCCTCTGATTCCCCGCCTCTGTTTCCCCGCCTCTGATTCCCCGCCTCTGATTCCCCGCCTCTGATTCCATGCCTCTGATTCCCCGCCTCTGATTCCAGGCCTCCTATTCCCCGCCTCTGATTCCCCACCTCTGATTGCCTGCCACTGATTGCCCGCCTCTGATTTCCCGCCTCTGATTCCCCGCCTCTGATTCCCCACCTCTGTCTGTATGCCTCTCTTTCGCCTCCGCTTTTTCCCCTACACTCTTTCCGCGCCTCTCTTTCCCTCCCTCAATTTCAACAACTCTGTTTGATCTGTTCTCTGTACCTCATTTTCAACACACAAGTTCCAACAACTATGTTTCACCCATCACTTTCCCCGCCTCTATGTTTCCGCCTATGTTTACCCGCCTCTGTTTACCCACCTGTTTCACCGCCTATGATTCCCCGCCTCAGATTCCCCACCTCTGTCTCGACGCCTCTCTTTCGCCTCCACTCTTTCCCCTCCACTCTTTCCGTGCCTGTCTTTCCCTCCCTCAATTTCAACAACACTGTTTGATCTGTTTTGTGTACCTCATTTTAAACACACAAGTTCCAACCACTATGATTTGCCCGCCTCTTTCCCCGCCTCTATTTATCCACCTATGTTTACCTGCCTCTGTTTACCCGCCTGTTTCCCCGCCTCTGATTCCCCACCTTTCATTCCCTGCCTCTCTTTCTCTGCCTCTCTTTCCCCACATCTCTTTTCCTCCCCCTGATTCCCCGCCTCTGATTCCCCGCCTCTGATTCCCTGCCTCTGATTCCCCGCCTCTGATTCCCTGCCTCAGATTCCCTACCTCAGATTCCCTGCCTCAGATTCCCTGCCTCAGATTCCCCGCCTCTGATTCCCCGCCTCTTATTCCCCGCCTCTGATTCCCCTCCTCTGATTCCCCACCTCTGATTCCCTGCCTCAGATTCCCCGGCTCTGATTCCCTGCATCAGATTCCCTGCCTCAGATTCCCTGCCTCTGATTCCCCGCCCCTGATTCCCTGCCTCTGATTCCCCGCCTCTGATTCCCTGCCTCAGATTCCCTGCCTCAGATTCCCTGCCTCAGATTCCCTGCCTGTGATTCCCCGCCTTTGATTCCCCACCTCTTATTCCCCGCCTCTGATTCCCCACCTCTGATTCCGTGCCTCTGATTCCCTGCCTCTGTTTCCCCGCCTCTGATTCCCCGCCTCTGATTCCCCGCCTCAGATTCCCCGGCTCTGATTCCCTGCCTGAGATTCCATGCCTCACATACCCCGCCTCAGATTCCCCGCCTCAGATTCCCCGCCTCAGATTCCCCGCCTCAGATTCCCCGCCTCAGATTCCCCGCCTCAGATTCCCCGCCTCAGATTCCCCGCCTCAGATTCCCCGCCTCAGATTCCCCGCCTCAGATTCTCCGCCTCAGATTCCCCGCCTCAGATTCCCCGCCTCAGATTCCCCGCCTCAGATTCCCTGCCTCAGATTCCCTGCCTCTGATTGCCTGCCACTGATTCCCTGCCTCTGATTCGCTGCCTCTGATTCCCTGCCTCTTATTCCCTGCCTCTGATTCCCTGCCTCTGATTCCCTGTTCTGATTCCGAGCCTCTGATTCCACGCCTCTCTTTCCGTATCTCTGATTCCCCGCCTCTGATTCCCTGCCTCTGATACCCTGCCTCTCTTTGCCTGCCTCTATTTCGGTGCCTCTTTCTCTGCATCTAGTTTCCCACATCTCATTTGCCCCCTCTGATAACCCGCCACTGATTCCATGCCTCTGATTCCCCGCCTCAGATTTCCCGGCTCTGATTCCCTGCCTGAGATTCCCTGCCTGAGATTCCCCGCCTCAGATTCCCTGCCTCAGATTCCCAGCCTCAGATTCCCTTCATCTGATTCCCTTCATCTGATTCCCTGCCTCAGATTCCCTGCCTCAGATTCCCTGCCTCTGATTGCCTTCCTCTGATTCCCTGCCTCTGATTCCCTCCCTCTGATTCCCTGCCTCTGATTCCCCGCCTCTGATTCCCTGCCTCTGATACCCTGCCTCTCTTTGCCTGCCTCTATTTCGGTGCCTCTTTCTCTGCATCTAGTTTCCCACATCTCATTTGCCCCCTCTGATAACCCGCCACTGATTCCATGCCTCTGATTCCCCGCCTCAGATTTCCCGGCTCTGATTCCCTGCCTGAGATTCCCTGCCTGAGATTCCCCGCCTCAGATTCCCTGCCTCAGATTCCCAGCCTCAGATTCCCTTCATCTGATTCCCTTCATCTGATTCCCTGCCTCAGATTCCCTGCCTCAGATTCCCTGCCACTGATTGCCTTCCTCTGATTCCCTGCCTCTGATTCCCTCCCTCTGATTCCCTGCCTCTGATTCCCTGCCTCTGATTCCCTGCCTCTGATTCCCTGCCTCTGATTCCGCACGGCTGATTCCACGCCTCTCTGACCGTGTCTCTGATTCCCCGCCTCTGATTCCCTGCCTCTGATACCCTGCCTCTCTTTGCCTGCCTCTATTTCCGTGCCTCTTCCTCTGCATCTAGTTTCCCACATCTCAATTGCCCCCTCTGATAACCCACCTCTGATTCCATGCCTCTGATTCCCCGCCTCTGAATCCCTGCCTCTGATTCCCTACCTCAGATTCCCTGCCTCAGATTCCTTGCCTCAGATTCCCTGCCTCTGATTCCCCGCTCTTTATTCTCCGCCTCTGATTCCCCGCCTCTGATTCCCCGCCTCCGATTCCCTGCCTCTGTTTCCCCGCGTCTGATTCCCCGCGTCTGATTCCCCGCCTCATATTCCCCGGCTCTGATTCCCTGCCTGAGTTTCCATGCCTCAGAATCCCCGCCTCAGATTCCCTGCCTCAGATTCCCCGCCTCAGATTCCCCGCCTCAGATTCCCCGCCTCAGATTCCCGGCCTCAGATTCCCCGCCTCAGATTCCACGCCTCAGATTCCCCACCTCAGATTCCCCACCTCAGATTCCCTGCCTCAGATTCCCAGCCTCAGATTCCCTTCATCTGATTCCCTTCATCTGATTCCCTGCCTCTGATTCCCTGCCTCTGATTCCCTGCCTCTGATTCCCCGCCTCTGATTCCCTGCCTCTGATTCCCTGCCTCTGATTGCCTGCCTCTGATTCCCTGCCTCTGATTCCCTGCCTCTGATTCCCTGCCTCTGATTCCGCACCTCTGATTCCACGCCTCTCTTTCCTTGTCTCTGATTCCCTGCCTCTGATTCCCTGCCTCTGATACCCTGCCTCTCTTTGCCTGCCTCTATTTCCGTGCCTCTTTCTCTGCATCTAGTTTCCCACATCTCATTTGCCCCCTCTGATAACCCGCCTCTGATTCCATGCCTCTGATTCACTGTCTCAGATCCCCTGCCTCAGATACCCCAACTCAGATTTACCGCCTCAGATTCCCCGCCTCAGATTCCCTGCCTCAGATTCCCTGCCTCAGATTCCCTGCCTCAGATTCCCTGCCTCAGATTCCCTGCCTCCGATTCCCCGCCTCTGATTCCCCGCCTCTGATTCCCCGCCTCTGATTCCCAGCCTCTGAATACACGCCTCTGAATCCCCGCCTCTGAATCCGCGCCTCTGATTCCCCACGTCTGATTCCCCGCCTCAGATTCCCCGGCTCTGATTCCCTGCCTGAGATTCCATGCCTCAGATTCCCCGCCTCAGATTCCCTGCCTCAGATTCCCCGGCTCAGATTCCCCACCTCAGATTCCCCGCCTCAGATTCCCCGCCTCAGATTCCCAGCCTCAGATTCCCCGCCTCAGATTCTCCGCCTCAGATTCCCCGCCTCAGATTCCCTGCCTCAGATTCCCTGCCTCAGATTCCCTGCCTCAGCTTCCCTTCATCTGATTCCCTTCATCTGATTCCCTGCCTCTGATTCCCTGCCTCTTATTCCCTGGCTCTGATTCCCCACCTCTGATTCCCTGCCTCTGATTCCCCGCCTCTGATTCCCTGCCTCAGATTCCCTGCCTCAGATTCCCTGCCTCAGATTCCCTGCCTCTGATTCCCCGCCTCTGATTCCCCGCCTCTTATTCCCCGCCTCTGATTCCCCGCCTCTGATTCCCCGTGTCTGATTCCCTGCCTCAGATTCCTCGGCTCTGATTCCCTGCATCAGATTCCCTGCCTCAGATTCCCTGCCTCTGATTCCCCGCCTCTGATTCCCTGCCTCTTATTCCCCGCCTCTGATTCCTGCCTCAGATTCCCTGCCTCAGATTCCCTGCCTCAGATTCCCTGCCTCAGATTCCCTGCCTCTGATTCCCTGCCTCAGATTCCCTGCCTCTGATTCCCTGCCTCTGATTCCCTGCCTCTGATTCCGCAACTCTGATTCCACGCCTCTCTTTCCTTGTCTCTGATTCCCCGCCTCTGATTCCCTGCCTCTGATACCCTGCCTCACTTTGCCTGCCTCTATTTCCGTGCCTCTTTCTCTGCATCTAGTTTCGCACATCTCATTTGCCCCCTCTGATAACCCGCCTCTGATTCCATGCCTCTGATTCACTGCCTCAGATTCCGTGCCTCAGATTCCCCGACTCAGATTTACCGCCTCAGATTCCCCGCCTCAGATTCCCTGCCTCAGATTCCATGCCTCAGATTCCCTGCCTCAGATTCCCTGCCTCAGATTCCCCGCCTCAGATTCCCCGCCTCAGATTCCCCGCCTCAGATTCCCCGCCTCAGATTCCCTGCCTCAGATTCCCTGCCTCTGATTGCCTGCCTCTGATACCCTGCATCTGATTCCCTGCCTCTGATTCACTGCCTCTGATTCCCTGCCTCTGATTCCCTGCCTCTGATTCCCTGCCTCTGATCCTGCGCCTCTGATTCCACGCCTCTCTTTCCGTATCTCTGATTCCCCGCCTCTGATTCCCTGCCTCTGATACCCTGCCTCTCTTTGCCTGCCTCTATTTCGGTGCCTCTTTCTCTGCATCTAGTTTCCCACATCTCATTTGCCCCCTCTGATAACCCGCCTCTGATTCCATGCCTCTGATTCCCCGCCTTTGATTCCCCACCTCTGATTCCCTGCCTTTGATTCCCCGCCTCTGATTCCCTGCCTCAGATTCCCTGCCTCAGATTCCCTGCCTCAGATTCCCTGCCTCAGATTCCCTGCCTCTGATTCCCCGCCTCTGATTCCCCCCCTCTTATTCCCCGCCTCTGATTCCCCGCCTCTGATTCCCCGCCTCTGATTCCCTGCCTCTGTTTCCCCGCCTCTGATTCCCCGCCTCTGATTCCCCGCCTCAGATTTCCCGGCTCTGATTCCCTGCCTGAGATTCCCTGCCTGAGATTCCCCGCATCAGATTCCCTGCCTCAGATTCCCCGCCTCAGATTCCCCGCCTCAGATTCCCCGCCTCAGATTCCCCGTCTCAGATTCCCCGCCTCAGATTCCCCGCCTCAGATTCCCCGCCTCAGATTCCCTGCCTCAGATTCCCTGCGTCTGATTGCCTTCCTCTGATTCCCTGCCTCTGATTCCCTGCCTCTGATTCCCTGCCTCTGATTCCCTGCCTCTGATTCCATGCCTCTGATTCCCTGCCTCTGATTTCGCACCTCTGATTCCACGCATCTCTGACCGTGTCTCTGATTCCCCGCCTCTGATTCCCTGCCTCTGATACCCTGCCTCTCTTTGCCTGCCTCTATTTCCGTGCCTCTTCCTCTGCATCTAGTTTCCCACATCTCATTTGCCCCCTCTGATAACCCACCTCTGATTCCATGCCTCTGATTCCCCTCCTCTGATTCCCCGCCTCTGATTCCCTGCCTCAGATTCCCTGCCTCAGATTCCTTGCCTCAGATTCCCTGCCTCTGATTCCCCGCCTCTGATACCCCGCCTCTTATTCCCCGCCTCTGTTTCCCTGCCTCTGATTCCCCGCGTCTGATTCCCCACCTCAAATTCCCCGGCTGTGATTCCCTGCCTGAGATTCCATGCCTCAGAATCACCGCCTCAGATTCCCTGCCTCAGATTCCCCGCCTCAGATTCCCCGCATCAGATTCCCCGCCTCAGATTCCCTGCCTCAGATTCCCCGCCTCAGATTCCCCGCCTCAGATTCCCCGCCTCAGATTCCCCGCCTCAGATTCCCTGCCTCAGATTCCCTGCCTCAGATTCCCTGCCTCAGATTCCCTTCATCTGATTGCCTGCCTCTGATTCCCTGCCTCTGATTCCCTGCCTCTGATTCCCTGCCTCTGATTCCCTGCCTCTGATTCCCTGCCTCTGATTGCCTGCCTCTGATTCCCTGCCTCTGATTCCCTGCCTCTGATTCCCTGCCTCTGATTCCGCGCCTCTGATTCCACGCCTCTCTTTCCTTGTCTCTGATTCCCCGCCTCTGATTCCCTGCCTCTGATACCCAGCCTCTCTTTGCCTGCCTCTATTTCCGTGCCTCTTTCTCTGCATCTAGTTTCCCACATCTCATTTGCCCCCTCTGATAACCCGCCTCTGATTCCATGCCTCTGATTCACTGCCTCAGATCCCCTGCCTCAGATACCCCGACTCAGATTTACCGCCTCAGATTCCCCGCCTCAGATTCCCTGCCTCAGATTCCCTGCCTCAGATTCCCTGCCTCAGATTCCCTGCCTCAGATTCCCTGCCTCCGATTCCCCGCCTCTGATTCCCCGCCTCTGATTCCCCGCCTCTGATTCCCAGCCTCTGAATCCTCGCCTCTGAATCCCCGCCTCTGATTCCCCGCCTCTGTTTCCCCGCCTCTGATTCCCCGCCTCTGATTCCCCGCCTCTGATTCCATGCCTCTGATTCCCCGCCTCTGATTCCAGGCCTCCTATTCCCCGCCTCTGATTCCCCACCTCTGATTGCCTGCCACTGATTGCCCGCCTCTGATTTCCCGCCTCTGATTCCCCGCCTCTGATTCCCCACCTCTGTCTGTATGCCTCTCTTTCGCCTCCGCTTTTTCCCCTACACTCTTTCCGCGCCTCTCTTTCCCTCCCTCAATTTCAACAACTCTGTTTGATCTGTTCTCTGTACCTCATTTTCAACACACAAGTTCCAACAACTATGTTTCACCCATCACTTTCCCCGCCTCTATGTTTCCGCCTATGTTTACCCGCCTCTGTTTACCCACCTGTTTCACCGCCTATGATTCCCCGCCTCAGATTCCCCACCTCTGTCTCGACGCCTCTCTTTCGCCTCCACTCTTTCCCCTCCACTCTTTCCGTGCCTGTCTTTCCCTCCCTCAATTTCAACAACACTGTTTGATCTGTTTTGTGTACCTCATTTTAAACACACAAGTTCCAACCACTATGATTTGCCCGCCTCTTTCCCCGCCTCTATTTATCCACCTATGTTTACCTGCCTCTGTTTACCCGCCTGTTTCCCCGCCTCTGATTCCCCACCTTTCATTCCCTGCCTCTCTTTCTCTGCCTCTCTTTCCCCACATCTCTTTTCCTCCCCCTGATTCCCCGCCTCTGATTCCCCGCCTCTGATTCCCTGCCTCTGATTCCCCGCCTCTGATTCCCTGCCTCAGATTCCCTACCTCAGATTCCCTGCCTCAGATTCCCTGCCTCAGATTCCCCGCCTCTGATTCCCCGCCTCTTATTCCCCGCCTCTGATTCCCCTCCTCTGATTCCCCACCTCTGATTCCCTGCCTCAGATTCCCCGGCTCTGATTCCCTGCATCAGATTCCCTGCCTCAGATTCCCTGCCTCAGATTCCCTGCCTGTGATTCCCCGCCTTTGATTCCCCACCTCTTATTCCCCGCCTCTGATTCCCCACCTCTGATTCCGTGCCTCTGATTCCCTGCCTCTGTTTCCCCGCCTCTGATTCCCCGCCTCTGATTCCCCGCCTCAGATTCCCCGGCTCTGATTCCCTGCCTGAGATTCCATGCCTCACATACCCCGCCTCAGATTCCCCGCCTCAGATTCCCCGCCTCAGATTCCCCGCCTCAGATTCCCCGCCTCAGATTCCCCGCCTCAGATTCCCCGCCTCAGATTCCCCGCCTCAGATTCCCCGCCTCAGATTCCCCGCCTCAGATTCTCCGCCTCAGATTCCCCGCCTCAGATTCCCCGCCTCAGATTCCCCGCCTCAGATTCCCTGCCTCAGATTCCCTGCCTCTGATTGCCTGCCACTGATTCCCTGCCTCTGATTCGCTGCCTCTGATTCCCTGCCTCTTATTCCCTGCCTCTGATTCCCTGCCTCTGATTCCCTGTTCTGATTCCGAGCCTCTGATTCCACGCCTCTCTTTCCGTATCTCTGATTCCCCGCCTCTGATTCCCTGCCTCTGATACCCTGCCTCTCTTTGCCTGCCTCTATTTCGGTGCCTCTTTCTCTGCATCTAGTTTCCCACATCTCATTTGCCCCCTCTGATAACCCGCCACTGATTCCATGCCTCTGATTCCCCGCCTCAGATTTCCCGGCTCTGATTCCCTGCCTGAGATTCCCTGCCTGAGATTCCCCGCCTCAGATTCCCTGCCTCAGATTCCCAGCCTCAGATTCCCTTCATCTGATTCCCTTCATCTGATTCCCTGCCTCAGATTCCCTGCCTCAGATTCCCTGCCTCTGATTGCCTTCCTCTGATTCCCTGCCTCTGATTCCCTCCCTCTGATTCCCTGCCTCTGATTCCCCGCCTCTGATTCCCTGCCTCTGATACCCTGCCTCTCTTTGCCTGCCTCTATTTCGGTGCCTCTTTCTCTGCATCTAGTTTCCCACATCTCATTTGCCCCCTCTGATAACCCGCCACTGATTCCATGCCTCTGATTCCCCGCCTCAGATTTCCCGGCTCTGATTCCCTGCCTGAGATTCCCTGCCTGAGATTCCCCGCCTCAGATTCCCTGCCTCAGATTCCCAGCCTCAGATTCCCTTCATCTGATTCCCTTCATCTGATTCCCTGCCTCAGATTCCCTGCCTCAGATTCCCTGCCACTGATTGCCTTCCTCTGATTCCCTGCCTCTGATTCCCTCCCTCTGATTCCCTGCCTCTGATTCCCTGCCTCTGATTCCCTGCCTCTGATTCCCTGCCTCTGATTCCGCACGGCTGATTCCACGCCTCTCTGACCGTGTCTCTGATTCCCCGCCTCTGATTCCCTGCCTCTGATACCCTGCCTCTCTTTGCCTGCCTCTATTTCCGTGCCTCTTCCTCTGCATCTAGTTTCCCACATCTCAATTGCCCCCTCTGATAACCCACCTCTGATTCCATGCCTCTGATTCCCCGCCTCTGAATCCCTGCCTCTGATTCCCTACCTCAGATTCCCTGCCTCAGATTCCTTGCCTCAGATTCCCTGCCTCTGATTCCCCGCTCTTTATTCCCCGCCTCTGATTCCCCGCCTCTGATTCCCCGCCTCCGATTCCCTGCCTCTGTTTCCCCGCGTCTGATTCCCCGCGTCTGATTCCCCGCCTCATATTCCCCGGCTCTGATTCCCTGCCTGAGTTTCCATGCCTCAGAATCCCCGCCTCAGATTCCCTGCCTCAGATTCCCCGCCTCAGATTCCCCGCCTCAGATTCCCCGCCTCAGATTCCCTGCCTCAGATTCCCCGCCTCAGATTCCACGCCTCAGATTCCCCACCTCAGATTCCCCACCTCAGATTCCCTGCCTCAGATTCCCAGCCTCAGATTCCCTTCATCTGATTCCCTTCATCTGATTCCCTGCCTCTGATTCCCTGCCTCTGATTCCCTGCCTCTGATTCCCCGCCTCTGATTCCCTGCCTCTGATTCCCTGCCTCTGATTGCCTGCCTCTGATTCCCTGCCTCTGATTCCCTGCCTCTGATTCCCTGCCTCTGATTCCGCACCTCTGATTCCACGCCTCTCTTTCCTTGTCTCTGATTCCCTGCCTCTGATTCCCTGCCTCTGATACCCTGCCTCTCTTTGCCTGCCTCTATTTCCGTGCCTCTTTCTCTGCATCTAGTTTCCCACATCTCATTTGCCCCCTCTGATAACCCGCCTCTGATTCCATGCCTCTGATTCACTGTCTCAGATCCCCTGCCTCAGATACCCCGCCTCAGATTCCCCGCCTCAGATTCCCCGCCTCAGATTCCCCGCCTCAGATTCCCCGCCTCAGATTCCCCGCCTCAGATTCCCCGCCTCAGATTCCACTCCTCAGATTCCCCGCCTCAGATTCCCCGCCTCAGTTTCCCCGCCTCAGATTCCCCGCCTCAGATTCCCTGCCTCAGATTCCCTGCCTCTGATTGCCTGCCACTGATTCCCTGCCTCTGATTCGCTGCCTCTGATTCCCTGCCTCTTATTCCCTGCCTCTGATTCCCTGCCTCTGATTCCCTGTTCTGATTCCGAGCCTCTGATTCCACGCCTCTCTTTCCGTATCTCTGATTCCCCGCCTCTGATTCCCTGCCTCTGATACCCTGCCTCTCTTTGCCTGCCTCTATTTCGGTGCCTCTTTCTCTGCATCTAGTTTCCCACATCTCATTTGCCCCCTCTGATAACCCGCCACTGATTCCATGCCTCTGATTCCCCGCCTCAGATTTCCCGGCTCTGATTCCCTGCCTGAGATTCCCTGCCTGAGATTCCCCGCCTCAGATTCCCTGCCTCAGATTCCCAGCCTCAGATTCCCTTCATCTGATTCCCTTCATCTGATTCCCTGCCTCAGATTCCCTGCCTCAGATTCCCTGCCTCTGATTGCCTTCCTCTGATTCCCTGCCTCTGATTCCCTCCCTCTGATTCCCTGCCTCTGATTCCCCGCCTCTGATTCCCTGCCTCTGATACCCTGCCTCTCTTTGCCTGCCTCTATTTCGGTGCCTCTTTCTCTGCATCTAGTTTCCCACATCTCATTTGCCCCCTCTGATAACCCGCCACTGATTCCATGCCTCTGATTCCCCGCCTCAGATTTCCCGGCTCTGATTCCCTGCCTGAGATTCCCTGCCTGAGATTCCCCGCCTCAGATTCCCTGCCTCAGATTCCCAGCCTCAGATTCCCTTCATCTGATTCCCTTCATCTGATTCCCTGCCTCAGATTCCCTGCCTCAGATTCCCTGCCACTGATTGCCTTCCTCTGATTCCCTGCCTCTGATTCCCTCCCTCTGATTCCCTGCCTCTGATTCCCTGCCTCTGATTCCCTGCCTCTGATTCCCTGCCTCTGATTCCGCACGGCTGATTCCACGCCTCTCTGACCGTGTCTCTGATTCCCCGCCTCTGATTCCCTGCCTCTGATACCCTGCCTCTCTTTGCCTGCCTCTATTTCCGTGCCTCTTCCTCTGCATCTAGTTTCCCACATCTCAATTGCCCCCTCTGATAACCCACCTCTGATTCCATGCCTCTGATTCCCCGCCTCTGAATCCCTGCCTCTGATTCCCTACCTCAGATTCCCTGCCTCAGATTCCTTGCCTCAGATTCCCTGCCTCTGATTCCCCGCTCTTTATTCCCCGCCTCTGATTCCCCGCCTCTGATTCCCCGCCTCCGATTCCCTGCCTCTGTTTCCCCGCGTCTGATTCCCCGCGTCTGATTCCCCGCCTCATATTCCCCGGCTCTGATTCCCTGCCTGAGTTTCCATGCCTCAGAATCCCCGCCTCAGATTCCCTGCCTCAGATTCCCCGCCTCAGATTCCCCGCCTCAGATTCCCCAACTCAGATTTACCGCCTCAGATTCCCCGCCTCAGATTCCCTGCCTCAGATTCCCTGCCTCAGATTCCCTGCCTCAGATTCCCTGCCTCAGATTCCCTGCCTCCGATTCCCCGCCTCTGATTCCCCGCCTCTGATTCCCCGCCTCTGATTCCCAGCCTCTGAATACACGCCTCTGAATCCCCGCCTCTGAATCCGCGCCTCTGATTCCCCACGTCTGATTCCCCGCCTCAGATTCCCCGGCTCTGATTCCCTGCCTGAGATTCCATGCCTCAGATTCCCCGCCTCAGATTCCCTGCCTCAGATTCCCCGGCTCAGATTCCCCACCTCAGATTCCCCGCCTCAGATTCCCCGCCTCAGATTCCCAGCCTCAGATTCCCCGCCTCAGATTCTCCACCTCAGATTCCCCGCCTCAGATTCCCTGCCTCAGATTCCCTGCCTCAGATTCCCTGCCTCAGCTTCCCTTCATCTGATTCCCTTCATCTGATTCCCTGCCTCTGATTCCCTGCCTCTTATTCCCTGGCTCTGATTCCCCACCTCTGATTCCCTGCCTCTGATTCCCCGCCTCTGATTCCCTGCCTCAGATTCCCTGCCTCAGATTCCCTGCCTCAGATTCCCTGCCTCTGATTCCCCGCCTCTGATTCCCCGCCTCTTATTCCCCGCCTCTGATTCCCCGCCTCTGATTCCCCGTGTCTGATTCCCTGCCTCAGATTCCTCGGCTCTGATTCCCTGCATCAGATTCCCTGCCTCAGATTCCCTGCCTCTGATTCCCCGCCTCTGATTCCCTGCCTCTTATTCCCCGCCTCTGATTCCTGCCTCAGATTCCCTGCCTCAGATTCCCTGCCTCAGATTCCCTGCCTCAGATTCCCTGCCTCTGATTCCCTGCCTCAGATTCCCTGCCTCTGATTCCCTGCCTCTGATTCCCTGCCTCTGATTCCGCAACTCTGATTCCACGCCTCTCTTTCCTTGTCTCTGATTCCCCGCCTCTGATTCCCTGCCTCTGATACCCTGCCTCACTTTGCCTGCCTCTATTTCCGTGCCTCTTTCTCTGCATCTAGTTTCGCACATCTCATTTGCCCCCTCTGATAACCCGCCTCTGATTCCATGCCTCTGATTCACTGCCTCAGATTCCGTGCCTCAGATTCCCCGACTCAGATTTACCGCCTCAGATTCCCCGCCTCAGATTCCCTGCCTCAGATTCCATGCCTCAGATTCCCTGCCTCAGATTCCCTGCCTCAGATTCCCTGCCTCCGATTCCCCGCCTCTGATTCCCCGCCTCTGATTCCCCGCCTCTGATTCCCAGCCTCTGAATCCCCGCCTCTGAATCCTCGCCTCTGATTCCCCGCCTCTGTTTCCCCGCCTCTGATTCCCCGCCTCTGATTCCCCTCCTCTGATTCCACGCCTCTGATTCCCCGCCTCTGATTCCAGGCCTCTTATTCCCCACCTCTGATTCCCCACCTCTGATTGCCTGCCACTGATTGCCCGCCTCTGATTCCCCGCCTCTGATTCCCCGCCTCTGATTCCCCACCTCTGTCTGTATGCCTCTCTTTCGCCTCCGCTTTTTCCCCTACACTCTTTCCGCGCCTCTCTTTCCCTCCCTCAATTTCAACAACTCTGTTTGATCTGTTCTGTGTACCTCATTTTCAACACACAAGTTCCAACCACTATGTTTCACCCATCACTTTCACCGCCTCTATTTTTCCACCTATGTTTACCCGCCTCTGTTTACCCACCTGTTTCACCGCCTCTGAATCCCCGCCTCTGATTCCCCACCTCTGTCTCGACGCCTCTCTTTCGCCTCCACTCTTTCCACTCCACTCTTTCCTTGCCTGTCTTTCCCTCCCTCAATTTCAACAACACTGTTTGATCTGTTTTGTGTACCTGATTTTAAACACACAAGTTCCAACCACTATGTTTTGCCCGCCTCTTTCCCCGCCTCTATTTATCCACCTGTTTACCTGCCTCTGTTTACCCGCCTGTTTCCCCACCTCTGATTCCCCACCTTTCATTCCCCGCCTCTCTTTCCCTGCCTCTATTTCCGCGCCTCTTTCTCTGCCTCTCTTTCCCCACAACGCTTTTCCTCCCGCTGATTCCCTGCCTTTGATTCCCCGCCTCTGATTCCCTGCCTCTGATTCCCCGCCTCTGATTCCCTGCCTCAGATTCCCTGCCTCAGATTCCCTGCCTCAGATTCCCTGCCTCTGATTCCCCGCCTCTGATTCCCCGCCTCTTATTCCCGCCTCTGATTCCCCGCCTCTGATTCCCCGTGTCTGATTCCCTGCCTCAGATTCCCCGGCTCTGATTCCCTGCATCAGATTCCCTGCCTCAGATTCCCTGCCTCTGATTCCCTGCCTCTGATTCCCTGCCTCTGATTCCCCGCCTCTGATTCCTGCCTCAGATTCCCTGCCTCAGATTTCCTGCCTCAGATTCACTGCTTCTGATTCCCCGCCTTTGATTCCCCACCTCTTAATCCCCGCCTCTGAATCCCAGCCTCTCATTCCCCGCCTCTGATTACCTGCCTCTGTTTCCCCGCCTCTGATTCCCAGCCTCTGATTCCCCACCTCAGATTCCCAGCCTCAGATTCCCTGCCTCAGATTCCCCGCCTGAGATTCCCCGCCTCAGATTCCCCGCCTCAGATTCCCCGCCTCAGATTCCACGCCTCAGATTCCCCGCATCAGATTCCCCGCCTCAGATTCCCCGCCTCAGATTCCCCGCCTCATATTCCCCGCCTCAGATTCCCCGCCTCAGATTCCCCGCCTCAGATTCCCCGCCTCACATTCCCCGCCTCAGATTCCGCGCCTCAGATTCCCCGCCTCAGATTCCCTGCCTCTGATTGCCTGCCTCTTATTGCCTGCCTCTGATTCCCTGCCTCTGATTCCCTGCCTCTGATTCCCTGCCTCTGATTCCCGGCCTCTGATTCCCTGCCTCTGATTCCGCGCCTCTGATTCCACGCCTCTCTTTCCGTATCTCTGATTCCTTGCCTCTGATTCTCTGCCTCTGATACCCTGCCTCTCTTTGCCTGCCTCTGATTGCCTGCCTCTGATTCCCTGCCTCTGATTCCCTGCCTCTGATTCCCTGCCTCTGATTCCCGGCCTCTGATTCCCTGCCTCTGATTCCGCGCCTCTGATTCCACGCCTCTCTTTCCGTATCTCTGATTCCCTGCCTCTGTTTCCCAGCCTCTGATTCCCCGCCTCTGATTCCCCGCCTCAGATTCCCCGGCTCTGATTCCCTGCCTGAGATTCCCTGCCTCAGATTCCCTGCCTGAGATTCCCTGCCTCAGAATCCCCGCCTCAGATTCCCTGCCTCAGATTCCCCGCCTCAGATTCCCCGCCTCAGATTCCCCGCCTCAGATTCCCCGCCTCAGATTCCCCGCCTCAGATTCCCCGCCTCAGATTCCCCACCTCAGATTCCCCGCCTCAGATTCCCTGCCTCTGATTGCCTGCCTCTGATTCCCTGCCTCTGATTCCCTGCCTCTAAATCTCTGCCTCTGATTCACTGCCTCTGATTCCACGCCTCTGATTCCCCGCCTCTCTTTCCGTGTCTCTGATTCCCCGCCTCAGATTCCCTGCCTCACATACCCTCCCTCTCTTTGCCTGCCTCTATTTCCGTGCCTCTTTCTCTGCATCTAGTTTCCCACATCTCATTTGCCCCCTCTGATAACCCGCCTCTGATTCCATGCCTCTGATTCCCCGCCTCTGATTCCCCGCCTCTGATTCCCCGCCTCTGATTCCCTGCCTCAGAATCCCTGCCTCAGATTCCTTGCCTCAGATTCCCTGCCTCTGTTTCCCCGCCTCTGATTCCCCGCCTCTTATTCCCCGCCTCTGATACCCCGCCTCTGATTCCCCGCCTCTGATTCCCTGCCTCTGTATCCCCGCCTCTGATTCCCCGCGTCTGATTCCCCGCCTCAGATTCCCCGGCTCTGATTCCCAGCCTGAGATTCCATGCCTCAGATTCCCTGCCTCAGATTCCCTGCCTCAGATTCACCGCCTCAGATTCCCCGCCTCAGATTCCCCGCCTCAGATTCCCCACCTCAGATTCCCCGCCTCACATTCCCCACCTCAGATTCCCCGCCTCAGATTGCCTGCCTCAGATTCCCTGTCTCAGATTCCCTGCCTCAGATTCCCTTCATCTGATTCCCTTCATCTGATTCCCTACCTCTGATTCCCTGCCTCTGATTCCCTGCCTCTGATTCCCCGCCTCTGTTTCCCCGCCTCAGTTTGCCTGCCTCAGATTCCCTGCCTCAGATTCCCTGCCTCTGATTCCCTGCCTCTAAATCCCTGCCTCTGATTGCCTGCCTCTGATTCCGCGCCTCTGATTCCCCGCCTCTCTTTCCGTGTCTCTGATTCCCCGCCTCAGATTCCCTGCCTCACATACCCTGCCTCTCTTTGCCTGCCTCTATTTCCGTGCCTCTTTCTCTGCATCTAGTTTCCCACATCTCATTTGCCCCCTCTGATAACCCGCCTCTGATTCCATGCCACTGATTCCCCGCCTCTGATTTCCCCGCCTCTGCTTCCCCGCCTCTGATTCCCTGCCTCAGAATCCCTGCCTCAGATTCCTTGCCTCAGATTCCCTGCCTCTGATTCCCCGCCTCTGATTCCCCGCCTCCTATTCCCCGCCTCTGATTCCCCGCCTCTGATTCCCCGCCTCTGATTCCCTGCCTCAGATTCCCTGCCTCTGATTGCCTTCCTCTGATTCCCTGCCTCTGATTCCCTCCCTCTGATTCCCTGCCTCTGATTCCCTGCCTCAGATTCCCTGCCTCTGATTCCCTGCCTCTGATTCCGCACGGCTGATTCCACGCCTCTCTGACCGTGTCTCTGATTCCCCGCCTCGGATTCCCTGCCTCTGACACCCTGCCTCTCTTTGCCTGCCTCTATTTCCGTGCCTCTTCCTCTGCATCTAGTTTCCCACATCTCAATTGCCCCCTCTGATAACCCACCTCTGATTCCATGCCTCTGATTCCCCACCTCTGATTCCCCGCCTCTGATTCCCTGCCTCAGATTCCCTGCCTCAGATTCCTTGCCTCAGATTCCCTGCCTCTGATTCCCCGCCTCTTATTCCCCGCCTCTGATTCCCTGCCTCTGATTCCCCGCCTCTGATTCCCTGCCTCTGTTTCCCCGCATCTGATTCCCTGCCTGAGATTCCATGCCTCAGAATCCCCGCCTCAGATTCCCTGCCTCAGATTCCCCGCCTCAGATTCCCCGCCTCAGATTCACCGGCTCTGATTCCCTGCCTGAGATTCCATGCCTCAGAATCCCCGCCTCAGATTCCCTGCCTCAGATTCCCCGCCTCAGATTCCCCGCCTCAGATTCCCCGCCTCTGATTCCCTGCCTCTGATACCCTGCCTCACTTTGCCTGCCTCTATTTCCGTGCCTCTTTCTCTGCATCTAGTTTCCCACATCTCATTTGCCCCCTCTGATAACCCGCCTCTGATTCCATGCCTCTGATTCACTGCCTCAGATTCGGTGCCTCAGATTTCCCGACTCAGATTTACCGCCTCAGATTCCCCGCCTCAGATTCCCTGCCTCAGATTCCATGCCTCAGATTCCCTGCCTCAGATTCCCTGCCTCAGATTCCCTGCCTCCGATTCCCAGCCTCTGAATCCCCGCCTCTGAATCCCCGCCTCTGATTCACCGCCTCTGATTCCCCGCCTCTGATTCCCAGCCTCAGAATCCCCGCCTCTGAATCCCCGCCTCTGATTCCCCGCCTCTGTTTCCCCGCCTCTGATTCCCCGCCTCTGATTCCCCTCCTCTGATTCCAGGCCTCTTATTCCCCGCCTCTGATTCGCCACCTCTGATTGCCTGCCACTGATTGCCCGCCTCTGATTCCCCGCCTCTGATTCACCGCCTCTGATTCCCTGCCTCTGATTCCCCGCCTCTGATTCCCCACCTCTGTCTGTATGCCTCTCTTTCGCCTCCGCTTTTTCCCCTACACTCTTTCCGCACCTCTCTTTCCCTCCCTCAATTTCAACAACTCTGTTTGATCTGTTCTCTGTACCTCATTTTCAACACACAAGTTCCAACCACTATGTTTCACCCATCACTTTCCCCGCCTCTATTTTTCCGCCTATGTTTACCCACCTCTGTTTATTCACCTGTTTCACCGCCTCTGATTCACCGCCTCTGATTCCCCACCTCTGTCTCGACGCCTCTCTTTCGCCTCCACTCTTTCCCCTCCACTCTTTCCGTGTCTGTCTTTCCCTCCCTCAATTTCAACATCACTGTTTGATCTGTTTTGTGTACCTCATTTTAAACACACAAGTTCCAACCACTATGTTTTGCCCGCCTCTTTCCCCGCCTCTATTTATCCACCTATGTTTAACTGCCTCTGTTTACCCGCCTGTTTCCCCGCCTCTGATTCCACATCTTTCATTCCCCGCCTCTCTTTCCCTGCCTCTATTTCCGCGCCTCTTTCTCTGCCTCTCTTTCCCCACAACGCTTTTCCTCCCGCTGATTCCCTGCCTTTGATTCCCCGCCTCTGATTCCCTGCCTCTGATTCCCCGCCTCTGATTCCCTGCCTCAGATTCCCTGCCTCAGATTCCCTGCCTCAGATTCCCTGCCTCTGATTCCCCGCCTCTGATTCCCCGCCTCTTATTCCCCGCCTCTGATTCCCCGCCTCTGATTCCCCGTGTCTGATTCCCTGCCTCAGATTCCCCGGCTCTGATTCCCTGCATCAGATTCCCTGCCTCAGATTCCCTGCCTCTGATTCCCTGCCTCTGATTCCCTGCCTCTGATTCCCCGCCTCTGATTCCTGCCTCAGATTCCCTGCCTCAGATTTCCTGCCTCAGATTCACTGCTTCTGATTCCCCGCCTTTGATTCCCCACCTCTTAATCCCCGCCTCTGAATCCCAGCCTCTCATTCCCCGCCTCTGATTACCTGCCTCTGTTTCTCCGCCTCTGATTCCCAGCCTCTGATTCCCCACCTCAGATTCCCAGCCTCAGATTCCCTGCCTCAGATTCCCCGCCTGAGATTCCCCGCCTCAGATTCCCCGCCTCAGATTCCCCGCCTCAGATTCCACGCCTCAGATTCCCCGCATCAGATTCCCCGCCTCAGATTCCCCGCCTCAGATTCCCCGCCTCATATTCCCCGCCTCAGATTCCCCGCCTCAGATTCCCCGCCTCAGATTCCCCGCCTCACATTCCCCGCCTCAGATTCCGCGCCTCAGATTCCCCGCCTCAGATTCCCTGCCTCTGATTGCCTGCCTCTTATTGCCTGCCTCTGATTCCCTGCCTCTGATTCCCTGCCTCTGATTCCCTGCCTCTGATTCCCGGCCTCTGATTCCCTGCCTCTGATTCCGCGCCTCTGATTCCACGCCTCTCTTTCCGTATCTCTGATTCCTTGCCTCTGATTCTCTGCCTCTGATACCCTGCCTCTCTTTGCCTGCCTCTGATTGCCTGCCTCTGATTCCCTGCCTCTGATTCCCTGCCTCTGATTCCCTGCCTCTGATTCCCGGCCTCTGATTCCCTGCCTCTGATTCCGCGCCTCTGATTCCACGCCTCTCTTTCCGTATCTCTGATTCCCTGCCTCTGTTTCCCAGCCTCTGATTCCCCGCCTCTGATTCCCCGCCTCAGATTCCCCGGCTCTGATTCCCTGCCTGAGATTCCCTGCCTCAGATTCCCTGCCTGAGATTCCCTGCCTCAGAATCCCCGCCTCAGATTCCCTGCCTCAGATTCCCCGCCTCAGATTCCCCGCCTCAGATTCCCCGCCTCAGATTCCCCGCCTCAGATTCCCCGCCTCAGATTCCCCGCCTCAGATTCCCCACCTCAGATTCCCCGCCTCAGATTCCCTGCCTCTGATTGCCTGCCTCTGATTCCCTGCCTCTGATTCCCTGCCTCTAAATCTCTGCCTCTGATTCACTGCCTCTGATTCCACGCCTCTGATTCCCCGCCTCTCTTTCCGTGTCTCTGATTCCCCGCCTCAGATTCCCTGCCTCACATACCCTCCCTCTCTTTGCCTGCCTCTATTTCCGTGCCTCTTTCTCTGCATCTAGTTTCCCACATCTCATTTGCCCCCTCTGATAACCCGCCTCTGATTCCATGCCTCTGATTCCCCGCCTCTGATTCCCCGCCTCTGATTCCCCGCCTCTGATTCCCTGCCTCAGAATCCCTGCCTCAGATTCCTTGCCTCAGATTCCCTGCCTCTGTTTCCCCGCCTCTGATTCCCCGCCTCTTATTCCCCGCCTCTGATACCCCGCCTCTGATTCCCCGCCTCTGATTCCCTGCCTCTGTATCCCCGCCTCTGATTCCCCGCGTCTGATTCCCCGCCTCAGATTCCCCGGCTCTGATTCCCAGCCTGAGATTCCATGCCTCAGATTCCCTGCCTCAGATTCCCTGCCTCAGATTCACCGCCTCAGATTCCCCGCCTCAGATTCCCCGCCTCAGATTCCCCACCTCAGATTCCCCGCCTCACATTCCCCACCTCAGATTCCCCGCCTCAGATTGCCTGCCTCAGATTCCCTGTCTCAGATTCCCTGCCTCAGATTCCCTTCATCTGATTCCCTTCATCTGATTCCCTACCTCTGATTCCCTGCCTCTGATTCCCTGCCTCTGATTCCCCGCCTCTGTTTCCCCGCCTCAGTTTGCCTGCCTCAGATTCCCTGCCTCAGATTCCCTGCCTCTGATTCCCTGCCTCTAAATCCCTGCCTCTGATTGCCTGCCTCTGATTCCGCGCCTCTGATTCCCCGCCTCTCTTTCCGTGTCTCTGATTCCCCGCCTCAGATTCCCTGCCTCACATACCCTGCCTCTCTTTGCCTGCCTCTATTTCCGTGCCTCTTTCTCTGCATCTAGTTTCCCACATCTCATTTGCCCCCTCTGATAACCCGCCTCTGATTCCATGCCACTGATTCCCCGCCTCTGATTTCCCCGCCTCTGCTTCCCCGCCTCTGATTCCCTGCCTCAGAATCCCTGCCTCAGATTCCTTGCCTCAGATTCCCTGCCTCTGATTCCCCGCCTCTGATTCCCCGCCTCCTATTCCCCGCCTCTGATTCCCCGCCTCTGATTCCCCGCCTCTGATTCCCTGCCTCAGATTCCCTGCCTCTGATTGCCTTCCTCTGATTCCCTGCCTCTGATTCCCTCCCTCTGATTCCCTGCCTCTGATTCCCTGCCTCAGATTCCCTGCCTCTGATTCCCTGCCTCTGATACCCTGCCTCTCTTTGCCTGCCTCTATTTCCGTGCCTCTTCCTCTGCATCTAGTTTCCCACATCTCAATTGCCCCCTCTGATAACCCACCTCTGATTCCATGCCTCTGATTCCCCACCTCTGATTCCCCGCCTCTGATTCCCTGCCTCAGATTCCCTGCCTCAGATTCCTTGCCTCAGATTCCCTGCCTCTGATTCCCCGCCTCTTATTCCCCGCCTCTGATTCCCTGCCTCTGATTCCCCGCCTCTGATTCCCTGCCTCTGTTTCCCCGCATCTGATTCCCTGCCTGAGATTCCATGCCTCAGAATCCCCGCCTCAGATTCCCTGCCTCAGATTCCCCGCCTCAGATTCCCCGCCTCAGATTCACCGGCTCTGATTCCCTGCCTGAGATTCCATGCCTCAGAATCCCCGCCTCAGATTCCCTGCCTCAGATTCCCCGCCTCAGATTCCCCGCCTCAGATTCCCCGCCTCTGATTCCCTGCCTCTGATACCCTGCCTCACTTTGCCTGCCTCTATTTCCGTGCCTCTTTCTCTGCATCTAGTTTCCCACATCTCATTTGCCCCCTCTGATAACCCGCCTCTGATTCCATGCCTCTGATTCACTGCCTCAGATTCCGTGCCTCAGATTTCCCGACTCAGATTTACCGCCTCAGATTCCCCGCCTCAGATTCCCTGCCTCAGATTCCATGCCTCAGATTCCCTGCCTCAGATTCCCTGCCTCAGATTCCCTGCCTCCGATTCCCAGCCTCTGAATCCCCGCCTCTGAATCCCCGCCTCTGATTCACCGCCTCTGATTCCCCGCCTCTGATTCCCAGCCTCTGAATCCCCGCCTCTGAATCCCCGCCTCTGATTCCCCGCCTCTGTTTCCCCGCCTCTGATTCCCCGCCTCTGATTCCCCTCCTCTGATTCCAGGCCTCTTATTCCCCGCCTCTGATTCGCCACCTCTGATTGCCTGCCACTGATTGCCCGCCTCTGATTCCCCGCCTCTGATTCACCGCCTCTGATTCCCTGCCTCTGATTCCCCGCCTCTGATTCCCCACCTCTGTCTGTATGCCTCTCTTTCGCCTCCGCTTTTTCCCCTACACTCTTTCCGCACCTCTCTTTCCCTCCCTCAATTTCAACAACTCTGTTTGATCTGTTCTCTGTACCTCATTTTCAACACACAAGTTCCAACCACTATGTTTCACCCATCACTTTCCCCGCCTCTATTTTTCCGCCTATGTTTACCCACCTCTGTTTATTCACCTGTTTCACCGCCTCTGATTCACCGCCTCTGATTCCCCACCTCTGTCTCGACGCCTCTCTTTCGCCTCCACTCTTTCCCCTCCACTCTTTCCGTGTCTGTCTTTCCCTCCCTCAATTTCAACATCACTGTTTGATCTGTTTTGTGTACCTCATTTTAAACACACAAGTTCCAACCACTATGTTTTGCCCGCCTCTTTCCCCGCCTCTATTTATCCACCTATGTTTAACTGCCTCTGTTTACCCGCCTGTTTCCCCGCCTCTGATTCCCCATCTTTCATTCCCCGCCTCTCTTTCCCTGCCTCTATTTCCGCACCTCTTTCTCTGCCTCTCTTTCCCCACATCTCTTTTCCTCCCGCTGACTCCCCGCCTCTGATTCCCCGCCTCAGATTCCCCGGCTCTGATTCACTGCCTGAGATTCCCTGCCTCAGATACCCCGCCTCAGATTCCCCGCCTCAGATTCCCCGCCTCAGATTCCCCGCCTCAGATTCCCCGCCTCAGATTCCCCGCCTCAGATTCCCCGCCTCAGATTCCACTCCTCAGATTCCCCGCCTCAGATTCCCCGCCTCAGATTCCCCGCCTCAGATTCCCCGCCTCAGATTCCCCGCCTCAGATTCCCCGCCTCAGATTCCCCGCCTCAGATTCCCTGCCTCAGATTCCCTGCCTCTGATTGCCTGCCTCTGATTCCCTGCCTCTGATTCCCTGCCTCTGATTCACTGCCTCTGATTCCCTGCCTCTGATTCCCTGCCTCTCATTCCCTGCCTCTGATTCCGAGCCTCTGATTCCACGCCTCTCTTTCCGTATCTCTGATTCCCCGCCTCTGATTCCCTGCCTCTGATACCCTGCCTCTCTTTGCCTGCCTCTATTTCGGTGCCACTTTCTCTGCATCTAGTTTCCCACATCTCAATTGCCCCCTCTGATTACGCGCCTCTGATTCCATGCCTCTGAATCCCCGCCTCTGATTCCCCGCCTCTGATTCCCTGCCTCTGATTCCCCACCTCTGATTCCCTGCCTCAGATTCCCTGCCTCAGATTCCCTGCGTCCGATTCCCCGCCTCTGATTCCTCGCCTCTGATTCCCCGCCTCTGATTCCCCGCCTCTGAATCCCAGCCTCTGAATCCCCGCCTCTGATTCCCCGCCTCTGTTTCCCCGCCTCGGATTCCCCGCCTCTGATTCCCCGCCTCTGATTCCCTGCCTCTGATTACCCGCCTCCCTTTCCGCGCAACTTTCCCGGCCTCCGTTTCCCCACCTCTTTCCCCGCCTCAGATTCCCTGCCTCAGATTCCCTGCCTCAGATTCCCCGCCTCAGATTCCCTGCCTCAGATTCCCTGCCTCAGATCCCTGCCTCCGATTCCCCGCCTCTGATTCCCTGCCTCTTATTCCCCGCCTCTGATTCCCAGCCTCTGAATCCCCGCCTATGAATCCCCGCTTCTGATTCCCAGCCTCTGAATCCCCACCTCTGAATCCCCGCCTCAGATTCCATGCCTCTGATTCCCCGCCTCTGATTCCCCACCTCTGATTGCCTGCCACTGATTGCCCGCCTCTGATTCCCCGCCTCTGATTCCCCACCTCTGTCTCGACGCCTCTCTTTCGCCTCCACTCTTTCCCCTCCACACTTTCCGTGCCTGTCTTTCCCTCCCTCAATTTCAACAACACTGTTTGATCTGATTTGTGTACCTCATTTTAAACACACAAGTTCCAACCACTATGTTTTGCCCGCCTCTTTCCCCGCCTCAATTTATCCACCTATGTTTACCTGCCTCTGTTTACCCGCCTGTTTCCCCTCCTCTGATTCCCCACCTTTCATTCCCCGCGTCTCTTTCCCTGCCTCTATTTCTGCGCCTCTTTCTCTGACTCTCTTTCCCCACATCTCTTTTCCTCCCCCTGATTCCCCGCCTCTTATTCCCCGCCTCTGATTCCCTGCCTCTGATTCCCCGCCTCTGATTCCCTGCCTCAGATTCCCTGCCTCAGATTCCCTGCCTCAGATTCCCTGCCTCTGATTCCCCGCCTCTGATTCCCCGCCTCTTATTCCCCGACTCTGATTCCCCGCCTCTGATTCCCCACCTCTGATTCCCTGCCTCAGATTCCCCGGCTCTGATTCCATGCATCAGATTCCCTGCCTCAGATTCCCTGCCTCTGATTCCCCGCCTCTGATTGCCTGCCTCTGATTCCCCGCCTCTGATTCCCTGCCGCAGATTCCCTGCCTCAGATTCCCTGCCTCAGATTCCCTGCCTCTGATTCCCCGCCTTTGATTCCCCAGCTCTTATTCCCCGCCTCTGATTCCCCACCTCTGATTCCGCGCCTCTGATTCCCTGCCTCTCTTTCCCCGCCTCTGATTCCCCGCCTCTGATTCCCCGCCTCAGATTCCCCGGCTCTGATTCCCTGCCTGAGATTCCCTGTCTCAGATACCCCGCCTCAGATTCCCCGCCTCAGATTCCCCGCCTCAGATTCCCCGCCTCAGATTCCCAGCCTCAGATTCCCCGCCTCAGATTCCCCGCCTCAGATTCCCCGCCTCAGATTCCCCGCCTCAGATTCCCCTCCTCAGATTCCCCTCCTCAGATTCCCCGCCTCAGATTCCCCGCCTCAGATTCCCCGCCTCAGATTCCCCGCCTCAGGATCCCCGCCTCAGATTCCCCGCCTCAGATTCCCCGCCTCAGATTCCCTGCCTCTGATTGCCTGCCTCTGATTCCCTGCCTCTGATTCCCTGCCTCTGATTCCCTGCCTCTGATTCCCTGAATCTCATTCCCTGCCTCTCATTCCCTGCCTCTGATTCCGAGCCTCTGATTCCACGCCTCTCTTTCCGTATCTCTGATTCCCCGCCTCTGATTCCCTGCCTCTGATACCCTGCCTCTCTTTGCCTGCCTCTATTTCGGTGCCACTTTCTCTGCATCTAGTTTCCCACATCTCATTTGCCCCCTCTGATTACCCGCCTCCGATTCCATGCCTCTGATTCCCCGCCTCTGATTCCCCGCCTCTGATTCCCTGCCTCTGATTCCCCACCTCTGATTCCCTGCCTCAGATTCCCTGCCTCAGATTCCCTGCCTCAGATTCCCTGCCTCTGATTCCCCGCCTCTGATTCCCCGCCTCTTATTCCCCGCCTCTGATTCCCCGCCTCTGATTCCCCACCTCTGATTCCCTGCCTCTGTTTCCCCGCCTCTGATTCCCTGCCTCTGATTCCCCGCCTCAGATTTCCCGGCTCTGATTCCCTGCCTGAGATTCCCTGCCTGAGATTCCCCGCCTCAGATTCCCTGCCTCAGATTCCCCGCCTCAGATTCCCCGCCTCAGATTCCCCGCCTCAGATTCCCCATCTCAGATTCCCAGCCTCAAATTCCCCGCCTCAGATTCCCCGCCTCAGATTCCCTGCCTCAGATTCCCTGCCTCTGATTGCCTTCCTCTGATTCCCTGCCTCTGATTCCCTGCCTCAGATTCCCTGCCTCTGATTCCCTGCCTCTGATTCCCTGCCTCTCATTCCCTGCCTCTGATTCCGCACCTCTGATTCCACGCCTCTCTTTCCGTGTCTCTGATTCCCCGCCTCTGATTCCCTGCCTCTGATACCCTGCCTCTCTTTGCCTGCCTCTATTTCGGTGCCTCATTCTCTGCATCTAGTTTCCCACATCTCATTTGCCCCCACTGATAACCCGCCTCAGATTCCATGCCTCTGATTCCCCGCCTCTGATTCCCCGCCTCTGATTCCCCGCCTCTGATTCCCTGCCTCAGATACCCTGCCTCAGATTCCTAGCCTCAGATTCCCTGCCTCTGATTCCCCGCCTCTGATTCCCCACCTCTTATTCCCCGCCTCTGATTCCCCGCCTCTGATTCCCCGCCTCTGATTCCCTGCCTCTGTTTCCCCGCCTCTGATTCCCCGCGTCTGATTCCCCGCCTCAGATTCCCCGGCTCTGATTCCCTGCCTGAGGTTCCATGCCTCAGAATCCCCGCCTCAGATTCCCTGCCTCAGAATCCCCGCCTCAGATTCCCCGCCTCAGATTCCCCGCCTCAGATTCCCTGCCTCAGATTCCCCGCATCAGATTCCCTGCCTCAGATTCCCTGCCTCAGATTCCCTTCATCTGATTCCCTTCATCTGATTCCCTGCCTCTGATTCTCTGCCTCTGATACCCTGCCTCTGATTCCCCACCTCTGCTTCCCCGCCTCAGATTCCCTGCCTCAGATTCCCTGCCTCAGATTCCCTGCCTCTGATTCCCTGCCTCAGATTCCCTGCCTCAGATTCCCTGCCTCAGATTCCCTGCCTCTGATTGCCTGCCTCTGATTCCCTGCCTCTGATTCCCTGCCTCTGATTGCCTGCCTCTGATTCCCTGCCTCTGATTCCCTGCCTCTGATTCCCTGCCTCTGATTCCGCACCTCTGATTCCACGCCTCTCTTTCATTGTCTCTGATTCCCCGCCTCTGATTCCCTGCCTCTGATACCCTGCCTCCCTTTGCCTGCCTCTATTTCCGTGCCTCTTTCTCTGCATCTAGTTTCCCACATCTCGTTTGCCCCCTCTGATAACCCGCCTCTGATTCCATGCCTCTGATTCACTGCCTCAGATTCCCTGCCTCAGGTACCCCGACACGGATTTACCACCTCAGATTCCCCACCTCAGATTCCCTGCCTCAGATTCCCTGCCTCAGATTCCCTGCCTCAGATTCCCTGCCTCAGATTCCCTGCCTCCGATTCCCCGCCTCTGATTCCCCGCCTCTGATTCCCCGCCTCTGATTCCCCGCCTCTGTTTCCCCGCCTCTGATTCCCCGCCTCTGATTACCCGCCTCTGATTCCACGCCTCTGATTCCCCGCCTCTGATTCCAGGCCTCTTATTCCCCGCCTCTGATTCCCCACCTCTGATTGCCTGCCACTGATTGCCCGCCTCTGATTCCCCGCCTCTGATTCCCCGCCTCTGATTCCCCACCTCTGTCTGTATGCCTCTCTTTCGCCTCCGCTTTTTCCCCTACACTCTTTCCGCGCCTCTCTTTCCCTCGCTCAATTTCAACAACTCTGTTTGATCTGTTCTGTATACCTCATTTTCAACACACAAGTTCCAACCACTATGTTTCACCCATCACTTTCCCCGCCTCTATTTTTCCACCTATGTTTACCCGCCTCTGTTTATTCACCTGTTTCACCGCCTCTGATTCCCTGCCACTGATTCCCCACCTCTGTCTCGACGCCTCTCTTTCGCCTCCACTCTTTCCCCTCCACTCTTTCCGTGCCTGTCTTTCCCTCCCTCAATTTCAACAACACTGTTTGATCTGTTTTGTGTACCTCATTTTAAACACACAAGTTCCAACCACTATGTTTTGCCCGCCTCTTTCCCCGCCTCTATTTATCCACCTATGTTTACCTGCCTCTGTTTACCCGCCTGTTTCCCCGCCTCTGATTCTTCACCTTTCATTCCCTGCCTCTCTTTCCCTGCCTCTATTTCCGTGCCTCTTTCTCTGCCTCTCTTTCCCCACATCTCTTTTCCTCCCGCTGATTCCCTGCCTCTGATTCCCCGCCTCTGATTCCCTGCCTCAGATTCCCTGCCTCAGATTCCCTGCCTCAGATTCCCTGCCTCTGATTCCCCACCTCTGATTCCCCGCCTCTTATTCCCCGCCTCTGATTCCCCGCCTCAGATTCCTTGCCTCCGATTCCCCGCCTCAGATTCCCCGCCTCAGATTCCCCGGCTCTGATTCCCTGCCTGAGATTCCATGCCTCAGAATCCCCGCCTCAGATTCCCTGCCTCAGATTCCCCGCCTCAGATTCGCTGCCTCTGTTTCCCCGCCTCTGATTCCCCGCCTCTGATTCCCCGCCTCAGATTCCCCGGCTCTGATTCCCTGCCTGAGATTCCCTGCCTCACATACCCCGCCTCAGATTCTCCGCCTCAGATTCCCCGCCTCAGATTCCCCGCCTCTGATTCCCTGCCTCTGATCCCCTGCCTCTCTTTGCCTGCCTCTATTTCGGTGCCTCTTTCTCTGCATCTAGTTTCCCACATCTCATTTGCCCCCACTGATAACCTGCCTCTGATTCCATGCCTCTGATTCCCCGCCTCTGATTCCCCGCCTCTGATTCCCTGCCTCTGATTCCCTGCCTCTGATTCCCTGCCTCAGATTCCTTGCCTCAGATTCCCTGCCTCTGATTCCCCGCCTCTGATTCCCCACCTCTTATTCCCCGCCTCTGATTCCCCGCCTCTGATTCCCTGCCTCTCATTCCCTGCCTCTGATTCCGCACCTCTGATTCCACGCCTTTCTTTCCGTGTCTCTGATTCCCCGCCTCTGATTCCATGCCTCTGATCCCCTGCCTCTCTTTGCCTGCCTCTATTTCCGTGCCTCTTTCTCTGCATCTAGTTTCCCACATCTCATTTGTCCCCTCTGATAACCCGCCTCTGATTCCATGCCTCTGATTCACTGCCTCAGATTCCCTGCCTCAGATACCCCGACTCAGATTTACCACCTCAGATTCCCCGCCTCAGATTCCCTGCCTCAGATTCCCTGCCTCAGATTCCCTGCCTCAGATTCCCTGCCTCAGATTCCCTGCCTCCGATTCCCCGCCTCTGATTCCCCGCCTCTGATTCCCCGCCTCTGATTCCCAGCCTCTGAATCCCAGCCTCTGAATCCCCGCCTCTGTTTCCCCGCCTCTGATTCCCCGCCTCTGATTCCCCGCCTCTGATTCCACGCCTCTGATTCCCCGCCTCTAATTCCAGGCCTCTTGTTCCCCGCCTCTGATTCCCCACCTCTGATTACCTGCCACTGATTGCCCGCCTCTGATTCCCCGCCTCTGATTCACCACCTCTGATTCCCCGCCTCTGATTCCCCGCCTCTGATTCCCCACCTCTGTCTGTATGCCTCTCTTTCGCCTCCGCTTTTTCCCCTACACTCTTTCCGCGCCTCTCTTTCCCTCCCTCAATTTCAACAACTCTGTTTGATCTGTTCTCTGTACCTCATTTTCAACACACAAGTTCCAACCACTATGTTTCACCCATCACTTTTCCCGCCTCTATTTTTCCGCCTATGTTTACCCGCCTCTGTTTATTCACTTGTTTCACCGCCTCTGATTCCCCGCCTCTGAATCCCCACCTCTGTCTCGACGCCTCTCTTTCGCCTCCACTTTTTCCCCTCCACTCTTTCCGTGTCTGCCTTTCCCTCCCTCAATTTCAACAACACTGTTTGATCTGTTTTGTGTACCTCATTTTAAACACACAAGTTCCAAGCACTATGTTTTGCCCGCCTCTTTCCCCGCCTCTATTTATCCACCTATGTTTAACTGCCTCTGTTTACCCGCCTGTTTCCCCGCCTCTGATTCCCCACCTTTCATTCTCCGCCTCTCTTTCCCTGCCTCTATTTCCGCGCCTCTTTCTCTGCCTCTCTTTCCCCACATCTCTTTTCCTCCCGCTGATTCCCCGCCTCTGATTCCCCGCCTCTGATTCCCTGCCTCTGATGCCCCGCCTCTGATTCCCTGCCTCAGATTCCCTGCCTCAGATTCCCTGCCTCAGATTCCCTGCCTCTGATTCCCCGCCTCTGATTCCCCGCCTCTTATTCCCCGCCTCTGATTCCCCGCCTCTGATTCCCCGCCTCTGATTCCCTGCCTCAGATTCCCCGGCTCTGATTCCCTGCATCAGATTCCCTGCCTCAGATTCCCTGCCTCTGATTCCCCGCCTCTGATTCCCTGCCTCTGATTCCCCGCCACTGATTCCCTGCCTCAGATTCCCTGCCTCAGATTTCCCTGCCTCAGATTCCCCGCCTCTGATTCCCTGCCTCAGATTCCCTGCGTCAGATTCCCTGCCTCAGATTCCCCGCCTCTGAATCCCGGCCTCTGATTCCCTGTCTCTGTTTCCCCGCCTCTGATTCCCCGCCTCTGATTCCCCGCCTCAGATTCCTCGGCTCTGATTCCCTGCCTGAGATTCCCCGCCTCAGATTAAACGCCTCAGATTCCCCGCCTCAGATTCCCCGCCTCAGATTCCCCGCCTCAGATTTCCCGCTTCAGATTCCCCGCCTCAGATTCCCCGTATCAGGTTCCCCGCATCAGATTCCCCGCCTCAGATTCCCCGCCTCAGATTCCCCGCCTCAGATTCCCTGCCTCAGATTCCCTGCCTCTGATTGCCTGACTCTGATACCCTGCCTCTGATTCCCTGCCTCTGATTCACTGCCTCTGATTCCCTGCCTCTGATTCCCTGCCTCTGATTCCCTGCCTCTGATCCTGCGCCTCTGATTCCACGCCTCTCTTTCCGTATCTCTGATTCCCCGCCTCTGATTCCCTGCCTCTGATACCCTGCCTCTCTTTGCCTGCCTCTATTTCGGTGCCTCTTTCTCTGCATCTAGTTTCCCACATCTCATTTGCCCCCTCTGATAACCCGCCTCTGATTCCATGCCTCTGATTCCCCGCCTTTGATTCCCCACCTCTGATTCCCTGCCTTTGATTCCCCGCCTCTGATTCCCTGCCTCAGATTCCCTGCCTCAGATTCCCTGCCTCAGATTCCCTGCCTCAGATTCCCTGCCTCTGATTCCCCGCCTCTGATTCCCCGCCTCTTATTCCCCGCCTCTGATTCCCCGCCTCTGATTCCCCGCCTCTGATTCCCTGCCTCTGTTTCCCCGCCTCTGATTCCCCGCCTCTGATTCCCCGCCTCAGATTTCCCGGCTCTGATTCCCTGCCTGAGATTCCCCGCATCAGATTCCCTGCCTCAGATTCCCCGCCTCAGATTCCCCGCCTCAGATTCCCCGCCTCAGATTCCCCGTCTCAGATTCCCCGCCTCAGATTCCCCGCCTCAGATTCCCCGCCTCAGATTCCCTGCCTCAGATTCCCTGCGTCTGATTGCCTTCCTCTGATTCCCTGCCTCTGATTCCCTGCCTCTGATTCCCTGCCTCTGATTCCCTGCCTCTGATTCCCTGCCTCTGATTCCCTGCCTCTGATTCCGCACCTCTGATTCCACGCATCTCTGACCGTGTCTCTGATTCCCCGCCTCTGATTCCCTGCCTCTGATACCCTGCCTCTCTTTGCCTGCCTCTATTTCCGTGCCTCTTCCTCTGCATCTAGTTTCCCACATCTCATTTGCCCCCTCTGATAACCCACCTCTGATTCCATGCCTCTGATTCCCCTCCACTGATTCCCCGCCTCTGATTCCCTGCCTCAGATTCCCTGCCTCAGATTCCTTGCCTCAGATTCCCTGCCTCTGATTCCCCGCCTCTGATACCCCGCCTCTTATTCCCCGCCTCTGATTCCCCGACTCTGATTCCCCGCCTCTGATTCCCTGCCTCTGTTTCCCTGCCTCTGATTCCCCGCGTCTGATTCCCCACCTCAAATTCCCCGGCTGTGATTCCCTGCCTGAGATTCCATGCCTCAGAATCCCCGCCTCAGATTCCCTGCCTCAGATTCCCCGCCTCAGATTCCCCGCATCAGATTCCCCGCCTCAGATTCCCTGCCTCAGATTCCCCGCCTCAGATTCCCCGCCTCAGATTCCCCGCCTCAGATTCCCCGCCTCAGATTCCCTGCGTCAGATTCCCTGCCTCAGATTCCCTGCCTCAGATTCCCTTCATCTGATTGCCTGCCTCTGATTCCCTGCCTCTGATTCCCTGCCTCTGATTCCCTGCCTCTGATTCCCTGCCTCTGATTCCCTGCCTCTGATTGCCTGCCTCTGATTCCCTGCCTCTGATTCCCTACCTCTGATTCCCTGACTCTGATTCCGCGCCTCTGATTCCACGCCTCTCTTTCCTTGTCTCTGATTCCCCGCCTCTGATTCCCTGCCTCTGATACCCAGCCTCTCTTTGCCTGCCTCTATTTCCGTGCCTCTTTCTCTGCATCTAGTTTCCCACATCTCATTTGCCCCCTCTGATAACCCGCCTCTGATTCCATGCCTCTGATTCACTGCCTCAGATCCCCTGCCTCAGATACCCCGACTCAGATTTACCGCCTCAGATTCCCCGCCTCAGATTCCCTGCCTCAGATTCCCTGCCTCAGATTCCCTGCCTCAGATTCCCTGCCTCAGATTCCCTGCCTCCGATTCCCCGCCTCTGATTCCCCGCCTCTGATTCCCCGCCTCTGATTCCCAGCCTCTGAATCCTCGCCTCTGAATCCCCGCCTCTGATTCCCCGCCTCTGTTTCCCCGCCTCTGATTCCCCGCCTCTGATTCCCCGCCTCTGATTCCATGCCTCTGATTCCCCGCCTCTGATTCCAGGCCTCCTATTCCCCGCCTCTGATTCCCCACCTCTGATTGCCTGCCACTGATTGCCCGCCTCTGATTTCCCGCCTCTGATTCCCCGCCTCTGATTCCCCACCTCTGTCTGTATGCCTCTCTTTCGCCTCCGCTTTTTCCCCTACACTCTTTCCGCGCCTCTCTTTCCCTCCCTCAATTTCAACAACTCTGTTTGATCTGTTCTGTGTACCTCATTTTCAACACACAAGTTCCAACAACTATGTTTCACCCATCACTTTCCCCGCCTCTATGTTTCCGCCTATGTTTACCCGCCTCTGTTTACCCACCTGTTTCACCGCCTATGATTCCCCGCCTCAGATTCCCCACCTCTGTCTCGACGCCTCTCTTTCGCCTCCACTCTTTCCCCTCCACTCTTTCCGTGCCTGTCTTTCCCTCCCTCAATTTCAACAACACTGTTTGATCTGTTTTGTGTACCTCATTTTAAACACACAAGTTCCAACCACTATGATTTGCCCGCCTCTTTCCCCGCCTCTATTTATCCACCTATGTTTACCTGCCTCTGTTTACCCGCCTGTTTCCCCGCCTCTGATTCCCCACCTTTCATTCCCTGCCTCTCTTTCTCTGCCTCTCTTTCCCCACATCTCTTTTCCTCCCCTTGATTCCCCGCCTCTGATTCCCCGCCTCTGATTCCCTGCCTCTGATTCCCCGCCTCTGATTCCCTGCCTCAGATTCCCTACCTCAGATTCCCTGCCTCAGATTCCCTGCCTCAGATTCCCCGCCTCTGATTCCCCGCCTCTTATTCCCCGCCTCTTATTCCCCTCCTCTGATTCCCCACCTCTGATTCCCTGCCTCAGATTCCCCGGCTCTGATTCCCTGCATCAGATTCCCTGCCTCAGATTCCCTGCCTCTGATTCCCCGCCCCTGATTCCCTGCCTCTGATTCCCCGCCTCTGATTCCCTGCCTCAGATTCCCTGCCTCAGATTCCCTGCCTCAGATTCCCCGCCTCTGATTCCCCGCCTTTGATTCCCCACCTCTTATTCCCCGCCTCTGATTCCCCACCTCTGATTCCGTGCCTCTGATTCCCTGCCTCTGTTTCCCCGCCTCTGATTCCCCGCCTCTGATTCCCCGCCTCAGATTCCCCGGCTCTGATTCCCTGCCTGAGATTCCATGCCTCACATACCCCGCCTAGGATTCCCCGCCTCAGATTCCCCGCCTCAGATTCCCCGCCTCAGATTCCCCGCCTCAGATTCCCCGCCTCAGATTCCCCGCCTCAGATTCCCCGCCTCAGATTCCCCGCCTCAGATTCCCCGCCTCAGATTCTCCGCCTCAGATTCCCCGCCTCAGATTCCCCGCCTCAGATTCCCCGCCTCAGATTCCCTGCCTCAGATTCCCTGCCTCTGATTGCCTGCCACTGATTCCCTGCCTCTGATTCCCTGACTCTGATTCCCTGCCTCTTATTCCCTGCCTCTGATTCCCTGCCTCTGATTCCCTGTTCTGATTCCGAGCCTCTGATTCCACGCCTCTCTTTCCGTGTCTCTGATTCCCCGCCTCTGATTCCCTGCCTCTGATTCCCCGCCTCTGATTCCCTGCCTCAGATTCCCTGCCTCAGAATCCCCGCCTCAGATTCCCTGCCTCAGATTCCCCGCCTCAGATTCCCTGCCTCTGATTCCCCGACTCTGATTCCCGGCCTCTTATTCCCCGCCTCTGATTCCCCGCCTCTGATTCCCTGCCTCTGTTACCCTGCCTCTCTTTGCCTGCCTCTATTTCGGTGCCTCTTTCTCTGCATCTAGTTTCCCACATCTCATTTGCCCACTCTGATAACCCGCCTCTGATTCCATGCCTCTGATTCCCCGCCTCAGATTCCCTGCCTCAGATTCCCTGCCTCAGATTCCCTGCCTCAGATTCCCTGCCTCTGATTCCCCGCCTCTGATTCCCCGCCTCTTATTCCCCGCCTCTGATTCCCCGCCTCTGATTCCCCGCCTCTGATTCCCTGCCTCTGTTTCCCCGCCTCTGATTCCCCGCCTCTGATTCCCCGCATCAGATTTCCCGGCTCTAATTCTCTGCCTGAGATTCCCTGCCTGAGATTCCCCGCCTCAGATTCCCTGCCTCAGATTCCCCGCCTCAGATTCCCCGCCTCGTATTCCCCGCCTCAGATTCCCCATCTCAGATTCCCCGCCTCAGATTCCCCGCCTCAGATTCCCCGCCTCAGATTCCCTGCCTCAGATTCCCTGCCTCTGATTGCCTTCCTCTGATTCCCTGCCTCTGATTCCCTGCCTCTAATTCCCTGCCTCTGATTCCGCACCTCTGATTCCACGCCTCTCTTTCCGTGTCTCTGATTCCCCGCCTCTGATTCCCTGCCTCTGATAACCTGCATCTCTTTGCCTGCCTCTATTTCCGTGCCTCTTTCTCTGCATCTAGTTTCCCACATCTCATTTGCCCCCTCTGATAACCCGCCTCTGATTCCATGCCTCTGATTCCCCGCCTCTGATTCCCCGCCTCTGATTCCCCGCCTCTGATTCCCTGCCTCAGATTCCCTGCCTCAGATTCGTTGCCTCAGATTCCCTGCCTCTGATTCCCCGCCTCTGATTCCCCACCTCTTATAACCCGCCTCTGATTCCCCGCCTCTGATTCCCCGCCTCTGATTCCCTGCCTCTGTTTCCCCGCCACTGATTCCCCGCGTCTGATTCCCCGCCTCAGATTCCCCGGCTCTGATTCCCTGCCTGAGATTCCATGCCTCAGAATCTCCGCCTCAGATTCCCTGCCTCAGATTCCCCGCCTCAGATTCCCCGCCTCAGATTGCCCGCCTCAGATTCCCTGCCTCAGATTCCCCGCCTCAGATTCCCCGCCTCAGATTCCCCGCCTCAGATTCCCCGCGTCAGATTCCCTGCCTCAGATTCCCTACCTCAGATTCCCTGCCTCAGATTCCCTTCATCTGATTCCATTCATCTGATTCCCTGCCTCTGATTCCCTGCCTCTGATTTCCTGCCTCTGATTCCCCACCTCTGATTCCCCGCCTCAGATTCCCTGCCTCAGATTCCCTGCCTCAGATTCCCTGCCTCTGATTCCCTGCCTCAGATTCCCTGCCTCAGATTTCCTGCCTCAGATTCCCTGCCTCTGATTGCCTGCCTCTGATTCCCTGCCTCTGATTCCCTGCCTCTTATTGCCTGCCTCTGATTCCCTGCCTCTGATTCCCTGCCTCAGATTCCCTGCCTCAGATTCCCTGCCTCAGATTCCCCGCCTCTGATTCCCTGCCTCAGATTCCCTGCCTCAGATTCCCTGCCTCAGATTCCCCGCCTCAGAATCCTGGCCTCTGATTCCCTGTCTCTGTTTCCCCGCCTCTGATTCCCCGCCTCTGATTCCCCGCCTCAGATTCCCCGGCTCTGATTCCCTGCCTGAGATTCCCCGCCTCAGATTAAACGCCTCAGATTCCCCGCCTCAGATTCCCCGCCTCAGATTCCCCGCCTCAGATTCCCCGCTTCAGATTCCCCGCCTCAGATTCCCCGTATCAGGTTCCCCGCCTCAGATTCCCCGCCTCAGATTCCCCGCCTCAGATTCCCCGCTTCAGATTCCCTGCCTCAGATTCCCTGCCTCTGATTGCCTGCCTCTGATACCCTGCCTCTGATTCCCTGCCTCTGATTCACTGCCTCTGATTCCCTGCCTCTGATTAATTGCCTCCGATTCCCTGCCTCTGATTCTGCGCCTCTGATTCCACGCCTCTCTTTGACTGCCTCTATTTCGGTGCCTCTTTCTCTGCATCTAGTTTCCCACATCTCATTTGCCCCCTCTGATAACCCGCCTCTGATTCCATGCCTCTGATTCCCCGCCTTTGATTCCCCACCTCTGATTCCCTGCCTTTGATTCCCCGCCTCTGATTCCCTGCCTCAGATTCCCTGCCTCAGATTCCCTGCCTCAGATTCCCTGCCTCAGATTCCCTGCCTCTGATTCCCCGCCTCTGATTCCCCGCCTCTTATTCCCCGCCTCTGATTCCCCGCCTCTGATTCCCCGCCTCTGATTCCCTGCCTCTGTTTCCCCGCCTCTGATTCCCCGCCTCTGATTCCCCGCCTCAGATTTCCCGGCTCTGATTCCCTGCCTGAGATTCCCTGCCTGAGATTCCCCGCATCAGATTCCCTGCCTCAGATTCCCCGCCTCAGATTCCCCGCCTCAGATTCCCCGCCTCAGATTCCCCGTCTCAGATTCCCCGCCTCAGATTCCCCGCCTCAGATTCCCCGCCTCAGATTCCCTGCCTCAGATTCCCTGCCTCTGATTGCCTTCCTCTGATTCCCTGCCTCTGATTCCCTGCCTCTGATTCCCTGCCTCTGATTCCCTGCCTCTGATTCCCTGCCTCTGATTCCCTGCCTCTGATTCCGCACCTCTGATTCAACGCATCTTTAACCGTGTCTCTGATTCCCCGCCTCTGATTCCCTGCCTCTGATACCCTGCCTCTCTTTGCCTGCCTCTATTTCCGTGCCTCTTCCTCTGCATCTAGTTTCCCACATCTCATTTGCCCCCTCTGATAACCCACCTCTGATTCCATGCCTCTGATTCCCCTCCTCTGATTCCCCGCCTCTGATTCCCTGCCTCAGATTCCCTGCCTCAGATTCCTTGCCTCAGATTCCCTGCCTCTGATTCCCCGCCTCTGATACCCCGCCTCTTATTCCCCGCCTCTGATTCCCCGACTCTGATTCCCCGCCTCTGATTCCCTGCCTCTGTTTCCCTGCCTCTGATTCCCCGCGTCTGATTCCCCGCCTCAAATTCCCCGGCTGTGATTCCCTGCCTGAGATTCCATGCCTCAGAATCCCCGCCTCAGATTCCCTGCCTCAGATTCCCCGCCTCAGATTCCCCGCCTCAGATTCCCCGCCTCAGGTTCCCTGCCTCAGATTCCCCGCCTCAGATTCCCCGCCTCAGATTCCCCGCCTCAGATTCCCCGCCTCAGATTCCCTGCGTCAGATTCCCTGCCTCAGATTCCCTGCCTCAGATTCCCTTCATCTGATTCCCTTCATCTGATTCCCTGCCTCTGATTCCCTGCCTCTGATTCAATGCCTCTGATTCCTCGCCTCTGATTCCCTGCCTCTGATTCCCTGCCTCTGATTGCCTGCCTCTGATTCCCTGCCTCTGATTCCCTGCCTCTGATTCCCTGCCTCTGATTCCGCGCCTCTGATTCCACGCCTCTCTTTCCTTGTCTCTGATTCCCCGCCTCTGATTCCCTGCCTCTGATACCCAGCCTCTCTTTGCCTGCCTCTATTTCTGTGCCTCTTTCTCTGCATCTAGTTTCCCACATCTCTATTTGCCCCCTCTGATAACCCGCCTCTGATTCCATGCCTCTGATTCACTGCCTCAGATCCCCTGCCTCAGATACCCCGACTCAGATTTACCACCTCAGATTCCCCGCCTCAGATTCCCTGCCTCAGATTCCCTGCCTCAGATTCCCTGCCTCAGATTCCCTGCCTCAGATTCCCTGCCTCCGATTCCCCGCCTCTGATTCCCCGCCTCTCATTCCCCGCCTCTGATTCCCAGCCTCTGAATCCTCGCCTCTGAATCCCCGCCTCTGATTCCCCGCCTCTGTTTCCCCGCCTCTGATTCCCCGCCTCTGATTCCCCGCCTCTGATTCCATGCCTCTGATTCCCCGCCTCTGATTCCAGGCCTCCTATTCCCCGCCTCTGATTCCCCACCTCTGATTGCCTGCCACTGATTGCCCGCCTCTGATTTCCCGCCTCTGATTCCCCGCCTCTGATTCCCCACCTCTGTCTGTATGCCTCTCTTTCGCCTCCGCTTTTTCCCCTACACTCTTTCCGCGCCTCTCTTTCCCTCCCTCAATTTCAACAACTCTGTTTGATCTGTTCTGTATACCTCATTTTCAACACACAAGTTCCAACAACTATGTTTCACCCATCACTTTCCCCGCCTCTATGTTTCCGCCTATGTTTACCCGCCTCTGTTTACCCACCTGTTTCACCGCCTATGATTCCCCGCCTCTGATTCCCCACCTCTGTCTCGATGCCTCTCTTTCGCCTCCACTCTTTCCCCTCCACTCTTTCCGTGCCTGTCTTTCCCTCCCTCAATTTCAACAACACTGTTTGATCTGTTTTGTGTACCTCATTTTAAACACACAAGTTCCAACCACTATGTTTTGCCCGCCTCTTTCCCCGCCTCTATTTATCCACCTATGTTTACCTGCCTCTGTTTACCCGCCTGTTTCCCCGCCTCTGATTCCCCACCTTTCATTCCCTGCCTCTCTTTCTCTGCCTCTCTTTCCCTACATCTCTTTTCCTCCCCCTGATTCCCCGCCTCTGATTCCCCGCCTCTGATTCCCTGCCTCTGATTCCCCACCTCTGATTCCCTGCCTCAGATTCCCTACCTCAGATTCCCTGCCTCAGATTCCCTGCCTCATATTCCCCGCCTCTGATTCCCCGCCTCTTATTCCCCGCCTCTGATTCCCCTCCTCTGATTCCCCACCTCTGATTCCCTGCCTCAGATTCCCCGGCTCTGATTCCCTGCATCAGATTCCCTGCCTCAGATTCCCTGCCTCTGATTCCCCGCCCCTGATTCCCTGCCTCTGATTACCCGCCTCTGATTCCCTGCCTCAGATTCCCTGCCTCAGATTCCCTGCCTCAGATTCCCTGCCTGTGATTCCCCGCCTTTGATTCCCCACCTCTTATTCCCCGCCTCTGATTCCCCACCTCTGATTCCGTGCCTCTGATTCCCTGCCTCTGTTTCCCCGCCTCTGATTCCCCGCCTCTGATTCCCCGCCTCAGATTCCCCGGCTCTGATTCCCTGCCTGAGATTCCATGCCTCACATACCCCGCCTCAGATTCCCCGCCTCAGATTCCCCGCCTCAGATTCCCCGCCTCAGATTCCCCGCCTCAGATTCCCCGCCTCAGATTCCCCGCCTCAGATTCCCCGCCTCTGATTCCCTGCCTCTGATTCCCCACCTCTGATTCCCTGCCTCAGATTCCCTACCTCAGATTCCCTGCCTCAGATTCCCTGCCTCATATTCCCCGTCTCTGATTCCCCGCCTCTTATTCCCCGCCTCTGATTCCCCTCCTCTGATTCCCCACCTCTGATTCCCTGCCTCAGATTCCCCGGCTCTGATTCCCTGCATCAGATTCCCTGCCTCAGATTCCCTGCCTCTGATTCCCCGCCCCTGATTCCCTGCCTCTGATTACCCGCCTCTGATTCCCTGCCTCAGATTCCCTGCCTCAGATTCCCTGCCTAAGATTCCCTGCCTGTGATTCCCCGCCTTTGATTCCCCACCTCTTATTCCCCGCCTCTGATTCCCCACCTCTGATTCCGTGCCTCTGATTCCCTGCCTCTGTTTCCCCGCCTCTGATTCCCCGCCTCTGATTCCCCGCCTCAGATTCCCCGGCTCTGATTCCCTGCCTGAGATTCCATGCCTCACATACCCCGCCTCAGATTCCCCGCCTCAGATTCCCCGCCTCAGATTCCCCGCCTCAGATTCCCCGCCTCAGATTCCCCGCCTCAGATTCCCCGCCTCAGATTCCCCGCCTCAGATTCCCCGCCTCAGATTCCCCGCCTCAGATTCCCCGCCTCAGATTCTCCGCCTCAGATTCCCCGCCTCAGATTCCCCGCCTCAGATTCCCCGCCTCAGATTCCCCGCCTCAGATTCCCTGCCTCTGATTGCCTGCCACTGATTGCCTGCCACTGATTCCCTGCCTCTGATTCCCTGCCTCTGATTCCCTGCCTCTTATTCCCTGCCTCTGATTCCCTGCCTCTGATTCCCTGTTCTGATTCCGAGCCTCTGATTCCACGCCTCTCTTTCCGTATCTCTGATTCCCCGCCTCTGATTCCCTGCCTCTGATACACTGCCTCTCTTTGCCTGCCTCTATTTCGGTGCCTCTTTCTCTCCATCTAGTTTCCCACATCTCATTTGCCCACTCTGATAACCCGCCTCTGATTCCATGCCTCTGATTCCCCGCCTCTGATTCCCCGCCTCTGATTCCCTGCCTCTGATTCCCCGCCTCTGATTCCCTGCCTCAGATTCCCTGCCTCAGATTCCCTGCCTCAGATTCCCTGCCTCAGATTCCCTGCCTCTGATTCCCCGCCTCTGATTCGCCGCCTCTTATTCCCCGCCTCTGATTCCCCGCCTCTGATTCCCCGCCTCTGATTCCCTGCCTCTGTTTCCCCGCCTCTGATTCCCCGCCACTGATTCCCCGCATCAGATTTCCCGGCTCTAATTCTCTGCCTGAGATTCCCTGCCTGAGATTCCCCGCCTCAGATTCCCTGCCTCAGATTCCCCGCCTCAGATTCCCCGCCTCATATTCCCCGCCTCAGATTCCCCATCTCAGATTCCCCGCCTCAGATTTCCCGCCTCAGATTCCCCGCCTCAGATTCCCTGCCTCAGATTCCCTGCCTCTGATTGCCTTCCTCTGATTCCCTGCCTCTGATTCCCTGCCTCTGATTCCCTGCCTCTGATTCCCTGACTCTGATTCCCTGCCTCTAATTCCCTGCCTCTGATTCCGCTCCTCTGATTCCACGCCTCTCTTTCCGTGTCTCTGATTCCCCGCCTCTGATTCCCTGCCTCTGATACCCTGCCTCTCTTTGCCTGCCTCTATTTCCGTGCCTCTTTCTCTGCATCTAGTTTCCCACATCTCATTTGCCCCCTCTGATAACCCGCCTCTGATTCCATGCCTCTGATTCCCCGCCTCTGATTCCCCGCCTCTGATTCCCCGCCTCTGATTCCCTGCCTCAGATTCCCTGCCTCAGATTCCTTGCCTCAGATTCCCTGCCTCTGATTCCCCGCCTCTGATTCCCCACCTCTTATTCCCCGCCTCTGATTCCCCGCCTCTGATTCCCCGCCTCTGATTCCCTGCCTCTGTTTCCCCGCCTCTGATTCCCCGCGTCTGATTCCCCGCCTCAGATTCCCCGGCTCTGATTCCCTGCCTGAGATTCCATGCCTCAGAATCCCCGCCTCAGATTCCCTGCCTCAGATTCCCCGCCTCAGATTCCCCGCCTCAGATTCCCTGCCTCAGATTCCCTGCCTCAGATTCCCTGCCTCAGATTCCCCGCCTCAGATCCCCGCCTCAGATTCCCCGCCTCAGATTCCCTGCCTCAGATTCCCTACCTCAGATTCCCTGCCTCAGATTCCCTTCATCTGATTCCATTCATCTGATTCCCTGCCTCTGATTCCCTGCCTCTGAATTCCTGCCTCTGATTCCCCACCTCTGATTCCCCGCCTCAGATTCCCTGCCTCAGATTCCCTGCCTCAGATTCCCTGCCTCTGATTCCCTGACTTAGATTCCCTGCCTCAGATTTCCTGCCTCAGATTCCCTGCCTCTGATTGCCTGCCTCTGATTCCCTGCCTCTGATTCCCTGCCTCTTATTGCCTGCCTCTGATTCCCTGCCTCTGATTCCCTGCCTCAGATTCCCTGCCTCAGATTCCCTGCCTCAGATTCCCCTCCTCTGATTCCCTGCCTCAGATTCCCTGCCTCAGATTCCCTGCCTCAGATTCCCCGCCTCAGAATCCCGGCCTCTGATTCCCTGTCTCTGTTTCCCCGCCTCTGATTCCCCGCCTCTGATTCCCCGCCTCAGATTCCCCGGCTCTGATTTCCTGCCTGAGATTCCCCGCCTCAGATTAAACGCCTCAGATTCCCCGCCTCAGATTCCCCGCCTCAGATTCCCCGCCTCAGATTCCCCGCCTCAGAATCCCCGCCTCAGATTCCCCGCCTCAGATTCCCCGCATCAGGTTCCCCGCCTCAGATTCCCCGCCTCAGATTCCCCGCCTCAGATTCCCCGCCTCAGATTCCCTGCCTCAGATTCCCTGGCTCTGATTCACTGCCTCTGATTCCCTGCCTCTGATTCCCTGCCTCTGATTCCCTGCCTCTGATTCCCTGCCTCTGATTCCCTGCCTCTGATTCCCTGCCTCTGATTCCCTGCCTCTGATTCACTGCCTCTGATTCCCTGCCTCTGATTCCCTGCCTCTGATTAGCTGCCTCTGATTCCGCGCCTCTGATTCCACGCCTCTCTTTCCGTATCTCTGATTCCCCGCCTCTGATTCCCTGCCTCTGATACCCTGCCTCTCTTTGCCTGCCTCTATTTCGGTGCCTCTTTCTCTGCATCTAGTTTCCCACATCTCATTTGCCCCCTCTGATAACCCGCCTCTGATTCCATGCCTCTGATTCCCCGCCTTTGATTCCCCACCTCTGATTCCCTGCCTTTGATTCCCCGCCCTGCCTCAGATTCCCTGCCTCAGATTCCCTGCCTCTGATTCCCCGCCTCTGATTCCCCGCCTCTTATTCCCCGCCTCTGATTCCCCGCCTCTGATTCCCCGCCTCTGATTCCCTGCCTCTGTTTCCCCGCCTCTGACTCCCCGCCTCTGATTCCCCGCCTCAGATTTCCCAGCTCTGATTCCCTGCCTGAGATTCCCTGCCTGAGATTCCCCGCATCAGATTCCCTGCCTCAGATTCCCCGCCTCAGATTACCCGCCTCAGATTCCCCGCCTCAGATTCCCCGTCTCAGATTCCCCCCCTCAGATTCCCCGCCTCAGATTCCCCGCCTCAGATTCCCTGCCTCAGATTCCCTGCCTCTGATTTCCTTCCTCTGATTCCCTGCCTCTGATTCCCTGCCTCTGATTCCCTGCCTCTGATTCCCTTCCTCTGATTCCCTGCCTCTGATTCCCTGCCTCTGATTCCGCACCTCTGATTCCACGCCTCTCTGACCGTGTCTCTGATTCCCCGCCTCTGATTCCCTGCCTCTGATACCCTGCCTCTCTATGCCTGCCTCTATTTCCGTGCCTCTTCCTCTGCATCTAGTTTCCCACATCTCATTTGCCCCCTCTGATAACCCACCTCTGATTCCATGCCTCTGATTCCCCTCCTCTGATTCCCCGCCTCTGATTCCCTGCCTCAGATTCCCTGCCTCAGATTCCTTGCCTCAGATTCCCTGCCTCTGATTCTCCGCCTCTGATACCCCGCCTCTTATTCCCCACCTCTGATTCCCCGCCTCTGATTCCCCGCCTCTGATTCCCTGCCTCTGTTTCCCTGCCTCTGATTCACCGCGTCTGATTCCCCGCCACAGATTCCCCGGCTGTGATTCCCTGCCTGAGATTCCATGCGTCAGAATCCCCGCCTCAGATTCCCTGCCTCAGATTCCCCGCCTCAAATTCCCCGCCTCAGATTCCCCACCTCAGATTCTCTGCCTCAGATTCCCCGCCTCAGATTCCCCGCCTCAGATTCCCCGCCTCAGATTCCCCGCCTCAGATTCCCTGCGTCAGATTCCCTGCCTCAGATTCCCTGCCTCAGATTCCCTTCATCTGATTCCCTTCATCTGATTCCCTGCCTCTGATTCCCTGCTTCTGATTCCCTGCCTCTGATTCCCCGCCTCTGATTCCCTGCCTCTGATTCCCTGCCTCTGATTGCCTGCCTCTGATTCCCTGCCTCTGATTCCCTGCCTCTGATTCCCTGCCTCTGATTCCGCGCCTCTGATTCCACGCCTCTCTTTCCTTGTCTCTGATTCCCCGCCTCTGATTCCCTGCATCTGATACCCAGCCTCTCTTTGCCTGCCTCTATTTCCGTGCCTCTTTCTCTGCATCTAGTTTCCCACATCTCATTTGCCCCCTCTGATAACCCGCCTCTGATTCCATGCCTGATTCACTGCCTCTGATCCCCTGCCTCAGATACCCCGACTCAGATTTACCGCCTCAAATTACCCGCTCAGATTCCCTGCCTCAGATTCCCTGCCTCAGATTCCCTGCCTCAGATTCCCTGCCTCAGATTCCCTGCCTCCGATTCCCCGCCTCTGATTCCCCGCCTCTGATTCCCCGCCTCTGATTCCCAGCCTCTGAATCCTCGCCTCTGAATCCCCGCCTCTGATTCCCCGCCTCTGTTTCCCCGCCTCTGATTCCCCGCCTCTGATTCCCCGCCTCTGATTCCATGCCTCTGATACCCCACCTCTGATTCCAGGCCTCCTATTCCCCGCCTCTGATTCCCCACCTCTGATTGCCTGCCACTGATTGCCCGCCTCGTATTCCCCGCCTCTGATTCCCCGCCTCTGATTCCCCACCTCTGTCTGTATGCCTCTCTTTCGCCTCCGCTTTTTCCCCTACACTCTTTCCGCGCCTCTCTTTCCCTCCCTCAATTTCAACAACTCTGTTTGATCTGTTCTGTGTACCTCATTTTCAACACACAAGTTCCAACAACTATGTTTCACCCATCACTTTCCCCGCCTCTATTTTTCCGCCTATGTTTAACCGCCTCTGTTTACCCACCTGTTTCACCGCCTATGATTCCCCGCCTCTGATTCCCCACCTCTGTCTCGACGCCTCTCTTTCGCCTCCACTCTTTCCCCTCCACTCTTTCCGTGCCTGTCTTTCCCTCCCTCAATTTCAACAACACTGTTTGATCTGTTTTGTGTACCTCATTTTAAACACACAAGTTCCAACCACTATGTTTTGCCCGCCTCTTTCCCCGCCTCTATTTATCCACCTATGTTTACCTGCCTCTGTTTACCCGCCTGTTTCCCCGCCTCTGATTCCCCACCTTTCATTCCCTGCCTCTCTTTCTCTGCCTCTCTTTCCCCACATCTCTTTTCCTCCCCCTGATTCCCCGCCTCTGATTCCCCGCCTCTGATTCCCTGCCTCTGATTCCCCGCCTCTGATTCCCTGCCTCAGATTCCCTGCCTCAGATTCCCTGCCTCAGATTCCCTGCCTCAGATTCCCCGCCTCTGATTCCCCGCCTCTTATTCCCCGCCTCTGATTCCCCTCCTCTGATTCCCCACCTCTGATTCCCTGCCTCAGATTCCCCGGCTCTGATTCCCTGCATCAGATTCCCTGCCTCAGATTCCCTGCCTCTGATTCCCCGCCCCTGATTCCCTGCCTCTGATTCCCCGCCTCTGATTCCCTGCCTCAGATTCCCTGCCTCAGATTCCCTGCCTCAGATTCCCTGCCTGTGATTCCCCGCCTTTGATTCCCCACCTATTATTCCCCGCCTCTGATTCCCCACCTCTGATTCCGCGCCACTGATTCCCTGCCTCTGTTTCCCCGCCTCTGATTCCCCGCCTCTGATTCCCCGCCTCAGATTCCCCGGCTCTGATTCCCTGCTTGAGATTCCCTGCCTCACATACCCCGCCTCAGATTCCCCGCCTCAGATTCCCCGCCTCAGATTCCCCGCCTCAGATTCCCAACCTCAGATTCCCCGCCTCAGATTCCCCGCCTCAGATTCCCCGCCTCAGATTCCCCGCCTCAGATTCTCCACCTCAGATTCCCCGCCTCAGATTCCCCGCCTCAGATTCCCTGCCTCAGATTCCCTGCCTCTAATTGCCTGCCACTGATTCCCTGCCTCTGATTCCCTGCCTCTGATTCCCTGCCTCTTATTCCCTGCCTCTGATTCCCTGCCTCTGATTCCCTGCCTCTTATTCCGAGCCTCTGATTCCACGCCTCTCTTTCCGTATCTCTGATTCCCCGCCTCTGATTCCCTGCCTCTGATACCCTGCCTCTCTTTGCCTGCCTCTATTTCGGTGCCTCTTTCTCTGCATCTAGTTTCCCACATCTCATTTGCCCCCTCTGATAACCCGCCTCTGATTCCATGCCTCTGATTCCCCGCCTTTGATTCCCCACCTCTGATTCCCTGCCTTTGATTCCCCGCCCTGCCTCAGATTCCCTGCCTCAGATTCCCTGCCTCTGATTCCCCGCCTCTGATTCCCCGCCTCTTATTCCCCGCCTCTGATTCCCCGCCTCTGATTCCCCGCCTCTGATTCCCTGCCTCTGTTTCCCCGCCTCTGACTCCCCGCCTCTGATTCCCCGCCTCAGATTTCCCAGCTCTGATTCCCTGCCTGAGATTCCCTGCCTGAGATTCCCCGCATCAGATTCCCTGCCTCAGATTCCCCGCCTCAGATTACCCGCCTCAGATTCCCCGCCTCAGATTCCCCGTCTCAGATTCCCCCCCTCAGATTCCCCGCCTCAGATTCCCCGCCTCAGATTCCCTGCCTCAGATTCCCTGCCTCTGATTGCCTTCCTCTGATTCCCTGCCTCTGATTCCCTGCCTCTGATTCCCTGCCTCTGATTCCCTTCCTCTGATTCCCTGCCTCTGATTCCCTGCCTCTGATTCCGCACCTCTGATTCCACGCCTCTCTGACCGTGTCTCTGATTCCCCGCCTCTGATTCCCTGCCTCTGATACCCTGCCTCTCTTTGCCTGCCTCTATTTCCGTGCCTCTTCCTCTGCATCTAGTTTCCCACATCTCATTTGCCCCCTCTGATAACCCACCTCTGATTCCATGCCTCTGATTCCCCTCCTCTGATTCCCCGCCTCTGATTCCCTGCCTCAGATTCCCTGCCTCAGATTCCTTGCCTCAGATTCCCTGCCTCTGATTCTCCGCCTCTGATACCCCGCCTCTTATTCCCCACCTCTGATTCCCCGCCTCTGATTCCCCGCCTCTGATTCCCTGCCTCTGTTTCCCTGCCTCTGATTCCCCGCGTCTGATTCCCCGCCTCAGATTCCCCGGCTGTGATTCCCTGCCTGAGATTCCATGCCTCAGAATCCCCGCCTCAGATTCCCTGCCTCAGATTCCCCGCCTCAGATTCCCCGCCTCAGATTCCCCACCTCAGATTCTCTGCCTCAGATTCCCCGCCTCAGATTCCCCGCCTCAGATTCCCCGCCTCAGATTCCCCGCCTCAGATTCCCTGCGTCAGATTCCCTGCCTCAGATTCCCTGCCTCAGATTCCCTTCATCTGATTCCCTTCATCTGATTCCCTGCCTCTGATTCCCTGCTTCTGATTCCCTGCCTCTGATTCCCCGCCTCTGATTCCCTGCCTCTGATTCCCTGCCTCTGATTGCCTGCCTCTGATTCCCTGCCTCTGATTCCCTGCCTCTGATTCCCTGCCTCTGATTCCGCGCCTCTGATTCCACGCCTCTCTTTCCTTGTCTCTGATTCCCCGCCTCTGATTCCCTGCATCTGATACCCAGCCTCTCTTTGCCTGCCTCTATTTCCGTGCCTCTTTCTCTGCATCTAGTTTCCCACATCTCATTTGCCCCCTCTGATAACCCGCCTCTGATTCCATGCCTCTGATTCACTGCCTCTGATCCCCTGCCTCAGATACCCCGACTCAGATTTACCGCCTCAAATTCCCCGCTCAGATTCCCTGCCTCAGATTCCCTGCCTCAGATTCCCTGCCTCAGATACCCTGCCTCAGATTCCCTGCCTCCGATTCCCCGCCTCTGATTCCCCGCCTCTGATTCCCCGCCTCTGATTCCCAGCCTCTGAATCCTCGCCTCTGAATCCCCGCCTCTGATTCCCCGCCTCTGTTTCCCCGCCTCTGATTCCCCGACTCTGATTCCCCGCCTCTGATTCCATGCCTCTGATACCCCGCCTCTGATTCCAGGCCTCCTATTCCCCGCCTCTGATTCCCCACCTCTGATTGCCTGCCACTGATTGCCCGCCTCGTATTCCCCGCCTCTGATTCCCCGCCTCTGATTCCCCACCTCTGTCTGTATGCCTCTCTTTCGCCTCCGCTTTTTCCCCTACACTCTTTCCGCGCCTCTCTTTCCCTCCCTCAATTTCAACAACTCTGTTTGATCTGTTCTGTGTACCTCATTTTCAACACACAAGTTCCAACAACTATGTTTCACCCATCACTTTCCCCGCCTCTATTTTTCCGCCTATGTTTAACCGCCTCTGTTTACCCACCTGTTTCACCGCCTATGATTCCCCGCCTCTGATTCCCCACCTCTGTCTCGACGCCTCTCTTTCGCCTCCACTCTTTCCCCTCCACTCTTTCCGTGCCTGTCTTTCCCTCCCTCAATTTCAACAACACTGTTTGATCTGTTTTGTGTACCTCATTATAAACACACAAGTTCCAACCACTATGTTTTGCCCGCCTCTTTCCCCGCCTCTATTTATCCACCTATGTTTACCTGCCTCTGTTTACCCGCCTGTTTCCCCGCCTCTGATTCCCCACCTTTCATTCCCTGCCTCTCTTTCTCTGCCTCTCTTTCCCCACATCTCTTTTCCTCCCCCTGATTCCCCGCCTCTGATTCCCCGCCTCTGATTCCATGCCTCTGATTCCCCGCCTCTGATTCCCTGCCTCAGATTCCCTGCCTCAGATTCCCTGCCTCAGATTCCCTGCCTCAGATTCCCCGCCTCTGATTCCCCGCCTCTTATTCCCCGCCTCTGATTCCCCTCCTCTGATTCCCCACCTCTGATTCCCTGCCTCAGATTCCCCGGCTCTGATTCCCTGCATCAGATTCCCTGCCTCAGATTCCCTGCCTCTGATTCCCCGCCCCTGATTCCCTGCCTCTGATTCCCCGCCTCTGATTCCCTGCCTCAGATTCCCTGCCTCAGATTCCCTGCCTCAGATTCCCTGCCTGTGATTCCCCGCCTTTGATTCCCCACCTATTATTCCCCGCCTCTGATTCCCCACCTCTGATTCCGCGCCACTGATTCCCTGCCTCTGTTTCCCCGCCTCTGATTCCCCGCCTCTGATTCCCCGCCTCAGATTCCCCGGCTCTGATTCCCTGCTTGAGATTCCCTGCCTCACATACCCCGCCTCAGATTCCCCGCCTCAGATTCCCCGCCTCAGATTCCCCGCCTCAGATTCCCCGCCTCAGATTCCCCGCCTCAGATTCCCCGCCTCAGATTCCCCGCCTCAGATTCTCCGCCTCAGATTCCCCGCCTCAGATTCCCCGCCTCAGATTCCCTGCCTCAGATTCCCTGCCTCTAATTGCCTGCCACTGATTCCCTGCCTCTGATTCCCTGCCTCTGATTCCCTGCCTCTTATTCCCTGCCTCTGATTCCCTGCCTCTGATTCCCTGCCTCTGATTCCGAGCCTCTGATTCCACGCCTCTCTTTCCGTATCTCTGATTCCCCGCCTCTGATTCCCTGCCTCTGATACCCTGCCTCTCTTTGCCTGCCTCTATTTCGGTGCCTCTTTCTCTGCATCTAGTTTCCCACATCTCATTTGCCCCCTCTGATAACCCGCCTCTGATTCCATGCCTCTGATTCCCCGCCTCTGATTCCCCGCCTCTGATTCCCTGCCTCTGATTCCCCGCCTCTTATTCCCCGCCTCTGATTCCCCGCCTCTGATTCCCCGCCTCTGATTCCCTGCCTCTGTTTCCCTGCCTCTGATTCCCCGCCTCTGATTCCCCGCATCAGATTTCCCGGCTCAAATTCCCTGCCTGAGATTCCCTGCCTGAGATTCCCCGCCTCAGATTCCCTGCCTCAGCTTCCCCGCCTCAGATTCCCCGCCTCATGTTCCCCGCCTCAGATTCCCCATCTCAGATTCCCCGCCTCAGATTCCCCGCCTCAGATTCCCCGCCTCAGATTCCCTGCCTCAGATTCCCTGCCTCTGATTGCCTTCCTCTGATTCCCTGCCTCTGATTCCCTGCCTCTGATTCCCTGCCTCTGATTCCCTGCCTCTGATTCCCTGCCTCTAATTCCCTGCCTCTGATTCCGCACCTCTGATTCCACGCCTCTCTTTCCGTGTCTCTGATTCCCCGCCTCTGATTCCCTGCCTCTGATACCCTGCCTCTCTTTGCCTGCCTCTATTTCCGTGCCTCTTTCTCTGCATCTAGTTTCCCACATCTCATTTGCCCCCTCTGATAACCCGCCTCTGATTCCATGCCTCTGATTCCCCGCCTCTGATTCCCCGCCTCTGATTCCCCGCCTCTGATTCCCTGCCTCAGATTCCCTGCCTCAGATTCCTTGCCTCAGATTCCCTGCCTCTGATTCCCCGCCTCTGATTCCCCACCTCTTATTCCCCGCCTCTGATTCCCCGCCTCTGATTCCCCGCCTCTGATTCCCCGCCTCTGATTCCCTGCCTCTGTTTCCCCGCCTCTGATTCCCCGCGTCTGATTCCCCGCCTCAGATTCCCCGGCTCTGATTCCCTGCCTGAGATTCCATGCCTCAGAATCCCCGCCTCAGATTCCCTGCCTCAGATTCCCCGCCTCAGATTCCCCGCCTCAGATTCCCCGCCTCAGATTCCCTGCCTCAGATTCCCCGCCTCAGATTCCCCGCCTCAGATTCCGCGCCTCAGATTCCCTGCCTCAGATTCCCTGCCTCAGATTGCCTGCCTCAGATTCCCTTCATCTGATTCCCTTCATCTGATTCCCTGCCTCTGATTCCCTGCCTCTGATTTCCTGCCTCTGATTCCCCACCTCTGATTCCCCGCCTCAGATTCCCTGCCTCAGTTTCCCTGCCTCAGATTCCCTGCCTCTGATTCCCTGCCTCAGATTCCCTGCCTCAGATTCCCTGCCTCAGATTCCCTGCCTCTGATTGCCTGCCTCTGATTCCCTGCCTGTGATTCCCTGCCTCTTATTGCCTGCCTCTGATTCCCTGCCTCTCATTCCCTGCCTCTGATTCCCTGCCTCTGATTCCGCACGTCTGATTCCACGCCTGTCTTTCCTTGTCTCTGATTCCCCGCCTCTGATTCCCTGCCTCTGATACCCTGCCTCTCTTTGCCTGCCTCTATTTCCGTGCCTCTTTCTCTGCATCTAGTTTCCCACATCTCATTTGCCCCCTCTGATAACACGCCTCTGATTCCATGCCTCTGATTCACTGCCTCAGATTCCCTGCCTCAGATACCCCGACTCAGATTTACCACCTCAGATTCCCCGCCTCAGATTCCCTGCCTCAGATTCCCTGCCTCAGATTCCCTGCCTCAGATTCCCTGCCTCAGATTCCCTGCCTCAGATTCCCTGCCTCAGATCCCCTGCCTCAGATACCCCGACTCAGATTTACCGCCTCAGATTCCCCGCCTCAGATTCCCTGCCTCAGATTCCCTGCCTCAGATTCCCTGCCTCAGATTCCCTGCCTCAGATTCCCTGCCTCCGATTCCCCGCCTCTGATTCCCCGCCTCTGATTCCCCGCCTCTGATTCCCAGCCTCTGATTCCCTGCCTCTGATTCCCCGCCTCTGATTCCATGCCTCTGATTCCCCGCCTCTGATTCCAGGCCTCCTATTCCCCGCCTCTGATTCCCCACCTCTGATTGCCTGCCACTGATTGCCCGCCTCGTATTCCCCGCCTCTGATTCCCCGCCTCAGATTCCCCGCCTCAGATTCCCCGCCTCAGATTCCCCGCCTCAGATTCCCCGCCTCAGATTCCCCGCCTCAGATTCCCCGCCTCAGATTCCCCGCCTCAGATTCTCCGCCTCAGATTCCCCGCCTCAGATTCCCCGCCTCAGATTCCCTGCCTCAGATTCCCTGCCTCTGATTCCCTGCCTCTGATTCCCTGCCTCTGATTCCGAGCCTCTGATTCCACGCCTCTCTTTCCGTATCTCTGATTCCCCGCCTCTGATTCCCTGCCTCTGATACCCTGCCTCTCTTTGCCTGCCTCTATTTCGGTGCCTCTTTCTCTGCATCTAGTTTCCCACATCTCATTTGCCCCCTCTGATAACCCGCCTCTGATTCCATGCCTCTGATTCCCCGCCTCTGATTCCCCGCCTCTGATTCCCTGCCTCTGATTCCCCGCCTCTTATTCCCCGCCTCTGATTCCCCGCCTCTGATTCCCCGCCTCTGATTCCCTGCCTCTGTTTCCCTGCCTCTGATTCCCCGCCTCTGATTCCCCGCATCAGATTTCCCGGCTCAAATTCCCTGCCTGAGATTCCCTGCCTGAGATTCCCCGCCTCAGATTCCCTGCCTCAGCTTCCCCGCCTCAGATTCCCCGCCTCATATTCCCCGCCTCAGATTCCCCATCTCAGATTCCCCGCCTCAGATTCCCCGCCTCAGATTCCCCGCCTCAGATTCCCTGCCTCAGATTCCCTGCCTCTGATTGCCTTCCTCTGATTCCCTGCCTCTGATTCCCTGCCTCTGATTCCCTGCCTCTGATTCCCTGCCTCTGATTCCCTGCCTCTAATTCCCTGCCTCTGATTCCGCACCTCTGATTCCACGCCTCTCTTTCCGTGTCTCTGATTCCCCGCCTCTGATTCCCTGCCTCTGATACCCTGCCTCTCTTTGCCTGCCTCTATTTCCGTGCCTCTTTCTCTGCATCTAGTTTCCCACATCTCATTTGCCCCCTCTGATAACCCGCCTCTGATTCCATGCCTCTGATTCCCCGCCTCTGATTCCCTGCCTCAGATTCCCTGCCTCAGATTCCTTGCCTCAGATTCCCTGCCTCTGATTCCCCGCCTCTGATTCCCCACCTCTTATTCCCCGCCTCTGATTCCCCGCCTCTGATTCCCCGCCTCTGATTCCCCGCCTCTGATTCCCTGCCTCTGTTTCCCCGCCTCTGATTCCCCGCGTCTGATTCCCCGCCTCAGATTCCCCGGCTCTGATTCCCTGCCTGAGATTCCATGCCTCAGAATCCCCGCCTCAGATTCCCTGCCTCAGATTCCCCGCCTCAGATTCCCCGCCTCAGATTCCCCGCCTCAGATTCCCTGCCTCAGATTCCCCGCCTCAGATTCCCCGCCTCAGATTCCCCGCCTCAGATTCCGCGCCTCAGATTCCCTGCCTCAGATTCCCTGCCTCAGATTGCCTGCCTCAGATTCCCTTCATCTGATTCCCTTCATCTGATTCCCTGCCTCTGATTCCCTGCCTCTGATTTCCTGCCTCTGATTCCCCACCTCTGATTCCCCGCCTCAGATTCCCTGCCTCAGTTTCCCTGCCTCAGATTCCCTGCCTCTGATTCCCTGCCTCAGATTCCCTGCCTCAGATTCCCTGCCTCTGATTCCATGCCTCTGATTCCCCGCCTCTGATTCCCTACCTCAGATTCCCTGCCTCAGATTCCTTGCCTCAGATTCCCTGCCTCTGATTCCCCGCCTCTGATTCCCCACCTCTTATTCCCCGCCTCTGATTCCCCGCCTCTGATTCCCCGCCTCTGATTCCCCGCCTCAGATTCCCTGCCTCAGCTTCCCCGCCTCAGATTCCCCGCCTCATGTTCCCCGCCTCAGATTCCCCATCTCAGATTCCCCGCCTCAGATTCCCCGCCTCAGATTCCCCGCCTCAGATTCCCTGCCTCAGATTCCCTGCCTCTGATTGCCTTCCTCTGATTCCCTGCCTCTGATTCCCTGCCTCTGATTCCCTGCCTCTGATTCCCTGCCTCTGATTCCCTGCCTCTAATTCCCTGCCTCTGATTCCGCACCTCTGATTCCACGCCTCTCTTTCCGTGTCTCTGATTCCCCGCCTCTGATTCCCTGCCTCTGATACCCTGCCTCTCTTTGCCTGCCTCTATTTCCGTGCCTCTTTCTCTGCATCTAGTTTCCCACATCTCATTTGCCCCCTCTGATAACCCGCCTCTGATTCCATGCCTCTGATTCCCCGCCTCTGATTCCCCGCCTCTGATTCCCCGCCTCTGATTCCCTGCCTCAGATTCCCTGCCTCAGATTCCTTGCCTCAGATTCCCTGCCTCTGATTCCCCGCCTCTGATTCCCCACCTCTTATTCCCCGCCTCTGATTCCCCGCCTCTGATTCCCCGCCTCTGATTCCCCGCCTCTGATTCCCTGCCTCTGTTTCCCCGCCTCTGATTCCCCGCGTCTGATTCCCCGCCTCAGATTCCCCGGCTCTGATTCCCTGCCTGAGATTCCATGCCTCAGAATCCCCGCCTCAGATTCCCTGCCTCAGATTCCCCGCCTCAGATTCCCCGCCTCAGATTCCCCGCCTCAGATTCCCTGCCTCAGATTCCCCGCCTCAGATTCCCCGCCTCAGATTCCGCGCCTCAGATTCCCTGCCTCAGATTCCCTGCCTCAGATTGCCTGCCTCAGATTCCCTTCATCTGATTCCCTTCATCTGATTCCCTGCCTCTGATTCCCTGCCTCTGATTTCCTGCCTCTGATTCCCCACCTCTGATTCCCCGCCTCAGATTCCCTGCCTCAGTTTCCCTGCCTCAGATTCCCTGCCTCTGATTCCCTGCCTCAGATTCCCTGCCTCAGATTCCCTGCCTCAGATTCCCTGCCTCTGATTGCCTGCCTCTGATTCCCTGCCTGTGATTCCCTGCCTCTTATTGCCTGCCTCTGATTCCCTGCCTCTCATTCCCTGCCTCTGATTCCCTGCCTCTGATTCCGCACGTCTGATTCCACGCCTGTCTTTCCTTGTCTCTGATTCCCCGCCTCTGATTCCCTGCCTCTGATACCCTGCCTCTCTTTGCCTGCCTCTATTTCCGTGCCTCTTTCTCTGCATCTAGTTTCCCACATCTCATTTGCCCCCTCTGATAACACGCCTCTGATTCCATGCCTCTGATTCACTGCCTCAGATTCCCTGCCTCAGATACCCCGACTCAGATTTACCACCTCAGATTCCCCGCCTCAGATTCCCTGCCTCAGATTCCCTGCCTCAGATTCCCTGCCTCAGATTCCCTGCCTCAGATTCCCTGCCTCAGATTCCCTGCCTCAGATCCCCTGCCTCAGATACCCCGACTCAGATTTACCGCCTCAGATTCCCCGCCTCAGATTCCCTGCCTCAGATTCCCTGCCTCAGATTCCCTGCCTCAGATTCCCTGCCTCAGATTCCCTGCCTCCGATTCCCCGCCTCTGATTCCCCGCCTCTGATTCCCCGCCTCTGATTCCCAGCCTCTGATTCCCTGCCTCTGATTCCCCGCCTCTGATTCCATGCCTCTGATTCCCCGCCTCTGATTCCAGGCCTCCTATTCCCCGCCTCTGATTCCCCACCTCTGATTGCCTGCCACTGATTGCCCGCCTCGTATTCCCCGCCTCTGATTCCCCGCCTCAGATTCCCCGCCTCAGATTCCCCGCCTCAGATTCCCCGCCTCAGATTCCCCGCCTCAGATTCCCCGCCTCAGATTCCCCGCCTCAGATTCCCCGCCTCAGATTCTCCGCCTCAGATTCCCCGCCTCAGATTCCCCGCCTCAGATTCCCTGCCTCAGATTCCCTGCCTCTGATTCCCTGCCTCTGATTCCCTGCCTCTGATTCCGAGCCTCTGATTCCACGCCTCTCTTTCCGTATCTCTGATTCCCCGCCTCTGATTCCCTGCCTCTGATACCCTGCCTCTCTTTGCCTGCCTCTATTTCGGTGCCTCTTTCTCTGCATCTAGTTTCCCACATCTCATTTGCCCCCTCTGATAACCCGCCTCTGATTCCATGCCTCTGATTCCCCGCCTCTGATTCCCCGCCTCTGATTCCCTGCCTCTGATTCCCCGCCTCTTATTCCCCGCCTCTGATTCCCCGCCTCTGATTCCCCGCCTCTGATTCCCTGCCTCTGTTTCCCTGCCTCTGATTCCCCGCCTCTGATTCCCCGCATCAGATTTCCCGGCTCAAATTCCCTGCCTGAGATTCCCTGCCTGAGATTCCCCGCCTCAGATTCCCTGCCTCAGCTTCCCCGCCTCAGATTCCCCGCCTCATATTCCCCGCCTCAGATTCCCCATCTCAGATTCCCCGCCTCAGATTCCCCGCCTCAGATTCCCCGCCTCAGATTCCCTGCCTCAGATTCCCTGCCTCTGATTGCCTTCCTCTGATTCCCTGCCTCTGATTCCCTGCCTCTGATTCCCTGCCTCTGATTCCCTGCCTCTGATTCCCTGCCTCTAATTCCCTGCCTCTGATTCCGCACCTCTGATTCCACGCCTCTCTTTCCGTGTCTCTGATTCCCCGCCTCTGATTCCCTGCCTCTGATACCCTGCCTCTCTTTGCCTGCCTCTATTTCCGTGCCTCTTTCTCTGCATCTAGTTTCCCACATCTCATTTGCCCCCTCTGATAACCCGCCTCTGATTCCATGCCTCTGATTCCCCGCCTCTGATTCCCTGCCTCAGATTCCCTGCCTCAGATTCCTTGCCTCAGATTCCCTGCCTCTGATTCCCCGCCTCTGATTCCCCACCTCTTATTCCCCGCCTCTGATTCCCCGCCTCTGATTCCCCGCCTCTGATTCCCCGCCTCTGATTCCCTGCCTCTGTTTCCCCGCCTCTGATTCCCCGCGTCTGATTCCCCGCCTCAGATTCCCCGGCTCTGATTCCCTGCCTGAGATTCCATGCCTCAGAATCCCCGCCTCAGATTCCCTGCCTCAGATTCCCCGCCTCAGATTCCCCGCCTCAGATTCCCCGCCTCAGATTCCCTGCCTCAGATTCCCCGCCTCAGATTCCCCGCCTCAGATTCCCCGCCTCAGATTCCGCGCCTCAGATTCCCTGCCTCAGATTCCCTGCCTCAGATTGCCTGCCTCAGATTCCCTTCATCTGATTCCCTTCATCTGATTCCCTGCCTCTGATTCCCTGCCTCTGATTTCCTGCCTCTGATTCCCCACCTCTGATTCCCCGCCTCAGATTCCCTGCCTCAGTTTCCCTGCCTCAGATTCCCTGCCTCTGATTCCCTGCCTCAGATTCCCTGCCTCAGATTCCCTGCCTCAGATTCCCTGCCTCTGATTGCCTGCCTCTGATTCCCTGCCTGTGATTCCCTGCCTCTTATTGCCTGCCTCTGATTCCCTGCCTCTCATTCCCTGCCTCTGATTCCCTGCCTCTGATTCCGCAAGTCTGATTCCACGCCTGTCTTTCCTTGTCTCTGATTCCCCGCCTCTGATTCCCTGCCTCTGATACCCTGCCTCTCTTTGCCTGCCTCTATTTCCGTGCCTCTTTCTCTGCATCTAGTTTCCCACATCTCATTTGCCCCCTCTGATAACACGCCTCTGATTCCATGCCTCTGATTCACTGCCTCAGATTCCCTGCCTCAGATACCCCGACTCAGATTTACCACCTCAGATTCCCCGCCTCAGATTCCCTGCCTCAGATTCCCTGCCTCAGATTCCCTGCCTCAGATTCCCTGCCTCAGATTCCCTGCCTCAGATTCCCTGCCTCAGATCCCCTGCCTCAGATACCCCGACTCAGATTTACCGCCTCAGATTCCCCGCCTCAGATTCCCTGCCTCAGATTCCCTGCCTCAGATTCCCTGCCTCAGATTCCCTGCCTCAGATTCCCTGCCTCCGATTCCCCGCCTCTGATTCCCCGCCTCTGATTCCCCGCCTCTGATTCCCAGCCTCTGATTCCCTGCCTCTGATTCCCCGCCTCTGATTCCATGCCTCTGATTCCCCGCCTCTGATTCCAGGCCTCCTATTCCCCGCCTCTGATTCCCCACCTCTGATTGCCTGCCACTGATTGCCCGCCTCGTATTCCCCGCCTCTGATTCCCCGCCTCTGATTCCCCACCTCTGTCTGTATGCCTCTCTTTCGCCTCCGCTTTTTCCCCTACACTCTTTCCGCGCCTCTCTTTCCCTCCCTCAATTTCAACAACTCTGTTTGATCTGTTCTGTGCACCTCATTTTCAACACACGTTCCAACAACTATGTTTCACCCATCACTTTCCCCGCCTCTATTTTTCCGCCTATGTTTACCCGCCTCTGTTTACCCACCTGTTTCACCGCCTATGATTCCCCGCCTCTGATTCCTCACCTCTGTCTCGACGCCTCTCTTTCGCCTCCACTCTTTCCCCTCCACTCTTTCCGTGCCTGTCTTTCCCTCCCTCAATTTCAACAACACTGTTTGATCTGTTTTGTGTACCTCATTTTAAACACACAAGTTCCAACCACTATGTTTTGCCCGCCTCTTTCCCCGCCTCTATTTATCCACCTATGTTTACCTGCCTCTGTTTACCCGCCTGTTTCCCCGCCTCTGTTTCCCCACCTTTCATTCCCTGCCTTTCTTTCTCTGCCTCTCTTTCCCCACATCTCTTTTCCTCCCCCTGATTCCACGCCTCTGATTCCCCGCCTCTGATTCCCTGCCTCTGATTCCCCGCCTCTGATTCCCTGCCTCAGATTCCCTGCCTCAGATTCCCTGCCTCAGATTCCCTGCCTCAGATTCCCCGCCTCTGATTCCCCGCCTCTTATTCCCCGCCTCTGATTCCCCTCCTCTGATTCCCCACCTCTGATTCCCTGCCTCAGATTCCCCGGCTCTGATTCCCTGCATCAGATTCCCTGCCTCAGATTCCCTGCCTCTGATTCCCCGCCCCTGATTCCCTGCCTCTGATTCCCCGCCTCTGATTCCCTGCCTCAGATTCCCTGCCTCAGATTCCCTGCCTCAGATTCCCTGCCTGTGATTCCCCGCCTTTGATTCCCCACCTATTATTCCCCGCCTCTGATTCCCCACCTCTGATTCCGTGCCTCTGATTCCCTGCCTCTGTTTCCCCGCCTCTGATTCCCCGCCTCTGATTCCCCGCCTCAGATTCCCCGGCTCTGATTCCCTGCTTGAGATTCCCTGCCTCACATACCCCGCCTCAGATTCCCCGCCTCAGATTCCCCGCTTCAGATTCCCCGCCTCAGATTCCCTGCCTCAGATTCCCCGCCTCAGATTCCCCGCCTCAGATTCCCCGCCTCAGATTCCCCGCCTCAGATTCCCCGCCTCAGATTCTCCGCCTCAGATTCCCCGCCTCAGATTCCCCGCCTCAGATTCCCCGCCTCAGATTCCCTGCCTCAGATTCCCTGCCTCTGATTGCCTGCCACTGATTCCCTGCCTCTGATTCCCTGCCTCTGATTCCCTGCCTCTTATTCCCTGCCTCTGATTCCCTGCCACTGATTCCCTGCCTCTGAATCCGAGCCTCTGATTCCACGCCTCTCTTTCCGTATCTCTGATTCCCCGCCTCTGATTCCCTGCCTCTGATACCCTGCCTCTCTTTGCCTGCCTCTATTTCGGTGCCTCTTTCTCTGCATCTAGTTTCCCACATCTCATTTGCCCCCTCTGATAACCCGCCTCTGATTCCATGCCTCTGATTCCCCGCCTCTGATTCCCCGCCTCTGATTCCCTGCCTCTGATTCCCCGCCTCTGATTCCCTGCCTCAGATTCCCTGCCTCAGATTCCCTGCCTCAGATTCCCTGCCTCAGATTCCCTGCCTCTGATTCCCCGCCTCTGATTCCCCACCTCTTATTCCCCGCCTCTGATTCCCCGCCTCTGATTCCCCGCCTCTGATTCCCTACCTCTGTTTCCCCGCCTCTGATTCCCCGCCTCTGATTCCCCGCATCAGATTTCCCGGCTCTAATTCCCTGCCTGAGATTCCCTGCCTGAGATTCCCCGCCTCAGATTCCCTGCCTCAGCTTCCCCGCCTCAGATTCCCCGCCTCATATTCCCCGCCTCAGATTCCCCATCTCAGATTCCCCGCCTCAGATTCCCCGCCTCAGATTCCCCGCCTCAGATTCCCTGCCTCAGATTCCCTGCCTCTGATTGCCTTCCTATGATTCCCTGCCTCTGATTCCCTGCCTCTGATTCCCTGCCTCTGATTCCCTGCCTCTGATTCCCTGCCTCTAATTCCCTGCCTCTGATTCCGCACCTCTGATTCCACGCCTCTCTTTCCGTGTCTCTGATTCCCCGCCTCTGATTCCCTGCCTCTGATACCCTGCCTCTCTTTGCCTGCCTCTATTTCCGTGCCTCTTTCTCTGCATCTAGTTTCCCACATCTCATTTGCCCCCTCTGATAACCCGCCTCTGATTCCATGCCTCTGATTCCCCGCCTCTGATTCCCTGCCTCTGATTCCCCGCCTCTGATTCCCTGCCTCAGATTCCCTGCCTCAGATTCCTTGCCTCAGATTCCCTGCCTCTGATTCCCCGCCTCTGATTCCCCACCTCTTATTCCCCGCCTCTGATTCCCCGCCTCTGATTCCCCGCCTCTGATTCCCTGCCTCTGTTTCCCCGCCTCTGATTCCCCGCGTCTGATTCCCCGCCTCAGATTCCCCGGCTCTGATTCCCTGCCTGAGATTCCATGCCTCAGAATCCCCGCCTCAGATTCCCTGCCTCAGATTCCCCGCCTCAGATTCCCCGCCTCAGATTCCCCGCCTCAAATTCCCCGCCTCAGATTCCCCGCCTCAGATTCCCCGCCTCAGATTCCCCGCCTCAGATTCCCCGCCTCAGATTCCCCGCCTCAGATTCCCTGCCTCAGATTCCCTGCCTCAGATTCCCTGCCTCAGATTCCCTTCATCTGATTCCCTTCATCTGATTCCCTGCCTCTGATTCCCTGCCTCTGATTTCCTGCCTCTGATTCCCCACCTCTGATTCCCCGCCTCAGATTCCCTGCCTCAGATTCCCTGCCTCAGATTCCCTGCCTCTGATTCCCTGCCTCAGATTCCCTGCCTCAGATTCCCTGCCACAGATTCCCTGCCTCTGATTGCCTGCCTCTGATTCCCTGCCTGTGATTCCCTGCCTCTTATTGCCTGCCTCTGATTCCCTGCCTGTGATTCCCTGCCTCTGATTCCCTGCCTCTGATTCTGCACCTCTGATTCCACGCCTCTCTTTCCTTGTCTCTGATTCCCCGCCTCTGATTCCCTGCCTCTGATACCCTGCCTCTCTTTGCCTGCCTCTATTTCCGTGCCTCTTTCTCTGCACCTAGTTTCCCACATCTCATTTGCCCCCTCTGATAACACGCCTCTGATTCCATGCCTCTGATTCACTGCCTCAGATTCCCTGCCTCAGATACCCCGACTCAGATTTACCACCTCAGATTCCCCGCCTCAGATTCCCTGCCTCAGATTCCCTGCCTCAGATTCCCTGCCTCAGATTCCCTGCCTCAGATTCCCTGCCTCAGATTCCCCGCCTCCGATTCCCCGCCTCTGTTTCCCCGCCTCTTATTCCTCGCCTCTAATTCCCCGCCTCTGATTCCACGCCTCTAATTCCCTACCTCTGATTCCAGGTCTCTTATTCCCCGCCTCTGATTCCCCACCTCTGATTGCCTGCCACTGATTGCCCGCCTCTGATTCCCCGCCTCTGATTCCCCGCCTCTGATTCCCCACCACTGTCTATATGCCTCTCTTTCGCCTCAGCTTTTTCCCCTACACTCTTTCCGTGCCTCTCTTACCCTCCCTCAATTTCAACAACTCTGTTTGATCTGTTCTGTGTACCTCATTTTCAACACACAAGTTCCAACCACTATGTTTCACCCATCACTTTCCCCGCCTCTATTTTTCCGCCTATGTTTACACGCCTCTGTTTATTCACCTGTTTCACCGCCTCTGATTCCCCGCCTCTGATTCCCCACCTCTGTCTCGACGCCTCTCTTTCGCCTCCACTCTTTCCCCTCCACTCTTTCCGTGCCTGTCTTTCCCTCCCTCAATTTCAACAACACTGTTTGATCTGTTTTGTGTACCTCATTTTAAACACACAAGTTCCAACCACTATGTTTTGCCCGCCTCTTTCCCCGCCTCTATTTATCCACCTATGTTTAACTGCCTCTGTTTAGCCACCTGTTTCCCCGCCTCTGATTCCCCACCTTTCATTCCCCGCCTCTCTTTCCCTGCCTCTATTTCCGCGCCTCTTTCTCTGCCTCTCTTTCCCCACATCTCTTTTCCTCCCGCTGATTCCCCGCCTCTGATTCCCCGCCTCTGATTCCCTGCCTCTGATTCCCCGCCTCTGATTCCCTGCCTCAGATTCCCTGCCTCAGATTCCCTGCCTCAGATTCCCTGCTTCTGATTCCCCGCCTCTGATTCCCCGCCTCTTATTCCCCGCCTCTGATTCCCCGCCTCTGATTCCCCGCCTCTGATTCCCTGCCTCAGATTCCCCGGCTCTGATTCCCTGCATCAGATTCCCTGCCTCAGATTCCCGGCCTCTGATTCCCCGCCTCTGATTCCCTGCCTCTGATTCCCCGCCTCTGATTCCCTGCCTCAGATTCCCTGCCTCAGATTCCCTGCCTCAGATTCCCCGCCTCTGATTCCCCGCCTTTGATTCCCCGCCTCTTATTCCCCACCTCTGATTCCCCGCCTCTGATTCCCCGCCTCTGATTCCCTGCCTCTGGTTCCCCGCCTCTGATTCCCCGCCTCTGATTCCCCGCCTCAGATTCCCCGACTCTGATTCCCCGGCTGAGATTCCCTGCCTCAGATACCCCGCCTCAGATACCCCGCCTCAGATTCCCCGCCTCTGATTCCCTGCCTCTAAATCCCTGCCTCTGATTCCCTGCCTCTGATACCCTGCCTCCCTTTGCCTGCCTCTATTTCGGTGCCTCTTTCTCTGCATCTAGTTTCCCACATCTCATTTGCCCCCTCTGATAACCCGACTCTGATTCCATGCCTCTGATTCCCCGCCTCTGATTCCCCGCCTCTGATTCCCTGCCTCTGATTCCCCGCCTCTGATTCCCTGCCTCAGATTCCCTGCCTCAGATTCCCTGCCTCAGATTCCCTGCCTCAGATTCCCTGCCTCTGATTCCCCGCCTCTGATTCCCCGCCTCTTATTCCCCGCCTCTGATTCCCCGCCTCTGATTCCCCGCCTCTGATTCCCTGCCTCTGTTTCCCCGCCTCTGATTCCCCGCCTCTGATTCCCCGCATCAGATTTCCCGGCTCTAATTCCCTGCCTGAGATTCCCTGCCTGAGATTCCCCGCCTCAGATTCCCTGCCTCAGATTCCCCGCCTCAGATTCCCCGCCTCATATTCCCCGCCTCAGATTCCCCATCTCAGATTCCCCGCCTCAGATTCCCCGCCTCACATTCCCCGCCTCAGATTCCCTGCCTCAGATTCCCTGCCTCTGATTGCCTTCCTCTGATTCCCTGCCTCTGATTCCCTGCCTCTGATTCCCTGCCTCTGATTCCCTGCCTCTGATTCCCTGCCTCTAATTCCCTGCCTCTGATTCCGCACCTCTGATTCCACGCCTCTCTTTCCGTGTCTCTGATTCCCCGCCTCTGATTCCCTGCCTCTGATACCCTGCCTCTCTTTGCCTGCCTCTATTTCCGTGCCTCTTTCTCTGCATCTAGTTTCCCACATCTCATTTGCCCCCTTTGATAACCCACCTCTGATTCCATGCCTCTGATTCCCCGCCTCAGATTCCCCGCCTCTGATTCCCCGCCTCTGATTCCCTGCCTCAGATTCCCTGCCTCAGATTCCTTTCCTCAGATTCCCTGCCTCTGATTCCCCGCCTCTGATTCCCCACCTCTTATTCCCCGCCTCTGATTCCCCGCCTCTGATTCCCCGCCTCTGATTCCCTGCCTCTGTTTCCCCGCCTCTGATTCCCCGGCTCTGATTCCCTGCCTGAGATTCCATGCCTCAGAATCCCCGCATCAGATTCCCTGCCTCAGATTCCCTGCCTCAGATTCCCGCCTCAGATTCCCCGCCTCAGATTCCCCGCCTCAGATTCCCCGCCTCAGATTCCCCGCCTCAGATTCCCCGCCTCAGATTCCCCGCCTCAGATTCCCCGCCTCAGATTCCCTGCCTCAGATTCCCTGGCTCTGATTCACTGCCTCTGATTCCCTGCCTCTGATTCCCTGCCTCTGATTCCCTGCCTCTGATTCCCTGCCTCTGATTCCCTGCCTCTGATTCCCTGCCTCTGATTCCCTGCCTCTGATTCACTGCCTCTGATTCCCTGCCTCTGATTCCCTGCCTCTGATTCCCTGCCTCTGATTCCGCGCCTCTGATTCCACGCCTCTCTTTCCGTATCTCTGATTCCCCGCCTCTGATTCCCTGCCTCTGATACCCTGCCTCTCTTTGCCTGCCTCTATTTCGGTGCCTCTTTCTCTGCATCTAGTTTCCCACATCTCATTTGCCCCCTCTGATAACCCGCCTCTGATTCCATGCCTCTGATTCCCCGCCTTTGATTCCCCACCTCTGATTCCCTGCCTTTGATTCCCCGCCCTGCCTCAGATTCCCTGCCTCAGATTCCCTGCCTCTGATTCCCCGCCTCTGATTCCCCGCCTCTTATTCCCCGCCTCTGATTCCCCGCCTCTGATTCCCCGCCTCTGATTCCCTGCCTCTGTTTCCCCGCCTCTGACTCCCCGCCTCTGATTCCCCGCCTCAGATTTCCCAGCTCTGATTCCCTGCCTGAGATTCCCTGCCTGAGATTCCCCGCATCAGATTCCCTGCCTCAGATTCCCCGCCTCAGATTACCCGCCTCAGATTCCCCGCCTCAGATTCCCCGTCTCAGATTCCCCCCCTCAGATTCCCCGCCTCAGATTCCCCGCCTCAGATTCCCTGCCTCAGATTCCCTGCCTCTGATTTCCTTCCTCTGATTCCCTGCCTCTGATTCCCTGCCTCTGATTCCCTGCCTCTGATTCCCTTCCTCTGATTCCCTGCCTCTGATTCCCTGCCTCTGATTCCGCACCTCTGATTCCACGCCTCTCTGACCGTGTCTCTGATTCCCCGCCTCTGATTCCCTGCCTCTGATACCCTGCCTCTCTATGCCTGCCTCTATTTCCGTGCCTCTTCCTCTGCATCTAGTTTCCCACATCTCATTTGCCCCCTCTGATAACCCACCTCTGATTCCATGCCTCTGATTCCCCTCCTCTGATTCCCCGCCTCTGATTCCCTGCCTCAGATTCCCTGCCTCAGATTCCTTGCCTCAGATTCCCTGCCTCTGATTCTCCGCCTCTGATACCCCGCCTCTTATTCCCCACCTCTGATTCCCCGCCTCTGATTCCCCGCCTCTGATTCCCTGCCTCTGTTTCCCTGCCTCTGATTCACCGCGTCTGATTCCCCGCCACAGATTCCCCGGCTGTGATTCCCTGCCTGAGATTCCATGCGTCAGAATCCCCGCCTCAGATTCCCTGCCTCAGATTCCCCGCCTCAAATTCCCCGCCTCAGATTCCCCACCTCAGATTCTCTGCCTCAGATTCCCCGCCTCAGATTCCCCGCCTCAGATTCCCCGCCTCAGATTCCCCGCCTCAGATTCCCTGCGTCAGATTCCCTGCCTCAGATTCCCTGCCTCAGATTCCCTTCATCTGATTCCCTTCATCTGATTCCCTGCCTCTGATTCCCTGCTTCTGATTCCCTGCCTCTGATTCCCCGCCTCTGATTCCCTGCCTCTGATTCCCTGCCTCTGATTGCCTGCCTCTGATTCCCTGCCTCTGATTCCCTGCCTCTGATTCCCTGCCTCTGATTCCGCGCCTCTGATTCCACGCCTCTCTTTCCTTGTCTCTGATTCCCCGCCTCTGATTCCCTGCATCTGATACCCAGCCTCTCTTTGCCTGCCTCTATTTCCGTGCCTCTTTCTCTGCATCTAGTTTCCCACATCTCATTTGCCCCCTCTGATAACCCGCCTCTGATTCCATGCCTGATTCACTGCCTCTGATCCCCTGCCTCAGATACCCCGACTCAGATTTACCGCCTCAAATTACCCGCTCAGATTCCCTGCCTCAGATTCCCTGCCTCAGATTCCCTGCCTCAGATTCCCTGCCTCAGATTCCCTGCCTCCGATTCCCCGCCTCTGATTCCCCGCCTCTGATTCCCCGCCTCTGATTCCCAGCCTCTGAATCCTCGCCTCTGAATCCCCGCCTCTGATTCCCCGCCTCTGTTTCCCCGCCTCTGATTCCCCGCCTCTGATTCCCCGCCTCTGATTCCATGCCTCTGATACCCCACCTCTGATTCCAGGCCTCCTATTCCCCGCCTCTGATTCCCCACCTCTGATTGCCTGCCACTGATTGCCCGCCTCGTATTCCCCGCCTCTGATTCCCCGCCTCTGATTCCCCACCTCTGTTTGTATGCCTCTCTTTCGCCTCCGCTTTTTCCCCTACACTCTTTCCGCGCCTCTCTTTCCCTCCCTCAATTTCAACAACTCTGTTTGATCTGTTCTGTGTACCTCATTTTCAACACACAAGTTCCAACAACTATGTTTCACCCATCACTTTCCCCGCCTCTATTTTTCCGCCTATGTTTAACCGCCTCTGTTTACCCACCTGTTTCACCGCCTATGATTCCCCGCCTCTGATTCCCCACCTCTGTCTCGACGCCTCTCTTTCGCCTCCACTCTTTCCCCTCCACTCTTTCCGTGCCTGTCTTTCCCTCCCTCAATTTCAACAACACTGTTTGATCTGTTTTGTGTACCTCATTTTAAACACACAAGTTCCAACCACTATGTTTTGCCCGCCTCTTTCCCCGCCTCTATTTATCCACCTATGTTTACCTGCCTCTGTTTACCCGCCTGTTTCCCCGCCTCTGATTCCCCACCTTTCATTCCCTGCCTCTCTTTCTCTGCCTCTCTTTCCCCACATCTCTTTTCCTCCCCCTGATTCCCCGCCTCTGATTCCCCGCCTCTGATTCCCTGCCTCTGATTCCCCGCCTCTGATTCCCTGCCTCAGATTCCCTGCCTCAGATTCCCTGCCTCAGATTCCCTGCCTCAGATTCCCCGCCTCTGATTCCCCGCCTCTTATTCCCCGCCTCTGATTCCCCTCCTCTGATTCCCCACCTCTGATTCCCTGCCTCAGATTCCCCGGCTCTGATTCCCTGCATCAGATTCCCTGCCTCAGATTCCCTGCCTCTGATTCCCCGCCCCTGATTCCCTGCCTCTGATTCCCCGCCTCTGATTCCCTGCCTCAGATTCCCTGCCTCAGATTCCCTGCCTCAGATTCCCTGCCTGTGATTCCCCGCCTTTGATTCCCCACCTATTATTCCCCGCCTCTGATTCCCCACCTCTGATTCCGCGCCACTGATTCCCTGCCTCTGTTTCCCCGCCTCTGATTCCCCGCCTCTGATTCCCCGCCTCAGATTCCCCGGCTCTGATTCCCTGCTTGAGATTCCCTGCCTCACATACCCCGCCTCAGATTCCCCGCCTCAGATTCCCCGCCTCAGATTCCCCGCCTCAGATTCCCAACCTCAGATTCCCCGCCTCAGATTCCCCGCCTCAGATTCCCCGCCTCAGATTCCCCGCCTCAGATTCTCCACCTCAGATTCCCCGCCTCAGATTCCCCGCCTCAGATTCCCTGCCTCAGATTCCCTGCCTCTAATTGCCTGCCACTGATTCCCTGCCTCTGATTCCCTGCCTCTGATTCCCTGCCTCTTATTCCCTGCCTCTGATTCCCTGCCTCTGATTCCCTGCCTCTTATTCCGAGCCTCTGATTCCACGCCTCTCTTTCCGTATCTCTGATTCCCCGCCTCTGATTCCCTGCCTCTGATACCCTGCCTCTCTTTGCCTGCCTCTATTTCGGTGCCTCTTTCTCTGCATCTAGTTTCCCACATCTCATTTGCCCCCTCTGATAACCCGCCTCTGATTCCATGCCTCTGATTCCCCGCCTTTGATTCCCCACCTCTGATTCCCTGCCTTTGATTCCCCGCCCTGCCTCAGATTCCCTGCCTCAGATTCCCTGCCTCTGATTCCCCGCCTCTGATTCCCCGCCTCTTATTCCCCGCCTCTGATTCCCCGCCTCTGATTCCCCGCCTCTGATTCCCTGCCTCTGTTTCCCCGCCTCTGACTCCCCGCCTCTGATTCCCCGCCTCAGATTTCCCAGCTCTGATTCCCTGCCTGAGATTCCCTGCCTGAGATTCCCCGCATCAGATTCCCTGCCTCAGATTCCCCGCCTCAGATTACCCGCCTCAGATTCCCCGCCTCAGATTCCCCGTCTCAGATTCCCCCCCTCAGATTCCCCGCCTCAGATTCCCCGCCTCAGATTCCCTGCCTCAGATTCCCTGCCTCTGATTGCCTTCCTCTGATTCCCTGCCTCTGATTCCCTGCCTCTGATTCCCTGCCTCTGATTCCCTTCCTCTGATTCCCTGCCTCTGATTCCCTGCCTCTGATTCCGCACCTCTGATTCCACGCCTCTCTGACCGTGTCTCTGATTCCCCGCCTCTGATTCCCTGCCTCTGATACCCTGCCTCTCTTTGCCTGCCTCTATTTCCGTGCCTCTTCCTCTGCATCTAGTTTCCCACATCTCATTTGCCCCCTCTGATAACCCACCTCTGATTCCATGCCTCTGATTCCCCTCCTCTGATTCCCCGCCTCTGATTCCCTGCCTCAGATTCCCTGCCTCAGATTCCTTGCCTCAGATTCCCTGCCTCTGATTCTCCGCCTCTGATACCCCGCCTCTTATTCCCCACCTCTGATTCCCCGCCTCTGATTCCCCGCCTCTGATTCCCTGCCTCTGTTTCCCTGCCTCTGATTCCCCGCGTCTGATTCCCCGCCTCAGATTCCCCGGCTGTGATTCCCTGCCTGAGATTCCATGCCTCAGAATCCCCGCCTCAGATTCCCTGCCTCAGATTCCCCGCCTCAGATTCCCCGCCTCAGATTCCCCACCTCAGATTCTCTGCCTCAGATTCCCCGCCTCAGATTCCCCGCCTCAGATTCCCCGCCTCAGATTCCCCGCCTCAGATTCCCTGCGTCAGATTCCCTGCCTCAGATTCCCTGCCTCAGATTCCCTTCATCTGATTCCCTTCATCTGATTCCCTGCCTCTGATTCCCTGCTTCTGATTCCCTGCCTCTGATTCCCCGCCTCTGATTCCCTGCCTCTGATTCCCTGCCTCTGATTGCCTGCCTCTGATTCCCTGCCTCTGATTCCCTGCCTCTGATTCCCTGCCTCTGATTCCGCGCCTCTGATTCCACGCCTCTCTTTCCTTGTCTCTGATTCCCCGCCTCTGATTCCCTGCATCTGATACCCAGCCTCTCTTTGCCTGCCTCTATTTCCGTGCCTCTTTCTCTGCATCTAGTTTCCCACATCTCATTTGCCCCCTCTGATAACCCGCCTCTGATTCCATGCCTCTGATTCACTGCCTCTGATCCCCTGCCTCAGATACCCCGACTCAGATTTACCGCCTCAAATTCCCCGCTCAGATTCCCTGCCTCAGATTCCCTGCCTCAGATTCCCTGCCTCAGATACCCTGCCTCAGATTCCCTGCCTCCGATTCCCCGCCTCTGATTCCCCGCCTCTGATTCCCCGCCTCTGATTCCCAGCCTCTGAATCCTCGCCTCTGAATCCCCGCCTCTGATTCCCCGCCTCTGTTTCCCCGCCTCTGATTCCCCGACTCTGATTCCCCGCCTCTGATTCCATGCCTCTGATACCCCGCCTCTGATTCCAGGCCTCCTATTCCCCGCCTCTGATTCCCCACCTCTGATTGCCTGCCACTGATTGCCCGCCTCGTATTCCCCGCCTCTGATTCCCCGCCTCTGATTCCCCACCTCTGTCTGTATGCCTCTCTTTCGCCTCCGCTTTTTCCCCTACACTCTTTCCGCGCCTCTCTTTCCCTCCCTCAATTTCAACAACTCTGTTTGATCTGTTCTGTGTACCTCATTTTCAACACACAAGTTCCAACAACTATGTTTCACCCATCACTTTCCCCGCCTCTATTTTTCCGCCTATGTTTAACCGCCTCTGTTTACCCACCTGTTTCACCGCCTATGATTCCCCGCCTCTGATTCCCCACCTCTGTCTCGACGCCTCTCTTTCGCCTCCACTCTTTCCCCTCCACTCTTTCCGTGCCTGTCTTTCCCTCCCTCAATTTCAACAACACTGTTTGATCTGTTTTGTGTACCTCATTTTAAACACACAAGTTCCAACCACTATGTTTTGCCCGCCTCTTTCCCCGCCTCTATTTATCCACCTATGTTTACCTGCCTCTGTTTACCCGCCTGTTTCCCCGCCTCTGATTCCCCACCTTTCATTCCCTGCCTCTCTTTCTCTGCCTCTCTTTCCCCACATCTCTTTTCCTCCCCCTGATTCCCCGCCTCTGATTCCCCGCCTCTGATTCCATGCCTCTGATTCCCCGCCTCTGATTCCCTGCCTCAGATTCCCTGCCTCAGATTCCCTGCCTCAGATTCCCTGCCTCAGATTCCCCGCCTCTGATTCCCCGCCTCTTATTCCCCGCCTCTGATTCCCCTCCTCTGATTCCCCACCTCTGATTCCCTGCCTCAGATTCCCCGGCTCTGATTCCCTGCATCAGATTCCCTGCCTCAGATTCCCTGCCTCTGATTCCCCGCCCCTGATTCCCTGCCTCTGATTCCCCGCCTCTGATTCCCTGCCTCAGATTCCCTGCCTCAGATTCCCTGCCTCAGATTCCCTGCCTGTGATTCCCCGCCTTTGATTCCCCACCTATTATTCCCCGCCTCTGATTCCCCACCTCTGATTCCGCGCCACTGATTCCCTGCCTCTGTTTCCCCGCCTCTGATTCCCCGCCTCTGATTCCCCGCCTCAGATTCCCCGGCTCTGATTCCCTGCTTGAGATTCCCTGCCTCACATACCCCGCCTCAGATTCCCCGCCTCAGATTCCCCGCCTCAGATTCCCCGCCTCAGATTCCCCGCCTCAGATTCCCCGCCTCAGATTCCCCGCCTCAGATTCCCCGCCTCAGATTCTCCGCCTCAGATTCCCCGCCTCAGATTCCCCGCCTCAGATTCCCTGCCTCAGATTCCCTGCCTCTAATTGCCTGCCACTGATTCCCTGCCTCTGATTCCCTGCCTCTGATTCCCTGCCTCTTATTCCCTGCCTCTGATTCCCTGCCTCTGATTCCCTGCCTCTGATTCCGAGCCTCTGATTCCACGCCTCTCTTTCCGTATCTCTGATTCCCCGCCTCTGATTCCCTGCCTCTGATACCCTGCCTCTCTTTGCCTGCCTCTATTTCGGTGCCTCTTTCTCTGCATCTAGTTTCCCACATCTCATTTGCCCCCTCTGATAACCCGCCTCTGATTCCATGCCTCTGATTCCCCGCCTCTGATTCCCCGCCTCTGATTCCCTGCCTCTGATTCCCCGCCTCTTATTCCCCGCCTCTGATTCCCCGCCTCTGATTCCCCGCCTCTGATTCCCTGCCTCTGTTTCCCTGCCTCTGATTCCCCGCCTCTGATTCCCCGCATCAGATTTCCCGGCTCAAATTCCCTGCCTGAGATTCCCTGCCTGAGATTCCCCGCCTCAGATTCCCTGCCTCAGCTTCCCCGCCTCAGATTCCCCGCCTCATGTTCCCCGCCTCAGATTCCCCATCTCAGATTCCCCGCCTCAGATTCCCCGCCTCAGATTCCCCGCCTCAGATTCCCTGCCTCAGATTCCCTGCCTCTGATTGCCTTCCTCTGATTCCCTGCCTCTGATTCCCTGCCTCTGATTCCCTGCCTCTGATTCCCTGCCTCTGATTCCCTGCCTCTAATTCCCTGCCTCTGATTCCGCACCTCTGATTCCACGCCTCTCTTTCCGTGTCTCTGATTCCCCGCCTCTGATTCCCTGCCTCTGATACCCTGCCTCTCTTTGCCTGCCTCTATTTCCGTGCCTCTTTCTCTGCATCTAGTTTCCCACATCTCATTTGCCCCCTCTGATAACCCGCCTCTGATTCCATGCCTCTGATTCCCCGCCTCTGATTCCCCGCCTCTGATTCCCCGCCTCTGATTCCCTGCCTCAGATTCCCTGCCTCAGATTCCTTGCCTCAGATTCCCTGCCTCTGATTCCCCGCCTCTGATTCCCCACCTCTTATTCCCCGCCTCTGATTCCCCGCCTCTGATTCCCCGCCTCTGATTCCCCGCCTCTGATTCCCTGCCTCTGTTTCCCCGCCTCTGATTCCCCGCGTCTGATTCCCCGCCTCAGATTCCCCGGCTCTGATTCCCTGCCTGAGATTCCATGCCTCAGAATCCCCGCCTCAGATTCCCTGCCTCAGATTCCCCGCCTCAGATTCCCCGCCTCAGATTCCCCGCCTCAGATTCCCTGCCTCAGATTCCCCGCCTCAGATTCCCCGCCTCAGATTCCGCGCCTCAGATTCCCTGCCTCAGATTCCCTGCCTCAGATTGCCTGCCTCAGATTCCCTTCATCTGATTCCCTTCATCTGATTCCCTGCCTCTGATTCCCTGCCTCTGATTTCCTGCCTCTGATTCCCCACCTCTGATTCCCCGCCTCAGATTCCCTGCCTCAGTTTCCCTGCCTCAGATTCCCTGCCTCTGATTCCCCGCCTCAGATTCCCTGCCTCAGATTCCCTGCCTCAGATTCCCTGCCTCTGATTGCCTGCCTCTGATTCCCTGCCTGTGATTCCCTGCCTCTTATTGCCTGCCTCTGATTCCCTGCCTCTCATTCCCTGCCTCTGATTCCCTGCCTCTGATTCCGCACGTCTGATTCCACGCCTGTCTTTCCTTGTCTCTGATTCCCCGCCTCTGATTCCCTGCCTCTGATACCCTGCCTCTCTTTGCCTGCCTCTATTTCCGTGCCTCTTTCTCTGCATCTAGTTTCCCACATCTCATTTGCCCCCTCTGATAACACGCCTCTGATTCCATGCCTCTGATTCACTGCCTCAGATTCCCTGCCTCAGATACCCCGACTCAGATTTACCACCTCAGATTCCCCGCCTCAGATTCCCTGCCTCAGATTCCCTGCCTCAGATTCCCTGCCTCAGATTCCCTGCCTCAGATTCCCTGCCTCAGATTCCCTGCCTCAGATCCCCTGCCTCAGATACCCCGACTCAGATTTACCGCCTCAGATTCCCCGCCTCAGATTCCCTGCCTCAGATTCCCTGCCTCAGATTCCCTGCCTCAGATTCCCTGCCTCAGATTCCCTGCCTCCGATTCCCCGCCTCTGATTCCCCGCCTCTGATTCCCCGCCTCTGATTCCCAGCCTCTGATTCCCTGCCTCTGATTCCCCGCCTCTGATTCCATGCCTCTGATTCCCCGCCTCTGATTCCAGGCCTCCTATTCCCCGCCTCTGATTCCCCACCTCTGATTGCCTGCCACTGATTGCCCGCCTCGTATTCCCCGCCTCTGATTCCCCGCCTCAGATTCCCCGCCTCAGATTCCCCGCCTCAGATTCCCCGCCTCAGATTCCCCGCCTCAGATTCCCCGCCTCAGATTCCCCGCCTCAGATTCCCCGCCTCAGATTCTCCGCCTCAGATTCCCCGCCTCAGATTCCCCGCCTCAGATTCCCTGCCTCAGATTCCCTGCCTCTAATTGCCTGCCACTGATTCCCTGCCTCTGATTCCCTGCCTCTGATTCCCTGCCTCTTATTCCCTGCCTCTGATTCCCTGCCTCTGATTCCCTGCCTCTGATTCCGAGCCTCTGATTCCACGCCTCTCTTTCCGTATCTCTGATTCCCCGCCTCTGATTCCCTGCCTCTGATACCCTGCCTCTCTTTGCCTGCCTCTATTTCGGTGCCTCTTTCTCTGCATCTAGTTTCCCACATCTCATTTGCCCCCTCTGATAACCCGCCTCTGATTCCATGCCTCTGATTCCCCGCCTCTGATTCCCCGCCTCTGATTCCCTGCCTCTGATTCCCCGCCTCTTATTCCCCGCCTCTGATTCCCCGCCTCTGATTCCCCGCCTCTGATTCCCTGCCTCTGTTTCCCTGCCTCTGATTCCCCGCCTCTGATTCCCCGCATCAGATTTCCCGGCTCAAATTCCCTGCCTGAGATTCCCTGCCTGAGATTCCCCGCCTCAGATTCCCTGCCTCAGCTTCCCCGCCTCAGATTCCCCGCCTCATATTCCCCGCCTCAGATTCCCCATCTCAGATTCCCCGCCTCAGATTCCCCGCCTCAGATTCCCCGCCTCAGATTCCCTGCCTCAGATTCCCTGCCTCTGATTGCCTTCCTCTGATTCCCTGCCTCTGATTCCCTGCCTCTGATTCCCTGCCTCTGATTCCCTGCCTCTGATTCCCTGCCTCTAATTCCCTGCCTCTGATTCCGCACCTCTGATTCCACGCCTCTCTTTCCGTGTCTCTGATTCCCCGCCTCTGATTCCCTGCCTCTGATACCCTGCCTCTCTTTGCCTGCCTCTATTTCCGTGCCTCTTTCTCTGCATCTAGTTTCCCACATCTCATTTGCCCCCTCTGATAACCCGCCTCTGATTCCATGCCTCTGATTCCCCGCCTCTGATTCCCTGCCTCAGATTCCCTGCCTCAGATTCCTTGCCTCAGATTCCCTGCCTCTGATTCCCCGCCTCTGATTCCCCACCTCTTATTCCCCGCCTCTGATTCCCCGCCTCTGATTCCCCGCCTCTGATTCCCCGCCTCTGATTCCCTGCCTCTGTTTCCCCGCCTCTGATTCCCCGCGTCTGATTCCCCGCCTCAGATTCCCCGGCTCTGATTCCCTGCCTGAGATTCCATGCCTCAGAATCCCCGCCTCAGATTCCCTGCCTCAGATTCCCCGCCTCAGATTCCCCGCCTCAGATTCCCCGCCTCAGATTCCCTGCCTCAGATTCCCCGCCTCAGATTCCCCGCCTCAGATTCCCCGCCTCAGATTCCGCGCCTCAGATTCCCTGCCTCAGATTCCCTGCCTCAGATTGCCTGCCTCAGATTCCCTTCATCTGATTCCCTTCATCTGATTCCCTGCCTCTGATTCCCTGCCTCTGATTTCCTGCCTCTGATTCCCCACCTCTGATTCCCCGCCTCAGATTCCCTGCCTCAGTTTCCCTGCCTCAGATTCCCTGCCTCTGATTCCCTGCCTCAGATTCCCTGCCTCAGATTCCCTGCCTCAGATTCCCTGCCTCTGATTGCCTGCCTCTGATTCCCTGCCTGTGATTCCCTGCCTCTTATTGCCTGCCTCTGATTCCCTGCCTCTCATTCCCTGCCTCTGATTCCCTGCCTCTGATTCCGCAAGTCTGATTCCACGCCTGTCTTTCCTTGTCTCTGATTCCCCGCCTCTGATTCCCTGCCTCTGATACCCTGCCTCTCTTTGCCTGCCTCTATTTCCGTGCCTCTTTCTCTGCATCTAGTTTCCCACATCTCATTTGCCCCCTCTGATAACACGCCTCTGATTCCATGCCTCTGATTCACTGCCTCAGATTCCCTGCCTCAGATACCCCGACTCAGATTTACCACCTCAGATTCCCCGCCTCAGATTCCCTGCCTCAGATTCCCTGCCTCAGATTCCCTGCCTCAGATTCCCTGCCTCAGATTCCCTGCCTCAGATTCCCTGCCTCAGATCCCCTGCCTCAGATACCCCGACTCAGATTTACCGCCTCAGATTCCCCGCCTCAGATTCCCTGCCTCAGATTCCCTGCCTCAGATTCCCTGCCTCAGATTCCCTGCCTCAGATTCCCTGCCTCCGATTCCCCGCCTCTGATTCCCCGCCTCTGATTCCCCGCCTCTGATTCCCAGCCTCTGATTCCCTGCCTCTGATTCCCCGCCTCTGATTCCATGCCTCTGATTCCCCGCCTCTGATTCCAGGCCTCCTATTCCCCGCCTCTGATTCCCCACCTCTGATTGCCTGCCACTGATTGCCCGCCTCGTATTCCCCGCCTCTGATTCCCCGCCTCTGATTCCCCACCTCTGTCTGTATGCCTCTCTTTCGCCTCCGCTTTTTCCCCTACACTCTTTCCGCGCCTCTCTTTCCCTCCCTCAATTTCAACAACTCTGTTTGATCTGTTCTGTGCACCTCATTTTCAACACACGTTCCAACAACTATGTTTCACCCATCACTTTCCCCGCCTCTATTTTTCCGCCTATGTTTACCCGCCTCTGTTTACCCACCTGTTTCACCGCCTATGATTCCCCGCCTCTGATTCCTCACCTCTGTCTCGACGCCTCTCTTTCGCCTCCACTCTTTCCCCTCCACTCTTTCCGTGCCTGTCTTTCCCTCCCTCAATTTCAACAACACTGTTTGATCTGTTTTGTGTACCTCATTTTAAACACACAAGTTCCAACCACTATGTTTTGCCCGCCTCTTTCCCCGCCTCTATTTATCCACCTATGTTTACCTGCCTCTGTTTACCCGCCTGTTTCCCCGCCTCTGTTTCCCCACCTTTCATTCCCTGCCTTTCTTTCTCTGCCTCTCTTTCCCCACATCTCTTTTCCTCCCCCTGATTCCACGCCTCTGATTCCCCGCCTCTGATTCCCTGCCTCTGATTCCCCGCCTCTGATTCCCTGCCTCAGATTCCCTGCCTCAGATTCCCTGCCTCAGATTCCCTGCCTCAGATTCCCCGCCTCTGATTCCCAGCCTCTTATTCCCCGCCTCTGATTCCCCTCCTCTGATTCCCCACCTCTGATTCCCTGCCTCAGATTCCCCGGCTCTGATTCCCTGCATCAGATTCCCTGCCTCAGATTCCCTGCCTCTGATTCCCCGCCCCTGATTCCCTGCCTCTGATTCCCCGCCTCTGATTCCCTGCCTCAGATTCCCTGCCTCAGATTCCCTGCCTCAGATTCCCTGCCTGTGATTCCCCGCCTTTGATTCCCCACCTATTATTCCCCGCCTCTGATTCCCCACCTCTGATTCCGTGCCTCTGATTCCCTGCCTCTGTTTCCCCGCCTCTGATTCCCCGCCTCTGATTCCCCGCCTCAGATTCCCCGGCTCTGATTCCCTGCTTGAGATTCCCTGCCTCACATACCCCGCCTCAGATTCCCCGCCTCAGATTCCCCGCTTCAGATTCCCCGCCTCAGATTCCCTGCCTCAGATTCCCCGCCTCAGATTCCCCGCCTCAGATTCCCCGCCTCAGATTCCCCGCCTCAGATTCCCCGCCTCAGATTCTCCGCCTCAGATTCCCCGCCTCAGATTCCCCGCCTCAGATTCCCCGCCTCAGATTCCCTGCCTCAGATTCCCTGCCTCTGATTGCCTGCCACTGATTCCCTGCCTCTGATTCCCTGCCTCTGATTCCCTGCCTCTTATTCCCTGCCTCTGATTCCCTGCCACTGATTCCCTGCCTCTGAATCCGAGCCTCTGATTCCACGCCTCTCTTTCCGTATCTCTGATTCCCCGCCTCTGATTCCCTGCCTCTGATACCCTGCCTCTCTTTGCCTGCCTCTATTTCGGTGCCTCTTTCTCTGCATCTAGTTTCCCACATCTCATTTGCCCCCTCTGATAACCCGCCTCTGATTCCATGCCTCTGATTCCCCGCCTCTGATTCCCCGCCTCTGATTCCCTGCCTCTGATTCCCCGCCTCTGATTCCCTGCCTCAGATTCCCTGCCTCAGATTCCCTGCCTCAGATTCCCTGCCTCAGATTCCCTGCCTCTGATTCCCCGCCTCTGATTCCCCACCTCTTATTCCCCGCCTCTGATTCCCCGCCTCTGATTCCCCGCCTCTGATTCCCTACCTCTGTTTCCCCGCCTCTGATTCCCCGCCTCTGATTCCCCGCATCAGATTTCCCGGCTCTAATTCCCTGCCTGAGATTCCCTGCCTGAGATTCCCCGCCTCAGATTCCCTGCCTCAGCTTCCCCGCCTCAGATTCCCCGCCTCATATTCCCCGCCTCAGATTCCCCATCTCAGATTCCCCGCCTCAGATTCCCCGCCTCAGATTCCCCGCCTCAGATTCCCTGCCTCAGATTCCCTGCCTCTGATTGCCTTCCTATGATTCCCTGCCTCTGATTCCCTGCCTCTGATTCCCTGCCTCTGATTCCCTGCCTCTGATTCCCTGCCTCTAATTCCCTGCCTCTGATTCCGCACCTCTGATTCCACGCCTCTCTTTCCGTGTCTCTGATTCCCCGCCTCTGATTCCCTGCCTCTGATACCCTGCCTCTCTTTGCCTGCCTCTATTTCCGTGCCTCTTTCTCTGCATCTAGTTTCCCACATCTCATTTGCCCCCTCTGATAACCCGCCTCTGATTCCATGCCTCTGATTCCCCGCCTCTGATTCCCTGCCTCTGATTCCCCGCCTCTGATTCCCTGCCTCAGATTCCCTGCCTCAGATTCCTTGCCTCAGATTCCCTGCCTCTGATTCCCCGCCTCTGATTCCCCACCTCTTATTCCCCGCCTCTGATTCCCCGCCTCTGATTCCCCGCCTCTGATTCCCTGCCTCTGTTTCCCCGCCTCTGATTCCCCGCGTCTGATTCCCCGCCTCAGATTCCCCGGCTCTGATTCCCTGCCTGAGATTCCATGCCTCAGAATCCCCGCCTCAGATTCCCTGCCTCAGATTCCCCGCCTCAGATTCCCCGCCTCAGATTCCCCGCCTCAAATTCCCCGCCTCAGATTCCCCGCCTCAGATTCCCCGCCTCAGATTCCCCGCCTCAGATTCCCCGCCTCAGATTCCCCGCCTCAGATTCCCTGCCTCAGATTCCCTGCCTCAGATTCCCTGCCTCAGATTCCCTTCATCTGATTCCCTTCATCTGATTCCCTGCCTCTGATTCCCTGCCTCTGATTTCCTGCCTCTGATTCCCCACCTCTGATTCCCCGCCTCAGATTCCCTGCCTCAGATTCCCTGCCTCAGATTCCCTGCCTCTGATTCCCTGCCTCAGATTCCCTGCCTCAGATTCCCTGCCACAGATTCCCTGCCTCTGATTGCCTGCCTCTGATTCCCTGCCTGTGATTCCCTGCCTCTTATTGCCTGCCTCTGATTCCCTGCCTGTGATTCCCTGCCTCTGATTCCCTGCCTCTGATTCTGCACCTCTGATTCCACGCCTCTCTTTCCTTGTCTCTGATTCCCCGCCTCTGATTCCCTGCCTCTGATACCCTGCCTCTCTTTGCCTGCCTCTATTTCCGTGCCTCTTTCTCTGCACCTAGTTTCCCACATCTCATTTGCCCCCTCTGATAACACGCCTCTGATTCCATGCCTCTGATTCACTGCCTCAGATTCCCTGCCTCAGATACCCCGACTCAGATTTACCACCTCAGATTCCCCGCCTCAGATTCCCTGCCTCAGATTCCCTGCCTCAGATTCCCTGCCTCAGATTCCCTGCCTCAGATTCCCTGCCTCAGATTCCCCGCCTCCGATTCCCCGCCTCTGTTTCCCCGCCTCTTATTCCTCGCCTCTAATTCCCCGCCTCTGATTCCACGCCTCTAATTCCCCGCCTCTGATTCCAGGCCTCTTATTCCCCGCCTCTGATTCCAGGTCTCTTATTCCCCGCCTCTGATTCCCCACCTCTGATTGCCTGCCACTGATTGCCCGCCTCTGATTCCCCGCCTCTGATTCCCCGCCTCTGATTCCCCACCACTGTCTATATGCCTCTCTTTCGCCTCAGCTTTTTCCCCTACACTCTTTCCGTGCCTCTCTTACCCTCCCTCAATTTCAACAACTCTGTTTGATCTGTTCTGTGTACCTCATTTTCAACACACAAGTTCCAACCACTATGTTTCACCCATCACTTTCCCCGCCTCTATTTTTCCGCCTATGTTTACACGCCTCTGTTTATTCACCTGTTTCACCGCCTCTGATTCCCCGCCTCTGATTCCCCACCTCTGTCTCGACGCCTCTCTTTCGCCTCCACTCTTTCCCCTCCACTCTTTCCGTGCCTGTCTTTCCCTCCCTCAATTTCAACAACACTGTTTGATCTGTTTTGTGTACCTCATTTTAAACACACAAGTTCCAACCACTATGTTTTGCCCGCCTCTTTCCCCGCCTCTATTTATCCACCTATGTTTAACTGCCTCTGTTTAGCCACCTGTTTCCCCGCCTCTGATTCCCCACCTTTCATTCCCCGCCTCTCTTTCCCTGCCTCTATTTCCGCGCCTCTTTCTCTGCCTCTCTTTCCCCACATCTCTTTTCCTCCCGCTGATTCCCCGCCTCTGATTCCCCGCCTCTGATTCCCTGCCTCTGATTCCCCGCCTCTGATTCCCTGCCTCAGATTCCCTGCCTCAGATTCCCTGCCTCAGATTCCCTGCTTCTGATTCCCCGCCTCTGATTCCCCGCCTCTTATTCCCCGCCTCTGATTCCCCGCCTCTGATTCCCCGCCTCTGATTCCCTGCCTCAGATTCCCCGGATCTGATTCCCTGCATCAGATTCCCTGCCTCAGATTCCCGGCCTCTGATTCCCCGCCTCTGATTCCCTGCCTCTGATTCCCCGCCTCTGATTCCCTGCCTCAGATTCCCTGCCTCAGATTCCCTGCCTCAGATTCCCCGCCTCTGATTCCCCGCCTTTGATTCCCCGCCTCTTATTCCCCACCTCTGATTCCCCGCCTCTGATTCCCCGCCTCTGATTCCCTGCCTCTGGTTCCCCGCCTCTGATTCCCCGCCTCTGATTCCCCGCCTCAGATTCCCCGACTCTGATTCCCCGGCTGAGATTCCCTGCCTCAGATACCCCGCCTCAGATACCCCGCCTCAGATTCCCCGCCTCTGATTCCCTGCCTCTAAATCCCTGCCTCTGATTCCCTGCCTCTGATACCCTGCCTCCCTTTGCCTGCCTCTATTTCGGTGCCTCTTTCTCTGCATCTAGTTTCCCACATCTCATTTGCCCCCTCTGATAACCCGACTCTGATTCCATGCCTCTGATTCCCCGCCTCTGATTCCCCGCCTCTGATTCCCTGCCTCTGATTCCCCGCCTCTGATTCCCTGCCTCAGATTCCCTGCCTCAGATTCCCTGCCTCAGATTCCCTGCCTCAGATTCCCTGCCTCTGATTCCCCGCCTCTGATTCCCCGCCTCTTATTCCCCGCCTCTGATTCCCCGCCTCTGATTCCCCGCCTCTGATTCCCTGCCTCTGTTTCCCCGCCTCTGATTCCCCGCCTCTGATTCCCCGCATCAGATTTCCCGGCTCTAATTCCCTGCCTGAGATTCCCTGCCTGAGATTCCCCGCCTCAGATTCCCTGCCTCAGATTCCCCGCCTCAGATTCCCCGCCTCATATTCCCCGCCTCAGATTCCCCATCTCAGATTCCCCGCCTCAGATTCCCCGCCTCACATTCCCCGCCTCAGATTCCCTGCCTCAGATTCCCTGCCTCTGATTGCCTTCCTCTGATTCCCTGCCTCTGATTCCCTGCCTCTGATTCCCTGCCTCTGATTCCCTGCCTCTGATTCCCTGCCTCTAATTCCCTGCCTCTGATTCCGCACCTCTGATTCCACGCCTCTCTTTCCGTGTCTCTGATTCCCCGCCTCTGATTCCCTGCCTCTGATACCCTGCCTCTCTTTGCCTGCCTCTATTTCCGTGCCTCTTTCTCTGCATCTAGTTTCCCACATCTCATTTGCCCCCTTTGATAACCCACCTCTGATTCCATGCCTCTGATTCCCCGCCTCAGATTCCCCGCCTCTGATTCCCCGCCTCTGATTCCCTGCCTCAGATTCCCTGCCTCAGATTCCTTTCCTCAGATTCCCTGCCTCTGATTCCCCGCCTCTGATTCCCCACCTCTTATTCCCCGCCTCTGATTCCCCGCCTCTGATTCCCCGCCTCTGATTCCCTGCCTCTGTTTCCCCGCCTCTGATTCCCCGGCTCTGATTCCCTGCCTGAGATTCCATGCCTCAGAATCCCCGCCTCAGATTCCCTGCCTCAGATTCCCTGCCTCAGATTCCCGCCTCAGATTCCCCGCCTCAGATTCCCCGCCTCAGATTCCCCGCCTCAGATTCCCCGCCTCAGATTCCCCGCCTCAGATTCCCCGCCTCAGATTCCCCGCCTCAGATTCCCCGCCTCAGATTCCCTGCCTCAGATTCCCTGCCTCAGATTCCCTGCCTCAGATTCCCTTCATCTGATTCCCTTCATCTGATTCCCTGCCTCTGATTCCCTGCCTCTGATTTCCTGCCTCTGATTCCCCACCTCTGATTCCCCGCCTCAGATTCCCTGCCTCAGATTCCCTGCCTCAGATTCCCTGCCTCTGATTCCCTGCCTCAGATTCCCTGCCTCAGATTCCCTGCCACAGATTCCCTGCCTCTGATTGCCTGCCTCTGATTCCCTGCCTGTGATTCCCTGCCTCTTATTGCCTGCCTCTGATTCCCTGCCTGTGATTCCCTGCCTCTGATTCCCTGCCTCTGATTCTGCACCTCTGATTCCACGCCTCTCTTTCCTTGTCTCTGATTCCCCGCCTCTGATTCCCTGCCTCTGATACCCTGCCTCTCTTTGCCTGCCTCTATTTCCGTGCCTCTTTCTCTGCATCTAGTTTCCCACATCTCATTTGCCCCCTCTGATAACACGCCTCTGATTCCATGCCTCTGATTCACTGCCTCAGATTCCCTGCCTCAGATACCCCGACTCAGATTTACCACCTCAGATTCCCCGCCTCAGATTCCCTGCCTCAGATTCCCTGCCTCAGATTCCCTGCCTCAGATTCCCTGCCTCAGATTCCCTGCCTCAGATTCCCTGCCTCCGATTCCCCGCCTCTGATTCCCCGCCTCTGATTCCCCGCCTCTGATACCCAGCCTCTGAATCCCCGCCTCTGAATCCCTGCCTCTGATTCCCCGCCTCTGTTTCCCCGCCTCTTATTCCTCGCCTCTAATTCCCCGCCTCTGATTCCACGCCTCTAATTCCCCGCCTCTGATTCCAGGCCTCTTATTCCCCGCCTCTGATTCCAGGTCTCTTATTCCCCGCCTCTGATACCCCACCTCTGATTGCCTGCCACTGATTGCCCGCCTCTGATTCCCCGCCTCTGATTCCCCGCCTCTGATTCCCCACCACTGTCTATATGCCTCTCTTTCGCCTCAGCTTTTTCCCCTACACTCTTTCCGTGCCTCTCTTACCCTCCCTCAATTTCAACAACTCTGTTTGATCTGTTCTGTGTACCTCATTTTCAACACACAAGTTCCAACCACTATGTTTCACCCATCACTTTCCCCGCCTCTATTTTTCCGCCTATGTTTACACGCCTCTGTTTATTTACCTGTTTCACCGCCTCTGATTCCCCGCCTCTGATTCCCCACCTCTGTCTCGACGCCTCTCTTTCGCCTCCACTCATTCCCCTCCACTCTTTCCGTGCCTGTCTTTCCCTCCCTCAATTTCAACAACACTGTTTGATCTGTTTTGTGTACCTCATTTTAAACACACAAGTTCCAACCACTATGTTTTGCCCGCCTCTTTCCCCGCCTCTATTTATCCACCTATGTTTAACTGCCTCTGTTTACCCACCTGTTTCCCCGCCTCTGATTCCCCACCTTTCATTCCCCGCCTCTCTTTCCCTGCCTCTATTTCCGCGCCTCTTTCTCTGCCTCTCTTTCCCCACATCGCTTTTCCTCCCGCTGATTCCCCGCCTCTGATTCCCCGCCTCTGATTCCCTGCCTCTGATTCCCCGCCTCTGATTCCCTGCCTCAGATTCCCTGCCTCAGATTCCCTGCCTCAGATTCCCTGCTTCTGATTCCCCGCCTCTGATTCCCCGCCTCTTATTCCCCGCCTCTGATTCCCCGCCTCTGATTTCCCGCCTCTGATTCCCTGCCTCAGATTCCCCGGCTCTGATTCCCTGCATCAGATTCCCTGCCTCAGATTCCCGGCCTCTGATTCCCCGCCTCTGATTCCCTGCCTCTGATTCCCCGCCTCTGATTCCCTGCCTCAGATTCCCTGCCTCAGATTCCCTGCCTCAGATTCCCCGCCTCTGATTCCCCGCCTTTGATTCCCCGCCTCTTATTCCCCACCTCTGATTCCCCGCCTCTGATTCCCCGCCTCTGATTCCCTGCCTCTGGTTCCCCGTCTCTGATTCCCCGCCTCTGATTCCCCGCCTCAGATTCCCCGACTCTGATTCCCCGGCTGAGATTCCCTGCCTCAGATACCCCGCCTCAGATACCCCGCCTCAGATTCCCCGCCTCTGATTCCCTGCCTCTAAATCCCTGCCTCTGATTCCCTGCCTCTGATACCCTGCCTCCCTTTGCCTGCCTCTATTTCGGTGCCTCTTTCTCTGCATCTAGTTTCCCACATCTCATTTGCCCCCTCTGATAACCCGACTCTGATTCCATGCCTCTGATTCCCCGCCTCTGATTCCCCGCCTCTGATTCCCTGCCTCTGATTCCCCGCCTCTGATTCCCTGCCTCAGATTCCCTGCCTCAGATTCCCTGCCTCAGATTCCCTGCCTCAGATTCCCTGCCTCTGATTCCCCGCCTCTGATTCCCCGCCTCTTATTCCCCGCCTCTGATTCCCCGCCTCTGATTCCCCGCCTCTGATTCCCTGCCTCTGTTTCCCCGCCTCTGATTCCCCGCCTCTGATTCCCCGCATCAGATTTCCCGGCTCTAATTCCCTGCCTGAGATTCCCTGCCTGAGATTCCCCGCCTCAGATTCCCTGCCTCAGATTCCCCGCCTCAGATTCCCCGCCTCATATTCCCCGCCTCAGATTCCCCATCTCAGATTCCCCGCCTCAGATTCCCCGCCTCACATTCCCCGCCTCAGATTCCCTGCCTCAGATTCCCTGCCTCTGATTGCCTTCCTCTGATTCCCTGCCTCTGATTCCCTGCCTCTGATTCCCTGCCTCTGATTCCCTGCCTCTGATTCCCTGCCTCTAATTCCCTGCCTCTGATTCCGCACCTCTGATTCCACGCCTCTCTTTCCGTGTCTCTGATTCCCCGCCTCTGATTCCCTGCCTCTGATACCCTGCCTCTCTTTGCCTGCCTCTATTTCCGTGCCTCTTTCTCTGCATCTAGTTTCCCACATCTCATTTGCCCCCTTTGATAACCCACCTCTGATTCCATGCCTCTGATTCCCCGCCTCAGATTCCCCGCCTCTGATTCCCCGCCTCTGATTCCCTGCCTCAGATTCCCTGCCTCAGATTCCTTTCCTCAGATTCCCTGCCTCTGATTCCCCGCCTCTGATTCCCCACCTCTTATTCCCCGCCTCTGATTCCCCGCCTCTGATTCCCCGCCTCTGATTCCCTGCCTCTGTTTCCCCGCCTCTGATTCCCCGGCTCTGATTCCCTGCCTGAGATTCCATGCCTCAGAATCCCCGCCTCAGATTCCCTGCCTCAGATTCCCTGCCTCAGATTCCCGCCTCAGATTCCCCGCCTCAGATTCCCCGCCTCAGATTCCCCGCCTCAGATTCCCTGCCTCAGATTCCCAGCCTCAGATTCCCTGCCTCAGATTCCCTTCATCTGATTCCCTTCATCTGATTCCCTGCCTCTGATTCCCTGCCTCTGATTTCCTGCCTCTGATTCCCCACCTCTGATTCCCCGCCTCAGATTCCCTGCCTCAGATTCACTGCCTCAGATTCCCTGCCTCTGATTCCCTGCCTCAGATTCCCTGCCTCAGATTCCCTGCCTCAGATTCCCTGCCTCTGATTGCCTGCCTCTGATTCCCTGCCTGTGATTCCCTGCCTCTTATTGCCTGCCTCTGATTCCCTGCCTCTGATTCCCTGCCTCTGATTCCCTGCCTCTGATTCCGCACCTCTGATTCCACGCCTCTCTTTCCTTGTCTCTGATTCCCCGCCTCTGATTCCCTGCCTCTGATACCCTGCCTCTCTTTGCCTGACTCTATTTCCTTGCCTCTTTCTCTGCATCTAGTTTCCCACATCTCATTTGCCCCCTCTGATAACACGCCTCTGATTCCCTGCCTCAGATTCCCTGCCTCAGATTCCCTGCCTCAGATTCCCTGCCTCAGATTCCCTGCCTCTGATTCCCCGCCTCTGATTCCCCGCCTGTTATTCCCCGCCTCTGATTCCCCGCCTCTGATTCCCCGCCTCTGATTCCCTGCCTCTGTTTCCCCGCCTCTGATTCCCCGCCTCTGATTCCCCGCATCAGATTTCCCGGCTCTAATTCCCTGCCTGAGATTCCCTGCCTGAGATTCCCCGCCTCAGATTCCCTGCCTCAGATTCCCCGCCTCAGATTCCCCGCCTCATATTCCCCGCCTCAGATTCCCCATCTAAGATTCCCCGCCTCAGATTCCCCGCCTCACATTCCCCGCCTCAGATTCCCTGCCTCAGATTCCCTGCCTCTGATTGCCTTCCTCTGATTCCCTGCCTCTGATTCCCTGCCTCTGATTCCCTGCCTCTGATTCCCTGCCTCTGATTCCCTGCCTCTAATTCCCTGCCTCTGATTCCGCACCTCTGATTCCACGCCTCTCTTTCCGTGTCTCTGATTCCCCGCCTCTGATTCCCTGCCTCTGATACCCTGCCTCTCTTTGCCTGCCTCTATTTCCGTGCCTCTTTCTCTGCATCTAGTTTCCCACATCTCATTTGCCCCCTTTGATAACCCACCTCTGATTCCATGCCTCTGATTCCCCGCCTCAGATTCCCCGCCTCTGATTCCCCGCCTCTGATTCCCTGCCTCAGATTCCCTGCCTCAGATTCCTTTCCTCAGATTCCCTGCCTCTGATTCCCCGCCTCTGATTCCCCACCTCTTATTCCCCGCCTCTGATTCCCCGCCTCTGATTCCCCGCCTCTGATTCCCTGCCTCTGTTTCCCCGCCTCTGATTCCCCGGCTCTGATTCCCTGCCTGAGATTCCATGCCTCAGAATCCCCGCCTCAGATTCCCTGCCTCAGATTCCCTGCCTCAGATTCCCGCCTCAGATTCCCCGCCTCAGATTCCCCGCCTCAGATTCCCCGCCTCAGATTCCCTGCCTCAGATTCCCAGCCTCAGATTCCCTGCCTCAGATTCCCTTCATCTGATTCCCTTCATCTGATTCCCTGCCTCTGATTCCCTGCCTCTGATTTCCTGCCTCTGATTCCCCACCTCTGATTCCCCGCCTCAGATTCCCTGCCTCAGATTCACTGCCTCAGATTCCCTGCCTCTGATTCCCTGCCTCAGATTCCCTGCCTCAGATTCCCTGCCTCAGATTCCCTGCCTCTGATTGCCTGCCTCTGATTCCCTGCCTCTGATTCCCTGCCTCTTATTGCCTGCCTCTGATTCCCTGCCTCTGATTCCCTGCCTCTGATTCCCTGCCTCTGATTCCGCACCTCTGATTCCACGCCTCTCTTTCCTTGTCTCTGATTCCCCGCCTCTGATTCCCTGCCTCTGATACCCTGCCTCTCTTTGCCTGACTCTATTTCCTTGCCTCTTTCTCTGCATCTAGTTTCCCACATCTCATTTGCCCCCTCTGATAACACGCCTCTGATTCCATGCCACTGATTCACTGCCTCAGATTCCCTGCCTCAGATACCCCGACTCAGATTTACCACCTCAGATTCCCCGCCTCAGATTCCCTGCCTCAGATTCCCTGCCTCAGATTCCCTGCCTCAGATTCCCTGCCTCAGATTCCCTGCCTCAGATTCCCTGCCTCCGATTCCCCGCCTCTGATTCCCCGCCTCTGATTCCCCGCCTCTGATACCCAGCCTCTGAATCCCCGCCTCTGAATCCCCGCCTCTGATTCCCCGCCTCTGTTTCCCCGCCTCTGATTCCCCGCCTCTAATTCCCCGCCTCTGATTCCACGCCTCTAATTCCCCGCCTCTGATTCCAGGTCTCTTATTCCCCGCCTCTGATTCCCCACCTCTGATTGCCTGCCACTGATTGCCCGCCTCTGATTCCCCGCCTCTGATTCCCCGCCTCTGATTCCCCACCACTGTCTATATACCTCTCTTTCGCCTCAGCTTTTTCCCCTACACTCTTTCCGTGCCTCTCTTTCCCTCCCTCAATTTCAACAACTCTGTTTGATCTGTTCTGTGTACCTCATTTTCAACACACAAGTTCCAACCACTATGTTTCACCCATCACTTTCCCCGCCTCTATTTTTCCGCCTATGTTTACACGCCTCTGTTTATTCACCTGTTTCACCGCCTCTGATTCCCCGCCTCTGATTCCCCACCTCTGTCTCGATGCCTCTCTTTCGCCTCCACTCTTTCCCCTCCACTCTTTCCGTGCCTGTCTTTCCCTCCCTCAATTTCAACAACACTGTTTGATCTGTTTTGTGTACCTCATTTTAAACACACAAGTTCCAACCACTATGTTTTGCCCGCCTCTTTCCCCGCCTCTATTTATCCACGAATGTTTAACTGCCTCTGTTTACCCGCCTGTTTCCCCGCCTCTGATTCCCCACCTTTCATTCCCCGCCTCTCTTTCCCTGCCTCTATTTCCGCGCCTCTTTCTCTGCCTCTCTTTCCCCACATCTCTTTTCCTCCCGCTGATTCCCCGCCTCTGATTCCCAGCCTCTGATTCCCTGCCTCTGATTCCCCGCCTCTGATTCCCTGCCTCAGATTCCCTGCCTCAGATTCCCTGCCTCAGGTTCCCTGCTTCTGATTCCCCGCCTCTGATTCCCCGCCTCTTATTCCCTGCCTCTGATTCCCCGCCTCTGATTCCCCGCCTCTGATTCCCTGCCTCAGATTCCCCGGCTCTGATTCCCTGCATCAGATTCCCTGCCTCAGATTCCCTGCCTCTGATTCCCCGCCTCTGATTCCCTGCCTCTGGTTCCCCGCCTCTGATTCCCTGCCTCAGATTCCCTGCCTCAGATTCCCTGCCTCAGATTCCCCACCTCTGATTCCCCGCCTTTGATTCCCCGCCTCTTATTCCCCACCTCTGATTCCCCGCCTCTGATTCCCCGCCTCTGATTCCCTGCCTCTGTTTCCCCGCCTCTGATTCCCCGCCTCTGATTCCCCGCCTCAGATTCCCCGACTCTGATTCCCTGGCTGAGATTCCCTGCCTCAGATACCCCGCCTCAGATACCCCGCCTCAGATTCCCCGCCTCTGATTCCCTGCCTCTGATTCCCTGCCTCTAAATCCCTGCCTCTGATTCCCTGCCTCTGATACCCTGCCTCTCTTTGCCTGCCTCTATTTCGGTGCCTCTTTCTCTGCATCTAGTTTCCCACATCTAATTTGCCCCCTCTGATAACCCGCCTCTGATTCCATGCCTCTGATTCCCCGCCTCTGATTCCCCGCCTCTGATTCCCTGCCTCCGATTCCCCGCCTCTGATTCCCTGCCTCAGATTCCCTGCCTCAGATTCCCTGCCTCAGATTCCCTGCCTCAGATTCCCTGCCTCTGATTCCCCGCCTCTGATTCCCCGCCTCTTATTCCCCGCCTCTGATTCCCCGTCTCTGATTCCCCGCCTCTGATTCCCTGCCTCTGTTTCCCCGCCTCTGATTCCCCGCCTCTGATTCCCCGCATCAGATTTCCCGGCTCTAATTCCCTGCCAGAGATTCCCTGCCTGAGATTCCCCGCCTCAGATTCCCTGCCTCAGCTTCCCCGCCTCAGATTCCCCGCCTCATATTCCCCGCCTCAGATTCCCCATCTCAGATTCCCCGCCTCAGATTCCCCGCCTCAGATTCCCCGCCTCAGATTCCCTGCCTCAGATTCCCTGCCTCTGATTGCCTTCCCCTGATTCCCTGCCTCTGATTCCCTGCCTCTGATTCCCTGCCTCTGATTCCCTGCCTCTGATTCCCTGCCTCTAATTCCCTGCCTCTGATTCCGCACCTCTGATTCCACGCCTCTCTTTCCGTGTCTCTGATTCCCCGCCTCTGATTCCGTGCCTCTGATACCCTGCCTCTCTTTGCCTGCCTCTATTTCCGTGCCTCTTTCTCTGCATCTAGTTTCCCACATCTCATTTGCCCCCTCTGATAACCCGCCTCTGATTCCATGCCTCTGATTCCCCGCCTCTGATTCCCCGCCTCTGATTCCCTGCCTCAGATTCCCTGCCTCAGATTCCTTGCCTCAGATTCCCTGCCTCTGATTCCCCGCCTCTGATTCCCCACCTCTTATTCCCCGCCTCTGATTCCCCGCCTCTGATTCCCCGCCTCTGATTCCCCTCCTCTGATTCCCTGCCTCTGTTTCCCCGCCTCTGATTCCCCGCGTCTGATTCCCCGCCTCAGATTCCCCGGCTCTGATTCCCTGCCTGAGATTCCATGCCTCAGAATCCCCGCCTCAGATTCCCTGCCTCAGATTCCCCGCCTCAGATTCCCCGCCTCAGATTCCCCGCCTCAGATTCCCTGCCTCAGATTCCCCGCCTCAGATTCCCCGCCTCAGATTCCCTGCCTCAGATTCCCTGCCTCAGATTCCCTGCCTCAGATTCCCTTCATCTGATTCCCTTCATCTGATTCCCTGCCTCTGATTCCCTGCCTCTGATTTCCTGCCTCTGATTCCCCACCTCTGATTCCCCGCCTCAGATTCCCTGCCTCAGTTTCCCTGCCTCAGATTCCCTGCCTCTGATTCCCTGCCTAAGATTCCCTGCCTCAGATTCCCTGCCTCAGATTCCCTGCCTCTGATTGCCTGCCTCTGATTCCCTGCCTGTGATTCCCTGCCTCTTATTGCCTGCCTCTGATTCCCTGCCTCTGATTCCCTGCCTCTGATTCCCTGCCTCTGATTCCGCACGTCTGATTCCACGCCTCTCTTTCCTTGTCTCTGATTCCCCGCCTCTGATTCCCTGCCTCTGATACCCTGCCTCTCTTTGCCTGCCTCTATTTCCGTGCCTCTTTCTCTGCATCTAGTTTCCCACATCTCATTTGCCCCCTCTGATAACACGCCTCTGATTCCATGCCTCTGATTCACTGCCTCAGATTCCCTGCCTCAGATACCCCGACTCAGATTTACCACCTCAGATTCCCCGCCTCAGATTCCCTGCCTCAGATTCCCTGCCTCAGATTCCCTGCCTCAGATTCCCTGCCTCAGATCCCCTGCCTCAGATACCCCGACTCAGATTTACCGCCTCAGATTCCCCGCCTCAGATTCCCTGCCTCAGATTCCCTGCCTCAGATTCTCTGCCTCAGATTCCCTGCCTCAGATTCCCTGCCTCCGATTCCCCGACTCTGATTCCCCGCCTCTGATTCCCCGCCTCTGATTCCCAGCCTCTGATTCCCTGCCTCTGATTCCCCGCCTCTGATTCCATGCCTCTGATTCCCCGCCTCTGATTCCAGGCCTCCTATTCCCCGCCTCTGATTCCCCACCTCTGATTGCCTGCCACTGATTGCCCGCCTCGTATTCCCCGCCTCTGATTCCCCGCCTCTGATTCCCCACCTCTGTCTGTATGCCTCTCTTTCGCCTCCGCTTTTTCCACTACACTCTTTCCGCGCCTCTCTTTCCCTCCCTCAATTTCAACAACTCTGTTTGATCTGTTCTGTGCACCTCATTTTCAACACACGTTCCAACAACTATGTTTCACCCATCACTTTCCCCGCCTCTATTTTTCCGCCTATGTTTACCCGCCTCTGTTTACCCACCTGTTTCACCGCCTATGATTCCCCGCCTCTGATTCCTCACCTCTGTCTCGACGCCTCTCTTTCGCCTCCACTCTTTCCCCTCCACTCTTTCCGTGCCTGTCTTTCCCTCCCTCAATTTCAACAACACTGTTTGATCTGTTTTGTGAACCTCATTTTAAACACACAAGTTCCAACCACTATGTTTTGCCCGCCTCTTTCCCCGCCTCTATTTATCCACCTATGTTTACCTGCCTCTGTTTACCCGCCTGTTTCCCCGCCTCTGATTCCCCAACTTTCATTCCCTGCCTCTCTTTCTCTGCCTCTCTTTCCCCACATCTCTTTTCCTCCCCCTGATTCCCCGCCTCTGATTCCCCGCCTCTGATTCCCTGCCTCTGATTCCCCGGCTCTGATTCCCTGCATCAGATTCCCCGCCTCAGATTCCCCGCCTCAGATTCCGCGCCTCAGATTCCCTGCCTCAGATTCCCTGCCTCAGATTGCCTGCCTCAGATTCCCTTCATCTGATTCCCTTCATCTGATTCCCTGCCTCTGATTCCCTGCCTCTGATTTCCTGCCTCTGATTCCCCACCTCTGATTCCCCGCCTCAGATTCCCTGCCTCAGTTTCCCTGCCTCAGATTCCCTGCCTCTGATTCCCTGCCTCAGATTCCCTGCCTCAGATTCCCTGCCTCAGATTCCCTGCCTCTGATTGCCTGCCTCTGATTCCCTGCCTGTGATTCCCTGCCTCTTATTGCCTGCCTCTGATTCCCTGCCTCTCATTCCCTGCCTCTGATTCCCTGCCTCTGATTCCGCACGTCTGATTCCACGCCTGTCTTTCCTTGTCTCTGATTCCCCGCCTCTGATTCCCTGCCTCTGATACCCTGCCTCTCTTTGCCTGCCTCTATTTCCGTGCCTCTTTCTCTGCATCTAGTTTCCCACATCTCATTTGCCCCCTCTGATAACACGCCTCTGATTCCATGCCTCTGATTCACTGCCTCAGATTCCCTGCCTCAGATACCCCGACTCAGATTTACCACCTCAGATTCCCCGCCTCAGATTCCCTGCCTCAGATTCCCTGCCTCAGATTCCCTGCCTCAGATTCCCTGCCTCAGATTTCCTGCCTCAGATTCCCTGCCTCAGATCCCCTGCCTCAGATACCCCGACTCAGATTTACCGCCTCAGATTCCCCGCCTCAGATTCCCTGCCTCAGATTCCCTGCCTCAGATTCCCTGCCTCAGATTCCCTGCCTCAGATTCCCTGCCTCCGATTCCCCGCCTCTGATTCCCCGCCTCTGATTCCCCGCCTCTGATTCCCAGCCTCTGATTCCCTGCCTCTGATTCCCCGCCTCTGATTCCATGCCTCTGATTCCCCACCTCTGATTGCCTGCCACTGATTGCCCGCCTCGTATTCCCCGCCTCTGATTCCCCGCCTCTGATTCCCCACCTCTGTCTGTATGCCTCTCTTTCGCCTCCGCTTTTTCCCCTACACTCTTTCCGCGCCTCTCTTTCCCTCCCTCAATTTCAACAACTCTGTTTGATCTGTTCTGTGCACCTCATTTTCAACACACGTTCCAACAACTATGTTTCACCCATCACTTTCCCCGCCTCTATTTTTCCGCCTATGTTTACCCGCCTCTGTTTACCCACCAGTTTCACCGCCTATGATTCCCCGCCTCTGATTCCTCACCTCTGTCTCGACGCCTCTCTTTCGCCTCCACTCTTTCCCCTCCACTCTTTCCGTGCCTGTCTTTCCCTCCCTCAATTTCAACAACACTGTTTGATCTGTTTTGTGTACCTCATTTTAAACACACAAGTTCCAACCACTATGTTTTGCCCGCCTCTTTCCCAGCCTCTATTTATCCACCTATGTTTACCTGCCTCTGTTTACCCGCCTGTTTCCCCGCCTCTGTTTCCCCACCTTTCATTCCCTGCCTTTCTTTCTCTGCCTCTCTTTCCCCACATCTCTTTTCCTCCCCCTGATTCCCCGCCTCTGATTCCCCGCCTCTGATTCCCTGCCTCTGATTCCCCGCCTCTGATTCCCTGCCTCAGATTCCCTGCCTCAGATTCCCTGCCTCAGATTCCCTGCCTCAGATTCCCCGCCTCTGATTCCCCGCCTCTTATTCCCCGCCTCTGATTCCCCTCCTCTGATTCCCCACCTCTGATTCCCTGCCTCAGATTCCCCGGCTCTGATTCCCTGCATCAGATTCCCTGCCTCAGATTCCCTGCCTCTGATTCCCCGCCCCTGATTCCCTGCCTCTGATTCCCCGCCTCTGATTCCCTGCCTCAGATTCCCTGCCTCAGATTCCCTGCCTCAGATTCCCTGCCTGTGATTCCCCGCCTTTGATTCCCCACCTATTATTCCCCGCCTCTGATTCCCCACCTCTGATTCCGTGCCTCTGATTCCCTGCCTCTGTTTCCCCGCCTCTGATTCCCCGCCTCTGATTCCCCGCCTCAGATTCCCCGGCTCTGATTCCCTGCTTGAGATTCCCTGCCTCACATACCCCGCCTCAGATTCCCCGCCTCAGATTCCCCGCTTCAGATTCCCCGCCTCAGATTCCCTGCCTCAGATTCCCCGCCTCAGATTCCCCGCCTCAGATTCCCCGCCTCAGATTCCCCGCCTCAGATTCCCCGCCTCAGATTCTCCGCCTCAGATTCCCCGCCTCAGATTCCCCGCCTCAGATTCCCCGCCTCAGATTCCCTGCCTCAGATTCCCTGCCTCTGATTGCCTGCCACTGATTCCCTGCCTCTGATTCCCTGCCTCTGATTCCCTGCCTCTTATTCCCTGCCTCTGATTCCCTGCCACTGATTCCCTGCCTCTGAATCCGAGCCTCTGATTCCACGCCTCTCTTTCCGTATCTCTGATTGCCCGCCTCTGATTCCCTGCCTCTGATACCCTGCCTCTCTTTGCCTGCCTCTATTTCGGTGCCTCTTTCTCTGCATCTAGTTTCCCACATCTCATTTGCCCCCTCTGATAACCCGCCTCTGATTCCATGCCTCTGATTCCCCGCCTCTGATTCCCCGCCTCTGATTCCCTGCCTCTGATTCCCCACCTCTGATTCCCTGCCTCAGATTCCCTGCCTCAGATTCCCTGCCTCAGATTCCCTGCCTCAGATTCCCTGCCTCTGATTCCCCGCCTCTGATTCCCCACCTCTTATTCCCCGCCTCTGATTCCCCGCCTCTAATTCCCTGCCTGAGATTCCCTGCCTGAGATTCCCCGCCTCAGATTCCCTGCCTCAGCTTCCCCGCCTCAGATTCCCCGCCTCATATTCCCCGCCTCAGATTCCCCATCTCAGATTCCCCGCCTCAGATTCCCCGCCTCAGATTCCCCGCCTCAGATTCCCTGCCTCAGATTCCCTGCCTCTGATTGCCTTCCCCTGATTCCCTGCCTCTGATTCCCTGCCTCTGATTCCCTGCCTCTGATTCCCTGCCTCTGATTCCCTGCCTCTAATTCCCTGCCTCTGATTCCGCACCTCTGATTCCACGCCTCTCTTTCCGTGTCTCTGATTCCCCGCCTCTGATTCCGTGCCTCTGATACCCTGCCTCTCTTTGCCTGCCTCTATTTCCGTGCCTCTTTCTCTGCATCTAGTTTCCCACATCTCATTTGCCCCCTCTGATAACCCGCCTCTGATTCCATGCCTCTGATTCCCCGCCTCTGATTCCCCGCCTCTGATTCCCCGCCTCTGATTCCCTGCCTCAGATTCCCTGCCTCAGATTCCTTGCCTCAGATTCCCTGCCTCTGATTCCCCGCCTCTGATTCCCCACCTCTTATTCCCCGCCTCTGATTCCCCGCCTCTGATTCCCCGCCTCTGATTCCCCTCCTCTGATTCCCTGCCTCTGTTTCCCCGCCTCTGATTCCCCGCGTCTGATTCCCCGCCTCAGATTCCCCGGCTCTGATTCCCTGCCTGAGATTCCATGCCTCAGAATCCCCGCCTCAGATTCCCTGCCTCAGATTCCCCGCCTCAGATTCCCCGCCTCAGATTCCCCGCCTCAGATTCCCTGCCTCAGATTCCCCGCCTCAGATTCCCCGCCTCAGATTCCCTGCCTCAGATTCCCTGCCTCAGATTCCCTGCCTCAGATTCCCTTCATCTGATTCCCTTCATCTGATTCCCTGCCTCTGATTCCCTGCCTCTGATTTCCTGCCTCTGATTCCCCACCTCTGATTCCCCGCCTCAGATTCCCTGCCTCAGTTTCCCTGCCTCAGATTCCCTGCCTCTGATTCCCTGCCTCAGATTCCCTGCCTCAGATTCCCTGCCTCAGATTCCCTGCCTCTGATTGCCTGCCTCTGATTCCCTGCCTGTGATTCCCTGCCTCTTATTGCCTGCCTCTGATTCCCTGCCTCTGATTCCCTGCCTCTGATTCCCTGCCTCTGATTCCGCACGTCTGATTCCACGCCTCTCTTTCCTTGTCTCTGATTCCCCGCCTCTGATTCCCTGCCTCTGATACCCTGCCTCTCTTTGCCTGCCTCTATTTCCGTGCCTCTTTCTCTGCATCTAGTTTCCCACATCTCATTTGCCCCCTCTGATAACACGCCTCTGATTCCATGCCTCTGATTCACTGCCTCAGATTCCCTGCCTCAGATACCCCGACTCAGATTTACCACCTCAGATTCCCCGCCTCAGATTCCCTGCCTCAGATTCCCTGCCTCAGATTCCCTGCCTCAGATTCCCTGCCTCAGATCCCCTGCCTCAGATACCCCGACTCAGATTTACCGCCTCAGATTCCCCGCCTCAGATTCCCTGCCTCAGATTCCCTGCCTCAGATTCTCTGCCTCAGATTCCCTGCCTCAGATTCCCTGCCTCCGATTCCCCGACTCTGATTCCCCGCCTCTGATTCCCCGCCTCTGATTCCCAGCCTCTGATTCCCTGCCTCTGATTCCCCGCCTCTGATTCCATGCCTCTGATTCCCCGCCTCTGATTCCAGGCCTCCTATTCCCCGCCTCTGATTCCCCACCTCTGATTGCCTGCCACTGATTGCCCGCCTCGTATTCCCCGCCTCTGATTCCCCGCCTCTGATTCCCCACCTCTGTCTGTATGTCTCTCTTTCGCCTCCGCTTTTTCCCCTACACTCTTTCCGCGCCTCTCTTTCCCTCCCTCAATTTCAACAACTCTGTTTGATCTGTTCTGTGCACCTCATTTTCAACACACGTTCCAACAACTATGTTTCACCCATCACTTTCCCCGCCTCTATTTTTCCGCCTATGTTTACCCGCCTCTGTTTACCCACCTGTTTCACCGCCTATGATTCCCCGCCTCTGATTCCTCACCTCTGTCTCGACGCCTCTCTTTCGCCTCCACTCTTTCCCCTCCACTCTTTCCGTGCCTGTCTTTCCCTCCCTCAATTTCAACAACACTGTTTGATCTGTTTTGTGAACCTCATTTTAAACACACAAGTTCCAACCACTATGTTTTGCCCGCCTCTTTCCCCGCCTCTATTTATCCACCTATGTTTACCTGCCTCTGTTTACCCGCCTGTTTCCCCGCCTCTGATTCCCCACCTTTCATTCCCTGCCTCTCTTTCTCTGCCTCTCTTTCCCCACATCTCTTTTCCTCCCCCTGATTCCCCGCCTCTGATTCCCCGCCTCTGATTCCCTGCCTCTGATTCCCCGGCTCTGATTCCCTGCATCAGATTCCCCGCCTCAGATTCCCCGCCTCAGATTCCGCGCCTCAGATTCCCTGCCTCAGATTCCCTGCCTCAGATTGCCTGCCTCAGATTCCCTTCATCTGATTCCCTTCATCTGATTCCCTGCCTCTGATTCCCTGCCTCTGATTTCCTGCCTCTGATTCCCCACCTCTGATTCCACGCCTCAGATTCCCTGCCTCAGTTTCCCTGCCTCAGATTCCCTGCCTCTGATTCCCTGCCTCAGATTCCCTGCCTCAGATTCCCTGCCTCAGATTCCCTGCCTCTGATTGCCTGCCTCTGATTCCCTGCCTGTGATTCCCTGCCTCTTATTGCCTGCCTCTGATTCCCTGCCTCTCATTCCCTGCCTCTGATTCCCTGCCTCTGATTCCGCACGTCTGATTCCACGCCTGTCTTTCCTTGTCTCTGATTCCCCGCCTCTGATTCCCTGCCTCTGATACCCTGCCTCTCTTTGCCTGCCTCTATTTCCGTGCCTCTTTCTCTGCATCTAGTTTCCCACATCTCATTTGCCCCCTCTGATAACACGCCTCTGATTCCATGCCTCTGATTCACTGCCTCAGATTCCCTGCCTCAGATACCCCGACTCAGATTTACCACCTCAGATTCCCCGCCTCAGATTCCCTGCCTCAGATTCCCTGCCTCAGATTCCCTGCCTCAGATTCCCTGCTTCAGATTTCCTGCCTCAGATTCCCTGCCTCAGATCCCCTGCCTCAGATACCCCGACTCAGATTTACCGCCTCAGATTCCCCGCCTCAGATTCCCTGCCTCAGATTCCCTGCCTCAGATTCCCTGCCTCAGATTCCCTGCCTCAGATTCCCTGCCTCCGATTCCCCGCCTCTGATTCCCCGCCTCTGATTCCCCGCCTCTGATTCCCAGCCTCTGATTCCCTGCCTCTGATTCCCCGCCTCTGATTCCATGCCTCTGATTCCCCACCTCTGATTGCCTGCCACTGATTGCCCGCCTCGTATTCCCCGCCTCTGATTCCCCGCCTCTGATTCCCCACCTCTGTCTGTATGCCTCTCTTTCGCCTCCGCTTTTTCCCCTACACTCTTTCCGCGCCTCTCTTTCCCTCCCTCAATTTCAACAACTCTGTTTGATCTGTTCTGTGCACCTCATTTTCAACACACGTTCCAACAACTATGTTTCACCCATCACTTTCCCCGCCTCTATTTTTCCGCCTATGTTTACCCGCCTCTGTTTACCCACCTGTTTCACCGCCTATGATTCCCCGCCTCTGATTCCTCACCTCTGTCTCGACGCCTCTCTTTCGCCTCCACTCTTTCCCCTCCACTCTTTCCGTGCCTGTCTTTCCCTCCCTCAATTTCAACAACACTGTTTGATCTGTTTTGTGTACCTCATTTTAAACACACAAGTTCCAACCACTATGTTTTGCCCGCTTCTTTCCCCGCCTCTATTTATCCACCTATGTTTACCTGCCTCTGTTTACCCGCCTGTTTCCCCGCCTCTGTTTCCCCACCTTTCATTCCCTGCCTTTCTTTCTCTGCCTCTCTTTCCCCACATCTCTTTTCCTCCCCCTGATTCCCCGCCTCTGATTCCCCGCCTCTGATTCCCTGCCTCTGATTCCCCGCCTCTGATTCCCTGCCTCAGATTCCCTGCCTCAGATTCCCTGCCTCAGATTCCCTGCCTCAGATTCCCCGCCTCTGATTCCCCGCCTCTTATTCCCCGCCTCTGATTCCCCTCCTCTGATTCCCCACCTCTGATTCCCTGCCTCAGATTCCCCGGCTCTGATTCCCTGCATCAGATTCCCTGCCTCAGAATCCCTGCCTCTGATTCCCCGCCCCTGATTCCCTGCCTCTGATTCCCCGCCTCTGATTCCCTGCCTCAGATTCCCTGCCTCAGATTCCCTGCCTCAGATTCCCTGCCTGTGATTCCCCGCCTTTGATTCCCCACCTATTATTCCCCGCCTCTGATTCCCCACCTCTGATTCCGTGCCTCTGATTCCCTGCCTCTGTTTCCCCGCCTCTGATTCCCCGCCTCTGATTCCCCGCCTCAGATTCCCCGGCTCTGATTCCCTGCTTGAGATTCCCTGCCTCACATACCCCGCCTCAGATTCCCCGCCTCAGATTCCCCGCTTCAGATTCCCCGCCTCAGATTCCCTGCCTCAGATTCCCCGCCTCAGATTCCCCGCCTCAGATTCCCCGCCTCAGATTCCCCGCCTCAGATTCCCCGCCTCAGATTCCCCGCCTCAGATTCCCCGCCTCAGATTCCCTGCCTCAGATTCCCTGCCTCAGATTCCCTGCCTCAGATTCCCTTCATCTGATTCCCTTCATCTGATTCCCTGCCTCTGATTCCCTGCCTTTGATTTCCTGCCTCTGATTCCCCACCTCTGATTCCCCGCCTCAGATTCCCTGCCTCAGATTCCCTGCCTCAGATTCCCTGCCTCTGATTCCCTGCCTCAGATTCCCTGCCTCAGATTCCCTGCCACAGATTCCCTGCCTCTGATTGCCTGCCTCTGATTCCCTGCCTGTGATTCCCTGCCTCTTATTGCCTGCCTCTGATTCCCTGCCTGTGATTCCCTGCCTCTGATTCCCTGCCTCTGATTCTGCACCTCTGATTCCACGCCTCTCTTTCCTTGTCTCTGATTCCCCGCCTCTGATTCCCTGCCTCTGATACCCTGCCTCTCTTTGCCTGCCTCTATTTCCGTGCCTCTTTCTCTGCATCTAGTTTCCCACATCTCATTTGCCCCCTCTGATAACACGCCTCTGATTCCATGCCTCTGATTCACTGCCTCAGATTCCCTGCCTCAGATACCCCGACTCAGATTTACCACCTCAGATTCCCCGCCTCAGATTCCCTGCCTCAGATTCCCTGCCTCAGATTCCCTGCCTCAGATTCCCTGCCTCAGATTCCCTGCCTCAGATTCCCTGCCTCCGATTCCCCGCCTCTGATTCCCCGCCTCTGATTCCCTGCCTCTGATACCCAGCCTCTGAATCCCCGCCTCTGAATCCCTGCCTCTGATTCCCCGCCTCTGTTTCCCCGCCTCTTATTCCTCGCCTCTAATTCCCCGCCTCTGATTCCACGCCTCTAATTCCCCGCCTCTGATTCCAGGCCTCTTATTCCCCGCCTCTGATTCCAGGTCTCTTATTCCCCGCCTCTGATTCCCCACCTCTGATTGCCTGCCACTGATTGCCCGCCTCTGATTCCCCGCCTCTGATTCCCCGCCTTTGATTCCCCACCACTGTCTATATGCCTCTCTTTCGCCTCAGCTTTTTCCCCTACACTCTTTCCGTGCCTCTCTTTCCCTCCCTCAATTTCAACAACTCTGTTTGATCTGTTCTGTGTACCTCATTTTCAACACACAAGTTCCAACCACTATGTTTCACCCATCACTTTCCCCGCCTCTATTTTTCCGCCTATGTTTACACGCCTCTGTTTATTCACCTGTTTCACCGCCTCTGATTCCCCGCCTCTGATTCCCCACCTCTGTCTCGACGCCTCTCTTTCGCCTCCACTCTTTCCCCTCCACTCTTTCCGTGCCTGTCTTTCCCTCCCTCAATTTCAACAACACTGTTTGATCTGTTTTGTGTACCTCATTTTAAACACACAAGTTCCAACCACTATGTTTTGCCCGCCTCTTTCCCCGCCTCTATTTATCCACCTATGTTTAACTGCCTCTGTTTACCCACCTGTTTCCCCGCCTCTGATTCCCCACCTTTCATTCCCCGCCTCTCTTTCCCTGCCTCTATTTCCGCGCCTCTTTCTCTGCCTCTCTTTCCCCACATCTCTTTTCCTCCCGCTGATTCCCCGCCTCTGATTCCCCGCCTCTGATTCCCTGCCTCTGATTCCCCGCCTCTGATTCCCTGCCTCAGATTCCCTGCCTCAGATTCCCTGCCTCAGATTCCCTGCTTCTGATTCCCCGCCTCTGATTCCCCGCCTCTTATTCCCCGCCTCTGATTCCCCGCCTCTGATTCCCTGCCTCAGATTCCCCGGCTCTGATTCCCTGCATCAGATTCCCTGCCTCAGATTCCCGGCCTCTGATTCCCCGCCTCTGATTCCCTGCCTCTGATTCCCCGCCTCTGATTCCCTGCCTCAGATTCCCTGCCTCAGATTCCCTGCCTCAGATTCCCCGCCTCTGATTCCCCGCCTTTGATTCCCCGCCTCTTATTCCCCACCTCTGATTCCCCGCCTCTGATTCCCCGCCTCTGATTCCCTGCCTCTCTTTCCCCGCCTCTGATTCCCCGCCTCTGATTCCCCGCCTCAGATTCCCCGACTCTGATTCCCCGGCTGAGATTCCCTGCCTCAGATACCCCGCCTCAGATACCCCGCCTCAGATTCCCCGCCTCTGATTCCCTGCCTCTAAATCCCTGCCTCTGATTCCCTGCCTCTGATACCCTGCCTCCCTTTGCCTGCCTCTATTTCGGTGCCTCTTTCTCTGCATCTAGTTTCCCACATCTCATTTGCCCCCTCTGATAACCCGACTCTGATTCCATGCCTCTGATTCCCCGCCTCTGATTCCCCGCCTCTGATTCCCTGCCTCTGATTCCCCGCCTCTGATTCCCTGCCTCAGATTCCCTGCCTCAGATTCCCTGCCTCAGATTCCCTGCCTCAGATTCCCTGCCTCTGATTCCCCGCCTCTGATTCCCCGCCTCTTATTCCCCGCCTCTGATTCCCCGCCTCTGATTCCCCGCCTCTGATTCCCTGCCTCTGTTTCCCCGCCTCTGATTCCCCGCCTCTGATTCCCCGCATCAGATTTCCCGGCTCTAATTCCCTGCCTGAGATTCCCTGCCTGAGATTCCCCGCCTCAGATTCCCTGCCTCAGATTCCCCGCCTCAGATTCCCCGCCTCATATTCCCCGCCTCAGATTCCCCATCTCAGATTCCCCGCCTCAGATTCCCCGCCTCACATTCCCCGCCTCAGATTCCCTGCCTCAGATTCCCTGCCTCTGATTGCCTTCCTCTGATTCCCTGCCTCTGATTCCCTGCCTCTGATTCCCTGCCTCAGATTCCCTGCCTCTGATTCCCTGCCTCTAATTCCCTGCCTCTTATTCCGCACCTCTGATTCCACGCCTCTCTTTCCGTGTCTCTGATTCCCCGCCTCTGATTCCCTGCCTCTGATACCCTGCCTCTCTTTGCCTGCCTCTATTTCCGTGCCTCTTTCTCTGCATCTAGTTTCCCACATCTCATTTGCCCCCTTTGATAACCCACCTCTGATTCCATGCCTCTGATTCCCCGCCTCAGATTCCCCGCCTCTGATTCCCCGCCTCTGATTCCCTGCCTCAGATTCCCTGCCTCAGATTCCTTTCCTCAGATTCCCTGCCTCTGATTCCCCGCCTCTGATTCCCCACCTCTTATTCCCCGCCTCTGATTCCCCGCCTCTGATTCCCCACCTCTGATTCCCTGCCTCTGTTTCCCCGCCTCTGATTCCCCGGCTCTGATTCCCTGCCTGAGATTCCATGCCTCAGAATCCCCGCCTCAGATTCCCTGCCTCAGATTCCCTGCCTCAGATTCCCGCCTCAGATTCCCCACCTCAGATTCCCCGCCTCAGATTCCCCGCCTCAGATTCCCTGCCTCAGATTCCCAGCCTCAGATTCCCTGCCTCAGATTCCCTTCATCTGATTCCCTTCATCTGATTCCCTGCCTCTGATTCCCTGCCTCTGATTTCCTGCCTCTGATTCCCCACCTCTGATTCCCCGCCTCAGATTCCCTGCCTCAGATTCCCTGCCTCAGATTCCCTGCCTCTGATTCCCTGCCTCAGATTCCCTGCCTCAGATTCCCTGCCTCAGATTCCCTGCCTCTGATTGCCTGCCTCTGATTCCCTGCCTGTGATTCCCTGCCTCTTATTGCCTGCCTCTGATTCCCTGCCTCTGATTCCCTGCCTCTGATTCCCTGCCTCTGATTCCGCACCTCTGATTCCACGCCTCTCTTTCCTTGTCTCTGATTCCCCGCCTCTGATTCCCTGCCTCTGATACCCTGCCTCTCTTTGCCTGCCTCTATTTCCGTGCCTCTTTCTCTGCATCTAGTTTCCCACATCTCATTTGCCCCCTCTGATAACACGCCTCTGATTCCATGCCACTGATTCACTGCCTCAGATTCCCTGCCTCAGATACCCCGACTCAGATTTACCACCTCAGATTCCCCGCCTCAGATTCCCTGCCTCAGATTCCCTGCCTCAGATTCCCCGCCTCAGATTCCCCGCCTCAGATTCCCCGCCTCAGATTCCCCGCCTCAGATTCCCCGCCTCAGATTCTCCGCCTCAGATTCCCCGCCTCAGATTCCCCGCCTCAGATTCCCCGCCTCAGATTCCCTGCCTCAGATTCCCTGCCTCTGATTGCCTGCCACTGATTCCCTGCCTCTGATTCCCTGCCTCTGATTCCCTGCCTCTTATTCCCTGCCTCTGATTCCCTGCCACTGATTCCCTGCCTCTGAATCCGAGCCTCTGATTCCACGCCTCTCTTTCCGTATCTCTGATTGCCCGCCTCTGATTCCCTGCCTCTGATACCCTGCCTCTCTTTGCCTGCCTCTATTTCGGTGCCTCTTTCTCTGCATCTAGTTTCCCACATCTCATTTGCCCCCTCTGATAACCCGCCTCTGATTCCATGCCTCTGATTCCCCGCCTCTGATTCCCCGCCTCTGATTCCCTGCCTCTGATTCCCCGCCTCTGATTCCCTGCCTCAGATTCCCTGCCTCAGATTCCCTGCCTCAGATTCCCTGCCTCAGATTCCCTGCCTCTGATTCCCCGCCTCTGATTCCCCACCTCTTATTCCCCGCCTCTGATTCCCCGCCTCTGATTCCCCGCCTCTGATTCCCTGCCTCTGTTTCCCCGCCTCTGATTCCCCGCCTCTGATTCCCCGCATCAGATTTCCCGGCTCTAATTCCCTGCCTGAGATTCCCTGCCTGAGATTCCCCGCCTCAGCTTCCCCGCCTCAGATTCCCCGCCTCATATTCCCCGCCTCAGATTCCCCATCTCAGATTCCCCGCCTCAGATTCCCCGCCTCAGATTCCCCGCCTCAGATTCCCTGCCTCAGATTCCCTGCCTCTGATTGCCTTCCTATGATTCCCTGCCTCTGATTCCCTGCCTCTGATTCCCTGCCTCTGATTCCCTGCCTCTGATTCCCTGCCTCTAATTCCCTGCCTCTGATTCCGCACCTCTGATTCCACGCCTCTCTTTCCGTGTCTCTGATTCCCCGCCTCTGATTCCCTGCCTCTGATACCCTGCCTCTCTTTGCCTGCCTCTATTTCCGTGCCTCTTTCTCTGCATCTAGTTTCCCACATCTCATTTGCCCCCTCTGATAACCCGCCTCTGATTCCATGCCTCTGATTCCCCGCCTCTGATTCCCTGCCTCTGATTCCCCGCCTCTGATTCCCTGCCTCAGATTCCCTGCCTCAGATTCCTTGCCTCAGATTCCCTGCCTCTGATTCCCCGCCTCTGATTCCCCACCTCTTATTCCCCGCCTCTGATTCCCCGCCTCTGATTCCCCGCCTCTGATTCCCTGCCTCTGTTTCCCCGCCTCTGATTCCCCGCGTCTGATTCCCCGCCTCAGATTCCCCGGCTCTGATTCCCTGCCGGAGATTCCATGCCTCAGAATCCCCGCCTCAGATTCCCTGCCTCAGATTCCCCGCCTCAGATTCCCCGCCTCAGATTCCCCGCCTCAGATTCCCTGCCTCAGATTCCCCGCCTCAGATTCCCCGCCTCAGATTCCCCGCCTCAGATTCCCCGCCTCAGATTCCCTGCCTCAGATTCCCTGCCTCAGATTCCCTGCCTCAGATTCCCTTCATCTGATTCCCTTCATCTGATTCCCTGCCTCTGATTCCCTGCCTTTGATTTCCTGCCTCTGATTCCCCACCTCTGATTCCCCGCCTCAGATTCCCTGCCTCAGATTCCCTGCCTCAGATTCCCTGCCTCTGATTCCCTGCCTCAGATTCCCTGCCTCAGATTCCCTGCCACAGATTCCCTGCCTCTGATTGCCTGCCTCTGATTCCCTGCCTGTGATTCCCTGCCTCTTATTGCCTGCCTCTGATTCCCTGCCTGTGATTCCCTGCCTCTGATTCCCTGCCTCTGATTCTGCACCTCTGATTCCACGCCTCTCTTTCCTTGTCTCTGATTCCCCGCCTCTGATTCCCTGCCTCTGATACCCTGCCTCTCTTTGCCTGCCTCTATTTCCGTGCCTCTTTCTCTGCATCTAGTTTCCCACATCTCATTTGCCCCCTCTGATAACACGCCTCTGATTCCATGCCTCTGATTCACTGCCTCAGATTCCCTGCCTCAGATACCCCGACTCAGATTTACCACCTCAGATTCCCCGCCTCAGATTCCCTGCCTCAGATTCCCTGCCTCAGATTCCCTGCCTCAGATTCCCTGCCTCAGATTCCCTGCCTCAGATTCCCTGCCTCCGATTCCCCGCCTCTGATTCCCCGCCTCTGATTCCCCGCCTCTGATACCCAGCCTCTGAATCCCCGCCTCTGAATCCCTGCCTCTGATTCCCCGCCTCTGTTTCCCCGCCTCTTATTCCTCGCCTCTAATTCCCCGCCTCTGATTCCACGCCTCTAATTCCCCGCCTCTGATTCCAGGCCTCTTATTCCCCGCCTCTGATTCCAGGTCTCTTATTCCCCGCCTCTGATTCCCCACCTCTGATTGCCTGCCACTGATTGCCCGCCTCTGATTCCCCGCCTCTGATTCCCCGCCTTTGATTCCCCACCACTGTCTATATGCCTCTCTTTCGCCTCAGCTTTTTCCCCTACACTCTTTCCGTGCCTCTCTTTCCCTCCCTCAATTTCAACAACTCTGTTTGATCTGTTCTGTGTACCTCATTTTCAACACACAAGTTCCAACCACTATGTTTTGCCCGCCTCTTTCCCCGCCTCTATTTATCCACCTATGTTTAACTGCCTCTGTTTACCCACCTGTTTCCCCGCCTCTGATTCCCCACCTTACATTCCCCGCCTCTCTTTCCCTGCCTCTATTTCCGCGCCTCTTTCTCTGCCTCTCTTTCCCCACATCTCTTTTCCTCCCGCTGATTCCCCGCCTCTGATTCCCCGCCTCTGATTCCCTGCCTCTGATTCCCCGCCTCTGATTCCCTGCCTCAGATTCCCTGCCTCAGATTCCCTGCCTCAGATTCCCTGCTTCTGATTCCCCGCCTCTGATTCCCCGCCTCTTATTCCCCGCCTCTGATTCCCCGCCTCTGATTCCCCGCCTCTGATTCCCTGCCTCAGATTCCCCGGCTCTGATTCCCTGCATCAGATTCCCTGCCTCAGATTCCCGGCCTCTGATTCCCCGCCTCTGATTCCCTGCCTCTGATTCCCCGCCTCTTATTCCCTGCCTCAGATTCCCTGCCTCAGATTCCCTGCCTCAGATTCCCCGCCTCTGATTCCCCGCCTTTGATTCCCCGCCTCTTATTCCCCACCTCTGATTCCCCGCCTCTGATTCCCCGCCTCTGAATCCCTGCCTCTGTTTCCCCGCCTCTGATTCCCCGCCTCTGATTCCCCGCCTCAGATTCCCCGACTCTGATTCCCCGGCTGAGATTCCCTGCCTCAGATACCCCGCCTCAGATACCCCGCCTCAGATTCCCCGCCTCTGATTCCCTGCCTCTAAATCCCTGCCTCTGATTCCCTGCCTCTGATACCCTGCCTCCCTTTGCCTGCCTCTATTTCGGTGCCTCTTTCTCTGCATCTAGTTTCCCACATCTCATTTGCCCCCTCTGATAACCCGACTCTGATTCCATGCCTCTGATTCCCCGCCTCTGATTCCCCGCCTCTGATTCCCTGCCTCTGATTCCCCGCCTCTGATTCCCTGCCTCAGATTCCCTGCCTCAGATTCCCTGCCTCAGATTCCCTGCCTCAGATTCCCTGCCTCTGATTCCCCGCCTCTGATTCCCCGCCTCTTATTCCCCGCCTCTGATTCCCCGCCTCTGATTCCCCGCCTCTGATTCCCTGCCTCTGTTTCCCCGCCTCTGATTCCCCGCCTCTGATTCCCCGCATCAGATTTCCCGGCTCTAATTCCCTGCCTGAGATTCCCTGCCTGAGATTCCCCGCCTCAGATTCCCTGCCTCAGATTCCCCGCCTCAGATTCCCCGCCTCATATTCCCCGCCTCAGATTCCCCATCTCAGATTCCCCGCCTCAGATTCCCCGCCTCACATTCCCCGCCTCAGATTCCCTGCCTCAGATTCCCTGCCTCTGATTGCCTTCCTCTGATTCCCTGCCTCTGATTCCCTGCCTCTGATTCCCTGCCTCTGATTCCCTGCCTCTGATTCCCTGCCTCTAATTCCCTGCCTCTTATTCCGCACCTCTGATTCCACGCCTCTCTTTCCGTGTCTCTGATTCCCCGCCTCTGATTCCCTGCCTCTGATACCCTGCCTCTCTTTGCCTGCCTCTATTTCCGTGCCTCTTTCTCTGCATCTAGTTTCCCACATCTCATTTGCCCCCTTTGATAACCCACCTCTGATTCCATGCCTCTGATTCCCCGCCTCAGATTCCCCGCCTCTGATTCCCCGCCTCTGATTCCCTGCCTCAGATTCCCTGCCTCAGATTCCTTTCCTCAGATTCCCTGCCTCTGATTCCCCGCCTCTGATTCCCCACCTCTTATTCCCCGCCTCTGATTCCCCGCCTCTGATTCCCCGCCTCTGATTCCCTGCCTCTGTTTCCCCGCCTCTGATTCCCCGGCTCTGATTCCCTGCCTGAGATTCCATGCCTCAGAATCCCCGCCTCAGATTCCCTGCCTCAGATTCCCTGCCTCAGATTCCCGCCTCAGATTCCCCGCCTCAGATTCCCCGCCTCAGATTCCCCGCCTCAGATTCCCTGCCTCAGATTCCCAGCCTCAGATTCCCTGCCTCAGATTCCCTTCATCTGATTCCCTTCATCTGATTCCCTGCCTCTGATTCCCTGCCTCTGATTTCCTGCCTCTGATTCCCCACCTCTGATTCCCCGCCTCAGATTCCCTGCCTCAGATTCCCTGCCTCAGATTCCCTGCCTCTGATTCCCTGCCTCAGATTCCCTGCCTCAGATTCCCTGCCTCAGATTCCCTGCCTCTGATTGCCTGCCTCTGATTCCCTGCCTGTGATTCCCTGCCTCTTATTGCCTGCCTCTGATTCCCTGCCTCTGATTCCCTGCCTCTGATTCCCTGCCTCTGATTCCGCACCTCTGATTCCACGCCTCTCTTTCCTTGTCTCTGATTCCCCGCCTCTGATTCCCTGCCTCTGATACCCTGCCTCTCTTTGCCTGCCTCTATTTCCGTGCCTCTTTCTCTGCATCTAGTTTCCCACATCTCATTTGCCCCCTCTGATAACACGCCTCTGATTCCATGCCACTGATTCACTGCCTCAGATTCCCTGCCTCAGATACCCCGACTCAGATTTACCACCTCAGATTCCCCGCCTCAGATTCCCTGCCTCAGATTCCCTGCCTCAGATTCCCTGCCTCAGATTCCCTGCCTCAGATTCCCTGCCTCCGATTCCCCGCCTCTGATTCCCCGCCTCTGATTCCCCGCCTCTGATACCCAGCCTCTGAATCCCCGCCTCTGAATCCCCGCCTCTGATTCCCCGCCTCTGTTTCCCTGCCTCTGATTCCCCGCCTCTAATTCCCCGCCTCTGATTCCACGCCTCTAATTCCCCGCCTCTGATTCCAGGTCTCTTATTCCCCGCCTCTGATTCCCCACCTCTGATTGCCTGCCACTGATTGCCCGCCTCTGATTCCCCGCCTCTGATTCCCCGCCTCTGATTCCCCACCACTGTCTATATACCTCTCTTTCGCCTCAGCTTTTTCCCCTACACTCTTTCCGTGCCTCTCTTTCCCTCCCTCAATTTCAACAACTCTGTTTGATCTGTTCTGTGTACCTCATTTTCAACACACAAGTTACAACCACTATGTTTCACCCATCACTTTCCCCGCCTCTATTTTTCCGCCTATGTTTACACGCCTCTGTTTATTCACCTGTTTCACCGCCTCTGATTCCCCGCCTCTGATTCCCCACCTCTGTCTCGATGCCTCTCTTTCGCCTCCACTCTTTCCCCTCCACTCTTTCCGTGCCTGTCTTTCCCTCCCTCAATTTCAACAACACTGTTTGATCTGTTTTGTGTACCTCATTTTAAACACACAAGTTCCAACCACTATGTTTTGCCCGCCTCTTTCCCCGCCTCTATTTATCCACCTATGTTTAACTGCCTCTGTTTACCCGCCTGTTTCCCCGCCTCTGATTCCCCACCTTTCATTCCCCGCCTCTCTTTCCCTGCCTCTATTTCCGCGCCTCTTTCTCTGCCTCTCTTTCCCCACATCTCTTTTCCTCCCGCTGATTCCCCGCCTCTGATTCCCAGCCTATGATTCCCTGCCTCTGATTCCCCGCCTCTGATTCCCTGCCTCAGATTCCCTGCCTCAGATTCCCTGCCTCAGGTTCCCTGCTTCTGATTCCCCGCCTCTGATTCCCCGCCTCTTATTCCCCGCCTCTGATTCCCCGCCTCTGATTCCCCGCCTCTGATTCCCTGCCTCAGATTCCCCGGCTCTGATTCCCTGCATCAGATTCCCTGCCTCAGATTCCCTGCCTCTGATTCCCCGCCTCTGATTCCCTGCCTCTGGTTCCCCGCCTCTGATTCCCTGCCTCAGATTCCCTGCCTCAGATTCCCTGCCTCAGATTCCCCACCTCTGATTCCCCGCCTTTGATTCCCCGCCTCTTATTCCCCACCTCTGATTCCCCGCCTCTGATTCCCCGCCTCTGATTCCCTGCCTCTGTTTCCCCGCCTCTGATTCCCCGCCTCTGATTCCCCGCCTCAGATTCCCCGACTCTGATTCCCTGGCTGAGATTCCCTGCCTCAGATACCCCGCCTCAGATACCCCGCCTCAGATTCCCCGCCTCTAATTCCCTGCCTCTGATTCCCTGCCTCTAAATCCCTGCCTCTGATTCCCTGCCTCTGATACCCTGCCTCTGATTCCCCGCCTCTGATTCCCCGCCTCTGATTCCCTGCCTCTGATTCCCCGCCTCTGATTCCCTGCCTCAGATTCCCTGCCTCTGATACCCTGCCTCTTTTGCCTGCCTCTATTTCGGTGCCTCTTTCTCTGCATCTAGTTTCCCACATCTCATTTGCCCCCTCTGATAACCCGCCTCTGATTCCATGCCTCTGATTCCCCGCCTCTGATTCCCCGCCTCTGATTCCCTGCCTCTGATTCCCCGCCTCTGATTCCCTGCCTCAGATTCCCTGCCTCAGATTCCCTGCCTCAGATTCCCTGCCTCAGATTCCCTGCCTCTGATTCCCCGCCTCTGATTCCCCGCCTCTTATTCCCCGCCTCTGATTCCCCGTCTCTGATTCCCCGCCTCTGATTCCCTGCCTCTGTTTCCCCGCCTCTGATTCCCCGCCTCTGATTCCCCGCATCAGATTTCCCGGCTCTAATTCCCTGCCTGAGATTCCCTGCCTGAGATTCCCCGCCTCAGATTCCCTGCCTCAGCTTCCCCGCCTCAGATTCCCCGCCTCATATTCCCCGCCTCAGATTCCCCATCTCAGATTCCCCGCCTCAGATTCCCCGCCTCAGATTCCCCGCCTCAGATTCCCTGCCTCAGATTCCCTGCCTCTGATTGCCTTCCTCTGATTCCCTGCCTCTGATTCCCTGCCTCTGATTCCCTGCCTCTGATTCCCTGCCTCTGATTCCCTGCCTCTAATTCCCTGCCTCTGATTCCGCACCTCTGATTCCACGCCTCTCTTTCCGTGTCTCTGATTCCCCGCCTCTGATTCCCTGCCTCTGATACCCTGCCTCTCTTTGCCTGCCTCTATTTCCGTGCCTCTTTCTCTGCATCTAGTTTCCCACATCTCATTTGCCCCCTCTGATAACCCGCCTCTGATTCCATGCCTCTGATTCCCCGCCTCTGATTCCCCGCCTCTGATTCCCCGCCTCTGATTCCCTGCCTCAGATTCCCTGCCTCAGATTCCTTGCCTCATATTCCCTGCCTCTGATTCCCCGCCTCTGATTCCCCACCTCTTATTCCCCGCCTCTGATTCCCCGCCTCTGATTCCCCGCCTCTGATTCCCCTCCTCTGATTCCCTGCCTCTGTTTCCCCGCCTCTGATTCCCCGCGTCTGATTCCCCGCCTCAGATTCCCCGGCTCTGATTCCCTGCCTGAGATTCCATGCCTCAGAATCCCCGCCTCAGATTCCCTGCCTCAGATTCCCTGCCTCAGATTCCCTGCCTCAGATTCCCTTCATCTGATTCCCTTCATCTGATTCCCTGCCTCTGATTCCCTGCCTCTGATTTCCTGCCTCTGATTCCCCACCTCTGATTCCCCGCCTCAGATTCCCTGCCTCAGTTTCCCTGCCTCAGATTCCCTGCCTCTGATTCCCTGCCTCAGATTCCCTGCCTCAGATTCCCTGCCTCTGATTGCCTGCCTCTGATTCCCTGCCTGTGATTCCCTGCCTCTTATTGCCTGCCTCTGATTCCCTGCCTCTGATTCCCTGCCTCTGATTCCCTGCCTCTGATTCCGCACGTCTGATTCCACGCCTCTCTTTCCTTGTCTCTGATTCCCCGCCTCTGATTCCCTGCCTCTGATTCCCCGCCTCTGATTCCCTGCCTCTGATACCCTGCCTCTCTTTGCCTGCCTCTATTTCCGTGCCTCTTTCTCTGCATCTAGTTTCCCACATCTCATTTGCCCCCTCTGATAACCCGCCTCTGATTCCATGCCTCTGATTCCCCGCCTCTGATTCCCCGCCTCTGATTCCCCGCCTCTGATTCCCTGCCTCAGATTCCCTGCCTCAGATTCCTTGCCTCATATTCCCTGCCTCTGATTCCCCGCCTCTGATTCCCCACCTCTTATTCCCCGCCTCTGATTCCCCGCCTCTGATTCCCCGCCTCTGATTCCCCTCCTCTGATTCCCTGCCTCTGTTTCCCCGCCTCTGATTCCCCGCGTCTGATTCCCCGCCTCAGATTCCCCGGCTCTGATTCCCTGCCTGAGATTCCATGCCTCAGAATCCCCGCCTCAGATTCCCTGCCTCAGATTCCCCGCCTCAGATTCCCCGCCTCAGATTCCCCGCCTCAGATTCCCTGCCTCAGATTCCCCGCCTCAGATTCCCCGCCTCAGATTCCCTGCCTCAGATTCCCTGCCTCAGATTCCCTGCCTCAGATTCCCTTCATCTGATTCCCTTCATCTGATTCCCTGCCTCTGATTCCCTGCCTCTGATTTCCTGCCTCTGATTCCCCACCTCTGATTCCCCGCCTCAGATTCCCTGCCTCAGTTTCCCTGCCTCAGATTCCCTGCCTCTGATTCCCTGCCTCAGATTCCCTGCCTCAGATTCCCTGCCTCAGATTCCCTGCCTCTGATTGCCTGCCTCTGATTCCCTGCCTGTGATTCCCTGCCTCTTATTGCCTGCCTCTGATTCCCTGCCTCTGATTCCCTGCCTCTGATTCCCTGCCTCTGATTCCGCACGTCTGATTCCACGCCTCTCTTTCCTTGTCTCTGATTCCCCGCCTCTGATTCCCTGCCTCTGATACCCTGCCTCTCTTTGCCTGCCTCTATTTCCGTGCCTCTTTCTCTGCATCTAGTTTCCCACATCTCATTTGCCCCCTCTGATAACACGCCTCTGATTCCATGCCTCTGATTCACTGCCTCAGATTCCCTGCCTCAGATACCCCGACTCAGATTTACCACCTCAGATTCCCCGCCTCAGATTCCCTGCCTCAGATTCCCTGCCTCAGATTCCCTGCCTCAGATTCCCTGCCTCAGATCCCCTGCCTCAGATACCCCGACTCAGATTTACCGCCTCAGATTCCCCGCCTCAGATTCCCTGCCTCAGATTCCCTGCCTCAGATTCTCTGCCTCAGATTCCCTGCCTCAGATTCCCTGCCTCCGATTCCCCGCCTCTGATTCCCCGCCTCTGATTCCCCGCCTCTGATTCCCAGCCTCTGATTCCCTGCCTCTGATTCCCCGCCTCTGATTCCATGCCTCTGATTCCCCGCCTCTGATTCCAGGCCTCCTATTCCCCGCCTCTGATTCCCCACCTCTGATTGCCTGCCACTGATTGCCCGCCTCGTATTCCCCGCCTCTGATTCCCCGCCTCTGATTCCCCACCTCTGTCTGTATGCCTCTCTTTCGCCTCCGCTTTTTCCACTACACTCTTTCCGCGCCTCTCTTTCCCTCCCTCAATTTCAACAACTCTGTTTGATCTGTTCTGTGCACCTCATTTTCAACACACGTTCCAACAACTATGTTTCACCCATCACTTTCCCCGCCTTTATTTTTCCGCCTATGTTTACCCGCCTCTGTTTACCCACCTGTTTCACCGCCTATGATTCCCCGCCTCTGATTCCTCACCTCTGTCTCGACGCCTCTCTTTCGCCTCCACTCTTTCCCCTCCACTCTTTCCGTGCCTGACTTTCCCTCCCTCAATTTCAACAACACTGTTTGATCTGTTTTGTGAACCTCATTTTAAACACACAAGTTCCAACCACTATGTTTTGCCCGCCTCTTTCCCCGCCTCTATTTATCCACCTATGTTTACCTGCCTCTGTTTACCCGCCTGTTTCCCCGCCTCTGATTCCCCACCTTTCATTCCCTGCCTCTCTTTCTCTGCCTCTCTTTCCACACATCTCTTTTCCTCCCCCTGATTCCCCGCCTCTGATTCCCCGCCTCTGATTCCCTGCCTCTGATTCCCCGGCTCTGATTCCCTGCATCAGATTCCCTGCCTCAGATTCCCTGCCTCTTATTCCCCGCCCCTGATTCCCTGCCTCTGATTCCCCGCCTCTGATTCCCTGCCTCAGATTCCCTGCCTCAGATTCCCTGCCTCAGATTCCCTGCCTGTGATTCCCCGCCTTTGATTCCCCACCTATTATTCCCCGCCTCTGATTCCCCACCTCTGATTCCGTGCCTCTGATTCCCTGCCTCTGTTTCCCCGCCTCTGATTCCCCGCCTCTGATTCCCCGCCTCAGATTCCCCGGCTCTGATTCCCTGCTTGAGATTCCCTGCCTCACATACCCCGCCTCAGATTCCCCGCCTCAGATTCCCCGCTTCAGATTCCCCGCCTCAGATTCCCTGCCTCAGATTCCCCGCCTCAGATTCCCCGCCTCAGATTCCCCGCCTCAGATTCCCCGCCTCAGATTCCCCGCCTCAGATTCTCCGCCTCAGATTCCCCGCCTCAGATTCTCCGCCTCAGATTCCCCGCCTCAGATTCCCCGCCTCAGATTCCCCGCCTCAGATTCCCTGCCTCAGATTCCCTGCCTCTGATTGCCTGCCACTGATTCCCTGCCTCTGATTCCCTGCCTCTGATTCCCTGCCTCTTATTCCCTGCCTCTGATTCCCTGCCACTGATTCCCTGCCTCTGATTCCGAGCCTCTGATTCCACGCCTCTCTTTCCGTATCTCTGATTCCCCGCCTCTGATTCCCTGCCTCTGATACCCTGCCTCTCTTTGCCTGCCTCTATTTCGGTGCCTCTTTCTCTGCATCTAGTTTCCCACATCTCATTTGCCCCCTCTGATAACCCGCCTCTGATTCCATGCCTCTGATTCCCCGCCTCTGATTCCCCGCCTCTGATTCCCTGCCTCTGATTCCCCGCCTCTGATTCCCTGCCTCAGATTCCCTGCCTCAGATTCCCTGCCTCAGATTCCCTGCCTCAGATTCCCTGCCTCTGATTCCCCGCCTCTGATTCCCCACCTCTTATTCCCCGCCTCTGATTCCCCGCCTCTGATTCCCCGCCTCTGATTCCCTGCCTCTGTTTCCCCGCCTCTGATTCCCCGCCTCTGATTCCCCGCATCAGATTTCCCGGCTCTAATTCCCTGCCTGAGATTCCCTGCCTGAGATTCCCCGCCTCAGATTCCCTGCCTCAGATTCCCCGCCTCAGATTCCCCGCCTCATATTCCCCGCCTCAGATTCCCCATCTCAGATTCCCCGCCTCAGATTCCCCGCCTCAGATTCCCCGCCTCAGATTCCCTGCCTCAGATTCCCTGCCTCTGATTGCCTTCCTATGATTCCCTGCCTCTGATTCCCTGCCTCTGATTCCCTGCCTCTGATTCCCTGCCTCTGATTCCCTGCCTCTAATTCCCTGCCTCTGATTCCGCACCTCTGATTCCACGCCTCTCTTTCCGTGTCTCTGATTCCCCGCCTCTGATTCCCTGCCTCTGATACCCTGCCTCTCTTTGCCTGCCTCTATTTCCGTGCCTCTTTCTCTGCATCTAGTTTCCCACATCTCATTTGCCCCCTCTGATAACCCGCCTCTGATTCCATGCCTCTGATTCCCCGCCTCTGATTCCCTGCCTCTGATTCCCCGCCTCTGATTCCCTGCCTCAGATTCCCTGCCTCAGATTCCTTGCCTCAGATTCCCTGCCTCTGATTCCCCGCCTCTGATTCCCCACCTCTTATTCCCCGCCTCTGATTCCCCGCCTCTGATTCCCCGCCTCTGATTCCCTGCCTCTGTTTCCCCGCCTCTGATTCCCCGCGTCTGATTCCCCGCCTCAGATTCCCCGGCTCTGATTCCCTGCCTGAGATTCCATGCCTCAGAATCCCCGCCTCAGATTCTCTGCCTCAGATTCCCCGCCTCAGATTCCCCGCCTCAGATTCCCCGCCTCAGATTCCCTGCCTCAGATTCCCCGCCTCAGATTCCCCGCCTCAGATTCCCCGCCTCAGATTCCCCGCCTCAGATTCCCTGCCTCAGATTCCCTGCCTCAGATTCCCTGCCTCAGATTCCCTTCATCTGATTCCCTTCATCTGATTCCCTGCCTCTGATTCCCTGCCTCTGATTTCCTGCCTCTGATTCCCCACCTCTGATTCCCCGCCTCAGATTCCCTGCCTCAGATTCCCTGCCTCAGATTCCCTGCCTCTGATTCCCTGCCTCAGATTCCCTGCCTCAGATTCCCTGCCACAGATTCCCTGCCTCTGATTGCCTGCCTCTGATTCCCTGCCTGTGATTCCCTGCCTCTTATTGCCTGCCTCTGATTCCCTGCCTGTGATTCCCTGCCTCTGATTCCCTGCCTCTGATTCTGCACCTCTGATTCCACGCCTCTCTTTCCTTGTCTCTGATTCCCCGCCTCTGATTCCCTGCCTCTGATACCCTGCCTCTCTTTGCCTGCCTCTATTTCCGTGCCTCTTTCTCTGCATCTAGTTTCCCACATCTCATTTGCCCCTTCTGATAACACGCCTCTGATTCCATGCCTCTGATTCACTGCCTCAGATTCCCTGCCTCAGATACCCCGACTCAGATTTACCACCTCAGATTCCCCGCCTCAGATTCCCTGCCTCAGATTCCCTGCCTCAGATTCCCTGCCTCAGATTCCCTGCCTCAGATTCCCTGCCTCAGATTCCCTGCCTCCGATTCCCCGCCTCTGATTCCCCGCCTCTGAATCCCCGCCTCTGATACCCAGCCTCTGAATCCCCGCCTCTGAATCCCTGACTCTGATTCCCCGCCTCTGTTTCCCCGCCTCTTATTCCTCGCCTCTAATTCCCCGCCTCTGATTCCACGCCTCTAATTCCCCGCCTCTGATTCCAGGCCTCTTATTCCCCGCCTCTGATTCCAGGTCTCTTATTCCCCGCCTCTGAATCCCCACCTCTGATTGCCTGCCACTGATTGCCCGCCTCTGATTCCCCGCCTCTGATTCCCCGCCTCTGATTCCCCACCACTGTCTATATGCCTCTCTTTCGCCTCAGCTTTTTCCCCTACACTCTTTCCGTGCCTCTCTTTCCCTCCCTCAATTTCAACAACTCTGTTTGATCTGTTCTGTGTACCTCATTTTCAACACACAAGTTCCAACCACTATGTTTCACCCATCACTTTCCCCGCCTCTATTTTTCCGCCTATGTTTACACGCCTCTGTTTATTCACCTGTTTCACCGCCTCTGATTCCCCGCCTCTGATTCCCCACCTCTGTCTCGACGCCTCTCTTTCGCCTCCACTCTTTCCCCTCCACTCTTTCCGTGCCTGTCTTTCCCTCCCTCAATTTCAACAACACTGTTTGATCTGTTTTGTGTACCTCATTTTAAACACACAAGTTCCAACCACTATGTTTTGCCCGCCTCTTTCCCCGCCTCTATTTATCCACCTATGTTTAACTGCCTCTGTTTACCCACCTGTTTCCCCGCCTCTGATTCCCCACCTTTCATTCCCCGCCTCTCTTTCCCTGCCTCTATTTCCGCGCCTCTTTCTCTGCCTCTCTTTCCCCACATCTCTTTTCCTCCCGCTAATTCCCCGCCTCTGATTCCCCGCCTCTGATTCCCTGCCTCTGATTCCCCGCCTCTGATTCCCTGCCTCAGATTCCCTGCCTCAGATTCCCTGCCTCAGATTCCCTGCTTCTGATTCCCCGCCTCTGATTCCCCGCCTCTTACTCCCCGCCTCTGATTCCCCGCCTCTGATTCCCCGCCTCTGATTCCCTGCCTCAGATTCCCCGGCTCTGATTCCCTGCATCAGATTCCCTGCCTCAGATTCCCGGCCTCTGATTCCCCGCCTCTGATTCCCTGCCTCTGATTCCCCGCCTCTGATTCCCTGCCTCAGATTCCCTGCCTCAGATTCCCTGCCTCAGATTCCCCGCCTCTGATTCCCCGCCTTTGATTCCCCGCCTCTTATTCCCCACCTCTGATTCCCCGCCTCTGATTCCCCGCCTCTGATTCCCTGCCTCTGTTTCCCCGCCTCTGATTCCCCGCCTCTGATTCCCCACCTCAGATTCCCCGAATCTGATTCCCCGGCTGAGATTCCCTGCCTCAGATACCCCGCCTCAGATACCCCGCCTCAGATTCCCCGCCTCTGATTCCCTGCCTCTAAATCCCTGCCTCTGATTCCCTGCCTCTGATACCCTGCCTCCCTTTGCCTGCCTCTATTTCGGTGCCTCTTTCTCTGCATCTAGTTTCCCACATCTCATTTGCCCCCTCTGATAACCCGACTCTGATTCCATGCCTCTGATTCCCCGCCTCTGATTCCCCGCCTCTGATTCCCTGCCTCTGATACCCCGCCTCTGATTCCCTGCCTCAGATTCCCTGCCTCAGATTCCCTGCCTCAGATTCCCTGCCTCAGATTCCCTGCCTCTGATTCCCCGCCTCTGATTCCCCGCCTCTTATTCCCCGCCTCTGATTCCCCGCCTCTGATTCCCCGCCTCTGATTCCCTGCCTCTGTTTCCCCGCCTCTGATTCCCCGCCTCTGATTCCCCGCATCAGATTTCCCGGCTCTAATTCCCTGCCTGAGATTCCCTGCCTGAGATTCCCCGCCTCAGATTCCCTGCCTCAGATTCCCCGCCTCAGATTCCCCGCCTCATATTCCCCGCCTCAGATTCCCCATCTCAGATTCCCCGCCTCAGATTCCCCGCCTCACATTCCCCGCCTCAGATTCCCTGCCTCAGATTCCCTGCCTCTGATTGCCTTCCTCTGATTCCCTGCCTCTGATTCCCTGCCTCTGATTCCCTGCCTCTGATACCCTGCCTCTGATTCCCTGCCTCTAATTCCCTGCCTCTGATTCCGCACCTCTGATTCCACGCCTCTCTTTCCGTGTCTCTGATTCCCCGCCTCTGATTCCCTGCCTCTGATACCCTGCCTCTCTTTGCCTGCCTCTATTTCCGTGCCTCTTTCTCTGCATCTAGTTTCCCACATCTCATTTGCCCCCTTTGATAACCCACCTCTGATTCCATGCCTCTGATTCCCCGCCTCAGATTCCCCGCCTCTGATTCCCCGCCTCTGATTCCCTGCCTCAGATTCCCTGCCTCAGATTCCTTTCCTCAGATTCCCTGCCTCTGATTCCCCGCCTCTGATTCCCCACCTCTTATTCCCCGCCTCTGATTCCCCGCCTCTGATTCCCCGCCTCTGATTCCCTGCCTCTGTTTCCCCGCCTCTGATTCCCCGGCTCTGATTCCCTGCCTGAGATTCCATGCCTCAGAATCCCCGCCTCAGATTCCCTGCCTCAGATTCCCTGCCTCAGATTCCCGCCTCAGATTCCCCGCCTCAGATTCCCCGCCTCAGATTCCCCGCCTCAGATTCCCTGCCTCAGATTCCCAGCCTCAGATTCCCTGCCTCAGATTCCCTTCATCTGATTCCCTTCATCTGATTCCCTGCCTCTGATTCCCTGCCTCTGATTTCCTGCCTCTGATTCCCCACCTCTGATTCCCCGCCTCAGATTCCCTGCCTCAGATTCCCTGCCTCAGATTCCCTGCCTCTGATTCCCTGCCTCAGATTCCCTGCCTCAGATTCCCTGCCTCAGATTCCCTGCCTCTGATTGCCTGCCTCTGATTCCCTGCCTGTGATTCCCTGCCTCTTATTGCCTGCCTCTGATTCCCTGCCTCTGATTCCCTGCCTCTGATTCCCTGCCTCTGATTCCGCACCTCTGATTCCACGCCTCTCTTTCCTTGTCTCTGATTCCCCGCCTCTGATTCCCTGCCTCTGATACCCTGCCTCTCTTTGCCTGACTCTATTTCCGTGCCTCTTTCTCTGCATCTAGTTTCCCACATCTCATTTGCCCCCTCTGATAACACGCCTCTGATTCCATGCCACTGATTCACTGCCTCAGATTCCCTGCCTCAGATACCCCGACTCAGATTTACCACCTCAGATTCCCCGCCTCAGATTCCCTGCCTCAGATTCCCTGCCTCAGATTCCCTGCCTCAGATTCCCTGCCTCAGATTCCCTGCCTCAGATTCCCTGCCTCCGATTCCCCGCCTCTGATTCCCCGCCTCTGATTCCCCGCCTCTGATACCCAGCCTCTGAATCCCCGCCTCTGAATCCCCGCCTCTGATTCCCCGCCTCTGTTTCCCCGCCTCTAATTCCCCGCCTCTAATTCCCCGCCTCTGATTCCACGCCTCTAATTCCCCGCCTCTGATTCCAGGTCTCTTATTCCCCGCCTCTGATTCCCCACCTCTGATTGCCTGCCACTGATTGCCCGCCTCTGATTCCCCGCCTCTGATTCCCCGCCTCTGATTCCCCACCACTGTCTATATACCTCTCTTTCGCCTCAGCTTTTTCCCCTACACTCTTTCCGTGCCTCTCTTTCCCTCCCTCAATTTCAACAACTCTGTTTGATCTGTTCTGTGTACCTCATTTTCAACACACAAGTTCCAACCACTATGTTTCACCCATCACTTTCCCCGCCTCTATTTTTCCGCCTATGTTTACACGCCTCTGTTTATTCACCTGTTTCACCGCCTCTGATTCCCCGCCTCTGATTCCCCACCTCTGTCTCGATGCCTCTCTTTCGCCTCCACTCTTTCCCCTCCACTCTTTCCGTGCCTGTCTTTCCCTCCCTCAATTTCAACAACACTGTTTGATCTGTTTTGTGTACCTCATTTTAAACACACAAGTTCCAACCACTATGTTTTGCCCGCCTCTTTCCCCGCCTCTATTTATCCACCTATGTTTAACTGCCTCTGTTTACCCGCCTGTTTCCCCGCCTCTGATTCCCCACCTTTCATTCCCCGCCTCTCTTTCCCTGCCTCTATTTCCGCGCCTCTTTCTCTGCCTCTCTTTCCCCACATCTCTTTTCCTCCCGCTGATTCCCCGCCTCTGATTCCCAGCCTCTGATTCCCTGCCTCTGATTCCCCGCCTCTGATTCCCTGCCTCAGATTCCCTGCCTCAGATTCCCTGCCTCAGATTCCCTGCTTCTGATTCCCCGCCTCTGATTCCCCGCCTCTTATTCCCTGCCTCTGATTCCCCGCCTCTGATTCCCCGCCTCTGATTCCCTGCCTCAGATTCCCCGGCTCTGATTCCCTGCATCAGATTCCCTGCCTCAGATTCCCTGCCTCTGATTCCCCGCCTCTGATTCCCTGCCTCTGGTTCCCCGCCTCTGATTCCCTGCCTCAGATTCCCTGCCTCAGATTCCCTGCCTCAGATTCCCCACCTCTGATTCCACGCCTTTGATTCCCCGCCTCTTATTCCCCACCTCTGATTCCCCGCCTCTGATTCCCCGCCTCTGATTCCCTGCCTCTGTTTCCCCGCCTCTGATTCCCCGCCTCTGATTCCCCGCCTCAGATTCCCCGACTCTGATTCCCTGGCTGAGATTCCCTGCCTCAGATACCCCGCCTCAGATACCCCGCCTCAGATTCCCCGCCTCTGATTCCCTGCCTCTGATTCCCTGCCTCTAAATCCCTGTCTCTGATTCCCTGCCTCTGATACCCTGCCTCTCTTTGCCTGCCTCTGATTCCCTGCCTCTGATTCCCTGCCTCTGATTCCCTGCCTCTGATTCCCTGCCTCTAATTCCCTGCCTCTGATTCCGCACCTCTGATTCCACGCCTCTCTTTCCGTGTCTCTGATTCCCCGCCTCTGATTCCCTGCCTCTGATACCCTGCCTCTCTTTGCCTGCCTCTATTTCCGTGCCTCTTTCTCTGCATCTAGTTTCCCACATCTCATTTGCCCCCTCTGATAACCCGCCTCTGATTCCATGCCTCTGATTCCCCGCCTCTGATTCCCTGCCTCTGATTCCCCGCCTCTGATTCCCTGCCTCAGATTCCCTGCCTCAGATTCCTTGCCTCAGATTCCCTGCCTCTGATTCCCCGCCTCTGATTCCCCACCTCTTATTCCCCGCCTCTGATTCCCCGCCTCTGATTCCCCGCCTCTGATTCCCTGCCTCTGTTTCCCCGCCTCTGATTCCCCGCGTCTGATTCCCCGCCTCAGATTCCCCGGCTCTGATTCCCTGCCGGAGATTCCATGCCTCAGAATCCCCGCCTCAGATTCCCTGCCTCAGATTCCCCGCCTCAGATTCCCCGCCTCAGATTCCCCGCCTCAGATTCCCTGCCTCAGATTCCCCGCCTCAGATTCCCCGCCTCAGATTCCCCGCCTCAGATTCCCCGCCTCAGATTCCCTGCCTCAGATTCCCTGCCTCAGATTCCCTGCCTCAGATTCCCTTCATCTGATTCCCTTCATCTGATTCCCTGCCTCTGATTCCCTGCCTCTGATTTCCTGCCTCTGATTCCCCACCTCTGATTCCCCGCCTCAGATTCCCTGCCTCAGATTCCCTGCCTCAGATTCCCTGCCTCTGATTCCCTGCCTCAGATTCCCTGCCTCAGATTCCCTGCCACAGATTCCCTGCCTCTGATTGCCTGCCTCTGATTCCCTGCCTGTGATTCCCTGCCTCTTATTGCCTGCCTCTGATTCCCTGCCTGTGATTCCCTGCCTCTGATTCCCTGCCTCTGATTCTGCACCTCTGATTCCACGCCTCTCTTTCCTTGTCTCTGATTCCCCGCCTCTGATTCCCTGCCTCTGATACCCTGCCTCTCTTTGCCTGCCTCTATTTCCGTGCCTCTTTCTCTGCATCTAGTTTCCCACATCTCATTTGCCCCCTCTGATAACACGCCTCTGATTCCATGCCTCTGATTCACTGCCTCAGATTCCCTGCCTCAGATACCCCGACTCAGATTTACCACCTCAGATTCCCCGCCTCAGATTCCCTGCCTCAGATTCCCTGCCTCAGATTCCCTGCCTCAGATTCCCTGCCTCAGATTCCCTGCCTCAGATTCCCTGCCTCCGATTCCCCGCCTCTGATTCCCCGCCTCTGATTCCCCGCCTCTGATACCCAGCCTCTGAATCCCCGCCTCTGAATCCCTGCCTCTGATTCCCCGCCTCTGTTTCCCCGCCTCTTATTCCTCGCCTCTAATTCCCCGCCTCTGATTCCACGCCTCTAATTCCCTGCCTCTGATTCCAGGCCTCTTATTCCCCGCCTCTGATTCCAGGTCTCTTATTCCCCGCCTCTGATTCCCCACCTCTGATTGCCTGCCACTGATTGCCCGCCTCTGATTCCCCGCCTCTGATTCCCCGCCTCTGATTCCCCACCACTGTCTATATGCCTCTCTTTCGCCTCAGCTTTTTCCCCTACACTCTTTCCGTGCCTCTCTTTCCCTCCCTCAATTTCAACAACTCTGTTTGATCTGTTCTGTGTACCTCATTTTCAACACACAAGTTCCAACCACTATGTTTCACCCATCACTTTCCCCGCCTCTATTTTTCCGCCTATGTTTACACGCCTCTGTTTATTCACCTGTTTCACCGCCTCTGATTCCCCGCCTCTGATTCCCCACCTCTGTCTCGACGCCTCTCTTTCGCCTCCACTCTTTCCCCTCCACTCTTTCCGTGCCTGTCTTTCCCTCCCTCAATTTCAACAACACTGTTTGATCTGTTTTGTGTACCTCATTTTAAACACACAAGTTCCAACCACTATGTTTTGCCCGCCTCTTTCCCCGCCTCTATTTATCCACCTATGTTTAACTGCCTCTGTTTACCCACCTGTTTCCCCGCCTCTGATTCCCCACCTTTCATTCCCCGCCTCTCTTTCCCTGCCTCTATTTCCGCGCCTCTTTCTCTGCCTCTCTTTCCCCACATCTCTTTTCCTCCCGCTGATTCCCCGCCTCTGATTCCCCGCCTCTGATTCCCTGCCTCTGATTCCCCGCCTCTGATTCCCTGCCTCAGATTCCCTGCCTCAGATTCCCTGCCTCAGATTCCCTGCTTCTGATTCCCCGCCTCTGATTCCCCGCCTCTTATTCCCCGCCTCTGATTCCCCGCCTCTGATTCCCCGCCTCTGATTCCCTGCCTCAGATTCCCCGGCTCTGATTCCCTGCATCAGATTCCCTGCCTCAGATTCCCGGCCTCTGATTCCCCGCCTCTGATTCCCTGCCTCTGATTCCCCGCCTCTGATTCCCTGCCTCAGATTCCCTGCCTCAGATTCCCTGCCTCAGATTCCCCGCCTCTGATTCCCCGCCTTTGATTCCCCGCCTCTTATTCCCCACCTCTGATTCCCCGCCTCTGATTCCCCGCCTCTGATTCCCTGCCTCTGTTTCCCCGCCTCTGATTCCCCGCCTCTGATTCCCCGCCTCAGATTCCCCGACTCTGATTCCCCGGCTGAGATTCCCTGCCTCAGATACCCCGCCTCAGATACCCCGCCTCAGATTCCCCGCCTCTGATTCCCTGCCTCTAAATCCCTGCCTCTGATTCCCTGCCTCTGATACCCTGCCTCCCTTTGCCTGCCTCTATTTCGGTGCCTCTTTCTCTGCATCTAGTTTCCCACATCTCATTTGCCCCCTCTGATAACCCGACTCTGATTCCATGCCTCTGATTCCCCGCCTCTGATTCCCCGCCTCTGATTCCCTGCCTCTGATTCCCCGCCTCTGATTCCCTGCCTCAGATTCCCTGCCTCAGATTCCCTGCCTCAGATTCCCTGCCTCAGATTCCCTGCCTCTGATTCCCCGCCTCTGATTCCCCGCCTCTTATTCCCCGCCTCTGATTCCCCGCCTCTGATTCCCTGCCTCAGATTCCCTGCCTCAGATTCCCTGCCTCAGATTCCCTGCCTCAGATTCCCTGCCTCTGATTCCCCGCCTCTGATTCCCCGCCTCTTATTCCCCGCCTCTGATTCCCCGCCTCTGATTCCCCGCCTCTGATTCCCTGCCTCTGTTTCCCCGCCTCTGATTCCCCGCCTCTGATTCCCCGCATCAGATTTCCCGGCTCTAATTCCCTGCCTGAGATTCCCTGCCTGAGATTCCCCGCCTCAGATTCCCTGCCTCAGATTCCCCGCCTCAGATTCCCCGCCTCATATTCCCCGCCTCAGATTCCCCATCTCAGATTCCCCGCCTCAGATTCCCCGCCTCAGATTCCCCGCCTCAGATTCCCTGCCTCAGATTCCCTGCCTCTGATTGCCTTCCTCTGATTCCCTGCCTCTGATTCCCTGCCTCTGATTCCCTGCCTCTGATTCCCTGCCTCTGATTCCCTGCCTCTAATTCCCTGCCTCTTATTCCGCACCTCTGATTCCACGCCTCTCTTTCCGTGTCTCTGATTCCCCGCCTCTGATTCCCTGCCTCTGATACCCTGCCTCTCTTTGCCTGCCTCTATTTCCGTGCCTCTTTCTCTGCATCTAGTTTCCCACATCTCATTTGCCCCCTTTGATAACCCACCTCTGATTCCATGCCTCTGATTCCCCGCCTCAGATTCCCCGCCTCTGACTCCCCGCCTCTGATTCCCTGCCTCAGATTCCCTGCCTCAGATTCCTTTCCTCAGATTCCCTGCCTCTGATTCCCCGCCTCTGATTCCCCACCTCTTATTCCCCGCCTCTGATTCCCCGCCTCTGATTCCCCGCCTCTGATTCCCTGCCTCTGTTTCCCCGCCTCTGATTCCCCGGCTCTGATTCCCTGCCTGAGATTCCATGCCTCAGAATCCCCGCCTCAGATTCCCTGCCTCAGATTCCCTGCCTCAGATTCCCGCCTCAGATTCCCCGCCTCAGATTCCCCGCCTCAGATTCCCCGCCTCAGATTCCCTGCCTCAGATTCCCAGCCTCAGATTCCCTGCCTCAGATTCCCTTCATCTGATTCCCTTCATCTGATTCCCTGCCTCTGATTCCCTGCCTCTGATTTCCTGCCTCTGATTCCCCACCTCTGATTCCCCGCCTCAGATTCCCTGCCTCAGATTCCCTGCCTCAGATTCCCTGCCTCTGATTCCCTGCCTCAGATTCCCTGCCTCAGATTCCCTGCCTCAGATTCCCTGCCTCTGATTGCCTGCCTCTGATTCCCTGCCTGTGATTCCCTGCCTCTTATTGCCTGCCTCTGATTCCCTGCCTCTGATTCCCTGCCTCTGATTCCCTGCCTCTGATTCCGCACCTCTGATTCCACGCCTCTCTTTCCTTGTCTCTGATTCCCCGCCTCTGATTCCCTGCCTCTGATACCCTGCCTCTCTTTGCCTGACTCTATTTCCGTGCCTCTTTCTCTGCATCTAGTTTCCCACATCTCATTTGCCCCCTCTGATAACACGCCTCTGATTCCATGCCACTGATTCACTGCCTCAGATTCCCTGCCTCAGATACCCCGACTCAGATTTACCACCTCAGATTCCCCGCCTCAGATTCCCTGCCTCAGATTCCCTGCCTCAGATTCCCTGCCTCAGATTCCCTGCCTCAGATTCCCTGCCTCCGATTCCCCGCCTCTGATTCCCCGCCTCTGATTCCCCGCCTCTGATACCCAGCCTCTGAATCCCCGCCTCTGAATCCCCGCCTCTGATTCCCCGCCTCTGTTTCCCCGCCTCTGATTCCCCGCCTCTAATTCCCCGCCTCTGATTCCACGCCTCTAATTCCCCGCCTCTGATTCCAGGTCTCTTATTCCCCGCCTCTGATTCCCCACCTCTGATTGCCTGCCACTGATTGCCCGCCTCTGATTCCCCGCCTCTGATTCCCCGCCTCTGATTCCCCACCACTGTCTATATACCTCTCTTTCGCCTCAGCTTTTTCCCCTACACTCTTTCCGTGCCTCTCTTTCCCTCCCTCAATTTCAACAACTCTGTTTGATCTGTTCTGTGTACCTCATTTTCAACACACAAGTTCCAACCACTATGTTTCACCCATCACTTTCCCCGCCTCTATTTTTCCGCCTATGTTTACACGCCTCTGTTTATTCACCTGTTTCACCGCCTCTGATTCCCCGCCTCTGATTCCCCACCTCTGTCTCGATGCCTCTCTTTCGCCTCCACTCTTTCCCCTCCACTCTTTCCGTGCCTGTCTTTCCCTCCCTCAATTTCAACAACACTGTTTGATCTGTTTTGTGTACCTCATTTTAAACACACAAGTTCCAACCACTATGTTTTGCCCGCCTCTTTCCCCGCCTCTATTTATCCACCTATGTTTAACTGCCTCTGTTTACCCGCCTGTTTCCCCGCCTCTGATTCCCCACCTTTCATTCCCCGCCTCTCTTTCCCTGCCTCTATTTCCGCGCCTCTTTCTCTGCCTCTCTTTCCCCACATCTCTTTTCCTCCCGCTGATTCCCCGCCTCTGATTCCCAGCCTCTGATTCCCTGCCTCTGATTCCCCGCCTCTGATTCCCTGCCTCAGATTCCCTGCCTCAGATTCCCTGCCTCAGGTTCCCTGCTTCTGATTCCCCGCCTCTGATTCCCCGCCTCTTATTCCCTGCCTCTGATTCCCCGCCTCTGATTCCCCGCCTCTGATTCCCTGCCTCAGATTCCCCGGCTCTGATTCCCTGCATCAGATTCCCTGCCTCAGATTCCCTGCCTCTGATTCCCCGCCTCTGATTCCCTGCCTCTGGTTCCCCGCCTCTGATTCCCTGCCTCAGATTCCCTGCCTCAGATTCCCTGCCTCAGATTCCCCACCTCTGATTCCCCGCCTTTGATTCCCCGCCTCTTATTCCCCACCTCTGATTCCCCGCCTCTGATTCCCCGCCTCTGATTCCCTGCCTCTGTTTCCCCGCCTCTGATTCCCCGCCTCTGATTCCCCGCCTCAGATTCCCCGACTCTGATTCCCTGGCTGAGATTCCCTGCCTCAGATACCCCGCCTCAGATACCCCGCCTCAGATTCCCCGCCTCTGATTACCTGCCTCTGATTCCCTGCCTCTAAATCCCTGCCTCTGATTCCCTGCCTCTGATACCCTGCCTCTCTTTGCCTGCCTCTATTTCGGTGCCTCTTTCTCTGCATCTAGTTTCCCACATCTCATTTGCCCCCTCTGATAACCCGCCTCTGATTCCATGCCTCTGATTCCCCGCCTCTGATTCCCCGCCTCTGATTCCCTGCCTCTGATTCCCCGCCTCTGATTCCCTGCCTCAGATTCCCTGCCTCAGATTCCCTGCCTCAGATTCCCTGCCTCAGATTCCCTGCCTCTGATTCCCCGCCTCTGATTCCCCGCCTCTTATTCCCCGCCTCTGATTCCCCGTCTCTGATTCCCCGCCTCTGATTCCCTGCCTCTGTTTCCCCGCCTCTGATTCCCCGCCTCTGATTCCCCGCATCAGATTTCCCGGCTCTAATTCCCTGCCTGAGATTCCCTGCCTGAGATTCCCCGCCTCAGATTCCCTGCCTCAGCTTCCCCGCCTCAGATTCCCCGCCTCATATTCCCCGCCTCAGATTCCCCATCTCAGATTCCCCGCCTCAGATTCCCCGCCTCAGATTCCCCGCTTCAGATTCCCTGCCTCAGATTCCCTGCCTCTGATTGCCTTCCTCTGATTCCCTGCCTCTGATTCCCTGCCTCTGATTCCCTGCCTCTGATTCCCTGCCTCTGATTCCCTGCCTCTAATTCCCTGCCTCTGATTCCGCACCTCTGATTCCACGCCTCTCTTTCCGTGTCTCTGATTCCCCGCCTCTGATTCCCTGCCTCTGATACCCTGCCTCTCTTTGCCTGCCTCTATTTCCGTGCCTCTTTCTCTGCATCTAGTTTCCCACATCTCATTTGCCCCCTCTGATAACCCGCCTCTGATTCCATGCCTCTGATTCCCCGCCTCTGATTCCCCGCCTCTGATTCCCCGCCTCTGATTCCCTGCCTCTGATTCCCTGCCTCAGATTCCTTGCCTCATATTCCCTGCCTCTGATTCCCCGCCTCTGATTCCCCACCTCTTATTCCCCGCCTCTGATTCCCCGCCTCTGATTCCCCGCCTCTGATTCCCCTCCTCTGATTCCCTGCCTCTGTTTCCCCGCCTCTGATTCCCCGCGTCTGATTCCCCGCCTCAGATTCCCCGGCTCTGATTCCCTGCCTGAGATTCCATGCCTCAGAATCCCCGCCTCAGATTCCCTGCCTCAGATTCCCCGCCTCAGATTCCCCGCCTCAGATTCCCCGCCTCAGATTCCCTGCCTCAGATTCCCCGCCTCAGATTCCCCGCCTCAGATTCCCTGCCTCAGATTCCCTGCCTCAGATTCCCTGCCTCAGATTCCCTTCATCTGATTCCCTTCATCTGATTCCCTGCCTCTGATTCCCTGCCTCTGATTTCCTGCCTCTGATTCCCCACCTCTGATTCCCCGCCTCAGATTCCCTGCCTCAGTTTCCCTGCCTCAGATTCCCTGCCTCTGATTCCCTGCCTCAGATTCCCTGCCTCAGATTCCCTGCCTCAGATTCCCTGCCTCTGATTGCCTGCCTCTGATTCCCTGCCTGTGATTCCCTGCCTCTTATTGCCTGCCTCTGATTCCCTGCCTCTGATTCCCTGCCTCTGATTCCCTGCCTCTGATTCCGCACGTCTGATTCCACGCCTCTCTTTCCTTGTCTCTGATTCCCCGCCTCTGATTCCCTGCCTCTGATACCCTGCCTCTCTTTGCCTGCCTCTATTTCCGTGCCTCTTTCTCTGCATCTAGTTTCCCACATCTCATTTGCCCCCTCTGATAACACGCCTCTGATTCCATGCCTCTGATTCACTGCCTCAGATTCCCTGCCTCAGATACCCCGACTCAGATTTACCACCTCAGATTCCCCGCCTCAGATTCCCTGCCTCAGATTCCCTGCCTCAGATTCCCTGCCTCAGATTCCCTGCCTCAGATCCCCTGCCTCAGATACCCCGACTCAGATTTACCGCCTCAGATTCCCCGCCTCAGATTCCCTGCCTCAGATTCCCTGCCTCAGATTCTCTGCCTCAGATTCCCTGCCTCAGATTCCCTGCCTCCGATTCCCCGCCTCTGATTCCCCGCCTCTGATTCCCCGCCTCTGATTCCCAGACTCTGATTCCCTGCCTCTGATTCCCCGCCTCTGATTCCATGCCTCTGATTCCCCGCCTCTGATTCTAGGCCTCCTATTCCCCGCCTCTGATTCCCCACCTCTGATTGCCTGCCACTGATTGCCCGCCTCGTATTCCCCGCCTCTGATTCCCCGCCTCTGATTCCCCACCTCTGTCTGTATGCCTCTCTTTCGCCTCCGCTTTTTCCACTACACTCTTTCTGCGCCTCTCTTTCCCTCCCTCAATTTCAACAACTCTGTTTGATCTGTTCTGTGCACCTCATTTTCAACACACGTTCCAACAACTATGTTTCACCCATCACTTTCCCCGCCTCTATTTTTCCGCCTATGTTTACCCGCCTCTGTTTACCCACCTGTTTCACCGCCTATGATTCCCCGCCTCTGATTCCTCACCTCTGTCTCGACGCCTCTCTTTCGCCTCCACTCTTTCCCCTCCACTCTTTCCGTGCCTGTCTTTCCCTCCCTCAATTTCAACAACACTGTTTGATCTGTTTTGTGAACCTCATTTTAAACACACAAGTTCCAACCACTATGTTTTGCCCGCCTCTTTCCCCGCCTCTATTTATCCACCTATGTTTACCTGCCTCTGTTTACCCGCCTGTTTCCCCGCCTCTGATTCCCCACCTTTCATTCCCTGCCTCTCTTTCTCTGCCTCTCTTTCCACACATCTGTTTTCCTCCCCCTGATTCCCCGCCTCTGATTCCCCGCCTCTGATTCCCTGCCTCTGATTCCCCGGCTCTGATTCCCTGCATCAGATTCCCTGCCTCAGATTCCCTGCCTCTTATTCCCCGCCCCTGATTCCCTGCCTCTGATTCCCCGCCTCTGATTCCCTGCCTCAGATTCCCTGCCTCAGATTCCCTGCCTCAGATTCCCTGCCTGTGATTCCCCGCCTTTGATTCCCCACCTATTATTCCCCGCCTCTGATTCCCCACCTCTGATTCCGTGCCTCTGATTCCCTGCCTCTGTTTCCCCGCCTCTGATTCCCCGCCTCTGATTCCCCGCCTCAGATTCCCCGGCTCTGATTCCCTGCTTGAGATTCCCTGCCTCACATACCCCGCCTCAGATTCCCCGCCTCAGATTCCCCGCTTCAGATTCCCCGCCTCAGATTCCCTGCCTCAGATTCCCCGCCTCAGATTCCCCGCCTCAGATTCCCCGCCTCAGATTCCCCGCCTCAGATTCCCCGCCTCAGATTCTCCGCCTCAGATTCCCCGCCTCAGATTCTCCGCCTCAGATTCCCCGCCTCAGATTCCCCGCCTCAGATTCCCCGCCTCAGATTCCCTGCCTCAGATTCCCTGCCTCTGATTGCCTGCCACTGATTCCCTGCCTCTGATTCCCTGCCTCTGATTCCCTGCCTCTTATTCCCTGCCTCTGATTCCCTGCCACTGATTCCCTGCCTCTGATTCCGAGCCTCTGATTCCACGCCTCTCTTTCCGTATCTCTGATTCCCCGCCTCTGATTCCCTGCCTCTGATACCCTGCCTCTCTTTGCCTGCCTCTATTTCGGTGCCTCTTTCTCTGCATCTAGTTTCCCACATCTCATTTGCCCCCTCTGATAACCCGCCTCTGATTCCATGCCTCTGATTCCCCGCCTCTGATTCCCCGCCTCTGATTCCCTGCCTCTGATTCCCCGCCTCTGATTCCCTGCCTCAGATTCCCTGCCTCAGATTCCCTGCCTCAGATTCCCTGCCTCAGATTCCCTGCCTCTGATTCCCCGCCTCTGATTCCCCACCTCTTATTCCCCGCCTCTGATTCCCCGCCTCTGATTCCCCGCCTCTGATTCCCTGCCTCTGTTTCCCCGCCTCTGATTCCCCGCCTCTGATTCCCCGCATCAGATTTCCCGGCTCTAATTCCCTGCCTGAGATTCCCTGCCTGAGATTCCCCGCCTCAGATTCCCTGCCTCAGCTTCCCCGCCTCAGATTCCCCGCCTCATATTCCCCGCCTCAGATTCCCCATCTCAGATTCCCCGCCTCAGATTCCCCGCCTCAGATTCCCCGCCTCAGATTCCCTGCCTCAGATTCCCTGCCTCTGATTGCCTTCCTATGATTCCCTGCCTCTGATTCCCTGCCTCTGATTCCCTGCCTCTGATTCCCTGCCTCTGATTCCCTGCCTCTAATTCCCTGCCTCTGATTCCGCACCTCTGATTCCACGCCTCTCTTTCCGTGTCTCTGATTCCCCGCCTCTGATTCCCTGCCTCTGATACCCTGCCTCTCTTTGCCTGCCTCTATTTCCGTGCCTCTTTCTCTGCATCTAGTTTCCCACATCTCATTTGCCCCCTCTGATAACCCGCCTCTGATTCCATGCCTCTGATTCCCCGCCTCTGATTCCCTGCCTCTGATTCCCCGCCTCTGATTCCCTGCCTCAGATTCCCTGCCTCAGATTCCTTGCCTCAGATTCCCTGCCTCTGATTCCCCGCCTCTGATTCCCCACCTCTTATTCCCCGCCTCTGATTCCCCGCCTCTGATTCCCCGCCTCTGATTCCCTGCCTCTGTTTCCCCGCCTCTGATTCCCCGCGTCTGATTCCCCGCCTCAGATTCCCCGGCTCTGATTCCCTGCCTGAGATTCCATGCCTCAGAATCCCCGCCTCAGATTCCCTGCCTCAGATTCCCCGCCTCAGATTCCCCGCCTCAGATTCCCCTCCTCAGATTCCCTGCCTCTGATTCCCCGCCTCAGATTCCCCGCCTCAGATTCCCCGCCTCAGATTCCCCGCCTCAGATTCCCTGCCTCAGATTCCCTGCCTCAGATTCCCTGCCTCAGATTCCCTTCATCTGATTCCCTTCATCTGATTCCCTGCCTCTGATTCCCTGCCTCTGATTTCCTGCCTCTGATTCCCCACCTCTGATTCCCCGCCTCAGATTCCCTGCCTCAGATTCCCTGCCTCAGATTCCCTGCCTCTGATTCCCTGCCTCAGATTCCCTGCCTCAGATTCCCTGCCACAGATTCCCTGCCTCTGATTGCCTGCCTCTGATTCCCTGCCTGTGATTCCCTGCCTCTTATTGCCTGCCTCTGATTCCCTGCCTGTGATTCCCTGCCTCTGATTCCCTGCCTCTGATTCTGCACCTCTGATTCCACGCCTCTCTTTCCTTGTCTCTGATTCCCCGCCTCTGATTCCCTGCCTCTGATACCCTGCCTCTCTTTGCCTGCCTCTATTTCCGTGCCTCTTTCTCTGCATCTAGTTTCCCACATCTCATTTGCCCCTTCTGATAACACGCCTCTGATTCCATGCCTCTGATTCACTGCCTCAGATTCCCTGCCTCAGATACCCCGACTCAGATTTACCACCTCAGATTCCCCGCCTCAGATTCCCTGCCTCAGATTCCCTGCCTCAGATTCCCTGCCTCAGATTCCCTGCCTCAGATTCCCTGCCTCAGATTCCCTGCCTCCGATTCCCCGCCTCTGATTCCCCGCCTCTGATTCCCCGCCTCTGATACCCAGCCTCTGAATCCCCGCCTCTGAATCCCTGCCTCTGATTCCCCGCCTCTGTTTCCCCGCCTCTTATTCCTCGCCTCTAATTCCCCGCCTCTGATTCCACGCCTCTAATTCCCCGCCTCTGATTCCAGGCCTCTTATTCCCCGCCTCTGATTCCAGGTCTCTTATTCCCCGCCTCTGAATCCCCACCTCTGATTGCCTGCCACTGATTGCCCGCCTCTGATTCCCCGCCTCTGATTCCCCGCCTCTGATTCCCCACCACTGTCTATATGCCTCTCTTTCGCCTCAGCTTTTTCCCCTACACTCTTTCCGTGCCTCTCTTTCCCTCCCTCAATTTCAACAACTCTGTTTGATCTGTTCTGTGTACCTCATTTTCAACACACAAGTTCCAACCACTATGTTTCACCCATCACTTTCCCCGCCTCTATTTTTCCGCCAATGTTTACACGCCTCTGTTTATTGACCTGTTTCACCGCCTCTGATTCCCCGCCTCTGATTCCCCACCTCTGTCTCGACGCCTCTCTTTCGCCTCCACTCTTTCCCCTCCACTCTTTCCGTGCCTGTCTTTCCCTCCCTCAATTTCAACAACACTGTTTGATCTGTTTTGTGTACCTCATTTTAAACACACAAGTTCCAACCACTATGTTTTGCCCGCCTCTTTCCCCGCCTCTATTTATCCACCTATGTTTAACTGCCTCTGTTTACCCACCTGTTTCCCCGCCTCTGATTCCCCACCTTTCATTCCCCGCCTCTCTTTCCCTGCCTCTATTTCCGCGCCTCTTTCTCTGCCTCTCTTTCCCCACATCTCTTTTCCTCCCGCTAATTCCCCGCCTCTGATTCCCCGCCTCTGATTCCCTGCCTCTGATTCCCCGCCTCTGATTCCCTGCCTCAGATTCCCTGCCTCAGATTCCCTGCCTCAGATTCCCTGCTTCTGATTCCCCGCCTCTGATTCCCCGCCTCTTATTCCCCGCCTCTGATTCCCCGCCTCTGATTCCCCGCCTCTGATTCCCTGCCTCAGATTCCCCGGCTCTGATTCCCTGCATCAGATTCCCTGCCTCAGATTCCCGGCCTCTGATTCCCCGCCTCTGATTCCCTGCCACTGATTCCCCGCCTCTGATTCCCTGCCTCAGATTCCCTGCCTCAGATTCCCTGCCTCAGATTCCCCGCCTCTGATTCCCCGCCTTTGATTCCCCGCCTCTTATTCCCCACCTCTGATTCCCCGCCTCTGATTCCCCGCCTCTGATTCCCTGCCTCTGTTTCCCCGCCTCTGATTCCCCGCCTCTGATTCCCCACCTCAGATTCCCCGAATCTGATTCCCCGGCTGAGATTCCCTGCCTCAGATACCCCGCCTCAGATACCCCGCCTCAGATTCCCCGCCTCTGATTCCCTGCCTCTAAATCCCTGCCTCTGATTCCCTGCCTCTGATACCCTGCCTCCCTTTGCCTGCCTCTATTTCGGTGCCTCTTTCTCTGAATCTAGTTTCCCACATCTCATTTGCCCCCTCTGATAACCCGACTCTGATTCCATGCCTCTGATTCCCCGCCTCAGATTCCCCGCCTCTGATTCCCTGCCTCTGATTCCCCGCCTCTGATTCCCTGCCTCAGATTCCCTGCCTCAGATTCCCTGCCTCAGATTCCCTGCCTCAGATTCCCTGCCTCTGATTCCCCGCCTCTGATTCCCCGCCTCTTATTCCCCGCCTCTGATTCCCCGCCTCTGATTCCCCGCCTCTGATTCCCTGCCTCTGTTTCCCCGCCTCTGATTCCCCGCCTCTGATTCCCCGCATCAGATTTCCCGGCTCTAATTCCCTGCCTGAGATTCCCTGCCTGAGATTCCCCGCCTCAGATTCCCTGCCTCAGATTCCCCGCCTCAGATTCCCCGCCTCATATTCCCCGCCTCAGATTCCCCATCTCAGATTCCCCGCCTCAGATTCCCCGCCTCACATTCCCCGCCTCAGATTCCCTGCCTCAGATTCCCTGCCTCTGATTGCCTTCCTCTGATTCCCTGCCTCTGATTCCCTGCCTCTGATACCCTGCCTCTGATACCCTGCCTCTGATTCCCTGCCTCTAATTCCCTGCCTCTGATTCCGCACCTCTGATTAAACGCCTCTCTTTCCGTGTCTCTGATTCCCCGCCTCTGATTCCCTGCCTCTGATACCCTGCCTCTCTTTGCCTGCCTCTATTTCCGTGCCTCTTTCTCTGCATCTAGTTTCCCACATCTCATTTGCCCCCTTTGATAACCCACCTCTGATTCCATGCCTCTGATTCCCCGCCTCAGATTCCCCGCCTCTGATTCCCCGCCTCTGATTCCCTGCCTCAGATTCCCTGCCTCAGATTCCTTTCCTCAGATTCCCTGCCTCTGATTCCCCGCCTCTGATTCCCCACCTCTTATTCCCCGCCTCTGATTCCCCGCCTCTGATTCCCCGCCTCTGATTCCCTGCCTCTGTTTCCCCGCCTCTGATTCCCCGGCTCTGATTCCCTGCCTGAGATTCCATGCCTCAGAATCCCCGCCTCAGATTCCCTGCCTCAGATTCCCTGCCTCAGATTCCCGCCTCAGATTCCCCGCCTCAGATTCCCCGCCTCAGATTCCCCGCCTCAGATTCCCTGCCTCAGATTCCCAGCCTCAGATTCCCTGCCTCAGATTCCCTTCATCTGATTTCCTTCATCTGATTCCCTGCCTCTGATTCCCTGCCTCTGATTTCCTGCCTCTGATTCCCCACCTCTGATTCCCCGCCTCAGATTCCCTGCCTCAGATTCCCTGCCTCAGATTCCCTGCCTCTGATTCCCTGCCTCAGATTCCCTGCCTCAGATTCCCTGCCTCAGATTCCCTGCCTCTGATTGCCTGCCTCTGATTCCCTGCCTGTGATTCCCTGCCTCTTATTGCCTGCCTCTGATTCCCTGCCTCTGATTCCCTGCCTCTGATTCCCTGCCTCTGATTCCGCACCTCTGATTCCACGCCTCTCTTTCCTTGTCTCTGATTCCCCGCCTCTGATTCCCTGCCTCTGATACCCTGCCTCTCTTTGCCTGACTCTATTTCCGTGCCTCTTTCTCTGCATCTAGTTTCCCACATCTCATTTGCCCCCTCTGATAACACGCCTCTGATTCCATGCCACTGATTCACTGCCTCAGATTCCCTGCCTCAGATACCCCGACTCAGATTTACCACCTCAGATTCCCCGCCTCAGATTCCCTGCCTCAGATTCCCTGCCTCAGATTCCCTGCCTCAGATTCCCTGCCTCAGATTCCCTGCCTCAGATTCCCTGCCTCCGATTCCCCGCCTCTGATTCCCCGCCTCTGATTCCCCGCCTCTGATACCCAGCCTCTGAATCCCCGCCTCTGAATCCCCGCCTCTGATTCCCCGCCTCTGTTTCCCCGCCTCTGATTCCCCGCCTCTAATTCCCCGCCTCTGATTCCACGCCTCTAATTCCCCGCCTCTGATTCCAGGTCTCTTATTCCCCGCCTCTGATTCCCCACCTCTGATTGCCTGCCACTGATTGCCCGCCTCTGATTCCCCGCCTCTGATTCCCCGCCTCTGATTCCCCACCACTGTCTATATACCTCTCTTTCGCCTCAGATTTTTCCCCTACACTCTTTCCGTGCCTCTCTTTCCCTCCCTCAATTTCAACAACTCTGTTTGATCTGTTCTGTGTACCTCATTTTCAACACACAAGTTCCAACCACTATGTTTCACCCATCACTTTCCCCGCCTCTATTTTTCCGCCTATGTTTACACGCCTCTGTTTATTCACCTGTTTCACCGCCTCTGATTCCCCGCCTCTGATTCCCCACCTCTGTCTCGATGCCTCTCTTTCGCCTCCACTCTTTCCCCTCCACTCTTTCCGTGCCTGTCTTTCCCTCCCTCAATTTCAACAACACTGTTTGATCTGTTTTGTGTACCTCATTTTAAACACACAAGTTCCAACCACTATGTTTTGCCCGCCTCTTTCCCCGCCTCTATTTATCCACCTATGTTTAACTGCCTCTGTTTACCCGCCTGTTTCCCCGCCTCTGATTCCCCACATTTCATTCCCCGCCTCTCTTTCCCTGCCTCTATTTCCGCGCCTCTTTCTCTGCCTCTCTTTCCCCACATCTCTTTTCCTCCCGCTGATTCCCCGCCTCTGATTCCCAGCCTCTGATTCCCTGCCTCTGATTCCCCGCCTCTGATTCCCTGCCTCAGATTCCCTGCCTCAGATTCCCTGCCTCAGATTCCCTGCTTCTGATTCCCCGCCTCTGATTCCCCGCCTCTTATTCCCTGCCTCTGATTCCCCGCCTCTGATTCCCCGCCTCTGATTCCCTGCCTCAGATTCCCCGGCTCTGATTCCCTGCATCAGATTCCCTGCCTCAGATTCCCTGCCTCTGATTCCCCGCCTCTGATTCCCTGCCTCTGGTTCCCCGCCTCTGATTCCCTGCCTCAGATTCCCTGCCTCAGATTCCCTGCCTCAGATTCCCCACCTCTGATTCCCCGCCTTTGATTCCCCGCCTCTTATTCCCCACCTCTGATTCCCCGCCTCTGATTCCCCGCCTCTGATTCCCTGCCTCTGTTTCCCCGCCTCTGATTCCCCGCCTCTGATTCCCCGCCTCAGATTCCCCGACTCTGATTCCCTGGCTGAGATTCCCTGCCTCAGATACCCCGCCTCAGATACCCCGCCTCAGATTCCCCGCCTCTGATTCCCTGCCTCTGATTCCCTGCCTCTAAATCCCTGCCTCTGATTCCCTGCCTCTGATACCCTGCCTCTCTTTGCCTGCCTCTATTTCGGTGCCTCTTTCTCTGCATCTAGTTTCCCACATCTCATTTGCCCCCTCTGATAACCCGCCTCTGATTCCATGCCTCTGATTCCCCGCCTCTGATTCCCCGCCTCTGATTCCCTGCCTCTGATTCCCCGCCTCTGATTCCCTGCCTCAGATTCCCTGCCTCAGATTCCCTGCCTCAGATTCCCTGCCTCAGATTCCCTGCCTCTGATTCCCCGCCTCTGATTCCCCGCCTCTTATTCCCCGCCTCTGATTCCCCGCCTCTGATTCCCCGCCTCTGATTCCCTGCCTCTGTATCCCCGCCTCTGATTCCCCGCCTCTGATTCCCCGCATCAGATTTCCCGGCTCTAATTCCCTGCCTGAGATTCCCTGCCTGAGATTCCCCGCCTCAGATTCCCTGACTCAGCTTCCCCGCCTCAGATTCCCCGCCTCATATTCCCCGCCTCAGATTCCCCATCTCAGATTCCCCGCCTCAGATTCCCCGCCTCAGATTCCCCGCCTCAGATTCCCTGCCTCAGATTCCCTGCCTCTGATTGCCTTCCTCTGATTCCCTGCCTCTGATTCCCTGCCTCTGATTCCCTGCCTCTGATTCCCTGCCTCTGATTCCCTGCCTCTAATTCCCTGCCTCTGATTCCGCACCTCTGATTCCACGCCTCTCTTTCCGTGTCTCTGATTCCCCGCCTCTGATTCCCTGCCTCTGATACCCTGCCTCTCTTTGCCTGCCTCTATTTCCGTGCCTCTTTCTCTGCATCTAGTTTCCCACATCTCATTTGCCCCCTCTGATAACCCGCCTCTGATTCCATGCCTCTGATTCCCCGCCTCTGATTCCCCACCTCTGATTCCCCGCCTCTGATTCCCTGCCTCAGATTCCCTGCCTCAGATTCCTTGCCTCAGATTCCCTGCCTCTGATTCCCCGCCTCTGATTCCCCACCTCTTATTCCCCGCCTCTGATTCCCCGCCTCTGATTCCCCGCCTCTGATTCCCTGCCTCTGTTTCCCCGCCTCTGATTCCCCGCGTCTGATTCCCCACCTCAGATTCCCCGGCTCTGATTCCCTGCCTGAGATTCCATGCCTCAGAATCCCCGCCTCAGATTCCCTGCCTCAGATTCCCCGCCTCAGATTCCCCGCCTCAGATTCCCCGCCTCAGATTCCCTGCCTCAGATTCCCTGCCTCAGATTCCCCACCTCAGATTCCCCGCCTCAGATTTCCCGCCTCAGATTCCCCGCCTCAGATTCCCTGCCTCAGATTCCCTGCCTCAGATTCCCTGCCTCAGATTCCCTTCATCTGATTCCCTTCATCTGATTCCCTGCCTCTGATTCCCTGCCTCTGATTTCCTGCCTCTGATTCCCCACCTCTGATTCCCCGCTTCAGATTCCCTGCCTCAGATTCCCTGCCTCAGATTCCCTGCCTCTGATTCCCTGCCTCAGATTCCCTGCCTCAGATTCCCTGCCACAGATTCCCTGCCTCTGATTGCCTGCCTCTGATTCCCTGCCTGTGATTCCCTGCCTCTTATTGCCTGCCTCTGATTCCCTGCCTCTGATTCCCTGCCTCTGATTCCCTGCCTCTGATTCTGCACCTCTGATTCCACGCCTCTCTTTCCTTGTCTCTGATTCCCCGCCTCTGATTCCCTGCCTCTGATACCCTGCCTCTCTTTTCCTGCTATTTCCGTGCCTCTTTCTCTGCATCTAGTTTCCCACATCTCATTTGCCCCCTCTGATAACACGCCTCTGATTCCATGCCTCTGATTCACTGCCTCAGATTCCCTGCCTCAGATACCCCGACTCAGATTTACCACCTCAGATTCCCCGCCTCAGATTCCCTGCCTCAGATTCCCTGCCTCAGATTCCCTGCCTCAGATTCCCTGCCTCAGATTCCCTGCCTCAGATTCCCTGCCTCCGATTCCCCGCCTCTGATTCCCCGCCTCTGATTCCCCGCCTCTGATACCCAGCCTCTGAATCCCCGCCTCTGAATCCCTGCCTCTGATTCCCCGCCTCTGTTTCCCCGCCTCTTATTCCTCGCCAATAATTCCCCGCTCTGATTCCACGCCTCTAATTCCCCGCCTCTGATTCCAGGCCTCTTATTCCCCGCCTCTGATTCCAGGTCTCTTATTCCCCGCCTCTGATTCCCCACCTCTGATTGCCTGCCACTGATTGCCCGCCTCTGATTCCCCGCCTCTGATTCCCCGCCTCTGATTCCCCACCACTGTCTATATGCCTCTCTTTCGCCTCAGCTTTTTCCCCTACACTCTTTCCGTGCCTCTCTTTCCCTCCCTCAATTTCAACAACTCTGTTTGATCTGTTCTGTGTACCTCATTTTCAACACACAAGTTCCAACCACTATGTTTCACCCATCACTTTCCCCGCCTCTATTTTTCCGCCTATGTTTACACGCCTCTGTTTATTCACCTGTTTCACCGCCTCTGATTCCCCGCCTCTGATTCCCCACCTCTGTCTCGACGCCTCTCTTTCGCCTCCACTCTTTCCCCTCCACTCTTTCCGTGCCTGTCTTTCCCTCCCTCAATTTCAACAACACTGTTTGATCTGTTTTGTGTACCTCATTTTAAACACACAAGTTCCAACCACTATGTTTTGCCCGCCTCTTTCCCCGCCTCTATTTATCCACCTATGTTTAACTGCCTCTGTTTACCCACCTGTTTCCCCGCCTCTGATTCCCCACCTTTCATTCCCCGCCTCTCTTTCCCTGCCTCTATTTCCGCGCCTCTTTCTCTGCCTCTCTTTCCCCACATCTCTTTTCCTCCCGCTGATTCCCCGCCTCTGATTCCCCGCCTCTGATTCCCTGCCTCTGATTCCCCGCCTCTGATTCCCTGCCTCAGATTCCCTGCCTCAGATTCCCTGCCTCAGATTCCCTGCTTCTGATTCCCCGCCTCTGATTCCCCGCCTCTTATTCCCCGCCTCTGATTCCCCGCCTCTGATTCCCCGCCTCTGATTCCCTGCCTCAGATTCCCCGGCTCTGATTCCCTGCATCAGATTCCCTGCCTCAGATTCCCTGCCTCTGATTCCCCGCCTCTGATTCCCTGCCTCTGATTCCCCGCCTCTGATTCCCTGCCTCAGATTCCCTGCCTCAGATTCCCTGCCTCAGATTCCCCGCCTCTGATTCCCCGCCTTTGATTCCCCGCCTCTTATTCCCCACCTCTGATTCCCCGCCTCTGATTCCCCGCCTCTGATTCCCTGCCTCTGTTTCCCCGCCTCTGATTCCCCGCCTCTGATTCCCCGCCTCAGATTCCCCGACTCTGATTCCCCGGCTGAGATTCCCTGCCTCAGATACCCCGCCTCAGATACCCCGCCTCAGATTCCCCGCCTCTGATTCCCTGCCTCTAAATCCCTGCCTCTGATTCCCTGCCTCTGATACCCTGCCTCTCTTTGCCTGCCTCTATTTCGGTGCCTCTTTCTCTGCATCTAGTTTCCCACATCTCATTTGCCCCCTCTGATAACCCGCCTCTGATTCCATGCCTCTGATTCCCCGCCTCTGATTCCCCGCCTCTGATTCCCTGCCTCTGATTCCCCGCCTCTGATTCCCTGCCTCAGATTCCCTGCCTCAGATTCCCTGCCTCAGATTCCCAGCCTCAGATTCCCTGCCTCTGATTCCCCGCCTCTGATTCCCCGCCTCTTATTCCCCGCCTCTGATTCCCCGCCTCTGATTCCCCGCCTCTGATTCCCTGCCTCTGTTTCCCCGCCTCTGATTCCCCGCCTCTGATTCCCCGCATCAGATTTCCCGGCTCTAATTCCCTGCCTGAGATTCCCTGCCTGAGATTCCCCGCCTCAGATTCCCTGCCTCAGATTCCCCGCCTCAGATTCCCCGCCTCATATTCCCCGCCTCAGATTCCCCATCTCAGATTCCCCGCCTCAGATTCCCCACCTCAGATTCCCCGCCTCAGATTCCCTGCCTCAGATTCCCTGCCTCTGATTGCCTTCCTCTGATTCCCTGCCTCTGATTCCCTGCCTCTGATTCCCTGCCTCTGATTCCCTGCCTCTGATTCCCTGCCTCTAATTCCCTGCCTCTGATTCCGCACCTCTGATTCCACGCCTCTCTTTCCGTGTCTCTGATTCCCCGCCTCTGATTCCCTGCCTCTGATACCCTGCCTCTCTTTGCCTGCCTCTATTTCCGTGCCTCTTTCTCTGCATCTAGTTTCCCACATCTCATTTGCCCCCTCTGATAACCCACCTCTGATTCCAATCCTTTGATTCCCCGCCTCAGATTCCCCGCCTCTGATTCCCCGCCTCTGATTCCCTGCCTCAGATTCCCTGCCTCAGATTCCTTTCCTCAGATTCCCTGCCTCTGATTCCCCGCCTCTGATTCCCCACCTCTTATTCCCCGCCTCTGATTCCCCGCCTCTGATTCCCCGCCTCTGATTCCCTGCCTCTGTTTCCCCGCCACTGATTCCCCGGCTCTGATTCCCTGCCTGAGATTCCATGCCTCAGAATCCCCACCTCAGATTCCCTGCCTCAGATTCCCTGCCTCAGATTCCCGCCCCAGATTCCCCGCCTCAGATTCCCCGCCTCAGATTCCCCGCCTCAGATTCCCTGCCTCAGATTCCCAGCCTCAGATTCCCTGCCTCAGATTCCCTTCATCTGATTCCCTTCATCTGATTCCCTGCCTCTGATTCCCTGCCTCTGATTTCCTGCCTCTGATTCCCCACCTCTGATTCCCCGCCTCAGATTCCCTGCCTCAGATTCCCTGCCTCAGATTCCCTGCCTCTGATTCCCTGCCTCAGATTCCCTGCCTCAGATTCCCTGCCTCAGATTCCCTGCCTCTGATTGCCTGCCTCTGATTCCCTGCCTCTGATTCCCTGCCTCTTATTGCCTGCCTCTGATTCCCTGCCTCTGATTCCCTGCCTCTGATTCCCTGCCTCTGATTCCGCACCTCTGATTCCACGCCTCTCTTTCCTTGTCTCTGATTCCCCGCCTCTGATTCCCTGCCTCTGATACCCTGCCTCTCTTTGCCTGACTCTATTTCCGTGCCTCTTTCTCTGCATCTAGTTTCCCACATCTCATTTGCCCCCTCTGATAACACGCCTCTGATTCCATGCCACTGATTCACTGCCTCAGATTCCCTGCCTCAGATACCCCGACTCAGATTTACCACCTCAGATTCCCCACCTCAGATTCCCTGCCTCAGATTCCCTGCCTCAGATTCCCTGCCTCAGATTCCCTGCCTCAGATTCCCTGCCTCAGATTCCCTGCCTCCGATTCCCCGCCTCTGATTCCCCACCTCTGATTCCCCGCCTCTGATACCCAGCCTCTGAATCCCCGCCTCTGAATCCCCGCCTCTGATTCCCCGCCTCTGTTTCCCCGCCTCTGATTCCCCGCCTCTAATTCCCCGCCTCTGATTCCACGCCTCTAATTCCCCGCCTCTGATTCCAGGTCTCTTATTCCCCGCCTCTGATTCCCCACCTCTGATTGCCTGCCACTGATTGCCCGCCTCTGATTCCCCGCCTCTGATTCCCCGCCTCTGATTCCCCACCACTGTCTATATACCTCTCTTTCGCCTCAGCTTTTTCCCCTACACTCTTTCCGTGCCTCTCTTTCCCTCCCTCAATTTCAACAACTCTGTTTGATCTGTTCTGTGTACCTCATTTTCAACACACAAGTTCCAACCACTATGTTTCACCCATCACTTTCCCCGCCTCTATTTTTCCGCCTATGTTTACACGCCTCTGTTTATTCACCTGTTTCACCGCCTCTGATTCCCCGCCTCTGATTCCCCACCTCTGTCTCGATGCCTATCTTTCGCCTCCACTCTTTCCCCTCCACTCTTTCCGTGCCTGTCTTTCCCTCCCTCAATTTCAACAACACTGTTTGATCTGTTTTGTGTACCTCATTTTAAACACACAAGTTCCAACCACTATGTTTTGCCCGCCTCTTTCCCCGCCTCTATTTATCCACCTATGTTTAACTGCCTCTGTTTACCCGCCTGTTTCCCCGCCTCTGATTCCCCACCTTTCATTCCCCGCCTCTCTTTCCCTGCCTCTATTTCCGCGCCTCTTTCTCTGCCTCTCTTTCCCCACATCTCTTTTCCTCCCGCTGATTCCCCGCCTCTGATTCCCAGCCTCTGATTCCCTGCCTCTGATTCCCCGCCTCTGATTCCCTGCCTCAGATTCCCTGCCTCAGATTCCCTGCCTCAGATTCCCTGCTTCTGATTCCCTGCCTCTGATTCCCCGCCTCTTATTCCCTGCCTCTGATTCCCCGCCTCTGATTCCCCGCCTCTGATTCCCTGCCTCAGATTCCCCGGCTCTGATTCCCTGCATCAGATTCCCTGCCTCAGATTCCCTGCCTCTGATTCCCCGCCTCTGATTCCCTGCCTCTGGTTCCCCGCCTCTGATTCCCTGCCTCAGATTCCCTGCCTCAGATTCCCTGCCTCAGATTCCCCACCTCTGATTCCCCGCCTTTGATTCCCCGCCTCTTATTCCCCACCTCTGATTCCCCGCCTCTGATTCCCCGCCTCTGATTCCCTGCCTCTGTTTCCCCGCCTCTGATTCCCCGCCTCTGATTCCCCGCCTCAGATTCCCCGACTCTGATTCCCTGGCTGAGATTCCCTGCCTCAGATACCCTGCCTCAGATACCCCGCCTCAGATTCCCCGCCTCTGATTCCCTGCCTCTGATTCCCTGCCTCTAAATCCCTGCCTCTGATTCCCTGCCTCTGATACCCTGCCTCTCTTTGCCTGCCTCTATTTCGGTGCCTCTTTCTCTGCATCTAGTTTCCCACATCTCATTTGCCCCCTCTGATAACCCGCCTCTGATTCCATGCCTCTGATTCCCCGCCTCTGATTCCCCGCCTCTGATTCCCTGCCTCTGATTCCCCGCCTCTGATTCCCTGCCTCAGATTCCCTGCCTCAGATTCCCTGCCTCAGATTCCCTGCCTCAGATTCCCTGCCTCTGATTCCCCGCCTCTGATTCCCCGCCTCTTATTCCCCACCTCTGATTCCCCGCCTCTGATTCCCCGCCTCTGATTCCCTGCCTCTGTTTCCCCGCCTCTGATTCCCCGCCTCTGATTCCCCGCATCAGATTTCCCGGCTCTAATTCCCTGCCTGAGATTCCCTGCCTGAGATTCCCCGCCTCAGATTCCCTGCCTCAGCTTCCCCGCCTCAGATTCCCCGCCTCATATTCCCCGCCTCAGATTCCCCATCTCAGATTCCCCGCCTCAGATTCCCCGCCTCAGATTCCCCGCCTCAGATTCCCTGCCTCAGATTCCCTGCCTCTGATTGCCTTCCTCTGATTCCCTGCCTCTGATTCCCTGCCTCTGATTCCCTGCTTCTGATTCCCTGCCTCTGATTCCCTCCCTCTAATTCCCTGCCTCTGATTCCGCACCTCTGATTCCACGCCTCTCTTTCCGTGTCTCTGATTCCCCGCCTCTGATTCCCTGCCTCTGATACCCTGCCTCTCTTTGCCTGCCTCTATTTCCGTGCCACTTTCTCTGCATCTAGTTTCCCACATCTCATTTGCCCCCTCTGATAACCCGCCTCTGATTCCATGCCTCTGATTCCCCGCCTCTGATTCCCCGCCTCATATTCCCCGCCTCAGATTCCCCATCTCAGATTCCCCGCCTCAGATTCCCCGCCTCAGATTCCCCGGCTCAGATTCCCTGCCTCAGATTCCCTGCCTCTGATTGCCTTCCTCTGATTCCCTGCCTCTGATTCCCTGCCTCTGATTCCCTGCCTCTGATTCCCTGCCTCTGATTCCCTGCCTCTAATTCCCTGCCTGAGATTCCCTGCCTGAGATTCCCCGCCTCAGATTCCCTGCCTCAGCTTCCCCGCCTCAGATTCCCCGCCTCATATTCCCCGCCTCAGATTCCCCATCTCAGATTCCCCGCCTCAGATTCCCCGCCTCAGATTCCCCGCCTCAGATTCCCTGCCTCAGATTCCCTGCCTCTGATTGCCTTCCTCTGATTCCCTGCCTCTGATTCCCTGCCTCTGATTCCCTGCCTCTGATTCCCTGCCTCTGATTCCCTGCCTCTAATTCCCTGCCTCTGATTCCGCACCTCTGATTCCACGCCTCTCTTTCCGTGTCTCTGATTCCCCGCCTCTGATTCCCTGCCTCTGATACCCTGCCTCTCTTTGCCTGCCTCTATTTCCGTGCCTCTTTCTCTGCATCTAGTTTCCCACATCTCATTTGCCCCCTCTGATAACCCGCCTCTGATTCCATGCCTCTGATTCCCCGCCTCTGATTCCCCGCCTCTGATTCCCCGCCTCTGATTCCCTGCCTCAGATTCCCTGCCTCAGATTCCTTGCCTCAGATTCCCTGCCTCTGATTCCCCGCCTCTGATTCCCCACCTCTTATTCCCCGCCTCTGATTCCCCGCCTCTGATTCCCCGCCTCTGATTCCCTGCCTCTGTTTCCCCGCCTCTGATTCCCCGCATCTGATTCCCCGCCTCAGATTCCCCGGCTCTGATTCCCTGCCTGAGTTTCCATGCCTCAGAATCCCCGCCTCAGATTCCCTGCCTCAGATTCCCCGCCTCAGATTCCCCGCCTCAGATTCCCCGCCTCAGATTCCCTGCCTCAGATTCCCCGCCTCAGATTCCCCGCCTCAGATTCCCCGCCTCAGATTCCCCGCCTCAGATTCCCTGCCTCAGATTCCCTGCCTCAGATTCCCTGCCTCAGTTTCCCTTCATCTGATTCCCTTCATCTGATTCCCTGCCTCTGATTCCCTGCCTCTGATTTCCTGCCTCTGATTCCCCACCTCTGATTCCCCGCCTCAGATTCCCTGCCTCAGATTCCCTGCCTCAGATTCCCTGCCTCTGATTCCCCGCCTCTGATTCCCCGCCTCTGATTCCCTGCCTCAGATTCCCCGGCTCTGATTCCCTGCATCAGATTCCCTGCCTCAGATTCCCTGCCTCTGATTCCCCGCCTCTGATTCCCTGCCTCTGGTTCCCCGCCTCTGATTCCCTGCCTCAGATTCCCTGCCTCAGATTCCCTGCCTCAGATTCCCCACCTCTGATTCCCCGCCTTTGATTCCCCGCCTCTTATTCCCCACCTCTGATTCCCCGCCTCTGATTCCCCGCCTCTGATTCCCTGCCTCTGTTTCCCCGCCTCTGATTCCCCGCCTCTGATTCCCCGCCTCAGATTCCCCGACTCTGATTCCCTGGCTGAGATTCCCTGCCTCAGATACCCTGCCTCAGATACCCCGCCTCAGATTCCCCGCCTCTGATTCCCTGCCTCTGATTCCCTGCCTCTAAATCCCTGCCTCTGATTCCCTGCCTCTGATACCCTGCCTCTCTTTGCCTGCCTCTATTTCGGTGCCTCTTTCTCTGCATCTAGTTTCCCACATCTCATTTGCCCCCTCTGATAACCCGCCTCTGATTCCATGCCTCTGATTCCCCGCCTCTGATTCCCCGCCTCTGATTCCCTGCCTCTGATTCCCCGCCTCTGATTCCCTGCCTCAGATTCCCTGCCTCAGATTCCCTGCCTCAGATTCCCTGCCTCAGATTCCCTGCCTCTGATTCCCCGCCTCAGATTCCCCGCCTCTTATTCCCCACCTCTGATTCCCCGCCTCTGATTCCCCGCCTCTGATTCCCTGCCTCTGTTTCCCCGCCTCTGATTCCCCGCCTCTGATTCCCCGCATCAGATTTCCCGGCTCTAATTCCCTGCCTGAGATTCCCTGCCTGAGATTCCCCGCCTCAGATTCCCTGCCTCAGCTTCCCCGCCTCAGATTCCCCGCCTCATATTCCCCGCCTCAGATTCCCCATCTCAGATTCCCCGCCTCAGATTCCCCGCCTCAGATTCCCCGCCTCAGATTCCCTGCCTCAGATTCCCTGCCTCTGATTGCCTTCCTCTGATTCCCTGCCTCTGATTCCCTGCCTCTGATTCCCTGCTTCTGATTCCCTGCCTCTGATTCCCTCCCTCTAATTCCCTGCCTCTGATTCCGCACCTCTGATTCCACGCCTCTCTTTCCGTGTCTCTGATTCCCCGCCTCTGATTCCCTGCCTCTGATACCCTGCCTCTCTTTGCCTGCCTCTATTTCCGTGCCACTTTCTCTGCATCTAGTTTCCCACATCTCATTTGCCCCCTCTGATAACCCGCCTCTGATTCCATGCCTCTGATTCCCCGCCTCTGATTCCCCGCCTCATATTCCCCGCCTCAGATTCCCCATCTCAGATTCCCCGCCTCAGATTCCCCGCCTCAGATTCCCCGGCTCAGATTCCCTGCCTCAGATTCCCTGCCTCTGATTGCCTTCCTCTGATTCCCTGCCTCTGATTCCCTGCCTCTGATTCCCTGCCTCTGATTCCCTGCCTCTGATTCCCTGCCTCTAATTCCCTGCCTGAGATTCCCTGCCTGAGATTCCCCGCCTCAGATTCCCTGCCTCAGCTTCCCCGCCTCAGATTCCCCGCCTCATATTCCCCGCCTCAGATTCCCCATCTCAGATTCCCCGCCTCAGATTCCCCGCCTCAGATTCCCCGCCTCAGATTCCCTGCCTCAGATTCCCTGCCTCTGATTGCCTTCCTCTGATTCCCTGCCTCTGATTCCCTGCCTCTGATTCCCTGCCTCTGATTCCCTGCCTCTGATTCCCTGCCTCTAATTCCCTGCCTCTGATTCCGCACCTCTGATTCCACGCCTCTCTTTCCGTGTCTCTGATTCCCCGCCTCTGATTCCCTGCCTCTGATACCCTGCCTCTCTTTGCCTGCCTCTATTTCCGTGCCTCTTTCTCTGCATCTAGTTTCCCACATCTCATTTGCCCCCTCTGATAACCCGCCTCTGATTCCATGCCTCTGATTCCCCGCCTCTGATTCCCCGCCTCTGATTCCCCGCCTCTGATTCCCTGCCTCAGATTCCCTGCCTCAGATTCCTTGCCTCAGATTCCCTGCCTCTGATTCCCCGCCTCTGATTCCCCACCTCTTATTCCCCGCCTCTGATTCCCCGCCTCTGATTCCCCGCCTCTGATTCCCTGCCTCTGTTTCCCCGCCTCTGATTCCCCGCATCTGATTCCCCGCCTCAGATTCCCCGGCTCTGATTCCCTGCCTGAGTTTCCATGCCTCAGAATCCCCGCCTCAGATTCCCTGCCTCAGATTCCCCGCCTCAGATTCCCCGCCTCAGATTCCCCGCCTCAGATTCCCTGCCTCAGATTCCCCGCCTCAGATTCCCCGCCTCAGATTCCCCGCCTCAGATTCCCCGCCTCAGATTCCCTGCCTCAGATTCCCTGCCTCAGATTCCCTGCCTCAGTTTCCCTTCATCTGATTCCCTTCATCTGATTCCCTGCCTCTGATTCCCTGCCTCTGATTTCCTGCCTCTGATTCCCCACCTCTGATTCCCCGCCTCAGATTCCCTGCCTCAGATTCCCTGCCTCAGATTCCCTGCCTCTGATTCCCTGCCTCAGATTCCCTGACTCAGATTCCCTGCCACAGATTCCCTGCCTCTGATTGCCTGCCTCTGATTCCCTGCCTGTGATTCCCTGCCTCTTATTGCCTGCCTCTGATTCCCTGCCTCTGATTCCCAGCCTCTGATTCCCTGCCTCTGATTCTGCACCTCTGATTCCACGCCTCTCTTTCCTTGTCTCTGATTCCCCGCCTCTGATTCCCTGCCTCTGATACCCTGCCTCTCTTTGCCTGCCTCTATTTCCGTGCCTCTTTCTCTGCATCTAGTTTCCCACATCTCATTTGCCCCCTCTGATAACACGCCTCTGATTCCATGCCTCTGATTCACTGCCTCAGATTCCCTGCCTCAGATACCCCGACTCAGATTTACCACCTCAGATTCCCCGCCTCAGATTCCCTGCCTCAGATTCCCTGCCTCAGATTCCCTGCCTCAGATTCCCTGCCTCAGATTCCCTGCCTCAGATTCCCTGCCTCCGATTCCCCGCCTCTGATTCCCCGCCTCTGATTCCCCGCCTCTGATACCCAGCCTCTGAATCCCCGCCTCTGAATCCCTGCCTCTGATTCCCCGCCTCTGTTTCCCCGCCTCTTATTCCTCGCCTCTAATTCCACGCCTCTGATTCCACGCCTCTAATTCCCCGCCTCTGATTCCAGGCCTCTTATTCCCCGCCTCTGATTCCAGGTCTCTTATTCCCCGCCTCTGATTCCCCACCTCTGATTGCCTTCCACTGATTGCCCGCCTCTGATTCCCCGCCTCTGATTCCCCGCCTCTGATTCCCCACCACTGTCTATATGCCTCTCTTTCGCCTCAGCTTTTTCCCCTACACTCTTTCCGTGCCTCTCTTTCCCTCCCTCAATTTCAACAACTCTGTTTGATCTGTTCTGTGTACCTCATTTTCAACACACAAGTTCCAACCACTATGTTTCACCCATTACTTTCCCCGCCTCTATTTTTCCGCCTATGTTTACACGCCTCTGTTTATTCACCTGTTTCACCGCCTCTGATTCCCCGCCTCTGATTCCCCACCTCTGTCTCGACGCCTCTCTTTCGCCTCCACTCTTTCCCCTCCACTCTTTCCGTGCCTGTCTTTCCCTCCCTCAATTTCAACAACACTGTTTGATCTGTTTTGTGTACCTCATTTTAAACACACAAGTTCCAACCACTATGTTTTGCCCGCCTCTTTCCCCGCCTCTATTTATCCACCTATGTTTAACTGCCTCTGTTTACCCACCTGATTCCCCGCCTCTGATTCCCCACCTTTCATTCCCCGCCTCTCTTTCCTTGCCTCTATTTCCGCGCCTCTTTCTCTGCCTCTCTTTCCCCACATCTCTTTTCCTCCCGCTGATTCCCCGCCTCTGATTCCCCGCCTCTGATTCCCTGCCTCTGATTCCCCGCCTCTGATTCCCTGCCTCAGATTCCCTGCCTCAGATTCCCTGCCTCAGATTCCCTGCTTCTGATTCCCCGCCTCTGATTCCCCGCCTCTTATTCCCCGCCTCTGATTCCCCGCCTCTGATTCCCCGCCTCTGATTCCCTGCCTCAGATTCCCCGGCTCTGATTCCCTGCATCAGATTCCCTGCCTCAGATTCCCTGCCTCTGATTCCCCGCCTCTGATTCCCTGCCTCTGATTCCCCGCCTCTGATTCCCTGCCTCAGATTCCCTGCCTCAGATTCCCTGCCTCAGATTCCCCGCCTCTGATTCCCCGCCTTTGATTCCCCGCCTCTTATTCCCCACCTCTGATTCCCCGCCTCTGATTCCCCGCCTCTGATTCCCTGCCTCTGTTTCCCCGCCTCTGATTCCCCGCCTCTGATTCCCCGCCTCAGATTCCCCGACTCTGATTCCCCGGCTGAGATTCCCTGCCTCAGATACCCCGCCTCAGATACCCCGCCTCAGATTCCCCGCCTCTGATTCCCTGCCTCTAAATCCCTGCCTCTGATTCCCTGCCTCTGATACCCTGCCTCTCTTTGCCTGCCTCTATTTCGGTGCCTCTTTCTCTGCATCTAGTTTCCTACATCTCATTTGCCCCCTCTGATAACCCGCCTCTGATTCCATGCCTCTGATTCCCCACCTCTGATTCCCCGCCTCTGATTCCCTGCCTCTGATTCCCCGCCTCTGATTCACTGCCTCAGATTCCCTGCCTCAGATTCCCTGCCTCAGATTCCCTGCCTCAGATTCCCTGCCTCTGATTCCCCGCCTCTGATTCCCCGCCTCTTATTCCCCGCCTCTGATTCCCCGCCTCTGATTCCCCGCCTCTGATTCCCTGCCTCTGATTGCCTGCCTCTGATTCCCTGCCTCTGATTCCCTGCCTCTGATTCCCTGCCTCTGATTCCCTGCCTCTGATTCCCTGCCTCTGATTCCGCGCCTCTGATTCCACGCCTCTCTTTCCTTGTCTCTGATTCCCCGCCTCTGATTCCCTGCCTCTGATACCCTGCCTCTCTTTGCCTGCTATTTCCGTGCCTCTTTCTCTGCATCTAGTTTCCCACATCTCATTTGCCCCCTCTGATAACACGCCTCTGATTCCATGCCTCTGATTCACTGCCTCAGATTCCCTGCCTCAGATACCCCGACTCAGATTTACCACCTCAGATTCCCCGCCTCAGATTCCCTGCCTCAGATTCCCTGCCTCAGATTCCCTGCCTCAGATTCCCTGCCTCAGATTCCCTGCCTCAGATTCCCTGCCTCCGATTCCCCGCCTCTGATTCCCCGCCTCTGATTCCCCGCCTCTGATACCCAGCCTCTGAATCCCCGCCTCTGAATCCCTGCCTCTGATTCCCCGCCTCTGTTTCCCCGCCTCTTATTCCTCGCCTCTAATTCCCCGCTCTGATTCCACGCCTCTAATTCCCCGCCTCTGATTCCAGGCCTCTTATTCCCCGCCTCTGATTCCAGGTCTCTTATTCCCCGCCTCTGATTCCCCACCTCTGATTGCCTGCCACTGATTGCCCGCCTCTGATTCCCCGCCTCTGATTCCCCGCCTCTGATTCCCCACCACTGTCTATATGCCTCTCTTTCGCCTCAGCTTTTTCCCCTACACTCTTTCCGTGCCTCTCTTTCCCTCCCTCAATTTCAACAACTCTGTTTGATCTGTTCTGTGTACCTCATTTTCAACACACAAGTTCCAACCACTATGTTTCACCCATCACTTTCCCCGCCTCTATTTTTCCGCCTATGTTTACACGCCTCTGTTTATTCACCTGTTTCACCGCCTCTGATTCCCCGCCTCTGATTCCCCACCTCTGTCTCGACGCCTCTCTTTCGCCTCCACTCTTTCCCCTCCACTCTTTCCGTGCCTGTCTTTCCCTCCCTCAATTTCAACAACACTGTTTGATCTGTTTTGTGTACCTCATTTTAAACACACAAGTTCCAACCACTATGTTTTGCCCGCCTCTTTCCCCGCCTCTATTTATCCACCTATGTTTAACTGCCTCTGTTTACCCACCTGTTTCCCCGCCTCTGATTCCCCACCTTTCATTCCCCTCCTCTCTTTCCCTGCCTCTATTTCCGCGCCTCTTTCTCTGCCTCTCTTTCCCCACATCTCTTTTCCTCCCGCTGATTCCCCGCCTCTGATTCCCCGCCTCTGATTCCCTGCCTCTGATTCCCCGCCTCTGATTCCCTGCCTCAGATTCCCTGCCTCAGATTCCCTGCCTCAGATTCCCTGCTTCTGATTCCCCGCCTCTGATTCCCCGCCTCTTATTCCCCGCCTCTGATTCCCCGCCTCTGATTCCCCGCCTCTGATTCCCTGCCTCAGATTCCCCGGCTCTGATTCGCTGCATCAGATTCCCTGCCTCAGATTCCCTGCCTCTGATTCCCCGCCTCTGATTCCCTGCCTCTGATTCCCCGCCTCTGATTCCCTGCCTCAGATTCCCTGCCTCAGATTCCCTGCCTCAGATTCCCCGCCTCTGATTCCCCGCCTTTGATTCCCCGCCTCTTATTCCCCACCTCTGATTCCCCGCCTCTGATTCCCCGCCTCTGATTCCCTGCCTCTGTTTCCCCGCCTCTGATTCCCCGCCTCTGATTCCCCGCCTCAGATTCCCCGACTCTGATTCCCCGGCTGAGATTCCCTGCCTCAGATACCCCGCCTCAGATACCCCGCCTCAGATTCCCCGCCTCTGATTCCCTGCCTCTAAATCCCTGCCTCTGATTCCCTGCCTCTGATACCCTGCCTCTCTTTGCCTGCCACTATTTCGGTGCCTCTTTCTCTGCATCTAGTTTCCCACATCTCATTTGCCCCCTCTGATAACCCGCCTCTGATTCCATGCCTCTGATTCCCCGCCTCTGATTCCCCGCCTCTGATTCCCTGCCTCTGATTCCCCGCCTCTGATTCCCTGCCTCAGATTCCCTGCCTCAGATTCCCTGCCTCAGATTCCCTGCCTCAGATTCCCTGCCTCTGATTCCCCGCCTCTGATTCCCCGCCTCTTATTCCCCGCCTCTGATTCCCCGCCTCTGATTCCCCGCCTCTGATTCCCTGCCTCTGTTTCCCCGCCTCTGATTCCCCGCCTCTGATTCCCCGCATCAGATTTCCCGGCTCTAATTCCCTGCCTGAGATTCCCTGCCTGAGATTCCCCGCCTCAGATTCCCTGCCTCAGATTCCCCGCCTCAGATTCCCCGCCTCATATTCCCCGCCTCAGATTCCCCATCTCAGATTCCCCGCCTCAGATTCCCCGCCTCAGATTCCCCGCCTCAGATTCCCTGCCTCAGATTCCCTGCCTCTGATTGCCTTCCTCTGATTCCCTGCCTCTGATTCCCTGCCTCTGATTCCCTGCCTCTGATTCCCTGCCTCTGATTCCCTGCCTCTAATTCCCTGCCTCTGATTCCGCACCTCTGATTCCACGCCTCTCTTTCCGTGTCTCTGATTCCCCGCCTCTGATTCCCTGCCTCTGATACCCTGCCTCTCTTTGCCTGCCTCTATTTCCGTGCCTCTTTCTCTGCATCTAGTTTCCCACATCTCATTTGCCCCCTCTGATAACCCACCTCTGATTCCATGCCTCTGAGTCCCCGCCTCAGATTCCCCGCCTCTGATTCCCCGCCTCTGATTCCCTGCCTCAGATTCCCTGCCTCAGATTCCTTTCCTCAGATTCCCTGCCTCGGATTCCCCGCCTCTGATTCCCCACCTCTTATTCCCCGCCTCTGATTCCCCGCCTCTGATTCCCCGCCTCTGATTGCCTGCCTCTGTTTCCCCGCCACTGATTCCCCGGCTCTGATTCCCTGCCTGAGATTCCATGCCTCAGAATCCCCACCTCAGATTCCCTGCCTCAGATTCCCTGCCTCAGATTCCCGCCTCAGATTCCCCGCCTCAGATTCCCCGCCTCAGATTCCCCGCCTCAGATTCCCTGCCTCAGATTCCCAGCCTCAGATTCCCTGCCTCAGATTCCCTTCATCTGATTCCCTTCATCTGATTCCTTGCCTCTGATTCCCTGCCTCTGATTTCCTGCCTCTGATTCCCCACCTCTGATTCCCCGCCTCAGATTCCCTGCCTCAGATTCCCTGCCTCAGATTCCCTGCCTCTGATTCCCTGCCTCAGATTCCCTGCCTCAGATGCCCTGCCTCAGATTCCCTGCCTCTGATTGCCTGCCTCTGATTCCCTGCCTGTGATTCCCTGCCTCTTATTGCCTGCCTCTGATTCCCTGCCTCTGATTCCCTGCCTCTGATTCCCTGCCTCTGATTCCGCACCTCTGATTCCACGCCTCTCTTTCCTTGTCTCTGATTCCCCGCCTCTGATTCCCTGCCTCTGATACCCTGCCTCTCTTTGCCTGACTCTATTTCCGTGCCTCTTTCTCTGCATCTAGTTTCCCACATCTCATTTGCCCCCTCTGATAACACGCCTCTGATTCCATGCCACTGATTCACTGCCTCAGATTCCCTGCCTCAGATACCCCGACTCAGATTTACCACCTCAGATTCCCCACCTCAGATTCCCTGCCTCAGATTCCCTGCCTCAGATTCCCTGCCTCAGATTCCCTGCCTCAGATTCCCTGCCTCAGATTCCCTGCCTCCGATTCCCCGCCTCTGATTCCCCACCTCTGATTCCCCGCCTCTGATACCCAGCCTCTGAATCCCCGCCTCTGAATCCCCGCCTCTGATTCCCCGCCTCTGTTTCCCCGCCTCTGATTCCCCGCCTCTAATTCCCCGCCTCTGATTCCACGCCTCTAATTCCCCGCCTCTGATTCCAGGTCTCTTATTCCCCGCCTCTGATTCCCCACCTCTGATTGCCTGCCACTGATTGCCCGCCTCTGATTCCCCGCCTCTGATTCCCCGCCTCTGATTCCCCACCACTGTCTATATACCTCTCTTTCGCCTCAGCTTTTTCCCCTACACTCTTTCCGTGCCTCTCTTTCCCTCCCTCAATTTCAACAACTCTGTTTGATCTGTTCTGTGTACCTCATTTTCAACACACAAGTTCCAACCACTATGTTTCACCCATCACTTTCCCCGCCTCTATTTTTCCGCCTATGTTTACACGCCTCTGTTTATTCACCTGTTTCACCGCCTCTGATTCCCCGCCTCTGATTCCCCACCTCTGTCTCGATGCCTCTCTTTCGCCTCCACTCTTTCCCCTCCACTCTTTCCGTGCCTGTCTTTCCCTCCCTCAATTTCAACAACACTGTTTGATCTGTTTTGTGTACCTCATTTTAAACACACAAGTTCCAACCACTATGTTTTGCCCGCCTCTTTCCCCGCCTCTATTTATCCACCTATGTTTAACTGCCTCTGTTTACCCGCCTGTTTCCCCGCCTCTGATTCCCCACCTTTCATTCCCCGCCTCTCTTTCCCTGCCTCTATTTCCGCGCCTCTTTCTCTGCCTCTCTTTCCCCACATCTCTTTTCCTCCCGCTGATTCCCCGCCTCTGATTCCCAGCCTCTGATTCCCTGCCTCTGATTCCCCGCCTCTGATTCCCTGCCTCAGATTCCCTGCCTCAGATTCCCTGCCTCAGATTCCCTGCTTCTGATTCCCCGCCTCTGATTCCCCGCCTCTTATTCCCTGCCTCTGATTCCCCGCCTCTGATTCCCCGCCTCTGATTCCCTGCCTCAGATTCCCCGGCTCTGATTCCCTGCATCAGATTCCCTGCCTCAGATTCCCTGCCTCTGATTCCCCGCCTCTGATTCCCTGCCTCTGGTTCCCCGCCTCTGATTCCCTGCCTCAGATTCCCTGCCTCAGATTCCCTGCCTCAGATTCCCCACCTCTGATTCCCCGCCTTTGATTCCCCGCCTCTTATTCCCCACCTCTGATTCCCCGCCTCTGATTCCCCGCCTCTGATTCCCTGCCTCTGTTTCCCCGCCTCTGATTCCCCGCCTCTGATTCCCCGCCTCAGATTCCCCGACTCTGATTCCCTGGCTGAGATTCCCTGCCTCAGATACCCCGCCTCAGATACCCCGCCTCAGATTCCCCGCCTCTGATTCCCTGCCTCTGATTCCCTGCCTCTAAATCCCTGCCTCTGATTCCCTGCCTCTGATACCCTGCCTCTCTTTGCCTGCCTCTATTTCGGTGCCTCTTTCTCTGCATCTAGTTTCCCACATCTCATTTGCCCCCTCTGATAACCCGCCTCTGATTCCATGCCTCTGATTCCCCGCCTCTGATTCCCCGCCTCTGATTCCCTGCCTCTGATTCCCCGCCTCTGATTCCCTGCCTCAGATTCCCTGCCTCAGATTCCCTGCCTCAGATTCCCTGCCTCTGATTCCCCGCCTCTGATTCCCCGCCTCTTATTCCCCGCCTCTGATTCCCCGCCTCTGATTCCCCGCCTCTGATTCCCTGCCTCTGTTTCCCCGCCTCTGATTCCCCGCCTCTGATTCCCCGCATCAGATTTCCCGGCTCTAATTCCCTGCCTGAGATTCCCTGCCTGAGATTCCCCGCCTCAGATTCCCTGCCTCAGCTTCCCCGCCTCAGATTCCCCGCCTCATATTCCCCGCTTCAGATTCCCCATCTCAGATTCCCCGCCTCAGATTCCCCGCCTCAGATTCCCCGCCTCAGATTCCCTGCCTCAGATTCCCTGCCTCTGATTGCCTTCCTCTGATTCCCTGCCTCTGATTCCCTGCCTCTGATTCCCTGCCTCTGATTCCCTGCCTCTGATTCCCTGCCTCTAATTCCCTGCCTCTGATTCCGCACCTCTGATTCCACGCCTCTCTTTCCGTGTCTCTGATTCCCCGCCCCTGATTCCCTGCCTCTGATACCCTGCCTCTCTTTGCCTGCCTCTATTTCCGTGCCACTTTCTCTGCATCTAGTTTCCCACATCTCATTTGCCCCCTCTGATAACCCGCCTCTGATTCCATGCCTCTGATTCCCCGCCTCTGATTCCCCGCCTCATATTCCCCGCCTCAGATTCCCCATCTCAGATTCCCCGCCTCAGATTCCCCGCCTCAGATTCCCCGCCTCAGATTCCCTGCCTCAGATTCCCTGCCTCTGATTGCCTTCCTCTGATTCCCTGCCTCTGATTCCCTGCCTCTGATTCCCTGCCTCTGATTCCCTGCCTCTGATTCCCTGCCTCTAATTCCCTGCCTGAGATTCCCTGCCTGAGATTCCCCGCCTCAGATTCCCTGCCTCAGCTTCCCCGCCTCAGATTCCCCGCCTCATATTCCCCGCCTCAGATTCCCCATCTCAGATTCCCCGCCTCAGATTCCCCGCCTCAGATTCCCCGCCTCAGATTCCCTGCCTCAGATTCCCTGCCTCTGATTGCCTTCCTCTGATTCACTGCCTCTGATTCCCTGCCTCTGATTCCCTGCCTCTGATTCCCTGCCTCTGATTCCCTGCCTCTAATTCCCTGCCTCTGATTCCGCACCTCTGATTCCACGCCTCTCTTTCCGTGTCTCTGATTCCCCGCCTCTGATTCCCTGCCTCTGATACCCTGCCTCTCTTTGCCTGCCTCTATTTCCGTGCCTCTTTCTCTGCATCTAGTTTCCCACATCTCATTTGCCCCCTCTGATAACCCGCCTCTGATTCCATGCCTCTGATTCCCCGCCTCTGATTCCCCGCCTCTGATTCCCCGCCTCTGATTCCCTGCCTCAGATTCCCTGCCTCAGATTCCTTGCCTCAGATTCCCTGCCTCTCATTCCCCGCCTCTGATTCCCCACCTCTTATTCCCCGCCTCTGATTCCCCGCCTCTGATTCCCCGCCTCTGATTCCCTGCCTCTGTTTCCCCGCCTCTGATTCCCCGCGTCTGATTCCCCGCCTCAGATTCCCCGGCTCTGATTCCCTGCCTGAGTTTCCATGCCTCAGAATCCCCGCCTCAGATTCCCTGCCTCAGATTCCCCGCCTCAGATTCCCCGCCTCAGATTCCCCGCCTCAGATTCCCTGCCTCAGATTCCCCGCCTCAGATTCCCCGCCTCAGATTCCCCGCCTCAGATTCCCCGCCTCAGATTCCCTGCCTCAGATTCCCTGCCTCAGATTCCCTGCCTCAGATTCCCTTCATCTGATTCCCTTCATCTGATTCCCTGCCTCTGATTCCCTGCCTCTGATTTCCTGCCTCTGATTCCCCACCTCTGATTCCCCGCCTCAGATTCCCTGCCTCAGATTCCCTGCCTCAGATTCCCTGCCTCTGATTCCCTGCCTCAGATTCCCTGACTCAGATTCCCTGCCACAGATTCCCTGCCTCTGATTGCCTGCCTCTGATTCCCTGCCTGTGATTCCCTGCCTCTTATTGCCTGCCTCTGATTCCCTGCCTCTGATTCCCAGCCTCTGATTCCCTGCCTCTGATTCTGCACCTCTGATTCCACGCCTCTCTTTCCTTGTCTCTGATTCCCCGCCTCTGATTCCCTGCCTCTGATACCCTGCCTCTCTTTGCCTGCCTCTATTTCCGTGCCTCTTTCTCTGCATCTAGTTTCCCACATCTCATTTGCCCCCTCTGATAACACGCCTCTGATTCCATGCCTCTGATTCACTGCCTCAGATTCCCTGCCTCAGATACCCCGACTCAGATTTACCACCTCAGATTCCCCGCCTCAGATTCCCTGCCTCAGATTCCCTGCCTCAGATTCCCTGCCTCAGATTCCCTGCCTCAGATTCCCTGCCTCAGATTCCCTGCCTCCGATTACCCGCCTCTGATTCCCCGCCTCTGATTCCCCGCCTCTGATACCCAGCCTCTGAATCCCCGCCTCTGAATCCCTGCCTCTGATTCCCCGCCTCTGTTTCCCCGCCTCTTATTCCTCGCCTCTAATTCCCCGCCTCTGATTCCACGCCTCTAATTCCCCGCCTCTGATTCCAGGCCTCTTATTCCCCGCCTCTGATTCCAGGTCTCTTATTCCCCGCCTCTGATTCCCCACCTCTGATTGCCTTCCACTGATTGCCCGCCTCTGATTCCCCGCCTCTGATTCCCCGCCTCTGATTCCCCACCACTGTCTATATGCCTCTCTTTCGCCTCAGCTTTTTCCCCTACACTCTTTCCGTGCCTCTCTTTCCCTCCCTCAATTTCAACAACTCTGTTTGATCTGTTCTGTGTACCTCATTTTCAACACACAAGTTCCAACCACTATGTTTCACCCATTACTTTCCCCGCCTCTATTTTTCCGCCTATGTTTACACGCCTCTGTTTATTCACCTGTTTCACCGCCTCTGATTCCCCGCCTCTGATTCCCCACCTCTGTCTCGACGCCTCTCTTTCGCCTCCACTCTTTCCCCTCCACTCTTTCCGTGCCTGTCTTTCCCTCCCTCAATTTCAACAACACTGTTTGATCTGTTTTGTGTACCTCATTTTAAACACACAAGTTCCAACCACTATGTTTTGCCCGCCTCTTTCCCCGCCTCTATTTATCCACCTATGTTTAACTGCCTCTGTTTACCCACCTGATTCCCCGCCTCTGATTCCCCACCTTTCATTCCCCGCCTCTCTTTCCCTGCCTCTATTTCCGCGCCTCTTTCTCTGCCTCTCTTTCCCCACATCTCTTTTCCTCCCGCTGATTCCCCGCCTCTGATTCCCCGCCTCTGATTCCCTGCCTCTGATTCCCCGCCTCTGATTCCCTGCCTCAGATTCCCTGCCTCAGATTCCCTGCCTCAGATTCCCTGCTTCTGATTCCCCGCCACTGATTCCCCGCCTCTTATTCCCCGCCTCTGATTCCCCGCCTCTGATTCCCCGCTTCTGATTCCCTGCCTCAGATTCCCCGGCTCTGATTCCCTGCATCAGATTCCCTGCCTCAGATTCCCTGCCTCTGATTCCCCGCCTCTGATTCCCTGCCTCTGATTCCCCGCCTCTGATTCCCTGCCTCAGATTCCCTGCCTCAGATTCCCTGCCTCAGATTCCCCGCCTCTGATTCCCCGCCTTTGATTCCCCGCCTCTTATTCCCCACCTCTGATTACCCGCCTCTGATTCCCCGCCTCTGATTCCCTGCCTCTGTTTCCCCGCCTCTGATTCCCCGCCTCTGATTCCCCGCCTCAGATTCCCCGACTCTGATTCCCCGGCTGAGATTCCCTGCCTCAGATACCCCGCCTCAGATACCCCGCCTCAGATTCCCCGCCTCTGATTCCCTGCCTCTAAATCCCTGCCTCTGATTCCCTGCCTCTGATACCCTGCCTCTCTTTGCCTGCCTCTATTTCGATGCCTCTTTCTCTGCATCTAGTTTCCTACATCTCATTTGCCCCCTCTGATAACCCGCCTCTGATTCCATGCCTCTGATTCCCCACCTCTGATTCCCCGCCTCTGATTCCCTGCCTCTGATTCCCCGCCTCTGATTCACTGCCTCAGATTCCCTGCCTCAGATTCCCTGCCTCAGATTCCCTGCCTCAGATTCCCTGCCTCTGATTCCCCGCCTCTGATTCCCCGCCTCTTATTCCCCGCCTCTGATTCCCCGCCTCTGATTCCCCGCCTCTGATTCCCTGCCTCTGTTTCCCCGCCTCTGATTCCCCGCCTCTGATTCCCCACATCAGATTTCCCGGCTCTAATTCCCTGCCTGAGATTCCCTGCCTGAGATTCCCCGCCTCAGATTCCCTGCCTCAGATTCCCCGCCTCAGATTCCCCGCCTCATATTCCCCGCCTCAGATTCCCCATCTCAGATTCCCCGCCTCAGATTCCCCGCCTCACATTCCCCGCCTCAGATTCCCTGCCTCAGATTCCCTGCCTCTGATTGCCTTCCTCTGATTCCCTGCCTCTGATTCCCTGCCTCTGATTCCCTGCCTCTGATTCCCTGCCTCTGATTCCCTGCCTCTAATTCCCTGCCTCTGATTCCGCACCTCTGATTCCACGCCTCTCTTTCCGTGTCTCTGATTCCCCGCCTCTGATTCCCTGCCTCTGATACCCTGACTCTCTTTGCCTGCCTCTATTTCCGTGCCTCTTTCTCTGCATCTAGTTTCCCACATCTCATTTGCCCCCTCTGATAACCCACCTCTGATTCCATGCCTCTGATTCCCCGCCTCAGATTCCCCGCCTCTGATTCCCCGCCTCTGATTCCCTGCCTCAGATTCCCTGCCTCAGATTCCTTTCCTCAGATTCCCTGCCTCTGATTCCCCGCCTCTGATTCCCCACCTCTTATTCCCCGCCTCTGATTCCCCGCCTCTGATTCCCCGCCTCTGATTCCCTGCCTCTGTTTCCCCGCCTCTGATTCCCCGGCTCTGATTCCCTGCCTGAGATTCCATGCCTCAGAATCCCCGCCTCAGATTCCCTGCCTCAGATTCCCTGCCTCAGATTCCCGCCTCAGATTCCCCGCCTCAGATTCCCCGCCTCAGATTCCCCGCCTCAGATTCCCTGCCTCAGATTCCCAGCCTCAGATTCCCTGCCTCAGATTCCCTTCATCTGATTCCCTTCATCTGATTCCCTGCCTCTGATTCCCTGCCTCTGATTTCCTGCCTCTGATTCCCCACCTCTGATTCCCCGCCTCAGATTCCCTGCCTCAGATTCCCTGCCTCAGATTCCCTGCCTCTGATTCCCTGCCTCAGATTCCCTGCCTCAGATTCCCTGCCTCAGATTCCCTGCCTCTGATTGCCTGCCTCTGATTCCCTGCCTGTGATTCCCTGCCTCTTATTGCCTGCCTCTGATTCCCTGCCTCTGATTCCCTGCCTCTGATACCCGGCCTCTGATTCCGCACCTCTGATTCCACGCCTCTCTTTCCTTGTCTCTGATTCCCCGCCTCTGATTCCCTGCCTCTGATACCCTGCCTCTCTTTGCCTGACTCTATTTCCGTGCCTCTTTCTCTGCATCTAGTTTCCCACATCTCATTTGCCTCCTCTGATAACACGCCTCTGATTCCATGCCACTGATTCACTGCCTTAGATTCCCTGCCTCAGATACCCCGACTCAGATTTACCACCTCAGATTCCCCGCCTCAGATTCCCTGCCTCAGATTCCCTGCCTCAGATTCCCTGCCTCAGATTCCCTGCCTCAGATTCCCTGCCTCAGATTCCCTGCCTCCGATTCCCCGCCTCTGATTCCCCTCCTCTGATTCCCCGCCTCTGATACCCAGCCTCTGAATCCCCGCCTCTGAATCCCCGCCTCTGATTCCCCGCCTCTGTTTCCCCGCCTCTGATTCCCCGCCTCTAATTCCCCGCCTCTGATTCCACGCCTCTAATTCCCCGCCTCTGATTCCAGGTCTCTTATTCCCCGCCTCTGATTCCCCACCTCTGATTGCCTGCCACTGATTGCCCGCCTCTGATTCCCCGCCTCTGATTCCCCGCCTCTGATTCCCCACCACTGTCTATATACCTCTCTTTCGCCTCAGCTTTTTCCTCTACACTCTTTCCGTGCCTCTCTTTCCCTCCCTCAATTTCAACAACTCTGTTTGATCTGTTCTGTGTACCTCATTTTCAACACACAAGTTCCAACCACTATGTTTCACCCATCACTTTCCCCGCCTCTATTTTTCCGCCTATGTTTACACGCCTCTGTTTATTCACCTGTTTCACCGCCTCTGATTCCCCGCCTCTGATTCCCCACCTCTGTCTCGATGCCTCTCTTTTGCCTCCACTCTTTCCCCTCCACTCTTTCCGTGCCTGTCTTTCCCTCCCTCAATTTCAACAACACTGTTTGATCTGTTTTGTGTACCTCATTTTAAACACACAAGTTCCAACCACTATGTTTTGCCCGCCTCTTTCCCCGCCTCTATTTATCCACCTATGTTTAACTGCCTCTGTTTACCCGCCTGTTTCCCCGCCTCTGATTCCCCACCTTTCATACCCCGCCTCTCTTTCCCTGCCTCTATTTCCGCGCCTCTTTCTCTGCCTCTCTTTCCCCACATCTCTTTTCCTCCCGCTGATTCCCCGCCTCTGATTCCCAGCCTCTGATTCCCTGCCTCTGATTCCCCGCCTCTGATTCCCTGCCTCAGATTCCCTGCCTCAGATTCCCTGCTTCTGATTCCCCGCCTCTGATTCCCCGCCTCTTATTCCCTGCCTCTGATTCCCCGCCTCTGATTCCCCGCCTCTGATTCCCTGCCTCAGAATCCCCGGCTCTGATTCCCTGCATCAGATTCCCTGCCTCAGATTCCCTGCCTCTGATTCCCCGCCTCTGATTCCCTGCCTCTGGTTCCCCGCCTCTGATTCCCTGCCTCAGATTCCCTGCCTCAGATTCCCTGCCTCAGATTCCCCACCTCTGATTACCCGCCTTTGATTCCCCGCCTCTTATTCCCCACCTCTGATTCCCCGCCTCTGATTCCCCGCCTCTGATTCCCTGCCTCTGTTTCCCCGCCTCTGATTCCCCGCCTCTGATTCCCCGCCTCAGATTCCCCGACTCTGATTCCCTGGCTGAGATTCCCTGCCTCAGATACCCCGCCTCAGATACTCCGCCTCAGATTCCCCGCCTCTGATTCCCTGCCTCTGATTCCCTGCCTCTAAATCCCTGCCTCTGATTCCCTGCCTCTGATACCCTGCCTCTCTTTGCCTGCCTCTATTTCGGTGCCTCTTTCTCTGCATCTAGTTTCCCACATCTCATTTGCCCCCTCTGATAACCCGCCTCTGATTCCATGCCTCTGATTCCCCACCTCTGATTCCCCGCCTCTGATTCCCTGCCTCTGATTCCCCGCCTCTGATTCCCTGCCTCAGATTCCCTGCCTCAGATTCCCTGCCTCAGATTCCCTGCCTCAGATTCCCTGCCTCTGATTCCCCGCCTCTGATTCCCCGCCTCTTATTCCCCGCCTCTGATTCCCCGCCTCTGATTCCCCGCCTCTGATTCCCTGCCTCTGTTTCCCCGCCTCTGATTCCCCGCCTCTGATTCCCCGCATCAGATTTCCCGGCTCTAATTCCCTGCCTGAGATTACTTGCCTGAGATTCCCCGCCTCAGATTCTCTGCCTCAGATTCCCCGCCTCAGATTCCCCGCGTCATATTCCCCGCCTCAGATTCCCCATCTCAGATTCCCCGCCTCAGATTCCCCGCCTCAGATTCCCCGCCTCAGATTCCCTGCCTCAGATTCCCTGCCTCTGATTGCCTTCCTCTGATTCCCTGCCTCTGATTCCCTGCCTCTGATTCCCTGCCTCTGATTCCCTGCCTCTGATTCCCTGCCCCTAATTCCCTGCCTCTGATTCCGCACCTCTGATTCCACGCCTCTCTTTCCGTGTCTCTGATTCCCCGCCTCTGATTCCCTGCCTCTGATACCCTGCCTCTCTTTGGCTGCCTCTATTTCCGTGCCTCTTTCTCTGCATCTAGTTTCCCACATCTCATTTGCCCCCTCTGATAACACGCCTCTGATTCCATGCCTCTGATTCCCCGCCTCTGATTCCCCGCCTCTGATTCCCCGCCTCTGATTCCCTGCCTCAGATTCCCTGCCTCAGATTCCTTGCCTCAGATTCCCTGCCTCTGATTCCCCGCCTCAGATTCCCCACCTCTTATTCCCCGCCTCTGATTCCCCGCCTCTGATTCCCCGCCTCTGATGCCCTGCCTCTGTTTTCCCGCCTAAGATTCCCTGCCTCAGATTCCCTGCCTCAGATTCCCTGCCTCAGATTCCCTTCATCTGATTCCCTTCATCTGATTCCCTGCCTCTGATTTCCTGCCTCTGATTTCCTGCCTCTGATTCCCCACCTCTGATTCCCCGCCTCAGATTCCCTGCCTCAGATTCCCTGCCTCAGATTCCCTGCCTCTGATTCCCTGCCTCAGATTCCCTGCCTCAGATTCCCTGCCTCAGATTCCCTGCCTCTGATTGCCTGCCTCTGATTCCCTGCCTCTGATTCCCTGCCTCTTATTGCCTGCCTCTGATTCCCTGCCTCTGATTCCCTGCCTCTGATTCCCTGCCTCTGATTCCGCACCTCTGATTCCACGCCTCTCTTTCCTTGTCTCTGATTCCCCGCCTCTGATTCCCTGCCTCTGATACCCTGCCTCTCTTTGCCAGCCTCTATTTCCGTGCCTCTTTCTCTGCATCTAGATTCCCACATCTCATTTGCCCCCTCTGATAACACGCCTCTGAATCCATGCCTCTGATTCACTGCCTCAGATTCCCTGCCTCAGATACACCGACTCAGATTTACCACCTCAGATTCCCCGCCTCAGATTCCCTGCCTCAGATTCCCTGCCTCAGATTCCCTGCCTCAGATTCCCTGCCTCAGATTCCCTGCCTCAGATTCCCTGCCTCCGATTCCCCGCCTCTGATTCCCCGCCTCTGATTCCACGCCTCTGATACCCACCCTCTGAATCCCCGCCTCTGAATCCCCGCCTCTGATTCCCCGCCTCTGTTTCCCCGCCTCTGGTTCCCCGCCTCTAATTCCCCGCCTCTGATTCCACTCCTCTAATTCCCCGCCTCTGATTCCAGGCCTCTTATTCCCCGCCTCTGATTCCCCACCTCTTATTGCCTGCCACTGATTGCCCGCCTCTGATTCCCCGCCTCTGATTCCCCGCCTCTGATTCCCCACCACTGTTTATATGCCTCTCTTTCGCCTCAGCTTTTTCCCCTACACTCTTTCCGCGCCTCTCTTTCCCTCCCTCAATTTCAACAACTCTGTTTGATCTGTTCTGTGTACCTCATTTTCAACACACAAGTTCCAACCACTATGTTTCACCCATCACTTTCCCTGCCTCTATTTTTCCGCCTATGTTTACCCGCCTCTGTTTATTCACCTGTTTCACCGCCTCTGATTCCCCGCCTCTGATTCCCCACCTCTGTCTCGACGCCTCTCTTTCGCCTCCACTCTTTCCCCTCCACTCTTTCCGTGCCTGTCTTTCCCTCCCTCAATTTCAACAACACTGTTTGATCTGTTTTGTGTACCTCATATTAAACACACAAGTTCCAACCACTATGTTTTGCCCGCCTCTTTCCCCACCTCTATTTATCCACCTATGTTTAACTGCCTCTGTTTACCCGCCTGTTTCCCCGCCTCTGATTCCCCATCTTTCATTCCCCGCCTCTATTTCCCTGCCTCTATTTCCGCGCCTCTTTCTCTGCCACTCTTTCCCCACATCACTTTTACTCCCGCTGATTCCCCGCCTCTGATTCCCCGCCTCTGATTCCCTGCCTCTGATTCCCCGCCTCTGATTCCCTGCCTCAGATTCCCTGACTCAGATTCCCTGCCTCAGATTCCCTGCTTCTGATTCCCCGCCTCTGATTCCCCGCCTCTTATTCCCCACCTCTGATTCCCCGCCTCTGATTCCCCGCCTCTGATTCCCTGCCTCAGATTCCGCGGCTCTGATTCCCTGCATCAGATTCCCTGCCTCAGATTCCCTGCCTCTGATTCCCCGCCTCTGATTCCCTGCCTCTGATTCCCCGCCTCTGATTCCCTGCCTCAGATTCCCTGCCTCAGATTCCCTGCCTCAGATTCCCCGCCTCTGATTCCCTGCCTTTGATTCCCCGCCTCTTATTCCCCGCCTCTGATTCCCCGCCTCAGATTCCCCGCCTCAGATTCCCCGCCTCAGATGCCCCGCCTCAGATTCCCCGCCTCAGATTCACCGCCTCAGATTCCCCGCCTCAGATTCCCCGCCTCAGATTCCCCGCCTCAGATTCCCCGCCTCCGATTCCCCGCCTCAGATTCCCCGCCTCAGATTCCCCGCCTCAGATTCCCCGCCTCAGATTCCCTGCCTCAGATTCCCTGCCTCCGATTGCCTGCCTCTGATTCCCTGCCTCTGATTCCCTGCCTCTGATTCCCTGCCTCTGATTCCCTGCCTCTGATTCCCTGCCTCTGATTCCCTGCCTCTGATTCCGCGCCTCTGATTCCACGCCTCTCTTTCCGTATCTCTGATTCCCCGCCTCTGATTCCCTGCCTCTGATACCCTGCCTCTCTTTGCCTGCCTCTATTTCGGTGCCTCTTTCTCTGCATCTAGTTTCCCACATCTCATTTGCCCCCTCTGATAACCCGCCTCTGATTCCATGCCTCTGATTCCCCGCCTTTGATTCCCCGCCTCTGATTCCCTGCCTTTGATTCCCTGCCTCTAATGCCCTGCCTCAGATCCCCTGCCTCAGATTCCCTGCCTCAGATTCCCTGCCTCAGATTCCCTGCCTTTGATTCCCCGCCTCTGATTCCCCGCCTCTTATTCCCCGCCTCTGATTCCCTGCCTCTGTTTCCCCGCCTCTGATTTCCCGCCTCTGATTCCCCGCCTCAGATTTCCCAGCTCTGATTCCCTGCCTGAGATTCCCTGCCTGAGATTCCCCGCCTCAGATTCCCTGCCTCAGATTCCCAGCCTCAGATTCCCTTCATCTGATTCCCTTCATCTGATTCCCTGCCTCAGATTCCCTGCCTCAGATTCCCTGCCTCTGATTGCCTTCCTCTGATTCCCTGCCTCTGATTCCCTGCCTCTGATACCCTGCCTCTCTTTGCCTGCCTCTATTTCCGTGCCTCTTTCTCTGCATCTAGTTTCCCACATCTCATTTGCCCCCTCTGATAACACGCCTCTGATTCCATGCCTCTGATTCACTGCCTCAGATTCCCTGCCTCAGATACCCCGACTCAGATTTACCACCTCAGATTCCCCGCCTCAGATTCCCTGCCTCAGATTCCCTGCCTCAGATTCCCTGCCTCAGATTCCCTGCCTCAGATTCCCTGCCTCAGATTCCCTGCCTCCGATTACCCGCCTCTGATTCCCCGCCTCTGATTCCCCGCCTCTGATACCCAGCCTCTGAATCCCCGCCTCTGAATCCCTGCCTCTGATTCCCCGCCTCTGTTTCCCCGCCTCTTATTCCTCGCCTCTAATTCCCCGCCTCTGATTCCACGCCTCTAATTCCCCGCCTCTGATTCCAGGCCTCTTATTCCCCGCCTCTGATTCCAGGTCTCTTATTCCCCGCCTCTGATTCCCCACCTCTGATTGCCTTCCACTGATTGCCCGCCTCTGATTCCCCGCCTCTGATTCCCCGCCTCTGATTCCCCACCACTGTCTATATGCCTCTCTTTCGCCTCAGCTTTTTCCCCTACACTCTTTCCGTGCCTCTCTTTCCCTCCCTCAATTTCAACAACTCTGTTTGATCTGTTCTGTGTACCTCATTTTCAACACACAAGTTCCAACCACTATGTTTCACCCATTACTTTCCCCGCCTCTATTTTTCCGCCTATGTTTACACGCCTCTGTTTATTCACCTGTTTCACCGCCTCTGATTCCCCGCCTCTGATTCCCCACCTCTGTCTCGACGCCTCTCTTTCGCCTCCACTCTTTCCCCTCCACTCTTTCCGTGCCTGTCTTTCCCTCCCTCAATTTCAACAACACTGTTTGATCTGTTTTGTGTACCTCATTTTAAACACACAAGTTCCAACCACTATGTTTTGCCCGCCTCTTTCCCCGCCTCTATTTATCCACCTATGTTTAACTGCCTCTGTTTACCCACCTGATTCCCCGCCTCTGATTCCCCACCTTTCATTCCCCGCCTCTCTTTCCCTGCCTCTATTTCCGCGCCTCTTTCTCTGCCTCTCTTTCCCCACATCTCTTTTCCTCCCGCTGATTCCCCGCCTCTGATTCCCCGCCTCTGATTCCCTGCCTCTGATTCCCCGCCTCTGATTCCCTGCCTCAGATTCCCTGCCTCAGATTCCCTGCCTCAGATTCCCTGCTTCTGATTCCCCGCCACTGATTCCCCGCCTCTTATTCCCCGCCTCTGATTCCCCGCCTCTGATTCCCCGCTTCTGATTCCCTGCCTCAGATTCCCCGGCTCTGATTCCCTGCATCAGATTCCCTGCCTCAGATTCCCTGCCTCTGATTCCCCGCCTCTGATTCCCTGCCTCTGATTCCCCGCCTCTGATTCCCTGCCTCAGATTCCCTGCCTCAGATTCCCTGCCTCAGATTCCCCGCCTCTGATTCCCCGCCTTTGATTCCCCGCCTCTTATTCCCCACCTCTGATTACCCGCCTCTGATTCCCCGCCTCTGATTCCCTGCCTCTGTTTCCCCGCCTCTGATTCCCCGCCTCTGATTCCCCGCCTCAGATTCCCCGACTCTGATTCCCCGGCTGAGATTCCCTGCCTCAGATACCCCGCCTCAGATACCCCGCCTCAGATTCCCCGCCTCTGATTCCCTGCCTCTAAATCCCTGCCTCTGATTCCCTGCCTCTGATACCCTGCCTCTCTTTGCCTGCCTCTATTTCGATGCCTCTTTCTCTGCATCTAGTTTCCTACATCTCATTTGCCCCCTCTGATAACCCGCCTCTGATTCCATGCCTCTGATTCCCCACCTCTGATTCCCCGCCTCTGATTCCCTGCCTCTGATTCCCCGCCTCTGATTCACTGCCTCAGATTCCCTGCCTCAGATTCCCTGCCTCAGATTCCCTGCCTCAGATTCCCTGCCTCTGATTCCCCGCCTCTGATTCCCCGCCTCTTATTCCCCGCCTCTGATTCCCCGCCTCTGATTCCCCGCCTCTGATTCCCTGCCTCTGTTTCCCCGCCTCTGATTCCCCGCCTCTGATTCCCCACATCAGATTTCCCGGCTCTAATTCCCTGCCTGAGATTCCCTGCCTGAGATTCCCCGCCTCAGATTCCCTGCCTCAGATTCCCCGCCTCAGATTCCCCGCCTCATATTCCCCGCCTCAGATTCCCCATCTCAGATTCCCCGCCTCAGATTCCCCGCCTCACATTCCCCGCCTCAGATTCCCTGCCTCAGATTCCCTGCCTCTGATTGCCTTCCTCTGATTCCCTGCCTCTGATTCCCTGCCTCTGATTCCCTGCCTCTGATTCCCTGCCTCTGATTCCCTGCCTCTAATTCCCTGCCTCTGATTCCGCACCTCTGATTCCACGCCTCTCTTTCCGTGTCTCTGATTCCCCGCCTCTGATTCCCTGCCTCTGATACCCTGACTCTCTTTGCCTGCCTCTATTTTCGTGCCTCTTTCTCTGCATCTAGTTTCCCACATCTCATTTGCCCCCTCTGATAACCCACCTCTGATTCCATGCCTCTGATTCCCCGCCTCAGATTCCCCGCCTCTGATTCCCCGCCTCTGATTCCCTGCCTCAGATTCCCTGCCTCAGATTCCTTTCCTCAGATTCCCTGCCTCTGATTCCCCGCCTCTGATTCCCCACCTCTTATTCCCCGCCTCTGATTCCCCGCCTCTGATTCCCCGCCTCTGATTCCCTGCCTCTGTTTCCCCGCCTCTGATTCCCCGGCTCTGATTCCCTGCCTGAGATTCCATGCCTCAGAATCCCCGCCTCAGATTCCCTGCCTCAGATTCCCTGCCTCAGATTCCCGCCTCAGATTCCCCGCCTCAGATTCCCCGCCTCAGATTCCCCGCCTCAGATTCCCTGCCTCAGATTCCCAGCCTCAGATTCCCTGCCTCAGATTCCCTTCATCTGATTCCCTTCATCTGATTCCCTGCCTCTGATTCCCTGCCTCTGATTTCCTGCCTCTGATTCCCCACCTCTGATTCCCCGCCTCAGATTCCCTGCCTCAGATTCCCTGCCTCAGATTCCCTGCCTCTGATTCCCTGCCTCAGATTCCCTGCCTCAGATTCCCTGCCTCAGATTCCCTGCCTCTGATTGCCTGCCTCTGATTCCCTGCCTGTGATTCCCTGCCTCTTATTGCCTGCCTCTGATTCCCTGCCTCTGATTCCCTGCCTCTGATACCCGGCCTCTGATTCCGCACCTCTGATTCCACGCCTCTCTTTCCTTGTCTCTGATTCCCCGCCTCTGATTCCCTGCCTCTGATACCCTGCCTCTCTTTGCCTGACTCTATTTCCGTGCCTCTTTCTCTGCATCTAGTTTCCCACATCTCATTTGCCTCCTCTGATAACACGCCTCTGATTCCATGCCACTGATTCACTGCCTTAGATTCCCTGCCTCAGATACCCCGACTCAGATTTACCACCTCAGATTCCCCGCCTCAGATTCCCTGCCTCAGATTCCCTGCCTCAGATTCCCTGCCTCAGATTCCCTGCCTCAGATTCCCTGCCTCAGATTCCCTGCCTCCGATTCCCCGCCTCTGATTCCCCTCCTCTGATTCCCCGCCTCTGATACCCAGCCTCTGAATCCCCGCCTCTGAATCCCCGCCTCTGATTCCCCGCCTCTGTTTCCCCGCCTCTGATTCCCCGCCTCTAATTCCCCGCCTCTGATTCCACGCCTCTAATTCCCCGCCTCTGATTCCAGGTCTCTTATTCCCCGCCTCTGATTCCCCACCTCTGATTGCCTGCCACTGATTGCCCGCCTCTGATTCCCCGCCTCTGATTCCCCGCCTCTGATTCCCCACCACTGTCTATATACCTCTCTTTCGCCTCAGCTTTTTCCTCTACACTCTTTCCGTGCCTCTCTTTCCCTCCCTCAATTTCAACAACTCTGTTTGATCTGTTCTGTGTACCTCATTTTCAACACACAAGTTCCAACCACTATGTTTCACCCATCACTTTCCCCGCCTCTATTTTTCCGCCTATGTTTACACGCCTCTGTTTATTCACCTGTTTCACCGCCTCTGATTCCCCGCCTCTGATTCCCCACCTCTGTCTCGATGCCTCTCTTTTGCCTCCACTCTTTCCCCTCCACTCTTTCCGTGCCTGTCTTTCCCTCCCTCAATTTCAACAACACTGTTTGATCTGTTTTGTGTACCTCATTTTAAACACACAAGTTCCAACCACTATGTTTTGCCCGCCTCTTTCCCCGCCTCTATTTATCCACCTATGTTTAACTGCCTCTGTTTACCCGCCTGTTTCCCCGCCTCTGATTCCCCACCTTTCATACCCCGCCTCTCTTTCCCTGCCTCTATTTCCGCGCCTCTTTCTCTGCCTCTCTTTCCCCACATCTCTTTTCCTCCCGCTGATTCCCCGCCTCTGATTCCCAGCCTCTGATTCCCTGCCTCTGATTCCCCGCCTCTGATTCCCTGCCTCAGATTCCCTGCCTCAGATTCCCTGCCTCAGATTCCCTGCTTCTGATTCCCCGCCTCTGATTCCCCGCCTCTTATTCCCTGCCTCTGATTCCCCGCCTCTGATTCCCCGCCTCTGATTCCCTGCCTCAGATTCCCCGGCTCTGATTCCCTGCATCAGATTCCCTGCCTCAGATTCCCTGCCTCTGATTCCCCGCCTCTGATTCCCTGCCTCTGGTTCCCCGCCTCTGATTCCCTGCCTCAGATTCCCTGCCTCAGATTCCCTGCCTCAGATTCCCCACCTCTGATTACCCGCCTTTGATTCCCCGCCTCTTATTCCCCACCTCTGATTCCCCGCCTCTGATTCCCCGCCTCTGATTCCCTGCCTCTGTTTCCCCGCCTCTGATTCCCCGCCTCTGATTCCCCGCCTCAGATTCCCCGACTCTGATTTCCTGGCTGAGATTCCCTGCCTCAGATACCCCGCCTCAGATACTCCGCCTCAGATTCCCCGCCTCTGATTCCCTGCCTCTGATTCCCTGCCTCTAAATCCCTGCCTCTGATTCCCTGCCTCTGATACCCTGCCTCTCTTTGCCTGCCTCTATTTCGGTGCCTCTTTCTCTGCATCTAGTTTCCCACATCTCATTTGCCCCCTCTGATAACCCGCCTCTGATTCCATGCCTCTGATTCCCCACCTCTGATTCCCCGCCTCTGATTCCCTGCCTCTGATTCCCCGCCTCTGATTCCCTGCCTCAGATTCCCTGCCTCAGATTCCCTGCCTCAGATTCCCTGCCTCAGATTCCCTGCCTCTGATTCCCCGCCTCTGATTCCCCGCCTCTTATTCCCCGCCTCTGATTCCCCGCCTCTGATTCCCCGCCTCTGATTCCCTGCCTCTGTTTCCCCGCCTCTGATTCCCCGCCTCTGATTCCCCGCATCAGATTTCCCGGCTCTAATTCCCTGCCTGAGATTCCTTGCCTGAGATTCCCCGCCTCAGATTCTCTGCCTCAGATTCCCTGCCTCAGATTCCCCGCGTCATATTCCCCGCCTCAGATTCCCCATCTCAGATTCCCCGCCTCAGATTCCCCGCCTCAGATTCCCCGCCTCAGATTCCCTGCCTCAGATTCCCTGCCTCTGATTGCCTTCCTCTGATTCCCTGCCTCTGATTCCCTGCCTCTGATTCCCTGCCTCTGATTCCCTGCCTCTGATTCCCTGCCCCTAATTCCCTGCCTCTGATTCCGCACCTCTGATTCCACGCCTCTCTTTCCGTGTCTCTGATTCCCCGCCTCTGATTCCCTGCCTCTGATACCCTGCCTCTCTTTGGCTGCCTCTATTTCCGTGCCTCTTTCTCTGCATCTAGTTTCCCACATCTCATTTGCCCCCTCTGATAACACGCCTCTGATTCCATGCCTCTGATTCCCCGCCTCTGATTCCCCGCCTCTGATTCCCCGCCTCTGATTCCCTGCCTCAGATTCCCTGCCTCAGATTCCTTGCCTCAGATTCCCTGCCTCTGATTCCCCGCCTCAGATTCCCCACCTCTTATTCCCCGCCTCTGATTCCCCGCCTCTGATTCCCCGCCTCTGATGCCCTGCCTCTGTTTTCCCGCCTAAGATTCCCTGCCTCAGATTCCCTGCCTCAGATTCCCTGCCTCAGATTCCCTTCATCTGATTCCCTTCATCTGATTCCCTGCCTCTGATTTCCTGCCTCTGATTTCCTGCCTCTGATTCCCCACCTCTGATTCCCCGCCTCAGATTCCCTGCCTCAGATTCCCTGCCTCAGATTCCCTGCCTCTGATTCCCTGCCTCAGATTCCCTGCCTCAGATTCCCTGCCTCAGATTCCCTGCCTCTGATTGCCTGCCTCTGATTCCCTGCCTCTGATTCCCTGCCTCTTATTGCCTGCCTCTGATTCCCTGCCTCTGATTCCCTGCCTCTGATTCCCTGCCTCTGATTCCGCACCTCTGATTCCACGCCTCTCTTTCCTTGTCTCTGATTCCCCGCCTCTGATTCCCTGCCTCAGATTCCGCGGCTCTGATTCCCTGCATCAGATTCCCTGCCTCAGATTCCCTGCCTCTGATTCCCCGCCTCTGATTCCCTGCCTCTGATTCCCCGCCTCTGATTCCCTGCCTCAGATTCCCTGCCTCCGATTCCCCGCCTCTGATTCCCCGCCTCTGATTCCACGCCTCTGATACCCACCCTCTGAATCCCCGCCTCTGAATCCCCGCCTCTGATTCCCCGCCTCTGTTTCCCCGCCTCTGGTTCCCCGCCTCTAATTCCCCGCCTCTGATTCCACTCCTCTAATTCCCCGCCTCTGATTCCAGGCCTCTTATTCCCCGCCTCTGATTCCCCACCTCTTATTGCCTGCCACTGATTGCCCGCCTCTGATTCCCCGCCTCTGATTCCCCGCCTCTGATTCCCCACCACTGTTTATATGCCTCTCTTTCGCCTCAGCTTTTTCCCCTACACTCTTTCCGCGCCTCTCTTTCCCTCCCTCAATTTCAACAACTCTGTTTGATCTGTTATGTGTACCTCATTTTCAACACACAAGTTCCAACCACTATGTTTCACCCATCACTTTCCCTGCCTCTATTTTTCCGCCTATGTTTACCCGCCTCTGTTTATTCACCTGTTTCACCGCCTCTGATTCCCCGCCTCTGATTCCCCACCTCTGTCTCGACGCCTCTCTTTCGCCTCCACTCTTTCCCCTCCACTCTTTCCGTGCCTGTCTTTCCCTCCCTCAATTTCAACAACACTGTTTGATCTGTTTTGTGTACCTCATATTAAACACACAAGTTCCAACCACTATGTTTTGCCCGCCTCTTTCCCCACCTCTATTTATCCACCTATGTTTAACTGCCTCTGTTTACCCGCCTGTTTCCCCGCCTCTGATTCCCCATCTTTCATTCCCCGCCTCTATTTCCCTGCCTCTATTTCCGCGCCTCTTTCTCTGCCACTCTTTCCCCACATCACTTTTACTCCCGCTGATTCCCCGCCTCTGATTCCCCGCCTCTGATTCCCTGCCTCTGATTCCCCGCCTCTGATTCCCTGCCTCAGATTCCCTGACTCAGATTCCCTGCCTCAGATTCCCTGCTTCTGATTCCCCGCCTCTGATTCCCCGCCTCTTATTCCCCACCTCTGATTCCCCGCCTCTGATTCCCCGCCTCTGATTCCCTGCCTCAGATTCCGCGGCTCTGATTCCCTGCATCAGATTCCCTGCCTCAGATTCCCTGCCTCTGATTCCCCGCCTCTGATTCCCTGCCTCTGATTCCCCGCCTCTGATTCCCTGCCTCAGATTCCCTGCCTCAGATTCCCTGCCTCAGATTCCCCGCCTCTGATTCCCTGCCTTTGATTCCCCGCCTCTTATTCCCCGCCTCTGATTCCCCGCCTCAGATTCCCCGCCTCAGATTCCCCGCCTCAGATGCCCCGCCTCAGATTCCCCGCCTCAGATTCACCGCCTCAGATTCCCCGCCTCAGATTCCCCGCCTCAGATTCCCCGCCTCAGATTCCCCGCCTCCGATTCCCCGCCTCAGATTCCCCGCCTCAGATTCCCCGCCTCAGATTCCCCGCCTCAGATTCCCTGCCTCAGATTCCCTGCCTCCGATTGCCTGCCTCTGATTCCCTGCCTCTGATTCCCTGCCTCTGATTCCCTGCCTCTGATTCCCTGCCTCTGATTCCCTGCCTCTGATTCCCTGCCTCTGATTCCGCGCCTCTGATTCCACGCCTCTCTTTCCGTATCTCTGATTCCCCGCCTCTGATTCCCTGCCTCTGATACCCTGCCTCTCTTTGCCTGCCTCTATTTCGGTGCCTCTTTCTCTGCATCTAGTTTCCCACATCTCATTTGCCCCCTCTGATAACCCGCCTCTGATTCCATGCCTCTGATTCCCCGCCTTTGATTCCCCGCCTCTGATTCCCTGCCTTTGATTCCCTGCCTCTAATGCCCTGCCTCAGATCCCCTGCCTCAGATTCCCTGCCTCAGATTCCCTGCCTCAGATTCCCTGCCTTTGATTCCCCGCCTCTGATTCCCCGCCTCTTATTCCCCGCCTCTGATTCCCTGCCTCTGTTTCCCCGCCTCTGATTTCCCGCCTCTGATTCCCCGCCTCAGATTTCCCGGCTCTGATTCCCTGCCTGAGATTCCCTGCCTGAGATTCCCCGCCTCAGATTCCCTGCCTCAGATTCCCAGCCTCAGATTCCCTTCATCTGATTCCCTTCATCTGATTCCCTGCCTCAGATTCCCTGCCTCAGATTCCCTGCCTCTGATTGCCTTCCTCTGATTCCCTGCCTCTGATTCCCTCCCTCTGATTCCCTGCCTCTGATTCCCTGCCTCTGATTCCCTGCCTCTGATTCCCCGCCTCTGATTCCCCACCTCTGTCTGTATGTCTCTCTTTCTCCTCCGCTTTTTCCCCTACACTCTTTCCGCGCCTCTCTTTCCCTCCCTCAATTTGAACAACTCTGTTTGATCTGTTCTGTGTACCTCATTTTCAACACACAAGTTCCAACCACTATGTTTCACCCATCACTTTCCCCGCCTCTATTTTTCCGCCTATGTTTACCCGCCTCTGTTTACCCACCTGTTCCACTGCCTCTGATTCCCCGCCTCTGATTCCCCACCTCTGTCTCGACGCCTCTCTGTCGCCTCCACTCTTTCCCCTCCACTCTCTCCGTGCCTGTCTTTCCCTCCCTCAATTTCAACAACACTGTTTGATCTGTTTTGTGTACCTCATTTTCAACACACAAGTTCCAACCACTATGTTTCAGCCATCACTTTCCCCGCCTCTATTTATCCACCTATGTTTACCTGCCTCTGTTTACCCACCTGTTTCCCCGCCTCTGATTCCCCACATTTCATTCCCCGCCTCTCTTTCCCTGCCTCTATTTCTGCACCTCTTTCTCTGCCTCTCTTTCCCCACATCTCTTTTCCTCCCGCTGATTCCCCGCCTCTGATTCCCCGCCTCTGATTCCCTGCCTCAGATTCCCTGCCTCAGATTCCCTGCCTCAGATTCCCTGCCTCTGATTCCCCGCCTCTGATTCCCCTCCTCTTATTCCCCGCCTCGGATTCCCCGCCTCTGATTCCCCGCCTCTGATTCCCTGCCTCAGATTCCCCGGCTCTGATTCCCTGCATCAGATTCCCTGCCTCAGATTCCCTGCCTCTGATTCCCCGCCTCTGATTCCCTGCCTCTGATTCCCCGCCTCTGATTCCCTGCCTCAGATTCCCTGCCTCAGATTCCCTGCCTCAGATTCCCTGCCTCTGATTCCCCGCCTTTGATTCCCCGCCTCTTATTCCCCGCCTCTGATTCCCCGCCTCTGATTCCCCGCCTCTGATTCCCTGCCTCTGTTTCCCCGCCTCTGATTCCCCGCCTCTGATTCCCCGCCTTAGATTCCCCGGCTCTGATTCCCCGCCTGAGATTCCCTGCCTCAGATACCCCGCCTCAGATTCCCCGCCTCAGATTCCCCGCCTCAGATTCCCCGCCTCAGATTCCCCGCCTCAGATTCCCCGCCTCAGATTCCCCGCCTCAGATTCCCCGCCTCAGATTCCCCGCCTCAGATTCCCCGCCTCAGATTCCCCGCCTCAGATTCCCCGCCTCAGATTCCCCGCCTCAGATTCCCCGCCTCAGATTCCCCGCCTCAGATTCCCCGCCTCAGATTCCCTGCCTCAGATTCCCCGCCTCAGATTCCCTGCCTCAGATTCCCCGGCTCAGATTCCCCACCTCAGATTCCCCGCCTCAGATTCCCCGCCTCAGATTCCCAGCCTCAGATTCCCCGCCTCAGATTCTCCGCCTCAGATTCCCCGCCTCAGATTCCCTGCCTCAGATTCCCTGCCTCAGATTCCCTGCCTCAGCTTCCCTTCATCTGATTCCCTTCATCTGATTCCCTGCCTCTGATTCCCTGCCTCTTATTCCCTGCCTCTGATTCCCCGCCTCTGATTCCCTGCCTCTGATTCCCCGCCTCTGATTCCCTGCCTCAGATTCCCTGCCTCAGATTCCCTGCCTCAGATTCCCTGCCTCTGATTCCCCGCCTCTGATTCCCCGCCTCTTATTCCCCGCCTCTGATTCCCCGCCTCTGATTCCCCGTGTCTGATTCCCTGCCTCAGATTCCTCGGCTCTGATTCCCTGCATCAGATTCCCTGCCTCAGATTCCCTGCCTCTGATTCCCCGCCTCTGATTCCCTGCTTCTGATTCCCCGCCTCTGATTCCTGCCTCAGATTCCCTGCCTCAGATTCCCTGCCTCAGATTCCCTGCCTCAGATTCCCTGCCTCTGATTCCCTGCCTCAGATTCCCTGCCTCTGATTCCCTGCCTCTGATTCCCTGCCTCTGATTCCCTGCCTCTGATTCCGCAACTCTGATTCCACGCCTCTCTTTCCTTGTCTCTGATTCCCCGCCTCTGATTCCCTGCCTCTGATACCCTGCCTCACTTTGCCTGCCTCTATTTCCGTGCCTCTTTCTCTGCATCTAGTTTCCCACATCTCATTTGCCCCCTCTGATAACCCGCCTCTGATTCCATGCCTCTGATTCACTGCCTCAGATTCCGTGCCTCAGATTCCCCGACTCAGATTTACCGCCTCAGATTCCCCGCCTCAGATTCCCTGCCTCAGATTCCATGCCTCAGATTCCCTGCCTCAGATTCCCTGCCTCAGATTCCCTGCCTCCGATTCCCCGCCTCTGATTCCCCGCCTCTGATTCCCCGCCTCTGATTCCCAGCCTCTGAATCCCCGCCTCTGAATCCTCGCCTCTGATTCCCCGCCTCTGTTTCCCCGCCTCTGATTCCCCGCCTCTGATTCCCCTCCTCTGATTCCACGCCTCTGATTCCCCACCTCTGATTCCAGGCCTCTTATTCCCCACCTCTGATTCCCCACCTCTGATTGCCTGCCACTGATTGCCCGCCTCTGATTCCCCGCCTCTGATTCCCCGCCTCTGATTCCCCACCTCTGTCTGTATGCCTCTCTTTCGCCTCCGCTTTTTCCCCTACACTCTTTCCGCGCCTCTCTTTCCCTCCCTCAATTTCAACAACTCTGTTTGATCTGTTCTGTGTACCTCATTTTCAACACACAAGTTCCAACCACTATGTTTCACCCATCACTTTCCCCGCCTCTATTTTTCCACCTATGTTTACCCGCCTCTGTTTACCCACCTGTTTCACCGCCTCTGAATCCCCGCCTCTGATTCCCCACCTCTGTCTCGACGCCTCTCTTTCGCCTCCACTCTTTCCACTCCACTCTTTCCTTGCCTGTCTTTCCCTCCCTCAATTTCAACAACACTGTTTGATCTGTTTTGTGTACCTGATTTTAAACACACAAGATCCAACCACTATGTTTTGCCCGCCTCTTTCCCCGCCTCTATTTATCCACCTGTTTACCTGCCTCTGTTTACCCGCCTGTTTCCCCACCTCTGATTCCCCACCTTTCATTCCCCGCCTCTCTTTCCCTGCCTCTATTTCCGCGCCTCTTTCTCTGCCTCTCTTTCCCCACAACGCTTTTCCTCCCGCTGATTCCCCGCCTTTGATTCCCCGCCTCTGATTCCCTGCCTCTGATTCCCCGCCTCTGATTCCCTGCCTCAGATTCCCTGCCTCAGATTCCCTGCCTCAGATTCCCTGCCTCTGATTCCCCGCCTCTGATTCCCCGCCTCTTATTCCCCGCCTCTGATTCCCCGCCTCTGATTCCCCGTGTCTGATTCACTGCCTCAGATTCCCCGGCTCTGATTCCCTGCATCAGATTCCCTGCCTCAGATTCCCTGCCTCTGATTCCCTGCCTCTGATTCCCTGCCTCTGATTCCCCGCCTCTGATTCCTGCCTCAGATTCCCTGCCTCAGATTCCCTGCCTCAGATTCACTGCTTCTGATTCCCCGCCTTTGATTCCCCGCAACTTAATCCCCGCCTCTGAATCCCAGCCTCTCAATCCCCGCCTCTGATTACCTGCCTCTGTTTCCCCGCCTCTGATTCCCAGCCTCTGATTCCCCACCTCAGATTCCCAGCCTCAGATTCCCTGCCTCAGATTCCCCGCCTGAGATTCCCCGCCTCAGATTCCCCGCCTCAGATTCCCCGCCTCAGATTCCACGCCTCAGATTCCCTTCATCTGATTCCCTTCATCTGATTCCCTGCCTCTGATTTCCTGCCTCTGATTTCCTGCCTCTGATTCCCCACCTCTGATTCCCCGCCTCAGATTCCCTGCCTCAGATTCCCTGCCTCAGATTCCCTGCCTCTGATTCCCTGCCTCAGATTCCCTGCCTCAGATTCCCAGCCTCAGATTCCCTGCCTCTGATTGCCTGCCTCTGATTCACTGCCTCTGATTCCCTGCCTCTTATTGCCTGCCTCTGATTCCCTGCCTCTGATTCCCTGCCTCTGATTCCCTGCCTCTGATTCCGCACCTCTGATTCCACGCCTCTCTTTCCTTGTCTCTGATTCCCCGCCTCTGATTCCCTGCCTCTGATACCCTGCCTCTCTTTGCCTGCCTCTATTTCCGTGCCTCATTCTCTGCATCTAGATTCCCACATCTCATTTGCCCCCTCTGATAACACGCCTCTGATTCCATGCCTCTGATTCACTGCCTCAGATTCCCTGCCTCAGATACACCGACTCAGATTTACCACCTCAGATTCCCCGCCTCAGATTCCCTGCCTCAGATTCCCTGCCTCAGATTCCCTGCCTCAGATTCCCTGCCTCAGATTCCCTGCCTCAGATTCCCTGCCTCCGATTCCCCGCCTCTGATTCCCCGCCTCTGATTCCACGCCTCTGATAACCAGCCTCTGAATCCCCACCTCTGAATCCCCGCCTCTGATTCCCCGCCTCTGTTTCCCCGCCTCTGGTTCCCCGCCTCTAAATCCCCGCCTCTGATTCCACTCCTCTAATTCCCCGCCTCTGATTCCAGGCCTCTTATTCCCCGCCTCTGATTCCCCACCTCTGATTGCCTGCCACTGATTGCCCGCCTCTGATTCCCCGCCTCTGATTCCCCGCCTCTGATTCCCCACCATTGTTTATATGCCTCTCTTTCGCCTCAGCTTTTTCCCCTACACGCTTTCCGCGCCTCTCTTTCCCTCCCTCAATTTCAACAACTCTGTTTGATCTGTTCTGTGTACCTCATTTTCAACACACAAGTTCCAACCACTATGTTTCACCCATCACTTTCCCCGCCTCTATTTTTCCGCCTATGTTTACCCGCCTCTGTTTATTCACCTGTTTCACCGCCTCTGATTCCCCGCCTCTGATTCCCCACCTCTGTCTCGACGCCTCTCTTTCGCCTCCACTCTTTCCCCTCCACTCTTTCCGTGCCTGTCTTTCCCTCCCTCAATTTCAACAACACTGTTTGATCTGTTTTGTGTACCTGATTTTAAACACACAAGTTCCAACCAATATGTTTTGCCCGCCTCTTTCCCCGCCTCTATTTATCCACCTATGTTTAACTGCCTCTGTTTACCCGCCTGTTTCCCCGCCTCTGATTCCCCATTTTCATTCCCCGCCTCTATTTCCCTGCCTCTATTTCCGCGCCTCTTTCTCTGCCACTCTTTCCCCACATCTCTTTTCCTCCCGCTGATTCCCCGCCTCTGATTCCCCGCCTCTGATTCCCTGCCTCTGATTCCCCGCCTCTGATTCCCTGCCTCAGATTCCCTGCCTCAGATTCCCTGCCTCAGATTCCCTGCTTCTGATTCCCCGCCTCTGATTCCCCGCCTCTTATTCCCCACCTCTGATTCCCCGCCTCTGATTCCCCGCCTCTGATTCCCTGCCTCAGATTCCCCGGCTCTGATTCCCGGCATCAGATTCCCTGCCTCAGATTCCCTGCCTCTGATTCCCCGCCTCTGATTCCCTGCCTCTGATTCCCCGCCTCTGATTCCCTGCCTCAGATTCCCTGCCTCAGATTCCCTGCCTCAGATTCCCCGCCTCTGATTCCCTGCCTTTGATTCCCCGCCTCTTATTCCCCGCCTCTGATTCCCCGCCTCTGATTCCCCGCCTCTGATTCCCTGCCTCTGATTCCCCGCCTCTGATTCCCCGCCTCAGATTCCCCGACTCTGATTCCCTGGCTGAGATTCCCTGCCTCAGATACCCCACCTCAGATACCCCGCCTCAGATTCCCCGCCTCAGATTCCCCGCCTCAGATTCCCCGCCTCAGATTCCCCGCCTCAGATTCACCGCCTCAGATTCCCCGCCTCAGATTCCCCGCCTCAGATTCCCCGCCTCAGATTCCCCGCCTCAGATTCCCCGCCTCAGATTCCCCGCCTCAGATTCCCTGCCTCAGATTCCCTGCCTCTGATTGCCTGCCTCTGATTCCCTGCCTCTGATTCCCTGCCTCTGATTCCCTGCCTCTGATTCCCTGCCTCTGATTCCCTGCCTCTGATTCCCTGCCTCTGATTCCGCGCCTCTGATTCCACGCCTCTCTTTCCGTATCTCTGATTCCCCGCCTCTGATTCCCTGCCTCTGATACCCTGCCTCTCTTTGCCTGCCTCTATTTCGATGCCTCTTTCTCTGCATCTAGTTTCCCACAACTCATTTGCCCCCTCTGATAACCCGCCTCTGATTCCATGCCTCTGATTCCCCGCCTTTGATTCCCCGCCTCTGATTCCCTGCCTTTGATTCCCTGCCTCTAATGCCCTGCCTCAGATCCCCTGCCTCAGATTCCCTGCCTCAGATTCCCTGCCTCAGATTCCCTGCCTCAGATTCCCTGCCTCTGATTGCCTGCCTCTGATTCCCTGCCTCTGATTCCCTGCCTCTGATTCCCTGCCTCTGATTCCCTGCCTCTGATTCCCTGCCTCTGATTCCGCGCCTCTGATTCCACGCCTCTCTTTCCTTGTCTCTGATTCCCCGCCTCTGAATCCGTGCCTCTGATACACTGCCTCTCTTTGCCTGCCTCTATTTCCGTGCCTCTTTCTCTGCATCTAGTTTCCCACATCTCATTTTCCCCCTCTGATAACCCGCCTCTGATTCCATGCCTCTGATTCACTGCCTCAGATTCCCTGCCTCAGATTCCCCGCCTCAGATTCCCTGCCTCTGATTGCGTGCCTCTGATTCCCTGCCTCTGATTCCCTGCCTCTGATTCCCCGCCTCTGATTCCCCGCCACTGTTTCCCCTCCTCAGATTCCCTGCCTCAGATTCCCCCCCTCAGATTCCCCGCCTCAGATTCCCCACCTCAGATTCCCCACCTCAGATTCCCCGCCTCAGATTTCCCGCCTCAGATTCCCCGCCTCAGATTCCCCGCCTCAGATTCTCCGCCTCAGATTCCCCACCTCAGATTCCCCGCCTCTGATTGCCTGCCTCTGATTCCCTGCCTCTGAATCCCTGCCTCAGATTCCCCGCCTCTGATTGCCTGCCTCTGATTCCCTGCCTCTGAATCCCTGCCTCTGATTCCCTGCCTCTGATTCCCTGCCTCTGATTCCCTGCCTCTGATTCCCCGCCTCTGATTCCTGCCTCAGATTCCCTGCCTCAGATTCCCTGCCTCAGATTCACTGCTTCTGATTCCCCGCCTTTGATTCCCCGCCTCTTAATCCCCGCCTCTGAATCCCAGCCTCTCAATCCCCGCCTCTGATTACCTGCCTCTGTTTCCCCGCCTCTGATTCCCAGCCTCTGATTCCCCACCTCAGATTCCCAGCCTCAGATTCCCTGCCTCAGATTCCCCGCCTGAGATTCCCCGCCTCAGATTCCCCGCCTCAGATTCCCCGCCTCAGATTCCACGCCTCAGATTCCCTTCATCTGATTCCCTTCATCTGATTCCCTGCCTCTGATATCCTGCCTCTGATTTCCTGCCTCTGATTCCCCACCTCTGATTCCCCGCCTCAGATTCCCTGCCTCAGATTCCCTGCCTCAGATTCCCTGCCTCTGATTCCCTGCCTCAGATTCCCTGCCTCAGATTCCCAGCCTCAGATTCCCTGCCTCTGATTGCCTGCCTCTGATTCCCTGCCTCTGATTCCCTGCCTCTTATTGCCTGCCTCTGATTCCCTGCCTCTGATTCCCTGCCTCTGATTCCCTGCCTCTGATTCCGCACCTCTGATTCCACGCCTCTCTTTCCTTGTCTCTGATTCCCCGCCTCTGATTCCCTGCCTCTGATACCCTGCCTCTCTTTGCCTGCCTCTATTTCCGTGCCTCATTCTCTGCATCTAGATTCCCACATCTCATTTGCCCCCTCTGATAACACGCCTCTGATTCCATGCCTCTGATTCACTGCCTCAGATTCCCTGCCTCAGATACACCGACTCAGATTTACCACCTCAGATTCCCCGCCTCAGATTCCCTGCCTCAGATTCCCTGCCTCAGATTCCCTGCCTCAGATTCCCTGCCTCAGATTCCCTGCCTCAGATTCCCTGCCTCCGATTCCCCGCCTCTGATTCCCCGCCTCTGATTCCACGCCTCTGATACCCAGCCTCTGAATCCCCACCTCTGAATCCCCGCCTCTGATTCCCCGCCTCTGTTTCCCCGCCTCTGGTTCCCCGCCTCTAAATCCCCGCCTCTGATTCCACTCCTCTAATTCCCCGCCTCTGATTCCAGGCCTCTTATTCCCCGCCTCTGATTCCCCACCTCTGATTGCCTGCCACTGATTGCCCGCCTCTGATTCCCTGCATCAGATTCCCTGCCTCTGATTCCCCGCCTCTGATTCCCTGCCTCTGATTCCCCGCCTCTGATTCCCCGCCTCTGATTCCCTGCCTCAGATTCCCCGGCTCTGATTCCCTGCATCAGATTCCCTGCCTCAGATTCCCTGCCTCTGATTCCCCGCCTCTGATTCCCTGCCTCTGATTCCCCGCCTCTGATTCCCTGCCTCAGATTCCCTGCCTCAGATTCCCTGCCTCAGATTCCCCGCCTCTGATTCCCTGCCTTTGATTCCCCGCCTCTTATTCCCCGCCTCTGATTCCCCACCTCTGATTCCCCGCCTCTGATTCCCTGCCTCTGTTTCCCCGCCTCTGATTCCCCGCCTCAGATTCCCCGACTCTGATTCCCTGGCTGAGATTCCCTGCCTCAGATACCCCGCCTCAGATACCCCGCCTCAGATTCCCCGCCTCAGATTCCCCGCCTCAGATTCCCCGCCTCAGATTCCCCGCCTCAGATTCACCGCCTCAGATTCCCCGCCTCAGATTCCCCGCCTCAGATTCCCCGCCTCAGATTCCCCGCCTCAGATTCCCCGCCTCAGATTCCCCGTCTCAGATTCCCTGCCTCAGATTCCCTGCCTCTGATTGCCTGCCTCTGATTCCCTGCCTCTGATTCCCTGCCTCTGATTCCCTGCCTCTGATTCCCTGCCTCTGATTCCCTGCCTCTGATTCCCTGCCTCTGATTCCGCGCCTCTGATTCCACGCCTCTCTTTCCGTATCTCTGATTCCCCGCCTCTGATTCCCTGCCTCTGATACCCTGCCTCTCTTTGCCTGCCTCTATTTCGGTGCCTCTTTCTCTGCATCTAGTTTCCCACAACTCATTTGCCCCCTCTGATAACCCGCCTCTGATTCCATGCCTCTGATTCCCCGCCTTTGATTCCCCGCCTCTGATTCCCTACCTTTGATTCCCTGCCTCTAATGCCCTGCCTCAGATCCCCTGCCTCAGATTCCCTGCCTCAGATTCCCTGCCTCAGATTCCCTGCCTCAGATTCCCTGCCTCTCATTGCCTGCCTCTGATTCCCTGCCTCTGATTCCCTGCCTCTGATTCCCTGCCTCTGATTCCCTGCCTCTGATTCCGCGCCTCTGATTCCACGCCTCTCTTTCCTTGTCTCTGATTCCCCGCCTCTGAATCCGTGCCTCTGATACACTGCCTCTCTTTGCCTGCCTCTATTTCCGTGCCTCTTTCTCTGCATCTAGTTTCCCACATCTCATTTTCCCCCTCTGATAACCCGCCTCTGATTCCATGCCTCTGATTCACTGCCTCAGATTCCCTGCCTCAGATTCCCCGCCTCAGGTTCCCTGCCTCTGATTGCCTGCCTCTGATTCCCTGCCTCTGATTCCCTGCCTCTGATTCCCCGCCTCTGATTCCCCGCCACTGTTTCCCCTCCTCAGATTCCCTGCCTAAGATTCCCCGCCTCAGATTCCCTGCCTCAGATTCCCCACCTCAGATTCCCCACCTCAGATTCCCCGCCTCAGATTTCCCGCCTCAGATTCCCCGCCTCAGATTCCCCGCCTCAGATTCCCCGCCTCAGATTCCCCACCTCAGATTCCCCGCCTCTGATTGCCTGCCTCTGATTCCCTGCCTCTGAATCCCTGCCTCAGATTCCCCGCCTCTGATTGCCTGCCTCTGATTCCCTGCCTCTGAATCCCTGCCTCTGATTCCCTGCCTCTGATTCCCTGCCTCTGATTCCCCACCTCTGATTCCAGGCCTCTTATTCCCCACCTCTGATTCCCCACCTCTGATTGCCTGCCACTGATTGCCCGCCTCTGATTCCCCGCCTCTGATTCCCCGCCTCTGATTCCCCACCTCTGTCTGTATGCCTCTCTTTCGCCTCCGCTTTTTCCCCTACACTCTTTCCGCGCCTCTCTTTCCCTCCCTCAATTTCAACAACTCTGTTTGATCTGTTCTGTGTACCTCATTTTCAACACACAAGTTCCAACCACTATGTTTCACCCATCACTTTCCCCGCCTCTATTTTTCCACCTATGTTTACCCGCCTCTGTTTACCCACCTGTTTCACCGCCTCTGAATCCCCGCCTCTGATTCCCCACCTCTGTCTCGACGCCTCTCTTTCGCCTCCACTCTTTCCACTCCACTCTTTCCTTGCCTGTCTTTCCCTCCCTCAATTTCAACAACACTGTTTGATCTGTTTTGTGTACCTGATTTTAAACACACAAGATCCAACCACTATGTTTTGCCCGCCTCTTTCCCCGCCTCTATTTATCCACCTGTTTACCTGCCTCTGTTTACCCGCCTGTTTCCCCACCTCTGATTCCCCACCTTTCATTCCCCGCCTCTCTTTCCCTGCCTCTATTTCCGCGCCTCTTTCTCTGCCTCTCTTTCCCCACAACGCTTTTCCTCCCGCTGATTCCCCGCCTTTGATTCCCCGCCTCTGATTCCCTGCCTCTGATTCCCCGCCTCTGATTCCCTGCCTCAGATTCCCTGCCTCAGATTCCCTGCCTCAGATTCCCTGCCTCTGATTCCCCGCCTCTGATTCCCCGCCTCTTATTCCCCGCCTCTGATTCCCCGCCTCTGATTCCCCGTGTCTGATTCACTGCCTCAGATTCCCCGGCTCTGATTCCCTGCATCAGATTCCCTGCCTCAGATTCCCTGCCTCTGATTCCCTGCCTCTGATTCCCTGCCTCTGATTCCCCGCCTCTGATTCCTGCCTCAGATTCCCTGCCTCAGATTCCCTGCCTCAGATTCACTGCTTCTGATTCCCCGCCTTTGATTCCCCGCAACTTAATCCCCGCCTCTGAATCCCAGCCTCTCAATCCCCGCCTCTGATTACCTGCCTCTGTTTCCCCGCCTCTGATTCCCAGCCTCTGATTCCCCACCTCAGATTCCCAGCCTCAGATTCCCTGCCTCAGATTCCCCGCCTGAGATTCCCCGCCTCAGATTCCCCGCCTCAGATTCCCCGCCTCAGATTCCACGCCTCAGATTCCCTTCATCTGATTCCCTTCATCTGATTCCCTGCCTCTGATTTCCTGCCTCTGATTTCCTGCCTCTGATTCCCCACCTCTGATTCCCCGCCTCAGATTCCCTGCCTCAGATTCCCTGCCTCAGATTCCCTGCCTCTGATTCCCTGCCTCAGATTCCCTGCCTCAGATTCCCAGCCTCAGATTCCCTGCCTCTGATTGCCTGCCTCTGATTCACTGCCTCTGATTCCCTGCCTCTTATTGCCTGCCTCTGATTCCCTGCCTCTGATTCCCTGCCTCTGATTCCCTGCCTCTGATTCCGCACCTCTGATTCCACGCCTCTCTTTCCTTGTCTCTGATTCCCCGCCTCTGATTCCCTGCCTCTGATACACTGCCTCTCTTTGCCTGCCTCTATTTCCGTGCCTCATTCTCTGCATCTAGATTCCCACATCTCATTTGCCCCCTCTGATAACACGCCTCTGATTCCATGCCTCTGATTCACTGCCTCAGATTCCCTGCCTCAGATACACCGACTCAGATTTACCACCTCAGATTCCCCGCCTCAGATTCCCTGCCTCAGATTCCCTGCCTCAGATTCCCCGCCTCAGATTCCCCGCCTCAGATTCCCCGCCTCAGATTCCCTGCCTCAGATTCCCTGCCTCTGATTGCCTGCCTCTGATTCCCTGCCTCTGATTCCCTGCCTCTGATTCCCTGCCTCTGATTCCCTGCCTCTGATTCCCTGCCTCTGATTCCCTGCCTCTGATTCCGCGCCTCTGATTCCACGCCTCTCTTTCCGTATCTCTGATTCCCCGCCTCTGATTCCCTGCCTCTGATACCCTGCCTCTCTTTGCCTGCCTCTATTTCGGTGCCTCTTTCTCTGCATCTAGTTTCCCACAACTCATTTGCCCCCTCTGATAACCCGCCTCTGATTCCATGCCTCTGATTCCCCGCCTTTGATTCCCCGCCTCTGATTCCCTACCTTTGATTCCCTGCCTCTAATGCCCTGCCTCAGATCCCCTGCCTCAGATTCCCTGCCTCAGATTCCCTGCCTCAGATTCCCTGCCTCAGATTCCCTGCCTCTCATTGCCTGCCTCTGATTCCCTGCCTCTGATTCCCTGCCTCTGATTCCCTGCCTCTGATTCCCTGCCTCTGATTCCCTGCCTCTGATTCCGCGCCTCTGATTCCACGCCTCTCTTTCCTTGTCTCTGATTCCCCGCCTCTGAATCCGTGCCTCTGATACACTGCCTCTCTTTGCCTGCCTCTATTTCCGTGCCTCTTTCTCTGCATCTAGTTTCCCACATCTCATTTTCCCCCTCTGATAACCCGCCTCTGATTCCATGCCTCTGATTCACTGCCTCAGATTCCCTGCCTCAGATTCCCCGCCTCAGGTTCCCTGCCTCTGATTGCCTGCCTCTGATTCCCTGCCTCTGATTCCCTGCCTCTGATTCCCCGCCTCTGATTCCCCGCCACTGTTTCCCCTCCTCAGATTCCCTGCCTAAGATTCCCCGCCTCAGATTCCCTGCCTCAGATTCCCCACCTCAGATTCCCCACCTCAGATTCCCCGCCTCAGATTTCCCGCCTCAGATTCCCCGCCTCAGATTCCCCGCCTCAGATTCCCCGCCTCAGATTCCCCACCTCAGATTCCCCGCCTCTGATTGCCTGCCTCTGATTCCCTGCCTCTGAATCCCTGCCTCAGATTCCCCGCCTCTGATTGCCTGCCTCTGATTCCCTGCCTCTGAATCCCTGCCTCTGATTCCCTGCCTCTGATTCCCTGCCTCTGATTCCCCACCTCTGATTCCAGGCCTCTTATTCCCCACCTCTGATTCCCCACCTCTGATTGCCTGCCACTGATTGCCCGCCTCTGATTCCCCGCCTCTGATTCCCCGCCTCTGATTCCCCACCTCTGTCTGTATGCCTCTCTTTCGCCTCCGCTTTTTCCCCTACACTCTTTCCGCGCCTCTCTTTCCCTCCCTCAATTTCAACAACTCTGTTTGATCTGTTCTGTGTACCTCATTTTCAACACACAAGTTCCAACCACTATGTTTCACCCATCACTTTCCCCGCCTCTATTTTTCCACCTATGTTTACCCGCCTCTGTTTACCCACCTGTTTCACCGCCTCTGAATCCCCGCCTCTGATTCCCCACCTCTGTCTCGACGCCTCTCTTTCGCCTCCACTCTTTCCACTCCACTCTTTCCTTGCCTGTCTTTCCCTCCCTCAATTTCAACAACACTGTTTGATCTGTTTTGTGTACCTGATTTTAAACACACAAGATCCAACCACTATGTTTTGCCCGCCTCTTTCCCCGCCTCTATTTATCCACCTGTTTACCTGCCTCTGTTTACCCGCCTGTTTCCCCACCTCTGATTCCCCACCTTTCATTCCCCGCCTCTCTTTCCCTGCCTCTATTTCCGCGCCTCTTTCTCTGCCTCTCTTTCCCCACAACGCTTTTCCTCCCGCTGATTCCCCGCCTTTGATTCCCCGCCTCTGATTCCCTGCCTCTGATTCCCCGCCTCTGATTCCCTGCCTCAGATTCCCTGCCTCAGATTCCCTGCCTCAGATTCCCTGCCTCTGATTCCCCGCCTCTGATTCCCCGCCTCTTATTCCCCGCCTCTGATTCCCCGCCTCTGATTCCCCGTGTCTGATTCACTGCCTCAGATTCCCCGGCTCTGATTCCCTGCATCAGATTCCCTGCCTCAGATTCCCTGCCTCTGATTCCCTGCCTCTGATTCCCTGCCTCTGATTCCCCGCCTCTGATTCCTGCCTCAGATTCCCTGCCTCAGATTCCCTGCCTCAGATTCACTGCTTCTGATTCCCCGCCTTTGATTCCCCGCAACTTAATCCCCGCCTCTGAATCCCAGCCTCTCAATCCCCGCCTCTGATTACCTGCCTCTGTTTCCCCGCCTCTGATTCCCAGCCTCTGATTCCCCACCTCAGATTCCCAGCCTCAGATTCCCTGCCTCAGATTCCCCGCCTGAGATTCCCCGCCTCAGATTCCCCGCCTCAGATTCCCCGCCTCAGATTCCACGCCTCAGATTCCCTTCATCTGATTCCCTTCATCTGATTCCCTGCCTCTGATTTCCTGCCTCTGATTTCCTGCCTCTGATTCCCCACCTCTGATTCCCCGCCTCAGATTCCCTGCCTCAGATTCCCTGCCTCAGATTCCCTGCCTCTGATTCCCTGCCTCAGATTCCCTGCCTCAGATTCCCAGCCTCAGATTCCCTGCCTCTGATTGCCTGCCTCTGATTCACTGCCTCTGATTCCCTGCCTCTTATTGCCTGCCTCTGATTCCCTGCCTCTGATTCCCTGCCTCTGATTCCCTGCCTCTGATTCCGCACCTCTGATTCCACGCCTCTCTTTCCTTGTCTCTGATTCCCCGCCTCTGATTCCCTGCCTCTGATACACTGCCTCTCTTTGCCTGCCTCTATTTCCGTGCCTCATTCTCTGCATCTAGATTCCCACATCTCATTTGCCCCCTCTGATAACACGCCTCTGATTCCATGCCTCTGATTCACTGCCTCAGATTCCCTGCCTCAGATACACCGACTCAGATTTACCACCTCAGATTCCCCGCCTCAGATTCCCTGCCTCAGATTCCCTGCCTCAGATTCCCTGCCTCAGATTCCCTGCCTCAGATTCCCTGCCTCAGATTCCCTGCCTCCGATTCCCCGCCTCTGATTCCCCGCCTCTGATTCCACGCCTCTGATAACCAGCCTCTGAATCCCCACCTCTGAATCCCCGCCTCTGATTCCCCGCCTCTGTTTCCCCGCCTCTGGTTCCCCGCCTCTAAATCCCCGCCTCTGATTCCACTCCTCTAATTCCCCGCCTCTGATTCCAGGCCTCTTATTCCCCGCCTCTGATTCCCCACCTCTGATTGCCTGCCACTGATTGCCTGCCTCTGATTCCCTGCCTCTGATTCCCTGCCTCTGATTCCCCGCCTCTGATTCCCCGCCACTGTTTCCCCTCCTCAGATTCCCTGCCTCAGATTCCCCCCCTCAGATTCCCCGCCTCAGATTCCCCACCTCAGATTCCCCACCTCAGATTCCCCGCCTCAGATTTCCCGCCTCAGATTCCCCGCCTCAGATTCCCCGCCTCAGATTCCCCGCCTCAGATTCCCCACCTCAGATTCCCCGCCTCTGATTGCCTGCCTCTGATTCCCTGCCTCTGAATCCCTGCCTCAGATTCCCCGCCTCTGATTGCCTGCCTCTGATTCCCTGCCTCTGAATCCCTGCCTCTGATTCCCTGCCTCTGATTCCCTGCCTCTGATTCCCTGCCTCTGATTCCCCGCCTCTGATTCCTGCCTCAGATTCCCTGCCTCAGATTCCCTGCCTCAGATTCACTGCTTCTGATTCCCCGCCTTTGATTCCCCGCCTCTTAATCCCCGCCTCTGAATCCCAGCCTCTCAATCCCCGCCTCTGATTACCTGCCTCTGTTTCCCCGCCTCTGATTCCCAGCCTCTGATTCCCCACCTCAGATTCCCAGCCTCAGATTCCCTGCCTCAGATTCCCCGCCTGAGATTCCCCGCCTCAGATTCCCCGCCTCAGATTCCCCGCCTCAGATTCCACGCCTCAGATTCCCTTCATCTGATTCCCTTCATCTGATTCCCTGCCTCTGATATCCTGCCTCTGATTTCCTGCCTCTGATTCCCCACCTCTGATTCCCCGCCTCAGATTCCCTGCCTCAGATTCCCTGCCTCAGATTCCCTGCCTCTGATTCCCTGCCTCAGATTCCCTGCCTCAGATTCCCAGCCTCAGATTCCCTGCCTCTGATTGCCTGCCTCTGATTCCCTGCCTCTGATTCCCTGCCTCTCTTTGCCTGCCTCTATTTCCGTGCCTCATTCTCTGCATCTAGATTCCCACATCTCATTTGCCCCCTCTGATAACACGCCTCTGATTCCATGCCTCTGATTCACTGCCTCAGATTCCCTGCCTCAGATACACCGACTCAGATTTACCACCTCAGATTCCCCGCCTCAGATTCCCTGCCTCAGATTCCCTGCCTCAGATTCCCTGCCTCAGATTCCCTGCCTCAGATTCCCTGCCTCAGATTCCCTGCCTCCGATTCCCCGCCTCTGATTCCCCGCCTCTGATTCCACGCCTCTGATACCCAGCCTCTGAATCCCCACCTCTGAATCCCCGCCTCTGATTCCCCGCCTCTGTTTCCCCGCCTCTGGTTCCCCGCCTCTAAATCCCCGCCTCTGATTCCACTCCTCTAATTCCCCGCCTCTGATTCCAGGCCTCTTATTCCCCGCCTCTGATTCCCCACCTCTGATTGCCTGCCACTGATTGCCCGCCTCTGATTCCCTGCATCAGATTCCCTGCCTCTGATTCCCCGCCTCTGATTCCCTGCCTCTGATTCCCCGCCTCTGATTCCCCGCCTCTGATTCCCTGCCTCAGATTCCCCGGCTCTGATTCCCTGCATCAGATTCCCTGCCTCAGATTCCCTGCCTCTGATTCCCCGCCTCTGATTCCCTGCCTCTGATACCCCGCCTCTGATTCCCTGCCTCAGATTCCCTGCCTCAGATTCCCTGCCTCAGATTCCCCGCCTCTGATTCCCTGCCTTTGATTCCCCGCCTCTTATTCCCCGCCTCTGATTCCCCACCTCTGATTCCCCGCCTCTGATTCCCTGCCTCTGTTTCCCCGCCTCTGATTCCCCGCCTCAGATTCCCCGACTCTGATTCCCTGGCTGAGATTCCCTGCCTCAGATACCCCGCCTCAGATACCCCGCCTCAGATTCCCCGCCTCAGATTCCCCGCCTCAGATTCCCCGCCTCAGATTCCCCGCCTCAGATTCACCGCCTCAGATTCCCCGCCTCAGATTCCCCGCCTCAGATTCCCCGCCTCAGATTCCCCGCCTCAGATTCCCCGCCTCAGATTCCCCGCCTCAGATTCCCTGCCTCTGATTCCCTGCCTCTGATTCCCTGCCTCTGATTCCCTGCCTCTGATTCCCCGCCTCTGATTCCTGCCTCAGATTCCCTGCCTCAGATTCCCTGCCTCAGATTCACTGCTTCTGATTCCCCGCCTTTGATTCCCCGCCTCTTAATCCCCGCCTCTGAATCCCAGCCTCTCAATCCCCGCCTCTGATTACCTGCCTCTGTTTCCCCGCCTCTGATTCCCAGCCTCTGATTCCCCACCTCAGATTCCCAGCCTCAGATTCCCTGCCTCAGATTCCCCGCCTGAGATTCCCCGCCTCAGATTCCCCGCCTCAGATTCCCCGCCTCAGATTCCACGCCTCAGATTCCCTTCATCTGATTCCCTTCATCTGATTCCCTGCCTCTGATATCCTGCCTCTGATTTCCTGCCTCTGATTCCCCACCTCTGATTCCCCGCCTCAGATTCCCTGCCTCAGATTCCCTGCCTCAGATTCCCTGCCTCTGATTCCCTGCCTCAGATTCCCTGCCTCAGATTCCCAGCCTCAGATTCCCTGCCTCTGATTGCCTGCCTCTGATTCCCTGCCTCTGATTCCCTGCCTCTTATTGCCTGCCTCTGATTCCCTGCCTCTGATTCCCTGCCTCTGATTCCCTGCCTCTGATTCCGCACCTCTGATTCCACGCCTCTCTTTCCTTGTCTCTGATTCCCCGCCTCTGATTCCCTGCCTCTGATACCCTGCCTCTCTTTGCCTGCCTCTATTTCCGTGCCTCATTCTCTGCATCTAGATTCCCACATCTCATTTGCCCCCTCTGATAACACGCCTCTGATTCCATGCCTCTGATTCACTGCCTCAGATTCCCTGCCTCAGATACACCGACTCAGATTTACCACCTCAGATTCCCCGCCTCAGATTCCCTGCCTCAGATTCCCTGCCTCAGATTCCCTGCCTCAGATTCCCTGCCTCAGATTCCCTGCCTCAGATTCCCTGCCTCCGATTCCCCGCCTCTGATTCCCCGCCTCTGATTCCACGCCTCTGATACCCAGCCTCTGAATCCCCACCTCTGAATCCCCGCCTCTGATTCCCCGCCTCTGTTTCCCCGCCTCTGGTTCCCCGCCTCTAAATCCCCGCCTCTGATTCCACTCCTCTAATTCCCCGCCTCTGATTCCAGGCCTCTTATTCCCCGCCTCTGATTCCCCACCTCTGATTGCCTGCCACTGATTGCCCGCCTCTGATTCCCTGCATCAGATTCCCTGCCTCTGATTCCCCGCCTCTGATTCCCTGCCTCTGATTCCCCGCCTCTGATTCCCCGCCTCTGATTCCCTGCCTCACATTCCCCGGCTCTGATTCCCTGCATCAGATTCCCTGCCTCAGATTCCCTGCCTCTGATTCCCCGCCTCTGATTCCCTGCCTCTGATTCCCCGCCTCTGATTCCCTGCCTCAGATTCCCTGCCTCAGATTCCCTGCCTCAGATTCCCCGCCTCTGATTCCCTGCCTTTGATTCCCCGCCTCTTATTCCCCGCCTCTGATTCCCCACCTCTGATTCCCCGCCTCTGATTCCCTGCCTCTGTTTCCCCGCCTCTGATTCCCCGCCTCAGATTCCCCGACTCTGATTCCCTGGCTGAGATTCCCTGCCTCAGATACCCCGCCTCAGATACCCCGCCTCAGATTCCCCGCCTCAGATTCCCCGCCTCAGATTCCCCGCCTCAGATTCCCCGCCTCAGATTCACCGCCTCAGATTCCCCGCCTCAGATTCCCCGCCTCAGATTCCCCGCCTCAGATTCCCCGCCTCAGATTCCCCGCCTCAGATTCCCCGTCTCAGATTCCCTGCCTCAGATTCCCTGCCTCTGATTGCCTGCCTCTGATTCCCTGCCTCTGATTCCCTGCCTCTGATTCCCTGCCTCTGATTCCCTGCCTCTGATTCCCTGCCTCTGATTCCCTGCCTCTGATTCCGCGCCTCTGATTCCACGCCTCTCTTTCCGTATCTCTGATTCCCCGCCTCTGATTCCCTGCCTCTGATACCCTGCCTCTCTTTGCCTGCCTCTATTTCGGTGCCTCTTTCTCTGCATCTAGTTTCCCACAACTCATTTGCCCCCTCTGATAACCCGCCTCTGATTCCATGCCTCTGATTCCCCGCCTTTGATTCCCCGCCTCTGATTCCCTACCTTTGATTCCCTGCCTCTAATGCCCTGCCTCAGATCCCCTGCCTCAGATTCCCTGCCTCAGATTCCCTGCCTCAGATTCCCTGCCTCAGATTCCCTGCCTCTCATTGCCTGCCTCTGATTCCCTGCCTCTGATTCCCTGCCTCTGATTCCCTGCCTCTGATTCCCTGCCTCTGATTCCCTGCCTCTGATTCCGCGCCTCTGATTCCACGCCTCTCTTTCCTTGTCTCTGATTCCCCGCCTCTGAATCCGTGCCTCTGATACACTGCCTCTCTTTGCCTGCCTCTATTTCCGTGCCTCTTTCTCTGCATCTAGTTTCCCACATCTCATTTTCCCCCTCTGATAACCCGCCTCTGATTCCATGCCTCTGATTCACTGCCTCAGATTCCCTGCCTCAGATTCCCCGCCTCAGGTTCCCTGCCTCTGATTGCCTGCCTCTGATTCCCTGCCTCTGATTCCCTGCCTCTGATTCCCCGCCTCTGATTCCCCGCCACTGTTTCCCCTCCTCAGATTCCCTGCCTAAGATTCCCCGCCTCAGATTCCCTGCCTCAGATTCCCCACCTCAGATTCCCCACCTCAGATTCCCCGCCTCAGATTTCCCGCCTCAGATTCCCCGCCTCAGATTCCCCGCCTCAGATTCCCCGCCTCAGATTCCCCACCTCAGATTCCCCGCCTCTGATTGCCTGCCTCTGATTCCCTGCCTCTGAATCCCTGCCTCAGATTCCCCGCCTCTGATTGCCTGCCTCTGATTCCCTGCCTCTGAATCCCTGCCTCTGATTCCCTGCCTCTGATTCCCTGCCTCTGATTCCCCACCTCTGATTCCAGGCCTCTTATTCCCCACCTCTGATTCCCCACCTCTGATTGCCTGCCACTGATTGCCCGCCTCTGATTCCCCGCCTCTGATTCCCCGCCTCTGATTCCCCACCTCTGTCTGTATGCCTCTCTTTCGCCTCCGCTTTTTCCCCTACACTCTTTCCGCGCCTCTCTTTCCCTCCCTCAATTTCAACAACTCTGTTTGATCTGTTCTGTGTACCTCATTTTCAACACACAAGTTCCAACCACTATGTTTCACCCATCACTTTCCCCGCCTCTATTTTTCCACCTATGTTTACCCGCCTCTGTTTACCCACCTGTTTCACCGCCTCTGAATCCCCGCCTCTGATTCCCCACCTCTGTCTCGACGCCTCTCTTTCGCCTCCACTCTTTCCACTCCACTCTTTCCTTGCCTGTCTTTCCCTCCCTCAATTTCAACAACACTGTTTGATCTGTTTTGTGTACCTGATTTTAAACACACAAGATCCAACCACTATGTTTTGCCCGCCTCTTTCCCCGCCTCTATTTATCCACCTGTTTACCTGCCTCTGTTTACCCGCCTGTTTCCCCACCTCTGATTCCCCACCTTTCATTCCCCGCCTCTCTTTCCCTGCCTCTATTTCCGCGCCTCTTTCTCTGCCTCTCTTTCCCCACAACGCTTTTCCTCCCGCTGATTCCCCGCCTTTGATTCCCCGCCTCTGATTCCCTGCCTCTGATTCCCCGCCTCTGATTCCCTGCCTCAGATTCCCTGCCTCAGATTCCCTGCCTCAGATTCCCTGCCTCTGATTCCCCGCCTCTGATTCCCCGCCTCTTATTCCCCGCCTCTGATTCCCCGCCTCTGATTCCCCGTGTCTGATTCACTGCCTCAGATTCCCCGGCTCTGATTCCCTGCATCAGATTCCCTGCCTCAGATTCCCTGCCTCTGATTCCCTGCCTCTGATTCCCTGCCTCTGATTCCCCGCCTCTGATTCCTGCCTCAGATTCCCTGCCTCAGATTCCCTGCCTCAGATTCACTGCTTCTGATTCCCCGCCTTTGATTCCCCGCAACTTAATCCCCGCCTCTGAATCCCAGCCTCTCAATCCCCGCCTCTGATTACCTGCCTCTGTTTCCCCGCCTCTGATTCCCAGCCTCTGATTCCCCACCTCAGATTCCCAGCCTCAGATTCCCTGCCTCAGATTCCCCGCCTGAGATTCCCCGCCTCAGATTCCCCGCCTCAGATTCCCCGCCTCAGATTCCACGCCTCAGATTCCCTTCATCTGATTCCCTTCATCTGATTCCCTGCCTCTGATTTCCTGCCTCTGATTTCCTGCCTCTGATTCCCCACCTCTGATTCCCCGCCTCAGATTCCCTGCCTCAGATTCCCTGCCTCAGATTCCCTGCCTCTGATTCCCTGCCTCAGATTCCCTGCCTCAGATTCCCAGCCTCAGATTCCCTGCCTCTGATTGCCTGCCTCTGATTCACTGCCTCTGATTCCCTGCCTCTTATTGCCTGCCTCTGATTCCCTGCCTCTGATTCCCTGCCTCTGATTCCCTGCCTCTGATTCCGCACCTCTGATTCCACGCCTCTCTTTCCTTGTCTCTGATTCCCCGCCTCTGATTCCCTGCCTCTGATACACTGCCTCTCTTTGCCTGCCTCTATTTCCGTGCCTCATTCTCTGCATCTAGATTCCCACATCTCATTTGCCCCCTCTGATAACACGCCTCTGATTCCATGCCTCTGATTCACTGCCTCAGATTCCCTGCCTCAGATACACCGACTCAGATTTACCACCTCAGATTCCCCGCCTCAGATTCCCTGCCTCAGATTCCCTGCCTCAGATTCCCCGCCTCAGATTCCCCGCCTCAGATTCCCCGCCTCAGATTCCCTGCCTCAGATTCCCTGCCTCTGATTGCCTGCCTCTGATTCCCTGCCTCTGATTCCCTGCCTCTGATTCCCTGCCTCTGATTCCCTGCCTCTGATTCCCTGCCTCTGATTCCCTGCCTCTGATTCCGCGCCTCTGATTCCACGCCTCTCTTTCCGTATCTCTGATTCCCCGCCTCTGATTCCCTGCCTCTGATACCCTGCCTCTCTTTGCCTGCCTCTATTTCGGTGCCTCTTTCTCTGCATCTAGTTTCCCACAACTCATTTGCCCCCTCTGATAACCCGCCTCTGATTCCATGCCTCTGATTCCCCGCCTTTGATTCCCCGCCTCTGATTCCCTACCTTTGATTCCCTGCCTCTAATGCCCTGCCTCAGATCCCCTGCCTCAGATTCCCTGCCTCAGATTCCCTGCCTCAGATTCCCTGCCTCAGATTCCCTGCCTCTCATTGCCTGCCTCTGATTCCCTGCCTCTGATTCCCTGCCTCTGATTCCCTGCCTCTGATTCCCTGCCTCTGATTCCCTGCCTCTGATTCCGCGCCTCTGATTCCACGCCTCTCTTTCCTTGTCTCTGATTCCCCGCCTCTGAATCCGTGCCTCTGATACACTGCCTCTCTTTGCCTGCCTCTATTTCCGTGCCTCTTTCTCTGCATCTAGTTTCCCACATCTCATTTTCCCCCTCTGATAACCCGCCTCTGATTCCATGCCTCTGATTCACTGCCTCAGATTCCCTGCCTCAGATTCCCCGCCTCAGGTTCCCTGCCTCTGATTGCCTGCCTCTGATTCCCTGCCTCTGATTCCCTGCCTCTGATTCCCCGCCTCTGATTCCCCGCCACTGTTTCCCCTCCTCAGATTCCCTGCCTAAGATTCCCCGCCTCAGATTCCCTGCCTCAGATTCCCCACCTCAGATTCCCCACCTCAGATTCCCCGCCTCAGATTTCCCGCCTCAGATTCCCCGCCTCAGATTCCCCGCCTCAGATTCCCCGCCTCAGATTCCCCACCTCAGATTCCCCGCCTCTGATTGCCTGCCTCTGATTCCCTGCCTCTGAATCCCTGCCTCAGATTCCCCGCCTCTGATTGCCTGCCTCTGATTCCCTGCCTCTGAATCCCTGCCTCTGATTCCCTGCCTCTGATTCCCTGCCTCTGATTCCCCACCTCTGATTCCAGGCCTCTTATTCCCCACCTCTGATTCCCCACCTCTGATTGCCTGCCACTGATTGCCCGCCTCTGATTCCCCGCCTCTGATTCCCCGCCTCTGATTCCCCACCTCTGTCTGTATGCCTCTCTTTCGCCTCCGCTTTTTCCCCTACACTCTTTCCGCGCCTCTCTTTCCCTCCCTCAATTTCAACAACTCTGTTTGATCTGTTCTGTGTACCTCATTTTCAACACACAAGTTCCAACCACTATGTTTCACCCATCACTTTCCCCGCCTCTATTTTTCCACCTATGTTTACCCGCCTCTGTTTACCCACCTGTTTCACCGCCTCTGAATCCCCGCCTCTGATTCCCCACCTCTGTCTCGACGCCTCTCTTTCGCCTCCACTCTTTCCACTCCACTCTTTCCTTGCCTGTCTTTCCCTCCCTCAATTTCAACAACACTGTTTGATCTGTTTTGTGTACCTGATTTTAAACACACAAGATCCAACCACTATGTTTTGCCCGCCTCTTTCCCCGCCTCTATTTATCCACCTGTTTACCTGCCTCTGTTTACCCGCCTGTTTCCCCACCTCTGATTCCCCACCTTTCATTCCCCGCCTCTCTTTCCCTGCCTCTATTTCCGCGCCTCTTTCTCTGCCTCTCTTTCCCCACAACGCTTTTCCTCCCGCTGATTCCCCGCCTTTGATTCCCCGCCTCTGATTCCCTGCCTCTGATTCCCCGCCTCTGATTCCCTGCCTCAGATTCCCTGCCTCAGATTCCCTGCCTCAGATTCCCTGCCTCTGATTCCCCGCCTCTGATTCCCCGCCTCTTATTCCCCGCCTCTGATTCCCCGCCTCTGATTCCCCGTGTCTGATTCACTGCCTCAGATTCCCCGGCTCTGATTCCCTGCATCAGATTCCCTGCCTCAGATTCCCTGCCTCTGATTCCCTGCCTCTGATTCCCTGCCTCTGATTCCCCGCCTCTGATTCCTGCCTCAGATTCCCTGCCTCAGATTCCCTGCCTCAGATTCACTGCTTCTGATTCCCCGCCTTTGATTCCCCGCAACTTAATCCCCGCCTCTGAATCCCAGCCTCTCAATCCCCGCCTCTGATTACCTGCCTCTGTTTCCCCGCCTCTGATTCCCAGCCTCTGATTCCCCACCTCAGATTCCCAGCCTCAGATTCCCTGCCTCAGATTCCCCGCCTGAGATTCCCCGCCTCAGATTCCCCGCCTCAGATTCCCCGCCTCAGATTCCACGCCTCAGATTCCCTTCATCTGATTCCCTTCATCTGATTCCCTGCCTCTGATTTCCTGCCTCTGATTTCCTGCCTCTGATTCCCCACCTCTGATTCCCCGCCTCAGATTCCCTGCCTCAGATTCCCTGCCTCAGATTCCCTGCCTCTGATTCCCTGCCTCAGATTCCCTGCCTCAGATTCCCAGCCTCAGATTCCCTGCCTCTGATTGCCTGCCTCTGATTCACTGCCTCTGATTCCCTGCCTCTTATTGCCTGCCTCTGATTCCCTGCCTCTGATTCCCTGCCTCTGATTCCCTGCCTCTGATTCCGCACCTCTGATTCCACGCCTCTCTTTCCTTGTCTCTGATTCCCCGCCTCTGATTCCCTGCCTCTGATACACTGCCTCTCTTTGCCTGCCTCTATTTCCGTGCCTCATTCTCTGCATCTAGATTCCCACATCTCATTTGCCCCCTCTGATAACACGCCTCTGATTCCATGCCTCTGATTCACTGCCTCAGATTCCCTGCCTCAGATACACCGACTCAGATTTACCACCTCAGATTCCCCGCCTCAGATTCCCTGCCTCAGATTCCCTGCCTCAGATTCCCTGCCTCAGATTCCCTGCCTCAGATTCCCTGCCTCAGATTCCCTGCCTCCGATTCCCCGCCTCTGATTCCCCGCCTCTGATTCCACGCCTCTGATAACCAGCCTCTGAATCCCCACCTCTGAATCCCCGCCTCTGATTCCCCGCCTCTGTTTCCCCGCCTCTGGTTCCCCGCCTCTAAATCCCCGCCTCTGATTCCACTCCTCTAATTCCCCGCCTCTGATTCCAGGCCTCTTATTCCCCGCCTCTGATTCCCCACCTCTGATTGCCTGCCACTGATTGCCCGCCTCTGATTCCCCGCCTCTGATTCCCCGCCTCTGATTCCCCACCATTGTTTATATGCCTCTCTTTCGCCTCAGCTTTTTCCCCTACACGCTTTCCGCGCCTCTCTTTCCCTCCCTCAATTTCAACAACTCTGTTTGATCTGTTCTGTGTACCTCATTTTCAACACACAAGTTCCAACCACTATGTTTCACCCATCACTTTCCCCGCCTCTATTTTTCCGCCTATGTTTACCCGCCTCTGTTTATTCACCTGTTTCACCGCCTCTGATTCCCCGCCTCTGATTCCCCACCTCTGTCTCGACGCCTCTCTTTCGCCTCCACTCTTTCCCCTCCACTCTTTCCGTGCCTGTCTTTCCCTCCCTCAATTTCAACAACACTGTTTGATCTGTTTTGTGTACCTGATTTTAAACACACAAGTTCCAACCACTATGTTTTGCCCGCCTCTTTCCCCGCCTCTATTTATCCACCTATGTTTAACTGCCTCTGTTTACCCGCCTGTTTCCCCGCCTCTGATTCCCCATTTTCATTCCCCGCCTCTATTTCCCTGCCTCTATTTCCGCGCCTCTTTCTCTGCCACTCTTTCCCCACATCTCTTTTCCTCCCGCTGATTCCCCGCCTCTGATTCCCCGCCTCTGATTCCCTGCCTCTGATTCCCCGCCTCTGATTCCCTGCCTCAGATTCCCTGCCTCAGATTCCCTGCCTCAGATTCCCTGCTTCTGATTCCCCGCCTCTGATTCCCCGCCTCTTATTCCCCACCTCTGATTCCCCGCCTCTGATTCCCCGCCTCTGATTCCCTGCCTCAGATTCCCCGGCTCTGATTCCCTGCATCAGATTCCCTGCCTCAGATTCCCTGCCTCTGATTCCCCGCCTCTGATTCCCTGCCTCTGATTCCCCGCCTCTGATTCCCTGCCTCAGATTCCCTGCCTCAGATTCCCTGCCTCAGATTCCCCGCCTCTGATTCCCTGCCTTTGATTCCCCGCCTCTTATTCCCCGCCTCTGATTCCCCGCCTCTGATTCCCCGCCTCTGATTCCCTGCCTCTGTTTCCCCGCCTCTGATTCCCCGCCTCAGATTCCCCGACTCTGATTCCCTGGCTGAGATTCCCTGCCTCAGATACCCCACCTCAGATACCCCGCCTCAGATTCCCCGCCTCAGATTCCCCGCCTCAGATTCCCCGCCTCAGATTCCCCGCCTCAGATTCACCGCCTCAGATTCCCCGCCTCAGATTCCCCGCCTCAGATTCCCCGCCTCAGATTCCCCGCCTCAGATTCCCCGCCTCAGATTCCCCGCCTCAGATTCCCTGCCTCAGATTCCCTGCCTCTGATTGCCTGCCTCTGATTCCCTGCCTCTGATTCCCTGCCTCTGATTCCCTGCCTCTGATTCCCTGCCTCTGATTCCCTGCCTCTGATTCCCTGCCTCTGATTCCGCGCCTCTGATTCCACGCCTCTCTTTCCGTATCTCTGATTCCCCGCCTCTGATTCCCTGCCTCTGATACCCTGCCTCTCTTTGCCTGCCTCTATTTCGGTGCCTCTTTCTCTGCATCTAGTTTCCCACAACTCATTTGCCCCCTCTGATAACCCGCCTCTGATTCCATGCCTCTGATTCCCCGCCTTTGATTCCCCGCCTCTGATTCCCTGCCTTTGATTCCCTGCCTCTAATGCCCTGCCTCAGATCCCCTGCCTCAGATTCCCTGCCTCAGATTCCCTGCCTCAGATTCCCTGCCTCAGATTCCCTGCCTCTGATTGCCTGCCTCTGATTCCCTGCCTCTGATTCCCTGCCTCTGATTCCCTGCCTCTGATTCCCTGCCTCTGATTCCCTGCCTCTGATTCCGCGCCTCTGATTCCACGCCTCTCTTTCCTTGTCTCTGATTCCCCGCCTCTGAATCCGTGCCTCTGATACACTGCCTCTCTTTGCCTGCCTCTATTTCCGTGCCTCTTTCTCTGCATCTAGTTTCCCACATCTCATTTTCCCCCTCTGATAACCCGCCTCTGATTCCATGCCTCTGATTCACTGCCTCAGATTCCCTGCCTCAGATTCCCCGCCTCAGATTCCCTGCCTCTGATTGCCTGCCTCTGATTCCCTGCCTCTGATTCCCTGCCTCTGATTCCCCGCCTCTGATTCCCCGCCACTGTTTCCCCTCCTCAGATTCCCTGCCTCAGATTCCCCCCCTCAGATTCCCCGCCTCAGATTCCCCACCTCAGATTCCCCACCTCAGATTCCCCGCCTCAGATTTCCCGCCTCAGATTCCCCGCCTCAGATTCCCCGCCTCAGATTCCCCGCCTCAGATTCCCCACCTCAGATTCCCCGCCTCTGATTGCCTGCCTCTGATTCCCTGCCTCTGAATCCCTGCCTCAGATTCCCCGCCTCTGATTGCCTGCCTCTGATTCCCTGCCTCTGAATCCCTGCCTCTGATTCCCTGCCTCTGATTCCCTGCCTCTGATTCCCTGCCTCTGATTCCCCGCCTCTGATTCCTGCCTCAGATTCCCTGCCTCAGATTCCCTGCCTCAGATTCACTGCTTCTGATTCCCCGCCTTTGATTCCCCGCCTCTTAATCCCCGCCTCTGAATCCCAGCCTCTCAATCCCCGCCTCTGATTACCTGCCTCTGTTTCCCCGCCTCTGATTCCCAGCCTCTGATTCCCCACCTCAGATTCCCAGCCTCAGATTCCCTGCCTCAGATTCCCCGCCTGAGATTCCCCGCCTCAGATTCCCCGCCTCAGATTCCCCGCCTCAGATTCCACGCCTCAGATTCCCTTCATCTGATTCCCTTCATCTGATTCCCTGCCTCTGATATCCTGCCTCTGATTTCCTGCCTCTGATTCCCCACCTCTGATTCCCCGCCTCAGATTCCCTGCCTCAGATTCCCTGCCTCAGATTCCCTGCCTCTGATTCCCTGCCTCAGATTCCCTGCCTCAGATTCCCAGCCTCAGATTCCCTGCCTCTGATTGCCTGCCTCTGATTCCCTGCCTCTGATTCCCTGCCTCTCTTTGCCTGCCTCTATTTCCGTGCCTCATTCTCTGCATCTAGATTCCCACATCTCATTTGCCCCCTCTGATAACACGCCTCTGATTCCATGCCTCTGATTCACTGCCTCAGATTCCCTGCCTCAGATACACCGACTCAGATTTACCACCTCAGATTCCCCGCCTCAGATTCCCTGCCTCAGATTCCCTGCCTCAGATTCCCTGCCTCAGATTCCCTGCCTCAGATTCCCTGCCTCAGATTCCCTGCCTCCGATTCCCCGCCTCTGATTCCCCGCCTCTGATTCCACGCCTCTGATACCCAGCCTCTGAATCCCCACCTCTGAATCCCCGCCTCTGATTCCCCGCCTCTGTTTCCCCGCCTCTGGTTCCCCGCCTCTAAATCCCCGCCTCTGATTCCACTCCTCTAATTCCCCGCCTCTGATTCCAGGCCTCTTATTCCCCGCCTCTGATTCCCCACCTCTGATTGCCTGCCACTGATTGCCCGCCTCTGATTCCCTGCATCAGATTCCCTGCCTCTGATTCCCCGCCTCTGATTCCCTGCCTCTGATTCCCCGCCTCTGATTCCCCGCCTCTGATTCCCTGCCTCAGATTCCCCGGCTCTGATTCCCTGCATCAGATTCCCTGCCTCAGATTCCCTGCCTCTGATTCCCCGCCTCTGATTCCCTGCCTCTGATTCCCCGCCTCTGATTCCCTGCCTCAGATTCCCTGCCTCAGATTCCCTGCCTCAGATTCCCCGCCTCTGATTCCCTGCCTTTGATTCCCCGCCTCTTATTCCCCGCCTCTGATTCCCCACCTCTGATTCCCCGCCTCTGATTCCCTGCCTCTGTTTCCCCGCCTCTGATTCCCCGCCTCAGATTCCCCGACTCTGATTCCCTGGCTGAGATTCCCTGCCTCAGATACCCCGCCTCAGATACCCCGCCTCAGATTCCCCGCCTCAGATTCCCCGCCTCAGATTCCCCGCCTCAGATTCCCCGCCTCAGATTCACCGCCTCAGATTCCCCGCCTCAGATTCCCCGCCTCAGATTCCCCGCCTCAGATTCCCCGCCTCAGATTCCCCGCCTCAGATTCCCCGCCTCAGATTCCCTGCCTCAGATTCCCTGCCTCTGATTGCATGCCTCTGATTCCCTGCCTCTGATTCCCTGCCTCTGATTCCCTGCCTCTGATTCCCTGCCTCTGATTCCCTGCCTCTGATTCCCTGCCTCTGATTCCGCGCCTCTGATTCCACGCCTCTCTTTCCGTATCTCTGATTCCCCGCCTCTGATTCCCTGCCTCTGATACCCTGCCTCTCTTTGCCTGCCTCTATTTCGGTGCCTCTTTCTCTGCATCTAGTTTCCCACAACTCATTTGCCCCCTCTGATAACCCGCCTCTGATTCCATGCCTCTGATTCCCCGCCTTTGATTCCCCGCCTCTGATTCCCTGCCTTTGATTCCCTGCCTCTAATGCCCTGCCTCAGATCCCCTGCCTCAGATTCCCTGCCTCAGATTCCCTGCCTCAGATTCCCTGCCTCAGATTCCCTGCCTCTCATTGCCTGCCTCTGATTCCCTGCCTCTGATTCCCTGCCTCTGATTCCCTGCCTCTGATTCCCTGCCTCTGATTCCCTGCCTCTGATTCCGCGCCTCTGATTCCACGCCTCTCTTTCCTTGTCTCTGATTCCCCGCCTCTGAATCCGTGCCTCTGATACACTGCCTCTCTTTGCCTGCCTCTATTTCAGTGCCTCTTTCTCTGCATCTAGTTTCCCACATCTCATTTTCCCCCTCTGATAACCCGCCTCTGATTCCATGCCTCTGATTCACTGCCTCAGATTCCCTGCCTCAGATTCCCCGCCTCAGGTTCCCTGCCTCTGATTGCCTGCCTCTGATTCCCTGCCTCTGATTCCCTGCCTCTGATTCCCCGCCTCTGATTCCCCGCCACTGTTTCCCCTCCTCAGATTCCCTGCCTAAGATTCCCCGCCTCAGATTCCCTGCCTCAGATTCCCCACCTCAGATTCCCCACCTCAGATTCCCCGCCTCAGATTTCCCGCCTCAGATTCCCCGCCTCAGATTCCCCGCCTCAGATTCCCCGCCTCAGATTCCCCACCTCAGATTCCCCGCCTCTGATTGCCTGCCTCTGATTCCCTGCCTCTGAATCCCTGCCTCAGATTCCCCGCCTCTGATTGCCTGCCTCTGATTCCCTGCCTCTGAATCCCTGCCTCTGATTCCCTGCCTCTGATTCCCTGCCTCTGGTTCCCTGCCTCTGATTCCATGCCTCTGATTCCCCGCCTCTGATTCCCCGCCTCTGATTCCCCGCCTCTGATTCCCCGCCTCTGATTCCCTGCCTCAGATTCCCTGCCTCAGATTCCCTGCCTCAGATTCCCTGCATCTGATTCCCCGCCTCTGATTCCCCGCCTCTTTTTCCCAGCCTCTGATTCCCCACCTCTGATTCCCCGCCTCTGATTCCCTGCCTCTGTTTCCCTGCCTCTGATTCCCCGCCTCTGATTCCCCGCCTCAGATTCCCCGGCTCTGATTCCCTGCCTGAGATTCCCTGCCTCACATTCCCTGCCTATGATTCCCTGCCTCTGAGTCACCGCGTCAGATTCCCCGGCTCTGATTCCCTGCCTGAGATTCCCTGCCTCAGATTCCCCGCCTCAGATTCCCTGCCTCAGATTCCCCGCCTCAGATTCCCCACCTCAGATTCCCCGCCTCAGATTCCCCGCCTCAGATTCCCCGCCTCAGATACCCCGCCTCAGATTCCCCACCTCAGATTCCCCGCCTCAGATTCCCTGCCTCTGATTCCCTGCCTCTGATTCCCTGCCTCTGATTCCCGGCCTCAATATCCCTGCCTCTGATTCCCTGCCTCTGATTCCGCGCCTCTGATTCCCCGCCTCTCTTTCCTTGTCTCTGATTCCCCGCCTCAGATTCCCTGCCTCAGATACCCTGCCTCTCTTTGCCTTCCTCTATTTCCGTGCCTCTTTCTCTGCATCTAGTTTCCCACATCTCATTTGCCCCCTCTGATAACCCGCCTCTGATTCCATGCCTCTGATTCACTGCCTCAGATTCCCTGCCTCAGATTCCCCGCCTCAGATTCCCCGCCTCTGATTCCCCGCCTCTTTTTCCCCGCCTCTGATTCCCCACCTCTGATTCCCCGCCTCTTATTCCCTGCCTCTGTTTCCCCGCCTCTGATTCCCCGCCTCTGATTCCCCGCCTCAGATTCCCCGGCTCTGATTCCCTGCCTGAGATTCCCTGCCTCAGATTCCCTGCCTATGATTCCCTGCCTCTGAGTCACCGCGTCAGATTCCCCGGCTCTGATTCCCTGCCTGAGATTCCCTGCCTCAGATTCCCCGCCTCAGATTCCCTGCCTCAGCTTCCACGCCTCAGATTCCCCACCTCAGATTCCCTGCCTCAGATTCCCCGCCTCAGATTCCCCGCCTCAGATACCCCGCCTCAGATTCCCCACCTCAGAATCCCCGCCTCAGATTCCCTGCCTCTGATTCCCTGCCTCTGATTCCCTGCCTCTGATTCCCGGCCTCTATATCCCTGCCTCTGATTCCCTGCCTCTGATTCCGTGCCTCTGATTCCCCGCCTCTCTTTCCTTGTCTCTGATTCCCCGCCTCAGATTCCCTGCCTCAGATACCCTGCCTCTCTTTGCCTTCCTCTATTTCCGTGCCTCTTTCTCTGCATCTAGTTTCCCACATCTCATTTGCCCCCTCTGATAACCCGCCTCTGATTCCATGCCTCTGATTCCCCGCCTCAGATTCCCCGCCTCTGATTCCCCGCCTCTGATTCCCTGCCTCAGATTCCCTGCCTCAGATTCCTTGCCTCAGATTCCCTGCCTCTGATTCCCCGCCTCTGATTCCCCGCCTCATTTTCCCTGCCTCTGATTCCCCGCCTCTGATTCCCGCCTCTGATTCCCTGCCTCTGTTTCCCCGCCTCTGAATCCCCGCGTCTGATTCGCCGCCTCAGATTCCCCGGCTCTGATTCCCTGCCTGAGATTCCATGCCTCAGATTCCCCACCTCAGATTCCCTGCCTCAGATTCCCCGCCTCAGATTCCCCGCCTCAGATTCCCCGCCTCAGATTCCCCGCCTCAGATTCCCCGCCTCAGATTCCCCGCCTCAGATTCCCCGCCTCAGATTCCCTGCCTCTGATTCCCTGCCTCTGATTCCCCGCCTCATATTCCCCGCCTCTGATTCCCCGCCTCTGATTCCCCGAGTCTGATTCCCTGCCTCAGATTCCCCGGCTCTGATTCCCTGCATTAGATTCCCTGCCTCAGATTCCCTGCCTCTGATTCCCCGCCTCTGACTCCCTGCCTCTGATTCCCCGCCTCTGATTCCTGCCTCAGATTCCCTGCCTCAGATTCCCTGCCTCAGATTCCCTGCCTCTTATTCCAAGCCTTTGATTCCCCGCCTCTTATTCCCCGCCTCTGATTCCCCGCCTCTGATTCCCCGCCTCAGATTCCCCGCCTCAGATTCCCTGCCTGAGATTCCACGCCTGAGATTCCCCGCCTCAGATTCCCCACCTCATATTCCCCGCCTCAGATTCCCCGCCTCAGATTCCCCGCCTCAGATTCCCCGCCTTAGATTCCCCGCCTCAGATTTCCCGCCTCAGATTCCCGGCCTCAGATTCCCCGCCTCAGATTCCCCGCCTCAGATTCCCCGCCTCAGATTCCCCGCCTCATATTCCCCGCCTCAGATTCCCCGCCTCTGATTGCCTGCCTCTGATTCCCTGCCTCTGATTCCCTGCCTCTGATTCCCTGCCTCTGATTCCCTGCCTCTGATTCCCTGCCTCTGATTCCCTGCCTCTGATTCCGCGCCTCTGATTCCACGCCTCTCTTTCCGTATCTCTGATTCCCCGCCTCTGATTCCCTGCCTCTGATTCCCCGCCTCTGATTCCCCGCCTCTGATTCCCCGCCTCTGATTCCCCGCCTCTGATTCCCTGCCTCAGATTCCCTGCCTCAGATTCCCTGCCTCAGATTCCCTGCATCTGATTCCCCGCCTCTGAATCCCCACCTCTGATTCCCCCCTCTGATTCCCTGCCTCTGTTTCCCCGCCTCTGATTCCCCGCCTCTGATTCCCCGCCTCAGATTCCCCGGCTCTGATTCCCTGCCTGAGATTCCCTGCCTCAGATTCCCTGCCTATGATTCCCTGCCTCTGAGTCCCCGCGTCAGATTCCCCGGCTCTGATTCCCTGCCTGAGCTTCCCTGCCTCAGATTCCCCCCCTCAGATTCCCTGCCTCAGATTCCCCCCCTCAGATTCCCCGCCTCAGATTCCCCGCCTCAGATTCCCCGCCTCAGACTCCCCGCCTCAGATTCCCCGCCTCAGATTCCCTGCCTCAGATTCCCCGCCTCAGATTCCCTGCCTCTGATTCCCTGCCTCTGATTCCCTGCCTCTGATTCCCTGCCTCTAAATCCCTACCTCTGATTCCCTGCCTCTGATTCCGCGCCTCTGATTCCCCGCCTCTGATTCCCCGCCTCTGTTTCCCCGCCTCAGATTCCCTGCCTCAGATTCCCTGCCTCAGATTCGCTGCCTCTGATTCCCTGCCTCAGATTCCCTGCCACAGATTCGCTGCCTCAGATTCCCTGCCTCTGATTGCCTGCCTCTGATTCCCTGCCTCTGATTCCTTGCCTCTGATTCCCTGCCTCTGATTCCCTGCCTCTGATTCCCTGCCTCTGATTCCGCGCCTCTGATTCCACGCCTCTCTTTCCTTGTCTCTGATTCCCCGCCTCTGAATCCGTGCCTCTGATACCCTGCCTCTCTTTGCCTGCCTCTATTTCCGTGCCTCTTTCTCTGCATCTAGTTTCCCACATCTCATTTGCCCCCTCTGATAACCCGCCTCTGATTCCATGCCTCTGATTCACTGCCTCAGATTCCCTGCCTCAGATTCCCCGACTCAGATTTACCGCCTCAGATTCCCCGCCTCAGATTCCCTGCCTCAGATTCCCTGCCTCAGATTCCCTGCCTCAGATTCCCTTCATCTGATGCCCTTCATCAATTCCCTGCCTCTGATTCCCTGCCTCTGATTCCCCACCTCTGATTCCCTGCCTCAGATTCCCTGGCTCTGATTCTCTGGCTCAGATTCCCTGCCTTAGATTCCCTGCCTCTGATTCCCCGCATCTGATTCCAGGCCTCTTATTCCCCACCTCTGATTCCCCGCCTCTGATTGCCTGCCACTGATTGCCCGCCTCTTATTCCCCGCCTCTGATTCCCCACCTCTGATTCCCCACCTCTGTCTGTATGCCTCTCTTTCGCCTCCGCTTTTTCCCCTCCACTCTTTCCGCGCCTCTCTTTCCCTCCCTCAATTTCAACAACTCTGTTTGATCTGTTCTGTGTACCTCATTTTCAACACACAAGTTCCAACAACTATGTTTCACCCATCTCTTTCCCCGCCTCTATTTATCCGCCTATGTTTACCCGCCTCTGTTTACCCACCTGTTCCACCGCCTCTGATTCCCCGCCTCTGATTCCCCACCTCTGTCTCTACGCCTCTCTTTCGCCTCCACTCTTTCCCCTCCACTCATTCCGTGCCTGTCTTTCCCTCCCTCAATTTCAACAACACTGTTTGATCTGTTTTGTGTACCTCATTTTAAACACACAAGTTCCAACCACTATGTTTTGCCCGCCTCTTTCCCTGCCTCTATTTATCCACCAATGTTTACCTGCCACTGTTTACCCGCCTGTTTCCCCGCCTCTGATTCCCCACTTTCATTCCCCACCTCTCTTTCCCTGCCTCTAATTCCGCGCCTCTTTCTCTGCCTCTCTTTCCCCACATCTCTTTTCCTCCCGCTGATTCCCCGCCTCTGATTCCCCGCCTCTGATTCCCTGCCTCTGATTCCCCGCCTCTGATTCCCTGCCTCAGATTCTCTGCCTCAGATTCCCCACCTCTGATTCCCCGCCTCAGATTCCCCGTCTCTGATTCCCTGCCTAAGATTCCCTGCCTCAGATTCCCCGCCTCAGATTCCCCGCCTCAGATTCCCCGCCTCAGATTTCCCGCCTCAGATTCCCCGCCTCAGATTCCCCGCCTCCGATTCCCCGCCTCAGATTCCCTGCCTCAGATTCCCCGCCTCAGATACCCCGCCTCAGATTCCACGCCTCAGATTCCCCGCCTCAGATTCCCCGCCTCAGATTCCCCGCCTCAGATTCCCCGCCTCAGATTCCCCGCCTCAGATTCCCCGCCTCTGATTCCCCGCCTCTGATTCCCTGCCTCTGATTCCCTGCCTCTGATTCCCTGCCTCTGATTCCCTGCCTCTGATTCCCTGCCTCTGATTCCCTGCCTCTGATTCCGCGCCTCTGATTCCACGCCTCTCTTTCCGTATCTCTGATTCCCCGCCTCTAATTCCCTGCCTATGATACCCTGCCTCTCTTTGCCTGCCTCTATTTCGGTGCCTCTTTCTCTGCATCTAGTTTCCCACATCTCATTTTCCCCCTCTGATAACCCGCCTCTGATTCCATGCCTCTGATTCACTGCCTCAGATTCCCTGCCTCAGATTCCCCGCCTCAGATTCCCTGCCTCTGATTGCCTGCCTCTGATTGCCTGCCTCTGATTCCCTGCCTCTTATTCCCTGCCTCTGATTCCCCACCTCTGATTCCCGGCCTCTGTTTCCCCTCCTCAGATTCCCTGCCTCAGATTCCCCGCCTCAGATTCCCCACCTCAGATTCCCCGCCTCAGATTCCCCGCCTCAGATTTTCCGCCTCAGATTCCCCACCTCAGATTCCCCGCCTCAGATTCCCCGCCTCAGATTCCCCGCCTCAGATTCCCCGCCTCAGATTCCCCGCCTCTGATTGCCTGCCTCTGATTCCCAGCCTCAGATTCCCCGGCTCTGATTCCCTGCATTAGATTCCCTGCCTCAGATTCCCTGCCTCTGATTCCCCGCATCTGATTCCCTGCCTCTGATTCCCCGCCTCTGATTCCTGCCTCAGAATCCCTGCCTCAGATTCCCTGCCTCAGATTCCCTGCCTCTTATTCCCTGCCTTTGATTCCCCGCCTCTTATTCCCCACCTCAGATTCCCCGCCTCAGATTCCCCACCTCAGATTCCCTGCCTCAGATTCCCTGCCTCAGATTCCCTGCCTCTGATTCCCCGCCTCTGATTCCCCGCCTCTTATTCCCCGCCTCTGATTCCCCGCCTCTGATTCCCCGGCTCTGATTCCCTGCATTAGATTCCCTGCCTCAGATTCCCTGCCTCTGATTCCCCGCCTCTGATTCCCTGCCTCTGATTCCCCGCCTCTGATTCCTGCCTCAGATTCCCTGCCTCTTATTCCCAGCCTTTGATTCCCCGCCTCAGATTCCCCGCCTCAGAATCCCCGCCTCAGATTCCCCGCCTCAGATTCCCCGCCTCAGACTCCCCGCCTCAGATTCCCCGCCTCAGATTCCCTGCCTCAGATTCCCCGCCTCAGATTCCCTGCCTCTGATTCCCTGCCTCTGATTCCCTGCCTCTCATTCCCTGCCTCTAAATCCCTGCCTCTGATTCCCTGCCTCTGATTCCGCGCCTCTGATTCCCCGCCTCTGATTCCCCGCCTCTGTTTCCCCGCCTCAGATTCCCTGCCTCAGATTCCCTGCCTCAGATTCGCTGCCTCTGATTCCCTGCCTCAGATTCCCTGCCTCAGATTCCCTGCCTCAGATTCCCTGCCTCTGATTGCCTGCCTCTGATTCCCTGCCTCTGATTCCCTGCCTCTGATTCCCTGCCTCTGATTCCCTGCCTCTGATTCCCTGCCTCTGATTCCGCGCCTCTGATTCCACACCTCTCTTTCCTTGTCTCTGATTCCCCGCCTCTGAATCCGTGCCTCTGATACCCTGCCTCTCTTTGCCTGCCTCTATTTCCGTGCCTCTTTCTCTGCATCTAGTTTCCCACATCTCATTTTCCCCCTCTGATAACCCGCCTCTGATTCCATGCCTCTGATTCACTGCCTCAGATTCCCTGCCTCAGATTCCCCGCCTCAGATTCCCTGCCTCTGATTGCCTGCCTCTGATTCCCTGCCTCTGATTCCCTGCCTCTGATTCCCCGCCTCTGATTCCCCGCCACTGTTTCCCCTCCTCAGATTCCCTGCCTCAGATTCCCCGCCTCAGATTCCCCACCTCAGATTCCCCACCTCAGATTCCCCGCCTCAGATTTCCCGCCTCAGATTCCCCGCCTCAGATTCCCCGCCTCAGATTCCCCACCTCAGATTCCCCGCCTCAGATTCCCCGCCTCAGATTCCCCGCCTCAGATTCCCCGCCTCAGATTCCCCGCCTCTGATTGCCTGCCTCTGATTCCCTGCCTCTGAATCCCTGCCTCTGATTCCCTGCCTCTGATTCCCTGCCTCTGGTTCCCTGCCTCTGATTCCCTGCCTCTGATTCCGCGCCTCTGATTCCACGCCTCTCTTTCCGTATCTCTGATTCCCCGCCTCTGATTCCCTGCCTCTGATACCCTTCCTCTCTTTGCCTGCCTCTATTTCGGTGCCTCTTTCTCTGCATCTAGTTTCCCACATCTCATTTGCCCCCTCTGATAACCCGCCTCTGATTCCATGCCTCTGATTCCCCGCCTCTGATTCCCCGCCTCTGATTCCCCGCCTCTGATTCCCCGCCTCTGATTCCCTGCCTCAGATTCCCTGCCTCAGATTCCCTGCCTCAGATTCCCTGCATCTGATTCCCCGCCTCTGATTCCCCGCCTCTTTTTCCCCGCCTCTGATTCCCCACCTCTGATTCCCCACCTCTGATTCCCTGCCTCTGTTTCCCCGCCTCTGATTCCCCGCCTCTGATTCCCCGCCTCAGATTCCCCGGCTCTGATTCCCTGCCTGAGATTCGCTGCCTCAGATTCCCTGCCTATGATTCCCTGCCTCTGAGTCACCGCGTCAGATTCCCCGGCTCTGATTCCCTGCCTGAGATTCCCTGCCTCAGATTCCCCGCCTCAGATTCCCTGCCTCAGATTCCCCGCCTCAGATTCCCCACCTCAGATTCCCCGCCTCAGATTCCCCGCCTCAGATTCCCCGCCTCAGATACCCCGCCTCAGATTCCCCACCTCAGATTCCCCGCCTCAGATTCCCTGCCTCTGATTCCCTGCCTCTGATTCCCTGCCTCTGATTCCCAGCCTCTATATCCCTGCCTCTGATTCACTGCCTCTGATTCCGCGCCTCTGATTCCCCGCCTCTCTTTCCTTGTCTCTGATTCCCCGCCTCAGATTCCCTGCCTCAGATACCCTGCCTCTCTTTGCCTTCCTCTATTTCCGTGCCTCTTTCTCTGCATCTAGTTTCCCACATCTCATTTGCCCCCTCTGATAACCCGCCTCTGATTCCATGCCTCTGATTCACTGCCTCAGATACCCTGCCTCAGATTCCCCGCCTCAGATTCCCCGCCTCAGATTCCCTGCCTCTGATTGCCTGCCTCTGATTCCCTGCCTCTGATTCCCTGCCTCTGATTCCCCGCCTCTGATTCCCCGCCTCTGTTTCCCCTCCTCAGATTCCCTGCCTCAGATTCCCCGCCTCAGATTCCCCACCTCAGATTCCCCGCCTCAGATTCCCCGCCTCAGATTCCCCGCCTCAGATTCCCTGCCTCTGATTGCCTGCCTCTGATAACCCGCCTCTGATTCCATGCCTCTGATTCACTGCCTCAGATTCCCCGCCTCAGATTCCCCGCCTCAGATTCCCTGCCTCTGATTGCCTGCCTCTGATTCCCTGCCTCTGATTCCCTGCCTCTGATTCCCCGCCTCTGATTCCCCGCCTCTGTTTCCCCTCCTCAGATTCCCTGCCTCAGATTCCCCGCCTCAGATTCCCCACCTCAGATTCCCCGCCTCAGATTCCCCGCCTCAGATTTCCCGCCTCAGATTCCCCGCCTCAGATTCCCCGCCTCAGATTCCCCACCTCAGATTCCCCGCCTCAGATTCCCCGCCTCAGATTCCCCGCCTCAGATTCCCCGCCTCAGATTCCCCGCCTCTGATTGCCTGCCTCTGATTCCCTGCCTCTGAATCCCTGCCTCTGATTCCCTGCCTCTGATTCCCTGCCTCTGGTTCCCTGCCTCTGATTCCCTGCCTCTGATTCCGCGCCTCTGATTCCACGCCTCTCTTTCCGTATCTCTGATTCCCCGCCTCTGATTCCCTGCCTCTGATACCCTGCCTCTCTTTGCCTGCCTCTATTTCGGTGCCTCTTTCTCTGCATCTAGTTTCCCACATCTCATTTGCCCCCTCTGATAACCCGCCTCTGATTCCATGCCTCTGATTCCCCGCCTCTGATTCCCCGCCTCTGATTCCCCGCCTCTGATTCCCCGCCTCTGATTCCCTGCCTCAGATTCCCTGCCTCAGATTCCCTGCCTCAGATTCCTTGCATCTGATTCCCCGCCTCTGATTCCCCGCCTCTTTTTCCCCGCCTCTGATTCCCCACCTCTGATTCCCCGCCTCTGATTCCCTGCCTCTGTTTCCCCGCCTCTGATTCCCCGCCTCTGATTCCCCGCTTCAGATTCCCCGGCTCTGATTCCCTGCCTGAGATTCCCTGCCTCAGATTCCCTGCCTATGATTCCCTCCCTCTGAGTCACCGCGTCAGATTCCCCGGCTCTGATTCCCTGCCTGAGATTCCCTGCCTCAGATTCCCCGCCTCAGATTCCCTGCCTCAGATTCCTCGCCTCAGATTCCCCACCTCAGATTCCCCGCCTCAGAATCCCGCCTCAGATTCCCCGCCTCAGATACCCCGCCTCAGATTCCCCACCTCAGATTCCCCGCCTCAGATTCCCTGCCTCTGATTCCCTGCCTCTGATTCCCTGCCTCTGATTCCCGGCCTCTATATCCCTGCCTCTGATTCCCTGCCTCTGATTCCGCGCCTCTGATTCCCCGCCTCTCTTTCCTTGTCTCTGATTACCCGCCTCAGATTCCCTGCCTCAGATACCCTGCCTCTCTTTGCATTCCTCTATTTCCGTGCCTCTTTCTCTGCATCTAGTTTCCCACATCTCATTTGCCCCCTCTGATAACCCGCCTCTGATTCCATGCCTCTGATTCCCCGCCTCAGATTCCCCGCCTCTGATTCCCCGCCTCTGATTCCCTGCCTCAGATTCCCTGCCTCAGATTCCTTGCCTCAGATTCCCTGCCTCTGATTCCCCGCCTCTGATTCCCCGCCTCATTTTCCCTGCCTCTGATTCCCCGCCTCTGATTCCCGCCTCTGATTCCCTGCCTCTGTTTCCCCGCCTCTGAATCCCCGCGTCTGATTCGCCGCCTCAGATACCCCGGCTCTGATTCCCTGCCTGAGATTCCATGCCACAGATTCCCCACCTCAGATTCCCTGCCTCAGATTCCCCGCCTCAGATTCCCCGCCTCAGATTCCCCACCTCAGATTCCCCGCCTCAGATTCCCCGCCTCAGATTCCCCGCCTCAGATTCCCCGCCTCAGATTCCCTGCCTCAGATTCCCTGCCTCTGATTCCCCGCCTCTGATTCCCCGCCTCATATTCCCCGCCTCTGATTCCCCGCCTCTGATTCCCCGCGTCTGATTCCCTGCCTCAGATTCCCCGGCTCTGATTCCCTGCATTAGATTCCCTGCCTCAGATTCCCTGCCTCTGATTCCCCGCCTCTGACTCCCTGCCTCTGATTCCCCGCCTCTGATTCCTGCCTCAGATTCCCTGCCTCAGATTCCCTGCCTCAGATTCCCTGCCTCTTATTCCCAGCCTTTGATTCCCCGCCTCTTATTCCCCGCCTCTGATTCCCCGCCTCTGATTCCCCGCCTCAGATTCCCCGCCTCAGATTCCCTGCCTGAGATTCCACGCCTGAGATTCCCCGCCTCAGATTCCCCACCTCATATTCCCCGCCTCAGATTCCCCGCCTCAGATTCCCTGCCTCAGATTCCCCGCCTCAGATTCCCCGCCTCAGATTTCCCACCTCAGATTCCCGGCCTCAGATTCCCCGCCTCAGATTCCCCGCCTCAGATTCCCCGCCTCAGATTCCCCGCCTCATATTCCCCGCCTCAGATTCCCCGCCCCTGATTGCCTGCCTCTGATTCCCTGCCTCTGATTCCCTGCCTCTGATTCCCTGCCTCTGATTCCCTGCCTCTGATTCCCTGCCTCTGATTCCGCGCCTCTGATTCCACGCCTCTCTTGCCGTATCTCTGATTCCCCGCCTCTGATTCCCTGCCTCTGATTCCCCGCCTCTGATTCCCCGCCTCTGATTCCCCGCCTCTGATTCCCTGCCTCAGATTCCCTGCCTCACATTCCCTGCCTCAGATTCCCTGCATCTGATTCCCCGCCTCTGAATCCCTGCCTCTTATTCCCCGCCTCTGATTCCCCGCCTCTGATTCCCCGCCTCTGATTCCCTGCCTCTGTTTCCCCGCCTCTGATTCCCCGCCTCTGATTCCCCGCCTCAGATTCCCCGGCTCTGATTCCCTGCCTGAGATTCCCTGCCTCAGATTCCCTGCCTATGATTCCCTGCCTTTGAGTCCCCGCGTCAGATTCCCCGGCTCTGATTCCCTGCCTGAGATTCCCTGCCTCAGATTCCACCCCTCAGATTCCCTGCCTCAGATTCCCCGCCTCAGATTCCCCGCCTCAGATTCCCCGCCTCAGATTCCCCGCCTCAGACTCCCCGCCTCAGATTCCCCGCCTCAGATTCCCTGCCTCAGATTCCCCGCCTCAGATTCCCTGCCTCTGATTCCCTGCCTCTGATTCCCTGCCTCTGATTCCCTGCCTCTAAATCCCTACCTCTGATTCCCTGCCTCTGATTCCGCGCCTCTGATTCCCCGCCTCTGATTCCCCGCCTCTGTTTCCCCGCCTCAGATTCCCTGCCTCAGATTCCCTGCCTCAGATTCGCTGCCTCTGATTCCCTGCCTCAGATTCCCTGCCGCAGATTCGCTGCCTCAGATTCCCTGCCTCTGATTGCCTGCCTCTGATTCCCTGCCTCTGATTCCTTGCCTCTGATTCCCTGCCTCTGATTCCCTGCCTCTGATTCCCTGCCTCTGATTCCGCGCCTCTGATTCCACGCCTCTCTTTCCTTGTCTCTGATTCCCCGCCTCTGAATCCGTGCCTCTGATACCCTGCCTCTCTTTGCCTGCCTCTATTTCCGTGCCTCTTTCTCTGCATCTAGTTTCCCACATCTCATTTGCCCCCTCTGATAACCCGCCTCTGATTCCATGCCTCTGATTCACTGCCTCAGATTCCCTGCCTCAGATTCCCCGACTCAGATTTACCGCCTCAGATTCCCCGCCTCAGATTCCCTGCCTCAGATTCCCTGCCTCAGATTCCCTGCCTCAGATTCCCTTCATCTGATGCCCTTCATCAATTCCCTGCCTCTGATTCCCTGCCTCTGATTCCCCACCTCTGATTCCCTGCCTCAGATTCCCTGGCTCTGATTCACTGGCTCAGATTCCCTGCCTTAGATTCCCTGCCTCTGATACCCCGCATCTGATTCCAGGCCTCTTATTCCCCACCTCTGATTCCCCGCCTCTGATTGCCTGCCACTGATTGCCCGCCTCTTATTCCCCGCCTCTGATTCCCCACCTCTGATTCCCCACCTCTGTCTGTATGCCTCTCTTTCGCCTCCGCTTTTTCCCCTCCACTCTTTCCGCGCCTCTCTTTCCCTCCCTCAATTTCAACAACTCTGTTTGATCTGTTCTGTGTACCTCATTTTCAACACACAAGTTCCAACCACTATGTTTCACCCATCTCTTTCCCCGCCTCTATTTATCCGCCTATGTTTACCCGCCTCTGTTTACCCACCTGTTCCACCGCCTCTGATTCCCTGCCTCTGATTCCCCACCTCTGTCTCTACGCCTCTCTTTCGCCTCCACTCTTTCCCCTCCACTCATTCCGTGCCTGTCTTTCCCTCCCTCAATTTCAACAACACTGTTTTATCTGTTTTGTGTACCTCATTTTAAACACACAAGTTCCAACCACTATGTTTTGCCCGCCTCTTTCCCCGCCTCTATTTATCCACCAATGTTTACCTGCCACTGTTTACCCGCCTGTTTCCCCGCCTCTGATTCCCCACCTTTCATTCCCCACCTCTCTTTCCCTGCCTCTAATTCCGCGCCTCTTTCTCTGCCTCTCTTTCCCCACATCTCTTTACCTCCCGCTGATTCCCCGCCTCTGATTCCCCGCCTCTGATTCCCTGCCTCTGATTCCTCGCCTCTGATTCCCTGCCTCAGATTCTCTGCCTCAGATTCACCACCTCTGATTCCCCGCCTCAGATTCCCCGTCTCTGATTCCCTGCCTAAGATTCCCTGCCTCAGATTCCCCGCCTCAGATTCCCCGCCTCAGATTCCCCGCCTCAGATTTCCCGCCTCAGATTCCCCGCCTCAGATTCCCCGCCTCCGATTCCCCGCCTCAGATTCCCCGCCTCAGATTCCCCGCCTCAGATACCCCGCCTCAGATTCCACGCCTCAGATTCCCCGCCTCAGATTCCCCGGCTCAGATTCCCCGGCTCAGATTCCCCGCCTCAGATTCCCCGCCTCAGATTCCCCGCCTCTGATTCCCCGCCTCTGATTCCCTGCCTCTGATTCCCTGCCTCTGATTCCCTGCCTCTGATTCCCTGCCTCTGATTCCCTGCCTCTGATTCCCTGCCTCTGATTCCGCGCCTCTGATTCCACGCCTCTCTTTCCGTATCTCTGATTCCCCGCCTCTAATTCCCTGCCTATGATACCCTGCCTCTCTTTGCCTGCCTCTATTTCGGTGCCTCTTTCTCTGCATCTAGTTTCCCACATCTCATTTTCCCCCTCTGATAACCCGCCTCAGATTCCCCGCCTCAGATTCCCTGCCTCAGATTCCCTGCCTCAGATTCACTGCCTCAGATTCCCTTCATCTGATGCCCTTCATCAATTCCCTGCCTCTGATTCCCTGCCTCTGATTCCCCACCTCTGATTCCCTGCCTCAGATTCCCTGGCTCTGATTCTCTGGCTCAGATTCCCTGCCTTAGATTCCCTGCCTCTGATTCCCCGCATCTGATTCCAGGCCTCTTATTCCCCACCTCTGATTCCCCGCCTCTGATTGCCTGCCACTGATTGCCCGCCTCTTATTCCCCGCCTCTGATTCCCCACCTCTGATTCCCCACCTCTGTCTGTATGCCTCTCTTTCGCCTCCGCTTTTTCCCCTCCACTCTTTCCGCGCCTCTCTTTCCCTCCCTCAATTTCAACAACTCTGTTTGATCTGTTCTGTGTACCTCATTTTCAACACACAAGTTCCAACCACTATGTTTCACCCATCTCTTTCCCCGCCTCTATTTATCCGCCTATGTTTACCCGCCTCTGTTTACCCACCTGTTCCACCGCCTCTGATTCCCTGCCTCTGATTCCCCACCTCTGTCTCTACGCCTCTCTTTCGCCTCCACTCTTTCCCCTCCACTCATTCCGTGCCTGTCTTTCCCTCCCTCAATTTCAACAACACTGTTTGATCTGTTTTGTGTACCTCATTTTAAACACACAAGTTCCAACCACTATGTTTTGCCCGCCTCTTTCCCCGCCTCTATTTATCCACCAATGTTTACCTGCCACTGTTTACCTGCCTGTTTCCCCGCCTCTGATTCCCCACCTTTCATTCCCCACCTCTCTTTCCCTGCCTCTAATTCCGCGCCTCTTTCTCTGCCTCTCTTTCCCCACATCTCTTTTCCTCCCGCAGATTCCCCGCCTCTGATTCCCCGCCTCTGATTCCCTGCCTCTGATTCCCCGCCTCTGATTCACTGGCTCAGATTCTCTGCCTCAGATTCACCACCTCTGATTCCCCGCCTCAGATTCCCCGTCTCTGATTCCCTGCCTAAGATTCCCTGCCTCAGATTCCCCGCCTCAGATTCCCCGCCTCAGATTCCCCGCCTCAGATTTCCCGCCTCAGATTCCCCGCCTCAGATTCCCCGCCTCCGATTCCCCGCCTCAGATTCCCCGCCTCAGATTCCCCGCCTCAGATACCCCGCCTCAGATTCCACGCCTCAGATTCCCCGCCTCAGATTCCCCGCCTCAGATTCCCCGCCTCAGATTCCCCGCCTCAGATTCCCCGCCTCAGATTCCCCGCCTCTGATTCCCCGCCTCTGATTCCCTGCCTCTGATTCCCTGCCTCTGATTCCCTGCCTCTGATTCCCTGCCTCTGATTCCCTGCCTCTGATTCCCTGCCTCTGATTCCGCGCCTCTGATTCCACGCCTCTCTTTCCGTATCTCTGATTCCCCGCCTCTAATTCCCTGCCTATGATACCCTGCCTCTCTTTGCCTGCCTCTATTTCGGTGCCTCTTTCTCTGCATCTAGTTTCCCACATCTCATTTTCCCCTTCTGATAACCCGCCTCTGATTCCATGCCTCTGATTCACTGCCTCAGATTCCCTGCCTCAGATTCCCCGCCTCAGATTCCCTGCCTCTGATTGCCTGCCTCTGATTCCCTGCCTCTAATTCCCTGCCTCTGATTCCCCGCCTCTGATTCCCCGCCACTGTTTCCCCTCATCAGATTCCCTGCCTCAGATTCCCCGCCTCAGATTCCCCACCTCAGATTCCCCACCTCAGATTCCCCGCCTCAGATTTCCCGCCTCAGATTCCCCGCCTCAGATTCCCCGCCTCAGATTCCCCACCTCAGATTCCCCGCCTCAGATTCCCCGCCTCAGATTCCCCGCCTCAGATTCCCCGCCTCAGATTCCCCGCCTCTGATTGACTGCCTCTGATTCCCTGCCTCTGAATCCCTGCCTCTGATTCCCTTCCTCTGATTCCCTGCCTCTGGTTCCCTGCCTCTGATTCCCTGCCTCTGATTCCGCGCCTCTGATTCCACGCCTCTCTTTCCGTATCTCTGATTCCCCGCCTCTGATTCCCTGCCTCTGATACCCTGCCTCTCTTTGCCTGCCTCTATTTCGGTGCCTCTTTCTCTGCATCTAGTTTCCCACATCTCATTTGCCCCCTCTGATAACCCGCCTCTGATTCCATGCCTCTGATTCCCCGCCTCTGATTCCCCGCCTCTGATTCCCCGCCTCTGATTCCCCGCCTCTGATTCCCTGCCTCAGATTCCCTGCCTCAGATTCCCTGCCTCAGATTCCCTGCATCTGATTCCCCGCCTCTGATTCCCCGCCTCTTTTTCCCCGCCTCTGATTCCCCACCTCTGATTCCCCGCCTCTGATTCCCTGCCTCTGTTTCCCCTCCTCTGATTCCCCGCCTCTGATTCCCCGCCTCAGATTCCCCGGCTCTGATTCCCTGCCTGAGATTCCCTGCCTCAGATTCCCTGCCTATGATTCCCTGCCTCTGAGTCACCGCGTCAGATTCCCCGGCTCTGATTCCCTGCCTGAGATTCCCTGCCTCAGATTCCACGCCTCAGATTCCCTGCCTCAGATTCCCCGCCTCAGATTCCCCACCTCAGATTCCCCACCTCAGATTCCCCGCCTCAGATTCCCCGCCTCAGATACCCCGCCTCAGATTCCCCACCTCAGATTCCCCGCCTCAGATTCCCTGGCTCTGATTCCCTGCCTCTGATTCCCTGCCTCTGATTCCGCGCCCCTGATTCCCCGCCTCTCTTTCCTTTTCTCTGATTCCCCGCCTCAGATTCCCCGTCTCTGATACCCTGCCTAAGATTCCCTGCCTCAGATTCCCCGCCTCAGATTCCCCGCCTCAGATTCCCCGCCTCAGATTTCCCGCCTCAGATTCCCCGCCTCAGATTCCCCGCCTCCGATTCCCCGCCTCAGATTCCCCGCCTCAGATTCCCCGCCTCAGATACCCCGCCTCAGATTCCACGCCTCAGATTCCCCGCCTCAGATTCCCCGCCTCAGATTCCCCGCCTCAGATTCCCCGCCTCAGATTCCCCGCCTCAGATTCCCCGCCTCTGATTCCCCGCCTCTGATTCCCTGCCTCTGATTCCCTGCCTCTGATTCCCTGCCTCTGATTCCCTGCCTCTGATTCCCTGCCTCTGATTCCCTGCCTCTGATTCCGCGCCTCTGATTCCACGCCTCTCTTTCTGTATCTCTGATTCCCCGCCTCTAATTCCCTGCCTATGATACCCTGCCTCTCTTTGCCTGCCTCTATTTCGGTGCCTCTTTCTCTGCATCTAGTTTCCCACATCTCATTTTCCCCCTCTGATAACCCGCCTCTGATTCCATGCCTCTGATTCACTGCCTCAGATTCCCTGCCTCAGATTCCCCGCCTCAGATTCCCTGCCTCTGATTGCCTGCCTCTGATTCCCTGCCTCTGATTCCCTGCCTCTGATTCCCCGCCTCTGATTCCCCGCCACTGTTTCCCCTCCTCAGATTCCCTGCCTCAGATTCCCCGCCTCAGATTCCCCACCTCAGATTCCCCACCTCAGATTCCCCGCCTCAGATTTCCCGCCTCAGATTCCCCGCCTCAGATTCCCCGCCTCAGATTCCCCACCTCAGATTCCCCGCCTCAGATTCCCCGCCTCAGATTCCCCGCCTCAGATTCCCCGCCTCAGATTCCCCGCCTCTGATTGCCTGCCTCTGATTCCCTGCCTCTGAATCCCTGCCTCTGATTCCCTTCCTCTGATTCCCTGCCTCTGGTTCCCTGCCTCTGATTCCCTGCCTCTGATTCCGCGCCTCTGATTCCACGCCTCTCTTTCCGTATCTCTGATTCCCCGCCTCTGATTCCCTGCCTCTGATACCCTGCCTCTCTTTGCCTGCCTCTATTTCGGTGCCTCTTTCTCTGCATCTAGTTTCCCACATCTCATTTGCCCCCTCTGATAACCCGCCTCTGATTCCATGCCTCTGATTCCCCGCCTCTGATTCCCCACCTCTGATTCCCCGCCTCCGATTCCCCGCCTCTGATTCCCTGCCTCAGATTCCCTGCCTCAGATTCCCTGCCTCAGATTCCCTGCATCTGATTCCCCGCCTCTGATTCCCCGCCTCTTTTTCCCCGCCTCTGATTCCCCACCTCTGATTCCCCGCCTCTGATTCCCTGCCTCTGTTTCCCCGCCTCTGATTCCCCGCCTCTGATTCCCCGCCTCAGATTCCCCGGCTCTGATTCCCTGCCTGAGATTCCCTGCCTCAGATTCCCTGCCTATGATTCCCTGCCTCTGAGTCACCGCGTCAGATTCCCCGGCTCTGATTCCCTGCCTGAGATTCCCTGCCTCAGATTCCCCGCCTCAGATTCCCTGCCTCAGATTCCCCGCCTCAGATTCCCCACCTCAGATTCCCCGCCTCAGATTCCCCGCCTCAGATTCCCCGCCTCAGATACCCCGCCTCAGATTCCCCACCTCAGATTCCCCGCCTCAGATTCCCTGCCTCTGATTCCCTGCCTCTGATTCCCTGCCTCTGATTCCCGGCCTCTATATCCCTGCCTCTGATTCCCTGCCTCTGATTCCGCGCCTCTGATTCCCCGCCTCTCTTTCCTTGTCTCTGATTCCCCGCCTCAGATTCCCTGCCTCAGATACCCTGCCTCTCTTTGCCTTCCTCTATTTCCGTGCCTCTTTCTCTGCATCTAGTTTCCCACATCTCATTTGCCCCCTCTGATAACCCGCCTCTGATTCCATGCCTCTGATTCACTGCCTCAGATTCCCTGCCTCAGATTCCCCGCCTCAGATTCCCTGCCTCTGATTGCCTGCCTCTGATTCCCTGCCTCTGATTCCCTGCCTCTGATTCCCCGCCTCTGATTCCCCGCCTCTGTTTCCCCTCCTCAGATTCCCTGCCTCAGATTCCCCGCCTCAGATTCCCCACCTCAGATTCCCCGCCTCAGATTCCCCGCCTCAGATTTCCCGCCTCAGATTCCCCGCCTCAGATTCCCCGCCTCAGATTCCACACCTCAGATTCCCCGCCTCAGATTCCCCGCCTCAGATTCCCCGCCTCAGATTCCCTGCCTCAGATTCCCCGCCTCTGATTGCCTGCCTCTGATTCCCTGCCTCTGAATCCCTGCCTCTGATTCCCTGCCTCTGATTCCCTGCCTCTGGTTCCCTGCCTCTGATTCCCTGCCTCTGATTCCGCGTCTCTGATTCCACGCCTCTCTTTCCGTATCTCTGATTCCCCGCCTCTGATTCCCTGCCTCTGATACCCTGCCTCTCTTTGCCTGCCTCTATTTCGGTGCCTCTTTCTCTGCATCTAGTTTCCCACATCTCATTTGCCCCCTCTGATAACCCGCCTCTGATTCCATGCCTCTGATTCCCCGCCTCTGATTCCCCGCCTCAGATTCCCCGCCTCAGATTCCCCACCTCAGATTCCCCGCCTCAGATTCCCCGCCTCAGATTCCCCGCCTCAGATTCCCCACCTCAGATTCCCCACCTCAGATTCCCCGCCTCAGATTTCCCGCCTCAGATTCCCCGCCTCAGATTCCCCGCCTCAGATTCCCCACCTCAGATTCCCCGCCTCAGATTCCCCGCCTCAGATTCCCCGCCTCAGATTCCCCGCCTCAGATTCCCCGCCTCTGATTGCCTGCCTCTGATTCCCTGCCTCTGAATCCCTGCCTCTGATTCCCTTCCTCTGATTCCCTGCCTCTGGTTCCCTGCCTCTGATTCCCTGCCTCTGATTCCGCGCCTCTGATTCCACGCCTCTCTTTCCGTATCTCTGATTCCCCGCCTCCGATTCCCTGCCTCTGATACCCTGCCTCTCTTTGCCTGCCTCTATTTCGGTGCCTCTTTCTCTGCATCTAGTTTCCCACATCTCATTTGCCCCCTCTGATAACCCGCCTCTGATTCCATGCCTCTGATTCCCCGCCTCTGATTCCCCGCCTCTGATTCCCCGCCTCTGATTCCCCGCCTCTGATTCCCTGCCTCAGATTCCCTGCCTCAGATTCCCTGCCTCAGATTCCCTGCATCTGATTCCCCGCCTCTGATTCCCCGCCTCTTTTTCCCCGCCTCTGATTCCCCACCTCTGATTCCCCGCCTCTGATTCCCTGCCTCTGTTTCCCCGCCTCTGATTCCCCGCCTCTGATTCCCCGCCTCAGATTCCCCGGCTCTGATTCCCTGCCTGAGATTCCCTGCCTCAGATTCCCTGCCTATGATTCCCTGCCTCTGAGTCACCGCGTCAGATTCCCCGGCTCTGATTCCCTGCCTGAGATTCCCTGCCTCAGATTCCCCGCCTCAGATTCCCTGCCTCAGATTCCCCGCCTCAGATTCGCCACCTCAGATTCCCCGCCTCAGATTCCCCGCCTCAGATTCCCCGCCTCAGATACCCCGCCTCAGATTCCCCACCTCAGATTCCCCTCCTCAGATTCCCTGCCTCTGATTCCCTGCCTCTGATTCCCTGCCTCTGATTCCCGGCCTCTATATCCCTGCCTCTGATTCCCTGCCTCTGATTCCGCGCCTCTGATTCCCCGCCTCTCTTTCCTTGTCTCTGATTCCCCGCCTCAGATTCCCTGCCTCAGATACCCTGCCTCTCTTTGCCTTCCTCTATTTCCGTGGCTCTTTCTCTGCATCTAGTTTCCCACATCTCATTTGCCCCCTCTGATAACCCGCCTCTGATTCCATGCCTCTGATTCACTGCCTCAGATTCCCTGCCTCAGATTCCCCGCCTCAGATTCCCTGCCTCTGATTGCCTGCCTCTGATTCCCTGCCTCTGATTCCCTGCCTCTGATTCCCCGCCTCTGATTCCCCGCCTCTGTTTCCCCTCCTCAGATTCCCTGCCTCAGATTCCCCGCCTCAGATTCCCCACCTCAGATTCCCCGCCTCAGATTCCCCACCTCAGATTTCCCGCCTCAGATTCCCCGCCTCAGATTCCCCGCCTCAGATTCCACACCTCAGATTCCCCGCCTCAGATTCCCTGCCTCAGATTCCCCGCCTCAGATTCCCTGCCTCAGATTCCCCGCCTCTGATTGCCTGCCTCTGATTCCCTGCCTCTGAATCCCTGCCTCTGATTCCCTGCCTCTGATTCCCTGCCTCTGGTTCCCTGCCTCTGATTCCCTGCCTCTGATTCCGCGCCTCTGATTCCACGCCTCTCTTTCCGTATCTCTGATTCCCCGCCTCTGATTCCCTGCCTCTGATACCCTGCCTCTCTTTGCCTGCCTCTATTTCGGTGCCTCTTTCTCTGCATCTAGTTTCCCACATCTCATTTGCCCCCTCTGATAACCCGCCTCTGATTCCATGCCTCTGATTCCCCGCCTCTGATTCCCCGCCTCTGATTCCCCGCCTCTGATTCCCCGCCTCTGATTCCCTGCCTCAGATTCCCTGCCTCAGATTCCCTGCCTCAGATTCCCTGCATCTGATTCCCCGCCTCTGATTCCCCGCCTCTTTTTCCCCGCCTCTGATTCCCCACCTCTGATTCCCCGCCTCTGATTCCCTGCCTCTGTTTCCCCTCCTCTGATTCCCCGCCTCTGATTCCCTGCCTCTGATTCCTCGCCTCTGATTCCCTGCCTCAGATTCTCTGCCTCAGATTCACCACCTCTGATTCCCCGCCTCAGATTCCCCGTCTCTGATTCCCTGCCTAAGATTCCCTGCCTCAGATTCCCCGCCTCAGATTCCCCGCCTCAGATTCCCCGCCTCAGATTTCCCGCCTCAGATTCCCCGCCTCAGATTCCCCGCCTCCGATTCCCCGCCTCAGATTCCCCGCCTCAGATTCCCCGCCTCAGATACCCCGCCTCAGATTCCACGCCTCAGATTCCCCGCCTCAGATTCCCCGGCTCAGATTCCCCGGCTCAGATTCCCCGCCTCAGATTCCCCGCCTCAGATTCCCCGCCTCTGATTCCCCGCCTCTGATTCCCTGCCTCTGATTCCCTGCCTCTGATTCCCTGCCTCTGATTCCCTGCCTCTGATTCCCTGCCTCTGATTCCCTGCCTCTGATTCCGCGCCTCTGATTCCACGCCTCTCTTTCCGTATCTCTGATTCCCCGCCTCTAATTCCCTGCCTATGATACCCTGCCTCTCTTTGCCTGCCTCTATTTCGGTGCCTCTTTCTCTGCATCTAGTTTCCCACATCTCATTTTCCCCCTCTGATAACCCGCCTCAGATTCCCCGCCTCAGATTCCCTGCCTCAGATTCCCTGCCTCAGATTCCCTGCCTCAGATTCCCTTCATCTGATGCCCTTCATCAATTCCCTGCCTCTGATTCCCTGCCTCTGATTCCCCACCTCTGATTCCCTGCCTCAGATTCCCTGGCTCTGATTCTCTGGCTCAGATTCCCTGCCTTAGATTCCCTGCCTCTGATTCCCCGCATCTGATTCCAGGCCTCTTATTCCCCACCTCTGATTCCCCGCCTCTGATTGCCTGCCACTGATTGCCCGCCTCTTATTCCCCGCCTCTGATTCCCCACCTCTGATTCCCCACCTCTGTCTGTATGCCTCTCTTTCGCCTCCGCTTTTTCCCCTCCACTCTTTCCGCGCCTCTCTTTCCCTCCCTCAATTTCAACAACTCTGTTTGATCTGTTCTGTGTACCTCATTTTCAACACACAAGTTCCAACCACTATGTTTCACCCATCTCTTTCCCCGCCTCTATTTATCCGCCTATGTTTACCCGCCTCTGTTTACCCACCTGTTCCACCGCCTCTGATTCCCTGCCTCTGATTCCCCACCTCTGTCTCTACGCCTCTCTTTCGCCTCCACTCTTTCCCCTCCACTCATTCCGTGCCTGTCTTTCCCTCCCTCAATTTCAACAACACTGTTTGATCTGTTTTGTGTACCTCATTTTAAACACACAAGTTCCAACCACTATGTTTTGCCCGCCTCTTTCCCCGCCTCTATTTATCCACCAATGTTTACCTGCCACTGTTTACCTGCCTGTTTCCCCGCCTCTGATTCCCCACCTTTCATTCCCCACCTCTCTTTCCCTGCCTCTAATTCCGCGCCTCTTTCTCTGCCTCTCTTTCCCCACATCTCTTTTCCTCCCGCAGATTCCCCGCCTCTGATTCCCCGCCTCTGATTCCCTGCCTCTGATTCCCCGCCTCTGATTCACTGGCTCAGATTCTCTGCCTCAGATTCACCACCTCTGATTCCCCGCCTCAGATTCCCCGTCTCTGATTCCCTGCCTAAGATTCCCTGCCTCAGATTCCCCGCCTCAGATTCCCCGCCTCAGATTCCCCGCCTCAGATTTCCCGCCTCAGATTCCCCGCCTCAGATTCCCCGCCTCCGATTCCCCGCCTCAGATTCCCCGCCTCAGATTCCCCGCCTCAGATACCCCGCCTCAGATTCCACGCCTCAGATTCCCCGCCTCAGATTCCCCGCCTCAGATTCCCCGCCTCAGATTCCCCGCCTCAGATTCCCCGCCTCAGATTCCCCGCCTCTGATTCCCCGCCTCTGATTCCCTGCCTCTGATTCCCTGCCTCTGATTCCCTGCCTCTGATTCCCTGCCTCTGATTCCCTGCCTCTGATTCCCTGCCTCTGATTCCGCGCCTCTGATTCCACGCCTCTCTTTCCGTATCTCTGATTCCCCGCCTCTAATTCCCTGCCTATGATACCCTGCCTCTCTTTGCCTGCCTCTATTTCGGTGCCTCTTTCTCTGCATCTAGTTTCCCACATCTCATTTTCCCCCTCTGATAACCCGCCTCTGATTCCATGCCTCTGATTCACTGCCTCAGATTCCCTGCCTCAGATTCCCCGCCTCAGATTCCCTGCCTCTGATTGCCTGCCTCTGATTCCCTGCCTCTAATTCCCTGCCTCTGATTCCCCGCCTCTGATTCCCCGCCACTGTTTCCCCTCATCAGATTCCCTGCCTCAGATTCCCCGCCTCAGATTCCCCACCTCAGATTCCCCACCTCAGATTCCCCGCCTCAGATTTCCCGCCTCAGATTCCCCGCCTCAGATTCCCCGCCTCAGATTCCCCACCTCAGATTCCCCGCCTCAGATTCCCCGCCTCAGATTCCCCGCCTCAGATTCCCCGCCTCAGATTCCCCGCCTCTGATTGACTGCCTCTGATTCCCTGCCTCTGAATCCCTGCCTCTGATTCCCTTCCTCTGATTCCCTGCCTCTGGTTCCCTGCCTCTGATTCCCTGCCTCTGATTCCGCGCCTCTGATTCCACGCCTCTCTTTCCGTATCTCTGATTCCCCGCCTCTGATTCCCTGCCTCTGATACCCTGCCTCTCTTTGCCTGCCTCTATTTCGGTGCCTCTTTCTCTGCATCTAGTTTCCCACATCTCATTTGCCCCCTCTGATAACCCGCCTCTGATTCCATGCCTCTGATTCCCCGCCTCTGATTCCCCGCCTCTGATTCCCCGCCTCTGATTCCCCGCCTCTGATTCCCTGCCTCAGATTCCCTGCCTCAGATTCCCTGCCTCAGATTCCCTGCATCTGATTCCCCGCCTCTGATTCCCCGCCTCTTTTTCCCCGCCTCTGATTCCCCACCTCTGATTCCCCGCCTCTGATTCCCTGCCTCTGTTTCCCCTCCTCTGATTCCCCGCCTCTGATTCCCCGCCTCAGATTCCCCGGCTCTGATTCCCTGCCTGAGATTCCCTGCCTCAGATTCCCTGCCTATGATTCCCTGCCTCTGAGTCACCGCGTCAGATTCCCCGGCTCTGATTCCCTGCCTGAGATTCCCTGCCTCAGATTCCACGCCTCAGATTCCCTGCCTCAGATTCCCCGCCTCAGATTCCCCACCTCAGATTCCCCACCTCAGATTCCCCGCCTCAGATTCCCCGCCTCAGATACCCCGCCTCAGATTCCCCACCTCAGATTCCCCGCCTCAGATTCCCTGGCTCTGATTCCCTGCCTCTGATTCCCTGCCTCTGATTCCGCGCCCCTGATTCCCCGCCTCTCTTTCCTTTTCTCTGATTCCCCGCCTCAGATTCCCCGTCTCTGATACCCTGCCTAAGATTCCCTGCCTCAGATTCCCCGCCTCAGATTCCCCGCCTCAGATTCCCCGCCTCAGATTTCCCGCCTCAGATTCCCCGCCTCAGATTCCCCGCCTCCGATTCCCCGCCTCAGATTCCCCGCCTCAGATTCCCCGCCTCAGATACCCCGCCTCAGATTCCACGCCTCAGATTCCCCGCCTCAGATTCCCCGCCTCAGATTCCCCGCCTCAGATTCCCCGCCTCAGATTCCCCGCCTCAGATTCCCCGCCTCTGATTCCCCGCCTCTGATTCCCTGCCTCTGATTCCCTGCCTCTGATTCCCTGCCTCTGATTCCCTGCCTCTGATTCCCTGCCTCTGATTCCCTGCCTCTGATTCCGCGCCTCTGATTCCACGCCTCTCTTTCTGTATCTCTGATTCCCCGCCTCTAATTCCCTGCCTATGATACCCTGCCTCTCTTTGCCTGCCTCTATTTCGGTGCCTCTTTCTCTGCATCTAGTTTCCCACATCTCATTTTCCCCCTCTGATAACCCGCCTCTGATTCCATGCCTCTGATTCACTGCCTCAGATTCCCTGCCTCAGATTCCCCGCCTCAGATTCCCTGCCTCTGATTGCCTGCCTCTGATTCCCTGCCTCTGATTCCCTGCCTCTGATTCCCCGCCTCTGATTCCCCGCCACTGTTTCCCCTCCTCAGATTCCCTGCCTCAGATTCCCCGCCTCAGATTCCCCACCTCAGATTCCCCACCTCAGATTCCCCGCCTCAGATTTCCCGCCTCAGATTCCCCGCCTCAGATTCCCCGCCTCAGATTCCCCACCTCAGATTCCCCGCCTCAGATTCCCCGCCTCAGATTCCCCGCCTCAGATTCCCCGCCTCAGATTCCCCGCCTCTGATTGCCTGCCTCTGATTCCCTGCCTCTGAATCCCTGCCTCTGATTCCCTTCCTCTGATTCCCTGCCTCTGGTTCCCTGCCTCTGATTCCCTGCCTCTGATTCCGCGCCTCTGATTCCACGCCTCTCTTTCCGTATCTCTGATTCCCCGCCTCTGATTCCCTGCCTCTGATACCCTGCCTCTCTTTGCCTGCCTCTATTTCGGTGCCTCTTTCTCTGCATCTAGTTTCCCACATCTCATTTGCCCCCTCTGATAACCCGCCTCTGATTCCATGCCTCTGATTCCCCGCCTCTGATTCCCCACCTCTGATTCCCCGCCTCCGATTCCCCGCCTCTGATTCCCTGCCTCAGATTCCCTGCCTCAGATTCCCTGCCTCAGATTCCCTGCATCTGATTCCCCGCCTCTGATTCCCCGCCTCTTTTTCCCCGCCTCTGATTCCCCACCTCTGATTCCCCGCCTCTGATTCCCTGCCTCTGTTTCCCCGCCTCTGATTCCCCGCCTCTGATTCCCCGCCTCAGATTCCCCGGCTCTGATTCCCTGCCTGAGATTCCCTGCCTCAGATTCCCTGCCTATGATTCCCTGCCTCTGAGTCACCGCGTCAGATTCCCCGGCTCTGATTCCCTGCCTGAGATTCCCTGCCTCAGATTCCCCGCCTCAGATTCCCTGCCTCAGATTCCCCGCCTCAGATTCCCCACCTCAGATTCCCCGCCTCAGATTCCCCGCCTCAGATTCCCCGCCTCAGATACCCCGCCTCAGATTCCCCACCTCAGATTCCCCGCCTCAGATTCCCTGCCTCTGATTCCCTGCCTCTGATTCCCTGCCTCTGATTCCCGGCCTCTATATCCCTGCCTCTGATTCCCTGCCTCTGATTCCGCGCCTCTGATTCCCCGCCTCTCTTTCCTTGTCTCTGATTCCCCGCCTCAGATTCCCTGCCTCAGATACCCTGCCTCTCTTTGCCTTCCTCTATTTCCGTGCCTCTTTCTCTGCATCTAGTTTCCCACATCTCATTTGCCCCCTCTGATAACCCGCCTCTGATTCCATGCCTCTGATTCACTGCCTCAGATTCCCTGCCTCAGATTCCCCGCCTCAGATTCCCTGCCTCTGATTGCCTGCCTCTGATTCCCTGCCTCTGATTCCCTGCCTCTGATTCCCCGCCTCTGATTCCCCGCCTCTGTTTCCCCTCCTCAGATTCCCTGCCTCAGATTCCCCGCCTCAGATTCCCCACCTCAGATTCCCCGCCTCAGATTCCCCGCCTCAGATTTCCCGCCTCAGATTCCCCGCCTCAGATTCCCCGCCTCAGATTCCACACCTCAGATTCCCCGCCTCAGATTCCCCGCCTCAGATTCCCCGCCTCAGATTCCCTGCCTCAGATTCCCCGCCTCTGATTGCCTGCCTCTGATTCCCTGCCTCTGAATCCCTGCCTCTGATTCCCTGCCTCTGATTCCCTGCCTCTGGTTCCCTGCCTCTGATTCCCTGCCTCTGATTCCGCGTCTCTGATTCCACGCCTCTCTTTCCGTATCTCTGATTCCCCGCCTCTGATTCCCTGCCTCTGATACCCTGCCTCTCTTTGCCTGCCTCTATTTCGGTGCCTCTTTCTCTGCATCTAGTTTCCCACATCTCATTTGCCCCCTCTGATAACCCGCCTCTGATTCCATGCCTCTGATTCCCCGCCTCTGATTCCCCGCCTCAGATTCCCCGCCTCAGATTCCCCACCTCAGATTCCCCGCCTCAGATTCCCCGCCTCAGATTCCCCGCCTCAGATTCCCCACCTCAGATTCCCCACCTCAGATTCCCCGCCTCAGATTTCCCGCCTCAGATTCCCCGCCTCAGATTCCCCGCCTCAGATTCCCCACCTCAGATTCCCCGCCTCAGATTCCCCGCCTCAGATTCCCCGCCTCAGATTCCCCGCCTCAGATTCCCCGCCTCTGATTGCCTGCCTCTGATTCCCTGCCTCTGAATCCCTGCCTCTGATTCCCTTCCTCTGATTCCCTGCCTCTGGTTCCCTGCCTCTGATTCCCTGCCTCTGATTCCGCGCCTCTGATTCCACGCCTCTCTTTCCGTATCTCTGATTCCCCGCCTCCGATTCCCTGCCTCTGATACCCTGCCTCTCTTTGCCAGCCTCTATTTCGGTGCCTCTTTCTCTGCATCTAGTTTCCCACATCTCATTTGCCCCCTCTGATAACCCGCCTCTGATTCCATGCCTCTGATTCCCCGCCTCTGATTCCCCGCCTCTGATTCCCCGCCTCTGATTCCCCGCCTCTGATTCCCTGCCTCAGATTCCCTGCCTCAGATTCCCTGCCTCAGATTCCCTGCATCTGATTCCCCGCCTCTGATTCCCCGCCTCTTTTTCCCCGCCTCTGATTCCCCACCTCTGATTCCCCGCCTCTGATTCCCTGCCTCTGTTTCCCCGCCTCTGATTCCCCGCCTCTGATTCCCCGCCTCAGATTCCCCGGCTCTGATTCCCTGCCTGAGATTCCCTGCCTCAGATTCCCTGCCTATGATTCCCTGCCTCTGAGTCACCGCGTCAGATTCCCCGGCTCTGATTCCCTGCCTGAGATTCCCTGCCTCAGATTCCCCGCCTCAGATTCCCTGCCTCAGATTCCCCGCCTCAGATTCGCCACCTCAGATTCCCCGCCTCAGATTCCCCGCCTCAGATTCCCCGCCTCAGATACCCCGCCTCAGATTCCCCACCTCAGATTCCCCTCCTCAGATTCCCTGCCTCTGATTCCCTGCCTCTGATTCCCTGCCTCTGATTCCCGGCCTCTATATCCCTGCCTCTGATTCCCTGCCTCTGATTCCGCGCCTCTGATTCCCCGCCTCTCTTTCCTTGTCTCTGATTCCCCGCCTCAGATTCCCTGCCTCAGATACCCTGCCTCTCTTTGCCTTCCTCTATTTCCGTGGCTCTTTCTCTGCATCTAGTTTCCCACATCTCATTTGCCCCCTCTGATAACCTGCCTCTGATTCCATGCCTCTGATTCACTGCCTCAGATTCCCTGCCTCAGATTCCCCGCCTCAGATTCCCTGCCTCTGATTGCCTGCCTCTGATTCCCTGCCTCTGATTCCCTGCCTCTGATTCCCCGCCTCTGATTCCCCGCCTCTGTTTCCCCTCCTCAGATTCCCTGCCTCAGATTCCCCGCCTCAGATTCCCCACCTCAGATTCCCCGCCTCAGATTCCCCACCTCAGATTTCCCGCCTCAGATTCCCCGCCTCAGATTCCCCGCCTCAGATTCCACACCTCAGATTCCCCGCCTCAGATTCCCTGCCTCAGATTCCCCGCCTCAGATTCCCTGCCTCAGATTCCCCGCCTCTGATTGCCTGCCTCTGATTCCCTGCCTCTGAATCCCTGCCTCTGATTCCCTGCCTCTGATTCCCTGCCTCTGGTTCCCTGCCTCTGATTCCCTGCCTCTGATTCCGCGCCTCTGATTCCACGCCTCTCTTTCCGTATCTCTGATTCCCCGCCTCTGATTCCCTGCCTCTGATACCCTGCCTCTCTTTGCCTGCCTCTATTTCGGTGCCTCTTTCTCTGCATCTAGTTTCCCACATCTCATTTGCCCCCTCTGATAACCCGCCTCTGATTCCATGCCTCTGATTCCCCGCCTCTGATTCCCCGCCTCTGATTCCCCGCCTCTGATTCCCCGCCTCTGATTCCCTGCCTCAGATTCCCTGCCTCAGATTCCCTGCCTCAGATTCCCTGCATCTGATTCCCCGCCTCTGATTCCCCGCCTCTTTTTCCCCGCCTCTGATTCCCCACCTCTGATTCCCCGCCTCTGATTCCCTGCCTCTGTTTCCCCTCCTCTGATTCCCCGCCTCTGATTCCCCGCCTCAGATTCCCCGGCTCTGATTCCCTGCCTGAGATTCCCTGCCTCAGATTCCCTGCCTATGATTCCCTGCCTCTGAGTCACCGCGTCAGATTCCCCGGCTCTGATTCCCTGCCTGAGATTCCCTGCCTCAGATTCCACGCCTCAGATTCCCTGCCTCAGATTCCCCGCCTCAGATTCCCCACCTCAGATTCCCCGCCTCAGATTCCCCGCCTCAGATTCCCCGCCTCAGATACCCCGCCTCAGATTCCCCACCTCAGATTCCCCGCCTCAGATTCCCTGGCTCTGATTCCCTGCCTCTGATTCCCTGCCTCTGATTCCGCGCCCCTGATTCCCCGCCTCTCTTTCCTTTTCTCTGATTCCCCGCCTCAGATTCCCCGTCTCTGATTCCCTGCCTAAGATTCCCTGCCTCAGATTCCCCGCCTCAGATTCCCCGCCTCAGATTCCCCGCCTCAGATTTCCCGCCTCAGATTCCCCGCCTCAGATTCCCCGCCTCCGATTCCCCGCCTCAGATTCCCCGCCTCAGATTCCCCGCCTCAGATACCCCGCCTCAGATTCCACGCCTCAGATTCCCCGCCTCAGATTCCCCGCCTCAGATTCCCCGCCTCAGATTCCCCGCCTCAGATTCCCCGCCTCAGATTCCCCGCCTCTGATTCCCCGCCTCTGATTCCCTGCCTCTGATTCCCTGCCTCTGATTCCCTGCCTCTGATTCCCTGCCTCTGATTCCCTGCCTCTGATTCCCTGCCTCTGATTCCGCGCCTCTGATTCCACGCCTCTCTTTCCGTATCTCTGATTCCCCGCCTCTAATTCCCTGCCTATGATACCCTGCCTCTCTTTGCCTGCCTCTATTTCGGTGCCTCTTTCTCTGCATCTAGTTTCCCACATCTCATTTTCCCCCTCTGATAACCCGCCTCTGATTCCATGCCTCTGATTCACTGCCTCAGATTCCCTGCCTCAGATTCCCCGCCTCAGATTCCCTGCCTCTGATTGCCTGCCTCTGATTCCCTGCCTCTGATTCCCTGCCTCTGATTCCCCGCCTCTGATTCCCCGCCACTGTTTCCCCTCCTCAGATTCCCTGCCTCAGATTCCCCGCCTCAGATTCCCCACCTCAGATTCCCCACCTCAGATTCCCCGCCTCAGATTTCACGCCTCAGATTCCCCGCCTCAGATTCCCCGCCTCAGATTCCCCACCTCAGATTCCCCGCCTCAGATTCCCCGCCTCAGATTCCCCGCCTCAGATTCCCCGCCTCAGATTCCCCGCCTCTGATTGCCTGCCTCTGATTCCCTGCCTCTGAATCCCTGCCTCTGATTCCCTTCCTCTGATTCCCTGCCTCTGGTTCCCTGCCTCTGATTCCCTGCCTCTGATTCCGCGCCTCTGATTCCACGCCTCTCTTTCCGTATCTCTGATTCCCCGCCTCTGATTCCCTGCCTCTGATACCCTGCCTCTCTTTGCCTGCCTCTATTTCGGTGCCTCTTTCTCTGCATCTAGTTTCCCACATCTCATTTGCCCCCTCTGATAACCCGCCTCTGATTCCATGCCTCTGATTCCCCGCCTCTGATTCCCCACCTCTGATTCCCCGCCTCTGATTCCCCGCCTCTGATTCCCTGCCTCAGATTCCCTGCCTCAGATTCCCTGCCTCAGATTCCCTGCATCTGATTCCCCGCCTCTGATTCCCCGCCTCTTTTTCCCCGCCTCTGATTCCCCACCTCTGATTCCCCGCCTCTGATTCCCTGCCTCTGTTTCCCCGCCTCTGATTCCCCGCCTCTGATTCCCCGCCTCAGATTCCCCGGCTCTGATTCCCTGCCTGAGATTCCCTGCCTCAGATTCCCTGCCTATGATTCCCTGCCTCTGAGTCACCGCGTCAGATTCCCCGGCTCTGATTCCCTGCCTGAGATTCCCTGCCTCAGATTCCCCGCCTCAGATTCCCTGCCTCAGATTCCCCGCCTCAGATTCCCCGCCTCAGATTCCCCACCTCAGATTCCCCGCCTCAGATTCCCCGCCTCAGATTCCCCGCCTCAGATACCCCGCCTCAGATTCCCCACCTCAGATTCCCCGCCTCAGATTCCCTGCCTCTGATTCCCTGCCTCTGATTCCCTGCCTCTGATTCCCGGCCTCTATATCCCTGCCTCTGATTCCCTGCCTCTGATTCCGCGCCTCTGATTCCCCGCCTCTCTTTCCTTGTCTCTGATTCCCCGCCTCAGATTCCCTGCCTCAGATACCCTGCCTCTCTTTGCCTTCCTCTATTTCCGTGCCTCTTTCTCTGCATCTAGTTTCCCACATCTCATTTGCCCCCTCTGATAACCCGCCTCTGATTCCATGCCTCTGATTCACTGCCTCAGATTCCCTGCCTCAGATTCCCCGCCTCAGATTCCCTGCCTCTGATTGCCTGCCTCTGATTCCCTGCCTCTGATTCCCTGCCTCTGATTCCCCGCCTCTGATTCCCCGCCTCTGTTTCCCCTCCTCAGATTCCCTGCCTCAGATTCCCCGCCTCAGATTCCCCACCTCAGATTCCCCGCCTCAGATTCCCCGCCTCAGATTTCCCGCCTCAGATTCCCCGCCTCAGATTCCCCGCCTCAGATTCCACACCTCAGATTTCCCGCCTCAGATTCCCCGCCTCAGATTCCCCGCCTCAGATTCCCTGCCTCAGATTCCCCGCCTCTGATTGCCTGCCTCTGATTCCCTGCCTCTGAATCCCTGCCTCTGATTCCCTGCCTCTGATTCCCTGCCTCTGGTTCCCTGCCTCTGATTCCCTGCCTCTGATTCCGCGTCTCTGATTCCACGCCTCTCTTTCCGTATCTCTGATTCCCCGCCTCTGATTCCCTGCCTCTGATACCCTGCCTCTCTTTGCCTGCCTCTATTTCGGTGCCTCTTTCTCTGCATCTAGTTTCCCACATCTCATTTGCCCCCTCTGATAACCCGCCTCTGATTCCATGCCTCTGATTCCCCGCCTCTGATTCCCCGCCTCTGATTCCCCGCCTCTGATTCCCCGCCTCTGATTCCCTGCCTCAGATTCCCTGCCTCAGATTCCCTGCCTCAGATTCCCTGCATCTGATTCCCCGCCTCTGATTCCCCGCCTCTTTTTCCCCGCCTCTGATTCCCCACCTCTGATTCCCCGCCTCTGATTCCCTGCCTCTGTTTCCCCTCCTCTGATTCCCCGCCTCTGATTCCCCGCCTCAGATTCCCCGGCTCTGATTCCCTGCCTGAGATTCCCTGCCTCAGATTCCCTGCCTATGATTCCCTGCCTCTGAGTCACCGCGTCAGATTCCCCGGCTCTGATTCCCTGCCTGAGATTCCCTGCCTCAGATTCCACGCCTCAGATTCCCTGCCTCAGATTCCCCGCCTCAGATTCCCCACCTCAGATTCCCCGCCTCAGATTCCCCGCCTCAGATTCCCCGCCTCAGATACCCCGCCTCAGATTCCCCACCTCAGATTCCCCGCCTCAGATTCCCTGGCTCTGATTCCCTGCCTCTGATTCCCTGCCTCTGATTCCGCGCCCCTGATTCCCCGCCTCTCTTTCCTTTTCTCTGATTCCCCGCCTCAGATTCCCTGCCTCAGATACCCTGCCTCTCTTTGCCTTCCTCTATTTCCGTGCCTCTTTCTCTGCATCTAGTTTCCCACATCTCATTTGCCCCCTCTGATAACCCGCCTCTGATTCCATGCCTCTGATTCCCCGCCTCAGATTCCCCGCCTCTGATTCCCCGCCTCTGATTCCCTGCCTCAGATTCCCTGCCTCAGATTCCTTGCCTCAGATTCCCTGCCTCTGATTCCCCGCCTCTGATTCCCCGCCTCATTTTCCCTGCCTCTGATTCCCCGCCTCTGATTCCCGCCTCTGATTCCCTGCCTCTGTTTCCCCGCCTCTGAATCCCCGCGTCTGATTCGCCGCCTCAGATTCCCCGGCTCTGATTCCCTGCCTGAGATTCCATGCCTCAGATTCCCCACTTCAGATTCCCTGCCTCAGATTCCCCGCCTCAGATTCCCCACCTCAGATTCCCCGCCTCAGATTCCCCGCCTCAGATTCCCCGCCTCAGATTCCCCGCCTCAGATTCCCCGCCTCAGATTCCCTGCCTCAGATTCCCTGCCTCTGATTCCCCGCCTCTGATTCCCCGCCTCATATTCCCCGCCTCTGATTCCCCGCCTCTGATTCCCCGCGTCTGATTCCCTGCCTCAGATTCCCCGGCTCTGATTCCCTGCATTAGATTCCCTGCCTCAGATTCCCTGCCTCTGATTCCCCGCCTCTGATTCCCTGCCTCTGATTCCCCGCCTCTGATTCCTGCCTCAGATTCCCTGCCTCAGATTCCCTGCCTCAGATTCCCTGCCTCTTATTCCCAGCCTTTGATTCCCTGCCTCTTATTCCCCGCCTCTGATTCCCCGCCTCTGATTCCCCGCCTCAGATTCCCCGCCTCAGATTCCCTGCCTGAGATTCCACGCCTGAGATTCCCCGCCTCAGATTCCCCACCTCATATTCCCCGCCTCAGATTCCCCGCCTCAGATTCCCCGCCTCAGATTCCCCGCCTCAGATTCCCCGCCTCAGATTTCCCGCCTCAGATTCCCGGCCTCAGATTCCCCGCCTCAGATTCCCCGCCTCAGATTCCCCGCCTCAGATTCCCCGCCTCATATTCCCCGCCTCAGATTCCACGCCTCTGATTGCCTGCCTCTGATTCCCTGCCTCTGATTCCCTGCCTCTGATTCCCTGCCTCTGATTCCCTGCCTCTGATTCCCTGCCTCTGATTCCCTGCCTCTGATTCCGCGCCTCTGATTCCACGCCTCTCTTTCCGTATCTCTGATTCCCCGCCTCTGATTCCCTGCCTCTGATTCCCCGCCTCTGATTCCCCGCCTCTGATTCCCCGCCTCTGATTCCCTGCCTCAGATTCCCTGCCTCAGATTCCCTGCCTCAGATTCCCTGCATCTGATTCCCCGCCTCTGAATCCCTGCCTCTTATTCCCCGCCTCTGATTCCCCGCCTCTGATTCCCCGCCTCTGATTCCCTGCCTCTGTTTCCCCGCCTCTGATTCCCCGCCTCTGATTCCCCGCCTCAGATTCCCCGGCTCTGATTCCCTGCCTGAGATTCCATGCCTCAGATTCCCTGCCTATGATTCCCTGCCTCTGAGTCCCCGCGTCAGATTCCCCGGCTCTGATTCCCTGCCTCAGATTCCCTGCCTCAGATTCCCCGCCTCAGATTCCCTGCCTCAGATTCCCCGCCTCAGATTCCCCGCCTCAGATTCCCCGCCTCAGATTCCCCACCTCAGACTCCCCGCCTCAGATTCCCCGCCTCAGATTCCCTGCCTCAGATTCCCCACCTCAGATTCCCTGCCTCTGATTCCCTGCCTCTGATTCCCTGCCTCTGATTCCCTGCCTCTAAATCCCTACCTCTGATTCCCTGCCTCTGATTCCGCGCCTCTGATTCCCCGCCTCTGATTCCCCGCCTCTGTTTCCCCGCCTCAGATTCCCTGCCTCAGATTCCCTGCCTCAGATTCGCTGCCTCTGATTCCCTGCCTCAGATTCCCTGCCTCAGATTCCCTGCCTCAGATTCCCTGCCTCTGATTGCCTGCCTCTGATTCCCTGCCTCTGATTCCTTGCCTCTGATTCCCTGCCTCTGATTCCCTGCCTCTGATTCCCTGCCTCTGATTCCGCGCCTCTGATTCCACGCCTCTCTTTCCTTGTCTCTGATTCCCCGCCTCTGAATCCGTGCCTCTGATACCCTGCCTCTCTTTGCCTGCCTCTATTTCCGTGCCTCTTTCTCTGCATCTAGTTTCCCACATCTCATTTGCCCCCTCTGATAACCCGCCTCTGATTCCATGCCTCTGATTCACTGCCTCAGATTCCCTGCCTCAGATTCCCCGACTCAGATTTACCGCCTCAGATTCCCCGCCTCAGATTCCCTTCCTCAGATTCCCTGCCTCAGATTCCCTGCCTCAGATTCCCTTCATCTGATGCCCTTCATCAATTCCCTGCCTCTAATTCCCTGCCTCTGATTCCCCACCTCTGATTCCCTGCCTCAGATTCCCTGGCTCTGATTCTCTGGCTCAGATTCCCTGCCTTAGATTCCCTGCCTCTGATTCCCCGCATCTGATTCCAGGCCTCTTATTCCCCACCTCTGATTCCCCGCCTATGATTGCCTGCCACTGATTGCCCGCCTCTTATTCCCCGCCTCTGATTCCCCACCTCTGATTCCCCACCTCTGTCTGTATGCCTCTCTTTCGCCTCCGCTTTTACCCCTCCACTCTTTCCGCGCCTCTCTTTCCCTCCCTCAATTTCAACAACTCTGTTTGATCTGTTCTGTGTACCTCATTTTCAACACACAAGTTCCAACCACTATGTTTCACCCATCTCTTTCCCCGCCTCTATTTATCCGCCTATGTTTACCCGCCTCTGTTTACCCACCTGTTCCACCGCCTCTGATTCCCCGCCTCTGATTCCCCACCTCTGTCTCTACGCCTCTCTTTCACCTCCACTCTTTCCCCTCCACTCATTCCGTGCCTGTCTTTCCCTCCCTCAATTTCAACAACACTGTTTGATCTGTTTTGTGTACCTCATTTTAAACACACAAGTTCCAACCACTATGTTTTGCCCGCCTCTTTCCCCGCCTCTATTTATCCACCAATGTTTACCTGCCACTGTTTACCCGCCTGTTTCCCCGCCTCTGATTCCCCACCTTTCATTCCCCACCTCTCTTTCCCTGCCTCTAATTCCGCGCCTCTTTCTCTGCCTCTCTTTCCCCACATCTCTTTTCCTCCCGCTGATTCCCCGCCTCTGATTCCCCGCCTCTGATTCCCTGCCTCTGATTCCCCGCCTCTGATTCCCTGCCTCAGATTCTCTGCCTCAGATTCCCCACCTCTGATTCCCCGCCTCAGATTCCCCGTCTCTGATTCCCTGCCTAAGATTCCCTGCCTCAGATTCCCCGCCTCAGAATCCCCGCCTCAGATTCCCCGCCTCAGATTTCCCGCCTCAGATTCCCCGCCTCAGATTCCCCGCCTCCGATTCCCCGCCTCAGATTCCCCGCCTCAGATTCCCCGCCTCAGATACCCCGCCTCAGATTCCACGCCTCAGATTCCCCGCCTCAGATTCCCCGCCTCAGATTCCCCGCCTCAGATTCCCCGCCTCAGATTCCCCGCCTCAGATTCCCCGCCTCTGATTCCCCGCCTCTGATTCCCCGCCTCTGATTCCCTGCCTCTGATTCCCTGCCTCTGATTCCCTGCCTCTGATTCCCTGCCTCTGATTCCCTGCCTCTGATTCCGCGCCTCTGATTCCACGCCTCTCTTTCCGTATCTCTGATTCCCCGCCTCTAATTCCCTGCCTATGATACCCTGCCTCTCTTTGCCTGCCTCTATTTCGGTGCCTCTTTCTCTGCATCTAGTTTCCCACATCTCATTTGCCCCCTCTGATAACCCGCCTCTGATTCCATGCCTCTGATTCCCCGCCTCTGATTCCCCGCCTCTGATTCCCTGCCTCTGATTCCCCGCCTCTGATTCCCCGCCTCTGATTCCCAGCATCTGATTCCCTGCCTATGATTCCCTGCCTCTGTTTCCCCGCCTCTGATAACCCGCCTCAGATTCCCTGCCTCAGATTCCCCGCCTCAGATTCCCCGCCTCAGATTCCCCGCCTCAGATTCCCCGCCTCAGATTCCCCACCTCAGATTCCCCGCCTCAGATTCCCCGCCTCAGATTCCCCGCCTCAGATTCCCCGCCTCAGATTTCCCGCCTCAGATTCCCCGCCTCAGATTCCCCGCCTCAGATTCCCCACCTCAGATTACCCGCCTCAGATTCCCCGCCTCAGATTCCCCGCCTCAGATTCCCCGCCTCAGACTCCCCGCCTCTGATTGCCTGCCTCTGATTCCCTGCCTCTGAATCCCTGCCTCTGATTCCCTGCATCTGATCCCCTGCCTCTGGTTCCCTGCCTCTGATTCCCTGCCTCTGATTCCGCGCCTCTGATTCCACGCCTCTCTTTCCGTATCTCTGATTCCCCGCCTCTGATTCCCTGCCTCTGATACCCTGCCTCTCTTTGCCTGCCTCTATTTCGGTGCCTCTTTCTCTGCATCTAGTTTCCCACATCTCATTTGCCCCCTCCGATAACCCGCCTCTGATTCCATGCCTCTGATTCCCCGCCTCTGATTCCCCGCCTCTGATTCCCCGCCTCTGATTCCCCGCCTCTGATTCCCCGCCTCTGATTCCCTGCCTCAGATTCCCTGCCTCAGATTCCCTGCCTCAGATTCCCTGCATCTGATTCCCCGCCTCTGATTCCCCGCCTCTTATTCCCCACCTCTGATTCCCCACCTCTGATTCCCCGCCTCTGATTCCCTGCCTCTGTTTCCCCACCTCTGATTCCCCGCCTCTGATTCCCCGCCTCAGATTCCCCGGCTCTGATTCCCTGCCTGAGATTCCCTGCCTCAGATTCCCTGCCTATGATTCCCTGCCTCTGAGTACCCGCGTCAGATTCCCCGGCTCTGATTCCCTGCCTGAGATTCCCTGCCTCAGATTCCCCACCTCAGATTCCCTGCCTCAGATTCCCCGCCTCAGATTCCCCGCCTCAGATTCCCCGCCTCAGATTCCCCACCTCAGATTCCCCGCCTCAGATTCCCCGCCTCAGATTCCCCACGTCAGATTCCCCGTCTCAGATTCCCTGCCTCTGATTCCCTGCCTCTGATTCCCTGCCTCTGATTCCCTGCCTCTATATCCCTGCCTCTGATTCCCTGCCTCTGATTCCACGCCTCTGATTCCCCGCCTCTCTTTCTGTGTCTCTGATTCCCCGCCTCAGATTCCCTGCCTCAGATACCCTGCCTCTCTTTGCCTTCCTCTATTTCCGTGCCTCTTTCTCTGCATCTAGTTTCCCACATCTCATTTGCCCCCTCTGATAACCCGCCTCTGATTCCATGCCTCTGATTCCCCGCCTCAGATTCCCCGCCTCAGATTCCCCGCCTCAGATTCCCTGCCTCAGATTCCCTTCCTCTGATTCCCCGCCTCTGATTCCCCGCCTCTTATTCCCCGCCTCTGATTCCCCGCCTCTGATTCCCCGCGTCTGATTCCCTGCCTCAGATTCCCCGGCTCTGATTCCCTGCATTAGATTCCCTGCCTCATATTCCCTGCCTCTGATTCCCCGCCTCTGATTCCCTGCCTCTGATTCCCCGCCTCTGATTCCTGCCTCAGATTCCCTGCCTCAGATTCCCTGCCTCAGATTCCCTGCCTCTAAATCCCTGCCTCTGATTCCCTGCCTCTGATTCCGCGCCTCTGATTCCCCGCCTCTCTTTCCGTGTCTCTGATTCCCCGCCTCAGATTCCCTGCCTCAGATACCCTGCCTCTCTTTGCCTTCCTCTATTTCCGTGCCTCTTTCTCTGCATCTAGTTTCCCACATCTCATTTGCCCCCTCTGATAACCCGCCTCTGATTCCATGCCTCTGATTCCCCGCCTCTGATTCTCCGCCTCTGATTCCCAGCCTCTGATTCCCTGCCTCAGATTTCCTGCCTCAGATTCCTTGCCTCAGATTCCCAGCCTCTGATTCCCCGCCTCTGATTCCCCGCCTCTTATTCCCCGCCTCTGATTCCCCGCCTCTGATTCCCCGCCTCTGATTCCCTGCCTCTGTTTCCCCGCCTCTGGATCCCCGCATCTGATTCCCCACCTCAGATTCCACGGCTCTGATTCCCTGCCTGAGATTCCATGCCTCAGATTCCCCACCTCAGATTCCCTGCCTCAGATTCCCCGCCTCAGATTCCCCGCCTCAGATTCCCCGCCTCAGATTCCCCGCCTCAGATTCCCCGCCTCAGATTCCCCGCCTCAGATTCCCCACCTCAGATTCCCTTCCTCAGATTCCCTTCCTCAGATTCCCTGTCTCAGATTCCCTTCATCTGATTCCCTTCATCTGATTCCCTGCCTCTGATTCCCTGCCTCTGATTCCCCGCCTCTGATTCCCCGCCTCTGATTCCCCGCATCAGATTCCCTGCCTCAGATTCCCTGCCTCAGATTCCCTGCCTCTGATTCCCTGCCTCAGATTCCCTGCCTCAGATTCCCTGCCTCAGATTCCCTGCCTCTGATTGCCTGCCTCTGATTCCCTGCCTCTGATTCCCTGCCTCTGATTCCCTGCCTCTGATTCCCTGCCTCTGATTCCCCGCCTCTGATTCCCCGCGTCTGATTCCCTGCCTCAGATTCCCCGGCTCTTATTCCCTGCATTAGATTCCCTGCCTCAGATTCCCTGCCTCTGATTCCCCGCCTCAGATTCCCTGCCTCTGATTCCCCGCCTCTGATTCCTGCCTCAGATTCCCTGCCTCTTATACCCAGCCTTTGATTCCCCACCTCAGATTCCCCGCCTCAGATTCCCCGCCTCAGATTCCCCGCCTCAGATTCCCCGCCTCAGACTCCCCGCCTCAGATTCCCCGCCTCAGATTCCCTGCCTCAGATTCCCCGCCTCAGATTCCCTGCCTCTGATTCCCTGCCTCTGATTCGCTGCCTCTCATTCCCTGCCTCTAAATCCCTGCCTCTGATTCCCTGCCTCTGATTCCGCGCCTCTGATTCCCCGCCTCTGATTCCCCGCCTCTGTTTCCCCGCCTCAGATTCCCTGCCTCAGATTCCCTGCCTCAGATTCGCTGCCTCTGATTCCCTGCCTCAGATTCCCTGCCTCAGATTCCCTGCCTCAGATACCCTGCCTCTGGTTGCCTGCCTCTGATTCCCTGCCTCTGATTCCCTGCCTCTGATTCCCTGACTCTGATTCCCTGCCTCTGATTCCCTGCCTCTGATTCCGCGCCTCTGATTCCACGCCTCTCTTTCCTTGTCTCTGATTCCCCGCCTCTGAATCCGTGCCTCTGATACCCTGCCTCTCTTTGCCTGCCTCTATTTCCGTGCCTCTTTCACTGCATCTAGTTTCCCACATCTCATTTGCCCCCTCTGATAACCCGCCTCTGATTCCATGCCTCTGATCCACTGCCTCAGATTCCCTGCCTCAGATTCCCCGCCTCAGATTCCCTGCCTCTGATTGCCTGCCTCTGATTCCCTGCCTCTGATTCCCTGCCTCTGATTCCCCGCCTCTGATTCCCCGCCTCTGTTTCCCCTCCTCAGATTCCCTGCCTCAGATTCCCCGCCTCAGATTCCCCACCTCAGATTCCCCGCCTCAGATTCCCCGCCTCAGATTTCCCGCCTCAGATTCCCCGCCTCAGATTCCCCGCCTCAGATTCCCCACCTCAGATTCCCCGCCTCAGATTCCCCGCCTCAGATTCCCCGCCTCAGATTCCCCGCCTCAGATTCCCCGCCTCCTATTGCCTGCCTCTGATTCCCAGCCTCAGATTCCCCGGCTCTGATTCCCTGCATTAGATTCCCTGCCTCAGATTCCCTGCCTCTGATTCCCCGCATCTGATTCCCTGCCTCTGATTCCCCGCCTCTGATTCCTGCCTCAGAATCCCTGCCTCAGATTCCCCGCCTCAGATTCCCTGCCTCAGATTCCCCGCCTCAGATTCCCCGCCTCAGATTTCCCACCTCAGATTCCCGGCCTCAGATTCCCCGCCTCAGATTCCCCGCCTCAGATTCCCCGCCTCAGATTCCCCGCCTCATATTCCCCGCCTCAGATTCCCCGCCCCTGATTGCCTGCCTCTGATTCCCTGCCTCTGATTCCCTGCCTCTGATTCCCTGCCTCTGATTCCCTGCCTCTGATTCCCTGCCTCTGATTCCGCGCCTCTGATTCCACGCCTCTCTTTCCGTATCTCTGATTCCCCGCCTCTGATTCCCTGCCTCTGATTCCCCGCCTCTGATTCCCCGCCTCTGATTCCCCGCCTCTGATTCCCTGCCTCAGATTCCCTGCCTCACATTCCCTGCCTCAGATTCCCTGCATCTGATTCCCCGCCTCTGAATCCCTGCCTCTTATTCCCCGCCTCTGATTCCCCGCCTCTGATTCCCCGCATCTGATTCCCTGCCTCTGTTTCCCCGCCTCTGATTCCCCGCCTCTGATTCCCCGCCTCAGATTCCCCGGCTCTGATTCCCTGCCTGAGATTCCCTGCCTCAGATTCCCTGCCTATGATTCCCTGCCTTTGAGTCCCCGCGTCAGATTCCCCGGCTCTGATTCCCTGCCTGAGATTCCCTGCCTCAGATTCCACCCCTCAGATTCCCTGCCTCAGATTCCCCGCCTCAGATTCCCCGCCTCAGATTCCCCGCCTCAGATTCCCCGCCTCAGACTCCCCGCCTCAGATTCCCCGCCTCAGATTCCCTGCCTCAGATTCCCCGCCTCAGATTCCCTGCCTCTGATTCCCTGCCTCTGATTCCCTGCCTCTGATTCCCTGCCTCTAAATCCCTACCTCTGATTCCCTGCCTCTGATTCCGCGCCTCTGATTCCCCGCCTCTGATTCCCCGCCTCTGTTTCCCCGCCTCAGATTCCCTGCCTCAGATTCCCTGCCTCAGATTCGCTGCCTCTGATTCCCTGCCTCAGATTCCCTGCCGCAGATTCGCTGCCTCAGATTCCCTGCCTCTGATTGCCTGCCTCTGATTCCCTGCCTCTGATTCCTTGCCTCTGATTCCCTGCCTCTGATTCCCTGCCTCTGATTCCCTGCCTCTGATTCCGCGCCTCTGATTCCACGCCTCTCTTTCCTTGTCTCTGATTCCCCGCCTCTGAATCCGTGCCTCTGATACCCTGCCTCTCTTTGCCTGCCTCTATTTCCGTGCCTCTTTCTCTGCATCTAGTTTCCCACATCTCATTTGCCCCCTCTGATAACCCGCCTCTGATTCCATGCCTCTGATTCACTGCCTCAGATTCCCTGCCTCAGATTCCCCGACTCAGATTTACCGCCTCAGATTCCCCGCCTCAGATTCCCTGCCTCAGATTCCCTGCCTCAGATTCCCTGCCTCAGATTCCCTTCATCTGATGCCCTTCATCAATTCCCTGCCTCTGATTCCCTGCCTCTGATTCCCCACCTCTGATTCCCTGCCTCAGATTCCCTGGCTCTGATTCACTGGCTCAGATTCCCTGCCTTAGATTCCCTGCCTCTGATACCCCGCATCTGATTCCAGGCCTCTTATTCCCCACCTCTGATTCCCCGCCTCTGATTGCCTGCCACTGATTGCCCGCCTCTTATTCCCCGCCTCTGATTCCCCACCTCTGATTCCCCACCTCTGTCTGTATGCCTCTCTTTCGCCTCCGCTTTTTCCCCTCCACTCTTTCCGCGCCTCTCTTTCCCTCCCTCAATTTCAACAACTCTGTTTGATCTGTTCTGTGTACCTCATTTTCAACACACAAGTTCCAACCACTATGTTTCACCCATCTCTTTCCCCGCCTCTATTTATCCGCCTATGTTTACCCGCCTCTGTTTACCCACCTGTTCCACCGCCTCTGATTCCCTGCCTCTGATTCCCCACCTCTGTCTCTACGCCTCTCTTTCGCCTCCACTCTTTCCCCTCCACTCATTCCGTGCCTGTCTTTCCCTCCCTCAATTTCAACAACACTGTTTTATCTGTTTTGTGTACCTCATTTTAAACACACAAGTTCCAACCACTATGTTTTGCCCGCCTCTTTCCCCGCCTCTATTTATCCACCAATGTTTACCTGCCACTGTTTACCCGCCTGTTTCCCCGCCTCTGATTCCCCACCTTTCATTCCCCACCTCTCTTTCCCTGCCTCTAATTCCGCGCCTCTTTCTCTGCCTCTCTTTCCCCACATCTCTTTACCTCCCGCTGATTCCCCGCCTCTGATTCCCCGCCTCTGATTCCCTGCCTCTGATTCCTCGCCTCTGATTCCCTGCCTCAGATTCTCTGCCTCAGATTCACCACCTCTGATTCCCCGCCTCAGATTCCCCGTCTCTGATTCCCTGCCTAAGATTCCCTGCCTCAGATTCCCCGCCTCAGATTCCCCGCCTCAGATTCCCCGCCTCAGATTTCCCGCCTCAGATTCCCCGCCTCAGATTCCCCGCCTCCGATTCCCCGCCTCAGATTCCCCGCCTCAGATTCCCCGCCTCAGATACCCCGCCTCAGATTCCACGCCTCAGATTCCCCGCCTCAGATTCCCCGGCTCAGATTCCCCGCCTCAGATTCCCCGCCTCAGATTCCCCGCCTCAGATTCCCCGCCTCTGATTCCCCGCCTCTGATTCCCTGCCTCTGATTCCCTGCCTCTGATTCCCTGCCTCTGATTCCCTGCCTCTGATTCCCTGCCTCTGATTCCCTGCCTCTGATTCCGCGCCTCTGATTCCACGCCTCTCTTTCCGTATCTCTGATTCCCCGCCTCTAATTCCCTGCCTATGATACCCTGCCTCTCTTTGCCTGCCTCTATTTCGGTGCCTCTTTCTCTGCATCTAGTTTCCCACATCTCATTTTCCCCCTCTGATAACCCGCCTCAGATTCCCCGCCTCAGATTCCCTGCCTCAGATTCCCTGCCTCAGATTCCCTGCCTCAGATTCCCTTCATCTGATGCCCTTCATCAATTCCCTGCCTCTGATTCCCTGCCTCTGATTCCCCACCTCTGATTCCCTGCCTCAGATTCCCTGGCTCTGATTCTCTGGCTCAGATTCCCTGCCTTAGATTCCCTGCCTCTGATTCCCCGCATCTGATTCCAGGCCTCTTATTCCCCACCTCTGATTCCCCGCCTCTGATTGCCTGCCACTGATTGCCCGCCTCTTATTCCCCGCCTCTGATTCCCCCCCTCTGATTCCCCACCTCTGTCTGTATGCCTCTCTTTCGCCTCCGCTTTTTCCCCTCCACTCTTTCCGCGCCTCTCTTTCCCTCCCTCAATTTCAACAACTCTGTTTGATCTGTTCTGTGTACCTCATTTTCAACACACAAGTTCCAACCACTATGTTTCACCCATCTCTTTCCCCGCCTCTATTTATCCGCCTATGTTTACCCGCCTCTGTTTACCCACCTGTTCCACCGCCTCTGATTCCCTGCCTCTGATTCCCCACCTCTGTCTCTACGCCTCTCTTTCGCCTCCACTCTTTCCCCTCCACTCATTCCGTGCCTGTCTTTCCCTCCCTCAATTTCAACAACACTGTTTGATCTGTTTTGTGTACCTCATTTTAAACACACAAGTTCCAACCACTATGTTTTGCCCGCCTCTTTCCCCGCCTCTATTTATCCACCAATGTTTACCTGCCACTGTTTACCTGCCTGTTTCCCCGCCTCTGATTCCCCACCTTTCATTCCCCACCTCTCTTTCCCTGCCTCTAATTCCGCGCCTCTTTCTCTGCCTCTCTTTCCCCACATCTCTTTTCCTCCCGCAGATTCCCCGCCTCTGATTCCCCGCCTCTGATTCCCTGCCTCTGATTCCCCGCCTCTGATTCACTGGCTCAGATTCTCTGCCTCAGATTCACCACCTCTGATTCCCCGCCTCAGATTCCCCGTCTCTGATTCCCTGCCTAAGATTCCCTGCCTCAGATTCCCCGCCTCAGATTCCCCGCCTCAGATTCCCCGCCTCAGATTTCCCGCCTCAGATTCCCCGCCTCAGATTCCCCGCCTCCGATTCCCCGCCTCAGATTCCCCGCCTCAGATTCCCCGCCTCAGATACCCCGCCTCAGATTCCACGCCTCAGATTCCCCGCCTCAGATTCCCCGCCTCAGATTCCCCGCCTCAGATTCCCCGCCTCAGATTCCCCGCCTCAGATTCCCCGCCTCTGATTCCCCGCCTCTGATTCCCTGCCTCTGATTCCCTGCCTCTGATTCCCTGCCTCTGATTCCCTGCCTCTGATTCCCTGCCTCTGATTCCCTGCCTCTGATTCCGCGCCTCTGATTCCACGCCTCTCTTTCCGTATCTCTGATTCCCCGCCTCTAATTCCCTGCCTATGATACCCTGCCTCTCTTTGCCTGCCTCTATTTCGGTGCCTCTTTCTCTGCATCTAGTTTCCCACATCTCATTTTCCCCCTCTGATAACCCGCCTCTGATTCCATGCCTCTGATTCACTGCCTCAGATTCCCTGCCTCAGATTCCCCGCCTCAGATTCCCTGCCTCTGATTGCCTGCCTCTGATTCCCTGCCTCTGATTCCCTGCCTCTGATTCCCCGCCTCTGATTCCCCGCCACTGTTTCCCCTCATCAGATTCCCTGCCTCAGATTCCCCGCCTCAGATTCCCCACCTCAGATTCCCCACCTCAGATTCCCCGCCTCAGATTTCCCGCCTCAGATTCCCCGCCTCAGATTCCCCGCCTCAGATTCCCCACCTCAGATTCCCCGCCTCAGATTCCCCGCCTCAGATTCCCCGCCTCAGATTCCCCGCCTCAGATTCCCCGCCTCTGATTGACTGCCTCTGATTCCCTGCCTCTGAATCCCTGCCTCTGATTCCCTTCCTCTGATTCCCTGCCTCTGGTTCCCTGCCTCTGATTCCCTGCCTCTGATTCCGCGCCTCTGATTCCACGCCTCTCTTTCCGTATCTCTGATTCCCCGCCTCTGATTCCCTGCCTCTGATACCCTGCCTCTCTTTGCCTGCCTCTATTTCGGTGCCTCTTTCTCTGCATCTAGTTTCCCACATCTCATTTGCCCCCTCTGATAACCCGCCTCTGATTCCATGCCTCTGATTCCCCGCCTCTGATTCCCCGCCTCTGATTCCCCGCCTCTGATTCCCCGCCTCTGATTCCCTGCCTCAGATTCCCTGCCTCAGATTCCCTGCCTCAGATTCCCTGCATCTGATTCCCCGCCTCTGATTCCCCGCCTCTTTTTCCCCGCCTCTGATTCCCCACCTCTGATTCCCCGCCTCTGATTCCCTGCCTCTGTTTCCCCTCCTCTGATTCCCCGCCTCTGATTCCCCGCCTCAGATTCCCCGGCTCTGATTCCCTGCCTGAGATTCCCTGCCTCAGATTCCCTGCCTATGATTCCCTGCCTCTGAGTCACCGCGTCAGATTCCCCGGCTCTGATTCCCTGCCTGAGATTCCCTGCCTCAGATTCCACGCCTCAGATTCCCTGCCTCAGATTCCCCGCCTCAGATTCCCCACCTCAGATTCCCCACCTCAGATTCCCCGCCTCAGATTCCCCGCCTCAGATACCCCGCCTCAGATTCCCCACCTCAGATTCCCCGCCTCAGATTCCCTGGCTCTGATTCCCTGCCTCTGATTCCCTGCCTCTGATTCCGCGCCCCTGATTCCCCGCCTCTCTTTCCTTTTCTCTGATTCCCCGCCTCAGATTCCCCGTCTCTGATACCCTGCCTAAGATTCCCTGCCTCAGATTCCCCGCCTCAGATTCCCCGCCTCAGATTCCCCGCCTCAGATTTCCCGCCTCAGATTCCCCGCCTCAGATTCCCCGCCTCCGATTCCCCGCCTCAGATTCCCCGCCTCAGATTCCCCGCCTCAGATACCCCGCCTCAGATTCCACGCCTCAGATTCCCCGCCTCAGATTCCCCGCCTCAGATTCCCCGCCTCAGATTCCCCGCCTCAGATTCCCCGCCTCAGATTCCCCGCCTCTGATTCCCCGCCTCTGATTCCCTGCCTCTGATTCCCTGCCTCTGATTCCCTGCCTCTGATTCCCTGCCTCTGATTCCCTGCCTCTGATTCCCTGCCTCTGATTCCGCGCCTCTGATTCCACGCCTCTCTTTCTGTATCTCTGATTCCCCGCCTCTAATTCCCTGCCTATGATACCCTGCCTCTCTTTGCCTGCCTCTATTTCGGTGCCTCTTTCTCTGCATCTAGTTTCCCACATCTCATTTTCCCCCTCTGATAACCCGCCTCTGATTCCATGCCTCTGATTCACTGCCTCAGATTCCCTGCCTCAGATTCCCCGCCTCAGATTCCCTGCCTCTGATTGCCTGCCTCTGATTCCCTGCCTCTGATTCCCTGCCTCTGATTCCCCGCCTCTGATTCCCCGCCACTGTTTCCCCTCCTCAGATTCCCTGCCTCAGATTCCCCGCCTCAGATTCCCCACCTCAGATTCCCCACCTCAGATTCCCCGCCTCAGATTTCCCGCCTCAGATTCCCCGCCTCAGATTCCCCGCCTCAGATTCCCCACCTCAGATTCCCCGCCTCAGATTCCCCGCCTCAGATTCCCCGCCTCAGATTCCCCGCCTCAGATTCCCCGCCTCTGATTGCCTGCCTCTGATTCCCTGCCTCTGAATCCCTGCCTCTGATTCCCTTCCTCTGATTCCCTGCCTCTGGTTCCCTGCCTCTGATTCCCTGCCTCTGATTCCGCGCCTCTGATTCCACGCCTCTCTTTCCGTATCTCTGATTCCCCGCCTCTGATTCCCTGCCTCTGATACCCTGCCTCTCTTTGCCTGCCTCTATTTCGGTGCCTCTTTCTCTGCATCTAGTTTCCCACATCTCATTTGCCCCCTCTGATAACCCGCCTCTGATTCCATGCCTCTGATTCCCCGCCTCTGATTCCCCACCTCTGATTCCCCGCCTCCGATTCCCCGCCTCTGATTCCCTGCCTCAGATTCCCTGCCTCAGATTCCCTGCCTCAGATTCCCTGCATCTGATTCCCCGCCTCTGATTCCCCGCCTCTTTTTCCCCGCCTCTGATTCCCCACCTCTGATTCCCCGCCTCTGATTCCCTGCCTCTGTTTCCCCGCCTCTGATTCCCCGCCTCTGATTCCCCGCCTCAGATTCCCCGGCTCTGATTCCCTGCCTGAGATTCCCTGCCTCAGATTCCCTGCCTATGATTCCCTGCCTCTGAGTCACCGCGTCAGATTCCCCGGCTCTGATTCCCTGCCTGAGATTCCCTGCCTCAGATTCCCCGCCTCAGATTCCCTGCCTCAGATTCCCCGCCTCAGATTCCCCACCTCAGATTCCCCGCCTCAGATTCCCCGCCTCAGATTCCCCGCCTCAGATACCCCGCCTCAGATTCCCCACCTCAGATTCCCCGCCTCAGATTCCCTGCCTCTGATTCCCTGCCTCTGATTCCCTGCCTCTGATTCCCGGCCTCTATATCCCTGCCTCTGATTCCCTGCCTCTGATTCCGCGCCTCTGATTCCCCGCCTCTCTTTCCTTGTCTCTGATTCCCCGCCTCAGATTCCCTGCCTCAGATACCCTGCCTCTCTTTGCCTTCCTCTATTTCCGTGCCTCTTTCTCTGCATCTAGTTTCCCACATCTCATTTGCCCCCTCTGATAACCCGCCTCTGATTCCATGCCTCTGATTCACTGCCTCAGATTCCCTGCCTCAGATTCCCCGCCTCAGATTCCCTGCCTCTGATTGCCTGCCTCTGATTCCCTGCCTCTGATTCCCTGCCTCTGATTCCCCGCCTCTGATTCCCCGCCTCTGTTTCCCCTCCTCAGATTCCCTGCCTCAGATTCCCCGCCTCAGATTCCCCACCTCAGATTCCCCGCCTCAGATTCCCCGCCTCAGATTTCCCGCCTCAGATTCCCCGCCTCAGATTCCCCGCCTCAGATTCCACACCTCAGATTCCCCGCCTCAGATTCCCCGCCTCAGATTCCCCGCCTCAGATTCCCTGCCTCAGATTCCCCGCCTCTGATTGCCTGCCTCTGATTCCCTGCCTCTGAATCCCTGCCTCTGATTCCCTGCCTCTGATTCCCTGCCTCTGGTTCCCTGCCTCTGATTCCCTGCCTCTGATTCCGCGTCTCTGATTCCACGCCTCTCTTTCCGTATCTCTGATTCCCCGCCTCTGATTCCCTGCCTCTGATACCCTGCCTCTCTTTGCCTGCCTCTATTTCGGTGCCTCTTTCTCTGCATCTAGTTTCCCACATCTCATTTGCCCCCTCTGATAACCCGCCTCTGATTCCATGCCTCTGATTCCCCGCCTCTGATTCCCCGCCTCAGATTCCCCGCCTCAGATTCCCCACCTCAGATTCCCCGCCTCAGATTCCCCGCCTCAGATTCCCCGCCTCAGATTCCCCACCTCAGATTCCCCACCTCAGATTCCCCGCCTCAGATTTCCCGCCTCAGATTCCCCGCCTCAGATTCCCCGCCTCAGATTCCCCACCTCAGATTCCCCGCCTCAGATTCCCCGCCTCAGATTCCCCGCCTCAGATTCCCCGCCTCAGATTCCCCGCCTCTGATTGCCTGCCTCTGATTCCCTGCCTCTGAATCCCTGCCTCTGATTCCCTTCCTCTGATTCCCTGCCTCTGGTTCCCTGCCTCTGATTCCCTGCCTCTGATTCCGCGCCTCTGATTCCACGCCTCTCTTTCCGTATCTCTGATTCCCCGCCTCCGATTCCCTGCCTCTGATACCCTGCCTCTCTTTGCCTGCCTCTATTTCGGTGCCTCTTTCTCTGCATCTAGTTTCCCACATCTCATTTGCCCCCTCTGATAACCCGCCTCTGATTCCATGCCTCTGATTCCCCGCCTCTGATTCCCCGCCTCTGATTCCCCGCCTCTGATTCCCCGCCTCTGATTCCCTGCCTCAGATTCCCTGCCTCAGATTCCCTGCCTCAGATTCCCTGCATCTGATTCCCCGCCTCTGATTCCCCGCCTCTTTTTCCCCGCCTCTGATTCCCCACCTCTGATTCCCCGCCTCTGATTCCCTGCCTCTGTTTCCCCGCCTCTGATTCCCCGCCTCTGATTCCCCGCCTCAGATTCCCCGGCTCTGATTCCCTGCCTGAGATTCCCTGCCTCAGATTCCCTGCCTATGATTCCCTGCCTCTGAGTCACCGCGTCAGATTCCCCGGCTCTGATTCCCTGCCTGAGATTCCCTGCCTCAGATTCCCCGCCTCAGATTCCCTGCCTCAGATTCCCCGCCTCAGATTCGCCACCTCAGATTCCCCGCCTCAGATTCCCCGCCTCAGATTCCCCGCCTCAGATACCCCGCCTCAGATTCCCCACCTCAGATTCCCCTCCTCAGATTCCCTGCCTCTGATTCCCTGCCTCTGATTCCCTGCCTCTGATTCCCGGCCTCTATATCCCTGCCTCTGATTCCCTGCCTCTGATTCCGCGCCTCTGATTCCCCGCCTCTCTTTCCTTGTCTCTGATTCCCCGCCTCAGATTCCCTGCCTCAGATACCCTGCCTCTCTTTGCCTTCCTCTATTTCCGTGGCTCTTTCTCTGCATCTAGTTTCCCACATCTCATTTGCCCCCTCTGATAACCCGCCTCTGATTCCATGCCTCTGATTCACTGCCTCAGATTCCCTGCCTCAGATTCCCCGCCTCAGATTCCCTGCCTCTGATTGCCTGCCTCTGATTCCCTGCCTCTGATTCCCTGCCTCTGATTCCCCGCCTCTGATTCCCCGCCTCTGTTTCCCCTCCTCAGATTCCCTGCCTCAGATTCCCCGCCTCAGATTCCCCACCTCAGATTCCCCGCCTCAGATTCCCCACCTCAGATTTCCCGCCTCAGATTCCCCGCCTCAGATTCCCCGCCTCAGATTCCACACCTCAGATTCCCCGCCTCAGATTCCCTGCCTCAGATTCCCCGCCTCAGATTCCCTGCCTCAGATTCCCCGCCTCTGATTGCCTGCCTCTGATTCCCTGCCTCTGAATCCCTGCCTCTGATTCCCTGCCTCTGATTCCCTGCCTCTGGTTCCCTGCCTCTGATTCCCTGCCTCTGATTCCGCGCCTCTGATTCCACGCCTCTCTTTCCGTATCTCTGATTCCCCGCCTCTGATTCCCTGCCTCTGATACCCTGCCTCTCTTTGCCTGCCTCTATTTCGGTGCCTCTTTCTCTGCATCTAGTTTCCCACATCTCATTTGCCCCCTCTGATAACCCGCCTCTGATTCCATGCCTCTGATTCCCCGCCTCTGATTCCCCGCCTCTGATTCCCCGCCTCTGATTCCCCGCCTCTGATTCCCTGCCTCAGATTCCCTGCCTCAGATTCCCTGCCTCAGATTCCCTGCATCTGATTCCCCGCCTCTGATTCCCCGCCTCTTTTTCCCCGCCTCTGATTCCCCACCTCTGATTCCCCGCCTCTGATTCCCTGCCTCTGTTTCCCCTCCTCTGATTCCCCGCCTCTGATTCCCCGCCTCAGATTCCCCGGCTCTGATTCCCTGCCTGAGATTCCCTGCCTCAGATTCCCTGCCTATGATTCCCTGCCTCTGAGTCACCGCGTCAGATTCCCCGGCTCTGATTCCCTGCCTGAGATTCCCTGCCTCAGATTCCACGCCTCAGATTCCCTGCCTCAGATTCCCCGCCTCAGATTCCCCACCTCAGATTCCCCGCCTCAGATTCCCCGCCTCAGATTCCCCGCCTCAGATACCCCGCCTCAGATTCCCCACCTCAGATTCCCCGCCTCAGATTCCCTGGCTCTGATTCCCTGCCTCTGATTCCCTGCCTCTGATTCCGCGCCCCTGATTCCCCGCCTCTCTTTCCTTTTCTCTGATTCCCCGCCTCAGATTCCCCGTCTCTGATTCCCTGCCTAAGATTCCCTGCCTCAGATTCCCCGCCTCAGATTCCCCGCCTCAGATTCCCCGCCTCAGATTTCCCGCCTCAGATTCCCCGCCTCAGATTCCCCGCCTCCGATTCCCCGCCTCAGATTCCCCGCCTCAGATTCCCCGCCTCAGATACCCCGCCTCAGATTCCACGCCTCAGATTCCCCGCCTCAGATTCCCCGCCTCAGATTCCCCGCCTCAGATTCCCCGCCTCAGATTCCCCGCCTCAGATTCCCCGCCTCTGATTCCCCGCCTCTGATTCCCTGCCTCTGATTCCCTGCCTCTGATTCCCTGCCTCTGATTCCCTGCCTCTGATTCCCTGCCTCTGATTCCCTGCCTCTGATTCCGCGCCTCTGATTCCACGCCTCTCTTTCCGTATCTCTGATTCCCCGCCTCTAATTCCCTGCCTATGATACCCTGCCTCTCTTTGCCTGCCTCTATTTCGGTGCCTCTTTCTCTGCATCTAGTTTCCCACATCTCATTTTCCCCCTCTGATAACCCGCCTCTGATTCCATGCCTCTGATTCACTGCCTCAGATTCCCTGCCTCAGATTCCCCGCCTCAGATTCCCTGCCTCTGATTGCCTGCCTCTGATTCCCTGCCTCTGATTCCCTGCCTCTGATTCCCCGCCTCTGATTCCCCGCCACTGTTTCCCCTCCTCAGATTCCCTGCCTCAGATTCCCCGCCTCAGATTCCCCACCTCAGATTCCCCACCTCAGATTCCCCGCCTCAGATTTCACGCCTCAGATTCCCCGCCTCAGATTCCCCGCCTCAGATTCCCCACCTCAGATTCCCCGCCTCAGATTCCCCGCCTCAGATTCCCCGCCTCAGATTCCCCGCCTCAGATTCCCCGCCTCTGATTGCCTGCCTCTGATTCCCTGCCTCTGAATCCCTGCCTCTGATTCCCTTCCTCTGATTCCCTGCCTCTGGTTCCCTGCCTCTGATTCCCTGCCTCTGATTCCGCGCCTCTGATTCCACGCCTCTCTTTCCGTATCTCTGATTCCCCGCCTCTGATTCCCTGCCTCTGATACCCTGCCTCTCTTTGCCTGCCTCTATTTCGGTGCCTCTTTCTCTGCATCTAGTTTCCCACATCTCATTTGCCCCCTCTGATAACCCGCCTCTGATTCCATGCCTCTGATTCCCCGCCTCTGATTCCCCACCTCTGATTCCCCGCCTCTGATTCCCCGCCTCTGATTCCCTGCCTCAGATTCCCTGCCTCAGATTCCCTGCCTCAGATTCCCTGCATCTGATTCCCCGCCTCTGATTCCCCGCCTCTTTTTCCCCGCCTCTGATTCCCCACCTCTGATTCCCCGCCTCTGATTCCCTGCCTCTGTTTCCCCGCCTCTGATTCCCCGCCTCTGATTCCCCGCCTCAGATTCCCCGGCTCTGATTCCCTGCCTGAGATTCCCTGCCTCAGATTCCCTGCCTATGATTCCCTGCCTCTGAGTCACCGCGTCAGATTCCCCGGCTCTGATTCCCTGCCTGAGATTCCCTGCCTCAGATTCCCCGCCTCAGATTCCCTGCCTCAGATTCCCCGCCTCAGATTCCCCGCCTCAGATTCCCCACCTCAGATTCCCCGCCTCAGATTCCCCGCCTCAGATTCCCCGCCTCAGATACCCCGCCTCAGATTCCCCACCTCAGATTCCCCGCCTCAGATTCCCTGCCTCTGATTCCCTGCCTCTGATTCCCTGCCTCTGATTCCCGGCCTCTATATCCCTGCCTCTGATTCCCTGCCTCTGATTCCGCGCCTCTGATTCCCCGCCTCTCTTTCCTTGTCTCTGATTCCCCGCCTCAGATTCCCTGCCTCAGATACCCTGCCTCTCTTTGCCTTCCTCTATTTCCGTGCCTCTTTCTCTGCATCTAGTTTCCCACATCTCATTTGCCCCCTCTGATAACCCGCCTCTGATTCCATGCCTCTGATTCACTGCCTCAGATTCCCTGCCTCAGATTCCCCGCCTCAGATTCCCTGCCTCTGATTGCCTGCCTCTGATTCCCTGCCTCTGATTCCCTGCCTCTGATTCCCCGCCTCTGATTCCCCGCCTCTGTTTCCCCTCCTCAGATTCCCTGCCTCAGATTCCCCGCCTCAGATTCCCCACCTCAGATTCCCCGCCTCAGATTCCCCGCCTCAGATTTCCCGCCTCAGATTCCCCGCCTCAGATTCCCCGCCTCAGATTCCACACCTCAGATTCCCCGCCTCAGATTCCCCGCCTCAGATTCCCCACCTCAGATTCCCTGCCTCAGATTCCCCGCCTCTGATTGCCTGCCTCTGATTCCCTGCCTCTGAATCCCTGCCTCTGATTCCCTGCCTCTGATTCCCTGCCTCTGGTTCCCTGCCTCTGATTCCCTGCCTCTGATTCCGCGTCTCTGATTCCACGCCTCTCTTTCCGTATCTCTGATTCCCCGCCTCTGATTCCCTGCCTCTGATACCCTGCCTCTCTTTGCCTGCCTCTATTTCGGTGCCTCTTTCTCTGCATCTAGTTTCCCACATCTCATTTGCCCCCTCTGATAACCCGCCTCTGATTCCATGCCTCTGATTCCCCGCCTCTGATTCCCCGCCTCTGATTCCCCGCCTCTGATTCCCCGCCTCTGATTCCCTGCCTCAGATTCCCTGCCTCAGATTCCCTGCCTCAGATTCCCTGCATCTGATTCCCCGCCTCTGATTCCCCGCCTCTTTTTCCCCGCCTCTGATTCCCCACCTCTGATTCCCCGCCTCTGATTCCCTGCCTCTGTTTCCCCTCCTCTGATTCCCCGCCTCTGATTCCCCGCCTCAGATTCCCCGGCTCTGATTCCCTGCCTGAGATTCCCTGCCTCAGATTCCCTGCCTATGATTCCCTGCCTCTGAGTCACCGCGTCAGATTCCCCGGCTCTGATTCCCTGCCTGAGATTCCCTGCCTCAGATTCCACGCCTCAGATTCCCTGCCTCAGATTCCCCGCCTCAGATTCCCCACCTCAGATTCCCCGCCTCAGATTCCCCGCCTCAGATTCCCCGCCTCAGATACCCCGCCTCAGATTCCCCACCTCAGATTCCCCGCCTCAGATTCCCTGGCTCTGATTCCCTGCCTCTGATTCCCTGCCTCTGATTCCGCGCCCCTGATTCCCCGCCTCTCTTTCCTTTTCTCTGATTCCCCGCCTCAGATTCCCTGCCTCAGATACCCTGCCTCTCTTTGCCTTCCTCTATTTCCGTGCCTCTTTCTCTGCATCTAGTTTCCCACATCTCATTTGCCCCCTCTGATAACCCGCCTCTGATTCCATGCCTCTGATTCCCCGCCTCAGATTCCCCGCCTCTGATTCCCCGCCTCTGATTCCCTGCCTCAGATTCCCTGCCTCAGATTCCTTGCCTCAGATTCCCTGCCTCTGATTCCCCGCCTCTGATTCCCCGCCTCATTTTCCCTGCCTCTGATTCCCCGCCTCTGATTCCCGCCTCTGATTCCCTGCCTCTGTTTCCCCGCCTCTGAATCCCCGCGTCTGATTCGCCGCCTCAGATTCCCCGGCTCTGATTCCCTGCCTGAGATTCCATGCCTCAGATTCCCCACTTCAGATTCCCTGCCTCAGATTCCCCGCCTCAGATTCCCCACCTCAGATTCCCCGCCTCAGATTCCCCGCCTCAGATTCCCCGCCTCAGATTCCCCGCCTCAGATTCCCCGCCTCAGATTCCCTGCCTCAGATTCCCTGCCTCTGATTCCCCGCCTCTGATTCCCCGCCTCATATTCCCCGCCTCTGATTCCCCGCCTCTGATTCCCCGCGTCTGATTCCCTGCCTCAGATTCCCCGGCTCTGATTCCCTGCATTAGATTCCCTGCCTCAGATTCCCTGCCTCTGATTCCCCGCCTCTGATTCCCTGCCTCTGATTCCCCGCCTCTGATTCCTGCCTCAGATTCCCTGCCTCAGATTCCCTGCCTCAGATTCCCTGCCTCTTATTCCCAGCCTTTGATTCCCTGCCTCTTATTCCCCGCCTCTGATTCCCCGCCTCTGATTCCCCGCCTCAGATTCCCCGCCTCAGATTCCCTGCCTGAGATTCCACGCCTGAGATTCCCCGCCTCAGATTCCCCACCTCATATTCCCCGCCTCAGATTCCCCGCCTCAGATTCCCCGCCTCAGATTCCCCGCCTCAGATTCCCCGCCTCAGATTTCCCGCCTCAGATTCCCGGCCTCAGATTCCCCGCCTCAGATTCCCCGCCTCAGATTCCCCGCCTCAGATTCCCCGCCTCATATTCCCCGCCTCAGATTCCACGCCTCTGATTGCCTGCCTCTGATTCCCTGCCTCTGATTCCCTGCCTCTGATTCCCTGCCTCTGATTCCCTGCCTCTGATTCCCTGCCTCTGATTCCCTGCCTCTGATTCCGCGCCTCTGATTCCACGCCTCTCTTTCCGTATCTCTGATTCCCCGCCTCTGATTCCCTGCCTCTGATTCCCCGCCTCTGATTCCCCGCCTCTGATTCCCCGCCTCTGATTCCCTGCCTCAGATTCCCTGCCTCAGATTCCCTGCCTCAGATTCCCTGCATCTGATTCCCCGCCTCTGAATCCCTGCCTCTTATTCCCCGCCTCTGATTCCCCGCCTCTGATTCCCCGCCTCTGATTCCCTGCCTCTGTTTCCCCGCCTCTGATTCCCCGCCTCTGATTCCCCGCCTCAGATTCCCCGGCTCTGATTCCCTGCCTGAGATTCCATGCCTCAGATTCCCTGCCTATGATTCCCTGCCTCTGAGTCCCCGCGTCAGATTCCCCGGCTCTGATTCCCTGCCTCAGATTCCCTGCCTCAGATTCCCCGCCTCAGATTCCCTGCCTCAGATTCCCCGCCTCAGATTCCCCGCCTCAGATTCCCCGCCTCAGATTCCCCACCTCAGACTCCCCGCCTCAGATTCCCCGCCTCAGATTCCCTGCCTCAGATTCCCCACCTCAGATTCCCTGCCTCTGATTCCCTGCCTCTGATTCCCTGCCTCTGATTCCCTGCCTCTAAATCCCTACCTCTGATTCCCTGCCTCTGATTCCGCGCCTCTGATTCCCCGCCTCTGATTCCCCGCCTCTGTTTCCCCGCCTCAGATTCCCTGCCTCAGATTCCCTGCCTCAGATTCGCTGCCTCTGATTCCCTGCCTCAGATTCCCTGCCTCAGATTCCCTGCCTCAGATTCCCTGCCTCTGATTGCCTGCCTCTGATTCCCTGCCTCTGATTCCTTGCCTCTGATTCCCTGCCTCTGATTCCCTGCCTCTGATTCCCTGCCTCTGATTCCGCGCCTCTGATTCCACGCCTCTCTTTCCTTGTCTCTGATTCCCCGCCTCTGAATCCGTGCCTCTGATACCCTGCCTCTCTTTGCCTGCCTCTATTTCCGTGCCTCTTTCTCTGCATCTAGTTTCCCACATCTCATTTGCCCCCTCTGATAACCCGCCTCTGATTCCATGCCTCTGATTCACTGCCTCAGATTCCCTGCCTCAGATTCCCCGACTCAGATTTACCGCCTCAGATTCCCCGCCTCAGATTCCCTTCCTCAGATTCCCTGCCTCAGATTCCCTGCCTCAGATTCCCTTCATCTGATGCCCTTCATCAATTCCCTGCCTCTAATTCCCTGCCTCTGATTCCCCACCTCTGATTCCCTGCCTCAGATTCCCTGGCTCTGATTCTCTGGCTCAGATTCCCTGCCTTAGATTCCCTGCCTCTGATTCCCCGCATCTGATTCCAGGCCTCTTATTCCCCACCTCTGATTCCCCGCCTATGATTGCCTGCCACTGATTGCCCGCCTCTTATTCCCCGCCTCTGATTCCCCACCTCTGATTCCCCACCTCTGTCTGTATGCCTCTCTTTCGCCTCCGCTTTTTCCCCTCCACTCTTTCCGCGCCTCTCTTTCCCTCCCTCAATTTCAACAACTCTGTTTGATCTGTTCTGTGTACCTCATTTTCAACACACAAGTTCCAACCACTATGTTTCACCCATCTCTTTCCCCGCCTCTATTTATCCGCCTATGTTTACCCGCCTCTGTTTACCCACCTGTTCCACCGCCTCTGATTCCCCGCCTCTGATTCCCCACCTCTGTCTCTACGCCTCTCTTTCACCTCCACTCTTTCCCCTCCACTCATTCCGTGCCTGTCTTTCCCTCCCTCAATTTCAACAACACTGTTTGATCTGTTTTGTGTACCTCATTTTAAACACACAAGTTCCAACCACTATGTTTTGCCCGCCTCTTTCCCCGCCTCTATTTATCCACCAATGTTTACCTGCCACTGTTTACCCGCCTGTTTCCCCGCCTCTGATTCCCCACCTTTCATTCCCCACCTCTCTTTCCCTGCCTCTAATTCCGCGCCTCTTTCTCTGCCTCTCTTTCCCCACATCTCTTTTCCTCCCGCTGATTCCCCGCCTCTGATTCCCCGCCTCTGATTCCCTGCCTCTGATTCCCCGCCTCTGATTCCCTGCCTCAGATTCTCTGCCTCAGATTCCCCACCTCTGATTCCCCGCCTCAGATTCCCCGTCTCTGATTCCCTGCCTAAGATTCCCTGCCTCAGATTCCCCGCCTCAGAATCCCCGCCTCAGATTCCCCGCCTCAGATTTCCCGCCTCAGATTCCCCGCCTCAGATTCCCCGCCTCCGATTCCCCGCCTCAGATTCCCCGCCTCAGATTCCCCGCCTCAGATACCCCGCCTCAGATTCCACGCCTCAGATTCCCCGCCTCAGATTCCCCGCCTCAGATTCCCCGCCTCAGATTCCCCGCCTCAGATTCCCCGCCTCAGATTCCCCGCCTCTGATTCCCCGCCTCTGATTCCCCGCCTCTGATTCCCTGCCTCTGATTCCCTGCCTCTGATTCCCTGCCTCTGATTCCCTGCCTCTGATTCCCTGCCTCTGATTCCGCGCCTCTGATTCCACGCCTCTCTTTCCGTATCTCTGATTCCCCGCCTCTAATTCCCTGCCTATGATACCCTGCCTCTCTTTGCCTGCCTCTATTTCGGTGCCTCTTTCTCTGCATCTAGTTTCCCACATCTCATTTGCCCCCTCTGATAACCCGCCTCTGATTCCATGCCTCTGATTCCCCGCCTCTGATTCCCCGCCTCTGATTCCCTGCCTCTGATTCCCCGCCTCTGATTCCCCGCCTCTGATTCCCAGCATCTGATTCCCTGCCTATGATTCCCTGCCTCTGTTTCCCCGCCTCTGATAACCCGCCTCAGATTCCCTGCCTCAGATTCCCCGCCTCAGATTCCCCGCCTCAGATTCCCCGCCTCAGATTCCCCGCCTCAGATTCCCCACCTCAGATTCCCCGCCTCAGATTCCCCGCCTCAGATTCCCCGCCTCAGATTCCCCGCCTCAGATTTCCCGCCTCAGATTCCCCGCCTCAGATTCCCCGCCTCAGATTCCCCACCTCAGATTACCCGCCTCAGATTCCCCGCCTCAGATTCCCCGCCTCAGATTCCCCGCCTCAGACTCCCCGCCTCTGATTGCCTGCCTCTGATTCCCTGCCTCTGAATCCCTGCCTCTGATACCCTGCATCTGATCCCCTGCCTCTGGTTCCCTGCCTCTGATTCCCTGCCTCTGATTCCGCGCCTCTGATTCCACGCCTCTCTTTCCGTATCTCTGATTCCCCGCCTCTGATTCCCTGCCTCTGATACCCTGCCTCTCTTTGCCTGCCTCTATTTCGGTGCCTCTTTCTCTGCATCTAGTTTCCCACATCTCATTTGCCCCCTCCGATAACCCGCCTCTGATTCCATGCCTCTGATTCCCCGCCTCTGATTCCCCGCCTCTGATTCCCCGCCTCTGATTCCCCGCCTCTGATTCCCCGCCTCTGATTCCCTGCCTCAGATTCCCTGCCTCAGATTCCCTGCCTCAGATTCCCTGCATCTGATTCCCCGCCTCTGATTCCCCGCCTCTTATTCCCCACCTCTGATTCCCCACCTCTGATTCCCCGCCTCTGATTCCCTGCCTCTGTTTCCCCACCTCTGATTCCCCGCCTCTGATTCCCCGCCTCAGATTCCCCGGCTCTGATTCCCTGCCTGAGATTCCCTGCCTCAGATTCCCTGCCTATGATTCCCTGCCTCTGAGTACCCGCGTCAGATTCCCCGGCTCTGATTCCCTGCCTGAGATTCCCTGCCTCAGATTCCCCACCTCAGATTCCCTGCCTCAGATTCCCCGCCTCAGATTCCCCGCCTCAGATTCCCCGCCTCAGATTCCCCACCTCAGATTCCCCGCCTCAGATTCCCCGCCTCAGATTCCCCACGTCAGATTCCCCGTCTCAGATTCCCTGCCTCTGATTCCCTGCCTCTGATTCCCTGCCTCTGATTCCCTGCCTCTATATCCCTGCCTCTGATTCCCTGCCTCTGATTCCACGCCTCTGATTCCCCGCCTCTCTTTCTGTGTCTCTGATTCCCCGCCTCAGATTCCCTGCCTCAGATACCCTGCCTCTCTTTGCCTTCCTCTATTTCCGTGCCTCTTTCTCTGCATCTAGTTTCCCACATCTCATTTGCCCCCTCTGATAACCCGCCTCTGATTCCATGCCTCTGATTCCCCGCCTCAGATTCCCCGCCTCAGATTCCCCGCCTCAGATTCCCTGCCTCAGATTCCCTTCCTCTGATTCCCCGCCTCTGATTCCCCGCCTCTTATTCCCCGCCTCTGATTCCCCGCCTCTGATTCCCCGCGTCTGATTCCCTGCCTCAGATTCCCCGGCTCTGATTCCCTGCATTAGATTCCCTGCCTCATATTCCCTGCCTCTGATTCCCCGCCTCTGATTCCCTGCCTCTGATTCCCCGCCTCTGATTCCTGCCTCAGATTCCCTGCCTCAGATTCCCTGCCTCAGATTCCCTGCCTCTAAATCCCTGCCTCTGATTCCCTGCCTCTGATTCCGCGCCTCTGATTCCCCGCCTCTCTTTCCGTGTCTCTGATTCCCCGCCTCAGATTCCCTGCCTCAGATACCCTGCCTCTCTTTGCCTTCCTCTATTTCCGTGCCTCTTTCTCTGCATCTAGTTTCCCACATCTCATTTGCCCCCTCTGATAACCCGCCTCTGATTCCATGCCTCTGATTCCCCGCCTCTGATTCTCCGCCTCTGATTCCCAGCCTCTGATTCCCTGCCTCAGATTTCCTGCCTCAGATTCCTTGCCTCAGATTCCCAGCCTCTGATTCCCCGCCTCTGATTCCCCGCCTCTTATTCCCCGCCTCTGATTCCCCGCCTCTGATTCCCCGCCTCTGATTCCCTGCCTCTGTTTCCCCGCCTCTGGATCCCCGCATCTGATTCCCCACCTCAGATTCCACGGCTCTGATTCCCTGCCTGAGATTCCATGCCTCAGATTCCCCACCTCAGATTCCCTGCCTCAGATTCCCCGCCTCAGATTCCCCGCCTCAGATTCCCCGCCTCAGATTCCCCGCCTCAGATTCCCCGCCTCAGATTCCCCGCCTCAGATTCCCCACCTCAGATTCCCTTCCTCAGATTCCCTTCCTCAGATTCCCTGTCTCAGATTCCCTTCATCTGATTCCCTTCATCTGATTCCCTGCCTCTGATTCCCTGCCTCTGATTCCCCGCCTCTGATTCCCCGCCTCTGATTCCCCGCATCAGATTCCCTGCCTCAGATTCCCTGCCTCAGATTCCCTGCCTCTGATTCCCTGCCTCAGATTCCCTGCCTCAGATTCCCTGCCTCAGATTCCCTGCCTCTGATTGCCTGCCTCTGATTCCCTGCCTCTGATTCCCTGCCTCTGATTCCCTGCCTCTGATTCCCTGCCTCTGATTCCCCGCCTCTGATTCCCCGCGTCTGATTCCCTGCCTCAGATTCCCCGGCTCTTATTCCCTGCATTAGATTCCCTGCCTCAGATTCCCTGCCTCTGATTCCCCGCCTCAGATTCCCTGCCTCTGATTCCCCGCCTCTGATTCCTGCCTCAGATTCCCTGCCTCTTATACCCAGCCTTTGATTCCCCACCTCAGATTCCCCGCCTCAGATTCCCCGCCTCAGATTCCCCGCCTCAGATTCCCCGCCTCAGACTCCCCGCCTCAGATTCCCCGCCTCAGATTCCCTGCCTCAGATTCCCCGCCTCAGATTCCCTGCCTCTGATTCCCTGCCTCTGATTCGCTGCCTCTCATTCCCTGCCTCTAAATCCCTGCCTCTGATTCCCTGCCTCTGATTCCGCGCCTCTGATTCCCCGCCTCTGATTCCCCGCCTCTGTTTCCCCGCCTCAGATTCCCTGCCTCAGATTCCCTGCCTCAGATTCGCTGCCTCTGATTCCCTGCCTCAGATTCCCTGCCTCAGATTCCCTGCCTCAGATACCCTGCCTCTGGTTGCCTGCCTCTGATTCCCTGCCTCTGATTCCCTGCCTCTGATTCCCTGACTCTGATTCCCTGCCTCTGATTCCCTGCCTCTGATTCCGCGCCTCTGATTCCACGCCTCTCTTTCCTTGTCTCTGATTCCCCGCCTCTGAATCCGTGCCTCTGATACCCTGCCTCTCTTTGCCTGCCTCTATTTCCGTGCCTCTTTCACTGCATCTAGTTTCCCACATCTCATTTGCCCCCTCTGATAACCCGCCTCTGATTCCATGCCTCTGATCCACTGCCTCAGATTCCCTGCCTCAGATTCCCCGCCTCAGATTCCCTGCCTCTGATTGCCTGCCTCTGATTCCCTGCCTCTGATTCCCTGCCTCTGATTCCCCGCCTCTGATTCCCCGCCTCTGTTTCCCCTCCTCAGATTCCCTGCCTCAGATTCCCCGCCTCAGATTCCCCACCTCAGATTCCCCGCCTCAGATTCCCCGCCTCAGATTTCCCGCCTCAGATTCCCCGCCTCAGATTCCCCGCCTCAGATTCCCCACCTCAGATTCCCCGCCTCAGATTCCCCGCCTCAGATTCCCCGCCTCAGATTCCCCGCCTCAGATTCCCCGCCTCCTATTGCCTGCCTCTGATTCCCAGCCTCAGATTCCCCGGCTCTGATTCCCTGCATTAGATTCCCTGCCTCAGATTCCCTGCCTCTGATTCCCCGCATCATATTCCCTGCCTCTGATTCCCCGCCTCTGATTCCTGCCTCAGAATCCCTGCCTCAGATTCCCTGCCTCAGATTCCCTGCCTCTTATTCCCTGCCTTTGATTCCCCGCCTCTTATTCCCCGCCTCAGATTCCCCGCCTCAGATTCCCCGCCTCAGATTCCCTGCCTCAGATTCCCTGCCTCAGATTCCCTGCCTCTGATTCCCCGCCTCTGATTCCCCGCCTCTTATTCCCCGCCTCTGATTCCCCGCCTCTGATTCCCCGCGTCTGATTCCCTGCCTCAGATTCCCCGGCTCTGATTCCCTGCATTAGATTCCCTGCCTCAGATTCCCTGCCTCTGATTCCCCGCCTCTGATTCCCTGCCTCTGATTCCCCGCCTCTGATTCCTGCCTCAGATTCCCTGCCTCTTATTCCCAGCCTTTGATTCCCCGCCTCAGATTCCCCGCCTCAGATTCCCCGCCTCAGATTCCCCGCCTCAGATTCCCCGCCTCAGACTCCCTGCCTCAGATTCCCCGCCTCAGATTCCCTGCCTCAGATTCCCCGCCTCAGATTCCCTGCCTCTGATTCCCTGCCTCTGATTCCCTGCCTCTCATTCCCTGCCTCTAAATCCCTGCCTCTGATTCCCTGCCTCTGATTCCGCGCCTCTGATTCCCCGCCTCTGATTCTCCGCCTCTGTTTCCCCGCCTCAGATTCCCTGCCTCAGATTCCCTGCCTCAGATTCGCTGCCTCTGATTCCCTGCCTCAGATTCCCTGCCTCAGATTCCCTGCCTCAGATTCCCTGCCTCTGATTGCCTGCCTCTGATTCCCTGCCTCTGATTCCCTGCCTCTGATTCCCTGCCTCTGATTCCCTGCCTCTGATTCCCTGCCTCTGCTTCCCTGCCTCTGATTCCCTGCCTCTGATTCCGCGCCTCTGATTCCACGCCTCTCTTTCCTTGTCTCTGATTCCCTGCCTCTGAATCCGTGCCTCTGATACCCTGCCTCTCTTTGCCTGCCTCTATTTCCGTGCCTCTTTCTCTGCATCTAGTTTCCCACATCTCATTTGCCCCCTCTGATAACCCGCCTCTGATTCCATGCCTCTGATTCACTGCCTCAGATTCCCTGCCTCAGATTCCCCGCCTCAGATTCCCTGCCTCTGATTGCCTGCCTCTGATTCCCTGCCTCTGATTCCCTGCCTATGATTCCCCGCATCTGATTCCCCGCCTCTGTTTCCCCTCCTCAGATTCCCTGCCTCAGATTCCCCGCCTCAGATTCCCCGCCTCAGATTCCCCGCCTCTGATTGCCTGCCTCTGATTCCCTGCCTCTGAATCCCTGCCTCTGATTCCCTGCCTCTGATTCCCTGCCTCTGGTTCCCTGCCTCTGATTCCCTGCCTCTGATTCCGCGCCTCTGATTCCACGCCTCTCTTTCCGTATCTCTGATTCCCCGCCTCTGATTCCCTGCCTCTGATACCCTGCCTCTCTTTGCCTGCCTCTATTTCGGTGCCTCTTTCTCTGCATCTAGTTTCCCACATCTCATTTGCCCCCTCTGATAACCCGCCTCTGATTCCATGCCTCTGATTCCCCGCCTCTGATTCCCCGCCTCTGATTCCCCGCCTCTGATTCCCCGCCTCTGATTCCCTGCCTCAGATTCCCTGCCTCAGATTCCCTGCCTCAGATTCCCTGCATCTGATTCCCCGCCTCTGATTCCCCGCCTCTTTTTCCCCGCCTCTGATTCCCCACCTCTGATTCCCCGCCTCTGATTCCCTGCCTCTGTTTCCCCGCCTCTGATTCCCCGCCTCTGATTCCCCGCCTCAGATTCCCCGGCTCTGATTCCCTGCCTGAGATTCCCTGCCTCAGATTCCCTGCCTATGATTCCCTGCCTCTGAGTCACCGCATCAGATTCCCCGGCTCTGATTCCCTGCCTGAGATTCCCTGCCTCAGATTCCCCGCCTCAGATTCCCTGCCTCAGATTCCCCGCCTCAGATTCCCCACCTCAGATTCCCCGCCTCAGATTCCCCGCCTCAGATTCCTCGCCTCAGATACCCCGCCTCAGATTCCCCACCTCAGATTCCCCGCCTCAGATTCCCTGCCTCTGATTCCCTGCCACTGATTCCCTGCCTCTGATTCCCGGCCTCTATATCCCTGCCTCTGATTCCCTGCCTCTGATTCCGCGCCTCTGATTCCCCGCCTCTCTTTCCTTGTCTCTGATTCCCCGCCTCAGATTCCCTTCCTCAGATACCCTGCCTCTCTTTGCCTTCCTCTATTTCCGTGCCTCTTTCTCTGCATCTAGATTCCCACATCTCATTTGCCCCCTCTGATAACCCGCCTCTGATTCCATGCCTCTGATTCCCCGCCTCAGATTCCCCGCCTCTGATTCCCCGCCTCTGATTCCCTGCCTCAGATTCCCTGCCTCAGATTCCTTGCCTCAGATTCCCTGCCTCTGATTCCCCGCCTCTGATTCCCCGCCTCATTTTCCCTGCCTCTGATTCCCCGCCTCTGATTCCCGCCTCTGATTCCCTGCCTCTGTTTCCCCGCCTCTGAATCCCCGCGTCTGATTCGCCGCCTCAGATTCCCCGGCTCTGATTCCCTGCCTGAGATTCCATGCCTCAGATTCCCCACCTCAGATTCCCTGCCTCAGATTCCCCGCCTCAGATTCCCCGCCTCAGATTCCCCGCCTCAGATTCCCCGCCTCAGATTCCCCGCCTCAGATTCCCCGCCTCAGATTCCCTGCCTCAGATTCCCTGCCTCAGATTCCCTGCCTCTGATTCCCCGCCTCTGATTCCCCGCCTCATATTCCCCGCCTCTGATTCCCCGCCTCTGATTCCCCGCGTCTGATTCCCTGCCTCAGATTCCCGGGCTCTGATTCCCTGCATTAGATTCCCTGCCTCAGATTCCCTGCCTCTGATTCCCCGCCTCTGATTCCCTGCCTCTGATTCCCCGCCTCTGATTCCTGCCTCAGATTCCCTGCCTCAGATTCCCTGCCTCAGATTCCCTGCCTCTTATTCCCAGCCTTTGATTCCCCGCCTCTTATTCCCCGCCTCTGATTCCCCGCCTCTGATTCCGCGCCTCAGATTCCCCGCCTCAGATTCCCTGCCTGAGATTCCACGCCTGAGATTCCCCGCCTCAGATTCCCCACCTCATATTCCCCGCCTCAGATTCCCCGCCTCAGATTCCCCGCCTCAGATTCCCCGCCTCAGATTCCCGGCCTCAGATTTCCCGCCTCAGATTCCCGGCCTCAGATTCCCCGCCTCAGATTCCCCGCCTCAGATTCCCCGCCTCAGATTCCCCGCCTCATATTCCCCGCCTCAGATTCCCCGCCTCTGATTGCCTGCCTCTGATTCCCTGCCTCTGATACCCTGCCTCTGAATTCCTGCCTCTGATTCCCTGCCTCTGATTCCCTGCCTCTGATTCCCTGCCTCTGATTCCGCGCCTCTGATTCCACGCCTCCCTTTCCGTATCTCTGATTCCCCGCCTCTGATTCCCTGCCTCTGATTCCCCGCCTCTGATTCCCCGCCTCTGATTCCCCGCCTCTGATTCCCTGCCTCAGATTCCCTGCCTCAGATTCCCTGCCTCAGATTCCCTGCATCTTATTCCCCGCCTCTGAATCCCTGCCTCTTATTCCCCGCCTCTGATTCCCCGCCTCTGATTCCCCGCCTCTGATTCCCTGCCTCTGTTTCCCCGCCTCTGATTCCCCACCTCTGATTCCCCGCCTCAGATTCCCCGGCTCTGATTCCCTGCCTGAGATTCCCTGCCTCAGATTCCCTGCCTATGATTCCCTGCCTCTGAGTCCCCGCGTCAGATTCCCCGGCTCTGATTCCCTGCCTGAGATTCCCTGCCTCAGATTCCCCGCCTCAGATTCCCTGCCTCAGATTCCCCGCCTCAGATTCCCCACCTCAGATTCCCCGCCTCAGATTCCCCGCCTCAGACTCCCCGCCTCAGATTCCCCGCCTCAGATTCCCTGCCTCAGATTCCCCGCCTCAGATTCCCTGCCTCTGATTCCCTGCCTCTGATTTCCTGCCTCTGATTCCCTGCCTCTAAATCCCTACCTCTGATTCCCTGCCTCTGATTCCGCGCCTCTGATTCCCCGCCTCTGATTCCCCGCCTCAGATTCCCTGCCTCAGATTCCCTGCCTCAGATTCGCTGCCTCTGATTCCCTGCCTCAGATTCCCTGCCTCAGATTCCCTGCCTCAGATTCCCTGCCTCTGATTGCCTGCCTCTGATTCCCTGCCTCTGATTCCTTGCCTCTGATTCCCTGCCTCTGATTCCCTGCCTCTGATTCCCTGCCTCTGATTCCGCGCCTCTGATTCCACGCCTCTCTTTCCTTGTCTCTGATTCCCCGCCTCTGAATCCGTGCCTCTGATACCCTGCCTCTCTTTGCCTGCCTCTATTTCCGTGCCTCTTTCTCTGCATCTAGTTTCCCACATCTCATTTGCCCCCTCTGATAACCCGCCTCTGATTCCATGCCTCTGATTCACTGCCTCAGATTCCCTGCCTCAGATTCCCCGACTCAGATTTACCGCCTCAGATTCCCCGCCTCAGATTCCCTGCCTCAGATTCCCTGCCTCAGATTCCCTGCCTCAGATTCCCTTCATCTGATGCCCTTCATCTATTCCCTGCCTCTGATTCCCTGCCTCTGATTCCCCACCTCTGATTCCCCGCCTCAGATTCCCTGGCTCTGATTCTCTGGCTCAGATTCCCTGCCTTAGATTCCCTGCCTCTGATTCCCCGCATCTGATTCCAGGCCTCTTATTCCCCACCTCTGATTCCCCGCCTCTGATTGCCTGCCACTGATTGCCCGCCTCTTATTCCCCGCCTCTGATTCCCCACCTCTGATTCCCCACCTCTGTCTGTATGCCTCTCTTTCGCCTCCGCTATTTCCCCTCCACTCTTTCCGCGCCTCTCTTTCCCTCCCTCAATTTCAACAACTCTGTTTGATCTGTTCTGTGTACCTCATTTTCAACACACAAGTTCCAACCACTATGTTTCACCCATCTCTTTCCCCGCCTCTATTTATCCGCCTATGTTTACCCACCTCTGTTTACCCACCTGTTCCACCGCCTCTGATTCCCCACCTCTGATTCCCCACCTCTGTCTCTACGCCTCTCTTTCGCCTCCACTCTTTCCCCTCCACTCATTCCGTGCCTGTCTTTCCCTCCCTCAATTTCAACAACACTGTTTGATCTGTTTTGTGTACCTCATTTTAAACACACAAGTTCCAACCACTATGTTTTGCCCGCCTCTTTCCCCGCCTCTATTTATCCACCAATGTTTACCTGCCACTGTTTACCCGCCTGTTTCCCCGCCTCTGATTCCCCACCTTTCATTCCCCACCTCTCTTTCCCTGCCTCTATTTCCGTGCCTCTTTCTCTGCATCTAGTTTCCCACATCTCATTTGCCCCCTCTGATAACCCGCCTCTGATTCCATGCCTCTGATTCCCCGCCTCTGATTCCCCGCCTCTGATTCCCCGCCTCTGATTCCCCGCCTCTGATTCCCTGCCTCAGATTCCCTGCCTCAGATTCCCTGCCTCAGATTCCCTGCATCTGATTCCCCGCCTCTGATTCCCCGCCTCTTTTTCCCCGCCTCTGATTCCCCACCTCTGATTCCCCGCCTCTGATTCCCTGCCTCTGTTTCCCCGCCTCTGATTCCCCGCCTCTGATTCCCCGCCTCAGATTCCCCGGCTCTGATTCCCTGCCTGAGATTCCCTGCCTCAGATTCCCTGCCTATGATTCCCTGCCTCTGAGTCACCGCATCAGATTCCCCGGCTCTGATTCCCTGCCTGAGATTCCCTGCCTCAGATTCCCCGCCTCAGATTCCCTGCCTCAGATTCCCCGCCTCAGATTCCCCACCTCAGATTCCCCGCCTCAGATTCCCCGCCTCAGATTCCCCGCCTCAGATACCCCGCCTCAGATTCCCCACCTCAGATTCCCCGCCTCAGATTCCCTGCCTCTGATTCACTGCCACTGATTCCCTGCCTCTGATTCCCGGCCTCTATATCCCTGCCTCTGATTCCCTGCCTCTGATTCCGCGCCTCTGATTCCCCGCCTCTCTTTCCTTGTCTCTGATTCCCCGCCTCAGATTCCCTTCCTCAGATACCCTGCCTCTCTTTGCCTTCCTCTATTTCCGTGCCTCTTTCTCTGCATCTAGATTCCCACATCTCATTTGCCCCCTCTGATAACCCGCCTCTGATTCCATGCCTCTGATTCCCCGCCTCAGATTCCCCGCCTCTGATTCCCCGCCTCTGATTCCCTGCCTCAGATTCCCTGCCTCAGATTCCTTGCCTCAGATTCCCTGCCTCTGATTCCCCGCCTCTGATTCCCCGCCTCATTTTCCCTGCCTCTGATTCCCCGCCTCTGATTCCCTGCCTGAGATTCCATGCCTCAGATTCCCCACCTCAGATTCCCTGCCTCAGATTCCCCGCCTCAGATTCCCCGCCTCAGATTCCCCGCCTCAGATTCCCCGCCTCAGATTCCCCGCCTCAGATTCCCCGCCTCAGATTCCCTGCCTCAGATTCCCTGCCTCAGATTCCCTGCCTCTGATTCCCCGCCTCTGATTCCCCGCCTCATATTCCCCGCCTCTGATTCCCCGCCTCTGATTCCCCGCGTCTGATTCCCTGCCTCAGATTCCCGGGCTCTGATTCCCTGCATTAGATTCCCTGCCTCAGATTCCCTGCCTCTGATTCCCCGCCTCTGATTCCCTGCCTCTGATTCCCCGCCTCTGATTCCTGCCTCAGATTCCCTGCCTCAGATTCCCTGCCTCAGATTCCCTGCCTCTTATTCCCAGCCTTTGATTCCCCGCCTCTTATTCCCCGCCTCTGATTCCCCGCCTCTGATTCCGCGCCTCAGATTCCCCGCCTCAGATTCCCTGCCTGAGATTCCACGCCTGAGATTCCCCGCCTCAGATTCCCCACCTCATATTCCCCGCCTCAGATTCCCCGCCTCAGATTCCCCGCCTCAGATTCCCCGCCTCAGATTCCCCGCCTCAGATTTCCCGCCTCAGATTCCCGGCCTCAGATTCCCCGCCTCAGATTCCCCGCCTCAGATTCCCCGCCTCAGATTCCCCGCCTCATATTCCCCGCCTCAGATTCCCCGCCTCTGATTGCCTGCCTCTGATTCCCTGCCTCTGATACCCTGCCTCTGATTTCCTGCCTCTGATTCCCTGCCTCTGATTCCCTGCCTCTGATTCCCTGCCTCTGATTCCGCGCCTCTGATTCCACGCCTCCCTTTCCGTATCTCTGATTCCCCGCCTCTGATTCCCTGCCTCTGATTCCCCGCCTCTGATTCCCCGCCTCTGATTCCCCGCCTCTGATTCCCTGCCTCAGATTCCCTGCCTCAGATTCCCTGCCTCAGATTCCCTGCATCTTATTCCCCGCCTCTGAATCCCTGCCTCTTATTCCCCGCCTCTGATTCCCCGCCTCTGATTCCCCGCCTCTGATTCCCTGCCTCTGTTTCCCCGCCTCTGATTCCCCGCCTCTGATTCCCCGCCTCAGATTCCCCGGCTCTGATTCCCTGCCTGAGATTCCCTGCCTCAGATTCCCTGCCTATGATTCCCTGCCTCTGAGTCCCCGCGTCAGATTCCCCGGCTCTGATTCCCTGCCTGAGATTCCCTGCCTCAGATTCCCCGCCTCAGATTCCCTGCCTCAGATTCCCCGCCTCAGATTCCCCACCTCAGATTCCCCGCCTCAGATTCCCCGCCTCAGACTCCCCGCCTCAGATTCCCCGCCTCAGATTCCCTGCCTCAGATTCCCCGCCTCAGATTCCCTGCCTCTGATTCCCTGCCTCTGATTTCCTGCCTCTGATTCCCTGCCTCTAAATCCCTACCTCTGATTCCCTGCCTCTGATTCCGCGCCTCTGATTCCCCGCCTCTGATTCCCCGCCTCTGTTTCCCCGCCTCAGATTCCCTGCCTCAGATTCCCTGCCTCAGATTCGCTGCCTCTGATTCCCTGCCTCAGATTCCCTGCCTCAGATTCCCTGCCTCAGATTCCCTGCCTCTGATTGCCTGCCTCTGATTCCCTGCCTCTGATTCCTTGCCTCTGATTCCCTGCCTCTGATTCCCTGCCTCTGATTCCCTGCCTCTGATTCCGCGCCTCTGATTCCACGCCTCTCTTTCCTTGTCTCTGATTCCCCGCCTCTGAATCCGTGCCTCTGATACCCTGCCTCTCTTTGCCTGCCTCTATTTCCGTGCCTCTTTCTCTGCATCTAGTTTCCCACATCTCATTTGCCCCCTCTGATAACCCGCCTCTGATTCCATGCCTCTGATTCACTGCCTCAGATTCCCTGCCTCAGATTCCCCGACTCAGATTTACCGCCTCAGATTCCCCGCCTCAGATTCCCTGCCTCAGATTCCCTGCCTCAGATTCCCTGCCTCAGATTCCCTTCATCTGATGCCCTTCATCTATTCCCTGCCTCTGATTCCCTGCCTCTGATTCCCCACCTCTGATTCCCCGCCTCAGATTCCCTGGCTCTGATTCTCTGGCTCAGATTCCCTGCCTTAGATTCCCTGCCTCTGATTCCCCGCATCTGATTCCAGGCCTCTTATTCCCCACCTCTGATTCCCCGCCTCTGATTGCCTGCCACTGATTGCCCGCCTCTTATTCCCCGCCTCTGATTCCCCACCTCTGATTCCCCACCTCTGTCTGTATGCCTCTCTTTCGCCTCCGCTTTTTCCCCTCCACTCTTTCCGCGCCTCTCTTTCCCTCCCTCAATTTCAACAACTCTGTTTGATCTGTTCTGTGTACCTCATTTTCAACACACAAGTTCCAACCACTATGTTTCACCCATCTCTTTCCCCGCCTCTATTTATCCGCCTATGTTTACCCGCCTCTGTTTACCCACCTGTTCCACCGCCTCTGATTCCCCGCCTCTGATTCCCCACCTCTGTCTCTACGCCTCTCTTTCGCCTCCACTCTTTCCCCTCCACTCATTCCGTGCCTGTCTTTCCCTCCCTCAATTTCAACAACACTGTTTGATCTGTTTTGTGTACCTCATTTTAAACACACAAGTTCCAACCACTATGTTTTGCCCGCCTCTTTCCCCGCCTCTATTTATCCACCAATGTTTACCTGCCACTGTTTACCCGCCTGTTTCCCCGCCTCTGATTCCCCACCTTTCATTCCCCACCTCTCTTTCCCTGCCTCTAATTCCGCACCTCTTTCTCTGCCTCTCTTTCCCCACATCTCTTTTCCTCCCGCTGATTCCCCGCCTCTGATTCCCCGCCTCTGATTCCCTGCCTCTGATTCCCCGCCTCTGATTCCCTGCCTCAGATTCTCTGCCTCAGATTCCCCACCTCTGATTCCCCGCCTCAGATTCCCCGTCTCTGATTCCCTGCCTAAGATTCCCTGCCTCAGATTCCCCGCCTCAGATTCCCCGCCTCAGATTCCCCGCCTCAGATTTCCCGCCTCAGATACCCCGCCTCAGATTCCCCGCCTCAGATTCCCCGCCTCAGATTCCCCGCCTCAGATTCCCCGCCTCAGATTCCCTGCCTCTGATTCCCCGCCTCTGATTCCTGCCTCAGATTCCCTGCCTCTTATTCCCAGCCTTTGATTCCCCGCCTCAGATTCCCCGCCTCAGATTCCCCGCCTCAGATTCCCCGCCTCAGATTCCCCGCCTCAGACTCCCCGCCTCAGATTCCCCGCCTCAGATTCCCTGCCTCAGATTCCCCGCCTCAGATTCCCTGCCTCTGATTCCCTGCCTCTGATTCCCTGCCTCTCATTCCCTGCCTCTAAATCCCTGCCTCTGATTCCCTGCCTCTGATTCCGCGCCTCTGATTCCCCGCCTCTGATTCCCCGCCTCTGTTTCCCCGCCTCAGATTCCCTGGCTCAGATTCCCTGCCTCAGATTCGCTGCCTCTGATTCCCTGCCTCAGATTCCCTGCCTCAGATTCCCTGCCTCAGATTCCCTGCCTCTGATTGCCTGCCTCTGATTCCCTGCCTCTGATTCCCTGCCTCTGATTCCCTGCCTCTGCTTCCCTGCCTCTGATTCCCTGCCTCTGATTCCGCGCCTCTGATTCCACGCCTCTCTTTCCTTGTCTCTGATTCCCTGCCTCTGAATCCGTGCCTCTGATACCCTGCCTCTCTTTGCCTGCCTCTATTTCCGTGCCTCTTTCTCTGCATCTAGTTTCCCACATCTCATTTGCCCCCTCTGATAACCCGCCTCTGATTCCATGCCTCTGATTCACTGCCTCAGATTCCCTGCCTCAGATTCCCCGCCTCAGATTCCCTGCCTCTGATTGCCTGCCTCTGATTCCCTGCCTCTGATTCCCTGCCTATGATTCCCCGCATCTGATTCCCCGCCTCTGTTTCCCCTCCTCAGATTCCCTGCCTCAGATTCCCCGCCTCAGATTCCCCGCCTCAGATTCCCCGCCTCTGATTGCCTGCCTCTGATTCCCTGCCTCTGAATCCCTGCCTCTGATTCCCTGCCTCTGATTCCCTGCCTCTTGTTCCCTGCCTCTGATTCCCTGCCTCTGATATCGCGCCTCTGATTCCACGCCTCTCTTTCCGTATCTCTGATTCCCCGCCTCTGATTCCCTGCCTCTGATACCCTGCCTCTCTTTGCCTGCCTCTATTTCGGTGCCTCTTTCTCTGCATCTAGTTTCCCACATCTCATTTGCCCCCTCTGATAACCCGCCTCTGATTCCATGCCTCTGATTCCCCGCCTCTGATTCCCCGCCTCTGATTCCCCGCCTCTGATTCCCCGCCTCTGATTTCCTGCCTCAGATTCCCTGCCTCAGATTCCCTGCCTCAGATTCCCTGCATCTGATTCCCCGCCTCTGATTCCCCGCCTCTTATTCCCCGCCTCTGATTCCCCACCTCTGATTCCCCGCCTCTGATTCCCTGCCTCTGTTTCCCCGCCTCTGATTCCCCGCCTCTGATTCCCCGCCTCAGATTCCCCGGCTCTGATTCCCTGCCTGAGATTCCCTGCCTCAGATTCCCTGCCTATGATTCCCTGCCTCTGAGTCCCAGCGTCAGATTCCCCGGCTCTGATTCCCTGCCTGAGATTCCCTGGCTCAGATTCCCCGCCTCAGATTCCCTGCCTCAGATTCCCCGCCTCAGATTCCCCGCCTCAGATTCCCTGCCTCAGATTCCCCACCTCAGATTCCCCGCCTCAGATTCCCCGCCTCAGATTCCCCACGTCAGATTCCCCGCCTCAGATTCCCTGCCTCTGATTCCCTGCCTCTGATTCCCTGCCTCTGATTCCCTGCCTCTATATCCCTGCCTCTGATTCCCTGCCTCAGATTCCTCGCCTCTGATTCCCCGCCTCTCTTTCTGTGTCTCTGATTCCCCGCCTCAGATTCCCTGCCTCAGATATCCTGCCTCTCTTTGCCTTCCTCTATTTCCGTGCCTCTTTCTCTGCATCTAGTTTCCCACATCTCATTTGCCCCCTCTGATAACCCGCCTCTGATTCCATGCCTCTGATTCCCCGCCTCAGATTCCCCGCCTCAGATTCCCCGCCTCAGATTCCCTGCCTCAGATTCCCTTCCTCTGATTCCCCGCCTCTGATTCCCCGCCTCTTATTCCCCGCCTCTGATTCCCCGCCACTGATTCCCCGCGTCTGATTCCCTGCCTCAGATTCCCCGGCTCTGATTCCCTGCATTAGATTCCCTGCTTCATATTCCCTGCCTCTGATTCCCCGCCTCTGATTCCCTGCCTCTGATTCCCCGCCTCTGATTCCTGCCTCAGATTCCCTGCCTCAGATTCCCTGCCTCAGATTCCCTGCCTCTAAATCCCTGCCTCTGATTCCCTGCCTCTGATTCCGCGCCTCTGATTCCCCGCCTCTCTTTCCGTGTCTCTGATTCCCCGCCTCAGATTCCCTGCCTCAGATACCCTGCCTCTTTTTGCCTTCCTCTATTTCCGTGCCTCTTTCTCTGCATCTAGTTTCCCACATCTCATTTGCCCCCTCTGATAACCCGCCTCTGATTCCATGCCTCTGATTCCCCGCCTCTGATTCCCCGCCTCTGATTCCCAGCCTCTGATTCCCAGCCTCTGATTCCCCGCCTCAGATTCCCTGCCTCAGATTCCCTGCCTCAGATTCCCTGCCTCTGATTCCCTGCCTCAGATTCCCTGCCTCAGATTCCCTGCCTCAGATTCCCTGCCTCTGATTGCCTGCCTCTGATTCCCTGCCTCTGATTCCCTGCCTCTGATTCCCTGCCTCTGATTCCCTGCCTCTGATTCCCTGCCTCTGTTTCCCCGCCTCTGGATCCCCGCATCTGATTCCCCACCTCAGATTCCACGGCTCTGATTCCCTGCCCGAGATTCCATGCCTCAGATTCCCCACCTCAGATTCCCTGCCTCAGATTCCCCGCCTCAGATTCCCCGCCTCAGATTCCCCGCCTCAGATTCCCCGCCTCAGATTCCCCGCCTCAGATTCCCCACCTCAGATTCCCTGTCTCAGATTCCCTTCATCTGATTCCCTTCATCTGATTCCCTGCCTCTGATTCCCTGCCTCTGATTCCCCGCCTCTGATTCCCCGCCTCTGATTCCCCGCATCAGATTCCCTGCCTCAGATTCCCTGCCTCAGATTCCCTGCCTCTGATTCCCTGCCTCAGATTCCCTGCATCAGATTCCCTGCCTCAGATTCCCTGCCTCTGATTGCCTGCCTCTGATTCCCTGCCTCTGATTCCCTGCCTCTGATTCCCTTCCTCTGATTCCCTGCCTCTGATTCCCTGCCTCTGATTCCCTGCCTCTGATTCCGCGCCTCTGATTCCACGCCTCTCTTTCCTTGTCTCTGATTCCCCACCTCTCTCTACGCCTCTCTTTAGCCTCCACTCTTTCCCCTCCACTCTTTCCGCGCCTCTCTTTCCCTCCCTCAATTTCAACAACTCTGATTGATCTGTTCTGTGTACCTCATGTTCAACACACAAGTTCCAACCACTACGTTTCACCCATCTCTTTCCCCGCCTCTATTTATCCGCCTATGTTTACCCGCCTCTGTTTACCCACCTGTTTCACCGCCTCTGATTCCCCGCCTCTGATTCCCCACCTCTGTCTCTACGCCTCTCTTTCGCCTCCACTCTTTCCCCTCCACTCTTTCAGTGCCTGTCTTTCCCTCCCTAAATTTCAACAACACTGTTTGATCTGTTTTGTGTACCTCATTTAAAACACACAAGTTCCAACCACTATGTTTTGCCCGCCTCTTTCCCCGCCTCTATTTATCCACCTATGTTTACCTGCCACTGTTTACCCGCCTGTTTCCCCGCCTCTGATTCCCCACCTTTCATTCCCCGCCTCTCTTTCCCTGCCTCTATTTCCGTGCCTCTTTCTCTGCCTCTCTTTCCCAACATCTCTTTACCTCCCGCTGATTCCCCGCCTCTGATTGCCCGCATCTGATTCCCCGCCTCTGATTCCCTGCCTCAGATTCCCTGCCTCAGATTCCATGCCTCAGATTCCCTGCCTCTGATTCCCCGCCTCTGATTCCCCGCCTCTTATTGCCCGCCTCTGATTCCACTCCTCTGATTCCCCGCCTCTGATTCCCTGCCTCTGTTTCCCCGCCTCTGATTCCCAGCCTCTGATTCCCCGCTTCAGATTCCCCGGCTCTGATTCCCTGCCTCAGATTCACTGCCTCAGATTCCCCGCCTCAGATTCCCTGCCTCAGATTCCCTGCCTCAGATTCGCTGCCTCTGATTCCCCGACTCTGATTCCCCGCCTCTTATTCCCCACCTCTGATTCCCCGCCTCTGATTCCCCGCCTCTGATTCCCTGCCTCAGATTCCCTGCCTCAGATTCCCCGCCTCAGATTCCCTGCCTCAGATTCCCCGCCTCAGATTCGCTGCCTCTGATTCCCCGACTCTGATTCCCCGCCTCTTATTCCCCGCCTATGATTCCCCGCCTCTGATTCCCTGCCTCTGATTCCCTGCCTCTGTTTCCCCGCCTCTGATTCCCTGCCTGAGATTCCCTGCCTGAGATTCCCTGCCTCAGATTCCCTGCCTCTGATTCCCCGACTCTGATTCCCCGCCTCTTATTCCCCACCTCTGAATCCCCGCCTCTGATTCTCCGCCTCTGATTCCCTGCCTCTGTTTCCCAACCTCTGATTCCCCGCCTCTGATTCCCCGCCTCAGATTCCCTGGCTCTGATTCCCTACCTCAGATTCCCTGCCTCTGATTCCCTGCCTCAGATTCCCTGCCTCAGATTCCTCGCCTCAGATTTCCCGCCTCAGATTCCCCGCCTCAGATTCCCCGCCTCAGATTCCCCGCCTCAGATTCCCCGCCTCAGATTCCCCGCCTCAGATTCCCTGCCTCAGATTCCCTGTCTCAGATTCCCTGCCTCAGATTCCCTTCATCTGATTCCCTTCATCTGATTCCCTGCCTCTGATTCCCTGCCTCTGATTCCCCGCCTCTGATTCCCAGCCTCTGATTCCCCGCCTCAGATTCCCTGCCTCAGATTCCCTGCCTCAGATTCCCTGCCTCTGATTCCCTGCCTCAGATTCCCTGCCTCAGATTCCCTGCCTCAGATTCCCTGCCTCTGATTGCCTGCCTCTGATTCCCTGCCTCTGATTCCCTGCCTCTGATTCCCTGCCTCTGATTCCCTGCCTCTCATTCCCTGCCTCTGATTCCGCGCCTCTGATTCCACGCCTCTCTTTCCTTGTCTCTGATTCCCCGCCTCTGAGTCCCTGCCTCTGATACCCTGCCTCTCTTTGCCTGCCTCTATTTCCGTGCCTCTTTCACTGCATCTAGTTTCCCACTTCTCATTTGCCCCCTCTGATAACCCGCCTCTGATTCCATGCCTCTGATTCACTGCCTCAGATTCCCTGCATCAGATTCCCCGACTCATATTTACCGCCTCAGATTCCCCGCCTCAGATTCCCTGCCTCAGATCCCTGCCTCAGATTCCCTGCCTCAGATTCCCTGCCTCAGATTCCCTTCATCTGATGCCCTTCATCAATTCCCTGCCTCTGATTCCCTGCCTCTGATTCCCCACCTCTGATTCCCCGCCTCAGATTCCCTTGCTCTGATTCTCTGGCTCAGATACCCTGCCTTTGATTCCCTGCCTCTGATTCCCCGCATCTGATTCCAGGCCTCTTATTCCCCACCTCTGATTCACCGCCTCTGATTGCCTGCCACTGATTGCCAGCCTCTGATTCCCCGCCTCTGATTCCCCGTCTCTGATTCCCCACCTCTCTCTACGCCTCTCTTTCGCCTCCACTCTTTCCCCTCCACTCTTTCCGCGTCTCTCTTTCCCTCCCTCAATTTCAACAACTCTGATTGATCTGTTCTGTGTACCTCATGTTCAACACACCAGTTCCAACCACTATGTTTCACCCATCTCTTTCCCCGCCTCTATTTATCCGCCTATGTTTACCCGCCTCTGTTTACCCACCTGTTTCACCGCCTCTGATTCCCCGCCTCTGATTCCCCACCTCTGTCTCTACGCCTCTCTTTCGTCTCCACACTTTCCCCTCCACTCTTTCAGTGCCTGTCTTTCCCTCCCTCAATTTCAACAACACTGTTTGATCTGTTTTGTGTACCTCATTTAAAACACACAAGTTCCAACCACTATGTTTTGCCCGCCTCTTTCCCCGCCTCTATTTATCCACCTATGTTTACCTGTCACTGTTTACCCGCCTGTTTCCCCGCCTCTGATTCCCCACCTTTCATTCCCCGCCTCTCTTTCCCTGCCTCTATTTCCGTGCCTCTTTCTCTGCCTCTCTTTCCCCACATCTCTTTACCTCCCGCTGATTCCCCGCCTCTGATTGCCCGCCTCTGATTCCCCGCATCTGATTCCCTGCCTCAGATTCCCTGCCTCAGATTCCCTGCCTCACATTCCCTGCCTCTGATTCCCCGCCTCTGATTCCCCGCCTCTTATTCCCCGCCTCTGATTCCACTCCTCTGATTCCCCGCCTCTGATTCCCTGCCTCTGTTTCCCCGCCTCTGATTCCCCGCCTCTGATTCCCCGCTTCAGATTCCCCGGCTCTGATTCCCTGCCTCAGATTCCCTGCCTCAGATTCCCCGCCTCAGATTCCCTGGCTCAGATTCCCCGCCTCAGATTCGCTGCCTCTGATTCCCCGACTCTGATTCCCCGCCTCTTATTCCCCACCTCTGATTCCCCGCCTCTGATTCCCCGCCTCTGATTCCCTGCCACTGTTTCCCCACCTCTGATTCCCCGCCTCTGATTCCCCGCCTCTGATTCCCCGGCTCTGATTCCCTACCTCAGATTCCCTGCCTCAGATACCCCGCCTCAAATTCCCTGCCTCAGATTCCCCGCCTCAGATTTCCCGCCTCAGATTCCCCACCTCAGATTCCCCGCCGCAGATTCCCCACCTCAGATGCCCCGCCTCAGATTCCCCGCCTCAGATTCCCCGCCTCAGATTCCCCGCCTCAGATTCCCCGCCTCAGATTCTCCGCCTCAGATTCCCCGCCTCAGATTCCCCGCCTCAGATTCCCCGCCTCTGATTCCCTGCCTCTGATTCCCTGCCTCTGATTCCCTGCCTCTGATTCCCTGCCTCTGATTCCCTGCCTCTGATTCCCTGCCTCTGATTCCCTGCCTCTGATTCCGCGCCTCTGATTCCACGCCTCTCTTTCCGTATCTCTGATTCCCCGCCTCTAATTCCCTGCCTCTGATACCCTGCCTCTATTTGCCTGCCTCTATTTCCTTGCCTCTTTCTCTGCATCTAGTTTCCCACATGTCATTTGCCCCCTCTGATAACCCGCCTCTGATTCCATTCCTCTGATTCTCCGCCTCTGATTCCCCGCCTCTGATTCCCTGCCTCTGATTCCCCGCCTCTGATTCCCTGCCTCAGATTCCCTGCCTCAGATTCCCTGCCTCAGATTCCCTGCCTCTGATTCCCCGCCTCTTATTCCCCGTCTCTGATTCCCCGCCTCTGATTCCCCGCGTCTGATTCCCTCCCTCAGATTCCCCGGCTCTGATTCCCTGCATTAGATTCCCTGCCTCAGATTCCCTGCCTCTGATTCCCCGCCTCTGATTCCCTGCCTCTGATTCCCCGCCTCTGATTCCTGCCTCAGATTCCCTGCCTCAGATTCCCTGCCTCAGATTCCCTGCCTCTGATTCACTGCCTTTGATTCCCCGACTCTTATTCCCCACCTCTGATTCCCAGCCTCTGATTCCCCGCCTCTGATTACCTGCCTCTGTTTCCCCGCCTCTGATTCCCCGCCTCTGATTCCCCGCCTCAGATTCCCCGCCTCAGATTCCCTGCCTCAGATACCCCGCCTGAGATTCCCCGCCTCAGATTCCCCGCCTGAGATTCCCCGCCTCAGATTCCCCGCCTCAGATTCCCCGCCTCAGATTCCCCGCCTCAGATTCCCTGCCACTGATTGCCTGCCTCTGATTCCCTGCCTCTGATTCCCTGCCTCTGATTCCCCGCCTCTGATTCCCCGCCTCAGATTCCCTGCCTCAGATTCCCTACCTCAGATTCCCTGCCTCTGATTCCCTGCCTCAGATTCCCTGCCTCAGATTCCCTGCCTCAGATTCCCTGCCTCTGATTGCCTGCCTCTGTTTCCCTGCCTCTGATTCCCTGCCTCTGATTCCCTGCCTCTGATTCCCTGCCTCTGATTCCCTGCCTCTGATTCCCTGCCTCTGATTCCGCGCCTCTGATTCCACGCCTCTCTTTCCTTGTCTCTGATTCCCCGCCTCTGAGTCCCTGCCTCTGATACACTGCCTCTCTTTGCCTGCCTCTATATCCGTGCCTCTTTCACTGCATCTAGTTTACCACATCTCATTTGCCCCCTCTGATAACCCGCCTCTGATTCCATGCCTCTGATTCACTGCCTCAGATTCCCTGCCTCAGATTCCCTGCCTCAGATTCCCTTCATCTGATGCCCTTCATCAATTCCCTGCCTCTGATTCCATGCCTCTGATTCCCCACCTCTGATTCCCCGCCTCAGATTCCCTGGCTCTGATTCTCTGGCTCAGATTCCCTGCCTTAGATTCCCTGCCTCTGATTCCCCGCATCTGATTCCAGGCCTCTTATTCCCCACCTCTGATTCCCCGCCTCTGATTGCCTGCCACTGATTGCCCGCCTCTGATTCCCCGCCTCTGATTCCCCACCTCTGTCTGTATGCCTCTCTTTCGCCTCCGCTTTTTCCCCTCCACTCTTTCCGCGCCTCTCTTTCCCTCCCACAATTTCAACAACTCTGTTTGATCTGTTCTGTGTACCTCATTTTCAACACACAAGTTCCAACCACTATGTTTCACCCATCTCTTTCCCCGCCTCTATTTATCCGCCTATGTTTACCCGCCTCTGTTTACCCACCTGTTTCACCGCCTCTGTTTCCCCGCCTCTGATTCCCCACCACTGTCTCTACGCCTCACTTTCGCCTCCACTCTTTCCCCTCCAATCTTTCAGTGCCTGTCTTTCCCTCCCTCAATTTCAACAACACTCTTTGATCTGTTTTGTGTACCTCATTTTAAACACACAAGTTCCAACCACTATGTTTTGCCCGCCTCTTTCTCCACTTCTATATATCCACCTATGTTTACCTGCCACTGTTTACCCGCCTGTTTCCCCGCCTCTGATTCCCCACCTTTCATTCCCCGCCTCTCTTTCCCTGCCTCTATTTCAGCGCCTCTTTCTCTGCCTCTCTATCCCCACATCTCTTTTCCTCCCGCTGATTCCCCGCCTCTGATTCCCTGCCTCAGATTCCCTGCCTCTGATTCCCCGCCTCTGATTCCCCGCCTCTTATTCCCCTCCTCCGATTCCCCGCCTCTGATTCCCCGCCTCTGATTCCCCGCCTCTGATTCCCCGCCTCTGATTCCCCGCCTCTGATTCCCTGCCTCAGATTCCCTGCCTCAGATTCCTTGCCTCAGATTCCCTGCCTCTGATTCCCCGCTTCTGATTCCCCGCCTCTTATTCCCCGCCTCTGATTCCCCGCCTCTGATTCCCCACCTCTGATTCCCTGCCTCTGTTTCCCCGCCTCTGGTTCCCCGCATCTGATTCCCCGCCTCAGATTCCCCGGCTCTGATTCCCTGCCTGAGATTCCATGCCTCAGAATCCCCGCCTCAGATTCCCTGCCTCAGATTCCCCGCCGCAGATTCCCCGCCTCAGATTCCCCGCCTCAGATTCCCTGCCTCAGATTCCCTGCCTCAGATTCCCCGCCTCAGATTCCCTGCCTCAGATTCCTCGCCTCAGATTCCCTGCCTCAGATTCCCTGCCTCAGATTCCCTGCCTCAGATTCCCTTCATCTGATTCCCTTCATCTGATTCCCTGCCTCTGTTACCCTGCCTCTGATTCCCTGCCTCTGATTCCCCGCCTCTGATTCCCTGCCTCTGATTCCCTGCCTCTGATTGCCTGCCTCTGATTCCCTGCCTCTGATTCCCTGCCTCTGATGCCCTGCCTCTGATTCCGCACCTCTGATTCCACGCCTCTCTTTCCTTGTCTCTGATTCCCCGCCTCTGATTCCCTGCCTCTGATACCCTGCCTCTCTTTGCCTGCCTCTATTTCCGTGCCTCTTTCTCTGCATCTAGGTTCCCAAATCTCATTTGTCCCCTCTGATAACCCGCCTCTGATTCCATGCCTCTGATTCACTGCCTCACATTCCCTGCCTCAGATACCCCGACTCAGATTTACCGCCTCAGATTCCCCGCCTCAGATTCCCTGTCTCAGATTTCCTGCCTCAGATTCCCTGCCTCAGATTCCCTGCCTCAGATTCCCTGCCTCCGATTCCCCGCCTCTGATACCCCGCCTCTGATTCCCCTCCTCTGATTCCCAGCCTCTGAATCCCCGCCTCTGAATCCCCGCCTCTGATTCCCCGCCTCTGTTTCCCCGCCTCTGATTCCCTGCACCTGATTCCCCGCTTCCGATTCCACGCCTCTGATTCCCCGCCTCTGATTCCAGGCCTCTTATTCCCCGCCTCTGATTCTCCACCTCTGATTGCCTGCCACTGATTGCCCGCCTCTGATTCCCCGCCTCTGATTCCCCGCCTCTGATTCCCCACCTCTGTCTGTATGCCTCTCTTTCGCCTCCGCTTTTTCCCCTACACTCTTTCCGCGCCTCTCTTTCCCTCCCTCAATTTGAACAACTCTGTTTGATCTGTTCTGTGTACCTCATTTTCAACACACAAGTTCCAACCACTATGTTTCACCCATCACTTTCCCCGCCTCTATTTTTCCGCCTATGTTTACCCGCCTCTGTTTACCCACCTGTTTCACTGCCTCTGATTCCCCGCCTCTGATTCCCCACCTCTGTCTCGACGCCTCTCTTTCGCCTCCACTCTTTCCCCTCCACTCTTTCCGTGCCTGTCTTTCCCTCCCTCAATTTCAACAACACTGTTTGATCTGTTTTGTGTATCTCATTTTAAACACACAACTTCCAACCACTATGTTTTGCCCGCCTCTTTCCCCGCCTCTATTTATCCACCTATGTTTACCTGCCTCTGTTTACCCGCCTGTTTCCCCGCCTCTGATTCCCCACCTTCCATTCCCCGCCTCTCTTTCCCTGCCTCTATTTCCGCGCCTCTTTCTCTGCCTCTCTTTCCCCACATCTCTTTTCCTCCCGCTGATTCCCCGCCTCTGATTCCCCGCCTCTGATTCCCTGCCTCTGATTCCCCGCCTCTGATTCCCTGCCTCAGATTCCCTGCCTCAGATTCCCTGCCTCAGATTCCCGGCCTCTGATTCCCCGCCTCTGATTCCCCGCCTCTTATTTCCCGCCTCTGATTCCCCGCCTCTGATTCCCCGCCTCTGATTCCCTGCCTCAGATTCCCCGGCTCTGATTCCCTGCATCAGATTCCCTGCATCAGATTCCCTACCTCTGATTCCCCGCCTCTGATTCCCTGCCTCTGATTCCCCGCCTCTGATTCCCTGCCTCAGATTCCCTGCCTCAGATTCTCTGCCTCAGATTCCCTGCCTCTGATTCCCCGCCTTTGATTCCCCGCCTCTTATTCCCCACCTCTGATTCCCCGCCTCTGATTCCCCGCCTCTGATTCCCTGCCTCTGTTTCCCCGCCTCTGAATCCCCTCCTCTGATTCCCCGCCTCAGATTCCCCGGCTCTGATTCCCTGCCTGAGATTCCATGCCTCAGATACCCCGCCTCAGATTCCCCACCTCAGATTCCCCGTCTCAGATTCCCCGCCTCAGATTCCCCGCCTCAGATTCCCCGCCTCAGATTCCCCGCCTCAGATTCCCCGCCTCAGATTCCCCACCTCAGATTCCCCGCCTCAGATTCCCTGCCTCTGATTGCCTGCCTCTGATTCCCTGCCTCTGATTTCCTGCCTCTGATTGCCTGCCTCTGATTCCCTGCCTCTGATTCCCTGCCTCTGATTCCCTGCCTCTGATTCCCTGCCTCTAAATCCGTGCCTCTGATTCCCTGCCTCTGATTCCGCGCCTCTGATTCCTCGCCTCTCTTTCCGTGTCTCTGATCCCCGCCTCAGATTCCCTGCCTCAGATACCCTGCCTCTCTTTGCCTGCCTCTATTTCCGTGCCCCTTTCTCTGCATCTAGATTCCCACATCTGATTTGGTCCCTCTGATTACCCGCCTCTGATTCCATGCCTCTGATTCCCCGCCTCTGATTCCCCGCCTCTGATTCCCCGCCTCTGATTCCCTGCCTCAGATTCCCTGCCTCAGATACCTTTCCTCAGATTCCCTGCCTCTGTTTCCCCGCCTCTGATTCCCCACGTCTGATTCCCCACCTCAGATTCCCCGCCTCTGATTCCCTGCCTGAGATTCCATGCCTCAGATTCCCCGCCTCAGATTCCCTGCCTCAGATTCCCCGCCTCAGATTCCCCGCCTCAGATTCCCCGCCTCAGATTCCCCGCCTCAGATTCCCCTCCTCAGTTTCTCCGCCTCAGATTCCCCGCCTCAGATTCCCTGCCTCAGATTCCCTGCCTCAGATTCCCTGCCTCAGCTTCCCTTCATCTGATTCCCTTCATCTGATTCCCTCCCTCTGATTCCCTGCCTCTGATTCCCTGCCTCTGATTCCCCGCCTCTGATTCCCCGCCTCAGATTCCCTGCCTCACATTCCCTGCCTCAGATTCCCTGCCTCAGATTTCCTGCCTCAGATTCCCTGCCTCTGATTGCCTGCCTCTGATTCCCTGCCTCTGTTTCCCTGCCTCTTATTCCCTGCCTCTGATTCCCTGCCTCTGATTCCCTGCCTCTGATTTCCTGCCTCTGATTCCGCACCTCTAATTCCATGCCTCTCTTTCCTTGTCTCTGATTCCACGCCTCTGATTCCCTGCCTCTGATACCCTGTCTCTCTTTGCCTGCCTCTATTTCCGTGACTCATTCTCTGCATCTAGTTTCCCACATCTCATTTGCCCCCTCTGATAACCCGCCTCTGATTCCATGCCTCTGATTCACTGCCTCAGATTCCGTGCCTCAGATTCCCCGACTCAGATTTACCGCCTCAGATTCCCCGCCTCAGATTCCGTGCCTCAGATTCACTGCCTCAGATTCCCTGCCTCAGATTCCCTGCCTCAGATTCCCTGTCTCCGATTCCCCGCCTCTGATTCCCCGCCTCTGATTCCCCGACTCTGATTCCCAGCCTCTGAATCCCCGCCTCTGAATCCCCGCCTCTGATTCCCCGCCTCTGTTTCCCCGCCTCTGATTCCCCACCACTGATTCCCCGCCTCTGATTCCACGCCTCTGATTCCCCGCCTCTGATTCCAGGCCTCTTATTCCCCGCCTCTGATTCCCCACCTCTGATTGCCTGCCACTGATTGCCCGCCTCTGATTCCCCGCCTCTGTTTCCCCGCCTCTGATTCCCCACCTCTGTCTGTATGCCTCTCTTTCGCCTCCGCTTTTTCCCCTACACTCTTTCCGTGCCTCTCTTTCCCTCCCTCAATTTCAACAACTCTGTTTGATCTGTTCTGTGTACCTCATTTTCAACACACAAGTTCCAACCACTATGTTTCACCCATCACTTTCCCCGCCTCTATTTTTCCGCCTATGTTTACCCGCCTCTGTTTACCCACCTGTTTCACCGCCTCTGATTGCCCGCCTCTGATTCCCCACCTCTGTCTCGACGCCTCTCTTTCGCCTCCATTCTTTCCACTCCACTCTTTCCGTGCCTGTCTTTCCCTCCCTCAATTTCAACAACACTGTTTGATCTGTTTTGTGTACCTGATTTTAAACACACAAGTTCCAACCACTATGTTTTGCCCGCCTCTTTCCCCGCCGCTATTTATCCACCTATGTTTACATGCCTCTGTTTACCCGCCTGTTTCCCCACCTCTGATTCCCCACCTTTCATTCCCCGCCTCTCTTTCCCTGCCTCTATTTCCGCGCCTCTTTCCCTGCCTCCCTTTCCCCACAACGCTTTTCCTCCCGCTGATTCCCCGCCTCTGATTCCCTGCCTCTGATTCCCTGCCTCTGATTCCCCGCCTCTGATTTCCTGCCTCAGATTCCCTGCCTCAGATTGCCTGCCTCAGATTCCCTGCCTCTGATTCCCCGCATCTGATTCCCCGCCTCTTATTCCCCGCCTCTGATTCCCTGCCTCTGACTCCCCGCCTCTGATTCCCTGCCTCAGATTCCCTGCCTCTGATTCCCCGCCTCTGATTCCCTGCCTCTGATTCCCCACCTCTGATTCCTGCCTCAGATTCCCTGCCTCAGATTTCCTGCTTCTGATTCCCCGCCTTTGATTCCCTGCCTCTTATTCCCCGCCTGTGATTCCCCGCATCTGATTCCCCGCCTCTGATTCCCTGCCTCTGATTCCCTGCCTCTGATTCCCTGCCTCTGATTCCCTGCCTCTTATTCCCTGCCTCTGATTCCCTGCCACTGATACCCCGCCTCCGATTCCACACCAATGTTTCACCGCCTCTGTTTCTCTGCCTCTTATTTCCCGGCTCAGATTCGCCGGCTCTGATTCCGCGCCTCTGATTCCACGCTTCTCTTTCCGTGTCTCTGATAGCCCGCCTCTGATTCCCCGCCTCTGATTCCCCACCTTCCATTCCCCGCCTCTCTTTCACTGCCTCTATTTCCGCGCCTCTTTCTCTGCCTCTCTTTCTCCACATCTCTTTTCCTCCCACTGATTCCCCGCCTCTGATTCCCCGCCACTGATTCCATGCCTCTGATTCCCCGCCTCTGATTCCCTGCCTCAGATTCCCTGCCTCAGATTCCCTGCCTCAGATTCCCGGCCTCTGATTCCCCGCCTCTGATTCCCCGCCACTTATTCCCCGCCTCTGTTTCCCCACCTCTGATTCCCCGCCTCTGATTCCCTGCCTCAGATTCCCCGGCTCTGATTCCCTGCATCATATTCCCTGCATCAGATTCCCTGCCTTTGATTCCCCGCCTCTGATTCCCTGCCTCTGACTCCCCGCCTCTGATTCCCTGCCTCAGATTCCCTGCCTCAGATTCCCTGCCTCAGATTCCCTGCCTCTGATTCCCCGCCTTTGATTCCCCGCCTCTTATTCCCCGCCTCTGATTCCCCGCCTCTGATTCCCTGCCTCTGTTTCCCCGCCTCTGAATCCCCGCCTCTGATTCCCGGCCTCAGATTCCCCGGCTCTGATTCCCTGCCTGAGATTCCCTGCCTGAGATTCCCTGCCTGAGATTCCGCGCCTCAGATTCCCTGCCTCAGATACCCCGCCTCAGAATCCCCGCCTCAGATTCCCCGCCTCAGATTCCCCGTCTCAGATTCCCCGCCTCAGATTCCCCGCCTCAGATTCCCCGCCTCAGATTCCCCGCCTCAGATTCCCCGCCTCAGATTCCCCGCCTCAGATTCCCCGCCTCAGATTCGCCGCCTCAGATTCCCCGCCTCAGATTCCCTGCCTCTGATTGCCTGCCTCTGATTCCCTGCCTCTGATTCCCTGCCTCTGATTCCCTGCCTCTGATTCCCTGCCTCTGATTCCCTGCCTCTGATTCCCTGCCTCTAAATCCCTGCCTCTGATTCCCTGCCTCTGATTTCCTGCCTCTGATTCCGCGCCTCTGATTCCCCGCCTCTCTTTCCGTGTCTCTGATTCCCCGCCTCAGATTCCCTGCCTCAGATACCCTGCCTCTCTTTGCCTGCCTCTATTTCCGTGCCTCTTTCTCTGCATCTAGTTTCCCACATCTCATTTGCCCCCTCTGATTACCCGCCTCTGATTCCATGCCTCTGATTCCCCGCCTCTGATTCCCCGCCTCTGATTCCCCGCCTCTGATTCCCTGCCTCAGATTCCCTGCCTCAGATTCCTTTCCTCAGATTCCCTGCCTCTGTTTCCCTGCCTCTGATTCCCCACATCTGATTCCCCACCTCAGATTCCCCGGCTCTGATTCCCTGCCTGAGATTCCATGCCTCAGATTCCCCACCTCATATTCCCTGCCTCAGATTCCCCGCCTCAGATTCCCCGCCTCAGATGCCCCGCCTCAGATTCCCCGCCTCAGATTCCCCGCCTCAGATTCCCCGCCTCAGTTTCTCCGCCTCAGATTCCCCGCCTCAGATTCCCTGCCTCAGATTCCCTGCCTCAGATTCCCTGCCTCAGCTTCCCTTCATCTGATTCCCTTCATCTGATTCCCTGCCTCTGATTCCCTGCCTCTGATTCCCTGCCTCTGATTCCCCGCCTCTGATTCCCCGCCTCAGATTCCCTGCCTCAGATTCCCTGCCTCAGATTCCCTGCCTCAGATTTCCTGCCTCAGAGTCCCTGCCTCTGATTGCCTGCCTCTGATTCCCTGCCTCTGATTCCCTGCCTCTGATTCCCTGCCTCTGATTCCCTGCCTCTGATTCCCTGCCTCTGATTCCCTGCCTCTGATTCCGCACCTCTGATTCCACGCCTCTCTTTCCTTGTCTCTGATTCCACGCCTCTGATTCCCTGCCTCTGATTCCCCGCCTCTGATTCCCTGCCTCAGATTCCCTGCCTCAGATTCTCTGCCTCAGATTCCCTGCCTCTGATTCCCCGCCTTTGATTCCCCGCCTCTTATTCCCCACCTCTGATTCCCCGCCTCTGATTCCCCGCCTCTGATTCCCTGCCTCTGTTTCCCCGCCTCTGAATCCCCGCCTCTGATTCCCCGCCTCAGATTCCCCGGCTCTGATTCCCTGCCTGAGATTCCCTGCCTCAGATACCCCGCCTCAGATTCCCCACCTCAGATTCCCCGTCTCAGATTCCCCGCCTCAGATTCCCCGCCTCAGATTCCCCGCCTCAGATTCCTCGCCTCAGATTCCCCGCCTCAGATTCCCCGCCTCAGATTCCCCACCTCAGATTCCCCGCCTCAGATTCCCTGCCTCTGATTGCCTGCCTCTGATTCCCTGCCTCTGATTCCCTGCCTCTGATTGCCTGCCTCTAATTCCCTGCCTCTGATTCCCTGCCTCTGATTCCCTGCCTCTGATTCCCTGCCTCTAAATCCGTGCCTCTGATTCCTGCCTCTGATTCCGCGCCTCTGATTCCTCGCCTCTCTTTCCGTGTCTCTGATCCCCGCCTCAGATACCCTGCCTCTCTTTGCCTGCCTCTATTTCCGTGCCTCTTTCTCTGCATCTAGATTCCCACATCTGATTTGCTCCCTCTGCTTACCCGCCTCTGATTCCATGCCTCTGATTCCCCGCCTCTGATTCCCCGCCTCTGATTCCCCGCCTCTGATTCCCTGCCTCAGATTCCCTGCCTCAGATACCTTTCCTCAGATTCCCTGCCTCTGTTTCCCCGCCTCTGATTCCCCACGTCTGATTCCCCACCTCAGATTCCCCGCCTCTGATTCCCTGCCTGAGATTCCATGCCTCAGATTCCCCGCCTCAGATTCCCTGCCTCAGATTCCCCGCCTCAGATTCCCCGCCTCAGATTCCCCGCCTCAGATTCCCCGCCTCAGATTCCCCTCCTCAGTTTCTCCGCCTCAGATTCCCCGCCTCAGATTCCCTGCCTCAGATTCCCTGCCTCAGATTCCCTGCCTCAGCTTCCCTTCATCTGATTCCCTTCATCTGATTCCCTCCCTCTGATTCCCTGCCTCTGATTCCCTGCCTCTGATCCCCGCCTCTGATTCCCCGCCTCAGATTCCCTGCCTCACATTCCCTGCCTCTGATTCCCTGCCTCAGATTTCCTGCCTCAGATTCCCTGCCTCTGATTGCCTGCCTCTGATTCCCTGCCTCTGTTTCCCTGCCTCTTATTCCCTGCCTCTGATTCCCTGCCTCTGATTCCCTGCCTCTGATTTCCTGCCTCTGATTCCGCACCTCTAATTCCACGCCTCTCTTTCCTTGTCTCTGATTCCACGCCTCTGATTCCCTGCCTCTGATACCCTGCCTCTCTTTGCCTGCCTCTATTTCCGTGACTCATTCTCTGCATCTAGTTTCCCACATCTCATTTGCCCCCTCTGATAACCCGCCTCTGATTCCATGCCTCTGATTCACTGCCTCAGATTCCGTGCCTCAGATTCCCCGACTCAGATTTACCGCCTCAGATTCCCCGCCTCAGATTCCGTGCCTCAGATTCACTGCCTCAGATTCCCTGCCTCAGATTCCCTGCCTCAGATTCCCTGTCTCCGATTCCCCGCCTCTGATTCCCCGCCTCTGATTCCCCGACTCTGATTCCCAGCCTCTGAATCCCCGCCTCTGAATCCCCGCCTCTGATTCCCCGCCTCTGTTTCCCCGCCTCTGATTCCCCACCACTGATTCCCCGCCTCTGATTCCACGCCTCTGATTCCCCGCCTCTGATTCCAGGCCTCTTATTCCCCGCCTCTGATTCCCCACCTCTGATTGCCTGCCACTGATTGCCCGCCTCTGATTCCCCGCCTCTGTTTCCCCGCCTCTGATTCCCCACCTCTGTCTGTATGCCTCTCTTTCGCCTCCGCTTTTTCCCCTACACTCTTTCCGTGCCTCTCTTTCCCTCCCTCAATTTCAACAACTCTGCTTGATCTGTTCTGTGTACCTCATTTTCAACACACAAGTTCCAACCACTATGTTTCACCCATCACTTTCCCCGCCTCTATTTTTCCGCCTATGTTTACCCGCCTCTGTTTACCCACCTGTTTCACCGCCTCTGATTGCCCGCCTCTGATTCCCCACCTCTGTCTCGACACCTCTCTTTCGCCTACACTCTTTCCACTCCACTCTTTCCGTGCCTGTCTTTCCCTCCCTCAATTTCAACAACACTGTTTGATCTGTTTTGTGTACCTGATTTTAAACACACAAGTTCCAACCACTATGTTTTGCCCGCCTCTTTCCCCGCCACTATTTATCCACCTATGTTTACATGCCTCTGTTTACCCGCCTGTTTCCCCACCTCTGATTCCCCACCTTTCATTCCCCGCCTCTCTTTCCCTGCCTCTATTTCCGCGCCTCTTTCTCTGCCTCTCTTTCCCCACATCTCTTTTCCTCCCGCTGATTCCCCGCCTCTGATTCCCCGCCTCTGATTCCCTGCCTCTGATTCCCCGCCTCAGATTCCCTGCCTCAGATTCCCTGCCTCAGATTCCCTGCCTCAGATTCCCGGCCTCTGATTCCCCGCCTCTGATTCCCCGCCTCTTATTTCCCGCCTCTGATTCCCCGCCTCTGATTCCCCGCCTCTGATTCCCTGCCTCAGATTCCCCGGCTCTGATTCCCTGCATCAGATTCCCTGCATCAGATTCCCTGCCTCTGATTCCCCGCCTCTGATTCCCTGCCTCTGATTCCCCGCCTCTGATTCCCTGCCTCAGATTCCCTGCCTCAGATTCTCTGCCTCAGATTCCCTGCCTCTGATTCCCCGCCTTTGATTCCCCGCCTCTTATTCCCCACCTCTGATTCCCCGCCTCTGATTCCCCGCCTCTGATTCCCTGCCTCTGTTTCCCCGCCTCTGAATCCCCGCCTCTGATTCCCCGCCTCAGATTCCCCGGCTCTGATTCCCTGCCTGAGATTCCATGCCTCAGATACCCCGCCTCAGATTCCCCACCTCAGATTCCCCGTCTCAGATTCCCCGCCTCAGATTCCCCGCCTCAGATTCCCCGCCTCAGATTCCCCGCCTCAGATTCCCCGCCTCAGATTCCCCACCTCAGATTCCCCGCCTCAGATTCCCTGCCTCTGATTGCCTGCCTCTGATTCCCTGCCTCTGATTTCCTGCCTCTGATTGCCTGCCTCTGATTCCCTGCCTCTGATTCCCTGCCTCTGATTCCCTGCCTCTGATTCCCTGCCTCTAAATCCGTGCCTCTGATTCCCTGCCTCTGATTCCGCGCCTCTGATTCCTCGCCTCTCTTTCCGTGTCTCTGATCCCCGCCTCAGATTCCCTGCCTCAGATACCCTGCCTCTCTTTGCCTGCCTCTATTTCCGTGCCCCTTTCTCTGCATCTAGATTGCCACATCTGATTTGGTCCCTCTGATTACCCGCCTCTGATTCCATGCCTCTGATTCCCCGCCTCTGATTCCCCGCCTCTGATTCCCCGCCTCTGATTCCCTGCATCAGATTCCCTGCCTCAGATACCTTTCCTCAGATTCCCTGCCTCTGTTTCCCCGCCTCTGATTCCCCACGTCTGATTCCCCACCTCAGATTCCCCGCCTCTGATTCCCTGCCTGAGATTCCATGCCTCAGATTCCCCGCCTCAGATTCCCTGCCTCAGATTCCCCGCCTCAGATTCCCCGCCTCAGATTCCCCGCCTCAGATTCCCCGCCTCAGATTCCCCTCCTCAGTTTCTCCGCCTCAGATTCCCCGCCTCAGATTCCCTGCCTCAGATTCCCTGCCTCAGATTCCCTGCCTCAGCTTCCCTTCATCTGATTCCCTTCATCTGATTCCCTCCCTCTGATTCCCTGCCTCTGATTCCCTGCCTCTGATTCCCCGCCTCTGATTCCCCGCCTCAGATTCCCTGCCTCACATTCCCTGCCTCAGATTCCCTGCCTCAGATTTCCTGCCTCAGATTCCCTGCCTCTGATTGCCTGCCTCTGATTCCCTGCCTCTGTTTCCCTGCCTCTTATTCCCTGCCTCTGATTCCCTGCCTCTGATTTCCTGCCTCTGATTCCGCACCTCTAATTCCACGCCTCTCTTTCCTTGTCTCTGATTCCACGCCTCTGATTCCCTGCCTCTGATACCCTGCCTCTCTTTGCCTGCCTCTATTTCCGTGACTCATTCTCTGCATCTAGTTTCCCACATCTCATTTGCCCCCTCTGATAACCCGCCTCTGATTCCATGCCTCTGATTCACTGCCTCAGATTCCGTGCCTCAGATTCCCCGACTCAGATTTACCGCCTCAGATACCCCGCCTCAGATTCCGTGCCTCAGATTCACTGCCTCAGATTCCCTGCCTCAGATTCCCTGCCTCAGATTCCCTGTCTCCGATTCCCCGCCTCTGATTCCCCGCCTCTGATTCCCCAACTCTGATTCCCAGCCTCTGAATCCCCGCCTCTGAATCCCCGCCTCTGATTCCCCGCCTCTGTTTCCCCGCCTCTGATTCCCCACCACTGATTCCCCGCCTCTGATTCCACGCCTCTGATTCCCCGCCTCTGATTCCAGGCCTCTTATTCCCCGCCTCTGATTCCCCACCTCTGATTGCCTGCCACTGATTGCCCGCCTCTGATTCCCCGCCTCTGTTTCCCCGCCTCTGATTCCCCACCTCTGTCTGTATGCCTCTCTTTCGCCTCCGCTTTTTCCCCTACACTCTTTCCGTGCCTCTCTTTCCCTCCCTCAATTTCAACAACTCTGTTTGATCTGTTCTGTGTACCTCATTTTCAACACACAAGTTCCAACCACTATGTTTCACCCATCACTTACCCCGCCTCTATTTTTCCGCCTATGTTTACCCGCCTCTGTTTACCCACCTGTTTCACCGCCTCTGATTGCCCGCCTCTGATTCCCCACCTCTGTCTCGACGCCTCTCTTTCGCCTCCATTCTTTCCACTCCACTCTTTCCGTGCCTGTCTTTCCCTCCCTCAATTTCAACAACACTGTTTGATCTGTTTTGTGTACATGATTTTAAACACACAATTTCCAACCACTATGTTTTGCCCGCCTCTTTCCCCGCCGCTATTTATCCACCTATGTTTACATGCCTCTGTTTACCCGCCTGTTTCCCCACCTCTGATTCCCCACCTTTCATTCCCCGCCTCTCTTTCCCTGCCTCTATTTCCGCGCCTCTTTCCCTGCCTCCCTTTCCCCACAACGCTTTTCCTCCCGCTAATTCCCCGCCTCTGATTCCCCGCCTCTGATTCCCTGCCTCTGATTCCCCGCCTCTGATTTCCTGCCTCAGATTCCCTGCCTCAGATTGCCTGCCTCAGATTCCCTGCCTCTGATTCCCCGCCTCTGATTCCCCGCCTCTTATTCCCCGCCTCTGATTCCCTGCCTCTGACTCCCCGCCTCTGATTCCCTGCCTCAGATTCCCTGCCTCTGATTCCCCGCCTCTGATTCCCTGCCTCTGATTCCCCACCTCTGATTCCTGCCTCAGATTCCCTGCCTCAGATTTCCTGCTTCTGATTCCCCGCCTTTGATTCCCTGCCTCTTATTCCCCGCCTGTGATTCCCCGCATCTGATTCCCCGCCTCTGATTCCCTGCCTCTGATTCCCTGCCTCTGATTCCCTGCCTCTGATTCCCTGCCTCTTATTCCCTGCCTCTGATTCCCTGCCACTGATACCCCGCCTCCGATTCCACACCAATGTTTCACCGCCTCTGTTTCTCTGCCTCTTATTTCCCGGCTCAGATTCGCCGGCTCTGATTCCGCGCCTCTGATTCCACGCTTCTCTTTCCGTGTCTCTGATAGCCCGCCTCTGATTCCCCGCCTCTGATTCCCCACCTTCCATTCCCCGCCTCTCTTTCCCTGCCTCTATTTCCGCGCCTCTTTCTCTGCCTCTCTTTCTCCACATCTCTTTTCCTCCCACTGATTCCCCGCCTCTGATTCCCCGCCACTGATTCCATGCCTCTGATTCCCCGCCTCTGATTCCCTGCCTCAGATTCCCTGCCTCAGATTCCCTGCCTCAGATTCCCGGCCTCTGATTCCCCGCCTCTGATTCCCCGCCACTTATTCCCCGCCTCTGTTTCCCCACCTCTGATTCCCCGCCTCTGATTCCCTGCCTCAGATTCCCCGGCTCTGATTCCCTGCATCATATTCCCTGCCTCAGATTCCCTGCCTCTGATTCCCCGCCTCTGATTCCCTGCCTCTGACTCCCCGCCTCTGATTCCCTGCCTCAGATTCCCTGCCTCAGATTCCCTGCCTCAGATTCCCTGCCTCTGATTCCCCGCCTTTGATTCCCCGCCTCTTATTCCCCGCCTCTGATTCCCCGCCTCTGATTCCCTGCCTCTGTTTCCCCGCCTCTGAATCCCCGCCTCTGATTCCCGGCCTCAGATTCCCCGGCTCTGATTCCCTGCCTGAGATTCCCTGCCTGAGATTCCCTGCCTGAGATTCCGCGCCTCAGATTCCCCGCCTCAGATACCCCGCCTCAGAATCCCCGCCTCAGATTCCCCGCCTCAGATTCCCCGTCTCAGATTCCCCGCCTCAGATTCCCTGCCTCTGATTCCCCACCTCTGATTCCTGCCTCAGATTCCCTGCCTCAGATTTCCTGCTTCTGATTCCCCGCCTTTGATTCCCTGCCTCTTATTCCCCGCCTGTGATTCCCCGCATCTGATTCCCCGCCTCTGATTCCCTGCCTCTGATTCCCTGCCTCTGATTCCCTGCCTCTGATTCCCTGCCTCTTATTCCCTGCCTCTGATTCCCTGCCACTGATACCCCGCCTCCGATTCCACACCAATGTTTCACCGCCTCTGTTTCTCTGCCTCTTATTTCCCGGCTCAGATTCGCCGGCTCAGATTCCGCGCCTCTGATTCCACGCTTCTCTTTCCGTGTCTCTGATAGCCCGCCTCTGATTCCCCGCCTCTGATTCCCCACCTTCCATTCCCCGCCTCTCTTTCCCTGCCTCTATTTCCGCGCCTCTTTCTCTGCCTCTCTTTCTCCACATCTCTTTTCCTCCCACTGATTCCCCGCCTCTGATTCCCCGCCACTGATTCCATGCCTCTGATTCCCCGCCTCTGATTCCCTGCCTCAGATTCCCTGCCTCAGATTCCCTGCCTCAGATTCCCGGCCTCTGATTCCCCGCCTCTGATTCCCCGCCACTTATTCCCCGCCTCTGTTTCCCCACCTCTGATTCCCCGCCTCTGATTCCCTGCCTCAGATTCCCCGGCTCTGATTCCCTGCATCATATTCCCTGCCTCAGATTCCCTGCCTCTGATTCCCCGCCTCTGATTCCCTGCCTCTGACTCCCCGCCTCTGATTCCCTGCCTCAGATTCCCTGCCTCAGATTCCCTGCCTCAGATTCCCTGCCTCTGATTCCCCGCCTTTGATTCCCCGCCTCTTATTCCCCGCCTCTGATTCCCCGCCTCTGATTCCCTGCCTCTGTTTCCCCGCCTCTGAATCCCCGCCTCTGATTCCCGGCCTCAGATTCCCCGGCTCTGATTCCCTGCCTGAGATTCCCTGCCTGAGATTCCCTGCCTGAGATTCCGCGCCTCAGATTCCCCGCCTCAGATACCCCGCCTCAGAATCCCCGCCTCAGATTCCCCGCCTCAGATTCCCCGTCTCAGATTCCCCGCCTCAGATTCCCCGCCTCAGATTCCCCGCCTCAGATTCCCCGCCTCAGATTCCCCGCCTCAGATTCCCCGCCTCAGATTCCCCGCCTCAGATTCGCCGCCTCAGATTCCCCGCCTCAGATTCCCTGCCTCTGATTGCCTGCCTCTGATTCCCTGCCTCTGATTCCCTGCCTCTGATTCCCTGCCTCTGATTCCCTGCCTCTGATTCCCTGCCTCTGATTCCCTGCCTCTAAATCCCTGCCTCTGATTCCCTGCCTCTGATTTCCTGCCTCTGATTCTGCGCCTCTGATTCCCCGCCTCTCTTTCCGTGTCTCTGATTCCCCGCCTCAGATTCCCTGCCTCAGATACCCTGCCTCTCTTTGCCTGCCTCTATTTCCGTGCCTCTTTCTCTGCATCTAGTTTCCCACATCTCATTTGCCCCCTCTGATTACCCGCCTCTGATTCCATGCCTCTGATTCCCCGCCTCTGATTCCCCGCCTCTGATTCCCCGCCTCTTATTCCCCGCCTCTGATTCCCTGCCTCTGACTCCCCGCCTCTGATTCCCTGCCTCAGATTCCCTGCCTCTGATTCCCCGCCTCTGATTCCCTGCCTCTGATTCCCCACCTCTGATTCCTGCCTCAGATTCCCTGCCTCAGATTTCCTGCTTCTGATTCCCCGCCTTTGATTCCCTGCCTCTTATTCCCCGCCTGTGATTCCCCGCATCTGATTCCCCGCCTCTGATTCCCTGCCTCTGATTCCCTGCCTCTGATTCCCTGCCTCTGATTCCCTGCCTCTTATTCCCTGCCTCTGATTCCCTGCCACTGATACCCCGCCTCCGATTCCACACCAATGTTTCACCGCCTCTGTTTCTCTGCCTCTTATTTCCCGGCTCAGATTCGCCGGCTCTGATTCCGCGCCTCTGATTCCACGCTTCTCTTTCCGTGTCTCTGATAGCCCGCCTCTGATTCCCCGCCTCTGATTCCCCACCTTCCATTCCCCGCCTCTCTTTCCCTGCCTCTATTTCCGCGCCTCTTTCTCTGCCTCTCTTTCTCCACATCTCTTTTCCTCCCACTGATTCCCCGCCTCTGATTCCCCGCCACTGATTCCATGCCTCTGATTCCCCGCCTCTGATTCCCTGCCTCAGATTCCCTGCCTCAGATTCCCTGCCTCAGATTCCCGGCCTCTGATTCCCCGCCTCTGATTCCCCGCCACTTATTCCCCGCCTCTGTTTCCCCACCTCTGATTCCCCGCCTCTGATTCCCTGCCTCAGATTCCCCGGCTCTGATTCCCTGCATCATATTCCCTGCCTCAGATTCCCTGCCTCTGATTCCCCGCCTCTGATTCCCTGCCTCTGACTCCCCGCCTCTGATTCCCTGCCTCAGATTCCCTGCCTCAGATTCCCTGCCTCAGATTCCCTGCCTCTGATTCCCCGCCTTTGATTCCCCGCCTCTTATTCCCCGCCTCTGATTCCCCGCCTCTGATTCCCTGCCTCTGTTTCCCCGCCTCTGAATCCCCGCCTCTGATTCCCGGCCTCAGATTCCCCGGCTCTGATTCCCTGCCTGAGATTCCCTGCCTGAGATTCCCTGCCTGAGATTCCGCGCCTCAGATTCCCCGCCTCAGATACCCCGCCTCAGAATCCCCGCCTCAGATTCCCCGCCTCAGATTCCCCGTCTCAGATTCCCCGCCTCAGATTCCCTGCCTCTGATTCCCCACCTCTGATTCCTGCCTCAGATTCCCTGCCTCAGATTTCCTGCTTCTGATTCCCCGCCTTTGATTCCCTGCCTCTTATTCCCCGCCTGTGATTCCCCGCATCTGATTCCCCGCCTCTGATTCCCTGCCTCTGATTCCCTGCCTCTGATTCCCTGCCTCTGATTCCCTGCCTCTTATTCCCTGCCTCTGATTCCCTGCCACTGATACCCCGCCTCCGATTCCACACCAATGTTTCACCGCCTCTGTTTCTCTGCCTCTTATTTCCCGGCTCAGATTCGCCGGCTCAGATTCCGCGCCTCTGATTCCACGCTTCTCTTTCCGTGTCTCTGATAGCCCGCCTCTGATTCCCCGCCTCTGATTCCCCACCTTCCATTCCCCGCCTCTCTTTCCCTGCCTCTATTTCCGCGCCTCTTTCTCTGCCTCTCTTTCTCCACATCTCTTTTCCTCCCACTGATTCCCCGCCTCTGATTCCCCGCCACTGATTCCATGCCTCTGATTCCCCGCCTCTGATTCCCTGCCTCAGATTCCCTGCCTCAGATTCCCTGCCTCAGATTCCCGGCCTCTGATTCCCCGCCTCTGATTCCCCGCCACTTATTCCCCGCCTCTGTTTCCCCACCTCTGATTCCCCGCCTCTGATTCCCTGCCTCAGATTCCCCGGCTCTGATTCCCTGCATCATATTCCCTGCCTCAGATTCCCTGCCTCTGATTCCCCGCCTCTGATTCCCTGCCTCTGACTCCCCGCCTCTGATTCCCTGCCTCAGATTCCCTGCCTCAGATTCCCTGCCTCAGATTCCCTGCCTCTGATTCCCCGCCTTTGATTCCCCGCCTCTTATTCCCCGCCTCTGATTCCCCGCCTCTGATTCCCTGCCTCTGTTTCCCCGCCTCTGAATCCCCGCCTCTGATTCCCGGCCTCAGATTCCCCGGCTCTGATTCCCTGCCTGAGATTCCCTGCCTGAGATTCCCTGCCTGAGATTCCGCGCCTCAGATTCCCCGCCTCAGATACCCCGCCTCAGAATCCCCGCCTCAGATTCCCCGCCTCAGATTCCCCGTCTCAGATTCCCCGCCTCAGATTCCCCGCCTCAGATTCCCCGCCTCAGATTCCCCGCCTCAGATTCCCCGCCTCAGATTCCCCGCCTCAGATTCCCCGCCTCAGATTCGCCGCCTCAGATTCCCCGCCTCAGATTCCCTGCCTCTGATTGCCTGCCTCTGATTCCCTGCCTCTGATTCCCTGCCTCTGATTCCCTGCCTCTGATTCCCTGCCTCTGATTCCCTGCCTCTGATTCCCTGCCTCTAAATCCCTGCCTCTGATTCCCTGCCTCTGATTTCCTGCCTCTGATTCTGCGCCTCTGATTCCCCGCCTCTCTTTCCGTGTCTCTGATTCCCCGCCTCAGATTCCCTGCCTCAGATACCCTGCCTCTCTTTGCCTGCCTCTATTTCCGTGCCTCTTTCTCTGCATCTAGTTTCCCACATCTCATTTGCCCCCTCTGATTACCCGCCTCTGATTCCATGCCTCTGATTCCCCGCCTCTGATTCCCCGCCTCTGATTCCCCGCCTCTGATTCCCTGCCTCAGATTCCCTGCCTCAGATTCCTTTCCTCAGATTCCCTGCCTCTGTTTCCCTGCCTCTGATTCCCCACATCTGATTCCCCACCTCAGATTCCCCGGCTCTGATTCCCTGCCTGAGATTCCATGCCTCAGATTCCCCACCTCAGATTCCCTGCCTCAGATTCCCCGCCTCAGATTCCCCGCCTCAGATGCCCCGCCTCAGATTCCCCGCCTCAGATTCCCCGCCTCAGATTCCCCGCCTCAGTTTCTCCGCCTCAGATTCCCCGCCTCAGATTCCCTGCCTCAGATTCCCTGCCTCAGATTCCCTGCCTCAGCTTCCCTTCATCTGATTCCCTTCATCTGATTCCCTGCCTCTGATTCCCTGCCTCTGATTCCCTGCCTCTGATTCCCCGCCTCTGATTCCCCGCCTCAGATTCCCTGCCTCACATTCCCTGCCTCAGATTCCCTGCCTCAGATTTCCTGCCTCAGAGTCCCTGCCTCTGATTGCCTGCCTCTGATTCCCTGCCTCTGATTCCCTGTCTCTGATTCCCTGCCTCTGATTCCCTGCCTCTGATTCCCTGCCTCTGATTCCCTGCCTCTGATTCCGCACCTCTGATTCCACGCCTCTCTTTCCTTGTCTCTGATTCCACGCCTCTGATTCCCTGCCTCTGATTCCCCGCCTCTGATTCCCTGCCTCAGCTTCCCTGCCTCAGATTCTCTGCCTCAGATTCCCTGCCTCTGATTCCCCGCCTTTGATTCCCCGCCTCTTATTCCCCACCTCTGATTCCCCGCCACTGATTCCCCGCCTCTGATTCCCTGCCTCTGTTTCCCCGCCTCTGAATCCCCGCCTCTGATTCCCCGCCTCAGATTCCCCGGCTCTGATTCCCTGCCTGAGATTCCCTGCCTCAGATACCCCGCCTCAGATTCCCCACCTCAGATTCCCCGTCTCAGATTCCCCGCCTCAGATTCCCCACCTCAGATTCCCCGCCTCAGATTCCTCGCCTCAGATTCCCCGCCTCAGATTCCCCGCCTCAGATTCCCCACCTCAGATTCCCCGCCTCAGATTCCCTGCCTCTGATTGCCTGCCTCTGATTCCCTGCCTCTGATTCCCTGCCTCTGATTGCCTGCCTCTAATTCCCTGCCTCTGATTCCCTGCCTCTGATTCCCTGCCTCTGATTCCCTGCCTCTAAATCCGTGCCTCTGATTCCCTGCCTCTGATTCCGCGCCTCTGATTCCTCGCCTCTCTTTCCGTGTCTCTGATCCCCGCCTCAGATACCCTGCCTCTCTTTGCCTGCCTCTATTTCCGTGCCTCTTTCTCTGCATCTAGATTCCCACATCTGATTTGCTCCCTCTGCTTACCCGCCTCTGATTCCATGCCTCTGATTCCCCGCCTCTGATTCCCCGCCTCTGATTCCCCGCCTCTGATTCCCTGCCTCAGATTCCCTGCCTCAGATACCTTTCCTCAGATTCCCTGCCTCTGTTTCCCCGCCTCTGATTCCCCACGTCTGATTCCCCACCTCAGATTCCCCGCCTCTGATTCCCTGCCTGAGATTCCATGCCTCAGATTCCCCGCCTCAGATTCCCTGCCTCAGATTCCCCGCCTCAGATTCCCCGCCTCAGATTCCCCGCCTCAGATTCCCCGCCTCAGATTCCCCTCCTCAGTTTCTCCGCCTCAGATTCCCCGCCTCAGATTCCCTGCCTCAGATTCCCTGCCTCAGATTCCCTGCCTCAGCTTCCCTTCATCTGATTCCCTTCATCTGATTCCCTCCCTCTGATTCCCTGCCTCTGATTCCCTGCCTCTGATTCCCCGCCTCTGATTCCCCGCCTCAGATTCCCTGCCTCACATTCCCTGCCTCAGATTCCCTGCCTCAGATTTCCTGCCTCAGATTCCCTGCCTCTGATTGCCTGCCTCTGATTCCCTGCCTCTGTTTCCCTGCCTCTTATTCCCTGCCTCTGATTCCCTGCCTCTGATTCCCTGCCTCTGATTTCCTGCCTCTGATTCCGCACCTCTAATTCCACGCCTCTCTTTCCTTGTCTCTGATTCCACGCCTCTGATTCCCTGCCTCTGATACCCTGCCTCTCTTTGCCTGCCTCTATTTCCGTGACTCATTCTCTGCATCTAGTTTCCCACATCTCATTTGCCCCCTCTGATAACCCGCCTCTGATTCCATGCCTCTGATTCACTGCCTCAGATTCCGTGCCTCAGATTCCCCGACTCAGATTTACTGCCTCAGATTCCCCGCCTCAGATTCCGTGCCTCAGATTCACTGCCTCAGATTCCCTGCCTCAGATTCCCTGCCTCAGATTCCCTGTCTCCGATTCCCCGCCTCTGATTCCCCGCCTCTGATTCCCCGACTCTGATTCCCAGCCTCTGAATCCCCGCCTCTGAATCCCCGCCTCTGATTCCCCGCCTCTGTTTCCCCGCCTCTGATTCCCCACCACTGATTCCCCGCCTCTGATTCCACGCCTCTGATTCCCCGCCTCTGATTCCAGGCCTCTTATTCCCCGCCTCTGATTCCCCACCTCTGATTGCCTGCCACTGATTGCCCGCCTCTGATTCCCCGCCTCTGTTTCCCCGCCTCTGATTCCCCACCTCTGTCTGTATGCCTCTCTTTCGCCTCCGCTTTTTCCCCTACACTCTTTCCGTGCCTCTCTTTCCCTCCCTCAATTTCAACAACTCTGTTTGATCTGTTCTGTGTACCTCATTTTCAACACACAAGTTCCAACCACTATGTTTCACCCATCACTTTCCCCGCCTCTATTTTTCCACCTATGTTTACCCGCCTCTGTTTACCCACCTGTTTCACCGCCTCTGATTGCCCGCCTCTGATTCCCAACCTCTGTCTCGACACCTCTCTTTCGCCTCCACTCTTTCCACTCCACTCTTTCCGTGCCTGTCTTTCCCTCCCTCAATTTCAACAACACTGTTTGATCTGTTTTGTCTACCTGATTTTAAACACACAAGTTCCAACCACTATGTTTTGCCCGCCTCTTTCCCCGCCGCTATTTATCCACCTATGTTTACATGCCTCTGTTTACCCGCCTGTTTCCCCACCTCTGATTCCCCACCTTTCATTCCCCGCCTCTCTTTCCCTGCCTCTATTTCCGCGCCTCTTTCCCTGCCTCCCTTTCCCCACAACGCTTTTCCTCCCGCTGATTCCCCGCCTCTGATTCCCCGCCTCTGATTCCCTGCCTCTGATTCCCCGCCTCTGATTTCCTGCCTCAGATTCCCTGCCTCAGATTGCCTGGCTCAGATTCCCTGCCTCTGATTCCCCGCCTCTGATTCCCCGCCTCTTATTCCCCGCCTCTGATTCCCTGCCTCTGACTCCCCGCCTCTGATTCCCTGCCTCAGATTCCCTGCCTCTGATTCCCCGCCTCTGATTCCCTGCCTCTGATTCCCCGCCTCTGATTCCTGCCTCAGATTCCCTGCCTCAGATTCCCTGCCTCAGATTTCCTGCTTCTGATTCCCCGCCTTTGATTCCCTGCCTCTTATTCCCCGCCTGTGATTCCCCGCATCTGATTCCCCGCCTCTGATTCCCTGCCTCTGATTCCCTGCCTCTGATTCCCTGCCTCTGATTCCCTGCCTCTTATTCCCTGCCTCTGATTCCCTGCCACTGATACCCCGCCTCCGATTCCACACCAATGTTTCACCGCCTCTGTTTCTCTGCCTCTTATTTCCCGGCTCAGATTCGCCGGCTCTGATTCCGCGCCTCTGATACCACGCTTCTCTTTCCGTGTCTCTGATAGCCCGCCTCTGATTCCCCGCCTCTGATTCCCCACCTTCCATTCCCCGCCTCTCTTTCCCTGCCTCTATTTCCGCGCCTCTTTCTCTGCCTCTCTTTCTCCACATCTCTTTTCCTCCCACTGATTCCCCGCCTCTGATTCCCCGCCTCTGATTCCATGCCTCTGATTCCCCGCCTCTGATTCCCTGCCTCAGATTCCCTGCCTCAGATTCCCTGCCTCAGATTCCCGGCCTCTGATTCCCCGCCTCTGATTCCCCGCCACTTATTCCCCACCTCTGTTTCCCCACCTCTGATTCCCCGCCTCTGATTCCCTGCTTCAGATTCCCCGGCTCTGATTCCCTGCATCATATTCCCTGCCTCAGATTCCCTGCCTCTGATTCCCCGCCTCTGATTCCCTGCCTCTGACTCCCCGCCTCTGATTCCCTGCCTCAGATTCCCTGCCTCAGATTCCCTGCCTCAGATTCCCTGCCTCTGATTCCCCGCCTTCGTTTCCCCGCCTCTTATTCCCCGCCTCTGATTCCCCGCCTCTGATTCCCTGCCTCTGTTTCCCCGCCTCTGAATCCCCGCCTCTGATTCCCGGCCTCAGATTCCCCGGCTCTGATTCCCTGCCTGAGATTCCCTGCCTGAGATTCCCTGCCTCAGATTCCGCGCCTCAGATTCCCCGCCTCAGATACCCCGCCTCAGAATCCCCGCCTCAGATTCCCCGCCTCAGATTCCCCGTCTCAGATTCCCCGCCTCAGATTCCCCGCCTCAGATTCCCCGCCTCAGATTCCCCGCCTCAGATTCCCCGCCTCAGATTCCCCGCCTCAGATTCCCCGCCTCAGATTCGCCACCTCAGATTCCCCGCCTCAGATTCCCTGCCTCTGATTGCCTGCCTCTGATTCCCTGCCTCTGATTCCCTGCCTCTGATTCCCTGCCTCTGATTCCCTGCCTCTGATTCCCTGCCTCTGATTCCCTGCCTCTAAATCCCTGCCTCTGATTCCCTGCCTCTGATTTCCTGCCTCTGATTCCGCGCCTCTGATTCCCCGCCTCTCTTTCCGTGTCTCTGATTCCCCGCCTCAGATTCCCTGCCTCAGATACCCTGCCTCTCTTTGCCTGCCTCTATTTCCGTGCCTCTTTCTCTGCATCTAGTTTCCCACATCTCATTTGCCCCGTCTGATTACCCGCCTCTGATTCCATGCCTCTGATTCCCCGCCTCTGATTCCCCGCCTCTGATTCCCCGCCTCTGATTCCCTGCCTCAGATTCCCTGCCTCAGATTCCTTTCCTCAGATTCCCTGCCTCTGTTTCCCTGCCTCTGATTCCCCACATCTGATTCCCCACCTCAGATTCCCCGGCTCTGATTCCCTGCCTGAGATTCCATGCCTCAGATTCCCCACCTCAGATTCCCTGCCTCAGATTCCCCACCTCAGATTCCCCGCCTCAGATGCCCCGCCTCAGATTCCCCGCCTCAGATTCCCCGCCTCAGATTCCCCGCCTCAGTTTCTCCGCCTCAGATTCCCCGCCTCAGATTCCCTGCCTCAGATTCCCTGCCTCAGATTCCCTGCCTCAGCTTCCCTTCATCTGATTCCCTTCATCTGATTCCCTGCCTCTGATTCCCTGCCTCTGATTCCCTGCCTCTGATTCCCCGCCTCTGATTCCCCGCCTCAGATTCCCTGCCTCAGATTCCCTGCCTCAGATTCCCTGCCTCAGATTTCCTGCCTCAGAGTCCCTGCCTCTGATTGCCTGCCTCTGATTCCCTGCCTCTGATTCCCTGCCTCTGATTCCCTGCCTCTGATTCCCTGCCTCTGATTCCCTGCCTCTGATTCCCTGCCTCTGATTCCGCACCTCTGATTCCACGCCTCTCTTTCCTTGTCTCTGATTCCACGCCTCTGATTCCCTGCCTCTGATACCCTGCCTCTCTTTGCCTGCCTCTATTTCCGTGCCTCTTTCTCTGCATCTAGTTTCCCACATCTCATTTGCCCCCTCTGATAACCCGCCTCTGATTCCATGCCTCTGATTCACTGCCTCAGATTCTGTGCCTCAGATTCCCCGACTCAGATTTACCGACTCAGATTCCCCGCCTCAGATTCCCTGCCTCAGATTCCCTGCCTCAGATTCCCTGCCTCAGATTCCCTGCCTCAGATTCCCTGTCTCCGATTCCCCGCCTCTGATTCCCCGCCTCTGATTCCCTGCCACTGATACCCCGCCTCCGATTCCACACCAATGTTTCACAGCCTCTGTTTCTCTGCCTCTTATTTCCCGGCTCAGATTCGCCGGCTCTGATTCCGCGCCTCTGATACCACGCTTCTCTTTCCGTGTCTCTGATAGCCCGCCTCTGATTCCCCGCCTCTGATTCCCCACCTTTCATTCCCCGCCTCTCTTTCCCGGCCTTTATTTCCGCACCTCTTTCTCTGCCTCTCTTTCCCCACATCTCTTTTCCTCCCGCAGATTCCCCGCCTCTGATTCCCCACCTCTGTCTCGACGCCTCTCTTTCGCCTCCACTCTTTCCACTCCACTCTTTCCGTGCCTGTCTTTCCCTCCCTCAATTTCAACAACACTGTTTGATCTGTTTTGTGTACCTGATTTTAAACACACGTTCCAACCACTATGTTTTCCCGCCTCTTTCCCCGCCGCTATTTATCCACCTATGTTTACATGCCTCTGTATACCCGCCTGTTTCCCCACCTCTGATTCCCCACCTTTCATTCCCCGCCTCTCTTTCCCTGCCTCTATTTCCGCGCCTCTTTCTCTGCCTCCCTTTCCCCACAACGCTTTTCCTCCCGCTGATTCCCAGCCTCTGATTCCCCGCCTCTGATTCCCTGCCTCTGATTCCCCGCCTCTGATTTCCTGCCTCAGATTCCCTGCCTCAGATTGCCTGCCTCAGATTCCCTGCCTCTGATTCCCCGCCTCTGATTCCCCGCCTCTTATTCCCCGCCTCTGATTCCCTGCCTCTGACTCCCCGCCTCTGATTCCCTGCCTCAGATTCCCTGCCTCTGATTTCCCGCCTCTGATTCCCTGCCTCTGATTCCCCGCCTCTGATTCCTGCCTCAGATTCCCTGCCTCAGATTCCCTGCCTCAGATTTCCTGCTTCTGATTCCCCGCCTTTGATTCCCTGCCTCTTATTCCCCGCCTCTGATTCCCCGCATCTGATTCCCCACCTCTGATTCCCTGCCTCTGATTCCCTGCCTCTGATTCCCTGCCTCTGATTCCCTGCCTCTTATTCCCTGCCTCTGATTCCCTGCCACTGATACCCCGCCTCCGATTCCACACGAATGTTTCACCGCCTCTGTTTCTCTGCCTCTTATTTCCCGGCTCAGATTCGCCGGCTCTGATTCCGCGCCTCTGATTCCACGCTTCTCTTTCCGTGTCTCTGATAGCCCGCCTCTGATTCCCCGCCTCTGAATCCCCACCTTCCATTCCCCGCCTCTCTTTCCCTGCCTCTATTTCCGCGCCTCTTTCTCTGCCTCTCTTTCTCCACATCTCTTTTCCTCCCACTGATTCCCCGCCTCTGATTCCCCGCCTCTGATTCCCTGCCTCTGATTCCCCGCCTCTGATTCCCTGCCTCAGATTCCCTGCCTCAGATTCCCTGCCTCAGATTCCCGGCCTCTGATTCCCCGCCTCTGATTCCCCGCCACTTATTCCCCGCCTCTGTTTACCCGCCTCTGATTCCCCGCCTCTGATTCCCTGCCTCAGATTCCCCGGCTCTGATTCCCTGCATCAGATTCCCTGCCTCAGATTCCCTGCCTCTGATTCCCCGCCTCTGATTCCCTGCCTCTGACTCCCCGCCTCTGATTCCCTGCCTCAGATTCCCTGCCTCAGATTCCCTGCCTCAGATTCCCTGCCTCTGATTCCCCGCCTTTGATTCCCCGCCTCTTATTCCCCGCCTCTGATTCCCCGCCTCTGATTCCCTGCCTCTGTTTCCCCGCCTCTGAATCCCCGCCTCTGATTCCCCGCCTCAGATTCCCCGGCTCTGATTCCCTGCCTGAGATTCCCTGCCTCAGATTCCCCGCCTCAGATACCCCGCCTCAGAATCCCCGCCTCAGATTCCCCGCCTCAGATTCCCCGTCTCAGATTCCCCGCCTCAGATTCCCCGCCTCAGATTCCCCGCCTCAGATTCGCCGCCTCAGATTCCCTGCCTCAATTCCCTGCCTCTGATTGCCTGCCTCTGATTCCCTGCCTCTGATTCCCTGCCTCTGATTCCCTGCCTCTGATTCCCTGCCTCTGATTCCCTGCCTCTGATTCCCTGCCTCTGATTCCCTGCCTCTAAATCCCTGCCTCTGATTCCCTGCCTCTGATTTCCTGCCTCTGATTCCGCGCCTCTGATTCCCCGCCTCTCTTTCCGTGTCTCTGATTCCCCGCCTCAGATTCCCTGCCTCAGATACCCTGCCTCTCTTTGCCTGCCTCTATTTCCGTGCCTCTTTCTCTGCATCTAGTTTCCCACATCTCATTTGCCCCCTCTGATTACCCGCCTCTGATTCCATGCCTCTGATTCCCCGCCTCTGATTCCCCGCCTCTGATTCCCCGCCTCTGATTCCCTGCCTCAGATTCCCTGCCTCAGATTCCTTTCCTCAGATTCCCTGCCTCTGTTTCCCTGCCTCTGATTCCCCACATCTGATTCCCCACCTCAGATTCCCCGGCTCTGATTCCCTGCCTGAGATTCCATGCCTCAGATTCCCCACCTCAGATTCCCTGCCTCAGATTCCCCGCCTCAGATTCCCCGCCTCAGATGCCCCGCCTCAGATTCCCCGCCTCAGATTCCCCGCCTCAGATTCCCCGCCTCAGTTTCTCTGCCTCAGATTCCCCGCCTCAGATTCCCTGCCTCAGATTCCCTGCCTCAGATTCCCTGCCTCAGCTTCCCTTCATCTGATTCCCTTCATCTGATTCCCTGCCTCTGATTCCCCGTCTCTGATTCCCCGCCTCTTATTCCCCGCCTCTGATTCCCTGCCTCTGACTCCCCGCCTCTGATTCCCTGCCTCAGATTCCCTGCCTCTGATTCCCCGCCTCTGATTCCCTGCCTCTGATTCCCCGCCTCTGATTCCTGCCTCAGATTCCCTGCCTCAGATTCCCTGCCTCAGATTTCCTGCTTCTGATTCCCCGCCTTTGATTCCCTGCCTCTTATTCCCCGCCTCTGATTCCCCGCATCTGATTCCCTGCCTCTGATTCCCTGCCTCTGATTCCCTGCCTCTGATTCCCTGCCTCTGATTCCCTGCCTCTTATTCCCTGCCTCTGATTCCCTGCCACTGATACCCCGCCTCCGATTCCACACCAATGTTTCACCGCCTCTGTTTCTCTGCCTCTTATTTCCCGGCTCAGATTCGCCGGCTCTGATTCCGCGCCTCTGATTCCACGCTTCTCTTTCCGTGTCTCTGATAGCCCGCCTCTGATTCCCCGCCTCTGATTCCCTACCTTCCATTCCCCGCCTCTCTTTCCCTGCCTCTATTTCCGCGCTTTCTCTGCCTCTCTTTCTCCACATCTCTTTTCCTCCCACTGATTCCCCGCCTCTGATTCCCCGCCTCTGATTCCCTGCCTCTGATTCCCCGCCTCTGATTCCCTGCCTCAGATTCCCTGCCTCAGATTCCCTGCCTCAGATTCCCGGCCTCTGATTCCCCGCCTCTGATTCCCCGCCACTTATTCCCCGCCTCTGTTTCCCCGCCTCTGATTCCCCGCCTCTGATTCCCTGCCTCAGATTCCCCGGCTCTGATTCCCTGCATCAGTTTCCCTGCCTCAGATTCCCTGCCTCTGATTCCCCGCCTCTGATTCCCTGCCTCTGACTCCCCGCCTCTGATTCCCTGCCTCAGATTCCCTGCCTCAGATTCCCTGCCTCAGATTCCCTGCCTCTGATTCCCCGCCTTTGATTCCCCGCCTCTTATTCCCCGCCTCTGATTCCCCGCCTCTGATTCCCTGCCTCTGTTTCCCCGCCTCTGAATCCCCGCCTCTGATTCCCCGCCTCAGATTCCCCGGCTTTGATTCCCTGCCTGAGATTCCCTGCCTCAGATACCCAGCCTCAGATTCCGCGCCTCAGATTCCCCGCCTCAGATACCCCGCCTCAGAATCCCCGCCTCAGATTCCCCGCCTCAGATTCCCCGTCTCAGATTCCCCGCCTCAGATTCCCCGCCTCAGATTCCCCGCCTCAGATTCCCCGCCTCAGATTCCCCGCCTCAGATTCCCCGCCTCAGATTCCCCGCCTCAGATTCGCCGCCTCAGATTCCCTGCCTCAGATTCCCTGCCTCTGATTGCCTGCCTCTGATTCCCTGCCTCTGATTCCCTGCCTCTGATTCCCTGCCTCTGATTCCCTGCCTCTGATTCCCTGCCTCTGATTCCCTGCCTCTGATTCCCTGCCTCTAAATCCCTGCCTCTGATTCCCTGCCTCTGATTTCCTGCCTCTGATTCCGCGCCTCTGATTCCCCGCCTCTCTTTCCGTGTCTCTGATTCCCCGCCTCAGATTCCCTGCCTCAGATACCCTGCCTCTCTTTGCCTGCCTCTATTTCCGTGCCTCTTTCTCTGCATCTAGTTTCCCACATCTCATTTGCCCCCTCTGATTACCCGCCTCTGATTCCATGCCTCTGATTCCCCGCCTCTGATTCCCCGCCTCTGATTCCCCGCCTCTGATTCCCTGCCTCAGATTCCCTGCCTCAGATTCCTTTCCTCAGATTCCCTGCCTCTGTTTCCCTGCCTCTGATTCCCCACATCTGATTCCCCACCTCAGATTTCCCGGCTCTGATTCCCTGCCTGAGATTCCATGCCTCAGATTCCCCACCTCAGATTCCCTGCCTCAGATTCCCCGCCTCAGATTCCCCGCCTCAGATGCCCCGCCTCAGATTCCCCGCCTCAGATTCCCCGCCTCAGATTCCCCGCCTCAGTTCCTCCGCCTCAGATTCCCCGCCTCAGATTCCCTGCCTCAGATTCCCTGCCTCAGATTCCCTGCCTCAGCTTCCCTTCATCTGATTCCCTTCATCTGATTCCCTGCCTCTGATTCCCTGCCTCTGATTCCCTGCCTCTGATTCCCCGCCTCTGATTACCCGCCTCAGATTCCCTGCCTCAGATTCCCTGCCTCAGATTCCCTGCCTCAGATTTCCTGCCTCAGAGTCCCTGCCTCTGATTGCCTGCCTCTGATTCCCTGCCTCTGATTCCCTGCCTCTGATTCCCTGCCTCTGATTCCCTGCCTCTGATTCCCTGCCTCTGATTCCCTGCCTCTGATTCCGCACCTCTGATTCCACGCCTCTCTTTCCTTGTCTCTGATTCCACGCCTCTGATTCCCTGCCTCTGATACCCTGCCTCTCTTTGCCTGCCTCTATTTCCGTGCCTCTTTCTCTGCATCTAGTTTCCCACATCTCATTTGCCCCCTCTGATAACCCGCCTCTGATTCCATGCCTCTGATTCACTGCCTCAGATTCGGTGCCTCAGATTTCCCGACTCAGATTTACAGACTCAGATTCCCCGCCTCAGATTCCCTGCCTCAGATTCCCTGCCTCAGATTCCCTGCCTCAGATTCCCTGCCTCAGATTCCCTGTCTCCGATTCCCCGCCTCTGATTACCCGCCTCTGATTCCCTGCCACTGATACCCCGCCTCCGATTCCACACCAATGTTTCACAGCCTCTGTTTCTCTGCCTCTTATTTCCCGGCTCAGATTCTCCGGCTCTGATTCCGCGCCTCTGATACCACGCTTCTCTTTCCGTGTCTCTGATAGCCCGCCTCTGATTCCCCGCCTCTGATTCCCCACCTTTCATTCCCCGCCTCTCTTTCCCGGCCTCTATTTCCGCACCTCTTTCTCTGCCTCTCTTTCCCCACATCTCTTTTCCTCCCGCAGATTCCCCGCCTCTGATTCCCCGCCTCTGATTCCCTGCCTCTGATTCCCCGCCTCTGATTCCCTGCCTCAGATTCCCTGCCTCAGATTCCCTGCCTCAGATTCCCGGCCTCTGATTCCCCGCCTCTGATTCCCCGCCTCTTATTTCCCGCCTCTGATTCCCCGCCTCTGATTCCCCGCCTCTGATTCCCTGCCTCAGATTCCCCGGCTCTGATTCCCTGCATCAGATTCCCTGCCTCAGATTCCCTGCCTCTGATTCCCCGCCTCTGATTCCCTGCCTCTGATTCCCCGCCTCTGATTCCCTGCCTCAGGTTCCCTGCCTCAGATTCCCTGCCTCAGATTCCCTGCCTCTGATTCCCCGCCTTTGATTCCCCGCCTCTTATTCCCCGCCTCTGATTCCCCGCCTCTGATTCCCCGCCTCTGATTCCCTGCCTCTTTTCCCCGCCTCTGAATCCCCGCCTCTGATTCCCCGCCTCAGATTCCCCGGCTCTGATTCCCTGCCTGAGATTCCCTGCCTCAGATACCCCGCCTCAGATTCCCCGCCTCTCTTTCCGTGTCTCTGATTCCCCGCCTCAGATTCCCTGCCTCAGATACCCTGCCTCTCTTTGCCTGCCTCTATTTCCGTGCCTCTTTCTCTGCATCTAGATTCCCACATCTGATTTGCCCCCTCCGATTACCCGCCTCTGATTCCATGCCTCTGATTCCCCGCCTCTGATTCCCCGCCTCTGATTCCCCGCCTCTGATTCCATGCCTCAGATTCCCTGCCTCAGATTCCTTTCCTCAGATTCCCTGCCTCTGTTTCCCCGCCTCTGATTCCCCACGTCTGATTCCCCACCTCAGATTCCCCGCCCCTGATTCCCTGCCTGAGATTCCATGCCTCAGATTCCCCGCCTCAGATTCCCTGCCTCAGATTCCCGCCTCAGATTCCACGCCTCAGATTCCCCGCCTCAGATTCCCCGCCTCAGATTCCCCTCCTCAGTTTCTCCGCCTCAGATTCCCCGCCTCAGATTCCCTGCCTCAGATTCCCTGCCTCAGATTCCCTGCCTCAGCTTCCCTTCATCAGATTCCCTGCCTCTGATTGCCTGCCTCTGATTCCCTGCCTCTGATTCCCTGCCTCTGATTCCCTGCCTCTGATTTCCTGCCTCTGATTCCCTGCCTCTGATTCCCTGCCTCTGATTCCGCACCTCTGATTCCACGCCTCTCTTTCCTTGTCTCTGATTCCACGCCTCTGATTCCCTGCCTCTGATACCCTGCCTCTCTTTGCCTGCCTCTATTTCCGTGCCTCATTCTCTGCATCTAGTTTCCCACATCTCATTTGCCCCTCTGATAACCCGCCTCTGATTCCATGCCTCTGATTCACTGCCTCAGATTCCGTGCCTCAGATTCCCCGACTCAGATTTACCGCCTCAGATTCCCCGCCTCAGATTCCCTGCCTCAGATTCCCTTCCTCAGATTCCCTGCCTCAGATTCCCTGCCTCAGATTCCCTGTCTCCGATTCCCCGCCTCTGATTCCCCGCCTCTGATTCCCCGCCTCTGATTCCCAGCCTCTGAATCCCCGCCTCTGAATCCCCGCCTCAGATTCCCCGCCTCTGTTTCCCCGCCTCTCATTCCCCGCCACTGATTCCCCGCCTCTGATTCCACGCCTCTGATTCCCCGCCTCTGATTCCAGGCCTCTTATTCCCCGCCTCTGATTCCCCACCTCTGATTGCCTGCCACTGATTGCCCGCCTCTGATTCCCCGCCTCTGTTTCCCCGCCTCTGATTCCCCACCTCTGTCTGTATGCCTCTCTTTCGCCTCCGCTTTTTCCCCTACACTCTTTCCGCGCCTCTCTTTCCCTCCCTCAATTTGAACAACTCTGTTTGATCTGTTCTGTGTACCTCATTTTCAACACACAAGTTCCAACCACTATGTTTCACCCATCACTTTACCCGCCTCTATTTTTCCGCCTATGATTACCCGCCTCTGTTTACCCACCTGTTTCACCGCCTCTGATTCCCCGCCTCTGATTCCCCACCTCTGTCTCGACGCCTCTCTTTCGCCTCCACTCTTTCCACTCAACGCTTTCCGTGCCTGTCTTTCCCTCCCTCAATTTCAACAACACTGTTTGATCTGTTTTGTGTACCTGATTTTAAACACACAAGTTCCAACCACTATGTTTTGCCCGCCTCTTTCCCCGCCGCTATTTATCCACCTATGTTTACCTGCCTCTGTTTACCCGCCTGTTTCCCCACCTCTGATTCCCCACCTTTCATTCCCCGCCTCTCTTTCCCTGCCTCTATTTCCGCGCCTCTTTCTCTGCCTCTCCTTCCCCACAACGCTTTTCCTCCCGCTGATTCCCCGCCTCTGATTCCCCGCCTCTGATTCCCTGCCTCTGATTCCCCGCCTCTGATTCCCTGCCTCAGATTCCCTGCCTCAGATTCCCTGCCTCAGATTCAATGCCTCAGATTCCCCGCCTCTGATTCCCCGCCTCTTATTCCCCGCCTCTGATTCCCCGCCTCTGATTCCCCGTGTCTGATTCCCTGCCTCAGATTCCCCGGCTCTGATTCCCTGCATCAGATTCCCAGCCTCAGATTCCCTGCCTCTGATTCCCCGCCTCTGATTCCCTGCCTCTGATTCCCCGCCTCTGATTCCTGCCTCAGATTCCCTGCCTCAGATTCCCTGCCTCATATTTCCTGCTTCTGATTCCCCGCTTTTGATTCCCTGCCTCTTATTCACCGCCTCTGATTCCCCGCATCTGATTCCCCGCCTCTGATTCCCTGCCTCTGATTCCCTGCCTCTGATTCCCTGCCTCTGATTCCCTGCCTCTTATTCCCTGCCTCTGATTCCCTGCCACTGATACCCCGCCTCCGATTCCACACCAATGTTTCACCGCCTCTGTTTCTCTGCCTTTTATTTCCCGGCTCAGAATCGCCGGCTCTGATTCCGCGCCTCTGATTCCACGCTTCTCTTTCCGTGTCTCTGATAGCCCGCCTCTGATTCCCCGCCTCTGATTCCCCACCTTTCATTCCCCGCCTCTCTTTCCCTGCCTCTATTTCCGCGCCTCTTTCTCTGCCTCTCTTTCTCCACATCTCTTTTCCTCCCACTGATTCCCCGCCTCTGATTCCCCGCCTCTGATTCCCTGCCTCTGATTCCCCGCCTCTGATTCCCTGCCTCAGATTCCCTGCCTCAGATTCCCTGCCTCAGATTCCCGGCCTCTGATTCCCCGCCTCTGATTCCCCGCCACTTATTCCCCACCTCTGATTCCCCGCCTCTGATTCCCAGCCTCTGATTCCCTGCCTCAGATTCCCCGGCTCTGATTCCCTGCCTGAGATTCCCTGCCTCAGATACCCCGCCTCAGATTCCCCGCCTCAGATTCCCCGTCTCAGATTCCCCAGCTCAGATTCCCCGCCTCAGATTCCCCGCCTCAGATTCCCCGCCTCAGATTCCCCGCCTCAGATTCCCCGCCTCAGATTCCCCGCCTCAGATTCCCCGCCTCAGATTCGCCGCCTCAGATTCCCTGCCTCAGATTCCCTGCCTCTGATTGCCTGCCTCTGATTCCCTGCCTCTGATTCCCTGCCTCTGATTCCCTGCCTCTGATTCCCTGCCTCTGATTCCCTGCCTCTGATTCCCTGCCTCTGATTCCCTGCCTCTAAATCCCTGCCTCTGATTCCCTGCCTCTGATTTCCTGCCTCTGATTCCGCGCCTCTGATTCCCCGCCTCTCTTTCCGTGTCTCTGATTCCCCGCCTCAGATTCCCTGCCTCAGATACCCTGCCTCTCTTTGCCTGCCTCTATTTCCGTGACTCTTTCTCTGCATCTAGTTTCCCACATCTCATTTGCCCCCTCTGATTACCCGCCTCTGATTCCATGCCTCTGATTCCCTGCCTCTGATTCCCCACATCTGATTCCCCACCTCTGATTCCCCGCCTCTGATTCCCTGCCTCAGATTCCCTGCCTCAGATTCCCTGCCTCAGATTCCCGGCCTCTGATTCCCCGCCTCTGATTCCCCGCCTCTTATTTCCCGCCTCTGACTCCCCGCCTCTGAATCCCCGCCTCTGATTCCCTGCCTCAGATTCCCCGGCTCTGATTCCCTGCATCAGATTCCCTGCCTCAGATTCCCTGCCTCTGTTTCCCTGCCTCTGATTCCCCACATCTGATTCCCCACCTCAGATTCCCCGGCTCTGATTCCCTGCCTGAGATTCCATGCCTCAGATTCCCCGCCTCAGATTCCCTGCCTCAGATTCCCCGCCTCAGATTCCCCGCCTCAGATGACCCGCCTCAGATTCCCCGCCTCAGATTTCCTGCCTCAGATTCCCTGCCTCAGATTCCCTGCCTCAGCTTCCCTTCATCTGATTCCCTTCATCTGATTCCCTGCCTCTGATTCCCTGCCTCTGATTCCCTGCCTCTGATTCCCCGCCTCTGATTCCCCGCCTCAGATTCCCTGCCTCAGATTCCCTGCCTCAGATTCCCTGCCTCAGATTCCCTGCCTCAGATTCCCTGTCTCCGATTCCCCGCCTCTGAATCCCCGCCTCTGATTCCCTGCCACTGATACCCCGCCTCCGATTCCACACCAATGTTTCACAGCCTCTGTTTCTCTGCCTCTTATTTCCCGGCTCAGATTCGCCGGCTCTGATTCCGCGCCTCTGATACCACGCTTCTCTTTCCGTGTCTCTGATAGCCCGCCTCTGATTCCCCGCCTCTGATTCCCCACCTTTCATTGCCCGCCTCTCTTTCCCGGCCTCTATTTCCGCACCTCTTTCTCTGCCTCTCTTTCCCCACATCTCTTTTCCTCCCGCAGATTCCCCGCCTCTGATTCCCCGCCTCTGATTCCCTGCCTCTGATTCCCCGCCTCTGATTCCCTGCCTCAGATTCCCTGCCTCAGATTCCCTGCCTCAGATTCCCGGCCTCTGATTCCCCGCCTCTGATTCCCCGCCTCTTATTTCCCGCCTCTGACTCCCCGCCTCTGAATCCCCGCCTCTGATTCCCTGCCTCAGATTCCCCGGCTCTGATTCCCTGCATCAGATTCCCTGCCTCAGATTCCCTGCCTCTGATTCCCCGCCTCTGATTCCCTGCCTCTGATTCCACGCCTCTGACTCCCTGCCTCAGATTCCCTGCCTCAGATTCCCTGCCTCAGACTCCCTGCCTCTGATTCCGCACCTTTGATTCCCCGCCTCTTATTCCCCGCCTCTGATTCCCCGCCTCTGATTCCCCGCCTCTGATTCCCTGCCTCTGTTTCCCCGCCTCTGAATCCCCGCCTCTGATTCCCCGCCTCAGATTCCCCGGCTCTGATTCCCTGCCTGAGATTCCCTGCCTCAGATACCCCGCCTCAGATTCCCCGCCTCAGATTCCCCGTCTCAGATTCCCCACCTCAGATTCCCCACCTCAGATTCCCCGCTTCAGATTCCCCGCCTCAGATTCCCCGCCTCAGATTCCCCGCCTCTGATTCCCCGCCTCTGATTCCCTGCCACTGATACCCCACCTCCGATTCCACACCAATGTTTCACAGCCTCTGTTTCTTTGCCTCTTATTTCCCGGCTCAGATTCGCCGGCTCTGATTCCGCGCCTCTGATACCACGCTTCTCTTTCCGTGTCTCTGATACCCCGCCTCTGATTCCCCGCCTCTGATTCCCCACCTTTCATTCCCCGCCTCTCTTTCCCGGCCTCTATTTCCGCACCTCTTTCTCTGCCTCTCTTTCCCCACATCTCTTTTCCTCCCGCAGATTCCCCGCCTCTGATTCCCCGCCTCTGATTCCCTGCCTCTGATTCCCCGCCTCTGATTCCCTGCCTCAGATTCCCTGCCTCAGATTCCCTGCCTCAGATTCCCGGCCTCTGATTCCCCGCCTCTTATTTCCCGCCTCTGATTCCCCGCCTCTGATTCCCTGCCTCAGATTCCCCGGCTCTGATTCCCTGCATCAGATTCCCTGCCTCAGATTCCCTGCCTCTGATTCCCCGCCTCTGATTCCCTGCCTCTGATTCCCCGCCTCTGATTCCCTGCCTCAGGTTCCCTGCCTCAGATTCCCTGCCTCAGATTCCCTGCCTCTGATTCCCCGCCTTTGATTCCCCGCCTCTTATTCCCCGCCTCTGATTCCCCGCCTCTGATTCCCCGCCTCTGATTCCCTGCCTCTTTTCCCCGCCTCTGAATCCCCGCCTCTGATTCCCCGCCTCAGATTCCCCGGCTCTGATTCCCTGCCTGAGATTCCCTGCCTCAGATACCCCGCCTCAGATTCCCCGCCTCTCTTTCCGTGTCTCTGATTCCCCGCCTCAGATTCCCTGCCTCAGATACCCTGCCTCTCTTTGCCTGCCTCTATTTCCGTGCCTCTTTCTCTGCATCTAGATTCCCACATCTGATTTGCCCCCTCTGATTACCCGCCTCTGATTCCATGCCTCTGATTCCCCGCCTCTGATTCCCCGCCTCTGATTCCCCGCCTCTGATTCCATGCCTCAGATTCCCTGCCTCAGATTCCTTTCCTCAGATTCCCTGCCTCTGTTTCCCCGCCTCTGATTCCCCACGTCTGATTCCCCACCTCAGATTCCCGGCCCCTGATTCCCTGCCTGAGATTCCATGCCTCAGATTCCCCGCCTCAGATTCCCTGCCTCAGATTCCCCGCATCAGATTCCACGCCTCAGATTCCCCGCCTCAGATTCCCCGCCTCAGATTCCCCTCCTCAGTTTCTCCGCCTCAGATTCCCCGCCTCAGATTCCCTGCCTCAGATTCCCTGCCTCAGATTCCCTGCCTCAGCTTCCCTTCATCAGATTCCCTGCCTCTGATTGCCTGCCTCTGATTCCCTGCCTCTGATTCCCTGCCTCTGATTCCCTGCCTCTGATTTCCTGCCTCTGATTCCCTGCCTCTGATTCCCTGCCTCTGATTCCGCACCTCTGATTCCACGCCTCTCTTTCCTTGTCTCTGATTCCACGCCTCTGATTCCCTGCCTCTGATACCCTGCCTCTCTTTGCCTGCCTCTATTTCCGTGCCTCATTCTCTGCATCTAGTTTCCCACATCTCATTTGCCCCTCTGATAACCCGCCTCTGATTCCATGCCTCTGATTCACTGCCTCAGATTCCGTGCCTCAGATTCCCCGACTCAGATTTACCGCCTCAGATTCCCCGCCTCAGATTCCCTGCCTCAGATTCCCTTCCTCAGATTCCCTGCCTCAGATTCCCTGCCTCAGATTCCCTGTCTCCGATTCCCCGCCTCTGATTCCCCGCCTCTGATTCCCCGCCTCTGATTCCCAGCCTCTGAATCCCCGCCTCTGAATCCCCGCCTCAGATTCCCCGCCTCTGTTTCCCCGCCTCTCATTCCCCGCCACTGATTCCCCGCCTCTGATTCCACGCCTCTGATTCCCCGCCTCTGATTCCAGGCCTCTTATTCCCCGCCTCTGATTCCCCACCTCTGATTGCCTGCCACTGATTGCCCGCCTCTGATTCCCCGCCTCTGTTTCCCCGCCTCTGATTCCCCACCTCTGTCTGTATGCCTCTCTTTCGCCTCCGCATTTTCCCCTACACTCTTTCCGCGCCTCTCTTTCCCTCCCTCAATTTGAACAACTCTGTTTGATCTGTTCTGTGTACCTCATTTTCAACACACAAGTTCCAACCACTATGTTTCACCCATCACTTTACCCGCCTCTATTTTTCCGCCTATGATTACCCGCCTCTGTTTACCCACCTGTTTCACCGCCTCTGATTCCCCGCCTCTGATTCCCCACCTCTGTCTCGACGCCTCTCTTTCGCCTCCACTCTTTCCACTCCACGCTTTCCGTGCCTGTCTTTCCCTCCCTCAATTTCAACAACACTGTTTGATCTGTTTTGTGTACCTGATTTTAAACACACAAGTTCCAACCACTATGTTTTGCCCGCCTCTTTCCCCGCCGCTATTTATCCACCTATGTTTACCTGCCTCTGTTTACCCGCCTGTTTCCCCACCTCTGATTCCCCACCTTTCATTCCCCACCTCTCTTTCCCTGCCTCTATTTCCGCGCCTCTTTCTCTGCCTCTCCTTCCCCACAACGCTTTTCCTCCCGCTGATTCCCCGCCTCTGATTCCCCGCCTCTGATTCCCTGCCTCTGATTCCCCGCCTCTGATTCCCTGCCTCAGATTCCCTGCCTCAGATTCCCTGCCTCAGATTCCCTGCCTCAGATTCCCCGCCTCTGATTCCCCGCCTCTTATTCCCCGCCTCTGATTCCCCGCCTCTGATTCCCCGTGTCTGATTCCCTGCCTCAGATTCCCCGGCTCTGATTCCCTGCATCAGATTCCCAGCCTCAGATTCCCTGCCTCTGATTCCCAGCCTCTGATTCCCTGCCTCTGATTCCCCGCCTCTGATTCCTGCCTCAGATTCCCTGCCTCAGATTCCCTGCCTCATATTTCCTGCTTCTGATTCCCCGCTTTTGATTCCCTGCCTCTTATTCACCGCCTCTGATTCCCCGCATCTGATTCCCCGCCTCTGATTCCCTGCCTCTGATTCCCTGCCTCTGATTCCCTGCCTCTGATTCCCTGCCTCTTATTCCCTGCCTCTGATTCCCTGCCACTGATACCCCGCCTCCGATTCCACACCAATGTTTCACCGCCTCTGTTTCTCTGCCTTTTATTTCCCGGCTCAGAATCGCCGGCTCTGATTCCGCGCCTCTGATTCCACGCTTCTCTTTCCGTGTCTCTGATAGCCCGCCTCTGATTCCCCGCCTCTGATTCCCCACCTTTCATTCCCCGCCTCTCTTTCCCTGCCTCTATTTCCGCGCCTCTTTCTCTGCCTCTCTTTCTCCACATCTCTTTTCCTCCCACTGATTCCCCGCCTCTGATTCCCCGCCTCTGATTCCCTGCCTCTGATTCCCCGCCTCTGATTCCCTGCCTCAGATTCCCTGCCTCAGATTCCCTGCCTCAGATTCCCGGCCTCTGATTCCCCGCCTCTGATTCCCCGCCACTTATTCCCCACCTCTGATTCCCCGCCTCTGATTCCCAGCCTCTGATTCCCTGCCTCAGATTCCCCGGCTCTGATTCCCTGCCTGAGATTCCCTGCCTCAGATACCCCGCCTCAGATTCCCCGCCTCAGATTCCCCGTCTCAGATTCCCCAGCTCAGATTCCCCGCCTCAGATTCCCCGCCTCAGATTCCCCGCCTCAGATTCCCCGCCTCAGATTCCCCGCCTCAGATTCCCCGCCTCAGATTCCCCGCCTCAGATTCGCCGCCTCAGATTCCCTGCCTCAGATTCCCTTCCTCTGATTGCCTGCCTCTGATTCCCTGCCTCTGATTTCCTGCCTCTGATTCCGCGCCTCTGATTCCCCGCCTCTCTTTCCGTGTCTCTGATTCCCCGCCTCAGATTCCCTGCCTCAGATACCCTGCCTCTCTTTGCCTGCCTCTATTTCCGTGACTCTTTCTCTGCATCTAGTTTCCCACATCTCATTTGCCCCCTCTGATTACCCGCCTCTGATTCCATGCCTCTGATTCCCCGCCTCTGATTCCCTGCCTCAGATTCCCTGCCTCAGATTCCTTTCCTCAGATTCCCTGCCTCTGTTTCCCTGCCTCTGATTCCCCACATCTGATTCCCCACCTCAGATTCCCCGGCTCTGATTCCCTGCCTGAGATTCCATGCCTCAGATTCCCCGCCTCAGATTCCCTGCCTCAGATTCCCCGCCTCAGATTCCCCGCCTCAGATGACCCGCCTCAGATTCCCCGCCTCAGATTTCCTGCCTCAGATTCCCTGCCTCAGATTCCCTGCCTCAGCTTCCCTTCATCTGATTCCCTTCATCTGATTCCCTGCCTCTGATTCCCTGCCTCTGATTCCCTGCCTCTGATTCCCCGCCTCTGATTCCCCGCCTCAGATTCCCTGCCTCAGATTCCCTGCCTCAGATTCCCTGCCTCAGATTCCCTGCCTCAGATTCCCTGTCTCCGATTCCCCGCCTCTGAATCCCCGCCTCTGATTCCCTGCCACTGATACCCCGCCTCCGATTCCACACCAATGTTTCACAGCCTCTGTTTCTCTGCCTCTTATTTCCCGGCTCAGATTCGCCGGCTCTGATTCCGCGCCTCTGATACCACGCTTCTCTTTCCGTGTCTCTGATAGCCCGCCTCTGATTCCCCGCCTCTGATTCCCCACCTTTCATTGCCCGCCTCTCTTTCCCGGCCTCTATTTCCGCACCTCTTTCTCTGCCTCTCTTTCCCCACATCTCTTTTCCTCCCGCAGATTCCCCGCCTCTGATTCCCCGCCTCTGATTCCCTGCCTCTGATTCCCCGCCTCTGATTCCCTGCCTCAGATTCCCTGCCTCAGATTCCCTGCCTCAGATTCCCGGCCTCTGATTCCCCGCCTCTGATTCCCCGCCTCTTATTTCCCGCCTCTGACTCCCCGCCTCTGAATCCCCGCCTCTGATTCCCTGCCTCAGATTCCCCGGCTCTGATTCCCTGCATCAGATTCCCTGCCTCAGATTCCCTGCCTCTGATTCCCCGCCTCTGATTCCCTGCCTCTGATTCCACGCCTCTGACTCCCTGCCTCAGATTCCCTGCCTCTGATTCCCTGCCTCAGACTCCCTGCCTCTGATTCCGCACCTTTGATTCCCCGCCTCTTATTCCCCGCCTCTGATTCCCCGCCTCTGATTCCCCGCCTCTGATTCCCTGCCTCTGTTTCCCCGCCTCTGAATCCCCGCCTCTGATTCCCCGCCTCAGATTCCCCGGCTCTGATTCCCTGCCTGAGATTCCCTGCCTCAGATACCCCGCCTCAGATTCCCCGCCTCAGATTCCCCGTCTCAGATTCCCCACCTCAGATTCCCCACCTCAGATTCCCCGCTTCAGATTCCCCGCCTCAGATTCCCCGCCTCAGATTCCCCGCCTCTGATTCCCCGCCTCTGATTCCCTGCCACTGATACCCCACCTCCGATTCCACACCAATGTTTCACAGCCTCTGTTTCTCTGCCTCTTATTTCCCGGCTCAGATTCGCCGGCTCTGATTCCGCGCCTCTGATACCACGCTTCTCTTTCCGTGTCTCTGATAGCCCGCCTCTGATTCCCCGCCTCTGATTCCCCACCTTTCATTCCCCGCCTCTCTTTCCCGGCCTCTATTTCCGCACCTCTTTCTCTGCCTCTCTTTCCCCACAATTCTTTTCCTCCCGCAGATTCCCCGCCTCTGATTCCCCGCCTCTGATTCCCTGCCTCTGATTCCCCGCCTCCGATTCCCTGCCTCAGATTCCCTGCCTCAGATTCCCTGCCTCAGATTCCCGGCCTCTGATTCCCCGCCTCTGATTCCCCGCCTCTTATTTCCCGCCTCTGATTCCCCGCCTCTGATTCCCCGCCTCTGATTCCCTGCCTCAGATTCCCCGGCTCTGATTCCCTGCATCAGATTCCCTGCCTCAGATTCCCTGCCTCAGATTCCCCGCCTCTGATTCCCTGCCTCTGATTCCCCGCCTCTGATTCCCTGCCTCAGGTTCCCTGCCTCAGATTCCCTGCCTCAGATTCCCTGCCTCTGATTCCCCGCCTTTGATTCCCCGCCTCTTATTCCCCGCCTCTGATTCCCCGCCTCTGATTCCCCGCCTCTGATTCCCTGCCTCTGTTTCCCCGCCTCTGAATCCCCGCCTCTGATTCCCCGCCTCAGATTCCCCGGCTCTGATTCCCTGCCTGAGATTCCCTGCCTCAGATACCCCGCCTCAGATTCCCCGCCTCTCTTTCCGTGTCTCTGATTCCCCGCCTCAGATTCCCTGCCTCAGATACCCTGCCTCTCTTTGCCTGCCTCTATTTCCGTGCCTCTTTCTCTGCATCTAGATTCCCACATCTGATTTGCCCCCTCTGATTACCCGCCTCTGATTCCATGCCTCTGATTCCCCGCCTCTGATTCCCCGCCTCTGATTCCCCGCCTCTGATTCCCTGCCTCAGATTCCCTGCCTCAGATTCCTTTCCTCAGATTCCCTGCCTCTGTTTCCCCGCCTCTGATTCCCCACGTCTGATTCCCCACCTCAGATTCCCCACCTCTGATTCCCTGCCTGAGATTCCATGCCTCAGATTCCCCGCCTCAGATTCCCTGCCTCAGATTCCCCGCCTCAGATTCCACGCCTCAGATTCCCCGCCTCAGATTCCCCGCCTCAGATTCCCCTCCTCAGTTTCTCCGCCTCAGATTCCCCGCCTCAGATTCCCTGCCTCAGATTCCCTGCCTCAGATTCCCTGCCTCAGCTTCCCTTCATCAGATTCCCTGCCCCTGATTGTCTGCCTCTGATTCCCTGCCTCTGATTCCCTGCCTCTGATTCCCTGCCTCTGATTTCCTGCCTCTGATTCCCTGCCTCTGATTCCCTGCCTCTGATTCCGCACCTCTGATTCCACGCCTCTCTTTCCTTGTCTCTGATTCCACGCCTCTGATTCCCTGCCTCTGATACCCTGCCTCTCTTTGCCTGCCTCTATTTCCGTGCCTCATTCTCTGCATCTAGTTTCCCACATCTCATTTGCCCCTCTGATAACCCGCCTCTGATTCCATGCCTCTGATTCACTGCCTCAGATTCCGTGCCTCAGATTCCCCGACTCAGATTTACCGCCTCAGATTCCCCGCCTCAGATTCCCTGCCTCAGATTCCCTTCCTCAGATTCCCTGCCTCAGATTCCCTGCCTCAGATTCCCTGTCTCCGATTCCCCGCCTCTGATTCCCCGCCTCTGATTCCCCGCCTCTGATTCCCAGCCTCTGAATCCCCGCCTCTGAATCCCCGCCTCAGATTCCCCGCCTCTGTTTCCCCGCCTCTCATTCCCCGCCACTGATTCCCCGCCTCTGATTCCACGCCTCTGATTCCCCGCCTCTGATTCCAGGCCTCTTATTCCCCACCTCTGATTCCCCACCTCTGATTGCCTGCCACTGATTGCCCGCCTCTGATTCCCCACCTCTGTCTGTATGCCTCTCTTTCGCCTCCGCTTTTTCCCCTACACTCTTTCCGCGCCTCTCTTTCCCTCCCTCAATTTGAACAACTCTGTTTGATCTGTTCTGTGTACCTCATTTTCAACACACAAGTTCCAACCACTATGTTTCACCCATCACTTTACCCGCCTCTATTTTTCCGCCTATGTTTACCCGCCTCTGTTTACCCACCTGTTTCACCGCCTCTGATTCCCCGCCTCTGATTCCCCACCTCTGTCTCGACGCCTCTCTTTCGCCTCCACTCTTTCCACTCCATGCTTTCCGTGCCTGTCTTTCCCTCCCTCAATTTCAACAACACTGTTTGATCTGTTTTGTGTACCTGATTTTAAACACACAAGTTCCAACCACTATGTTTTGCCCGCCTCTTTCCCCGCCGCTATTTATCCACCTATGTTTACCTGCCTCTGTTTACCCGCCTGTTTCCCCACCTCTGATTCCCCACCTTTCATTCCCCGCCTCTCTTTCCCTGCCTCTATTTCCGCGCCTCTTTCTCTGCCTCTCCTTCCCCACAACGCTTTTCCTCCCGCTGATTCCCCGCCTCTGATTCCCCGCCTCTGATTCCCTGCCTCTGATTCCCCGCCTCTGATTCCCTGCCTCAGATTCCCTGCCTCAGATTCCCTGCCTCAGATACCCTGCCTCAGATTCCCCGCCTCTGATTCCCCGCCTCTTATTCCCCACCTCTGATTCCCCGCCTCTGATTCCCCGTGTCTGATTCCCTGCCTCAGATTCCCCGGCTCTGATTCCCTGCATCAGATTCCCAGCCTCAGATTCCCTGCCTCTGATTCCCCGCCTCTGATTCCCTGCCTCTGATTCCCCGCCTCTGATTCCTGCCTCAGATTCCCTGCCTCAGATTCCCTGCCTCATATTTCCTGCTTCTGATTCCCCGCTTTTGATTCCCTGCCTCTTATTCACCGCCTCTGATTCCCCGCATCTGATTCCCCGCCTCTGATTCCCTGCCACTGATACCCCGCCTCCGATTCCACACCAATGTTTCACCGCCTCTGTTTCTCTGCCTCTTATTTCCCGGCTCAGAATCGCCGGCTCTGATTCCGCGCCTCTGATTCCACGCTTCTCTTTCCGTGTCTCTGATAGCCCGCCTCTGATTCCCCGCCTCTGATTCCCCACCTTTCATTCCCCGCCTCTCTTTCCCTGCCTCTATTTCCGCGCCTCTTTCTCTGCCTCTCTTTCTCCACATCTCTTTTCCTCCCACTGATTCCCCGCCTCTGATTCCCCGCCTCTGATTCCCTGCCTCTGATTCCCCGCCTCTGATTCCCTGCCTCAGATTCCCTGCCTCAGATTCCCTGCCTCAGATTCCCGGCCTCTGATTCCCCGCCTCTGATTCCCCGCCACTTATTCCCCACCTCTGATTCCCCGCCTCTGATTCCCAGCCTCTGATTCCCTGCCTCAGATTCCCCGGCTCTGATTCCCTGCCTGAGATTCCCTGCCTCAGATAACCCGCCTCAGATTCCCCGCCTCAGATTCCCCGTCTCAGATTCCCTACCTCAGATTCCCCGCCTCAGATTCCCCGCCTCAGATTCCCCGCCTCAGATTCCCTGCCTCAGATTCGCCGCCTCAGATTCCCTGCCTCAGATTCCCTGCCTCTGATTGCCTGCATCTGATTCCCTGCCTCTGATTCCCTGCCTCTGATTCCATGCCTCTGATTCCCTGCCTCTGATTCCCTGCCTCTGATTCCCTGCCTCTGATTCCCTGCCTCTAAATCCCTGCCTCTGATTCCCTGCCTCTGATTTCCTGCCTCTGATTCCGCGCCTCTGATTCCCCGCCTCTCTTTCCGTGTCTCTGATTCCCCGCCTCAGATTCCCTGCCTCAGATACCCTGCCTCTCTTTGCCTGCCTCTATTTCCGTGCCTCTTTCTCTGCATCTAGTTTCCCACATCTCATTTGCCCCCTCTGATTACCCGCCTCTGATTCCATGCCTCTGATTCCCCGCCTCTGATTCCCCGCCTCTGATTCCCCGCCTCTGATTCCCTGCCTCAGATTCCCTGCCTCAGATTCCTTTCCTCAGATTCCCTGCCTCTGTTTCCCTGCCTCTGATTCCCCACATCTGATTCCGCACCTCAGATTCCCCGGCTCTGATTCCCTGCCTGAGATTCCATGCCTCAGATTCCCCGCCTCAGATTCCCTGCCTCAGATTCCCCGCCTCAGATTCCCCGCCTCAGATGCCCCGCCTCAGATTCCCCGCCTCAGATTTCCCGCCTCAGATTCCCCGCCTCAGTTTCTCCGCCTCAGATTCCCCGCCTCAGATTCCCTGCCTCAGATTCCCTGCCTCAGATTCCCTGCCTCAGCTTCCCTTCATCTGATTCCCTTCATCTGATTCCCTGCCTCTGATTCCCTGCCTCTGATTCCCTGCCTCTGATTCCCCGCCTCTGATTCCCCGCCTCAGATTCCCTGCCTCAGATTCCCTGCCTCAGATTCCCTGCCTCAGATTTCCTGCCTCAGAGTCCCTGCCTCTGATTGCCTGCCTCTGATTCCCTGCCTCTGATTCCCTGCCTCTGATTCCCTGCCTCTGATTCCCTGCCTCTGATTCCCTGCCTCTGATTCCCTGCCTCTGATTCCCTGCCTCTGATTCCGCACCTCTGATTCCACGCCTCTCTTTCCTTGTCTCTGATTCCACGCCTCTGATTCCCTGCCTCTGATACCCTGCCTCTCTTTGCCTGCCTCTATTTCCGTGCCTCTTTCTCTGCATCTAGTTTCCCACATCTCATTTGCCCCCTCTGATAACCCGCCTCTGATTCCATGCCTCTGATTCACTGCCTCAGATTCTGTGCCTCAGATTCCCCGACTCAGATTTACCGACTCAGATTCCCCGCCTCAGATTCCCTGCCTCAGATTCCCTGCCTCATATTCCCTGCCTCAGATTCCCTGCCTCAGATTCCCTGTCTCCGATTCCCCGCCTCTGATTCCCCGCCTCTGATTCCCTGCCACTGATACCCCGCCTCCGATTCCACACCAATGTTTCACAGCCTCTGTTTCTCTGCCTCTTATTTCCCGGCTCAGATTCGCCGGCTCTGATTCCGCGCCTCTGATACCACGCTTCTCTTTCCGTGTCTCTGATAGCCCGCCTCTTATTCCCCGCCTCTGATTCCCCACCTTTCATTGCCCGCCTCTCTTTCCCGGCCTCTATTTCCGCACCTCTTTCTCTGCCTCTCTTTCCCCACATCTCTTTTCCTCCCGCAGATTCCCCGCCTCTGATTCCCCGCCTCTGATTCCCTGCCTCTGATTCCCCGCCTCTGATTCCCTGCCTCAGATTCCCTGCCTCAGATTCCCTGCCTCAGATTCCCGGCCTCTGATTCCCCGCCTCTGATTCCCCGCCTCTTATTTCCCGCCTCTGACTCCCCGCCTCTGAATCCCCGCCTCTGATTCCCTGCCTCAGATTCCCCGGCTCTGATTCCCTGCATCAGATTCCCTGCCTCAGATTCCCTGCCTCTGATTCCCCGCCTCTGATTCCCTGCCTCTGATTCCACGCCTCTGATTCCCTGCCTCAGATTCCCTGCCTCAGATTCCCTGCCTCACATTCCCTGCCTCTGATTCCCCACCTTTGATTCCCCGCCTCTTATTCCCCGCCTCTGATTCCCCGCCTCTGATTCCCCGCCTCTGATTCCCTGCCTCTGTTTCCCCGCCTCTGAATCCCCGCCTCTGATTCCCCGCCTCAGATTCCCCGGCTCTGATTCCCTGCCTGAGATTCCCTGCATCAGATACCCCGCCTCAGATTCCCCGCCTCAGATTCCCCGTCTCAGATTCCCCACCTCAGATTCCCCACCTCAGATTCCCCGCCTCAGATTCCCCGCCTCAGATTCCCCGCCTCAGATTCCCCGCCTCAGATTCCCCGCCTCAGATTCCCCGCCTCAGATTCCCTGCCTCAGATTCCCTGCCTCTGATTGCCTGCCTCTGATTCCCTGCCTCTGATTCCCTGCCTCTGATTCCCTGACTCTGATTCCATGCCTCTGATTCCCTGCCTCTGATTCCCTGCCTCTAAATCCCTGCCTCTGATTCCCTGCCTCTGATTCCGTGCCTCTGATTCCCCGCCTCTCTTTCCGTTTCTCTGATTCCCCGCCTCAGATTCCCTGCCTCAGATACCCTGCCTCTCTTTGCCTGCCTCTATTTCCGTGCCTCTTTCTCTGCATCTAGATTTCCACATCTCATTTGCCCCCTCTGATTACCCGCCTCTGATTCCATGCCTCTGATTCCCCGCCTCTGATTCCCCGCCTCTGATTCCCCGCCTCTGATTCCCTGCCTCAGATTCCCTGCCTCAGATTCCTTTCCTCAGATTCCCTGCCTCTGTTTCCCCGCCTCTGATTCCCCACGTCTGATTCCCCACCTCAGATTCCCCGCCTCTGATTCCCTGCCTGAGATTCCATGCCTCAGATTCCCCGCCTCAGATTCCCTGCCTCAGATTCCCCGCCTCAGATTCCACGCCTCAGATTCCCCGCCTCAGATTCCCTGCCTCAGATTCCCCTCCTCAGTTTCTCCGCCTCAGATTCCACGCCTCAGATTCCCTGCCTCAGATTCCCTGCCTCAGATTCCCTGCCTCAGCTTCCCTTCATCAGATTCCCTGCCTCTGATTGCCTGCCTCTGATTCCCTGCCTCTGATTCCCTGCCTCTGATTCCCTGCCTCTGAATTCCTGCCTCTGATTCCCTGCCTCTGATTCCCTGCCTCTGATTCCGCACCTCTGATTCCACGCCTCTCTTTCCTTGTCTCTGATTCCACGCCTCTGTTTCCCTGCCTCTGATACCCTGCCTCTCTTTGCCTGCCTCTATTTCCGTGCCTCATTCTCTGCATCTAGTTTCCCACATCTCATTTGCCCCCTCTGATAACCCGCCTCTGATTCCATGCCTCTGATTCACTGCCTCAGATTCCGTGCCTCAGATTCCCCGACTCAGATTTCCCGCCTCAGATTCCCCGCCTCAGATTCCCTGCCTCAGATTCCCTTCCTCAGATTCCCTGCCTCAGATTCCCTGCCTCAGATTCCCTGTCTCCGATTCCCCGACTCTGATTCCCCGCCTCTGATTGCCCGCCTCTGATTCCCAGCCTCTGAATCCCCGCCTCTGAATCCCCGCCTCAGATTCCCCGCCTCTGTTTCCCCGCCTCTCATTCCCCGCCACTGATTCCCCGCCTCTGATTCCACGCCTCTGATTCCCCGCCTCTGATTCCAGGCCTCTTATTCCCCGCCTCTGATTCCCCACCTCTGATTGCCTGCCACTGATTGCCCGCCTCTGATTCCCCGCCTCTGTTTCCCCGCCTCTGATTCCCCACCTCTGTCTGTATGCCTCTCTTTCGCCTCCGCTTTTTCCCCTACACTCTTTCCGCGCCTCTCTTTCCCTCCCTCAATTTGAACAACTCTGTTTGATCTGTTCTGTGTACCTCATTTTCAACACACAAGTTCCAACCACTATGTTTCACCCATCACTTTACCCGCCTCTATTTTTCCGCCTATGTTTACCCGCCTCTGTTTACCCACCTGTTTCACCGCCTCTGATTCCCCGCCTCTGATTCCCCACCTCTGTCTCGACGCCTCTCTTTCGCCTCCACTCTTTCCACTCCACGCTTTCCGTGCCTGTCTTTCCCTCCCTCAATTTCAACAACACTGTTTGATCTGTTTTGTGTACCTGATTTTAAACACACAAGTTCCAACCACTATGTTTTGCCCGCCTCTTTCCCCGCCGCTATTTATCCACCTATGTTTACCTGCCTCTGTTTACCCGCCTGTTTCCCCACCTCTGATTCCCCACCTTTCATTCCCCGCCTCTCTTTCCCTGCCTCTATTTCCGCGCCTATTTCTCTGCCTCTCCTTCCCCACAACGCATTTCCTCCCGCTGATTCCCCGCCTCTGATTCCCCGCCTCTGATTCCCTGCCTCTGATTCCCCGCCTCTGATTCCCTGCCTCAGATTCCCTGCCTCAGATTCCCTGCCTCAGATTCCCTGCCTCTGATTCCCCGCCTCTGATTCCCCGCCTCTTATTCCCCGCCTCTGATTCCCCGCCTCTGATTCCCCGTGTCTGATTCCCTGCCTCAGATTCCCCGGCTCTGATTCCCTGCATCAGATTCCCAGCCTCAGATTCCCTGCCTCTGATTCCCCGCCTCTGATTCCCTGCCTCTGATTCCCCGCCTCTGATTCCTGCCTCAGATTCCCTGCCTCAGATTCCCTGCCTCAGATTTCCTGCTTCTGATTCCCCGCCTTTGATTCCCTGCCTCTTATTCCCCGCCTCTGATTCCCCGCATCTGATTCCCCGCCTCTGATTCCCTGCCTCTGATTCCCTGCCTCTGATTCCCTGCCTCTGATTCCCTGCCTCTTATTCCCTGCCTCTGATTCCCTGCCACTGATACCCCGCCTCCGATTCCACACCAATGTTTCACAGCCTCTGTTTCTCTGCCTCTTATTTCCCGGCTCAGATTCGCCGGCTCTGATTCCGCGCCTCTGATTCCACGCTTCTCTTTCCGTGTCTCTGATAGCCCGCCTCTGATTCCCCGCCTCTGATTCCCCACCTTTCATTCCCCGCCTCTCTTTCCCTGCCTCTATTTCCGCGCCTCTTTCTCTGCCTCTCTTTCTGCACATCTCTTTTCCTCCCACTGATTCCCCGCCTCTGATTCCCCGCCTCTGATTCCCTGCCTCTGAATCCCCGCCTCTGATTCCCTGCCTCAGATTCCCTGCCTCAGATTCCCTGCCTCAGAATCCCGGCCTCTGATTCCCCGCCTCTGATTCCCCACCACTTATTCCCCGCCTCTGATTCCCCGCCTCTGATTCCCAGCCTCTGATTCCCTGCCTCAGATTCCCCGGCTCTGATTCCCTGCATCAGATTCCCTGCCTCAGATTCCCTGCCTCTGATTCCCCGCCTCTGATTCCCTGCCTCTGATTCCCCGCCTCTGATTCCCTGCCTCAGATTCCCTGCCTCAGATTCCCTGCCTCAGATTCCCTGCCTCTGATTCCCCGCCTTTGATTCCCCGCCTCTTATTCCCCGCCTCTGATTCCCCGCCTCTGATTCCCCGCCTCTGATTCCGTGCCTCTGTTCCCCCGCCTCTGAATCCCCGCCTCTGATTCCCCGCCTCAGATTCCCCGGCTCTGATTCCCTGCCTGAGATTCCCTGCCTCAGATACCCCGCCTCAGATTCCGCGCTTCAGATTCCCCGCCTCAGATACCCCTCCTCAGAATCCCCGCCTCAGATTCCCCGCCTCAGATTCCCCGCCTCAGATTCCCCGCCTCAGATTCCCCGACTCAGATTCCCCGCCTCAGATTCCCCGCCTCTGATTCCTCGCCTCCCTATCCGCACAACTTACCCAGCCTCCGTTTCCCCACATCTCTTTCCCCACCTCTAATTCCCCGCCTCAGATTCCTCGGCTCTGATTCCCTGCGTCAGATTCCCTGCCTCAGATTCCCCGTCTCTGATTTCCTGCCTCTGATTGCCCGCCTCTGATTCCCCGCCTCTGATTCCCCGCCTCTGATTCCCCAACTCTGTCTCTATGCCTCTCTTTCACCTCTGTTCTTTCACCTCCACTCTTTCAGCGCCTCTCTTTCCCTCCCTCAATTTCAACAACTCTGTTTGATCTTTTCTGTGTACCTCATTTTCAACACAAAATTTCCAACCACTATGTTTCACCCATCTCTTTCCCCGCCTCTATTTATCTGCCTATGTTTACCCACCTCTGTTTACCCGCCTGTTTCACCACCTCTGATTCCCCACCTCAGATTCCCCGCCTCAGATTCCCTGCCTCTGATTCCCTGCCTCTGATTCCCTGCCTCTGATTCCCTGCCTCTGATTCCCTGCCTCTGATTCCCGGCCACTGATACCCCGCCTCCGATTCCACACCAATGTTTCACCGCCTCTGTTTCTCTGCCTCTTATTTCCCGGCTCAGATTCGCCGGCTCTGATTCCGCGCCTCTGATTCCACGCTTCTCTTTCCGTGTCTCTGATTGCCCGCCTCTGATTCCACGCCTCTGATTCCACGCCTCTGATTCCCCGCCTCAGATTCCCCGGCTCTGATTCCCTGCATCAGATTCCCTGCCTCAGATTCCCTGCCTCTGATTCCCTGCATCAGATTCCCTGCCTCTGATTCCCCGCCTCTGATTCCTCACTTCTGATTCCCCGCCTCTGATTCCCCGCCTCAGATTCCCTGCCTATGATTCCCTGCCTCTGATTCCCTGACTCTGATTCCCTGCCTCTGATTCCCTGCCCCTGATTCCCTGCCTCTGATTCCGCGCCTCTGATTCCACGCCTCTCTTTCCGTGTCTCTGATTCTGCGCCTCTGATTCCCTGCCTCTGATACCCTGCCTCTCTTTGCCTGCCTCTATTTCCGTGCCTCTTTCTCTGCATCTCGTTTACCACATCTCATTTCCCCCCTCTGATAACCCGCCTCTGATTCCCCGCCTCTGATTCCCTGCCTCAGATTCCCCGCCTCGGATTCCCCGCCTCTGATTCCCCGCCTCTGATTCCCTACCTCTGATTCCCCACCTCCGATTCCCCGCCTCTGATTCCCCGCCTCTGATTCCCCGCCTCAGATTCCCCGGCTCTGATTCCCTGCCTCAGATTCCCTGCGACAGATTCCATGCCTCAGATTCCCTGCCTCTGATTCCCCGCCTCTTATTCCCCGCCTCTTATTCCCTGCCTCAGATTCCCCGGCTCTGATTCCCTGCCTCAGATTACCTGCCTCAAATTCCCTGCCTCTGATTCCCCGCATCTGATTCCCCGCCTCTGATTCCCCGCCTCTGATTCCTCGCATCTGATTCCCCGCCTCTGATTCCCCGCCTCTGATTCCACGCCTCTGATTCCCCGCCTCTGATTCCCCGCATCAGATTCTCCAGCTCTGATTCCCTGCCTCAGATTCCCTGCCTCAGATTCCCTGCCTCCCATTCCCCGCCTCTGATTCCCCGCCTCTGATTCCCCGCCTCTGATTCCCCGCCTCTGAATCCCAGCCTCTGTATCCCCGCCTCTGATTCCCCGCATCTGTTTCCCCGCCTCGGATTCCCCGCCTCTGATTCCCCGTCTCTGATTCCCTGCCTCTGATTACCCGCCTCCCTTTCCGCGCAACTTTCCCGGCCTCCGTTTCCCCACATCACTTTCCCCGCCTCAGATTCCACGCCTCTGATTCCCCGCCTCTGATTCACCACATTTCATTCCACGCCTCTCTTTCCCTGCCTCTATTTCCGCGCCTCTTTCTCAGCCTCTCTTTCCCCACATCTCTTTTCCTCCCTCTGATTCCCCACCTCTGAATCCCCTCCTCTGATTCCCTGCCTTAAATGCCCTGCCTCTGATTCCCCGCCTCTGATTCCCCGCCTCTGATTCCCCTCCTCTGATTCCCTGCCTCTGATTCTCTGCCTCTGATTCCCTGCCTCTGATTCCCCGCCTCTGATTCCCTGCCTCTGATTCCCTGCCTCTGATTCCCTGCCTCTGATTTCGCCTCTGATTCCACGCCTCTCTTTCCGTGTCTCTGATTCCCCGCATCTGATTCACTGCCTCTGATACCCTGCCTCTCATTCCCTGCCTCTATTTCCGTGCATCATTCTCTGCATCTTGTTTCCCACATCTCATTTCCCCCCTCTGATAAACCGTCTCTGATTCCATGCCTGTGATTCCCTGCCTCAGATTCCCCGCCTCAGATTCCTCGACTCAGATTACCCCTCTCAGATTCCCCGCCTCAGATTCCCTGCCTCAGATTCCCTGCCTCAGATTCCCTGCCTCAGATTCCCTGCCTCAGATTCCCTTCATCTGATTCCCTTCATTTGATTCCCTTCGTCTGATACCCCGCCTCAGATTCCCCGCCTCTGATTCCCCGCCTCTGATTCCCCACCTCTGATTCCCTGCCTCAAATTCCCTGGCTCATATTCCCTGCTTCAGATTCCCTGCCTCAGATTCCCTGCCTCTGATTCCCCGCATCTGATTCCCCGCCTCTGATTCCCCGCCTCTGATTCCCGCCTCAGATTCCCTGCCTCTGATTCCCTGCCTCTGATTCCCTGCATCTGATTCCATGCCTCTGAATCCCCGCCTCCGATTCCGCACCCACGTTTCTCAGTCTCTGTTGCTCTGCCTCTTATTTGCTGGCTCAGTTTCGCCGGCTCTGATTCCGCACCTCTGATTCCACGCCTCTCTTTCCGTGTCTCTGATTCCCCGCCTCTGATTCCCTGCCTCTGATACCCTGCCTCTCTTTCGCTGCCTCTATTTCCGTGCCTCTTTCTCTGCATCTCGTTTCCCACATCTCATTTTCCCCCTCTGATAACCCGCCTCAGATTCCCCGCCTCAGATTCCCCGCCTCAGATTCCCTGCCTCTTATTCCCTGCCTCAGATTCCCTTCATCTTATTCCCTTCATCTGATTCCCTGCCTCTGATTCCCCGCCTCTGATTCCCCGCTTCTGATTCCCCACCTCAGATTCCCTGCCTTAGTTTCCCTGCCTCAGATTCCCTGCCTCTGATTCCCCGCATCTGATTCCCCGCCTCTGATTCCCCGCCTCTGATTCGCCGCCTCTGATTCCCCGCCTCTGATTCCCCGCCTCTGATTCCCCGCCTCTGATGACCCGCCTCTGATTCCCCGCCTCAGATTCCCCGGCTCTGATTCCCTGCCTCAGATTTCCTTCCTCAGATTCCCTACCTCTGATTTCCCACTTCTGATTACCCGCCTCTGATTCCCCTCCTCTGATTCCCCGCCTCCGATTCCCCACCTCTGATTCCCCGCCTCAGATTCCCCGGCTCTGATTCCCCGCATCTGATTCCCTGCCTCTAATTCCCCGCCTCTGATTCCCGGCCTCTGATTCCCTGCCTCTGATTCCCCGCCTCTGATTCCCCGCCTCCCTTTCCGCACAACTTTCCCGGCCTCCGTTTCCAAACATCTCTTTCCCCGCCTCTAATTCCCCGCCTCAGATTCCCCGGTGCTGATTCCCTGCCTCAGATTCCCTGCCTCAGATTCCCCGTCTCTGATTTCCCACCTCTGATTGCCCGCCTCTGATTCCCCGTCTCTGATTCCCCGCCTCTGATTCCCCAACTCCGTCTCTATGCCTCTCTTTCACCTCTGCTCTTTCCCCTCCACTCTTTCCGCGCCTTTCTTTCCCTCCCTCAATTTCAACAACTCTGTTTGATCTGTTCTCTGTACCTCATTTTCAACACACAATTTCCAACCACTATGTTTCACCCATCTCTTTCCCCGCCTCTATTTATCTGCCTATGTTTACCCACCTCTGTTTACCCGCCTGTTTCACTGCCTCTCATTCCGCACCTCAGATTCCCCGCCTCAGATTCCCCGCCTCTGATTCCCTGCCTCTGATTCCCTGCCTCTGATTCTCTGCGTCTGATTCCCTGCCACTGATATCCCGCCTTCGATTCCACACATATGTTTCACCGCCTCTGTTTAACTGCCTCTTATTTCCCGGCTCAGATTCGCCGGCTCTGATTCCGCGCCTCTGATTCCACGCTTCTCGTTCCGTGTCTCTGATAGCCCGCCTCTGATTCCACGCCTCTGATTCCCCACCTCAGATTCCCCGGCTCTGATTCCCTGCATCAGATTCCCTGCCTCAGATTCCCTGCCTCTGATTCCCTGCATCAGATTCCCTGCCTCTGATTCCCCGCCTCTGATTCACCGCTCTGATCCCCCGCCTCTGATTCCCCGCCTCAGATTCCCTGCCTATGATTCCCTGCCTCTGATTCCCTGCCTCTGATTCCGCGCCTCTGATTCCACGCTTCTCTTTCCGTGTCTCTGATAGCCCGCCTCTGATTCCCCGCCTCTGATTCCCCGCATCAGATTCCCCGGCTCTGATTCGCTGCATCAGATTCCCTGCCTCAGATTCCCTGCCTTTGACTCCCTGCATCAGATTCCCTGCCTCTGATTCCCCGCCTCTGATTCCCCGCTTCTGATTCCCCGCCTCTGATTCCCCGCCTCAGATTCCTTGCCTATGATTCCCTGCCTCTGATTCCCTGCCTCTGATTCCCTGCCTCAGATTCCCCGTCTCTCATTTCCCACCTCTGATTGCCCGCCTCTGATTCCCCGTCTCTGATTCCCCGCCTCTGATTCCCCAACTCTGTCTCTATGCCTCTCTTTCACCTCTGCTCTTTCCCCTCCACTCTTTCCGCGCCTTTCCTTCCCTCCCTCAATTTCAACAACTCTGTTTGATCTGTTCTCTGTACCTCATTTTCAACACACAATTTCCAACCACTATGTTTCACCGATCTCTTTCCCCGCCTCTATTTATCTGCCTATGTTTACCCACCTCTGTTTACCCGCCTGTTTCACTGCCTCTCATTCCGCACCTCAGATTCCCCACCTCAGATTCCCCGCCTCTGATTCCCTGCCTCTGATTCCCTGCCTCTGATTCTCTGCCTCTGATTCCCTGCCACTGATATCCCGCCTTCGATTCCACACCAATGTTTCACCGCGTCTGTTTAACTGCCTCTTATTTCCCGGCTCAGATTCGCCGGCTCTGATTCCGCGCCTCTGATTCCACGCTTCTCGTTCCGTGTCTCTGATAGCCCGCCTCTGATTCCCCACCTCAGATTCCCCGGCTCTGATTCCCTGCATCAGATACCCCGCCTCAGATTCCCCGCCTCAGATTCCCCGTCTCAGATTCCCCACCTCAGATTCCCCACCTCAGATTCCCCGCCTCAGATTCCCCGCCTCAGATTCCCCGCCTCAGATTCCCCGCCTCAGATTCCCCGCCTCAGATTCCCCGCCTCAGATTCCCTGCCTCAGATTCCCTGCCTCTGATTGCCTGCCTCTGATTCCCCGCCTCTGATTCCCTGCCTCTGATTCCCTGCCTCTGATTCCCTGCCTCTGATTCCCTGCCTCTGATTCCCTGCCTCTAAATCCCTGCCTCTGATTCCCTGCCTCTGATTCCGCGCCTCTGATTCCCCGCCTCTCTTTCCGTTTCTCTGATTCCCCGCCTCAGATTCCCTGCCTCAGATACCCTGCCTCTCTTTGCCTGCCTCTATTTCCGTGCCTCTTTCTCTGCATCTAGATTTCCACATCTGATTTGCCCCCTCTGATTACCCGCCTCTGATTCCATGCCTCTGATTCCCCGCCTCTGATTCCCCGCCTCTGATTCCCCGCCTCTGATTCCCTGCCTCAGATTCCCTGCCTCAGATTCCTTTCCTCAGATTCCCTGCCTCTGTTTCCCCGCCTCTGATTCCCCACGTCTGATTCCCCACCTCAGATTCCCCGCCTCTGATTCCCTGCCTGAGATTCCATGCCTCAGATTCCCCGCCTCAGATTCCCTGCCTCAGATTCCCCGCCTCAGATTCCACGCCTCAGATTCCCCGCCTCAGATTCCCTGCCTCAGATTCCCCTCCTCGGTTTCTCCGCCTCAGATTCCACGCCTCAGATTCCCTGCCTCAGATTCCCTGCCTCAGATTCCCTGCCTCAGCTTCCCTTCATCAGATTCCCTGCCTCTGATTGCCTGCCTCTGATTCCCTGCCTCTGATTCCCTGCCTCTGATTCCCTGCCTCTGAATTCCTGCCTCTGATTCCCTGCCTCTGATTCCCTGCCTCTGATTCCGCACCTCTGATTCCACGCCTCTCTTTCCTTGTCTCTGATTCCACGCCTCTGTTTCCCTGCCTCTGATACCCTGCCTCTCTTTGCCTGCCTCTATTTCCGTGCCTCATTCTCTGCATCTAGTTTCCCACATCTCATTTGCCCCCTCTGATAACCCGCCTCTGATTCCATGCCTCTGATTCACTGCCTCAGATTCCGTGCCTCAGATTCCCCGACTCAGATTTCCCGCCTCAGATTCCCCGCCTCAGATTCCCTGCCTCAGATTCCCTTCCTCAGATTCCCTGCCTCAGATTCCCTGCCTCAGATTCCCTGTCTCCGATTCCCCGACTCTGATTCCCCGCCTCTGATTCCCCGCCTCTGATTCCCAGCCTCTGAATCCCCGCCTCTGAATCCCCGCCTCAGATTCCCCGCCTCTGTTTCCCCGCCTCTCATTCCCCGCCACTGATTCCCCGCCTCTGATTCCACGCCTCTGATTCCCCGCCTCTGATTCCAGGGCTCTTATTACCCGCCTCTGATTCCCCACCTCTGATTGCCTGCCACTGATTGCCCGCCTCTGATTCCCCGCCTCTGTTTCCCCGCCTCTGATTCCCCACCTCTGTCTGTATGCCTCTCTTTCGCCTCCGCTTTTTCCCCTACACTCTTTCCGCGCCTCTCTTTCCCTCCCTCAATTTGAACAACTCTGTTTGATCTGTTCTGTGTACCTCATTTTCAACACACAAGTTCCAACCACTATGTTTCACCCATCACTTTACCCGCCTCTATTTTTCCGCCTATGTTTACCCGCCTCTGTTTACCCACCTGTTTCACCGCCTCTGATTCCCCGCCTCTGATTCCCCACCTCTGTCTCGACGCCTCTCTTTCGCCTCCACTCTTTCCACTCCACGCTTTCCGTGCCTGTCTTTCCCTCCCTCAATTTCAACAACACTGTTTGATCTGTTTTGTGTACCTGATTTTAAACACACAAGTTCCAACCACTATGTTTTGCCCGCCTCTTTCCCCGCCGCTATTTATCCACCTATGTTTACCTGCCTCTGTTTACCCGCCTGTTTCCCCACCTCTGATTCCCCACCTTTCATTCCCCGCCTCTCTTTCCCTGCCTCTATTTCCGCGCCTCTTTCTCTGCCTCTCCTTCCCCACAACGCATTTCCTCCCGCTGATTCCCCGCCTCTGATTCCCCGCCTCTGATTCCCTGCCTCTGATTCCCCGCCTCTGATTCCCTGCCTCAGATTCCCTGCCTCAGATTCCCTGCCTCAGATTCCCTGCCTCTGATTCCCCGCCTCTGATTCCCCGCCTCTTATTCCCCGCCTCTGATTCCCCGCCTCTGATTCCCCGTGTCTGATTCCCTGCCTCAGATTCCCCGGCTCTGATTCCCTGCATCAGATTCCCAGCCTCAGATTCCCTGCCTCTGATTCCCCGCCTCTGATTCCCTGCCTCTGATTCCCCGCCTCTGATTCCTGCCTCAGATTCCCTGCCTCAGATTCCCTGCCTCAGATTTCCTGCTTCTGATTCCCCGCCTTTGATTCCCTGCCTCTTATTCCCCGCCTCTGATTCCCCGCATCTGATTCCCCGCCTCTGATTCCCTGCCTCTGATTCCCTGCCTCTGATTCCCTGCCTCTGATTCCCTGCCTCTTATTCCCTGCCTCTGATTCCCTGCCACTGATACCCCGCCTCCGTTTCCACACCAATGTTTCACAGCCTCTGTTTCTCTGCCTCTTATTTCCCGGCTCAGATTCGCCGGCTCTGATTCCGCGCCTCTGATTCCACGCTTCTCTTTCCGTGTCTCTGATAGCCCGCCTCTGATTCCCCGCCTCTGATTCCCCACCTTTCATTCCCCGCCTCTCTTTCCCTGCCTCTATTTCCGCGCCTCTTTCTCTGCCTCTCTTTCTGCACATCTCTTTTCCTCCCACTGATTCCCCGCCTCTGATTCCCCGCCTCTGATTCCCTGCCTCTGAATCCCCGCCTCTGATTCCCTGCCTCAGATTCCCTGCCTCAGATTCCCTGCCTCAGAATCCCGGCCTCTGATTCCCCGCCTCTGATTCCCCGCCACTTATTCCCCGCCTCTGATTCCCCGCCTCTGATTCCCAGCCTCTGATTCCCTGCCTCAGATTCCCCGGCTCTGATTCCCTGCATCAGATTCCCTGCCTCAGATTCCCTGCCTCTGATTCCCCGCCTCTGATTCCCTGCCTCTGATTCCCCGCCTCTGATTCCCTGCCTCAGATTCCCTGCCTCAGATTCCCTGCCTCAGATTCCCTGCCTCTGATTCCCCGCCTTTGATTCCCCGCCTCTTATTCCCCGCCTCTGATTCCCCGCCTCTGATTCCCCGCCTCTGATTCCGTGCCTCTGTTTCCCCGCCTCTGAATCCCCGCCTCTGATTCCCCGCCTCAGATTCCCCGGCTCTGATTCCCTGCCTGAGATTCCCTGCCTCAGATACCCCGCCTCAGATTCCGCGCTTCAGATTCCCCGCCTCAGATACCCCTCCTCAGAATCCCCGCCTCAGATTCCCCGCCTCAGATTCCCCGCCTCAGATTCCCCGCCTCAGATTCCCCGACTCAGATTCCCCGCCTCAGATTCCCCGCCTCTGATTCCTCGCCTCCCTATCCGCACAACTTACCCAGCCTCCGTTTCCCCACATCTCTTTCCCCACCTCTAATTCCCCGCCTCAGATTCCTCGGCTCTGATTCCCTGCGTCAGATTCCCTGCCTCAGATTCCCCGTCTCTGATTTCCTGCCTCTGATTGCCCGCCTCTGATTCCCCGCCTCTGATTCCCCGCCTCTGATTCCCCAACTCTGTCTCTATGCCTCTCTTTCACCTCTGTTCTTTCACCTCCACTCTTTCAGCGCCTCTCTTTCCCTCCCTCAATTTCAACAACTCTGTTTGATCTTTTCTGTGTACCTCATTTTCAACACACAATTTCCAACCACTATGTTTCACCCATCTCTTTCCCCGCCTCTATTTATCTGCCTATGTTTACCCACCTCTGTTTACCCGCCTGTTTCACCACCTCTGATTCCCCACCTCAGATTCCCCGCCTCAGATTCCCTGCCTCTGATTCCCTGCCTCTGATTCCCTGCCTCTGATTCCCTGCCTCTGATTCCCTGCCTCTGATTCCCGGCCACTGATACCCCGCCTCCGATTCCACACCAATGTTTCACCGCCTCTGTTTCTCTGCCTCTTATTTCCCGGCTCAGATTCGCCGGCTCTGATTCCGCGCCTCTGATTCCACGCTTCTCTTTCCGTGTCTCTGATTGCCCGCCTCTGATTCCACGCCTCTGATTCCACGCCTCTGATTCCCCGCCTCAGATTCACAGGCTCTGATTCCCTGCATCAGATTCCCTGCCTCAGATTCCCTGCCTCTGATTCCCTGCATCAGATTCCCTGCCTCTGATTCCCCGCCTCTGATTCCCCACTTCTGATTCCCCGCCTCTGATTCCCCGCCTCAGATTCCCTGCCTATGATTCCCTGCCTCTGATTCCCTGACTCTGATTCCCTGCCTCTGATTCCCTGCCACTGATTCCCTGCCTCTGATTCCGCGCCTCTGATTCCCTGCCTCTGATACCCTGCCTCTCTTTGCCTGCCTCTATTTCCGTGCCTCTTTCTCTGCATCTCGTTTACCACATCTCATTTCCCCCCTCTGATAACCCGCCTCTGATTCCCCGCCTCTGATTCCCTGCCTCAGATTCCCCGCCTCGGATTCCCCGCCTCTGATTCCCCGCCTCTGATTCCCTACCTCTGATTCCCCACCTCCGATTCCCCGCCTCTGATTCCCCGCCTCTGATTCCCCGCCTCAGATTCCCCGGCTCTGATTCCCTGCCTCAGATTCCCTGCGACAGATTCCATGCCTCAGATTCCCTGCCTCTGATTCCCCGCCTCTTATTCCCCGCCTCTTATTCCCTGCCTCAGATTCCCCGGCTCTGATTCCCTGCCTCAGATTACCTGCCTCAAATTCCCTGCCTCTGATTCCCCGCATCTGATTCCCCGCCTCTGATTCCCCGCCTCTGATTCCTCGCATCTGATTCCCCGCCTCTGATTCCCCGCCTCTGATTCCACGCCTCTGATTCCCCGCCTCTGATTCCCCGCATCAGATTCTCCAGCACTGATTCCCTGCCTCAGATTCCCTGCCTCAGATTCCCTGCCTCCCATTCCCCGCCTCTGATTCCCCGCCTCTGATTCCCCGCCTCTGATTCCCCGCCTCTGAATCCCAGCCTATGAATCCCCGCCTCTGATTCCCCGCATCTGTTTCCCCGCCTCGGATTCCCCGCCTCTGATTCCCCGTCTCTGATTCCCTGCCTCTGATTACCCGCCTCCCTTTCCGCGCAACTTTCCCGGCCTCCGTTTCCCCACATCTCTTTCCCCGCCTCAGATTCCACGCCTCTGATTCCCCGCCTCTGATTCACCACATTTCATTCCACGCCTCTCTTTCCCTGCCTCTATTTCCGCGCCTCTTTCTCAGCCTCTCTTTCCCCACATCTCTTTTCCTCCCTCTGATTCCCCACCTCTGATTCCCCTCCTCTGATTCCCTGCCTTAAATGCCCTGCCTCTGATTCCCCGCCTCTGATTCCCCGCCTCTGATTCCCCTCCTCTGATTCCCTGCCTCTGATTCTCTGCCTCTGATTCCCTGCCTCTGATTCCCCGCCTCTGATTCCCTGCCTCTGATTCCCTGCCTCTGATTCCCTGCCTCTGATTTCGCCTCTGATTCCACGCCTCTCTTTCCGTGTCTCTGATTCCCCGCATCTGATTCACTGCCTCTGATGCCCTGCCTCTCATTCCCTGCCTCTATTTCCGTGCATCATTCTCTGCATCTTGTTTCCCACATCTCATTTCCCCCCTCTGATAAACCGCCTCTGATTCCATGCCTGTGATTCCCTGCCTCAGATTCCCCGACTCAGATTCCTCGACTCAGATTACCCCTCTCAGATTCCCCGCCTCAGATTCCCTGCCTCAGATTCCCTGCCTCAGATTCCCTGCCTCAGATTCCCTGCCTCAGATTCCCTTCATCTGATTCCCTTCATTTGATTCCCTTCGTCTGATTCCCCGCCTCAGATTCCCCGCCTCTGATTCCCCGCCTCTGATTCCCCACCTCTGATTCCCTGCCTCAAATTCCCTGGCTCATATTCCCTGCTTCAGATTCCCTGCCTCAGATTCCCTGCCTCTGATTCCCCGCATCTGATTCCCCGCCTCTGATTCCCCGCCTCTGATTCCCGCCTCAGATTCCCTGCCTCTGATTCCCTGCCTCTGATTCCCTGCATCTGATTCCATGCCTCTGAATCCCCGCCTCCGATTCCGCACCCACGTTTCTCAGTCTCTGTTGCTCTGCCTCTTATTTGCTGGCTCAGTTTCGCCGGCTCTGATTCCGCACCTCTGATTCCACGCCTCTCTTTCCGTGTCTCTGATTCCCCGCCTCTGATTCCCTGCCTCTGATACCCTGCCTCTCTTTCGCTGCCTCTATTTCCGTGCCTCTTTCTCTGCATCTCGTTTCCCACATCTCACTTTCCCCCTCTGATAACCCGCCTCAGATTCCCCGCCTCAGATTCCCCGCCTCAGATTCCCTGCCTCTTATTCCCTGCCTCAGATTCCCTTCATCTTATTCCCTTAATCTGATTCCCTGCCTCTGATTCCCCGCCTCTGATTCCCCGCTTCTGATTCCCCACCTCAGATTCCCTGCCTTAGTTTCCCTGCCTCAGATTCACTGCCTCTGATTCCCCGCATCTGATTCCCCGCCTCTGATTCCCCGCCTCTGATTCGCCGCCTCTGATTCCCCGCCTCTGATTCCCCGCCTCTGATTCCCCGCCTCTGATGACCCGCCTCTGATTCCCCGCCTCAGATTCCCCGGCTCTGATTCCCTGCCTCAGATTTCCTTCCTCAGATTCCCTACCTCTGATTTCCCACTTCTGATTACCCGCCTCTGATTCCCCTCCTCTGATTCCCCGCCTCCGATTCCCCACCTCTGATTCCCCGCCTCAGATTCCCCGGCTCTGATTCCCCGCATCTTATTCCCTGCCTCTAATTCCCCGCCTCTGATTCCCGGCCTCTGATTCCCTGCCTCTGATTCCCCGCCTCTGATTCCCCGCCTCCCTTTCCGCACAACTTTCCCGGCCTCCGTTTCCAAACATCTCTTTCCCCGCCTCTAATTCCCCGCCTCAGATTCCCCGGCTCTGATTCCCTGCCTCAGATTCCCTGCCTCAGATTCCCCGTCTCTGATTTCCCACCTCTGATTGCCCGCCTCTGATTCCCCGTCTCTGATTCCCCGCCTCTGATTCCCCAACTCTGTCTCTATGCCTCTCTTTCACCTCTGCTCTTTCCCCTCCACTCTTTCCGCGCCTTTCTTTCCCTCCCTCAATTTCAACAACTCTGTTTGATCTGTTCTCTGTACCTCATTTTCAACACACAATTTCCAACCACTATGTTTCACCCATCTCTTTCCCCGCCTCTATTTATCTGCCTATGTTTACCCACCTCTGTTTACCCGCCTGTTTCACTGCCTCTCATTCCGCACCTCAGATTCCCCGCCTCAGATTCCCCGCCTCTGATTCCCTGCCTCTGATTCCCTGCCTCTGATTCTCTGCGTCTGATTCCCTGCCACTGATATCCCGCCTTCGATTCCACACCAATGTTTCACCGCCTCTGTTTAACTGCCTCTTATTTCCCGGCTCAGATTCGCCGGCTCTGATTCCGCGCCTCTGATTCCACGCTTCTCGTTCCGTGTCTCTGATAGCCCGCCTCTGATTCCACGCCTCTGATTCCCCACCTCAGATTCCCCGGCTCTGATTCCCTGCATCAGATTCCCTGCCTCAGATTCCCTGCCTCTGATTCCCTGCATCAGATTCCCTGCCTCTGATTCCCCGCCTCTGATTCACCGCTCTGATCCCCCGCCTCTGATTCCCCGCCTCAGATTCCCTGCCTATGATTCCCTGCCTCTGATTCCCTGCCTCTGATTCCGCGCCTCTGATTCCACGCTTCTCTTTCCGTGTCTCTGATAGCCCGCCTCTGATTCCCCGCCTCTGATTCCCCGCATCAGATTCCCCGGCTCTGATTCGCTGCATCAGATTCCCTGCCTCAGATTCCCTGCCTCTGACTCCCTGCATCAGATTCCCTGCCTCTGATTCCCCGCCTCTGATTCCCCGCTTCTGATTCCCCGCCTCTGATTCCCCGCCTCAGATTCCTTGCCTATGATTCCCTGCCTCTGATTCCCTGCCTCTGATTCCCTGCCTCAGATTCCCCGTCTCTGATTTCCCACCTCTGATTGCCCGCCTCTGATTCCCCGTCTCTGATTCCCCGCCTCTGATTCCCCAACTCTGTCTCTATGCCTCTCTTTCACCTCTGCTCTTTCCCCTCCACTCTTTCCGCGCCTTTCCTTCCCTCCCTCAATTTCAACAACTCTGTTTGATCTGTTCTCTGTACCTCATTTTCAACACACAATTTCCAACCACTATGTTTCACCGATCTCTTTCCCCGCCTCTATTTATCTGTCTATGTTTACCCACCTCTGTTTACCCGCCTGTTTCACTGCCTCTCATTCCGCACCTCAGATTCCCCACCTCAGATTCCCCGCCTCTGATTCCCTGCCTCTGATTCCCTGCCTCTGATTCTCTGCCTCTGATTCCCTGCCACTGATATCCCGCCTTCGATTCCACACCAATGTTTCACCGCCTCTGTTTAACTGCCTCTTATTTCCCGGCTCAGATTCGCCGGCTCTGATTCCGCGCCTCTGATTCCACGCTTCTCGTTCTGTGTCTCTGATAGCCCGCCTCTGATTCCCCGCCTCAGATTCCCTGCCTATGATTCCCTGCCTCTGATTCCCTGCCTCTGATTCCGCGCCTCTGATTCCACGCTTCTCTTTCCGTGTCTCTGATAGCCCGCCTCTGATTCCTTGCCTATGATTCCCTGCCTCTGATTCCCTGCCTCTGATTCCCTGACTCTGATTCCCTGCCTCTGATTCCCTGCCCCTGATTCCCTGCCTCTGATTCCGCGCTTCTGATTCCACGCCTCTCTTTCCGTGTCTCTGATTCCGCGCCTCTGATTCCCTGCCTCTGATACCCTGCCTCTCTTTGCCTGCCTGTATATCCGTGCCTCTTTCTCTGCATCTCGTTTACCACATCTCATTTCCCCCCACTGATAACCCGCCTCTGATTCCCCGCCTCTGATACCCCGCCTCTGATTCCCTGCCTCTAATTCCCCGCCTCTGATTCCCCACTTCTGATTCCCCGCCTCTGATTCCCCGCCTCTGATTCCCCGGCTCTGATTCCCTGCCTCAGATTCCCTGCGACAGATTCCCTGCCTCAGATTCCCTGCCTCTGATTCCCCGCCTCTTATTCCCCACCTCTTATTCCCCGCCTCAGATTCCCCGGCTCTGATTCCCTGCCTCAGATTCCCTGCCTCAAATTCCCTGCCTCTGATTCCCCGCATCTGACTCCCCGCCTGTGATTCCCCGCCTCTGATTCCTCGCATCTGATTCCCAGCCTCTGATTCCCCGCCTCTGATTCCACGCCTCTGATTCCCCGCCTCTGATTCCCCGCCTCAGATTCCCCAGCTCTGATTCCCTGCCTCAGATTCCCTGCCTCAGATTCCCTGCCTCCGATACCCCGCCTCAGATTCCCCGCCTCTGATACCCCGCCTCTGATTCCCCGCATCTGAATCCCAGCCTCTGAATCCCCGCCTCTGATTCCCCGCCTCTGTTTCCCCGCCTCGGATTCCCCGCCTCTGATTACCCGCCTCCCTTTCCACGCAACTTTCCCGGCCTCCGTTTCCCCACATCTCTTTCCCCGCCTCAGATTCCACGCCTCTGATTCCCCGCCTCTGATTCCCCACCTTTCATTCCCCGCCTCTCTTTCCCTGCCTCTATTTCCGCGCCTCTTTCTCTGCCTCTCTTTCCCCACATCTCTTTTCTTCCCTCTGATTCCCCGCCTCTGATTCCCCTCCTCTGATTCCCTGCCTCTGATTCCCTCCCTCTGATTCCCCGCCTCTGATTCCCCGCCTCTGATTCCCCTCCTCTGATTCCCTGTCTCTGATTCCCTGCCTCTTATTCCCTGCCTCTGATTCCCCGCCTCTGATTCCCTGCCTCTGATTCCCTGCCTCTGATTCCCTGCCTCTGATTCCGGTCCTCTGATTCCAAGCCTCTCTCTCCGTGTCTCTGATTCCCCGCCTCTGATTCCCTGCCTCTCATTCCCTACCTCTATTTCCGTGCATCATTCTCTGCATCTTGTTTCCCACATCTCATTTCCCCCCTCTGATAACCCGCCTCTGATTCCATGCCTGTGATTCCCTGCCTCAGATTCCCCGCTTCAGATTCCCCTACTCAGATTCCCCGCCTCAGATTTCCCGCCTCAGATTCCCTGCCTCAGATTCCCTGCCTCAGATTCCCTGCCTCAGATTCCCAGCCTCAGATTCCCTTCATCTGATTCCCTTCATTTGATTCCCTGCGTCTGATTCCCGGCCTCTGATTCCCTGCCTCTGATTCCCCGCCTCTGATTCCCCACCTCTGTCTCGACGCCTCTCTTTCGCCTCCACTCTTTCCACTCCACGCTTTCCGTGCCTGTCTTTCCCTCCCTCAATTTCAACAACACTGTTTGATCTGTTTTGTGTACCTGATTTTAAACACACAAGTTCCAACCACTATGTTTTGCCCGCCTCTTTCCCCGCCGCTATTTATCCACCTATGTTTACCTGCCTCTGTTTACCCGCCTGTTTCCCCACCTCTGATTCCCCACCTTTCATTCCCCGCCTCTCTTTCCCTGCCTCTATTTCCGCGCCTCTTTCTCTGCCTCTCCTTCCCCACAACGCATTTCCTCCCGCTGATTCCCCGCCTCTGATTCCCCGCCTCTGATTCCCTGCCTCTGATTCCCCGCCTCTGATTCCCTGCCTCAGATTCCCTGCCTCAGATTCCCTGCCTCAGATTCCCTGCCTCTGATTCCCCGCCTCTGATTCCCCGCCTCTTATTCCCCGCCTCTGATTCCCCGCCTCTGATTCCCCGTGTCTGATTCCCTGCCTCAGATTCCCCGGCTCTGATTCCCTGCATCAGATTCCCAGCCTCAGATTCCCTGCCTCTGATTCCTCGCCTCTGATTCCCTGCCTCTGATTCCCCGCCTCTGATTCCTGCCTCAGATTCCCTGCCTCAGATTCCCTGCCTCAGATTTCCTGCTTCTGATTCCCCGCCTTTGATTCCCTGCCTCTTATTCCCCGCCTCTGATTCCCCGCATCTGATTCCCCGCCTCTGATTCCCTGCCTCTGATTCCCTGCCTCTGATTCCCTGCCTCTGATTCCCTGCCTCTTATTCCCTGCCTCTGATTCCCTGCCACTGATACCCCGCCTCCGATTCCACACCAATGTTTCACAGCCTCTGTTTCTCTGCCTCTTATTTCCCGGCTCAGATTCGCCGGCTCTGATTCCGCGCCTCTGATTCCACGCTTCTCTTTCCGTGTCTCTGATAGCCCGCCTCTGATTCCCCGCCTCTGATTCCCCACCTTTCATTCCCCGCCTCTCTTTCCCTGCCTCTATTTCCGCGCCTCTTTCTCTGCCTCTCTTTCTGCACATCTCTTTTCCTCCCACTGATTCCCCGCCTCTGATTCCCCGCCTCTGATTCCCTGCCTCTGAATCCCCGCCTCTGATTCCCTGCCTCAGATTCCCTGCCTCAGATTCCCTGCCTCAGAATCCCGGCCTCTGATTCCCCGCCTCTGATTCCCCGCCACTTATTCCCCGCCTCTGATTCCCCGCCTCTGATTCCCAGCCTCTGATTCCCTGCCTCAGATTCCCCGGCTCTGATTCCCTGCATCAGATTCCCTGCCTCAGATTCCCTGCCTCTGATTCCCCGCCTCTGATTCCCTGCCTCTGATTCCCCGCCTCTGATTCCCTGCCTCAGATTCCCTGCCTCAGATTCCCTGCCTCAGCTTCCCTGCCTCTGATTCCCCGCCTTTGATTCCCCGCCTCTTATTCCCCGCCTCTGATTCCCCGCCTCTGATTCCCCGCCTCTGATTCCGTGCCTCTGTTTCCCCGCCTCTGAATCCCCGCCTCTGATTCCCCGCCTCAGATTCCCCGGCTCTGATTCCCTGCCTGAGATTCCCTGCCTCAGATACCCCGCCTCAGATTCCGCGCTTCAGATTCCCCGCCTCAGATACCCCTCCTCAGAATCCCCGCCTCAGATTCCCCGCCTCAGATTCCCCGCCTCAGATTCCCCGCCTCAGATTCCCCGACTCAGATTCCCCGCCTCAGATTCCCCGCCTCTGATTCCTCGCCTCCCTATCCGCACAACTTACCCAGCCTCCGTTTCCCCACATCTCTTTCCCCACCTCTAATTCCCCGCCTCAGATTCCTCGGCTCTGATTCCCTGCGTCAGATTCCCTGCCTCAGATTCCCCGTCTCTGATTTCCTGCCTCTGATTGCCCGCCTCTGATTCCCCGCCTCTGATTCCCCGCCTCTGATTCCCCAACTCTGTCTCTATGCCTCTCTTTCACCTCTGTTCTTTCACCTCCACTCTTTCAGCGCCTCTCTTTCCCTCCCTCAATTTCAACAACTCTGTTTGATCTTTTCTGTGTACCTCATTTTCAACACACAATTTCCAACCACTATGTTTCACCCATCTCTTTCCCCGCCTCTATTTATCTGCCTATGTTTACCCACCTCTGTTTACCCGCCTGTTTCACCACCTCTGATTCCCCACCTCAGATTCCCCGCCTCAGATTCCCTGCCTCTGATTCCCTGCCTCTGATTCCCTGCCTCTGATTCCCTGCCTCTGATTCCCTGCCTCTGATTCCCGGCCACTGATACCCCGCCTCCGATTCCACACCAATGTTTCACCGCCTCTGTTTCTCTGCCTCTTATTTCCCGGCTCAGATTCGCCGGCTCTGATTCCGCGCCTCTGATTCCACGCTTCTCTTTCCGTGTCTCTGATTGCCCGCCTCTGATTCCACGCCTCTGATTCCACGCCTCTGATTCCCCGCCTCAGATTCACCGGCTCTGATTCCCTGCATCAGATTCCCTGCCTCAGATTCCCTGCCTCTGATTCCCTGCATCAGATTCCCTGCCTCTGATTCCCCGCCTCTGATTCCCCACTTCTGATTCCCCGCCTCTGATTCCCCGCCTCAGATTCCCTGCCTATGATTCCCTGCCTCTGATTCCCTGACTCTGATTCCCTGCCTCTGATTCCCTGCCCCTGATTCCCTGCCTCTGATTCCGCGCCTCTGATTCCACGCCTCTCTTTCCGTGTCTCTGATTCTGCGCCTCTGATTCCCTGCCTCTGATACCCTGCCTCTCTTTGCCTGCCTCTATTTCCGTGCCTCTTTCTCTGCATCTCGTTTACCACATCTCATTTCCCCCCTCTGATAACCCGCCTCTGATTCCCCGCCTCTGATTCCCTGCCTCAGATTCCCCGCCTCGGATTCCCCGCCTCTGATTCCCCGCCTCTGATTCCCTACCTCTGATTCCCCACCTCCGATTCCCCGCCTCTGATTCCCCGCCTCTGATTCCCCGCCTCAGATTCCCCGGCTCTGATTCCCTGCCTCAGATTCCCTGTGACAGATTCCATGCCTCAGATTCCCTGCCTCTGATTCCCCGCCTCTTATTCCCCGCCTCTTATTCCCTGCCTCAGATTCCCCGGCTCTGATTCCCTGCCTCAGATTACCTGCCTCAAATTCCCTGCCTCTGATTCCCCGCATCTGATTCCCCGCCTCTGATTCCCCGCCTCTGATTCCTCGCATCTGATTCCCCGCCTCTGATTCCCCGCCTCTGATTCCACGCCTCTGATTCCCCGCCTCTGATTCCCCGCATCAGATTCTCCAGCACTGATTCCCTGCCTCAGATTCCCTGCCTCAGATTCCCTGCCTCCCATTCCCCGCCTCTGATTCCCCGCCTCTGATTCCCCGCCTCTGATTCCCCGCCTCTGAATCCCAGCCTATGAATCCCCGCCTCTGATTCCCCGCATCTGTTTCCCCGCCTCGGATTCCCCGCCTCTGATTCCCCGTCTCTGATTCCCTGCCTCTGATTACCCGCCTCCCTTTCCGCGCAACTTTCCCGGCCTCCGTTTCCCCACATCTCTTTCCCCGCCTCAGATTCCACGCCTCTGATTCCCCGCCTCTGATTCACCACATTTCATTCCACGCCTCTCTTTCCCTGCCTCTATTTCCGCGCCTCTTTCTCAGCCTCTCTTTCCCCACATCTCTTTTCCTCCCTCTGATTCCCCACCTCTGATTCCCCTCCTCTGATTCCCTGCCTTAAATGCCCTGCCTCTGATTCCCCGCCTCTGATTCCCCGCCTCTGATTCCCCTCCTCTGATTCCCTGCCTCTGATTCTCTGCCTCTGATTCCCTGCCTCTGATTCCCCGCCTCTGATTCCCTGCCTCTGATTCCCTGCCTCTGATTCCCTGCCTCTGATTTCGCCTCTGATTCCACGCCTCTCTTTCCGTGTCTCTGATTCCCCGCATCTGATTCACTGCCTCTGATACCCTGCCTCTCATTCCCTGCCTCTATTTCCGTGCATCATTCTCTGCATCTTGTTTCCCACATCTCATTTCCCCCCTCTGATAAACCGCCTCTGATTCCATGCCTGTGATTCCCTGCCTCAGATTCCCCGACTCAGATTCCTCGACTCAGATTACCCCTCTCAGATTCCCCGCCTCAGATTCCCTGCCTCAGATTCCCTGCCTCAGATTCCCTGCCTCAGATTCCCTGCCTCAGATTCCCTTCATCTGATTCCCTTCATTTGATTCCCTTCGTCTGATTCCCCGCCTCAGATTCCCCGCCTCTGATTCCCCGCCTCTGATTCCCCACCTCTGATTCCCTGCCTCAAATTCCCTGGCTCATATTCCCTGCTTCAGATTCCCTGCCTCAGATTCCCTGCCTCTGATTCCCCGCATCTGATTCCCCGCCTCTGATTCCCCGCCTCTGATTCCCGCCTCAGATTCCCTGCCTCTGATTCCCTGCCTCTGATTCCCTGCATCTGATTCCATGCCTCTGAATCCCCGCCTCCGATTCCGCACCCACGTTTCTCAGTCTCTGTTGCTCTGCCTCTTATTTGCTGGCTCAGTTTCGCCGGCTCTGATTCCGCACCTCTGATTCCACGCCTCTCTTTCCGTGTCTCTGATTCCCCGCCTCTGATTCCCTGCCTCTGATACCCTGCCTCTCTTTCGCTGCCTCTATTTCCGTGCCTCTTTCTCTGCATCTCGTTTCCCACATCTCAATTTCCCCCTCTGATAACCCGCCTCAGATTCCCCGCCTCAGATTCCCCGCCTCAGATTCCCTGCCTCTTATTCCCTGCCTCAGATTCCCTTCATCTTATTCCCTTCATCTGATTCCCTGCCTCTGATTCCCCGCCTCTGATTCCCCGCTTCTGATTCCCCACCTCAGATTCCCTGCCTTAGTTTCCCTGCCTCAGATTCACTGCCTCTGATTCCCCGCATCTGATTCCCCGCCTCTGATTCCCCGCCTCTGATTCGCCGCCTCTGATTCCCCGCCTCTGATTCCCCGCCTCTGATTCCCCGCCTCTGATGACCCGCCTCTGATTCCCCGCCTCAGATTCCCCGGCTCTGATTCCCTGCCTCAGATTTCCTTCCTCAGATTCCCTACCTCTGATTTCCCACTTCTGATTACCCGCCTCTGATTCCCCTCCTCTGATTCCCCGCCTCCGATTCCCCACCTCTGATTCCCCGCCTCAGATTCCCCGGCTCTGATTCCCCGCATCTTATTCCCTGCCTCTAATTCCCCGCCTCTGATTCCCGGCCTCTGATTCCCTGCCTCTGATTCCCCGCCTCTGATTCCCCGCCTCCCTTTCCGCACAACTTTCCCGGCCTCCGTTTCCAAACATCTCTTTCCCCGCCTCTAATTCCCCGCCTCAGATTCCCCGGCTCTGATTCCCTGCCTCAGATTCCCTGCCTCAGATTCCCCGTCTCTGATTTCCCACCTCTGATTGCCCGCCTCTGATTCCCCGTCTCTGATTCCCCGCCTCTGATTCCCCAACTCTGTCTCTATGCCTCTCTTTCACCTCTGCTCTTTCCCCTCCACTCTTTCCGCGCCTTTCTTTCCCTCCCTCAATTTCAACAACTCTGTTTGATCTGTTCTCTGTACCTCATTTTCAACACACAATTTCCAACCACTATGTTTCACCCATCTCTTTCCCCGCCTCTATTTATCTGCCTATGTTTACCCACCTCTGTTTACCCGCCTGTTTCACTGCCTCTCATTCCGCACCTCAGATTCCCCGCCTCAGATTCCCCGCCTCTGATACCCTGCCTCTCTTTGCCTGCCTGTATATCCGTGCCTCTTTCTCTGCATCTCGTTTACCACATCTCATTTCCCCCCACTGATAACCCGCCTCTGATTCCCCGCCTCTGATACCCCGCCTCTGATTCCCTGCCTCTAATTCCCCGCCTCTGATTCCCCACTTCTGATTCCCCGCCTCTGATTCCCCGCCTCTGATTCCCCGGCTCTGATTCCCTGCCTCAGATTCCCTGCGACAGATTCCCTGCCTCAGATTCCCTGCCTCTGATTCCCCGCCTCTTATTCCCCACCTCTTATTCCCCGCCTCAGATTCCCCGGCTCTGATTCCCTGCCTCAGATTCCCTGCCTCAAATTCCCTGCCTCTGATTCCCCGCATCTGACTCCCCGCCTGTGATTCCCCGCCTCTGATTCCTCGCATCTGATTCCCAGCCTCTGATTCCCCGCCTCTGATTCCACGCCTCTGATTCCCCGCCTCTGATTCCCCGCCTCAGATTCCCCAGCTCTGATTCCCTGCCTCAGATTCCCTGCCTCAGATTCCCTGCCTCCGATACCCCGCCTCAGATTCCCCGCCTCTGATACCCCGCCTCTGATTCCCCGCATCTGAATCCCAGCCTCTGAATCCCCGCCTCTGATTCCCCGCCTCTGTTTCCCCGCCTCGGATTCCCCGCCTCTGATTACCCGCCTCCCTTTCCACGCAACTTTCCCGGCCTCCGTTTCCCCACATCTCTTTCCCCGCCTCAGATTCCACGCCTCTGATTCCCCGCCTCTGATTCCCCACCTTTCATTCCCCGCCTCTCTTTCCCTGCCTCTATTTCCGCGCCTCTTTCTCTGCCTCTCTTTCCCCACATCTCTTTTCTTCCCTCTGATTCCCCGCCTCTGATTCCCCTCCTCTGATTCCCTGCCTCTGATTCCCTCCCTCTGATTCCCCGCCTCTGATTCCCCGCCTCTGATTCCCCTCCTCTGATTCCCTGTCTCTGATTCCCTGCCTCTTATTCCCTGCCTCTGATTCCCCGCCTCTGATTCCCTGCCTCTGATTCCCTGCCTCTGATTCCCTGCCTCTGATTCCGGTCCTCTGATTCCAAGCCTCTCTCTCCGTGTCTCTGATTCCCCGCCTCTGATTCCCTGCCTCTCATTCCCTACCTCTATTTCCGTGCATCATTCTCTGCATCTTGTTTCCCACATCTCATTTCCCCCCTCTGATAACCCGCCTCTGATTCCATGCCTGTGATTCCCTGCCTCAGATTCCCCGCTTCAGATTCCCCTACTCAGATTCCCCGCCTCAGATTTCCCGCCTCAGATTCCCTGCCTCAGATTCCCTGCCTCAGATTCCCTGCCTCAGATTCCCAGCCTCAGATTCCCTTCATCTGATTCCCTTCATTTGATTCCCTGCGTCTGATTCCCGGCCTCTGATTCCCTGCCTCTGATTCCCCGCCTCTGATTCCCCACCTCTGTCTCGACGCCTCTCTTTCGCCTCCACTCTTTCCACTCCACGCTTTCCGTGCCTGTCTTTCCCTCCCTCAATTTCAACAACACTGTTTGATCTGTTTTGTGTACCTGATTTTAAACACACAAGTTCCAACCACTATGTTTTGCCCGCCTCTTTCCCCGCCGCTATTTATCCACCTATGTTTACCTGCCTCTGTTTACCCGCCTGTTTCCCCACCTCTGATTCCCCACCTTTCATTCCCCGCCTCTCTTTCCCTGCCTCTATTTCCGCGCCTCTTTCTCTGCCTCTCCTTCCCCACAACGCATTTCCTCCCGCTGATTCCCCGCCTCTGATTCCCCGCCTCTGATTCCCTGCCTCTGATTCCCCGCCTCTGATTCCCTGCCTCAGATTCCCTGCCTCAGATTCCCTGCCTCAGATTCCCTGCCTCTGATTCCCCGCCTCTGATTCCCCGCCTCTTATTCCCCGCCTCTGATTCCCCGCCTCTGATTCCCCGTGTCTGATTCCCTGCCTCAGATTCCCCGGCTCTGATTCCCTGCATCAGATTCCCAGCCTCAGATTCCCTGCCTCTGATTCCCCGCCTCTGATTCCCTGCCTCTGATTCCCCGCCTCTGATTCCTGCCTCAGATTCCCTGCCTCAGATTCCCTGCCTCAGATTTCCTGCTTCTGATTCCCCTCCTTTGATTCCCTGCCTCTTATTCCCCGCCTCTGATTCCCCGCATCTGATTCCCCGCCTCTGATTCCCTGCCTCTGATTCCCTGCCTCTGATTCCCTGCCTCTGATTCCCTGCCTCTTATTCCCTGCCTCTGATTCCCTGCCACTGATACCCCGCCTCCGATTCCACACCAATGTTTCACAGCCTCTGTTTCTCTGCCTCTTATTTCCCGGCTCAGATTCGCCGGCTCTGATTCCGCGCCTCTGATTCCACGCTTCTCTTTCCGTGTCTCTGATAGCCCGCCTCTGATTCCCCGCCTCTGATTCCCCACCTTTCATTCCCCGCCTCTCTTTCCCTGCCTCTATTTCCGCGCCTCTTTCTCTGCCTCTCTTTCTGCACATCTCTTTTCCTCCCACTGATTCCCCGCCTCTGATTCCCCGCCTCTGATTCCCTGCCTCTGAATCCCCGCCTCTGATTCCCTGCCTCAGATTCCCTGCCTCAGATTCCCTGCCTCAGAATCCCGGCCTCTGATTCCCCGCCTCTGATTCCCCGCCACTTATTCCCCGCCTCTGATTCCCCGCCTCTGATTCCCAGCCTCTGATTCCCTGCCTCAGATTCCCCGGCTCTGATTCCCTGCATCAGATTCCCTGCCTCAGATTCCCTGCCTCTGATTCCCCGCCTCTGATTCCCTGCCTCTGATTCCCCGCCTCTGATTCCCTGCCTCAGATTCCCTGCCTCAGATTCCCTGCCTCAGCTTCCCTGCCTCTGATTCCCCGCCTTTGATTCCCCGCCTCTTATTCCCCGCCTCTGATTCCCCGCCTCTGATTCCCCGCCTCTGATTCCGTGCCTCTGTTTCCCCGCCTCTGAATCCCCGCCTCTGATTCCCCGCCTCAGATTCCCCGGCTCTGATTCCCTGCCTGAGATTCCCTGCCTCAGATACCCCGCCTCAGATTCCGCGCTTCAGATTCCCCGCCTCAGATACCCCTCCTCAGAATCCCCGCCTCAGATTCCCCGCCTCAGATTCCCCGCCTCAGATTCCCCGCCTCAGATTCCCCGACTCAGATTCCCCGCCTCAGATTCCCCGCCTCTGATTCCTCGCCTCCCTATCCGCACAACTTACCCAGCCTCCGTTTCCCCACATCTCTTTCCCCACCTCTAATTCCCCGCCTCAGATTCCTCGGCTCTGATTCCCTGCGTCAGATTCCCTGCCTCAGATTCCCCGTCTCTGATTTCCTGCCTCTGATTGCCCGCCTCTGATTCCCCGCCTCTGATTCCCCGCCTCTGATTCCCCAACTCTGTCTCTATGCCTCTCTTTCACCTCTGTTCTTTCACCTCCACTCTTTCAGCGCCTCTCTTTCCCTCCCTCAATTTCAACAACTCTGTTTGATCTTTTCTGTGTACCTCATTTTCAACACACAATTTCCAACCACTATGTTTCACCCATCTCTTTCCCCGCCTCTATTTATCTGCCTATGTTTACCCACCTCTGTTTACCCGCCTGTTTCACCACCTCTGATTCCCCACCTCAGATTCCCCGCCTCAGATTCCCTGCCTCTGATTCCCTGCCTCTGATTCCCTGCCTCTGATTCCCTGCCTCTGATTCCCTGCCTCTGATTCCCGGCCACTGATACCCCGCCTCCGATTCCACACCAATGTTTCACCGCCTCTGTTTCTCTGCCTCTTATTTCCCGGCTCAGATTCGCCGGCTCTGATTCCGCGCCTCTGATTCCACGCTTCTCTTTCCGTGTCTCTGATTGCCCGCCTCTGATTCCACGCCTCTGATTCCACGCCTCTGATTCCCCGCCTCAGATTCACCGGCTCTGATTCCCTGCATCAGATTCCCTGCCTCAGATTCCCTGCCTCTGATTCCCTGCATCAGATTCCCTGCCTCTGATTCCCCGCCTCTGATTCCCCACTTCTGATTCCCCGCCTCTGATTCCCCGCCTCAGATTCCCTGCCTATGATTCCCTGCCTCTGATTCCCTGACTCTGATTCCCTGCCTCTGATTCCCTGCCCCTGATTCCCTGCCTCTGATTCCGCGCCTCTGATTCCACGCCTCTCTTTCCGTGTCTCTGATTCTGCGCCTCTGATTCCCTGCCTCTGATACCCTGCCTCTCTTTGCCTGCCTCTATTTCCGTGCCTCTTTCTCTGCATCTCGTTTACCACATCTCATTTCCCCCCTCTGATAACCCGCCTCTGATTCCCCGCCTCTGATTCCCTGCCTCAGATTCCCCGCCTCGGATTCCCCGCCTCTGATTCCCCGCCTCTGATTCCCTACCTCTGATTCCCCACCTCCGATTCCCCGCCTCTGATTCCCCGCCTCTGATTCCCCGCCTCAGATTCCCCGGCTCTGATTCCCTGCCTCAGATTCCCTGCGACAGATTCCATGCCTCAGATTCCCTGCCTCTGATTCCCCGCCTCTTATTCCCCGCCTCTTATTCCCTGCCTCAGATTCCCCGGCTCTGATTCCCTGCCTCAGATTACCTGCCTCAAATTCCCTGCCTCTGATTCCCCGCATCTGATTCCCCGCCTCTGATTCCCCGCCTCTGATTCCTCGCATCTGATTCCCCGCCTCTGATTCCCCGCCTCTGATTCCACGCCTCTGATTCCCCGCCTCTGATTCCCCGCATCAGATTCTCCAGCACTGATTCCCTGCCTCAGATTCCCTGCCTCAGATTCCCTGCCTCCCATTCCCCGCCTCTGATTCCCCGCCTCTGATTCCCCGCCTCTGATTCCCCGCCTCTGAATCCCAGCCTATGAATCCCCGCCTCTGATTCCCCGCATCTGTTTCCCCGCCTCGGATTCCCCGCCTCTGATTCCCCGTCTCTGATTCCCTGCCTCTGATTACCCGCCTCCCTTTCCGCGCAACTTTCCCGGCCTCCGTTTCCCCACATCTCTTTCCCCGCCTCAGATTCCACGCCTCTGATTCCCCGCCTCTGATTCACCACATTTCATTCCACGCCTCTCTTTCCCTGCCTCTATTTCCGCGCCTCTTTCTCAGCCTCTCTTTCCCCACATCTCTTTTCCTCCCTCTGATTCCCCACCTCTGATTCCCCTCCTCTGATTCCCTGCCTTAAATGCCCTGCCTCTGATTCCCCGCCTCTGATTCCCCGCCTCTGATTCCCCTCCTCTGATTCCCTGCCTCTGATTCTCTGCCTCTGATTCCCTGCCTCTGATTCCCCGCCTCTGATTCCCTGCCTCTGATTCCCTGCCTCTGATTCCCTGCCTCTGATTTCGCCTCTGATTCCACGCCTCTCTTTCCGTGTCTCTGATTCCCCGCATCTGATTCACTGCCTCTGATACCCTGCCTCTCATTCCCTGCCTCTATTTCCGTGCATCATTCTCTGCATCTTGTTTCCCACATCTCATTTCCCCCCTCTGATAAACCGCCTCTGATTCCATGCCTGTGATTCCCTGCCTCAGATTCCCCGACTCAGATTCCTCGACTCAGATTACCCCTCTCAGATTCCCCGCCTCAGATTCCCTGCCTCAGATTCCCTGCCTCAGATTCCCTGCCTCAGATTCCCTGCCTCAGATTCCCTTCATCTGATTCCCTTCATTTGATTCCCTTCGTCTGATTCCCCGCCTCAGATTCCCCGCCTCTGATTCCCCGCCTCTGATTCCCCACCTCTGATTCCCTGCCTCAAATTCCCTGGCTCATATTCCCTGCTTCAGATTCCCTGCCTCAGATTCCCTGCCTCTGATTCCCCGCATCTGATTCCCCGCCTCTGATTCCCCGCCTCTGATTCCCGCCTCAGATTCCCTGCCTCTGATTCCCTGCCTCTGATTCCCTGCATCTGATTCCATGCCTCTGAATCCCCGCCTCCGATTCCGCACCCACGTTTCTCAGTCTCTGTTGCTCTGCCTCTTATTTGCTGGCTCAGTTTCGCCGGCTCTGATTCCGCACCTCTGATTCCACGCCTCTCTTTCCGTGTCTCTGATTCCCCGCCTCTGATTCCCTGCCTCTGATACCCTGCCTCTCTTTCGCTGCCTCTATTTCCGTGCCTCTTTCTCTGCATCTCGTTTCCCACATCTCAATTTCCCCCTCTGATAACCCGCCTCAGATTCCCCGCCTCAGATTCCCCGCCTCAGATTCCCTGCCTCTTATTCCCTGCCTCAGATTCCCTTCATCTTATTCCCTTCATCTGATTCCCTGCCTCTGATTCCCCGCCTCTGATTCCCCGCTTCTGATTCCCCACCTCAGATTCCCTGCCTTAGTTTCCCTGCCTCAGATTCACTGCCTCTGATTCCCCGCATCTGATTCCCCGCCTCTGATTCCCCGCCTCTGATTCGCCGCCTCTGATTCCCCGCCTCTGATTCCCCGCCTCTGATTCCCCGCCTCTGATGACCCGCCTCTGATTCCCCGCCTCAGATTCCCCGGCTCTGATTCCCTGCCTCAGATTTCCTTCCTCAGATTCCCTACCTCTGATTTCCCACTTCTGATTACCCGCCTCTGATTCCCCTCCTCTGATTCCCCGCCTCCGATTCCCCACCTCTGATTCCCCGCCTCAGATTCCCCGGCTCTGATTCCCCGCATCTTATTCCCTGCCTCTAATTCCCCGCCTCTGATTCCCGGCCTCTGATTCCCTGCCTCTGATTCCCCGCCTCTGATTCCCCGCCTCCCTTTCCGCACAACTTTCCCGGCCTCCGTTTCCAAACATCTCTTTCCCCGCCTCTAATTCCCCGCCTCAGATTCCCCGGCTCTGATTCCCTGCCTCAGATTCCCTGCCTCAGATTCCCCGTCTCTGATTTCCCACCTCTGATTGCCCGCCTCTGATTCCCCGTCTCTGATTCCCCGCCTCTGATTCCCCAACTCTGTCTCTATGCCTCTCTTTCACCTCTGCTCTTTCCCCTCCACTCTTTCCGCGCCTTTCTTTCCCTCCCTCAATTTCAACAACTCTGTTTGATCTGTTCTCTGTACCTCATTTTCAACACACAATTTCCAACCACTATGTTTCACCCATCTCTTTCCCCGCCTCTATTTATCTGCCTATGTTTACCCACCTCTGTTTACCCGCCTGTTTCACTGCCTCTCATTCCGCACCTCAGATTCCCCGCCTCAGATTCCCCGCCTCTGATTCCCTGCCTCTGATTCCCTGCCTCTGATTCTCTGCGTCTGATTCCCTGCCACTGATATCCCGCCTTCGATTCCACACCAATGTTTCACCGCCTCTGTTTAACTGCCTCTTATTTCCCGGCTCAGATTCGCCGGCTCTGATTCCGCGCCTCTGATTCCACGCTTCTCGTTCCGTGTCTCTGATAGCCCGCCTCTGATTCCACGCCTCTGATTCCCCACCTCAGATTCCCCGGCTCTGATTCCCTGCATCAGATTCCCTGCCTCAGATTCCCTGCCTCTGATTCCCTGCATCAGATTCCCTGCCTCTGATTCCCCGCCTCTGATTCACCGCTCTGATCCCCCGCCTCTGATTCCCCGCCTCAGATTCCCTGCCTATGATTCCCTGCCTCTGATTCCCTGCCTCTGATTCCGCGCCTCTGATTCCACGCTTCTCTTTCCGTGTCTCTGATAGCCCGCCTCTGATTCCCCGCCTCTGATTCCCCGCATCAGATTCCCCGGCTCTGATTCGCTGCATCAGATTCCCTGCCTCAGATTCCCTGCCTCTGACTCCCTGCATCAGATTCCCTGCCTCTGATTCCCCGCCTCTGATTCCCCGCTTCTGATTCCCCGCCTCTGATTCCCCGCCTCAGATTCCTTGCCTATGATTCCCTGCCTCTGATTCCCTGCCTCTGATTCCCTGCCTCAGATTCCCCGTCTCTGATTTCCCACCTCTGATTGCCCGCCTCTGATTCCCCGTCTCTGATTCCCCGCCTCTGATTCCCCAACTCTGTCTCTATGCCTCTCTTTCACCTCTGCTCTTTCCCCTCCACTCTTTCCGCGCCTTTCCTTCCCTCCCTCAATTTCAACAACTCTGTTTGATCTGTTCTCTGTACCTCATTTTCAACACACAATTTCCAACCACTATGTTTCACCGATCTCTTTCCCCGCCTCTATTTATCTGCCTATGTTTACCCACCTCTGTTTACCCGCCTGTTTCACTGCCTCTCATTCCGCACCTCAGATTCCCCACCTCAGATTCCCCGCCTCTGATTCCCTGCCTCTGATTCCCTGCCTCTGATTCTCTGCCTCTGATTCCCTGCCACTGATATCCCGCCTTCGATTCCACACCAATGTTTCACCGCCTCTGTTTAACTGCCTCTTATTTCCCGGCTCAGATTCGCCGGCTCTGATTCCGCGCCTCTGATTCCACGCTTCTCGTTCCGTGTCTCTGATAGCCCGCCTCTGATTCCCCGCCTCAGATTCCCTGCCTATGATTCCCTGCCTCTGATTCCCTGCCTCTGATTCCGCGCCTCTGATTCCACGCTTCTCTTTCCGTGTCTCTGATAGCCCGCCTCTGATTCCTTGCCTATGATTCCCTGCCTCTGATTCCCTGCCTCTGATTCCCTGACTCTGATTCGCTGCCTCTGATTCCCTGCCCCTGATTCCCTGCCTCTGATTCCGCGCTTCTGATTCCACGCCTCTCTTTCCGTGTCTCTGATTCCGCGCCTCTGATTCCCTGCCTCTGATACCCTGCCTCTCTTTGCCTGCCTGTATATCCGTGCCTCTTTCTCTGCATCTCGTTTACCACATCTCATTTCCCCCCACTGATAACCCGCCTCTGATTCCCCGCCTCTGATACCCCGCCTCTGATTCCCTGCCTCTAATTCCCCGCCTCTGATTCCCCACTTCTGATTCCCCGCCTCTGATTCCCCGCCTCTGATTCCCCGGCTCTGATTCCCTGCCTCAGATTCCCTGCGACAGATTCCCTGCCTCAGATTCCCTGCCTCTGATTCCCCGCCTCTTATTCCCCACCTCTTATTCCCCGCCTCAGATTCCCCGGCTCTGATTCCCTGCCTCAGATTCCCTGCCTCAAATTCCCTGCCTCTGATTCCCCGCATCTGACTCCCCGCCTGTGATTCCCCGCCTCTGATTCCTCGCATCTGATTCCCAGCCTCTGATTCCCCGCCTCTGATTCCACGCCTCTGATTCCCCGCCTCTGATTCCCCGCCTCAGATTCCACAGCTCTGATTCCCTGCCTCAGATTCCCTGCCTCAGATTCCCTGCCTCCGATACCCCGCCTCAGATTCCCCGCCTCTGATACCCCGCCTCTGATTCCCCGCATCTGAATCCCAGCCTCTGAATCCCCGCCTCTGATTCCCCGCCTCTGTTTCCCCGCCTCGGATTCCCCGCCTCTGATTACCCGCCTCCCTTTCCACGCAACTTTCCCGGCCTCTGTTTCCCCACATCTCTTTCCCCGCCTCAGATTCCACGCCTCTGATTCCCCGCCTCTGATTCCCCACCTTTCATTCCCCGCCTCTCTTTCCCTGCCTCTATTTCCGCGCCTCTTTCTCTGCCTCTCTTTCCCCACATCTCTTTTCTTCCCTCTGATTCCTCGCCTCTGATTCCCCTCCTCTGATTCCCTGCCTCTGATTCCCTCCCTCTGATTCCCCGCCTCTGATTCCCCGCCTCTGATTCCCCTCCTCTGATTCCCTGTCTCTGATTCCCTGCCTCTTATTCCCTGCCTCTGATTCCCCGCCTCTGATTCCCTGCCTCTGATTCCCTGCCTCTGATTCCCTGCCTCTGATTCCGGTCCTCTGATTCCAAGCCTCTCTCTCCGTGTCTCTGATTCCCCGCCTCTGATTCCCTGCCTCTCATTCCCTACCTCTATTTCCGTGCATCATTCTCTGCATCTTGTTTCCCACATCTCATTTCCCCCCTCTGATAACCCGCCTCTGATTCCATGCCTGTGATTCCCTGCCTCAGATTCCCCGCTTCAGATTCCCCTACTCAGATTCCCCGCCTCAGATTTCCCGCCTCAGATTCCCTGCCTCAGATTCCCTGCCTCAGATTCCCTGCCTCAGATTCCCAGCCTCAGATTCCCTTCATCTGATTCCCTTCATTTGATTCCCTGCGTCTGATTCCCGGCCTCTGATTCCCTGCCTCTGATTCCCCGCCTCTGATTCCCCACCTCTGATCCCCTGCCTCAGATTCCCTGGCTCAGATTCCCTGCTTCAGATTCCCTGCCTCAGATTCCCTGCCACTGATTCCCCGCATCTGATTCCCCGCCTCTGATTCCCCGCTTCTGATTCCCGCCTCTGATTCCCTGCCTCTGATTCCCCGCCTCTGAATCCCCGCCTCTGATTCCTCGCCTCTGATTCCCTGCCTCAGATTCCCCGGCTCTGATTCCATGCCTCAGATTCCCTGCCTCAGATTCCGTGCCTCCGATTCCCCGCCTCTGATTCCCCGCCTATGATTCCCCGCCTCTGATTCCCAGCCTCTGAATCCCCACCTCTGAATCCCCGCCTCTGATTCCCCGCCTCTGATTCCACGCCTCTGATTCCCCGCCTCTGATTCCAGGCCTCTTATTCCCCGCCTCTGATTCCCCGCCTCTGATTCCCCGCCTCTGATTCCCCACCTCTGTCTGTATGCCTCTCTTTCGCCTCCGCTTTTTCCCCTACACTTTTTCAGCGCCTCTTTTTCCCTCCCTCAATTTCAACAACTCTGTTTGATCTGTTCTGTGTACCTCATTTTCAACACACAATTTCCAACCACTATGTTTCACCCATCACTTTCCCCGCCTCTATTTCTCCGCCTATGTTTACTCACCTCTGTTTACCCACCTGATTCACCGCCTCTGATTCCCCGCCTATGATTCCCCATCTCTGTCTCTACGCATCTCTTTCGCCTCCACTCTTTCCCCTCCACTCTTTCCGTGCCTGTCTTTCCCTCCCTCAATTTCAACAACACTGTTTGATCTGTTTTGTGTACCTGATTTTAAACACACAATTTCCAACCACTATGTTTTGCCCGCCTCTTTCACCGCCTCTATTTATCCACCTATGTTTACCTGCCTCTGTTTACCCGCCTGTTTCCCCGCCTCTGATTCCCCACCTTTCATTCCCCGCCTCGCTTTCCCTGCCTCTATTTCCGTGCCTCTTTCACTGCCTCTCTTTCCCCACATCTCTTTTCCTCCCGCTGATTCCCCACCTCTGATTCCCCGCCTCTGATTCCCTGCCTCTGATTCCCCGCCTCTGATTCCCTGCCTCAGATTCCCTGCCTCAGATTCCCTGCCTCAGATTCCCTGCCTCTGATTCCCCGCCTCTGATTCCCCGCCTCTTATTCCCCGCCTCTGATTCCACGCCTCTGATTCCCCGCCTCTGATTCCCCGCCTCAGATTCCCCAGCTCTGATTCCCTGCCTCAGATTCCCTGCCTCAGATTCCCTGCCTCCGATACCCCGCCTCAGATTCCCCGCCTCTGATACCCCGCCTCTGATTCCCCGCATCTGAATCCCAGCCTCTGAATCCCCGCCTCTGATTCCCCGCCTCTGTTTCCCCGCCTCGGATTCCCCGCCTCTGATTACCCGCCTCCCTTTCCACGCAACTTTCCCGGCCTCCGTTTCCCCACATCTCTTTCCCCGCCTCAGATTCCACGCCTCTGATTCCCCGCCTCTGATTCCCCACCTTTCATTCCCCGCCTCTCTTTCCCTGCCTCTATTTCCGCGCCTCTTTCTCTGCCTCTCTTTCCCCACATCTCTTTTCTTCCCTCTGATTCCCCGCCTCTGATTCCCCTCCTCTGATTCCCTGCCTCTGATTCCCTCCCTCTGATTCCCCGCCTCTGATTCCCCGCCTCTGATTCCCCTCCTCTGATTCCCTGTCTCTGATTCCCTGCCTCTTATTCCCTGCCTCTGATTCCCCGCCTCTGATTCCCTGCCTCTGATTCCCTGCCTCTGATTCCCTGCCTCTGATTCCGGTCCTCTGATTCCAAGCCTCTCTCTCCGTGTCTCTGATTCCCCGCCTCTGATTCCCTGCCTCTCATTCCCTACCTCTATTTCCGTGCATCATTCTCTGCATCTTGTTTCCCACATCTCATTTCCCCCCTCTGATAACCCGCCTCTGATTCCATGCCTGTGATTCCCTGCCTCAGATTCCCCGCTTCAGATTCCCCTACTCAGATTCCCCGCCTCAGATTTCCCGCCTCAGATTCCCTGCCTCAGATTCCCTGCCTCAGATTCCCTGCCTCAGATTCCCAGCCTCAGATTCCCTTCATCTGATTCCCTTCATTTGATTCCCTGCGTCTGATTCCCGGCCTCTGATTCCCTGCCTCTGATTCCCCGCCTCTGATTCCCCACCTCTGATCCCCTGCCTCAGATTCCCTGGCTCAGATTCCCTGCTTCAGATTCCCTGCCTCAGATTCCCTGCCACTGATTCCCCGCATCTGATTCCCCGCCTCTGATTCCCCGCTTCTGATTCCCGCCTCTGATTCCCTGCCTCTGATTCCCCGCCTCTGAATCCCCGCCTCTGATTCCTCGCCTCTGATTCCCTGCCTCAGATTCCCCGGCTCTGATTCCATGCCTCAGATTCCCTGCCTCAGATTCCGTGCCTCCGATTCCCCGCCTCTGATTCCCCGCCTATGATTCCCCGCCTCTGATTCCCAGCCTCTGAATCCCCACCTCTGAATCCCCGCCTCTGATTCCCCGCCTCTGATTCCACGCCTCTGATTCCCCGCCTCTGATTCCAGGCCTCTTATTCCCCGCCTCTGATTCCCCGCCTCTGATTCCCCGCCTCTGATTCCCCACCTCTGTCTGTATGCCTCTCTTTCGCCTCCGCTTTTTCCCCTACACTTTTTCCGCGCCTCTTTTTCCCTCCCTCAATTTCAACAACTCTGTTTGATCTGTTCTGTGTACCTCATTTTCAACACACAATTTCCAACCACTATGTTTCACCCATCACTTTCCCCGCCTCTATTTCTCCGCCTATGTTTACCCACCTCTGTTTACCCACCTGTTTCACCGCCTCTGATTCCCCGCCTATGATTCCCCATCTCTGTCTCTACGCATCTCTTTCGCCTCCACTCTTTCCCCTCCACTCTTTCCGTGCCTGTCTTTCCCTCCCTCAATTTCAACAACACTGTTTGATCTGTTTTGTGTACCTGATTTTAAACACACAAGTTCCAACCACTATGTTTTGCCCGCCTCTTTCACCGCCTCTATTTATCCACCTATGTTTACCTGCCTCTGTTTACCCGCCTGTTTCCCCGCCTCTGATTCCCCACCTTTCATTCCCCGCCTCGCTTTCCCTGCCTCTATTTCCGTGCCTCTTTCACTGCCTCTCTTTCCCCACATCTCTTTTCCTCCCGCTGATTCCCCGCCTCTGATTCCCCGCCTCTGATTCCCTGCCTCTGATTCCCCGCCTCTGATTCCCTGCCTCAGATTCCCTGCCTCAGATTCCCTGCCTCAGATTCCCTGCCTCTGATTCCCCGCCTCTGATTCCCCGCCTCTTATTCCCCGCCTCTGATTCCCCGCCTCTGAGTCCCCGCCTCTGATGCCCTGCCTCAGATTCCCCGGCTCTGATTCCCTGCATCAGCTTCCCTGCCTCATATTCCCTGCCTCTGATTCCCCGCCTCTGATTCCCTGACTCTGATTCCCCGCCTCTGATTCCATGCCTCAGATTCCCTGCCTCAGATTCCCTGCCTCAGATTCCCTGCCTCTGATTCCCCGCCTCTGATTCCCTGCCTCTGATTCCCTGCCTCAGATTCCCTGCCTCTAATTCCCCGCCTCTTATTCCCCACCTCATATTCCCCGCCTCAGATTCCCCGGCTCTGATTCCCTGCCTCAGATTCCCTGCCTCAAATTCCCTGCCTCTGATTCCCCGCATCTGATTCCCCGCCTCTGATTCCCCGCCTCTGATTCCTCGCATCTGATTCCCCGCCTCTGATTCCCCACCTCTGATTCCACGCCTCTGATTCCCCGCCTCTGATTCCCCGCCTCAGATTCCCCAGCTCTGATTCCCTGCCTCAGATACCCTGCCTCAGATTCCCTGCGTCCGATTCCCCGCCTCTGAATCCCCGCCTCTGATTCCCTGCCTCTGACTACCCGCCTCCCTTTCCGCGCAACTTTCCCGGCCTCCGTTTCCCCACTTCTCTTTCCCTGCCTCAGATTCCACGCCTCTGATTCCCTGCATCAGATTCCCTGCCTCAGATTCCCTGCCTCTGACTCCCTGCATCAGATTCCCTGCCTCTGATTCCCCGCCTCAGATTCCTTGCCTATGATTCCCTGCCTCTGATTCCCTGCCTCTGATTCCCTGACTCTGATTCCCTGCCTCTGATTCCCTGCCCCTGATTCCCTGCCTCTGATTCTGCGCTTCTGATTCCACGCCTCTCTTTCCGTGTCTCTGATTCCGCGCCTCTGATTCCCTGCCTCTGATACCCTGCCTCTCTTTGCCTGCCTCTATATCCGTGCCTCTTTCTCTGCATCTCGTTTACCACATCTCATTTCCCGCCACTGATAACCCGCCTCTGATTCCCCGCCTCTGATTCCCCGCCTCTGATTCCCTGCCTCTAATTCCCCGCCTCTGATTCACCACCTCTGATTCCCCACCTCTGATTCCCCGCCTCTGATTCCCCGCCGCTGATTCCCCACCTCAGATTTCCCGGCTCTGATTCCCTGCCTCAGATTCCCTGCGACAGATTCCCTGCCTCAGATTCCCTGCCTCTGATTCCCCGCCTCTTATTCCCCACCTCTTATTCCCCGCCTCAGATTCCCCGGCTCTGATTCCCTGCCTCAGATTCCCTGCCTCAAATTCCCTGCCTCCGATTCCCCGCATCTGATTCCCCGCCTGTGATTCCCCGCCTCTGATTCCTCGCATCTGATTCCCCGCCTCTGTTTCCCCGCCTCGGATTCCCCGCCTCTGATTACCCGCCTCCCTTTCCACGCAACTTTCCCGGCCTCCGTTTCCCCACATCTCTTTCCCCGCCTCAGATTCCACGCCTCTGATTCCCCGCCTCTGATTCCCCACCTTTCATTCCCCGCCTCTCTTTCCCTGCCTCTATTTCCGCGCCTCTTTCTCTGCCTCTCTTTCCCCACATCTCTTTTCTTCCCTCTGATTCCCCGCCTCTGATTCCCCTCCTCTGATTCCCTGCCTCTGATTCCCTGCCTCTGATTCCCCGCCTCTGATTCCCCGCCTCTGATTCCCCTCCTCTGATTCCCTGTCTCTGATTCCCTGCCTCTTTTCCCTGCCTCTGATTCCCCGCCTCTGATTCCCTGCCTCTGATTCCCTGCCTCTGATTCCCTGCCTCTGATTCCGGTCCTCTGATTCCAAGCCTCTCTCTCCGTGTCTCTGATTCCCCGCCTCTGATTCCCTGCCTCTCATTCCCTACCTCTATTTCCGTGCATCATTCTCTGCATCTTGTTTCCCACATCTCATTTCCCCCCTCTGATAACCCGCCTCTGATTCCATGCCTGTGATTCCCTGCCTCAGATTCCCCGCTTCAGATTCCCCTACTCAGATTCCCCGCCTCAGATTTCCCGCCTCAGATTCCCTGCCTCAGATTCCCTGCCTCAGATTCCCTGCCTCAGATTCCCAGCCTCAGATTCCCTTCATCTGATTCCCTTCATTTGATTCCCTGCGTCTGATTCCCGGCCTCTGATTCCCCGCCTCTGATTCCCCGCCTCTGATTCCCCACCTCTGATTCCCTGCCTCAGATTCCCTGGCTCAGATTCCCTGCTTCAGATTCCCTGCCTCAGATTCCCTGCCACTGATTCCCGCATCTGATTCCCCGCCTCTGATTCCCCGCTTCTGATTCCCGCCTCTGATTCCCTGCCTCTGATTCCCCGCCTCTGAATCCCCGCCTCTGATTCCTCGCCTCTGATTCCCTGCCTCAGATTCCCCGGCTCTGATTCCATGCCTCAGATTCCCTGCCTCAGATACCCTGCCTCCGATTCCCCGCCTCTGATTCCCCGCCTATGATTCCCCGCCTCTGATTCCCAGCCTCTGAATCCCCACCTCTGAATCCCCGCCTCAGATTCCCCGCCTCTGATTCCACGCCTCTGATTCCCCGCCTCTGATTCCAGGCCTCTTATTCCCCGCCTCTTATTCCCCGCCTCTGATTCCCCGCCTCTGAATCCCCACCTCTGTCTGTATGCCTCTCTTTCGCCTCCGCTTTTTCCGCAACACTTTTTCCGCGCCTCTCTTTCCCTCCCTCAATTTCAACAACTCTGTTTGATCTGTTCTGTGTACCTCATTTTCAACACACAATTTCCAACCACTATGTTTCACCCATCACTTTCCCCGCCTCTATTTCTCCGCCTATGTTTACCCACCTCTGTTTACCCACCTGTTTCACCGCCTCTGATTCCCCGCCTATGATTCCCCACCTCTGTCTCTACGCATCTCTTTCGCCTCCACTCTTTCCCCTCCACTCTTTCCGTGCCTGTCTTTCCCTCCCTCAATTTCAACAACACTGTTTGATCTGTTTTGTGTACCTGATTTTAAACACACAAGTTCCAACCACTATGTTTTGCCCGCCTCTTTCACCGCCTCTATTTATCCACCTATGTTTACCTGCCTCTGTTTACCCGCCTGTTTCCCCGCCTCTGATTCCCCACGTTTCATTCCCCGCCTCGCTTTCCCTGCCTCTATTTCCGTGCCTCTTTCACTGCCTCTCTTTCCCCACATCTCTTTTCCTCCCGCTGATTCCCCGCCTCTGATTCCCCGCCTCTGATTCCCTGCCTCTGATTCCCCGCCTCTGATTCGCTGCCTCAGATTCCCTGCCTCAGATTCCCTGCCTCAGATTCCCTGCCTCTGATTCCCCGCCTCTGATTCCCCGCCTCTTATTCCCCGCCTCTGATTCCCCGCCTCTGAGTCCCCGCCTCTGATGCCCTGCCTCAGATTCCCCGGCTCTGATTCCCTGCATCAGCTTCCCTGCCTCATATTCCCTGCCTCTGATTCCCCGCCTCTGATTCCCTGACTCTGATTCCCCGCCTCTGATTCCATGCCTCAGATTCCCTGCCTCAGATTCCCTGCCTCAGATTCCCTGCCTCTGATTCCCCGCCTCTGATTCCATGCCTCTGATTCCCTGCCTCAGATTCCCTGCCTCTAATTCCCCGCCTCTTATTCCCCACCTCATATTCCCCGCCTCAGATTCCCCGGCTCTGATTCCCTGCCTCAGATTCCCTGCCTCAAATTCCCTGCCTCTGATTCCCCGCATCTGATTCCCCGCCTCTGATTCCCCGCCTCTGATTCCTCGCATCTGATTCCCCGCCTCTGATTCCCCACCTCTGATTCCACGCCTCTGATTCGCCGCCTCTGATTCCCCGCCTCAGATTCCCCAGCTCTGATTCCCTGCCTCAGATTCCCTGCCTCAGATTCCCTGCGTCCGATTCCCCGCCTCTGAATCCCAGCCTCTGTATCCCCGCCTCTGTTTCCCCACCTCGGATTCCCCGCCTCTGATTCCCCGCCTCTGATTCCCTGCCTCTGACTACCCGCCTCCCTTTCCGCGCAACTTTCCCGGCCTCCGTTTCCCCACTTCTCTTTCCCTGCCTCAGATTCCACGCCTCTGATTCCCTGCATCAGATTCCCTGCCTCAGATTCCCTGCCTCTGACTCCCTGCATCAGATTCCCTGCCTCTGATTCCCCGCCTCAGATTCCTTGCCTATGATTCCCAGCCTCTGATTCCCTGCCTCTGATTCCCTGACTCTGATTCCCTGCCTCTGATTCCCTGCCCCTGATTCCCTGCCTCTGATTCTGCGCTTCTGATTCCACGCCTCTCTTTCCGTGTCTCTGATTCCGCGCCTCTGATTCCCTGCCTCTGATACCCTGCCTCTCTTTGCCTGCCTCTATATCCGTGCCTCTTTCTCTGCATCTCGTTTACCACATCTCATTTCCCGCCACTGATAACCCGCCTCTGATTCCCCGCCTCTGATTCCCCGCCTCTGATTCCCTGCCTCTAATTCCCCGCCTCTGATTCACCACCTCTGATTCCCCACCTCTGATTCCCCGCCTCTGATTCCCCGCCGCTGATTCCCCACCTCAGATTTCCCGGCTCTGATTCCCTGCCTCAGATTCCCTGCGACAGATTCCCTGCCTCAGATTCCCTGCCTCTGATTCCCCGCCTCTTATTCCCCACCTCTTATTCCCCGCCTCAGATTCCCCGGCTCTGATTCCCTGCCTCAGATTCCCTGCCTCAAATTCCCTGCCTCCGATTCCCCGCATCTGATTCCCCGCCTGTGATTCCCCGCCTCTGATTCCTCGCATCTGATTCCCAGCCTCTGATTCCCCGCCTCTGATTCCACGCCTCTGATTCCCCGCCTCTGATTCCCCGCCTCAGATTCCCCAGCTCCGATTCCCTGCCTCAGATTCCCTGCCTCAGATTCCCTGCCTCCGATTCCCCGCCTCTGATTCCCCGCCTCTGATACCCCGCCTCTGATTCCCCGCATCTGAATCCCAGCCTCTGAATCCCCGCCTCTGATTCCCCGCCTCTGTTTCCCCGCCTCGGATTCCCCGCCTCTGATTACCCGCCTCCCTTTCCGCGCAACTTTCCCGGCCTCCGTTTCCCCACATCTCTTTCCCCGACTCAGATTCCACGCCTCTGATTCCCCGCCTCTGATTCCCCACCTTTCATTCCCTGCCTCTCTTTCCCTGCCTCTATTTCCGCGCCTCTTTCTCTGCCTCTCTTTCCCCACATCTCTTTTCTTCCCTCTGATTCCCCGCTTCTGATTCCCCTCCTCTGATTCCCTGCCTCTGATTCCCTGCCTCTGATTCCCCGCCTCTGATTCCCCGCCTCTGATTCCCCTCCTCTGATTCCCTGCCTCTGATTCCCTGCCTCTTATTCCCTGCCTCTGATTCCACGCCTCTGATTCCCTGCCTCTGATTCCCTGCCTCTGATTCCCTGCCTCTGATTCCGGTCCTCTGATTCCAAGCCTCTCTTTCCGTGTCTCTGATTCCCCGCCTCTGATTCCCTGCCTCTGATACCCTACCTCTCATTCCCTACCTCTATTTCCGTGCATCATTCTCTGCATCTTGTTTCCCACATCTCATTTCCCCCCTCTGATAACCCGCCTCTGATTCCATGCCTGCTATTCCCTGCCTCAGATTCCCCGCTTCAGATTCCCCTACTCAGATTCCCCGCCTCAGATTCCCGCCTCAGATTCCCTGCCTCAGATTCCCTGCCTCAGATTCCCTGCCTCAGATTCCCAGCCTCAGATTCCCTTCATCTGATTCCCTTCATTTGATTCCCTGCATCTGATTCCCGGCCTCTGATTCCCCGCCTCTGATTCCCCGCCTCTGATTCCCCACCTCTGATTCCCTGCCTCAGATTCACTGGCTCAGATTCCCTGCTTCAGATTCCCTGCCTCAGATTCCCTGCCACTGATTCCCCGCATCTGATTCCCCGCCTCTGATTCCCCGCTTCTGATTCCCGCCTCTGATTCCCTGCCTCTGATTCCCTGCCTCTGAATCCCCGCCTCTGATTCTTCGCCTCTGATTCCCTGCCTCAGATTCCCCGGCTCTGATTCCATGCCTCAGATTCCCTGCCTCAGATTCCATGCCTCCGATTCCCCGCCTCTGATTCCCCGCCTATGATTCCCCGCCTCTGATTCCCAGCCTCTGAATCCCCACCTCTGAATCCCCGCCTCTGATTCCCCGCCTCTGATTCCACGCCTCTGATTCCCCGCCTCTGATTCCAGGCCTCTTATTCCCCGCCTCTGATTCCCCACCTCTGATTGCCTGCCACTGATTGCCCGCCTCTGATTCCCCGCCTCTGATTCCCCGCCTCTGATTCCCCACCTCTGTCTGTATGCCTCTCTTTCGCCTCCGCTTTTTCCCCTACACTTTTTCCGCGCCTCTCTTTCCCTCCCTCAATTTCAACAACTCTGTTTGATCTGTTCTGTGTACCTCATTTTCAACACACAATTTCCAACCACTATGTTTCACCCATCACTTTCCCCGCCTCTATTTCTCCGCCTATGTTTACCCACCTCTGTTTACCCACCTGTTTCACCGCCTCTGATTCCCCGCCTATGATTCCCCACCTCTGTCTCTACGCCTCTATTTCGCCTCCACTCTTTCCCCTCCACTCTTTCCGTGCCTGTTTTTCCCTCCCTCAATTTCAACAACACTGTTTGATCTGTTTTGTGTACCTGATTTTAAACACACAAGTTCCAACCACTATGTTTTGCCCGCCTCTTTCACCGCCTCTATTTATCCACCTATGTTTACCTGCCTCTGTTTACCCGCCTGTTTCCCCGCCTCTGATTCACCACCTTTCATTCCCCGCCTCGCTTTCCCTGCCTCTATTTCCGCGCCTCTTTCACTGCCTCTCTTTCCCCACATCTCTTTTCCTCCCGCTGATTCCCCGCCTCTGATTCCCCGCCTCTGATTCCCTGCCTCTGATTCCCCGCCTCTGATTCCCTGCCTCAGATTCCCTGCCTCAGATTCCCTGCCTCAGATTCCCTGCCTCTGATTCCCCGCCTCTGATTCCCCACCTCTTATTCCCCGCCTCTGATTCCCCGCCTCTGATTCCCCGCCTCTGATGCCCTGCCTCAGATTCCCCGGCTCTGATTCCCTGCATCAGCTTCCCTGCCTCATATTCCCTGCCTCTGATTCCCCGCCTGTGATTCCCCGCCTCTGATTCCTCGCATCTGATTCCCAGCCTCTGATTCCCCGCCTCTGATTCCACGCCTCTGATTCCCCGCCTCTGATTCCCCGCCTCAGATTCCCCAGCTCCGATTCCCTGCCTCAGATTCCCTGCCTCAGATTCCCTGCCTCCGATTCCCCGCCTCTGATTCCCCGCCTCTGATACCCCGCCTCTGATTCCCCGCATCTGAATCCCAGCCTCTGAATCCCCGCCTCTGATTCCCCGCCTCTGTTTCCCCGCCTCGGATTCCCCGCCTCTGATTACCCGCCTCCCTTTCCGCGCAACTTTCCCAGCCTCCGTTTCCCCACATCTCTTTCCCCGACTCAGATTCCACGCCTCTGATTCCCCGCCTCTGATTCCCCACCTTTCATTCCCTGCCTCTCTTTCCCTGCCTCTATTTCCGCGCCTCTTTCTCTGCCTCTCTTTCCCCACATCTCTTTTCTTCCCTCTGATTCCCCGCTTCTGATTCCCCTCCTCTGATTCCCTGCCTCTGATTCCCTGCCTCTGATTCCCCGCCTCTGATTCCCCGCCTCTGATTCCCCTCCTCTGATTCCCTGCCTCTGATTCCCTGCCTCTTATTCCCTGCCTCTGATTCCACGCCTCTGATTCCCTGCCTCTGATTCCCTGCCTCTGATTCCCTGCCTCTGATTCCGGTCCTCTGATTCCAAGCCTCTCTTTCCGTGTCTCTGATTCCCCGCCTCTGATTCCCTGCCTCTGATACCCTACCTCTCATTCCCTACCTCTATTTCCGTGCATCATTCTCTGCATCTTGTTTCCCACATCTCATTTCCCCCCTCTGATAACCCGCCTCTGATTCCATGCCTGCTATTCCCTGCCTCAGATTCCCCGCTTCAGATTCCCCTACTCAGATTCCCCGCCTCAGATTCCCGCCTCAGATTCCCTGCCTCAGATTCCCTGCCTCAGATTCCCTGCCTCAGATTCCCAGCCTCAGATTCCCTTCATCTGATTCCCTTCATTTGATTCCCTGCATCTGATTCCCGGCCTCTGATTCCCCGCCTCTGATTCCCCGCCTCTGATTCCCCACCTCTGATTCCCTGCCTCAGATTCACTGGCTCAGATTCCCTGCTTCAGATTCCCTGCCTCAGATTCCCTGCCACTGATTCCCCGCATCTGATTCCCCGCCTCTGATTCCCCGCTTCTGATTCCCGCCTCTGATTCCCTGCCTCTGATTCCCTGCCTCTGAATCCCCGCCTCTGATTCTTCGCCTCTGATTCCCTGCCTCAGATTCCCCGGCTCTGATTCCATGCCTCAGATTCCCTGCCTCAGATTCCATGCCTCCGATTCCCCGCCTCTGATTCCCCGCCTATGATTCCCCGCCTCTGATTCCCAGCCTCTGAATCCCCACCTCTGAATCCCCGCCTCTGATTCCCCGCCTCTGATTCCACGCCTCTGATTCCCCGCCTCTGATTCCAGGCCTCTTATTCCCCGCCTCTGATTCCCCACCTCTGATTGCCTGCCACTGATTGCCCGCCTCTGATTCCCCGCCTCTGATTCCCCGCCTCTGATTCCCCACCTCTGTCTGTATGCCTCTCTTTCGCCTCCGCTTTTTCCCCTACACTTTTTCCGCGCCTCTCTTTCCCTCCCTCAATTTCAACAACTCTGTTTGATCTGTTCTGTGTACCTCATTTTCAACACACAATTTCCAACCACTATGTTTCACCCATCACTTTCCCCGCCTCTATTTCTCCGCCTATGTTTACCCACCTCTGTTTACCCACCTGTTTCACCGCCTCTGATTCCCCGCCTATGATTCCCCACCTCTGTCTCTACGCCTCTATTTCGCCTCCACTCTTTCCCCTCCACTCTTTCCGTGCCTGTTTTTCCCTCCCTCAATTTCAACAACACTGTTTGATCTGTTTTGTGTACCTGATTTTAAACACACAAGTTCCAACCACTATGTTTTGCCCGCCTCTTTCACCGCCTCTATTTATCCACCTATGTTTACCTGCCTCTGTTTACCCGCCTGTTTCCCCGCCTCTGATTCACCACCTTTCATTCCCCGCCTCGCTTTCCCTGCCTCTATTTCCGCGCCTCTTTCACTGCCTCTCTTTCCCCACATCTCTTTTCCTCCCGCTGATTCCCCGCCTCTGATTCCCCGCCTCTGATTCCCTGCCTCTGATTCCCCGCCTCTGATTCCCTGCCTCAGATTCCCTGCCTCAGATTCCCTGCCTCAGATTCCCTGCCTCTGATTCCCCGCCTCTGATTCCCCGCCTCTTATTCCCCGCCTCTGATTCCCCGCCTCTGATTCCCCGCCTCTGATGCCCTGCCTCAGATTCCCCGGCTCTGATTCCCTGCATCAGCTTCCCTGCCTCATATTCCCTGCCTCTGATTCCCCGCCTCTGATTCCCTGCCTCTGATTCCCCGCCTCTGATTCCCTGCCTCAGATTCCCTGCCTCAGATTCCCTGCCTCAGATTCCCTGCCTCAGATTCCCTGCCTCTGATTCCCCGCCTCTTATTCCCCACCTCATATTCCCCGCCTCAGATTCCCCGGCTCTGATTCCCTGCCTAAGATTCCCTGCCTCAAATTCCCTGCCTCTGATTCCCCGCATCTGATTCCCAGCCTCTGATTCCCCGCCTCTGATTCCTCGCATCTGATTCCCCGCCTCTGATTCCCCACCTCTGATTCCACGCCTCTGATTCCCCGCCTCTGATTCCCCGCCTCAGATTCCCCAGCTCTGAATCCCTGCCTCAGATTCCCTGCCTCAGATTCCCTGCGTCCGATTCCCCGCCTCTGAATCCCAGCCTCTGAATCCCCGCCTCTGATTCCCTGCCTCTGTTTCCCCGCCTCGGATTCCCCGCCTCTGATTCCCCGCCTCTGATTCCCTGCCTCTGATTACCCGCCTCACTTTCCACGCAACTTTCCCGGCCTCCGTTTCCCCACTTCTCTTTCCCCGCCTCAGATTCCACGCCTCTGATTCCTCGCCTCTGATTCCCCACCTTTCATTCCCCGCCTCTCTTTCCTTGCCCCTATTTCCGCGCCTCTTTCTCTGCCTCTCTTTCCCCACATCTCTTTTCCTCCCACTGATTCCCCGCCTCTGATTCCCCTCCTCTGATTCCCCGCCTCTGATTTCCCCCCTCTGATAACCCGCCTCTGATTCCATGCCTGTGATTCCCTGCCTCAGATTCCCCGCCTCAGATTCCCCGACTCAGATTCCCCGCCTCAGATTCCCCGCCTCAGATTCCCTGCCTCAGATTCCCTGCCTCAGATTCCCTGACTCAGATTCCGTGCCTCAGATTCCCTTCATCTGATTCCCTTCATTTGATTCCCTGCGTCTGATTCCCGGCCTCTGATTCCCCGCCTCTGATTCCCCGCCTCTGATTCCCCACCTCTGATTCCCTGCCTCAGATTCCCCACCTCATATTCCCCGCTTCAGATTCCCTGCCTCAGATTCCCTGCCACTGATTCCCCGCATCTGATTCCACGCCTCTGATTCCCCGCTTCTGATTCCCGCCTCTGATTCCCTGCCTCGGATTCCCCGCCTCTGAATCCCCGCCTCTGATTCCTCGCCTCTGATTCCCTGCCTCAGATACCCCGGCTCTGATTCCATGCCTCAGATTCCCTGCCTCAGATTCCCTGCCTCCGATTCCCCGCCTCTGATTCCGCGCCTATGATTCCCCGCCTCTGATTCCCAGCCTCTGAATCCCCACCTCTGAATCCCCGCCTCTGATTCCCCGCCTCTGATTCCCCGCCTCTGATTCCACGCCACTGATTCCCCGCCTCTGATTCCAGGCCTCTTATTCCCCGCCTCTGATTCCCCACCTCTGATTGCCTGCCACTGATTGCCCGCCTCTGATTCCCCGCCTCTGATTCCCCGCCTCTGATTCCCCACCTCTGTCTGTATGCCTCTCTTTCGCCTCCGCTTTTTCCCCTACACTTTTTCCGCGCCTCTCTTTCCCTCCCTCAATTTCAACAACTCTGTTTGATCTGTTCTGTGTACCTCATTTTCAACACACAATTTCCAACCACTATGTTTCACCCATCACTTTCCCCGCCTCTATTTCTCCGCCTATGTTTACCCACCTCTGTTTACCCACCTGTTTCACCACCTCTCATTCCCCACCTCAGATTCCCCGCCTCTGATTCCCTGCCTCTGATTCCCCGGCTCTGATTCCCTGCCTCAGATTCCCTGCCTCAAATTCCCTGCCTCTGATTCCCCGCCTCTGATTCCCCGCCTCTGAATCCCAGCCTCTGAATCCCCGCCTCTGATTCCCCGCCTCAGATTCCCTGCCTCAGATTCCCTGCCTCCCATTCCCCGCCTCTGATTCCCCGCCTCTGATTCCCCGCCTCTGATTCCCCGCCTCTGAATCCCAGCCTCTGAATCCCCGCCTCTGATTCCCCGCCTCTGTTTCCCCGCCTCTGTTTCCCCGCCTCTGATTCCCCGTCTCTGATTCCCTGCCTCTGATTACCCGCCTCCCTTTCCGCGCAACTTTCCCGGTCTCAGTTTCCCCACATCTCTTTCCCCGCCTCAGATTCCACGCCTCTGATTCCCCGCCTCCGATTCCCCACATTTCATTCCACGCCTCTCTTTCCCTGCCTCTATTTCCGCGCCTCTTTCTCTGCCTCTCTTTCCCCACATCTCTTTTCCTCCCTCTGATTCCCCACCTCTGATTCCCCTCCTCTGATTCCCTGCCTCAAATTCCCTGCCTCTGATTCCCCGCCTCTGATTCCCCGCCTCTGATTCCCCTCCTCTGATTCCCTGCCTCTGATTCTCTGCCTCTGATTCCCTGCCTCTGATTCCCCACCTCTGATTCCCTGCCTCTGATTCCCCGCCTCTGACTCCCTGCCTCTGATACCCTGCCTCTCATTCCCTGCCTCTATTTCCGTGCATCTTTCTCTGCATCTTGTTTCCCACATCTCATTTCCCCCCTCTGATAAACCGCCTCTGATTCCATGCCTGTGATTCCCTGCCTCAGATTCCCCGCCTCAGATTCCCCGACTCAGATTCCCCCTCTCAGATTCCCCGCCTCAGATTCCCTGCCTCAGATTCCCTGCCTCAGATTCCCTGCCTCAGATTCCCTGCCTCAGATTCCCTTCATCTGATTCCCTTCATTTGATTCCCTGCGTCTGATTCCCCGCCTCAGATTCCCCGCCTCCGATTCCCCGCCTCTGATTCCACACCTCTGATTCCCTGCCTCAAATTCCCTGGCTCATATTCCCTGCTTCAGATTCCCTGCCTCAGATTCCCTGCCTCTGATTCCCCGCATCTGATTCCCCGCCTCTGATTCCCCGCCTCTGATTCCCCGCCTCTGATTCCCCACCTTTCATTCCCTGCCTCTCTTTCCCTGCCTCTATTTCCGCGCCTCTTTCTCTGCCTCTCTTTCCCCACATCTCTTTTCTTCCCTCTGATTCCCCGCTTCTGATTCCCCTCCTCTGATTCCCTGCCTCTGATTCCCTGCCTCTGATTCCCCGCCTCTGATTCCCCGCCTCTGATTCCCCTCCTCTGATTCCCTGCCTCTGATTCCCTGCCTCTTATTCCCTGCCTCTGATTCCACGCCTCTGATTCCCTGCCTCTGATTCCCTGCCTCTGATTCCCTGCCTCTGATTCCGGTCCTCTGATTCCAAGCCTCTCTTTCCGTGTCTCTGATTCCCCGCCTCTGATTCCCTGCCTCTGATACCCTACCTCTCATTCCCTACCTCTATTTCCGTGCATCATTCTCTGCATCTTGTTTCCCACATCTCATTTCCCCCCTCTGATAACCCGCCTCTGATTCCATGCCTGCTATTCCCTGCCTCAGATTCCCCGCTTCAGATTCCCCTACTCAGATTCCCCGCCTCAGATTCCCGCCTCAGATTCCCTGCCTCAGATTCCCTGCCTCAGATTCCCTGCCTCAGATTCCCAGCCTCAGATTCCCTTCATCTGATTCCCTTCATTTGATTCCCTGCATCTGATTCCCGGCCTCTGATTCCCCGCCTCTGATTCCCCGCCTCTGATTCCCCACCTCTGATTCCCTGCCTCAGATTCACTGGCTCAGATTCCCTGCTTCAGATTCCCTGCCTCAGATTCCCTGCCACTGATTCCCCGCATCTGATTCCCCGCCTCTGATTCCCCGCTTCTGATTCCCGCCTCTGATTCCCTGCCTCTGATTCCCTGCCTCTGAATCCCCGCCTCTGATTCTTCGCCTCTGATTCCCTGCCTCAGATTCCCCGGCTCTGATTCCATGCCTCAGATTCCCTGCCTCAGATTCCATGCCTCCGATTCCCCGCCTCTGATTCCCCGCCTATGATTCCCCGCCTCTGATTCCCAGCCTCTGAATCCCCACCTCTGAATCCCCGCCTCTGATTCCCCGCCTCTGATTCCACGCCTCTGATTCCCCGCCTCTGATTCCAGGCCTCTTATTCCCCGCCTCTGATTCCCCACCTCTGATTGCCTGCCACTGATTGCCCGCCTCTGATTCCCCGCCTCTGATTCCCCGCCTCTGATTCCCCACCTCTGTCTGTATGCCTCTCTTTCGCCTCCGCTTTTTCCCCTACACTTTTTCCGCGCCTCTCTTTCCCTCCCTCAATTTCAACAACTCTGTTTGATCTGTTCTGTGTACCTCATTTTCAACACACAATTTCCAACCACTATGTTTCACCCATCACTTTCCCCGCCTCTATTTCTCCGCCTATGTTTACCCACCTCTGTTTACCCACCTGTTTCACCGCCTCTGATTCCCCGCCTATGATTCCCCACCTCTGTCTCTACGCCTCTATTTCGCCTCCACTCTTTCCCCTCCACTCTTTCCGTGCCTGTTTTTCCCTCCCTCAATTTCAACAACACTGTTTGATCTGTTTTGTGTACCTGATTTTAAACACACAAGTTCCAACCACTATGTTTTGCCCGCCTCTTTCACCGCCTCTATTTATCCACCTATGTTTACCTGCCTCTGTTTACCCGCCTGTTTCCCCGCCTCTGATTCACCACCTTTCATTCCCCGCCTCGCTTTCCCTGCCTCTATTTCCGCGCCTCTTTCACTGCCTCTCTTTCCCCACATCTCTTTTCCTCCCGCTGATTCCCCGCCTCTGATTCCCCGCCTCTGATTCCCTGCCTCTGATTCCCCGCCTCTGATTCCCTGCCTCAGATTCCCTGCCTCAGATTCCCTGCCTCAGATTCCCTGCCTCTGATTCCCCGCCTCTGATTCCCCGCCTCTTATTCCCCGCCTCTGATTCCCCGCCTCTGATTCCCCGCCTCTGATGCCCTGCCTCAGATTCCCCGGCTCTGATTCCCTGCATCAGCTTCCCTGCCTCATATTCCCTGCCTCTGATTCCCCGCCTCTGATTCCCTGCCTCTGATTCCCCGCCTCTGATTCCCTGCCTCAGATTCCCTGCCTCAGATTCCCTGCCTCAGATTCCCTGCCTCTTATTCCCCGCCTCTGATTCCCTGCCTCTGATTCCCTGCCTCAGATTCCCTGCCTCTGATTCCCCGCCTCTTATTCCCCACCTCATATTCCCCGCCTCAGATTCCCCGGCTCTGATTCCCTGCCTAAGATTCCCTGCCTCAAATTCCCTGCCTCTGATTCCCCGCATCTGATTCCCAGCCTCTGATTCCCCGCCTCTGATTCCTCGCATCTGATTCCCCGCCTCTGATTCCCCACCTCTGATTCCACGCCTCTGATTCCCCGCCTCTGATTCCCCGCCTCAGATTCCCCAGCTCTGAATCCCTGCCTCAGATTCCCTGCCTCAGATTCCCTGCGTCCGATTCCCCGCCTCTGAATCCCAGCCTCTGAATCCCCGCCTCTGATTCCCTGCCTCTGTTTCCCCGCCTCGGATTCCCCGCCTCTGATTCCCCGCCTCTGATTCCCTGCCTCTGATTACCCGCCTCACTTTCCGCGCAACTTTCCCGGCCTCCGTTTCCCCACTTCTCTTTCCCCGCCTCAGATTCCACGCCTCTGATTCCTCGCCTCTGATTCCCCACCTTTCATTCCCCGCCTCTCTTTCCTTGCCCCTATTTCCGCGCCTCTTTCTCTGCCTCTCTTTCCCCACATCTCTTTTCCTCCCACTGATTCCCCGCCTCTGATTCCCCTCCTCTGATTCCCCGCCTCTGATTTCCCCCCTCTGATAACCCGCCTCTGATTCCATGCCTGTGATTCCCTGCCTCAGATTCCCCGCCTCAGATTCCCCGACTCAGATTCCCCGCCTCAGATTCCCCGCCTCAGATTCCCTGCCTCAGATTCCCTGCCTCAGATTCCCTGACTCAGATTCCGTGCCTCAGATTCCCTTCATCTGATTCCCTTCATTTGATTCCCTGCGTCTGATTCCCGGCCTCTGATTCCCCGCCTCTGATTCCCCGCCTCTGATTCCCCACCTCTGATTCCCTGCCTCAGATTCCCCACCTCATATTCCCCGCTTCAGATTCCCTGCCTCAGATTCCCTGCCACTGATTCCCCGCATCTGATTCCACGCCTCTGATTCCCCGCTTCTGATTCCCGCCTCTGATTCCCTGCCTCTGATTCCCCGCCTCTGAATCCCCGCCTCTGATTCCTCGCCTCTGATTCCCTGCCTCAGATTCCCCGGCTCTGATTCCATGCCTCAGATTCCCTGCCTCAGATTCCCTGCCTCCGATTCCCCGCCTCTGATTCCGCGCCTATGATTCCCCGCCTCTGATTCCCAGCCTCTGAATCCCCACCTCTGAATCCCCGCCTCTGATTCCCCGCCTCTGATTCCCCGCCTCTGATTCCACGCCACTGATTCCCCGCCTCTGATTCCAGGCCTCTTATTCCCCGCCTCTGATTCCCCACCTCTGATTGCCTGCCACTGATTGCCCGCCTCTGATTCCCCGCCTCTGATTCCCCGCCTCTGATTCCCCACCTCTGTCTGTATGCCTCTCTTTCGCCTCCGCTTTTTCCCCTACACTTTTTCCGCGCCTCTCTTTCCCTCCCTCAATTTCAACAACTCTGTTTGATCTGTTCTGTGTACCTCATTTTCAACACACAATTTCCAACCACTATGTTTCACCCATCACTTTCCCCGCCTCTATTGATCCGCCTATGTTTACCCACCTCTGTTTACCCACCTGTTTCACCACCTCTCATTCCCCACCTCAGATTCCCCGCCTCTGATTCCCTGCCTCTGATTCCCCGGCTCTGATTCCCTGCCTCAGATTCCCTGCCTCAAATTCCCTGCCTCTGATTCCCCGCCTCTGATTCCCCGCCTCTGAATCCCAGCCTCTGAATCCCCGCCTCTGATTCCCCGCCTCAGATTCCCTGCCTCAGATTCCCTGCCTCCCATTCCCCGCCTCTGATTCCCCGCCTCTGATTCCCCGCCTCTGATTCCCCGCCTCTGAATCCCAGCCTCTGAATCCCCGCCTCTGATTCCCCGCCTCTGTTTCCCCGCCTCTGTTTCCCCGCCTCTGATTCCCCGTCTCTGATTCCCTGCCTCTGATTACCCGCCTCCCTTTCCGCGCAACTTTCCCGGTCTCAGTTTCCCCACATCTCTTTCCCCGCCTCAGATTCCACGCCTCTGATTCCCCGCCTCTGATTCCCCACATTTCATTCCACGCCTCTCTTTCCCTGCCTCTATTTCCGCGCCTCTTTCTCTGCCTCTCTTTCCCCACATCTCTTTTCCTCCCTCTGATTCCCCACCTCTGATTCCCCTCCTCTGATTCCCTGCCTCAAATTCCCTGCCTCTGATTCCCCGCCTCTGATTCCCCGCCTCTGATTCCCCTCCTCTGATTCCCTGCCTCTGATTCTCTGCCTCTGATTCTCTGCCTCTGATTCCCCACCTCTGATTCCCTGCCTCTGATTCCCCGCCTCTGACTCCCTGCCTCTGATACCCTGCCTCTCATTCCCTGCCTCTATTTCCGTGCATCTTTCTCTGCATCTTGTTTCCCACATCTCATTTCCCCCCTCTGATAAACCGCCTCTGATTCCATGCCTGTGATTCCCTGCCTCAGATTCCCCGCCTCAGATTCCCCGACTCAGATTCCCCCTCTCAGATTCCCCGCCTCAGATTCCCTGCCTCAGATTCCCTGCCTCAGATTCCCTGCCTCAGATTCCCTGCCTCAGATTCCCTTCATCTGATTCCCTTCATTTGATTCCCTGCGTCTGATTCCCCGCCTCAGATTCCCCGCCTCTGATTCCCCGCCTCTGATTCCACACCTCTGATTCCCTGCCTCAAATTCCCTGGCTCATATTCCCTGCTTCAGATTCCCTGCCTCAGATTCCCTGCCTCTGATTCCCCGCATCTGATTCCCCGCCTCTGATTCCCCGCCTCTGATTCCCCGCCTCTGATTCCCCGCCTCTGATGCCCTGCCTCAGTTTCCCCGGCTCTGATTCCCTGCCTCAGATTCCCTGCCTCTGATTCCCCGCCTCTGATTCCCTGCCTCTGATTCCCTGCCTCAGATTCCCTGCCTCTGATTCCCCGCCTCTTATTCCCCACCTCATATTCCCCGCCTCAGATTCCCCGGCTCTGATTCCCTGCCTCAGATTCCCTGCCTCATATTCCCTGCCTCTGATTCCCCGCATCTGATTCCCCGCCTCTGATTCACCGCCTCTGATTCCTCGCATCTGATTCCCCGCCTCTGATTCCCCTCCTTCTGATTCCGTGCCTCTGATTCCCCGCCTCTGATTCCCTGCCTCTGATTCCCTGCCTCTGATTCCCTGCCTCTGATTCCCTGCCTCAGATTCCCTACCTCAGATTCCCTGCCTCAGATTCCCTGCCTCTGATTCCCCGCCTCTGATTCCCTGCCTCTGATTCCCTGCCTCAGATTCCCTGCCTCTGATTCCCCGCCTCTTATTCCCCACCTCATATTCCACACCTCAGATTCCCCGGCTCTGATTCCCTGCCTCAGATTCCCTGCCTCATATTCCCTGCCTCTGATTCCCCGCATCTGATTCCCCGCCTCTGATTCCCCGCCTCTGATTCCTCGCATCTGATTCCCCGCCTCTGATTCCCCACCTCTGATTCCACGCCTCTGATTCCCCGCCTCTGATTCCCAGCCTCAGATTCCCCAGCTCTGATTCCCTGCCTCAGATTCCCTGCCTCAGATTCCCTGCGTCCGATTCCCCGCCTCTGATTCCCCGCCTCTGATTCCTCGCATCTGATTCCCCGCCTCTGATTCCCCACCTCTGATTCCACGCCTCTGATTCCCCGCCTCTGATTCCCCGCCTCAGATTCCCCAGCTCTGATTCCCTGCCTCAGATTCCCTGCCTCATATTCCCTGCCTCTGATTCCCCGCATCTGATTCCCCGCCTCTGATTCCCCGCCTCTGATTCCCCGCCTCTGATTCCCCGCCTCTGATTCCCCTCCTCTGATTCCCTGCCTCTGATTCCCTGCCTCTTATTCCCTGACTCTGATTCCCCGCCTCTGATTCCCTGCCTCTGATTCCCTGCCTCTGATTCCCTGCCTCTGATTCCCTGCCTCAGATTCCCTGCCTCAGATTCCCTGCCTCAGATTCCCTGCCTCTGATTCCCCGCCTCTGATTCCCTGCCTCTGATTCCCTGCCTCAGATTCCCTGCCTCTGATTCCCCGCCTCTTATTCCCCACCTCATATTCCGCGCCTCAGATTCCCCACCTCTGATTCCCTGCCTCAAATTCCCTGGCTCATATTCCCTGCTTCAGATTCCCTGCCTCAGATTCCCTGCCTCTGATTCCCCGCATCTGATTCCCCGCCTCTGATTCCCCGCCTCTGATTCCCCGCCTCTGATTCCCCGCCTCTGATTCCCCTCCACTGATTCCCTGCCTCTGATTCCCTGCCTCTTATACCCTGCCTCTGATTCCCCGCCTCTGATTCCCTGCCTCTGATTCCCTGCCTCTGATTCCCTGCCTCTGATTCCCTGCCTCAGATTCCCCAGCTCTGATTCCCTGCCTCAGATTCCCTGCGTCCGATTCCACGCCTCTGAATCCCAGCCTCTGAATCCCCGCCTCTGATTCCCCGCCTCTGTTTCCCCGCCTCGGATTCCCCGCCTCTGATTCCCCGCCTCTGATTCCCTGCCTCTGATTACCCGCCTCCCTTACCGCGCAACTTTCCCGGCCTCCGTTTCCCCACTTCTCTTTCCCCGCCTCAGATTCCACGCCTCTGATTCCCTGCATCAGATTCCCTGCCTCAGATTCCCTGCCTCTGACTCCCTTCATCAGATTCCCTGCCTCTCATTCCCCGCCTCTGCTTCCCCGCTTCTGATTCTCCGCCTCTGATTCCCCGCCTCAGATTCCTTGCCTATGATTCCCTGCCTCTGATTCCCTGCCTCTGAATCCCTGACTCTGATTCCCTGCCTCTGATTCCCTGCCCCTGATTCCCTGCCTCTGATTCCGCGCTTCTGATTCCACGCCTCTCTTTCCGTGTCTCTGATTCCGCGCCTCTGATTCCCTGCCTCTGATACCCTGCCTCTCTTTGCCTGCCTCTATATCCGTGCCTCTTTCTCTGCATCTCGTTTACCACATCTCATTTCCCCACACTGATAACCCGCCTCTGATTCCCCGCCTCTGATTCCCCGCCTCTGATTCCCTGCCTCTAATTCCCCGCCTCTGATTCCCCACCTCTGATTCATCACCTCTGATTCCCCGCCTCTGATTCCCCGCCTCTGATTCCCCACCTCAGATTTCCCGGCTCTGATTCCCTGCCTCAGATTCCCTGCGACAGATTCCCTGCCTCAGATTCCCTGCCTCTGATTCCCCGCCTCTTATTCCCCACCTCTTATTCCCCGCCTCAGATTCCCCGGCTCTGATTCCCTGCCTCAGATTCCCTGCCTCAAATTCCCTGCCTCTGATTCCCCGCATCTGATTCCCCGCCTGTGATTCCCCGCCTCTGATTCCTCGCATCTGATTCCCAGCCTCTGATTCCCCGCCTCTGATTCCAAGCATCTGATTCCCCACCTCTGATTCCCCGCCTCAGATTCCCCAGCTCTGATTCCCTGCATCAGATTCCCTGCCTCAGATTCCCTGCCTCCGATTCCCCGCCTCTGATTCCCCGCCTCTGATACCCCGCCTCTGATTCCCCGCATCTGAATCCCAGCCTCTGAATACCCGCCTCTGATTCCCCGCCTCTGTTTCCCCGCCTCGGATTCCCCCCCTCTGATTACCCGCCTCCCTTTCCGCGCAACTTTCCCGGCCTCCGTTTCCCCACATCTCTTTCCCCGCCTCAGATTCCACGCCTCTGATTCCCCGCCTCTGATTCCCCACCTTTCATTCCCCGCCTCTCTTTCCCTGCCTCTATTTCCGCGCCTCTTTCTCTGCCTCTCTTTCCCCACTACTCTTTTCTTCCCTCTGATTCCCTGCCTCTGATTCCCTGCCTCTGATTCCCCGCCTCTGATTCCCCGCCTCTGATTCCCCTCCTCTGATTCCCTGCCTCTGATTCCCTGCCTCTTATTCCCTGCCTCTGATTCCCCGCCTCTGATTCCCTGCCTCTGATTCCCTGCCTCTGATTCCCTGCCTCTGATTCCGGTCCTCTGATTCCAAGCCTCTCTTTCCGTGTCTCTGATTCCCCGCCTCTGATTCCCTGTCTCTGATACCCTGCCTCTCATTCCCTACCTCCATTTCCGTGCATCATTCTCTGCATCTTGTTTCCCACATCTCATTTCCCCCCTCTGATAACCTGCCTCTGATTCCATGCCTGTGATTCCCTGCCTCAGATTCCCCGCCTCAGATTCCCCTACTCAGATTCCCCGCCTCAGATTTCCCGCCTCAGATTCCCTGCCTCAGATTCCCTGCCTCAGATTCCCTGCCTCAGATTCCCAGCCTTAGATTCCCTTCATCTGATTCCCTTCATTTGATTCCCTGCGTCTGATTCCCGGCCTCTGATTCCCCGCCTCTGATTCCCCGCCTCTGATTCCCCACCTCTGATTCCCTACCTCAGATTCCCTGGCTCAGATTCCCTGCTTCAGATTCCCTGCCTCAGATTCCCTGCCACTGATTCCCCGCATCTGATTCCCCGCCTCTGAATCCCCGCCTCTGATTCCTCGCCTCTGATTCCCTGCCTCAGATTCCCCGGCTCTGATTCCATGCCTCAGATTCCCTGCCTCAGTTTCCCTGCCTCCGATTCCCCGCCTCTGATTCCCCGCCTATGATTCCCCGCCTCTGATTCCCAGCCTCTGAATCCCCACCTCTGAATCCCCGCCTCTGATTCCCTGCCTCTGATTCCACGCCTCTGATTCCCCGCCTCTGATTCCAGGCCTCTTATTCCCCACCTCTGATTCCCCACCTCTGATTGCCTGCCACTGATTGCCCGCCTCTGATTCCCCGCCTCTGATTCCCCGCCTCTGATTCCCCACCTCTGTCTGTATGCCTCTCTTTCGCCTCCGCTTTTTCCCCTACACTTTTTCCGCGCCTCTCTTTCCCTCCCTCAATTTCAACAACTCTGTTTGATCTGTTCTGTGTAACTCATTTTCAACACACAATTTCCAACCACTATGTTTCACCCATCACTTGCCCCGCCTCTGATTCCACGCCTCTGATTCCCCGCCTCTGATTCCAGGCCTCTTATTCCCCGCCTCTGATTCCCCACCTCTGATTGCCTGCCACTGATTGCCCGCCTCTAATTCCCCGCCTCTGATTCCCTGCCTCTGATTCCCCGCCTCTGATTCCCTGCCTCTGATTCCCCGCCTCTGACTCCCTGCCTCTGATACCCTGCCTCTCATTCCCTGCCTCTATTTCCGTGCATCTTTCTCTGCATCTTGTTTCCCACATCTCATTTCCCCCCTCTGATAAACCGCCTCTGATTCCATGCCTGTGATTCCCTGCCTCAGATTCCCCGCCTCAGATTCCCCGACTCAGATTCCCTGCCTCCGATTCCCCGCCTCTGATTCCGCGCCTATGATTCCCCGCCTCTGATTCCCAGCCTCTGAATCCCCACCTCTGAATCCCCGCCTCTGATTCCCCGCCTCTGATTCCCCGCCTCTGATTCCACGCCACTGATTCCCCGCCTCTGATTCCAGGCCTCTTATTCCCCGCCTCTGATTCCCCACCTCTGATTGCCTGCCACTGATTGCCCGCCTCTGATTCCCCACCTCTGTCTGTATGCCTCTCTTTCGCCTCCGCTTTTTCCCCTACACTTTTTCCGCGCCTCTCTTTCCCTCCCTCAATTTCAACAACTCTGTTTGATCTGTTCTGTGTACCTCATTTTCAACACACAATTTCCAACCACTATGTTTCACCCATCACTTTCCCCGCCTCTATTTCTCCGCCTATGTTTACCCACCTCTGTTTACCCACCTGTTTCACCGCCTCTCATTCCCCACCTCAGATTCCCCGCCTCTGATTCCCTGCCTCTGATTCCCCGGCTCTGATTCCCTGCCTCAGATTCCCTGCCTCAAATTCCCTGCCTCTGATTCCCCGCCTCTGATTCCCCGCCTCTGAATCCCAGCCTCTGAATCCCCGCCTCTGATTCCCCGCCTCAGATTCCCTGCCTCAGATTCCCTGCCTCCCATTCCCCGCCTCTGATTCCCCGCCTCTGATTCCCCGCCTCTGATTCCCCGCCTCTGAATCCCAGCCTCTGAATCCCCGCCTCTGATTCCCCGCCTCTGTTTCCCCGCCTCTGTTTCCCCGCCTCTGATTCCCCGTCTCTGATTCCCTGCCTCTGATTACCCGCCTCCCTTTCCGCGCAACTTTCCCGGTCTCAGTTTCCCCACATCTCTTTCCCCGCCTCAGATTCCACGCCTCTGATTCCCCGCCTCTGATTCCCCACATTTCATTCCACGCCTCTCTTTCCCTGCCTCTATTTCCACGCCTCTTTCTCTGCCTCTCTTTCCCCACATCTCTTTTCCTCCCTCTGATTCCCCACCTCTGATTCCCCTCCTCTGATTCCCTGCCTCAAATTCCCTGCCTCTGATTCCCCGCCTCTGATTCCCCGCCTCTGATTCCCCTCCTCTGATTCCCTGCCTCTGATTCTCTGCCTCTGATTCCCTGCCTCTGATTCCCCACCTCTGATTCCCTGCCTCTGATTCCCCGCCTCTGACTCCCTGCCTCTGATACCCTGCCTCTCATTCCCTGCCTCTATTTCCGTGCATCTTTCTCTGCATCTTGTTTCCCACATCTCATTTCCCCCCTCTGATAAACCGCCTCTGATTCCATGCCTGTGATTCCCTGCCTCAGATTCCCCGCCTCAGATTCCCCGACTCAGATTCCCCCTCTCAGATTCCCCGCCTCAGATTCCCTGCCTCAGATTCCCTGCCTCAGATTCCCTGCCTAGGATTCCCTGCCTCAGATTCCCTTCATCTGATTCCCTTCATTTGATTCCCTGCGTCTGATTCCCCGCCTCAGATTCCCCGCCTCTGATTCCCCGCCTCTGATTCCACACCTCTGATTCCCTGCCTCAAATTCCCTGGCTCATATTCCCTGCTTCAGATTCCCTGCCTCAGATTCCCTGCCTCTGATTCCCCGCATCTGATTCCCCGCCTCTGATTCCCCGCCTCTGATTCCCCGCCTCTGATTCCCCGCCTCTGATGCCCTGCCTCAGTTTCCCCGGCTCTGATTCCCTGCCTCAGATTCCCTGCCTCTGTTTCCCCGCCTCTGATTCCCTGCCTCTGATTCCCTGCCTCAGATTCCCTGCCTCTGATTCCCCGCCTCTTATACCCCACCTCATATTCCCCGCCTCAGATTCCCCGGCTCTGATTCCCTGCCTCAGATTCCCTGCCTCATATTCCCTGCCTCTGATTCCCCGCATCTGATTCCCCGCCTCTGATTCACCGCCTCTGATTCCTCGCATCTGATTCCCCGCCTCTGATTCCCCTCCTCTGATTCCCTGCCTCTGATTCCCCGCCTCTGATTCCCTGACTCTGATTCCCTGCCTCTGATTCCCTGCCTCTGATTCCCTGCCTCAGATTCCCTACCTCAGATTCCCTGCCTCAGATTCCCTGCCTCTGATTCCCCGCCTCTGATTCCCTGCCTCTGATTCCCTGCCTCAGATTCCCTGCCTCTGATTCCCCGCCTCTTATTCCCCACCTCATATTCCACGCCTCAGATTCCCCGGCTCTGATTCCCTGCCTCAGATTCCCTGCCTCATATTCCCTGCCTCTGATTCCCCGCATCTGATTCCCCGCCTCTGATTCCCCGCCTCTGATTCCTCGCATCTGATTCCCCGCCTCTGATTCCCCACCTCTGATTCCACGCCTCTGATTCCCCGCCTCTGATTCCCAGCCTCAGATTCCCCAGCTCTGATTCCCTGCCTCAGATTACCTGCCTCAGATTCCCTGCGTCCGATTCCCCGCCTCTGATTCCCCGCCTCTGATTCCTCGCATCTGATTCCCCGCCTCTGATTCCCCACCTCTGATTCCACGCCTCTGATTCCCCGCCTCTGATTCCCCACCTCAGATTCCCCAGCTCTGATTCCCTGCCTCAGATTCCCTGCCTCATATTCCCTGCCTCTGATTCCCCGCATCTGATTCCCCGCCTCTGATTCCCCGCCTCTGATTCCCCGCCTCTGATTCCCCGCCTCTGATTCCCCTCCTCTGATTCCCTGCCTCTGATTCCCTGCCTCTTATTCCCTGACTCTGATTCCCCGCCTCTGATTCCCTGCCTCTGATTCCCTGCCTCTGATTCCCTGCCTCTGATTCCCTGCCTCAGATTCCCTGCCTCAGATTCCCTGCCTCAGATTCCCTGCCTCTGATTCCCCGCCTCTGATTCCCTGCCTCTGATTCCCTGCCTCAGATTCCCTGCCTCTGATTCCCCGCCTCTTATTCCCCACATCATATTCCGCGCCTCAGATTCCCCACCTCTGATTCCCTGCCTCAAATTCCCTGGCTCATATTCCCTGCTTCAGATTCCCTGCCTCAGATTCCCTGCCTCTGATTCCCCGCATCTGATTCCCCGCCTCTGATTCCCCGCCTCTGATTCCCCGCCTCTGATTCCCCGCCTCTGATTCCCCTCCTCTGATTCCCTGCCTCTGATTCCCTGCCTCTTATTCCCTGCCTCTGATTCCCCGCCTCTGATTCCCTGCCTCTGATTCCCTGCCTCTGATTCCCTGCCTCTGATTCCCTGCCTCAGATTCCCCAGCTCTGATTCCCTGCCTCAGATTCCCTGCCTCAGATTCCCTGCGTCCGATTCCCCGCCTCTGAATCCCAGCCTCTGAATCCCCGCCTCTGATTCCCCGCCTCTGTTTCCCCGCCTCTGATTCCCCGCCTCTGTTTCCCCGCCTCGGATTCCCCGCCTCTGATTCCCTGCCTCTGATTCCCTGCCTCAGATTCCCCAGCTCTGATTCCCTGCCTCAGATTCCCTGCCTCTGACTCCCTGCATCAGATTCCCTGCCTCTGATTCCCCGCCTCTGCTTCCCCGCTTCTGATTCTCCGCCTCTGATTCCCCGCCTCAGATTCCTTGCCTATGATTCCCTGCCTCTGATTCCCTGCCTCTGAATCCCTGACTCTGATTCCCTGCCTCTGATTCCCTGCCCCTGATTCCCTGCCTCTGATTCCGCACTTCTGATTCCACGCCTCTCTTTCCGTGTCTCTGATTCCGCGCCTCTGATTCCCTGCCTCTGATACCCTGCCTCTCTTTGCCTGCCTCTATATCCGTGCCTCTTTCTCTGCATCTCGTTTACCACATCTCATTTCCCCACACTGATAACCCGCCTCTGATTCCCCGCCTCTGATTCCCCGCCTCTGATTCCCTGCCTCTAATTCCCCGCCTCTGATTCCCCACCTCTGATTCATCACCTCTGATTCCCCGCCTCTGATTCCCCGCCTCTGATTCCCCACCTCAGATTTCCCGGCTCTGATTCCCTGCCTCAGATTCCCTGCGACAGATTCCCTGCCTCAGATTCCCTGCCTCTGATTCCCCGCCTCTTATTCCCCACCTCTTATTCCCCGCCTCAGATTCCCCGGCTCTGATTCCCTGCCTCAGATTCCCTGCCTCAAATTCCCTGCCTCTGATTCCCCGCATCTGATTCCCCGCCTGTGATTCCCCGCCTCTGATTCCTCGCATCTGATTCCCAGCTTCTGATTCCCCGCCTCTGATTCCAAGCATCTGATTCCCCACCTCTGATTCCCCGCCTCAGATTCCCCAGCTCTGATTCCCTGCATCAGATTCCCTGCCTCAGATTCCCTGCCTCCGATTCCCCGCCTCTGATTCCCCGCCTCTGATACCCCGCCTCTGATTCCCCGCATCTGAATCCCAGCCTCTGAATACCCGCCTCTGATTCCCCGCCTCTGTTTCCCCGCCTCGGATTCCCCGCCTCTGATTACCCGCCTCCCTTTCCGCGCAACTTTCCCGGCCTCCGTTTCCCCACATCTCTTTCCCCGCCTCAGATTCCACGCCTCTGATTCCCCGCCTCTGATTCCCCACCTTTCATTCCCCGCCTCTCTTTCCCTGCCTCTATTTCCGCGCCTCTTTCTCTGCCTCTCTTTCCCCACTACTCTTTTCTTCCCTCTGATTCCCTGCCTCTGATTCCCTGCCTCTGATTCCCCGCCTCTGATTCCCCGCCTCTGATTCCCCTCCTCTGATTCCCTGCCTCTGATTCCCTGCCTCTTATTCCCTGCCTCTGATTCCCCGCCTCTGATTCCCTGCCTCTGATTCCCTGCCTCTGATTCCTTGCCTCTGATTCCGGTCCTCTGATTCCAAGCCTCTCTTTCCGTGTCTCTGATTCCCCGCCTCTGATTCCCTGTCTCTGATACCCTGCCTCTCATTCCCTACCTCTATTTCCGTGCATCATTCTCTGCATCTTGTTTCCCACATCTCATTTCCCCCCTCTGATAACCCGCCTCTGATTCCATGCCTGTGATTCCCTGCCTCAGATTCCCCACCTCAGATTCCCCTACTCAGATTCCCCGCCTCAGATTTCCCGCCTCAGATTCCCTGCCTCAGATTCCCTGCCTCAGATTCCCTGCCTCAGATTCCCAGCCTCAGATTCCCTTCATCTGATTCCCTTCATTTGATTCCCTGCGTCTGATTCCCGGCCTCTGATTCCCCGCCTCTGATTCCCCGCCTCTGATTCCCCACCTCTGATTCCCTACCTCAGATTCCCTGGCTCAGATTCCCTGCTTCAGATTCCCTGCCTCAGATTCCCTGCCACTGATTCCCCGCATCTGATTCCCCGCCTCTGATTCCCCGCTTCTGATTCCCGCCTCTGATTCCCTGCCTCTGATTCCCCGCCTCTGAATCCCCGCCTCTGATTCCTCGCCTCTGATTCCCTGCCTCAGATTCCCCGGCTCTGATTCCATGCCTCAGATTCCCTGCCTCAGTTTCCCTGCCTCCGATTCCCCGCCTCTGATTCCCCGCCTATGATTCCCCGCCTCTGATTCCCAGCCTCTGAATCCCCACCTCTGAATCCCCGCCTCTGATTCCCCGCCTCTGATTCCACGCCTCTGATTCCCCGCCTCTGATTCCAGGCCTCTTATTCCCCGCCTCTGATTCCCCACCTCTGATTGCCTGCCACTGATTGCCCGCCTCTGATTCCCCGCCTCTGATTCCCCGCCTCTGATTCCCCACCTCTGTCTGTATGCCTCTCTTTCGCCTCCGCTTTTTCCCCTACACTTTTTCCGCGCCTCTCTTTCCCTCCCTCAATTTCAACAACTCTGTTTGATCTGTTCTGTGTAACTCATTTTCAACACACAATTTCCAACCACTATGTTTCACCCATCACTTTCCCCGCCTCTGATTCCACGCCTCTGATTCCCCGCCTCTGATTCCAGGCCTCTTATTCCCCGCCTCTGATTCCCCACCTCTGATTGCCTGCCACTGATTGCCCGCCTCTGATTCCCCGCCTCTGATTCCCTGCCTCTGATTCCCCGCCTCTGATTCCCTGCCTCTGATTCCCCGCCTCTGACTCCCTGCCTCTGATACCCTGCCTCTCATTCCCTGCCTCTATTTCCGTGCATCTTTCTCTGCATCTTGTTTCCCACATCTCATTTCCCCCCTCTGATAAACCGCCTCTGATTCCATGCCTGTGATTCCCTGCCTCAGATTCCCCGCCTCAGATTCCCCGACTCAGATTCCCCCTCTCAGATTCCCCGCCTCAGATTCCCTGCCTCAGATTCCCTGCCTCAGATTCCCTGCCTCAGATTCCCTGCCTCAAATTCCCTTCATCTGATTCCCTTCATTTGATTCCCTGCGTCTGATTCCCCGCCTCAGATTCCCCGCCTCTGATTCCCCGCCTCTGATTCCCCACCTCTGATTCCCTGCCTCAAATTCCCTGGCTCATATTCCCTGCTTCAGATTCCCTGCCTCAGATTCCCTGCCTCTGATTCCCCGCATCTGATTCCCCGCCTCTGATTCCCCGCCTCTGATTCCCCGCCTCTGATTCCCCGCCTCTGATGCCCTGCCTCAGTTTCCCCGGCTCTGATTCCCTGCCTCAGATTCCCTGCCTCTGATTCCCCGCCTCTGATTCCCTGCCTCTGATTCCCTGCCTCAGATTCACTGCCTCTGATTCCCCGCCTCTTATTCCCCACCTCATATTCCCCGCCTCAGATTCCCCGGCTCAGATTCCCTGCCTCAGATTCCCTGCCTCATATTCCCTGCCTCTGATTCCCCGCATCTGATTCCCCGCCTCTGATTCACCGCCTCTGATTCCTCGCATCTGATTCCCCGCCTCTGATTCCCCTCCTCTGATTCCCTGCCTCTGATTCCCCGCCTCTGATTCCCTGCCTCTGATTCCCTGCCTCTGATTCCCTGCCTCTGATTCCCTGCCTCAGATTCCCTGCCTCAGATTCCCTGCCTCAGATTCCCTGCCTCTGATTCCCCGCCTCTGATTCCCTGCCTCTGATTCCCTGCCTCAGATTCCCTGCCTCTGATTCCCCGCCTCTTATTCCCCACCTCATATTCCCCGCCTCAGATTCCCCGGCTCTGATTCCCTGCCTCAGATTCCCTGCCTCATATTCCCTGCCTCTGATTCCCCGCATCTGATTCCCCGCCTCTGATTCCCCGCCTCTGATTCCTCGCATCTGATTCCCCGCCTCTGATTCCCCACCTCTGATTCCACGCCTCTGATTCCCCGCCTCTGATTCCCCGCCTCAGATTCCCCAGCTCTGATTCCCTGCCTCAGATTCCCTGCCTCAGATTCCCTGCGTCCGATTCCCCTCCTCTGATTCCCCGCCTCTGATTCCTCGCATCTGATTCCCAGCCTCTGATTCCCCACCTCTGATTCCACGCCTCTGATTCCCCGCCTCTGATTCCCCGCCTCAGATTCCCCAGCTCTGATTCCCTGCCTCACATTCCCTGCCTCATATTCCCTGCCTCTGATTCCCCGCATCTGATTCCCCGCCTCTGATTCCCCGCCTCTGATTCCCCGCCTCTGATTCCCCTCCTCTGATTGCCTGCCTCTGATTCCCTGCCTCTTATTCCCTGCCTCTGATTCCCCGCCTCTGATTCCCTGCCTCTGATTCCCTGCCTCTGATTCCCTGCCTCTGATTCCCTGCCTCAGATTCCCTGCCTCAGATTCCCTGCCTCAGATTCCCTGCCTCTGATTCCCCGCCTCTGATTCCCTGCCTCTGATTCCCTGCCTCAGATTCCCTGCCTCTGATTCCCCGCCTCTTATTCCCCACCTCATATTCCCCGCCTCAGATTCCCCACCTCTGATTCCCTGCCTCAAATTCCCTGGCTCATATTCCCTGCTTCAGATTCCCTGCCTCAGATTCCCTGCCTCTGATTCCCCGCATCTGATTCCCCGCCTCTGATTCCCCGCCTCTGATTCCCCGCCTCTGATTCCCCGCCTCTGATTCCCCTCCTCTGATTCCCTGCCTCTGATTCCCTGCCTCTTATTCCCTGCCTCTGATTCCCCGCCTCTGATTCCCTGCCTCTGATTCCCTGCCTCTGATTCCCTGCCTCTGATTCCCTGCCTCAGATTCCCTGCCTCAGATTCCCTGCCTCAGATTCCCTGTCTCTGATTCCCCGCCTCTGATTCCCTGCCTCTGATTCCCTGCCTCAGATTCCCTGCCTCTGATTCCCCGCCTCTTATTCCCCACCTCATATTCCCCGCCTCAGATTCCCCGGCTCTGATTCCCTGCCTCAGATTCCCTGCCTCATATTCCCTGCCTCTGATTCCCCGCATCTGATTCCCCGCCTCTGATTCCCCACCTCTGATTCCTCGCATCTGATTCCCCGCCTCTGATTCCCCACCTCTGATTCCACGCCTCTGATTCCCCGCCTCTGATTCCCCGCCTCAGATTCCCCAGCTCTGATTCCCTGCCTCAGATTCCCTGCCTCAGATTCCCTGCGTCCGATTCCCCGCCTCGGATTCCCCGCCTCTGATTCCCCGCCTCTGATTCCCTGCCTCTGATTACCCGCCTCCCTTACCGCGCAACATTCCCGGCCTCCGTTTCCCCACTTCTCTTTCCCCGCCTCAGATTCCACGCCTCTGATTCCCTGCATCAGATTCCCTCCCTCAGATTCCCTGCGTCCGATTCCCCGCCTCGGATTCCCCGCCTATGATTCCCTGCCTCTGATTCCCTGCCTCTGATTCCCTTACTCTGATTCCCTGCCTCTGATTCCCTGCCTCTGATACCCTGCCTCTCTTTGCCTGCCTCTATATCCGTGCCTCTTTCTCTGCATCTCGTTTACCACATCTCATTTCCCCACACTGATAACCCGCCTCTGATTCCCCGCCTCGGATTCCCCGCCTCTGATTCCCTGCCTCTAATTCCCCGCCTCTGATTCCCCGCCTCTGATTCCCTGCCTCTGATTCCCCGCCTCAGATTCCCTGCCTCAGATTCCCTGCCTCAGATTCCCTGCCTCAGATTCCCTGCCTCTGATTCCCCGCCTCTGATTCCCCGCCTCTTATTCCCCGCCTCTGATTCCCCGCCTCTGATTCCCCGCCTCTGATGCCCTGCCTCAGATTCCCCGGCTCTGATTCCCTGCATCAGCATCCCTGCCTCATATTCCCTGCCTCTGATTCCCCGCCTCTGATTCCCTGCCTCTGATTCCCCGCCTCTGATTCCCTGCATCAGATTCCCTGCCTCAGATTCCCTGCCTCAGATTCCCTGCCTCTGATTCCCCGCCTCTGATTCCCTGCCTCTGATTCCCTGCCTCAGATTCCCTGCCTCTGATTCCCCGCCTCTTATTCCCCACCTCATATTCCCCGCCTCAGATTCCCCGGCTCTGATTCCCTGCCTCAGAATCCCTGCCTCAAATTCCCTGCCTCTGATTCCCCGCATCTGATTCCCCGCCTCTGATTCCCAGCCTCTGATTCCTCGCATCTGATTCCCCGCCTCTGATTTCCCACCTCTGATTCCACGCCTCTGAATCCCCGCCTCTGATTCCCCGCCTCAGATTCCCCAGCTCTGATTCCCTGCCTCAGATTCCCTGCCTCAGATTCCCTGCGTCCGATTCCCCGCCTCTGAATCCCAGCCTCTGAATCCCCGCCTCTGATTCCCCGCCTCTGTTTCCCCGCCTCGGATTCCCCGCCTCTGATTCCCCGCCTCTGATTCCCCGCCTCTGAATCCCAGCCTCTGAATCCCCGCCTCTGATTCCCCGCCTCAGATTCCCTGCCTCAGATTCCCTGCCTCCCATTCCCCGCCTCTGATTCCCCGCCTCTGATTCCCCGCCTCTGATTCCCCGCCTCTGAATCCCAGCCTCTGAATCCCCGCCTCTGATTCCCCGCCTCTGTTTCCCCGCCTCTGTTTCCCCGCCTCTGATTCCCCGTCTCTGATTCCCTGCCTCTGATTACCCGCCTCCCTTTCCGCGCAACTTTCCCGGTCTCAGTTTCCCCACATCTCTTTCCCCGCCTCAGATTCCACGCCTCTGATTCCCCGCCTCTGATTCCCCACATTTCATTCCACGCCTCTCTTTCCCTGCCTCTATTTCCACGCCTCTTTCTCTGCCTCTCTTTCCCCACATCTCTTTTCCTCCCTCTGATTCCCCACCTCTGATTCCCCTCCTCTGATTCCCTGCCTCAAATTCCCTGCCTCTGATTCCCCGCCTCTGATTCCCCGCCTCTGATTCCCCTCCTCTGATTCCCTGCCTCTGATTCTCTGCCTCTGATTCCCTGCCTCTGATTCCCCACCTCTGATTCCCTGCCTCTGATTCCCCGCCTCTGACTCCCTGCCTCTGATACCCTGCCTCTCATTCCCTGCCTCTATTTCCGTGCATCTTTCTCTGCATCTTGTTTCCCACATCTCATTTCCCCCCTCTGATAAACCGCCTCTGATTCCATGCCTGTGATTCCCTGCCTCAGATTCCCCGCCTCAGATTCCCCGACTCAGATTCCCCCTCTCAGATTCCCCGCCTCAGATTCCCTGCCTCAGATTCCCTGCCTCAGATTCCCTGCCTAGGATTCCCTGCCTCAGATTCCCTTCATCTGATTCCCTTCATTTGATTCCCTGCGTCTGATTCCCCGCCTCAGATTCCCCGCCTCTGATTCCCCGCCTCTGATTCCACACCTCTGATTCCCTGCCTCAAATTCCCTGGCTCATATTCCCTGCTTCAGATTCCCTGCCTCAGATTCCCTGCCTCTGATTCCCCGCATCTGATTCCCCGCCTCTGATTCCCCGCCTCTGATTCCCCGCCTCTGATTCCCCGCCTCTGATGCCCTGCCTCAGTTTCCCCGGCTCTGATTCCCTGCCTCAGATTCCCTGCCTCTGTTTCCCCGCCTCTGATTCCCTGCCTCTGATTCCCTGCCTCAGATTCCCTGCCTCTGATTCCCCGCCTCTTATACCCCACCTCATACTCCCCGCCTCAGATTCCCCGGCTCTGATTCCCTGCCTCAGATTCCCTGCCTCATATTCCCTGCCTCTGATTCCCCGCATCTGATTCCCCGCCTCTGATTCACCGCCTCTGATTCCTCGCATCTGATTCCCCGCCTCTGATTCCCCTCCTCTGATTCCCTGCCTCTGATTCCCCGCCTCTGATTCCCTGACTCTGATTCCCTGCCTCTGATTCCCTGCCTCTGATTCCCTGCCTCAGATTCCCTACCTCAGATTCCCTGCCTCAGATTCCCTGCCTCTGATTCCCCGCCTCTGATTCCCTGCCTCTGATTCCCTGCCTCAGATTCCCTGCCTCTGATTCCCCGCCTCTTATTCCCCACCTCATATTCCACGCCTCAGATTCCCCGGCTCTGATTCCCTGCCTCAGATTCCCTGCCTCATATTCCCTGCCTCTGATTCCCCGCATCTGATTCCCCGCCTCTGATTCCCCGCCTCTGATTCCTCGCATCTGATTCCCCGCCTCTGATTCCCCACCTCTGATTCCACGCCTCTGATTCCCCGCCTCTGATTCCCAGCCTCAGATTCCCCAGCTCTGATTCCCTGCCTCAGATTACCTGCCTCAGATTCCCTGCGTCCGATTCCCCGCCTCTGATTCCCCGCCTCTGATTCCTCGCATCTGATTCCCCGCCTCTGATTCCCCACCTCTGATTCCACGCCTCTGATTCCCCGCCTCTGATTCCCCACCTCAGATTCCCCAGCTCTGATTCCCTGCCTCAGATTCCCTGCCTCATATTCCCTGCCTCTGATTCCCCGCATCTGATTCCCCGCCTCTGATTCCCCGCCTCTGATTCCCCGCCTCTGATTCCCCGCCTCTGATTCCCCTCCTCTGATTCCCTGCCTCTGATTCCCTGCCTCTTATTCCCTGACTCTGATTCCCCGCCTCTGATTCCCTGCCTCTGATTCCCTGCCTCTGATTCCCTGCCTCTGATTCCCTGCCTCAGATTCCCTGCCTCAGATTCCCTGCCTCAGATTCCCTGCCTCTGATTCCCCGCCTCTGATTCCCTGCCTCTGATTCCCTGCCTCAGATTCCCTGCCTCTGATTCCCCGCCTCTTATTCCCCACATCATATTCCGCGCCTCAGATTCCCCACCTCTGATTCCCTGCCTCAAATTCCCTGGCTCATATTCCCTGCTTCAGATTCCCTGCCTCAGATTCCCTGCCTCTGATTCCCCGCATCTGATTCCCCGCCTCTGATTCCCCGCCTCTGATTCCCCGCCTCTGATTCCCCGCCTCTGATTCCCCTCCTCTGATTCCCTGCCTCTGATTCCCTGCCTCTTATTCCCTGCCTCTGATTCCCCGCCTCTGATTCCCTGCCTCTGATTCCCTGCCTCTGATTCCCTGCCTCTGATTCCCTGCCTCAGATTCCCCAGCTCTGATTCCCTGCCTCAGATTCCCTGCCTCAGATTCCCTGCGTCCGATTCCCCGCCTCTGAATCCCAGCCTCTGAATCCCCGCCTCTGATTCCCCGCCTCTGTTTCCCCGCCTCTGATTCCCCGCCTCTGTTTCCCCGCCTCGGATTCCCCGCCTCTGATTCCCTGCCTCTGATTCCCTGCCTCAGATTCCCCAGCTCTGATTCCCTGCCTCAGATTCCCTGCCTCTGACTCCCTGCATCAGATTCCCTGCCTCTGATTCCCCGCCTCTGCTTCCCCGCTTCTGATTCTCCGCCTCTGATTCCCCGCCTCAGATTCCTTGCCTATGATTCCCTGCCTCTGATTCCCTGCCTCTGAATCCCTGACTCTGATTCCCTGCCTCTGATTCCCTGCCCCTGATTCCCTGCCTCTGATTCCGCACTTCTGATTCCACGCCTCTCTTTCCGTGTCTCTGATTCCGCGCCTCTGATTCCCTGCCTCTGATACCCTGCCTCTCTTTGCCTGCCTCTATATCCGTGCCTCTTTCTCTGCATCTCGTTTACCACATCTCATTTCCCCACACTGATAACCCGCCTCTGATTCCCCGCCTCTGATTCCCCGCCTCTGATTCCCTGCCTCTAATTCCCCGCCTCTGATTCCCCACCTCTGATTCATCACCTCTGATTCCCCGCCTCTGATTCCCCGCCTCTGATTCCCCACCTCAGATTTCCCGGCTCTGATTCCCTGCCTCAGATTCCCTGCGACAGATTCCCTGCCTCAGATTCCCTGCCTCTGATTCCCCGCCTCTTATTCCCCACCTCTTATTCCCCGCCTCAGATTCCCCGGCTCTGATTCCCTGCCTCAGATTCCCTGCCTCAAATTCCCTGCCTCTGATTCCCCGCATCTGATTCCCCGCCTGTGATTCCCCGCCTCTGATTCCTCGCATCTGATTCCCAGCTTCTGATTCCCCGCCTCTGATTCCAAGCATCTGATTCCCCACCTCTGATTCCCCGCCTCAGATTCCCCAGCTCTGATTCCCTGCATCAGATTCCCTGCCTCAGATTCCCTGCCTCCGATTCCCCGCCTCTGATTCCCCGCCTCTGATACCCCGCCTCTGATTCCCCGCATCTGAATCCCAGCCTCTGAATACCCGCCTCTGATTCCCCGCCTCTGTTTCCCCGCCTCGGATTCCCCGCCTCTGATTACCCGCCTCCCTTTCCGCGCAACTTTCCCGGCCTCCGTTTCCCCACATCTCTTTCCCCGCCTCAGATTCCACGCCTCTGATTCCCCGCCTCTGATTCCCCACCTTTCATTCCCCGCCTCTCTTTCCCTGCCTCTATTTCCGCGCCTCTTTCTCTGCCTCTCTTTCCCCACTACTCTTTTCTTCCCTCTGATTCCCTGCCTCTGATTCCCTGCCTCTGATTCCCCGCCTCTGATTCCCCGCCTCTGATTCCCCTCCTCTGATTCCCTGCCTCTGATTCCCTGCCTCTTATTCCCTGCCTCTGATTCCCCGCCTCTGATTCCCTGCCTCTGATTCCCTGCCTCTGATTCCTTGCCTCTGATTCCGGTCCTCTGATTCCAAGCCTCTCTTTCCGTGTCTCTGATTCCCCGCCTCTGATTCCCTGTCTCTGATACCCTGCCTCTCATTCCCTACCTCTATTTCCGTGCATCATTCTCTGCATCTTGTTTCCCACATCTCATTTCCCCCCTCTGATAACCCGCCTCTGATTCCATGCCTGTGATTCCCTGCCTCAGATTCCCCACCTCAGATTCCCCTACTCAGATTCCCCGCCTCAGATTTCCCGCCTCAGATTCCCTGCCTCAGATTCCCTGCCTCAGATTCCCTGCCTCAGATTCCCAGCCTCAGATTCCCTTCATCTGATTCCCTTCATTTGATTCCCTGCGTCTGATTCCCGGCCTCTGATTCCCCGCCTCTGATTCCCCGCCTCTGATTCCCCACCTCTGATTCCCTACCTCAGATTCCCTGGCTCAGATTCCCTGCTTCAGATTCCCTGCCTCAGATTCCCTGCCACTGATTCCCCGCATCTGATTCCCCGCCTCTGATTCCCCGCTTCTGATTCCCGCCTCTGATTCCCTGCCTCTGATTCCCCGCCTCTGAATCCCCGCCTCTGATTCCTCGCCTCTGATTCCCTGCCTCAGATTCCCCGGCTCTGATTCCATGCCTCAGATTCCCTGCCTCAGTTTCCCTGCCTCCGATTCCCCGCCTCTGATTCCCCGCCTATGATTCCCCGCCTCTGATTCCCAGCCTCTGAATCCCCACCTCTGAATCCCCGCCTCTGATTCCCCGCCTCTGATTCCACGCCTCTGATTCCCCGCCTCTGATTCCAGGCCTCTTATTCCCCGCCTCTGATTCCCCACCTCTGATTGCCTGCCACTGATTGCCCGCCTCTGATTCCCCGCCTCTGATTCCCCGCCTCTGATTCCCCACCTCTGTCTGTATGCCTCTCTTTCGCCTCCGCTTTTTCCCCTACACTTTTTCCGCGCCTCTCTTTCCCTCCCTCAATTTCAACAACTCTGTTTGATCTGTTCTGTGTAACTCATTTTCAACACACAATTTCCAACCACTATGTTTCACCCATCACTTTCCCCGCCTCTGATTCCACGCCTCTGATTCCCCGCCTCTGATTCCAGGCCTCTTATTCCCCGCCTCTGATTCCCCACCTCTGATTGCCTGCCACTGATTGCCCGCCTCTGATTCCCCGCCTCTGATTCCCTGCCTCTGATTCCCCGCCTCTGATTCCCTGCCTCTGATTCCCCGCCTCTGACTCCCTGCCTCTGATACCCTGCCTCTCATTCCCTGCCTCTATTTCCGTGCATCTTTCTCTGCATCTTGTTTCCCACATCTCATTTCCCCCCTCTGATAAACCGCCTCTGATTCCATGCCTGTGATTCCCTGCCTCAGATTCCCCGCCTCAGATTCCCCGACTCAGATTCCCCCTCTCAGATTCCCCGCCTCAGATTCCCTGCCTCAGATTCCCTGCCTCAGATTCCCTGCCTCAGATTCCCTGCCTCTGATTCCCCGCCTCTGATTCCCCGCCTCTTATTCCCCGCCTCTGATTCCCCGCCTCTGATTCCCCGCCTCTGATGCCCTGCCTCAGATTCCCCGGCTCTGATTCCCTGCATCAGCATCCCTGCCTCATATTCCCTGCCTCTGATTCCCCGCCTCTGATTCCCTGCCTCTGATTCCCCGCCTCTGATTCCCTGCATCAGATTCCCTGCCTCAGATTCCCTGCCTCAGATTCCCTGCCTCTGATTCCCCGCCTCTGATTCCCTGCCTCTGATTCCCTGCCTCAGATTCCCTGCCTCTGATTCCCCGCCTCTTATTCCCCACCTCATATTCCCCGCCTCAGATTCCCCGGCTCTGATTCCCTGCCTCAGAATCCCTGCCTCAAATTCCCTGCCTCTGATTCCCCGCATCTGATTCCCCGCCTCTGATTCCCAGCCTCTGATTCCTCGCATCTGATTCCCCGCCTCTGATTTCCCACCTCTGATTCCACGCCTCTGAATCCCCGCCTCTGATTCCCCGCCTCAGATTCCCCAGCTCTGATTCCCTGCCTCAGATTCCCTGCCTCAGATTCCCTGCGTCCGATTCCCCGCCTCTGAATCCCAGCCTCTGAATCCCCGCCTCTGATTCCCCGCCTCTGTTTCCCCGCCTCGGATTCCCCGCCTCTGATTCCCCGCCTCTGATTCCCCGCCTCTGAATCCCAGCCTCTGAATCCCCGCCTCTGATTCCCCGCCTCAGATTCCCTGCCTCAGATTCCCTGCCTCCCATTCCCCGCCTCTGATTCCCCGCCTCTGATTCCCCGCCTCTGATTCCCCGCCTCTGAATCCCAGCCTCTGAATCCCCGCCTCTGATTCCCCGCCTCTGTTTCCCCGCCTCTGTTTCCCCGCCTCTGATTCCCCGTCTCTGATTCCCTGCCTCTGATTACCCGCCTCCCTTTCCGCGCAACTTTCCCGGTCTCAGTTTCCCCACATCTCTTTCCCCGCCTCAGATTCCACGCCTCTGATTCCCCGCCTCTGATTCCCCACATTTCATTCCACGCCTCTCTTTCCCTGCCTCTATTTCCACGCCTCTTTCTCTGCCTCTCTTTCCCCACATCTCTTTTCCTCCCTCTGATTCCCCACCTCTGATTCCCCTCCTCTGATTCCCTGCCTCAAATTCCCTGCCTCTGATTCCCCGCCTCTGATTCCCCGCCTCTGATTCCCCTCCTCTGATTCCCTGCCTCTGATTCTCTGCCTCTGATTCCCTGCCTCTGATTCCCCACCTCTGATTCCCTGCCTCTGATTCCCCGCCTCTGACTCCCTGCCTCTGATACCCTGCCTCTCATTCCCTGCCTCTATTTCCGTGCATCTTTCTCTGCATCTTGTTTCCCACATCTCATTTCCCCCCTCTGATAAACCGCCTCTGATTCCATGCCTGTGATTCCCTGCCTCAGATTCCCCGCCTCAGATTCCCCGACTCAGATTCCCCCTCTCAGATTCCCCGCCTCAGATTCCCTGCCTCAGATTCCCTGCCTCAGATTCCCTGCCTAGGATTCCCTGCCTCAGATTCCCTTCATCTGATTCCCTTCATTTGATTCCCTGCGTCTGATTCCCCGCCTCAGATTCCCCGCCTCTGATTCCCCGCCTCTGATTCCACACCTCTGATTCCCTGCCTCAAATTCCCTGGCTCATATTCCCTGCTTCAGATTCCCTGCCTCAGATTCCCTGCCTCTGATTCCCCGCATCTGATTCCCCGCCTCTGATTCCCCGCCTCTGATTCCCCGCCTCTGATTCCCCGCCTCTGATGCCCTGCCTCAGTTTCCCCGGCTCTGATTCCCTGCCTCAGATTCCCTGCCTCTGTTTCCCCGCCTCTGATTCCCTGCCTCTGATTCCCTGCCTCAGATTCCCTGCCTCTGATTCCCCGCCTCTTATACCCCACCTCATATTCCCCGCCTCAGATTCCCCGGCTCTGATTCCCTGCCTCAGATTCCCTGCCTCATATTCCCTGCCTCTGATTCCCCGCATCTGATTCCCCGCCTCTGATTCACCGCCTCTGATTCCTCGCATCTGATTCCCCGCCTCTGATTCCCCTCCTCTGATTCCCTGCCTCTGATTCCCCGCCTCTGATTCCCTGACTCTGATTCCCTGCCTCTGATTCCCTGCCTCTGATTCCCTGCCTCAGATTCCCTACCTCAGATTCCCTGCCTCAGATTCCCTGCCTCTGATTCCCCGCCTCTGATTCCCTGCCTCTGATTCCCTGCCTCAGATTCCCTGCCTCTGATTCCCCGCCTCTTATTCCCCACCTCATATTCCACGCCTCAGATTCCCCGGCTCTGATTCCCTGCCTCAGATTCCCTGCCTCATATTCCCTGCCTCTGATTCCCCGCATCTGATTCCCCGCCTCTGATTCCCCGCCTCTGATTCCTCGCATCTGATTCCCCGCCTCTGATTCCCCACCTCTGATTCCACGCCTCTGATTCCCCGCCTCTGATTCCCAGCCTCAGATTCCCCAGCTCTGATTCCCTGCCTCAGATTACCTGCCTCAGATTCCCTGCGTCCGATTCCCCGCCTCTGATTCCCCGCCTCTGATTCCTCGCATCTGATTCCCCGCCTCTGATTCCCCACCTCTGATTCCACGCCTCTGATTCCCCGCCTCTGATTCCCCACCTCAGATTCCCCAGCTCTGATTCCCTGCCTCAGATTCCCTGCCTCATATTCCCTGCCTCTGATTCCCCGCATCTGATTCCCCGCCTCTGATTCCCCGCCTCTGATTCCCCGCCTCTGATTCCCCGCCTCTGATTCCCCTCCTCTGATTCCCTGCCTCTGATTCCCTGCCTCTTATTCCCTGACTCTGATTCCCCGCCTCTGATTCCCTGCCTCTGATTCCCTGCCTCTGATTCCCTGCCTCTGATTCCCTGCCTCAGATTCCCTGCCTCAGATTCCCTGCCTCAGATTCCCTGCCTCTGATTCCCCGCCTCTGATTCCCTGCCTCTGATTCCCTGCCTCAGATTCCCTGCCTCTGATTCCCCGCCTCTTATTCCCCACATCATATTCCGCGCCTCAGATTCCCCACCTCTGATTCCCTGCCTCAAATTCCCTGGCTCATATTCCCTGCTTCAGATTCCCTGCCTCAGATTCCCTGCCTCTGATTCCCCGCATCTGATTCCCCGCCTCTGATTCCCCGCCTCTGATTCCCCGCCTCTGATTCCCCGCCTCTGATTCCCCTCCTCTGATTCCCTGCCTCTGATTCCCTGCCTCTTATTCCCTGCCTCTGATTCCCCGCCTCTGATTCCCTGCCTCTGATTCCCTGCCTCTGATTCCCTGCCTCTGATTCCCTGCCTCAGATTCCCCAGCTCTGATTCCCTGCCTCAGATTCCCTGCCTCAGATTCCCTGCGTCCGATTCCCCGCCTCTGAATCCCAGCCTCTGAATCCCCGCCTCTGATTCCCCGCCTCTGTTTCCCCGCCTCTGATTCCCCGCCTCTGTTTCCCCGCCTCGGATTCCCCGCCTCTGATTCCCTGCCTCTGATTCCCTGCCTCAGATTCCCCAGCTCTGATTCCCTGCCTCAGATTCCCTGCCTCTGACTCCCTGCATCAGATTCCCTGCCTCTGATTCCCCGCCTCTGCTTCCCCGCTTCTGATTCTCCGCCTCTGATTCCCCGCCTCAGATTCCTTGCCTATGATTCCCTGCCTCTGATTCCCTGCCTCTGAATCCCTGACTCTGATTCCCTGCCTCTGATTCCCTGCCCCTGATTCCCTGCCTCTGATTCCGCACTTCTGATTCCACGCCTCTCTTTCCGTGTCTCTGATTCCGCGCCTCTGATTCCCTGCCTCTGATACCCTGCCTCTCTTTGCCTGCCTCTATATCCGTGCCTCTTTCTCTGCATCTCGTTTACCACATCTCATTTCCCCACACTGATAACCCGCCTCTGATTCCCCGCCTCTGATTCCCCGCCTCTGATTCCCTGCCTCTAATTCCCCGCCTCTGATTCCCCACCTCTGATTCATCACCTCTGATTCCCCGCCTCTGATTCCCCGCCTCTGATTCCCCACCTCAGATTTCCCGGCTCTGATTCCCTGCCTCAGATTCCCTGCGACAGATTCCCTGCCTCAGATTCCCTGCCTCTGATTCCCCGCCTCTTATTCCCCACCTCTTATTCCCCGCCTCAGATTCCCCGGCTCTGATTCCCTGCCTCAGATTCCCTGCCTCAAATTCCCTGCCTCTGATTCCCCGCATCTGATTCCCCGCCTGTGATTCCCCGCCTCTGATTCCTCGCATCTGATTCCCAGCTTCTGATTCCCCGCCTCTGATTCCAAGCATCTGATTCCCCACCTCTGATTCCCCGCCTCAGATTCCCCAGCTCTGATTCCCTGCATCAGATTCCCTGCCTCAGATTCCCTGCCTCCGATTCCCCGCCTCTGATTCCCCGCCTCTGATACCCCGCCTCTGATTCCCCGCATCTGAATCCCAGCCTCTGAATACCCGCCTCTGATTCCCCGCCTCTGTTTCCCCGCCTCGGATTCCCCGCCTCTGATTACCCGCCTCCCTTTCCGCGCAACTTTCCCGGCCTCCGTTTCCCCACATCTCTTTCCCCGCCTCAGATTCCACGCCTCTGATTCCCCGCCTCTGATTCCCCACCTTTCATTCCCCGCCTCTCTTTCCCTGCCTCTATTTCCGCGCCTCTTTCTCTGCCTCTCTTTCCCCACTACTCTTTTCTTCCCTCTGATTCCCTGCCTCTGATTCCCTGCCTCTGATTCCCCGCCTCTGATTCCCCGCCTCTGATTCCCCTCCTCTGATTCCCTGCCTCTGATTCCCTGCCTCTTATTCCCTGCCTCTGATTCCCCGCCTCTGATTCCCTGCCTCTGATTCCCTGCCTCTGATTCCTTGCCTCTGATTCCGGTCCTCTGATTCCAAGCCTCTCTTTCCGTGTCTCTGATTCCCCGCCTCTGATTCCCTGTCTCTGATACCCTGCCTCTCATTCCCTACCTCTATTTCCGTGCATCATTCTCTGCATCTTGTTTCCCACATCTCATTTCCCCCCTCTGATAACCCGCCTCTGATTCCATGCCTGTGATTCCCTGCCTCAGATTCCCCACCTCAGATTCCCCTACTCAGATTCCCCGCCTCAGATTTCCCGCCTCAGATTCCCTGCCTCAGATTCCCTGCCTCAGATTCCCTGCCTCAGATTCCCAGCCTCAGATTCCCTTCATCTGATTCCCTTCATTTGATTCCCTGCGTCTGATTCCCGGCCTCTGATTCCCCGCCTCTGATTCCCCGCCTCTGATTCCCCACCTCTGATTCCCTACCTCAGATTCCCTGGCTCAGATTCCCTGCTTCAGATTCCCTGCCTCAGATTCCCTGCCACTGATTCCCCGCATCTGATTCCCCGCCTCTGATTCCCCGCTTCTGATTCCCGCCTCTGATTCCCTGCCTCTGATTCCCCGCCTCTGAATCCCCGCCTCTGATTCCTCGCCTCTGATTCCCTGCCTCAGATTCCCCGGCTCTGATTCCATGCCTCAGATTCCCTGCCTCAGTTTCCCTGCCTCCGATTCCCCGCCTCTGATTCCCCGCCTATGATTCCCCGCCTCTGATTCCCAGCCTCTGAATCCCCACCTCTGAATCCCCGCCTCTGATTCCCCGCCTCTGATTCCACGCCTCTGATTCCCCGCCTCTGATTCCAGGCCTCTTATTCCCCGCCTCTGATTCCCCACCTCTGATTGCCTGCCACTGATTGCCCGCCTCTGATTCCCCGCCTCTGATTCCCCGCCTCTGATTCCCCACCTCTGTCTGTATGCCTCTCTTTCGCCTCCGCTTTTTCCCCTACACTTTTTCCGCGCCTCTCTTTCCCTCCCTCAATTTCAACAACTCTGTTTGATCTGTTCTGTGTAACTCATTTTCAACACACAATTTCCAACCACTATGTTTCACCCATCACTTTCCCCGCCTCTGATTCCACGCCTCTGATTCCCCGCCTCTGATTCCAGGCCTCTTATTCCCCGCCTCTGATTCCCCACCTCTGATTGCCTGCCACTGATTGCCCGCCTCTGATTCCCCGCCTCTGATTCCCTGCCTCTGATTCCCCGCCTCTGATTCCCTGCCTCTGATTCCCCGCCTCTGACTCCCTGCCTCTGATACCCTGCCTCTCATTCCCTGCCTCTATTTCCGTGCATCTTTCTCTGCATCTTGTTTCCCACATCTCATTTCCCCCCTCTGATAAACCGCCTCTGATTCCATGCCTGTGATTCCCTGCCTCAGATTCCCCGCCTCAGATTCCCCGACTCAGATTCCCCCTCTCAGATTCCCCGCCTCAGATTCCCTGCCTCAGATTCCCTGCCTCAGATTCCCTGCCTCAGATTCCCTGCCTCAAATTCCCTTCATCTGATTCCCTTCATTTGATTCCCTGCGTCTGATTCCCCGCCTCAGATTCCCCGCCTCTGATTCCCCGCCTCTGATTCCCCACCTCTGATTCCCTGCCTCAAATTCCCTGGCTCATATTCCCTGCTTCAGATTCCCTGCCTCAGATTCCCTGCCTCTGATTCCCCGCATCTGATTCCCCGCCTCTGATTCCCCGCCTCTGATTCCCCGCCTCTGATTCCCCGCCTCTGATGCCCTGCCTCAGTTTCCCCGGCTCTGATTCCCTGCCTCAGATTCCCTGCCTCTGATTCCCCGCCTCTGATTCCCTGCCTCTGATTCCCTGCCTCAGATTCACTGCCTCTGATTCCCCGCCTCTTATTCCCCACCTCATATTCCCCGCCTCAGATTCCCCGGCTCAGATTCCCTGCCTCAGATTCCCTGCCTCATATTCCCTGCCTCTGATTCCCCGCATCTGATTCCCCGCCTCTGATTCACCGCCTCTGATTCCTCGCATCTGATTCCCCGCCTCTGATTCCCCTCCTCTGATTCCCTGCCTCTGATTCCCCGCCTCTGATTCCCTGCCTCTGATTCCCTGCCTCTGATTCCCTGCCTCTGATTCCCTGCCTCAGATTCCCTGCCTCAGATTCCCTGCCTCAGATTCCCTGCCTCTGATTCCCCGCCTCTGATTCCCTGCCTCTGATTCCCTGCCTCAGATTCCCTGCCTCTGATTCCCCGCCTCTTATTCCCCACCTCATATTCCCCGCCTCAGATTCCCCGGCTCTGATTCCCTGCCTCAGATTCCCTGCCTCATATTCCCTGCCTCTGATTCCCCGCATCTGATTCCCCGCCTCTGATTCCCCGCCTCTGATTCCTCGCATCTGATTCCCCGCCTCTGATTCCCCACCTCTGATTCCACGCCTCTGATTCCCCGCCTCTGATTCCCCGCCTCAGATTCCCCAGCTCTGATTCCCTGCCTCAGATTCCCTGCCTCAGATTCCCTGCGTCCGATTCCCCTCCTCTGATTCCCCGCCTCTGATTCCTCGCATCTGATTCCCAGCCTCTGATTCCCCACCTCTGATTCCACGCCTCTGATTCCCCGCCTCTGATTCCCCGCCTCAGATTCCCCAGCTCTGATTCCCTGCCTCACATTCCCTGCCTCATATTCCCTGCCTCTGATTCCCCGCATCTGATTCCCCGCCTCTGATTCCCCGCCTCTGATTCCCCGCCTCTGATTCCCCTCCTCTGATTGCCTGCCTCTGATTCCCTGCCTCTTATTCCCTGCCTCTGATTCCCCGCCTCTGATTCCCTGCCTCTGATTCCCTGCCTCTGATTCCCTGCCTCTGATTCCCTGCCTCAGATTCCCTGCCTCAGATTCCCTGCCTCAGATTCCCTGCCTCTGATTCCCCGCCTCTGATTCCCTGCCTCTGATTCCCTGCCTCAGATTCCCTGCCTCTGATTCCCCGCCTCTTATTCCCCACCTCATATTCCCCGCCTCAGATTCCCCACCTCTGATTCCCTGCCTCAAATTCCCTGGCTCATATTCCCTGCTTCAGATTCCCTGCCTCAGATTCCCTGCCTCTGATTCCCCGCATCTGATTCCCCGCCTCTGATTCCCCGCCTCTGATTCCCCGCCTCTGATTCCCCGCCTCTGATTCCCCTCCTCTGATTCCCTGCCTCTGATTCCCTGCCTCTTATTCCCTGCCTCTGATTCCCCGCCTCTGATTCCCTGCCTCTGATTCCCTGCCTCTGATTCCCTGCCTCTGATTCCCTGCCTCAGATTCCCTGCCTCAGATTCCCTGCCTCAGATTCCCTGTCTCTGATTCCCCGCCTCTGATTCCCTGCCTCTGATTCCCTGCCTCAGATTCCCTGCCTCTGATTCCCCGCCTCTTATTCCCCACCTCATATTCCCCGCCTCAGATTCCCCGGCTCTGATTCCCTGCCTCAGATTCCCTGCCTCATATTCCCTGCCTCTGATTCCCCGCATCTGATTCCCCGCCTCTGATTCCCCACCTCTGATTCCTCGCATCTGATTCCCCGCCTCTGATTCCCCACCTCTGATTCCACGCCTCTGATTCCCCGCCTCTGATTCCCCGCCTCAGATTCCCCAGCTCTGATTCCCTGCCTCAGATTCCCTGCCTCAGATTCCCTGCGTCCGATTCCCCGCCTCGGATTCCCCGCCTCTGATTCCCCGCCTCTGATTCCCTGCCTCTGATTACCCGCCTCCCTTACCGCGCAACATTCCCGGCCTCCGTTTCCCCACTTCTCTTTCCCCGCCTCAGATTCCACGCCTCTGATTCCCTGCATCAGATTCCCTCCCTCAGATTCCCTGCGTCCGATTCCCCGCCTCGGATTCCCCGCCTATGATTCCCTGCCTCTGATTCCCTGCCTCTGATTCCCTTACTCTGATTCCCTGCCTCTGATTCCCTGCCTCTGATACCCTGCCTCTCTTTGCCTGCCTCTATATCCGTGCCTCTTTCTCTGCATCTCGTTTACCACATCTCATTTCCCCACACTGATAACCCGCCTCTGATTCCCCGCCTCGGATTCCCCGCCTCTGATTCCCTGCCTCTAATTCCCCGCCTCTGATTCCCCGCCTCTGATTCCCTGCCTCTGATTCCCCGCCTCAGATTCCCTGCCTCAGATTCCCTGCCTCAGATTCCCTGCCTCAGATTCCCTGCCTCTGATTCCCCGCCTCTGATTCCCCGCCTCTTATTCCCCGCCTCTGATTCCCCGCCTCTGATTCCCCGCCTCTGATGCCCTGCCTCAGATTCCCCGGCTCTGATTCCCTGCATCAGCATCCCTGCCTCATATTCCCTGCCTCTGATTCCCCGCCTCTGATTCCCTGCCTCTGATTCCCCGCCTCTGATTCCCTGCATCAGATTCCCTGCCTCAGATTCCCTGCCTCAGATTCCCTGCCTCTGATTCCCCGCCTCTGATTCCCTGCCTCTGATTCCCTGCCTCAGATTCCCTGCCTCTGATTCCCCGCCTCTTATTCCCCACCTCATATTCCCCGCCTCAGATTCCCCGGCTCTGATTCCCTGCCTCAGAATCCCTGCCTCAAATTCCCTGCCTCTGATTCCCCGCATCTGATTCCCCGCCTCTGATTCCCAGCCTCTGATTCCTCGCATCTGATTCCCCGCCTCTGATTTCCCACCTCTGATTCCACGCCTCTGATTCCCCGCCTCTGATTCCCCGCCTCAGATTCCCCAGCTCTGATTCCCTGCCTCAGATTCCCTGCCTCAGATTCCCTGCGTCCGATTCCCCGCCTCTGAATCCCAGCCTCTGAATCCCCGCCTCTGATTCCCCGCCTCTGTTTCCCCGCCTCGGATTCCCCGCCTCTGATTCCCCGCCTCTGATTCCCTGCCTCTGATTACCCGCCTACCTTTCCGCGCATCTTTCCCGGCCTCCGTTTCCCCACTTCTCTTTCCCCGCCTCAGATTCCACGCCTCTGATTCCTCGCCTCTGATTCCCCACTTTTCATTCCCCGCATCTCTTTCCCTGCCCCTATTTCCACGCCTCTTTCTCTGCCTCTCTTTCCCCACATCTCTTTTCCTCCCACTGATTCCCCGCCTCTGATTCCCCTCCTCTGATTCCCCTCCTCTGATTCCCCGCCTCTGATTCCCCGCCTCTGATTCCCCGCATTTGATTCCCCTCCTCTGATTCCCTGCCTCTGATTCCCTGCCTCTGATTCCCTGCCTCTGATTCCCTGCCTCTGATTCCCTGCCTCTGATTCCCTGCCTCTGATTCCCTGCCTCTGATCCCGGGCCTCTGATTCCACGCCTCTCTTTCCGTGTCTCTGATTCCCTGCCTCTGATACCCTGCCTCTCATTCCCTGCCTCTATTTCCGTGCATCTTTCTCTGCATCTTGTTTCCCACATCTCATTTCCCCCCTCTGATAACCCGCCTCTGATTCCATGCCTGTGATTCCCTGCCTCAGATTCCCCGCCTCAGATTCCCCGACTCAGATTCCCCGCCTCAGATTCCCCGCCTCATATTCCCTGCCTCAGATTCCCTGCCTCAGATTCCCTGCCTCAGATTCCCTGCCTCAGATTCCCTTCATCTGATTCCCTTCATTTGATTCCCTGCGTCTGATTCCCGGCCTCTGATTCCCCGCCTCTCATTCCCCGCCTCTGATTCCCCACCTCTGATTCCCTGCCTCAGATTCCCTGGCTCAGATTCCCTGCTTCAGATTCGCTGCCTCAGATTCCCTGCCACTGATTCCCCGCATCTGATTCCCCGCCTCTGATTCCCCGCTTCTGATTCCCGCCTCTGATTCCCTGCCTCTGATTCCCCGCCTCTGAATCCCCGCCTCTGATTCCTCGCCGCTGATTCCCTGCCTCAGATTCCCCGGCTCTGATTCCATGCCTCAGATTCCCTGCCTCAGATTCCCTGCCTCCGATTCCCCGCCTCTGATTCCGCGCCTATGATTCCCCGCCTCTGATTCCCAGCCTCTGAATCCCCACCTCTGAATCCCCGCCTCTGATTCCCCGCCTCTGATTCCCCGCCTCTTATTCCACGCCACTGATTCCCCGCCTCTGATTCCAGGCCTCTTATTCCCCGCCTCTGATTCCCCACCTCTGATTGCCTGCCACTGATTGCCCGCCTCTGATTCCCCGCCTCTGATTCCCCGCCTCTGATTCCCCACCTCTGTCTGTATGCCTCTCTTTCGCCTCCGCTTTTTCCCCTACACTTTTTCCGCGCCTCTCTTTCCCTCCCTCAATTTCAACAACTCTGTTTGATCTGTTCTGTGTACCTCATTTTCAACACACAATTTCCAACCACTATGTTTCACCCATCACTTTCCCCGCCTCTATTTCTCCGCCTATGTTTACCCACCTCTGTTTACCCACCAGTTTCACCGCCTCTGATTCCCCGCGTATGATTCCCCACCTCTGTCTCTACGCCTCTCTTTCGCCTCCACTCTTTCCCCTCCACTCTTTCCGTGCCTGTCTTTCCCTCCCTCAATTTCAACAACACTGTTTGATCTGTTTTGTGTACCTGATTTTAAACACACAAGTTCCAACCACTATGTTTTGCCCGCGTCTTTCCCCGCCTCTATTTATCCACCTATGTTTACCTGCCTCTGTTTACCCGCCTGTTTCACCGCCTCTCATTCCCCACCTCAGATTCCCCGCCTCTGATTCCCTGCCTCTGATTCCCCGGCTCTGATTCCCTGCCTCAGATTCCCTGCCTCAAATTCCCTGCCTCTGATTCCCCGCATCTGATTCCCCGCCTCTGATTCCCCGCCTCTGATTCCTTGCATCTGATTCCCCGCCTCTGATTCCCCGCCTCTGATTCCACGCCTCTGATTCCCCGCCTCTGATTCCCCGCATCAGATTCTCCAGCTCTGATTCCCTGCCTCAGATTCCCTGCCTCAGATTCCCTGCCTCCCATTCCCCGCCTCTGATTCCCCGCCTCTGCTTCCCCTCCTCTGATTCCCCGCCTCTGAATCCCAGCCTCTGAATCCCCGCCTCTGATTCCCCGCCTCTGTTTCCCCGCCTCTGTTTCCCCGCCTCTGATTCCCCGTCTCTGATTCCCTGCCTCTGATTACCCGCCTCCCTTTCCACGCAACTTTCCCGGCCTCCGTTTCCCCACATCTCTTTCCCCGCCTCAGATTCCACGCCTCTGGTTCCCCGCCTCTGATTCCCCACATTTCATTCCACGCCTCTCTTTCCCTGCCTCTATTTCCGCGCCACTTTCTCTGCCTCTCTTTCCCCACATCTCTTTTCCTCCCTCTGATTCCCCACCTCTGATTCCCCTCCTCTTATTCCCTGCCTCAAATTCCCTGCCTCTGATTCCCCGCCTCTGATTCCCCGCCTCTGATTCCCCTCCTCTGATTCCCTGCCTCTGATTCTCTGCCTCTGATTCCCTGCCTCTGATTCCCCGCCTCTGATTCCCTGCCTCTGATTCCCTGCCTCTGATTCCCTGCCTCTGATTCCGCACCTCTGATTCCACGCCTCTCTTTCCGTGTCTCTGATTCCCCGCCTCTGATTCCCTGCCTCTGATACCCTGCCTCTCATTCCCTGCCTCTATTTCCGTGCATCTTTCTCTGCATCTTGTTTCCCACATCTCATTTCCCCCCTCTGATAAACCGCCTCTGATTCCTTGCATCTGATTCCCCGCCTCTGATTCCCCGCCTCTGATTCCACGCCTCTGATTCCCCGCCTCTGATTCCCCGCATCAGATTCTCCAGCTCTGATTCCCTGCCTCAGATTCCCTGCCTCAGATTCCCTGCCTCCCATTCCCCGCCTCTGATTCCCCGCCTCTGCTTCCCCGCCTCTGATTCCCCGCCTCTGAATCCCAGCCTCTGAATCCCCGCCTCTGATTCCCCGCCTCTGTTTCCCCGCCTCTGTTTCCCCGCCTCTGATTCCCCGTCTCTGATTCCCTGCCTCTGATTACCCGCCTCCCTTTCCACGCAACTTTCCCGGCCTCCGTTTCCCCACATCTCTTTCCCCGCCTCAGATTCCACGCCTCTGATTCCCCGCCTCTGATTCCCCACATTTCATTCCACGCCTCTCTTTCCCTGCCTCTATTTCCGCGCCACTTTCTCTGCCTCTCTTTCCCCACATCTCTTTTCCTCCCTCTGATTCCCCACCTCTGATTCCCCTCCTCTGATTCCCTGCCTCAAATTCCCTGCCTCTGATTCCCCGCCTCTGATTCCCCGCCTCTGATTCCCCTCCTCTGATTCCCTGCCTCTGATTCTCTGCCTCTGATTCCCTGCCTCTGATTCCCTGCTTCAGATTCCCTGCCTCAGATTCCCTGCCACTGATTCCCCGCATCTGATTCCCCGCCTCTGATTCCCCGCTTCTGATTCCCGCCTCTGATTCCCTGCCTCTGATTCCCCGCCTCTGAATCCCCGCCTCTGATTCCTCGCCTCTGATTCCCTGCCTCAGATTCCCCGGCTCTGATTCCATGCCTCAGATTCCCTGCCTCAGTTTCCCTGCCTCCGATTCCCCGCCTCTGATTCCCCGCCTATGATTCCCCGCCTCTGATTCCCAGCCTCTGAATCCCCACCTCTGAATCCCCGCCTCTGATTCCCCGCCTCTGATTCCACGCCTCTGATTCCCCGCCTCTGATTCCAGGCCTCTTATTCCCCGCCTCTGATTCCCCACCTCTGATTGCCTGCCACTGATTGCCCGCCTCTGATTCCCCGCCTCTGATTCCCCGCCTCTGATTCCCCACCTCTGTCTGTATGCCTCTCTTTCGCCTCCGCTTTTTCCCCTACACTTTTTCCGCGCCTCTCTTTCCCTCCCTCAATTTCAACAACACTGTTTGATCTGTTCTGTGTAACTCATTTTCAACACACAATTTCCAACCACTATGTTTCACCCATCACTTTCCCCGCCTCTGATTCCACGCCTCTGATTCCCCGCCTCTGATTCCAGGCCTCTTATTCCCCGCCTCTGATTCCCCACCTCTGATTCCTCGCATCTGATTCCCAGCCTCTGATTCCCCACCTCTGATTCCACGCCTCTGATTCCCCGCCTCTGATTCCCCGCCTCAGATTCCCCAGCTCTGATTCCCTGCCTCACATTCCCTGCCTCATATTCCCTGCCTCTGATTCCCCGCATCTGATTCCCCGCCTCTGATTCCCCGCCTCTGATTCCCCGCCTCTGATTCCCCTCCTCTGATTGCCTGCCTCTGATTCCCTGCCTCTTATTCCCTGCCTCTGATTCCCCGCCTCTGATTCCCTGCCTCTGATTCCCTGCCTCTGATTCCCTGCCTCTGATTCCCTGCCTCAGATTCCCTGCCTCAGATTCCCTGCCTCAGATTCCCTGCCTCTGATTCCCCGCCTCTGATTCCCTGCCTCTGATTCCCTGCCTCAGATTCCCTGCCTCTGATTCCCCGCCTCTTATTCCCCACCTCATATTCCCCGCCTCAGATTCCCCACCTCTGATTCCCTGCCTCAAATTCCCTGGCTCATATTCCCTGCTTCAGATTCCCTGCCTCAGATTCCCTGCCTCTGATTCCCCGCATCTGATTCCCCGCCTCTGATTCCCCGCCTCTGATTCCCCGCCTCTGATTCCCCGCCTCTGATTCCCCTCCTCTGATTCCCTGCCTCTGATTCCCTGCCTCTTATTCCCTGCCTCTGATTCCCCGCCTCTGATTCCCTGCCTCTGATTCCCTGCCTCTGATTCCCTGCCTCTGATTCCCTGCCTCAGATTCCCTGCCTCAGATTCCCTGCCTCAGATTCCCTGTCTCTGATTCCCCGCCTCTGATTCCCTGCCTCTGATTCCCTGCCTCAGATTCCCTGCCTCTGATTCCCCGCCTCTTATTCCCCACCTCATATTCCCCGCCTCAGATTCCCCGGCTCTGATTCCCTGCCTCAGATTCCCTGCCTCATATTCCCTGCCTCTGATTCCCCGCATCTGATTCCCCGCCTCTGATTCCCCACCTCTGATTCCTCGCATCTGATTCCCCGCCTCTGATTCCCCACCTCTGATTCCACGCCTCTGATTCCCCGCCTCTGATTCCCCGCCTCAGATTCCCCAGCTCTGATTCCCTGCCTCAGATTCCCTGCCTCAGATTCCCTGCGTCCGATTCCCCGCCTCGGATTCCCCGCCTCTGATTCCCCGCCTCTGATTCCCTGCCTCTGATTACCCGCCTCCCTTACCGCGCAACATTCCCGGCCTCCGTTTCCCCACTTCTCTTTCCCCGCCTCAGATTCCACGCCTCTGATTCCCTGCATCAGATTCCCTCCCTCAGATTCCCTGCGTCCGATTCCCCGCCTCGGATTCCCCGCCTATGATTCCCTGCCTCTGATTCCCTGCCTCTGATTCCCTTACTCTGATTCCCTGCCTCTGATTCCCTGCCTCTGATACCCTGCCTCTCTTTGCCTGCCTCTATATCCGTGCCTCTTTCTCTGCATCTCGTTTACCACATCTCATTTCCCCACACTGATAACCCGCCTCTGATTCCCCGCCTCGGATTCCCCGCCTCTGATTCCCTGCCTCTAATTCCCCGCCTCTGATTCCCCGCCTCTGATTCCCTGCCTCTGATTCCCCGCCTCAGATTCCCTGCCTCAGATTCCCTGCCTCAGATTCCCTGCCTCAGATTCCCTGCCTCTGATTCCCCGCCTCTGATTCCCCGCCTCTTATTCCCCGCCTCTGATTCCCCGCCTCTGATTCCCCGCCTCTGATGCCCTGCCTCAGATTCCCCGGCTCTGATTCCCTGCATCAGCATCCCTGCCTCATATTCCCTGCCTCTGATTCCCCGCCTCTGATTCCCTGCCTCTGATTCCCCGCCTCTGATTCCCTGCATCAGATTCCCTGCCTCAGATTCCCTGCCTCAGATTCCCTGCCTCTGATTCCCCGCCTCTGATTCCCTGCCTCTGATTCCCTGCCTCAGATTCCCTGCCTCTGATTCCCCGCCTCTTATTCCCCACCTCATATTCCCCGCCTCAGATTCCCCGGCTCTGATTCCCTGCCTCAGAATCCCTGCCTCAAATTCCCTGCCTCTGATTCCCCGCATCTGATTCCCCGCCTCTGATTCCCAGCCTCTGATTCCTCGCATCTGATTCCCCGCCTCTGATTTCCCACCTCTGATTCCACGCCTCTGAATCCCCGCCTCTGATTCCCCGCCTCAGATTCCCCAGCTCTGATTCCCTGCCTCAGATTCCCTGCCTCAGATTCCCTGCGTCCGATTCCCCGCCTCTGAATCCCAGCCTCTGAATCCCCGCCTCTGATTCCCCGCCTCTGTTTCCCCGCCTCGGATTCCCCGCCTCTGATTCCCCGCCTCTGATTCCCCGCCTCTGAATCCCAGCCTCTGAATCCCCGCCTCTGATTCCCCGCCTCAGATTCCCTGCCTCAGATTCCCTGCCTCCCATTCCCCGCCTCTGATTCCCCGCCTCTGATTCCCCGCCTCTGATTCCCCGCCTCTGAATCCCAGCCTCTGAATCCCCGCCTCTGATTCCCCGCCTCTGTTTCCCCGCCTCTGTTTCCCCGCCTCTGATTCCCCGTCTCTGATTCCCTGCCTCTGATTACCCGCCTCCCTTTCCGCGCAACTTTCCCGGTCTCAGTTTCCCCACATCTCTTTCCCCGCCTCAGATTCCACGCCTCTGATTCCCCGCCTCTGATTCCCCACATTTCATTCCACGCCTCTCTTTCCCTGCCTCTATTTCCACGCCTCTTTCTCTGCCTCTCTTTCCCCACATCTCTTTTCCTCCCTCTGATTCCCCACCTCTGATTCCCCTCCTCTGATTCCCTGCCTCAAATTCCCTGCCTCTGATTCCCCGCCTCTGATTCCCCGCCTCTGATTCCCCTCCTCTGATTCCCTGCCTCTGATTCTCTGCCTCTGATTCCCTGCCTCTGATTCCCCACCTCTGATTCCCTGCCTCTGATTCCCCGCCTCTGACTCCCTGCCTCTGATACCCTGCCTCTCATTCCCTGCCTCTATTTCCGTGCATCTTTCTCTGCATCTTGTTTCCCACATCTCATTTCCCCCCTCTGATAAACCGCCTCTGATTCCATGCCTGTGATTCCCTGCCTCAGATTCCCCGCCTCAGATTCCCCGACTCAGATTCCCCCTCTCAGATTCCCCGCCTCAGATTCCCTGCCTCAGATTCCCTGCCTCAGATTCCCTGCCTAGGATTCCCTGCCTCAGATTCCCTTCATCTGATTCCCTTCATTTGATTCCCTGCGTCTGATTCCCCGCCTCAGATTCCCCGCCTCTGATTCCCCGCCTCTGATTCCACACCTCTGATTCCCTGCCTCAAATTCCCTGGCTCATATTCCCTGCTTCAGATTCCCTGCCTCAGATTCCCTGCCTCTGATTCCCCGCATCTGATTCCCCGCCTCTGATTCCCCGCCTCTGATTCCCCGCCTCTGATTCCCCGCCTCTGATGCCCTGCCTCAGTTTCCCCGGCTCTGATTCCCTGCCTCAGATTCCCTGCCTCTGTTTCCCCGCCTCTGATTCCCTGCCTCTGATTCCCTGCCTCAGATTCCCTGCCTCTGATTCCCCGCCTCTTATACCCCACCTCATACTCCCCGCCTCAGATTCCCCGGCTCTGATTCCCTGCCTCAGATTCCCTGCCTCATATTCCCTGCCTCTGATTCCCCGCATCTGATTCCCCGCCTCTGATTCACCGCCTCTGATTCCTCGCATCTGATTCCCCGCCTCTGATTCCCCTCCTCTGATTCCCTGCCTCTGATTCCCCGCCTCTGATTCCCTGACTCTGATTCCCTGCCTCTGATTCCCTGCCTCTGATTCCCTGCCTCAGATTCCCTACCTCAGATTCCCTGCCTCAGATTCCCTGCCTCTGATTCCCCGCCTCTGATTCCCTGCCTCTGATTCCCTGCCTCAGATTCCCTGCCTCTGATTCCCCGCCTCTTATTCCCCACCTCATATTCCACGCCTCAGATTCCCCGGCTCTGATTCCCTGCCTCAGATTCCCTGCCTCATATTCCCTGCCTCTGATTCCCCGCATCTGATTCCCCGCCTCTGATTCCCCGCCTCTGATTCCTCGCATCTGATTCCCCGCCTCTGATTCCCCACCTCTGATTCCACGCCTCTGATTCCCCGCCTCTGATTCCCAGCCTCAGATTCCCCAGCTCTGATTCCCTGCCTCAGATTACCTGCCTCAGATTCCCTGCGTCCGATTCCCCGCCTCTGATTCCCCGCCTCTGATTCCTCGCATCTGATTCCCCGCCTCTGATTCCCCACCTCTGATTCCACGCCTCTGATTCCCCGCCTCTGATTCCCCACCTCAGATTCCCCAGCTCTGATTCCCTGCCTCAGATTCCCTGCCTCATATTCCCTGCCTCTGATTCCCCGCATCTGATTCCCCGCCTCTGATTCCCCGCCTCTGATTCCCCGCCTCTGATTCCCCGCCTCTGATTCCCCTCCTCTGATTCCCTGCCTCTGATTCCCTGCCTCTTATTCCCTGACTCTGATTCCCCGCCTCTGATTCCCTGCCTCTGATTCCCTGCCTCTGATTCCCTGCCTCTGATTCCCTGCCTCAGATTCCCTGCCTCAGATTCCCTGCCTCAGATTCCCTGCCTCTGATTCCCCGCCTCTGATTCCCTGCCTCTGATTCCCTGCCTCAGATTCCCTGCCTCTGATTCCCCGCCTCTTATTCCCCACATCATATTCCGCGCCTCAGATTCCCCACCTCTGATTCCCTGCCTCAAATTCCCTGGCTCATATTCCCTGCTTCAGATTCCCTGCCTCAGATTCCCTGCCTCTGATTCCCCGCATCTGATTCCCCGCCTCTGATTCCCCGCCTCTGATTCCCCGCCTCTGATTCCCCGCCTCTGATTCCCCTCCTCTGATTCCCTGCCTCTGATTCCCTGCCTCTTATTCCCTGCCTCTGATTCCCCGCCTCTGATTCCCTGCCTCTGATTCCCTGCCTCTGATTCCCTGCCTCTGATTCCCTGCCTCAGATTCCCCAGCTCTGATTCCCTGCCTCAGATTCCCTGCCTCAGATTCCCTGCGTCCGATTCCCCGCCTCTGAATCCCAGCCTCTGAATCCCCGCCTCTGATTCCCCGCCTCTGTTTCCCCGCCTCTGATTCCCCGCCTCTGTTTCCCCGCCTCGGATTCCCCGCCTCTGATTCCCTGCCTCTGATTCCCTGCCTCAGATTCCCCAGCTCTGATTCCCTGCCTCAGATTCCCTGCCTCTGACTCCCTGCATCAGATTCCCTGCCTCTGATTCCCCGCCTCTGCTTCCCCGCTTCTGATTCTCCGCCTCTGATTCCCCGCCTCAGATTCCTTGCCTATGATTCCCTGCCTCTGATTCCCTGCCTCTGAATCCCTGACTCTGATTCCCTGCCTCTGATTCCCTGCCCCTGATTCCCTGCCTCTGATTCCGCACTTCTGATTCCACGCCTCTCTTTCCGTGTCTCTGATTCCGCGCCTCTGATTCCCTGCCTCTGATACCCTGCCTCTCTTTGCCTGCCTCTATATCCGTGCCTCTTTCTCTGCATCTCGTTTACCACATCTCATTTCCCCACACTGATAACCCGCCTCTGATTCCCCGCCTCTGATTCCCCGCCTCTGATTCCCTGCCTCTAATTCCCCGCCTCTGATTCCCCACCTCTGATTCATCACCTCTGATTCCCCGCCTCTGATTCCCCGCCTCTGATTCCCCACCTCAGATTTCCCGGCTCTGATTCCCTGCCTCAGATTCCCTGCGACAGATTCCCTGCCTCAGATTCCCTGCCTCTGATTCCCCGCCTCTTATTCCCCACCTCTTATTCCCCGCCTCAGATTCCCCGGCTCTGATTCCCTGCCTCAGATTCCCTGCCTCAAATTCCCTGCCTCTGATTCCCCGCATCTGATTCCCCGCCTGTGATTCCCCGCCTCTGATTCCTCGCATCTGATTCCCAGCTTCTGATTCCCCGCCTCTGATTCCAAGCATCTGATTCCCCACCTCTGATTCCCCGCCTCAGATTCCCCAGCTCTGATTCCCTGCATCAGATTCCCTGCCTCAGATTCCCTGCCTCCGATTCCCCGCCTCTGATTCCCCGCCTCTGATACCCCGCCTCTGATTCCCCGCATCTGAATCCCAGCCTCTGAATACCCGCCTCTGATTCCCCGCCTCTGTTTCCCCGCCTCGGATTCCCCGCCTCTGATTACCCGCCTCCCTTTCCGCGCAACTTTCCCGGCCTCCGTTTCCCCACATCTCTTTCCCCGCCTCAGATTCCACGCCTCTGATTCCCCGCCTCTGATTCCCCACCTTTCATTCCCCGCCTCTCTTTCCCTGCCTCTATTTCCGCGCCTCTTTCTCTGCCTCTCTTTCCCCACTACTCTTTTCTTCCCTCTGATTCCCTGCCTCTGATTCCCTGCCTCTGATTCCCCGCCTCTGATTCCCCGCCTCTGATTCCCCTCCTCTGATTCCCTGCCTCTGATTCCCTGCCTCTTATTCCCTGCCTCTGATTCCCCGCCTCTGATTCCCTGCCTCTGATTCCCTGCCTCTGATTCCTTGCCTCTGATTCCGGTCCTCTGATTCCAAGCCTCTCTTTCCGTGTCTCTGATTCCCCGCCTCTGATTCCCTGTCTCTGATACCCTGCCTCTCATTCCCTACCTCTATTTCCGTGCATCATTCTCTGCATCTTGTTTCCCACATCTCATTTCCCCCCTCTGATAACCCGCCTCTGATTCCATGCCTGTGATTCCCTGCCTCAGATTCCCCACCTCAGATTCCCCTACTCAGATTCCCCGCCTCAGATTTCCCGCCTCAGATTCCCTGCCTCAGATTCCCTGCCTCAGATTCCCTGCCTCAGATTCCCAGCCTCAGATTCCCTTCATCTGATTCCCTTCATTTGATTCCCTGCGTCTGATTCCCGGCCTCTGATTCCCCGCCTCTGATTCCCCGCCTCTGATTCCCCACCTCTGATTCCCTACCTCAGATTCCCTGGCTCAGATTCCCTGCTTCAGATTCCCTGCCTCAGATTCCCTGCCACTGATTCCCCGCATCTGATTCCCCGCCTCTGATTCCCCGCTTCTGATTCCCGCCTCTGATTCCCTGCCTCTGATTCCCCGCCTCTGAATCCCCGCCTCTGATTCCTCGCCTCTGATTCCCTGCCTCAGATTCCCCGGCTCTGATTCCATGCCTCAGATTCCCTGCCTCAGTTTCCCTGCCTCCGATTCCCCGCCTCTGATTCCCCGCCTATGATTCCCCGCCTCTGATTCCCAGCCTCTGAATCCCCACCTCTGAATCCCCGCCTCTGATTCCCCGCCTCTGATTCCACGCCTCTGATTCCCCGCCTCTGATTCCAGGCCTCTTATTCCCCGCCTCTGATTCCCCACCTCTGATTGCCTGCCACTGATTGCCCGCCTCTGATTCCCCGCCTCTGATTCCCCGCCTCTGATTCCCCACCTCTGTCTGTATGCCTCTCTTTCGCCTCCGCTTTTTCCCCTACACTTTTTCCGCGCCTCTCTTTCCCTCCCTCAATTTCAACAACTCTGTTTGATCTGTTCTGTGTAACTCATTTTCAACACACAATTTCCAACCACTATGTTTCACCCATCACTTTCCCCGCCTCTGATTCCACGCCTCTGATTCCCCGCCTCTGATTCCAGGCCTCTTATTCCCCGCCTCTGATTCCCCACCTCTGATTGCCTGCCACTGATTGCCCGCCTCTGATTCCCCGCCTCTGATTCCCTGCCTCTGATTCCCCGCCTCTGATTCCCTGCCTCTGATTCCCCGCCTCTGACTCCCTGCCTCTGATACCCTGCCTCTCATTCCCTGCCTCTATTTCCGTGCATCTTTCTCTGCATCTTGTTTCCCACATCTCATTTCCCCCCTCTGATAAACCGCCTCTGATTCCATGCCTGTGATTCCCTGCCTCAGATTCCCCGCCTCAGATTCCCCGACTCAGATTCCCCCTCTCAGATTCCCCGCCTCAGATTCCCTGCCTCAGATTCCCTGCCTCAGATTCCCTGCCTCAGATTCCCTGCCTCTGATTCCCCGCCTCTGATTCCCCGCCTCTTATTCCCCGCCTCTGATTCCCCGCCTCTGATTCCCCGCCTCTGATGCCCTGCCTCAGATTCCCCGGCTCTGATTCCCTGCATCAGCATCCCTGCCTCATATTCCCTGCCTCTGATTCCCCGCCTCTGATTCCCTGCCTCTGATTCCCCGCCTCTGATTCCCTGCATCAGATTCCCTGCCTCAGATTCCCTGCCTCAGATTCCCTGCCTCTGATTCCCCGCCTCTGATTCCCTGCCTCTGATTCCCTGCCTCAGATTCCCTGCCTCTGATTCCCCGCCTCTTATTCCCCACCTCATATTCCCCGCCTCAGATTCCCCGGCTCTGATTCCCTGCCTCAGAATCCCTGCCTCAAATTCCCTGCCTCTGATTCCCCGCATCTGATTCCCCGCCTCTGATTCCCAGCCTCTGATTCCTCGCATCTGATTCCCCGCCTCTGATTTCCCACCTCTGATTCCACGCCTCTGAATCCCCGCCTCTGATTCCCCGCCTCAGATTCCCCAGCTCTGATTCCCTGCCTCAGATTCCCTGCCTCAGATTCCCTGCGTCCGATTCCCCGCCTCTGAATCCCAGCCTCTGAATCCCCGCCTCTGATTCCCCGCCTCTGTTTCCCCGCCTCGGATTCCCCGCCTCTGATTCCCCGCCTCTGATTCCCCGCCTCTGAATCCCAGCCTCTGAATCCCCGCCTCTGATTCCCCGCCTCAGATTCCCTGCCTCAGATTCCCTGCCTCCCATTCCCCGCCTCTGATTCCCCGCCTCTGATTCCCCGCCTCTGATTCCCCGCCTCTGAATCCCAGCCTCTGAATCCCCGCCTCTGATTCCCCGCCTCTGTTTCCCCGCCTCTGTTTCCCCGCCTCTGATTCCCCGTCTCTGATTCCCTGCCTCTGATTACCCGCCTCCCTTTCCGCGCAACTTTCCCGGTCTCAGTTTCCCCACATCTCTTTCCCCGCCTCAGATTCCACGCCTCTGATTCCCCGCCTCTGATTCCCCACATTTCATTCCACGCCTCTCTTTCCCTGCCTCTATTTCCACGCCTCTTTCTCTGCCTCTCTTTCCCCACATCTCTTTTCCTCCCTCTGATTCCCCACCTCTGATTCCCCTCCTCTGATTCCCTGCCTCAAATTCCCTGCCTCTGATTCCCCGCCTCTGATTCCCCGCCTCTGATTCCCCTCCTCTGATTCCCTGCCTCTGATTCTCTGCCTCTGATTCCCTGCCTCTGATTCCCCACCTCTGATTCCCTGCCTCTGATTCCCCGCCTCTGACTCCCTGCCTCTGATACCCTGCCTCTCATTCCCTGCCTCTATTTCCGTGCATCTTTCTCTGCATCTTGTTTCCCACATCTCATTTCCCCCCTCTGATAAACCGCCTCTGATTCCATGCCTGTGATTCCCTGCCTCAGATTCCCCGCCTCAGATTCCCCGACTCAGATTCCCCCTCTCAGATTCCCCGCCTCAGATTCCCTGCCTCAGATTCCCTGCCTCAGATTCCCTGCCTAGGATTCCCTGCCTCAGATTCCCTTCATCTGATTCCCTTCATTTGATTCCCTGCGTCTGATTCCCCGCCTCAGATTCCCCGCCTCTGATTCCCCGCCTCTGATTCCACACCTCTGATTCCCTGCCTCAAATTCCCTGGCTCATATTCCCTGCTTCAGATTCCCTGCCTCAGATTCCCTGCCTCTGATTCCCCGCATCTGATTCCCCGCCTCTGATTCCCCGCCTCTGATTCCCCGCCTCTGATTCCCCGCCTCTGATGCCCTGCCTCAGTTTCCCCGGCTCTGATTCCCTGCCTCAGATTCCCTGCCTCTGTTTCCCCGCCTCTGATTCCCTGCCTCTGATTCCCTGCCTCAGATTCCCTGCCTCTGATTCCCCGCCTCTTATACCCCACCTCATATTCCCCGCCTCAGATTCCCCGGCTCTGATTCCCTGCCTCAGATTCCCTGCCTCATATTCCCTGCCTCTGATTCCCCGCATCTGATTCCCCGCCTCTGATTCACCGCCTCTGATTCCTCGCATCTGATTCCCCGCCTCTGATTCCCCTCCTCTGATTCCCTGCCTCTGATTCCCCGCCTCTGATTCCCTGACTCTGATTCCCTGCCTCTGATTCCCTGCCTCTGATTCCCTGCCTCAGATTCCCTACCTCAGATTCCCTGCCTCAGATTCCCTGCCTCTGATTCCCCGCCTCTGATTCCCTGCCTCTGATTCCCTGCCTCAGATTCCCTGCCTCTGATTCCCCGCCTCTTATTCCCCACCTCATATTCCACGCCTCAGATTCCCCGGCTCTGATTCCCTGCCTCAGATTCCCTGCCTCATATTCCCTGCCTCTGATTCCCCGCATCTGATTCCCCGCCTCTGATTCCCCGCCTCTGATTCCTCGCATCTGATTCCCCGCCTCTGATTCCCCACCTCTGATTCCACGCCTCTGATTCCCCGCCTCTGATTCCCAGCCTCAGATTCCCCAGCTCTGATTCCCTGCCTCAGATTACCTGCCTCAGATTCCCTGCGTCCGATTCCCCGCCTCTGATTCCCCGCCTCTGATTCCTCGCATCTGATTCCCCGCCTCTGATTCCCCACCTCTGATTCCACGCCTCTGATTCCCCGCCTCTGATTCCCCACCTCAGATTCCCCAGCTCTGATTCCCTGCCTCAGATTCCCTGCCTCATATTCCCTGCCTCTGATTCCCCGCATCTGATTCCCCGCCTCTGATTCCCCGCCTCTGATTCCCCGCCTCTGATTCCCCGCCTCTGATTCCCCTCCTCTGATTCCCTGCCTCTGATTCCCTGCCTCTTATTCCCTGACTCTGATTCCCCGCCTCTGATTCCCTGCCTCTGATTCCCTGCCTCTGATTCCCTGCCTCTGATTCCCTGCCTCAGATTCCCTGCCTCAGATTCCCTGCCTCAGATTCCCTGCCTCTGATTCCCCGCCTCTGATTCCCTGCCTCTGATTCCCTGCCTCAGATTCCCTGCCTCTGATTCCCCGCCTCTTATTCCCCACATCATATTCCGCGCCTCAGATTCCCCACCTCTGATTCCCTGCCTCAAATTCCCTGGCTCATATTCCCTGCTTCAGATTCCCTGCCTCAGATTCCCTGCCTCTGATTCCCCGCATCTGATTCCCCGCCTCTGATTCCCCGCCTCTGATTCCCCGCCTCTGATTCCCCGCCTCTGATTCCCCTCCTCTGATTCCCTGCCTCTGATTCCCTGCCTCTTATTCCCTGCCTCTGATTCCCCGCCTCTGATTCCCTGCCTCTGATTCCCTGCCTCTGATTCCCTGCCTCTGATTCCCTGCCTCAGATTCCCCAGCTCTGATTCCCTGCCTCAGATTCCCTGCCTCAGATTCCCTGCGTCCGATTCCCCGCCTCTGAATCCCAGCCTCTGAATCCCCGCCTCTGATTCCCCGCCTCTGTTTCCCCGCCTCTGATTCCCCGCCTCTGTTTCCCCGCCTCGGATTCCCCGCCTCTGATTCCCTGCCTCTGATTCCCTGCCTCAGATTCCCCAGCTCTGATTCCCTGCCTCAGATTCCCTGCCTCTGACTCCCTGCATCAGATTCCCTGCCTCTGATTCCCCGCCTCTGCTTCCCCGCTTCTGATTCTCCGCCTCTGATTCCCCGCCTCAGATTCCTTGCCTATGATTCCCTGCCTCTGATTCCCTGCCTCTGAATCCCTGACTCTGATTCCCTGCCTCTGATTCCCTGCCCCTGATTCCCTGCCTCTGATTCCGCACTTCTGATTCCACGCCTCTCTTTCCGTGTCTCTGATTCCGCGCCTCTGATTCCCTGCCTCTGATACCCTGCCTCTCTTTGCCTGCCTCTATATCCGTGCCTCTTTCTCTGCATCTCGTTTACCACATCTCATTTCCCCACACTGATAACCCGCCTCTGATTCCCCGCCTCTGATTCCCCGCCTCTGATTCCCTGCCTCTAATTCCCCGCCTCTGATTCCCCACCTCTGATTCATCACCTCTGATTCCCCGCCTCTGATTCCCCGCCTCTGATTCCCCACCTCAGATTTCCCGGCTCTGATTCCCTGCCTCAGATTCCCTGCGACAGATTCCCTGCCTCAGATTCCCTGCCTCTGATTCCCCGCCTCTTATTCCCCACCTCTTATTCCCCGCCTCAGATTCCCCGGCTCTGATTCCCTGCCTCAGATTCCCTGCCTCAAATTCCCTGCCTCTGATTCCCCGCATCTGATTCCCCGCCTGTGATTCCCCGCCTCTGATTCCTCGCATCTGATTCCCAGCTTCTGATTCCCCGCCTCTGATTCCAAGCATCTGATTCCCCACCTCTGATTCCCCGCCTCAGATTCCCCAGCTCTGATTCCCTGCATCAGATTCCCTGCCTCAGATTCCCTGCCTCCGATTCCCCGCCTCTGATTCCCCGCCTCTGATACCCCGCCTCTGATTCCCCGCATCTGAATCCCAGCCTCTGAATACCCGCCTCTGATTCCCCGCCTCTGTTTCCCCGCCTCGGATTCCCCGCCTCTGATTACCCGCCTCCCTTTCCGCGCAACTTTCCCGGCCTCCGTTTCCCCACATCTCTTTCCCCGCCTCAGATTCCACGCCTCTGATTCCCCGCCTCTGATTCCCCACCTTTCATTCCCCGCCTCTCTTTCCCTGCCTCTATTTCCGCGCCTCTTTCTCTGCCTCTCTTTCCCCACTACTCTTTTCTTCCCTCTGATTCCCTGCCTCTGATTCCCTGCCTCTGATTCCCCGCCTCTGATTCCCCGCCTCTGATTCCCCTCCTCTGATTCCCTGCCTCTGATTCCCTGCCTCTTATTCCCTGCCTCTGATTCCCCGCCTCTGATTCCCTGCCTCTGATTCCCTGCCTCTGATTCCTTGCCTCTGATTCCGGTCCTCTGATTCCAAGCCTCTCTTTCCGTGTCTCTGATTCCCCGCCTCTGATTCCCTGTCTCTGATACCCTGCCTCTCATTCCCTACCTCTATTTCCGTGCATCATTCTCTGCATCTTGTTTCCCACATCTCATTTCCCCCCTCTGATAACCCGCCTCTGATTCCATGCCTGTGATTCCCTGCCTCAGATTCCCCACCTCAGATTCCCCTACTCAGATTCCCCGCCTCAGATTTCCCGCCTCAGATTCCCTGCCTCAGATTCCCTGCCTCAGATTCCCTGCCTCAGATTCCCAGCCTCAGATTCCCTTCATCTGATTCCCTTCATTTGATTCCCTGCGTCTGATTCCCGGCCTCTGATTCCCCGCCTCTGATTCCCCGCCTCTGATTCCCCACCTCTGATTCCCTACCTCAGATTCCCTGGCTCAGATTCCCTGCTTCAGATTCCCTGCCTCAGATTCCCTGCCACTGATTCCCCGCATCTGATTCCCCGCCTCTGATTCCCCGCTTCTGATTCCCGCCTCTGATTCCCTGCCTCTGATTCCCCGCCTCTGAATCCCCGCCTCTGATTCCTCGCCTCTGATTCCCTGCCTCTGATTCCCCGGCTCTGATTCCATGCCTCAGATTCCCTGCCTCAGTTTCCCTGCCTCCGATTCCCCGCCTCTGATTCCCCGCCTATGATTCCCCGCCTCTGATTCCCAGCCTCTGAATCCCCACCTCTGAATCCCCGCCTCTGATTCCCCGCCTCTGATTCCACGCCTCTGATTCCCCGCCTCTGATTCCAGGCCTCTTATTCCCCGCCTCTGATTCCCCACCTCTGATTGCCTGCCACTGATTGCCCGCCTCTGATTCCCCGCCTCTGATTCCCCGCCTCTGATTCCCCACCTCTGTCTGTATGCCTCTCTTTCGCCTCCGCTTTTTCCCCTACACTTTTTCCGCGCCTCTCTTTCCCTCCCTCAATTTCAACAACTCTGTTTGATCTGTTCTGTGTAACTCATTTTCAACACACAATTTCCAACCACTATGTTTCACCCATCACTTTCCCCGCCTCTGATTCCACGCCTCTGATTCCCCGCCTCTGATTCCAGGCCTCTTATTCCCCGCCTCTGATTCCCCACCTCTGATTGCCTGCCACTGATTGCCCGCCTCTGATTCCCCGCCTCTGATTCCCTGCCTCTGATTCCCCGCCTCTGATTCCCTGCCTCTGATTCCCCGCCTCTGACTCCCTGCCTCTGATACCCTGCCTCTCATTCCCTGCCTCTATTTCCGTGCATCTTTCTCTGCATCTTGTTTCCCACATCTCATTTCCCCCCTCTGATAAACCGCCTCTGATTCCATGCCTGTGATTCCCTGCCTCAGATTCCCCGCCTCAGATTCCCCGACTCAGATTCCCCCTCTCAGATTCCCCGCCTCAGATTCCCTGCCTCAGATTCCCTGCCTCAGATTCCCTGCCTCAGATTCCCTGCCTCAAATTCCCTTCATCTGATTCCCTTCATTTGATTCCCTGCGTCTGATTCCCCGCCTCAGATTCCCCGCCTCTGATTCCCCGCCTCTGATTCCCCACCTCTGATTCCCTGCCTCAAATTCCCTGGCTCATATTCCCTGCTTCAGATTCCCTGCCTCAGATTCCCTGCCTCTGATTCCCCGCATCTGATTCCCCGCCTCTGATTCCCCGCCTCTGATTCCCCGCCTCTGATTCCCCGCCTCTGATGCCCTGCCTCAGTTTCCCCGGCTCTGATTCCCTGCCTCAGATTCCCTGCCTCTGATTCCCCGCCTCTGATTCCCTGCCTCTGATTCCCTGCCTCAGATTCACTGCCTCTGATTCCCCGCCTCTTATTCCCCACCTCATATTCCCCGCCTCAGATTCCCCGGCTCAGATTCCCTGCCTCAGATTCCCTGCCTCATATTCCCTGCCTCTGATTCCCCGCATCTGATTCCCCGCCTCTGATTCACCGCCTCTGATTCCTCGCATCTGATTCCCCGCCTCTGATTCCCCTCCTCTGATTCCCTGCCTCTGATTCCCCGCCTCTGATTCCCTGCCTCTGATTCCCTGCCTCTGATTCCCTGCCTCTGATTCCCTGCCTCAGATTCCCTGCCTCAGATTCCCTGCCTCAGATTCCCTGCCTCTGATTCCCCGCCTCTGATTCCCTGCCTCTGATTCCCTGCCTCAGATTCCCTGCCTCTGATTCCCCGCCTCTTATTCCCCACCTCATATTCCCCGCCTCAGATTCCCCGGCTCTGATTCCCTGCCTCAGATTCCCTGCCTCATATTCCCTGCCTCTGATTCCCCGCATCTGATTCCCCGCCTCTGATTCCCCGCCTCTGATTCCTCGCATCTGATTCCCCGCCTCTGATTCCCCACCTCTGATTCCACGCCTCTGATTCCCCGCCTCTGATTCCCCGCCTCAGATTCCCCAGCTCTGATTCCCTGCCTCAGATTCCCTGCCTCAGATTCCCTGCGTCCGATTCCCCTCCTCTGATTCCCCGCCTCTGATTCCTCGCATCTGATTCCCAGCCTCTGATTCCCCACCTCTGATTCCACGCCTCTGATTCCCCGCCTCTGATTCCCCGCCTCAGATTCCCCAGCTCTGATTCCCTGCCTCACATTCCCTGCCTCATATTCCCTGCCTCTGATTCCCCGCATCTGATTCCCCGCCTCTGATTACCCGCCTCTGATTCCCCGCCTCTGATTCCCCTCCTCTGATTGCCTGCCTCTGATTCCCTGCCTCTTATTCCCTGCCTCTGATTCCCCGCCTCTGATTCCCTGCCTCTGATTCCCTGCCTCTGATTCCCTGCCTCTGATTCCCTGCCTCAGATTCCCTGCCTCAGATTCCCTGCCTCAGATTCCCTGCCTCTGATTCCCCGCCTCTGATTCCCTGCCTCTGATTCCCTGCCTCAGATTCCCTGCCTCTGATTCCCCGCCTCTTATTCCCCACCTCATATTCCCCGCCTCAGATTCCCCACCTCTGATTCCCTGCCTCAAATTCCCTGGCTCATATTCCCTGCTTCAGATTCCCTGCCTCAGATTCCCTGCCTCTGATTCCCCGCATCTGATTCCCCGCCTCTGATTCCCCGCCTCTGATTCCCCGCCTCTGATTCCCCGCCTCTGATTCCCCTCCTCTGATTCCCTGCCTCTGATTCCCTGCCTCTTATTCCCTGCCTCTGATTCCCCGCCTCTGATTCCCTGCCTCTGATTCCCTGCCTCTGATTCCCTGCCTCTGATTCCCTGCCTCAGATTCCCTGCCTCAGATTCCCTGCCTCAGATTCCCTGTCTCTGATTCCCCGCCTCTGATTCCCTGCCTCTGATTCCCTGCCTCAGATTCCCTGCCTCTGATTCCCCGCCTCTTATTCCCCACCTCATATTCCCCGCCTCAGATTCCCCGGCTCTGATTCCCTGCCTCAGATTCCCTGCCTCATATTCCCTGCCTCTGATTCCCCGCATCTGATTCCCCGCCTCTGATTCCCCACCTCTGATTCCTCGCATCTGATTCCCCGCCTCTGATTCCCCACCTCTGATTCCACGCCTCTGATTCCCCGCCTCTGATTCCCCGCCTCAGATTCCCCAGCTCTGATTCCCTGCCTCAGATTCCCTGCCTCAGATTCCCTGCGTCCGATTCCCCGCCTCGGATTCCCCGCCTCTGATTCCCCGCCTCTGATTCCCTGCCTCTGATTACCCGCCTCCCTTACCGCGCAACATTCCCGGCCTCCGTTTCCCCACTTCTCTTTCCCCGCCTCAGATTCCACGCCTCTGATTCCCTGCATCAGATTCCCTCCCTCAGATTCCCTGCGTCCGATTCCCCGCCTCGGATTCCCCGCCTATGATTCCCTGCCTCTGATTCCCTGCCTCTGATTCCCTTACTCTGATTCCCTGCCTCTGATTCCCTGCCTCTGATACCCTGCCTCTCTTTGCCTGCCTCTATATCCGTGCCTCTTTCTCTGCATCTCGTTTACCACATCTCATTTCCCCACACTGATAACCCGCCTCTGATTCCCCGCCTCGGATTCCCCGCCTCTGATTCCCTGCCTCTAATTCCCCGCCTCTGATTCCCCGCCTCTGATTCCCTGCCTCTGATTCCCCGCCTCAGATTCCCTGCCTCAGATTCCCTGCCTCAGATTCCCTGCCTCAGATTCCCTGCCTCTGATTCCCCGCCTCTGATTCCCCGCCTCTTATTCCCCGCCTCTGATTCCCCGCCTCTGATTCCCCGCCTCTGATGCCCTGCCTCAGATTCCCCGGCTCTGATTCCCTGCATCAGCATCCCTGCCTCATATTCCCTGCCTCTGATTCCCCGCCTCTGATTCCCTGCCTCTGATTCCCCGCCTCTGATTCCCTGCATCAGATTCCCTGCCTCAGATTCCCTGCCTCAGATTCCCTGCCTCTGATTCCCCGCCTCTGATTCCCTGCCTCTGATTCCCTGCCTCAGATTCCCTGCCTCTGATTCCCCGCCTCTTATTCCCCACCTCATATTCCCCGCCTCAGATTCCCCGGCTCTGATTCCCTGCCTCAGAATCCCTGCCTCAAATTCCCTGCCTCTGATTCCCCGCATCTGATTCCCCGCCTCTGATTCCCAGCCTCTGATTCCTCGCATCTGATTCCCCGCCTCTGATTTCCCACCTCTGATTCCACGCCTCTGATTCCCCGCCTCTGATTCCCCGCCTCAGATTCCCCAGCTCTGATTCCCTGCCTCAGATTCCCTGCCTCAGATTCCCTGCGTCCGATTCCCCGCCTCTGAATCCCAGCCTCTGAATCCCCGCCTCTGATTCCCCGCCTCTGTTTCCCCGCCTCGGATTCCCCGCCTCTGATTCCCCGCCTCTGATTCCCTGCCTCTGATTACCCGCCTACCTTTCCGCGCATCTTTCCCGGCCTCCGTTTCCCCACTTCTCTTTCCCCGCCTCAGATTCCACGCCTCTGATTCCTCGCCTCTGATTCCCCACTTTTCATTCCCCGCATCTCTTTCCCTGCCCCTATTTCCACGCCTCTTTCTCTGCCTCTCTTTCCCCACATCTCTTTTCCTCCCACTGATTCCCCGCCTCTGATTCCCCTCCTCTGATTCCCCTCCTCTGATTCCCCGCCTCTGATTCCCCGCCTCTGATTCCCCGCATTTGATTCCCCTCCTCTGATTCCCTGCCTCTGATTCCCTGCCTCTGATTCCCTGCCTCTGATTCCCTGCCTCTGATTCCCTGCCTCTGATTCCCTGCCTCTGATTCCCTGCCTCTGATCCCGGGCCTCTGATTCCACGCCTCTCTTTCCGTGTCTCTGATTCCCTGCCTCTGATACCCTGCCTCTCATTCCCTGCCTCTATTTCCGTGCATCTTTCTCTGCATCTTGTTTCCCACATCTCATTTCCCCCCTCTGATAACCCGCCTCTGATTCCATGCCTGTGATTCCCTGCCTCAGATTCCCCGCCTCAGATTCCCCGACTCAGATTCCCCGCCTCAGATTCCCCGCCTCATATTCCCTGCCTCAGATTCCCTGCCTCAGATTCCCTGCCTCAGATTCCCTGCCTCAGATTCCCTTCATCTGATTCCCTTCATTTGATTCCCTGCGTCTGATTCCCGGCCTCTGATTCCCCGCCTCTCATTCCCCGCCTCTGATTCCCCACCTCTGATTCCCTGCCTCAGATTCCCTGGCTCAGATTCCCTGCTTCAGATTCGCTGCCTCAGATTCCCTGCCACTGATTCCCCGCATCTGATTCCCCGCCTCTGATTCCCCGCTTCTGATTCCCGCCTCTGATTCCCTGCCTCTGATTCCCCGCCTCTGAATCCCCGCCTCTGATTCCTCGCCGCTGATTCCCTGCCTCAGATTCCCCGGCTCTGATTCCATGCCTCAGATTCCCTGCCTCAGATTCCCTGCCTCCGATTCCCCGCCTCTGATTCCGCGCCTATGATTCCCCGCCTCTGATTCCCAGCCTCTGAATCCCCACCTCTGAATCCCCGCCTCTGATTCCCCGCCTCTGATTCCCCGCCTCTTATTCCACGCCACTGATTCCCCGCCTCTGATTCCAGGCCTCTTATTCCCCGCCTCTGATTCCCCACCTCTGATTGCCTGCCACTGATTGCCCGCCTCTGATTCCCCGCCTCTGATTCCCCGCCTCTGATTCCCCACCTCTGTCTGTATGCCTCTCTTTCGCCTCCGCTTTTTCCCCTACACTTTTTCCGCGCCTCTCTTTCCCTCCCTCAATTTCAACAACTCTGTTTGATCTGTTCTGTGTACCTCATTTTCAACACACAATTTCCAACCACTATGTTTCACCCATCACTTTCCCCGCCTCTATTTCTCCGCCTATGTTTACCCACCTCTGTTTACCCACCAGTTTCACCGCCTCTGATTCCCCGCGTATGATTCCCCACCTCTGTCTCTACGCCTCTCTTTCGCCTCCACTCTTTCCCCTCCACTCTTTCCGTGCCTGTCTTTCCCTCCCTCAATTTCAACAACACTGTTTGATCTGTTTTGTGTACCTGATTTTAAACACACAAGTTCCAACCACTATGTTTTGCCCGCGTCTTTCCCCGCCTCTATTTATCCACCTATGTTTACCTGCCTCTGTTTACCCGCCTGTTTCACCGCCTCTCATTCCCCACCTCAGATTCCCCGCCTCTGATTCCCTGCCTCTGATTCCCCGGCTCTGATTCCCTGCCTCAGATTCCCTGCCTCAAATTCCCTGCCTCTGATTCCCCGCATCTGATTCCCCGCCTCTGATTCCCCGCCTCTGATTCCTTGCATCTGATTCCCCGCCTCTGATTCCCCGCCTCTGATTCCACGCCTCTGATTCCCCGCCTCTGATTCCCCGCATCAGATTCTCCAGCTCTGATTCCCTGCCTCAGATTCCCTGCCTCAGATTCCCTGCCTCCCATTCCCCGCCTCTGATTCCCCGCCTCTGCTTCCCCTCCTCTGATTCCCCGCCTCTGAATCCCAGCCTCTGAATCCCCGCCTCTGATTCCCCGCCTCTGTTTCCCCGCCTCTGTTTCCCCGCCTCTGATTCCCCGTCTCTGATTCCCTGCCTCTGATTACCCGCCTCCCTTTCCACGCAACTTTCCCGGCCTCCGTTTCCCCACATCTCTTTCCCCGCCTCAGATTCCACGCCTCTGGTTCCCCGCCTCTGATTCCCCACATTTCATTCCACGCCTCTCTTTCCCTGCCTCTATTTCCGCGCCACTTTCTCTGCCTCTCTTTCCCCACATCTCTTTTCCTCCCTCTGATTCCCCACCTCTGATTCCCCTCCTCTTATTCCCTGCCTCAAATTCCCTGCCTCTGATTCCCCGCCTCTGATTCCCCGCCTCTGATTCCCCTCCTCTGATTCCCTGCCTCTGATTCTCTGCCTCTGATTCCCTGCCTCTGATTCCCCGCCTCTGATTCCCTGCCTCTGATTCCCTGCCTCTGATTCCCTGCCTCTGATTCCGCACCTCTGATTCCACGCCTCTCTTTCCGTGTCTCTGATTCCCCGCCTCTGATTCCCTGCCTCTGATACCCTGCCTCTCATTCCCTGCCTCTATTTCCGTGCATCTTTCTCTGCATCTTGTTTCCCACATCTCATTTCCCCCCTCTGATAAACCGCCTCTGATTCCTTGCATCTGATTCCCCGCCTCTGATTCCCCGCCTCTGATTCCACGCCTCTGATTCCCCGCCTCTGATTCCCCGCATCAGATTCTCCAGCTCTGATTCCCTGCCTCAGATTCCCTGCCTCAGATTCCCTGCCTCCCATTCCCCGCCTCTGATTCCCCGCCTCTGCTTCCCCGCCTCTGATTCCCCGCCTCTGAATCCCAGCCTCTGAATCCCCGCCTCTGATTCCCCGCCTCTGTTTCCCCGCCTCTGTTTCCCCGCCTCTGATTCCCCGTCTCTGATTCCCTGCCTCTGATTACCCGCCTCCCTTTCCACGCAACTTTCCCGGCCTCCGTTTCCCCACATCTCTTTCCCCGCCTCAGATTCCACGCCTCTGATTCCCCGCCTCTGATTCCCCACATTTCATTCCACGCCTCTCTTTCCCTGCCTCTATTTCCGCGCCACTTTCTCTGCCTCTCTTTCCCCACATCTCTTTTCCTCCCTCTGATTCCCCACCTCTGATTCCCCTCCTCTGATTCCCTGCCTCAAATTCCCTGCCTCTGATTCCCCGCCTCTGATTCCCCGCCTCTGATTCCCCTCCTCTGATTCCCTGCCTCTGATTCTCTGCCTCTGATTCCCTGCCTCTGATTCCCTGCTTCAGATTCCCTGCCTCAGATTCCCTGCCACTGATTCCCCGCATCTGATTCCCCGCCTCTGATTCCCCGCTTCTGATTCCCGCCTCTGATTCCCTGCCTCTGATTCCCCGCCTCTGAATCCCCGCCTCTGATTCCTCGCCTCTGATTCCCTGCCTCAGATTCCCCGGCTCTGATTCCATGCCTCAGATTCCCTGCCTCAGTTTCCCTGCCTCCGATTCCCCGCCTCTGATTCCCCGCCTATGATTCCCCGCCTCTGATTCCCAGCCTCTGAATCCCCACCTCTGAATCCCCGCCTCTGATTCCCCGCCTCTGATTCCACGCCTCTGATTCCCCGCCTCTGATTCCAGGCCTCTTATTCCCCGCCTCTGATTCCCCACCTCTGATTGCCTGCCACTGATTGCCCGCCTCTGATTCCCCGCCTCTGATTCCCCGCCTCTGATTCCCCACCTCTGTCTGTATGCCTCTCTTTCGCCTCCGCTTTTTCCCCTACACTTTTTCCGCGCCTCTCTTTCCCTCCCTCAATTTCAACAACTCTGTTTGATCTGTTCTGTGTAACTCATTTTCAACACACAATTTCCAACCACTATGTTTCACCCATCACTTTCCCCGCCTCTGATTCCACGCCTCTGATTCCCCGCCTCTGATTCCAGGCCTCTTATTCCCCGCCTCTGATTCCCCACCTCTGATTGCCTGCCACTGATTGCCCGCCTCTGATTCCCCGCCTCTGATTCCCTGCCTCTGATTCCCCGCCTCTGATTCCCTGCCTCTGATTCCCCGCCTCTGACTCCCTGCCTCTGATACCCTGCCTCTCATTCCCTGCCTCTATTTCCGTGCATCTTTCTCTGCATCTTGTTTCCCACATCTCATTTCCCCCCTCTGATAAACCGCCTCTGATTCCATGCCTGTGATTCCCTGCCTCAGATTCCCCGCCTCAGATTCCCCGACTCAGATTCCCCCTCTCAGATTCCCCGCCTCAGATTCCCTGCCTCAGATTCCCTGCCTCAGATTCCCTGCCTCAGATTCCCTGCCTCAGATTCCCTTCATCTGATTCCCTTCATTTGATTCCCTGCGTCTGATTCCCCGCCTCAGATTCCCCGCCTCTGATTCCCCGCCTCTGATTCCCCACCTCTGATTCCCTGCCTCAAATTCCCTGGCTCATATTCCCTGCTTCAGATTCCCTGCCTCAGATTCCCTGCCTCTGATTCCCCGCATCTGATTCCCCGCCTCTGATTCCCCGCCTCTGATTCCCCGCCTCTGATTCCCCGCCTCTGATGCCCTGCCTCAGTTTCCCCGGCTCTGATTCCCTGCCTCAGATTCCCTGCCTCTGATTCCCCGCCTCTGATTCCCTGCCTCTGATTCCCTGCCTCAGATTCACTGCCTCTGATTCCCCGCCTCTTATTCCCCACCTCATATTCCCCGCCTCAGATTCCCCGGCTCAGATTCCCTGCCTCAGATTCCCTGCCTCATATTCCCTGCCTCTGATTCCCCGCATCTGATTCCCCGCCTCTGATTCACCGCCTCTGATTCCTCGCATCTGATTCCCCGCCTCTGATTCCCCTCCTCTCATTCCCTGCCTCTGATTCCCCGCCTCTGATTCCCTGCCTCTGATTCCCTGCCTCTGATTCCCTGCCTCTGATTCCCTGCCTCAGATTCCCTGCCTCAGATTCCCTGCCTCAGATTCCCTGCCTCTGATTCCCCGCCTCTGATTCCCTGCCTCTGATTCCCTGCCTCAGATTCCCTGCCTCTGATTCCCCGCCTCTTATTCCCCACCTCATATTCCCCGCCTCAGATTCCCCGGCTCTGATTCCCTGCCTCAGATTCCCTGCCTCATATTCCCTGCCTCTGATTCCCCGCATCTGATTCCCCGCCTCTGATTCCCCGCCTCTGATTCCTCGCATCTGATTCCCCGCCTCTGATTCCCCACCTCTGATTCCACGCCTCTGATTCCCAGCCTCTGATTCCCCGCCTCAGATTCCCCAGCTCTGATTCCCTGCCTCAGATTCCCTGCCTCAGATTCCCTGCGTCCGATTCCCCTCCTCTGATTCCCCGCCTCTGATTCCTCGCATCTGATTCCCAGCCTCTGATTCCCCACCTCTGATTCCACGCCTCTGATTCCCCGCCTCTGATTCCCCGCCTCAGATTCCCCAGCTCTGATTCCCTGCCTCACATTCCCTGCCTCATATTCCCTGCCTCTGATTCCCCGCATCTGATTCCCCGCCTCTGATTCCCCGCCTCTGATTCCCCGCCTCTGATTCCCCTCCTCTGATTCCCTGCCTCTGATTCCCTGCCTCTTATTCCCTGCCTCTGATTCCCCGCCTCTGATTCCCTGCCTCTGATTCCCTGCCTCTGATTCCCTGCCTCTGATTCCCTGCCTCAGATTCCCTGCCTCAGATTCCCTGCCTCAGATTCCCTGCCTCTGATTCCCCGCCTCTGATTCCCTGCCTCTGATTCCCTGCCTCAGATTCCCTGCCTCTGATTCCCCGCCTCTTATTCCCCACCTCATATTCCCCGCCTCAGATTCCCCACCTCTGATTCCCTGCCTCAAATTCCCTGGCTCATATTCCCTGCTTCAGATTCCCTGCCTCAGATTCCCTGCCTCTGATTCCCCGCATCTGATTCCCCGCCTCTGATTCCCCGCCTCTGATTCCCCGCCTCTGATTCCCCGCCTCTGATTCCCCTCCTCTGATTCCCTGCCTCTGATTCCCTGCCTCTTATTCCCTGCCTCTGATTCCCCGCCTCTGATTCCCTGCCTCTGATTCCCTGCCTCTGATTCCCTGCCTCTGATTCCCTGCCTCAGATTCCCTGCCTCAGATTCCCTGCCTCAGATTCCCTGTCTCTGATTCCCCGCCTCTGATTCCCTGCCTCTGATTCCCTGCCTCAGATTCCCTGCCTCTGATTCCCCGCCTCTTATTCCCCACCTCATATTCCCCGCCTCAGATTCCCCGGCTCTGATTCCCTGCCTCAGATTCCCTGCCTCATATTCCCTGCCTCTGATTCCCCGCATCTGATTCCCCGCCTCTGATTCCCCACCTCTGATTCCTCGCATCTGATTCCCCGCCTCTGATTCCCCACCTCTGATTCCACGCCTCTGATTCCCCGCCTCTGATTCCCCGCCTCAGATTCCCCAGCTCTGATTCCCTGCCTCAGATTCCCTGCCTCAGATTCCCTGCGTCCGATTCCCCGCCTCGGATTCCCCGCCTCTGATTCCCCGCCTCTGATTCCCTGCCTCTGATTACCCGCCTCCCTTACCGCGCAACTTTCCCGGCCTCCGTTTCCCCACTTCTCTTTCCCCGCCTCAGATTCCACGCCTCTGATTCCCTGCATCAGATTCCCTCCCTCAGATTCCCTGCGTCCGATTCCCCGCCTCGGATTCCCCGCCTATGATTCCCTGCCTCTGATTCCCTGCCTCTGATTCCCTTACTCTGATTCCCTGCCTCTGATTCCCTGCCTCTGATACCCTGCCTCTCTTTGCCTGCCTCTATATCCGTGCCTCTTTCTCTGCATCTCGTTTACCACATCTCATTTCCCCACACTGATAACCCGCCTCTGATTCCCCGCCTCGGATTCCCCGCCTCTGATTCCCTGCCTCTAATTCCCCGCCTCTGATTCCCCGCCTCTGATTCCCTGCCTCTGATTCCCCGCCTCAGATTCCCTGCCTCAGATTCCCTTCCTCAGATTCCCTGCCTCAGATTCCCTGCCTCTGATTCCCCGCCTCTGATTCCCCGCCTCTTATTCCCCGCCTCTGATTCCCCGCCTCTGATTCCCCGCCTCTGATGCCCTGCCTCAGATTCCCCGGCTCTGATTCCCTGCATCAGCATCCCTGCCTCATATTCCCTGCCTCTGATTCCCCGCCTCTGATTCCCTGCCTCTGATTCCCCGCCTCTGATTCCCTGCATCAGATTCCCTGCCTCAGATTCCCTGCCTCAGATTCCCTGCCTCTGATTCCCCGCCTCTGATTCCCTGCCTCTGATTCCCTGCCTCAGATTCCCTGCCTCTGATTCCCCGCCTCTTATTCCCCACCTCATATTCCCCGCCTCAGATTCCCCGGCTCTGATTCCCTGCCTCAGAATCCCTGCCTCAAATTCCCTGCCTCTGATTCCCCGCATCTGATTCCCCGCCTCTGATTCCCAGCCTCTGATTCCTCGCATCTGATTCCCCGCCTCTGATTTCCCACCTCTGATTCCACGCCTCTGATTCCCCGGCTCTGATTCCCCGCCTCAGATTCCCCAGCTCTGATTCCCTGCCTCAGATTCCCTGCCTCAGATTCCCTGCGTCCGATTCCCCGCCTCTGAATCCCAGCCTCTGAATCCCCGCCTCTGATTCCCCGCCTCTGTTTCCCCGCCTCGGATTCCCCGCCTCTGATTCCCCGCCTCTGATTCCCTGCCTCTGATTACCCGCCTACCTTTCCGCGCATCTTTCCCGGCCTCCGTTTCCCCACTTCTCTTTCCCCGCCTCAGATTCCACGCCTCTGATTCCTCGCCTCTGATTCCCCACTTTTCATTCCCCGCATCTCTTTCCCTGCCCCTATTTCCACGCCTCTTTCTCTGCCTCTCTTTCCCCACATCTCTTTTCCTCCCACTGATTCCCCGCCTCTGATTCCCCTCCTCTGATTCCCCTCCTCTGATTCCCCGCCTCTGATTCCCCGCCTCTGATTCCCCGCATTTGATTCCCCTCCTCTGATTCCCTGCCTCTGATTCCCTGCCTCTGATTCCCTGCCTCTGATTCCCTGCCTCTGATTCCCTGCCTCTGATTCCCTGCCTCTGATTCCCTGCCTCTGATCCCGGGCCTCTGATTCCACGCCTCTCTTTCCGTGTCTCTGATTCCCTGCCTCTGATACCCTGCCTCTCATTCCCTGCCTCTATTTCCGTGCATCTTTCTCTGCATCTTGTTTCCCACATCTCATTTCCCCCCTCTGATAACCCGCCTCTGATTCCATGCCTGTGATTCCCTGCCTCAGATTCCCCGCCTCAGATTCCCCGACTCAGATTCCCCGCCTCAGATTCCCCGCCTCATATTCCCTGCCTCAGATTCCCTGCCTCAGATTCCCTGCCTCAGATTCCCTGCCTCAGATTCCCTTCATCTGATTCCCTTCATTTGATTCCCTGCGTCTGATTCCCGGCCTCTGATTCCCCGCCTCTCATTCCCCGCCTCTGATTCCCCACCTCTGATTCCCTGCCTCAGATTCCCTGGCTCAGATTCCCTGCTTCAGATTCGCTGCCTCAGATTCCCTGCCACTGATTCCCCGCATCTGATTCCCCGCCTCTGATTCCCCGCTTCTGATTCCCGCCTCTGATTCCCTGCCTCTGATTCCCCGCCTCTGAATCCCCGCCTCTGATTCCTCGCCGCTGATTCCCTGCCTCAGATTCCCCGGCTCTGATTCCATGCCTCAGATTCCCTGCCTCAGATTCCCTGCCTCCGATTCCCCGCCTCTGATTCCGCGCCTATGATTCCCCGCCTCTGATTCCCAGCCTCTGAATCCCCACCTCTGAATCCCCGCCTCTGATTCCCCGCCTCTGATTCCCCGCCTCTTATTCCACGCCACTGATTCCCCGCCTCTGATTCCAGGCCTCTTATTCCCCGCCTCTGATTCCCCACCTCTGATTGCCTGCCACTGATTGCCCGCCTCTGATTCCCCGCCTCTGATTCCCCGCCTCTGATTCCCCACCTCTGTCTGTATGCCTCTCTTTCGCCTCCGCTTTTTCCCCTACACTTTTTCCGCGCCTCTCTTTCCCTCCCTCAATTTCAACAACTCTGTTTGATCTGTTCTGTGTACCTCATTTTCAACACACAATTTCCAACCACTATGTTTCACCCATCACTTTCCCCGCCTCTATTTCTCCGCCTATGTTTACCCACCTCTGTTTACCCACCAGTTTCACCGCCTCTGATTCCCCGCGTATGATTCCCCACCTCTGTCTCTACGCCTCTCTTTCGCCTCCACTCTTTCCCCTCCACTCTTTCCGTGCCTGTCTTTCCCTCCCTCAATTTCAACAACACTGTTTGATCTGTTTTGTGTACCTGATTTTAAACACACAAGTTCCAACCACTATGTTTTGCCCGCGTCTTTCCCCGCCTCTATTTATCCACCTATGTTTACCTGCCTCTGTTTACCCGCCTGTTTCACCGCCTCTCATTCCCCACCTCAGATTCCCCGCCTCTGATTCCCTGCCTCTGATTCCCCGGCTCTGATTCCCTGCCTCAGATTCCCTGCCTCAAATTCCCTGCCTCTGATTCCCCGCATCTGATTCCCCGCCTCTGATTCCCCGCCTCTGATTCCTTGCATCTGATTCCCCGCCTCTGATTCCCCGCCTCTGATTCCACGCCTCTGATTCCCCGCCTCTGATTCCCCGCATCAGATTCTCCAGCTCTGATTCCCTGCCTCAGATTCCCTGCCTCAGATTCCCTGCCTCCCATTCCCCGCCTCTGATTCCCCGCCTCTGCTTCCCCTCCTCTGATTCCCCGCCTCTGAATCCCAGCCTCTGAATCCCCGCCTCTGATTCCCCGCCTCTGTTTCCCCGCCTCTGTTTCCCCGCCTCTGATTCCCCGTCTCTGATTCCCTGCCTCTGATTACCCGCCTCCCTTTCCACGCAACTTTCCCGGCCTCCGTTTCCCCACATCTCTTTCCCCGCCTCAGATTCCACGCCTCTGGTTCCCCGCCTCTGATTCCCCACATTTCATTCCACGCCTCTCTTTCCCTGCCTCTATTTCCGCGCCACTTTCTCTGCCTCTCTTTCCCCACATCTCTTTTCCTCCCTCTGATTCCCCACCTCTGATTCCCCTCCTCTTATTCCCTGCCTCAAATTCCCTGCCTCTGATTCCCCGCCTCTGATTCCCCGCCTCTGATTCCCCTCCTCTGATTCCCTGCCTCTGATTCTCTGCCTCTGATTCCCTGCCTCTGATTCCCCGCCTCTGATTCCCTGCCTCTGATTCCCTGCCTCTGATTCCCTGCCTCTGATTCCGCACCTCTGATTCCACGCCTCTCTTTCCGTGTCTCTGATTCCCCGCCTCTGATTCCCTGCCTCTGATACCCTGCCTCTCATTCCCTGCCTCTATTTCCGTGCATCTTTCTCTGCATCTTGTTTCCCACATCTCATTTCCCCCCTCTGATAAACCGCCTCTGATTCCTTGCATCTGATTCCCCGCCTCTGATTCCCCGCCTCTGATTCCACGCCTCTGATTCCCCGCCTCTGATTCCCCGCATCAGATTCTCCAGCTCTGATTCCCTGCCTCAGATTCCCTGCCTCAGATTCCCTGCCTCCCATTCCCCGCCTCTGATTCCCCGCCTCTGCTTCCCCGCCTCTGATTCCCCGCCTCTGAATCCCAGCCTCTGAATCCCCGCCTCTGATTCCCCGCCTCTGTTTCCCCGCCTCTGTTTCCCCGCCTCTGATTCCCCGTCTCTGATTCCCTGCCTCTGATTACCCGCCTCCCTTTCCACGCAACTTTCCCGGCCTCCGTTTCCCCACATCTCTTTCCCCGCCTCAGATTCCACGCCTCTGATTCCCCGCCTCTGATTCCCCACATTTCATTCCACGCCTCTCTTTCCCTGCCTCTATTTCCGCGCCACTTTCTCTGCCTCTCTTTCCCCACATCTCTTTTCCTCCCTCTGATTCCCCACCTCTGATTCCCCTCCTCTGATTCCCTGCCTCAAATTCCCTGCCTCTGATTCCCCGCCTCTGATTCCCCGCCTCTGATTCCCCTCCTCTGATTCCCTGCCTCTGATTCTCTGCCTCTGATTCCCTGCCTCTGATTCCCTGCTTCAGATTCCCTGCCTCAGATTCCCTGCCACTGATTCCCCGCATCTGATTCCCCGCCTCTGATTCCCCGCTTCTGATTCCCGCCTCTGATTCCCTGCCTCTGATTCCCCGCCTCTGAATCCCCGCCTCTGATTCCTCGCCTCTGATTCCCTGCCTCAGATTCCCCGGCTCTGATTCCATGCCTCAGATTCCCTGCCTCAGTTTCCCTGCCTCCGATTCCCCGCCTCTGATTCCCCGCCTATGATTCCCTGCCTCTGATTCCCTGCCTCTGATTCCGCGCCTCTGATTCCACGCCTCTCTTTCCGTGTCTCTGATTCCCTGCCTCTGATTCCCTGCCTCTGATTCCGCGCCTCTGATTCCACGCCTCTCTTTCCGTGTCTCTGATTCCCCGCCTCTGATTCCCTGCCTCTGATACCCTGCCTCTCATTCCCTGCCTCTATTTCCGTGCATCTTTCTCTGCATCTTGTTTCCCACATCTCATTTCCCCCCTCTGATAAACCGCCTCTGATTCCATGCCTGTGATTCCCTGCCTCAGATTCCCCGCCTCAGATTCCCTGCCTCAAATTCCCTGCCTCTGATTCCCCGCATCAGATTCCCCGCCTCTGATTCCCCGCCTCTGATTCCTCGCATCTGATTCCCCGCCTCTGATTCCCCACCTCTGATTCCACGCCTCTGATTCCCCGCCTCTGATTCCCCGCCTCAGATTCCCCAGCTCTGATTCCCTGCCTCAGATTCCCTGCCTCAGATTCCCTGCGTCCGATTCCCCGCCTCTGAATCCCAGCCTCTGAATCCCCGCCTCTGATTCCCCGCCTCTGTTTCCCCGCCTCGGATTCCCCGCCTCTGATTCCCTGCCTCTGATTACCCGCCTCCCTTTCCACGCAACTTTCCCGGCCTCCGTTTCCCCACTTCTCTTTCCCCGCCTCAGATTCCACGCCTCTGATTCCTCGCCTCTGATTCCCCACCTTTCATTCCCCGCCTCTCTTTCCCTGCCCCTATTTCCGCGCCTCTTTCTCTGCCTCTCTTTCCCCACATCTCTTTTCCTCCCACTGATTCCCCGCCTCTGATTCCTCTCCTCTGATTCCCCGCCTCTGATTCCCCGCCTCTGATTCCCCGCCTCTGATTCCCCGCCTTTGATTCCCCTCCTCTGATTCCCTGCCTCTGATTCCCTGCCTCTGATTCCCTGCCTCTGATTCCCCGCCTCTGATTCCCTGCCTCTGATTCCCTGCCTCTGATTCCCTTCCTCTGATCCCGGTCCTCTGATTCCACGCCTCTCTTTCCGTGTCTCTGATTCCCTGCCTCTGATACCCTGCCTCTCATTCCCTGCCTCTATTTCCCTGCATCTTTCTCTGCATCTTGTTTCCCACATCTCATTTCCCCCCTCTGATAACCCGCCTCTGATTCCATGCCTGTGATTCCCTGCCTCAGATTCCCCGCCTCAGATTCCCCGACTCAGATTCCCCGCCTCAGATTCCCCACCTCAGATTCCCTGCCTCAGATTCCCTGCCTCAGATTCCGTGCCTCAGATTCCCTTCATCTGATTCCCTTCATTTGATACCCTGCGTCTGATTCCCGGCCTCTGATTCCCCGCCTCTGATTCCCCGCCTCTGATTCCCCACCTCTGATTCCCTGCCTCAGATTCCCTGGCTCAGATTCCCTGCTTCAGATTCGCTGCCTCAGATTCCCTGCCACTGATTCCCCGCATCTGATTCCCCGCCTCTGATTCCCCGCTTCTGATTCCCGCCTCTGATTCCCTGCCTCTGATTCCCCGCCTCTGAATCCCCGCCTCTGATTCCTCGCCGCTGATTCCCTGCCTCAGATTCCCCGGCTCTGATTCCATGCCTCAGATTCCCTGCCTCAGATTCCCTGCCTCCGATTCCCCGCCTCTGATTCCGCGCCTATGATTCCCCGCCTCTGATTCCCAGCCTCTGAATCCCCACCTCTGAATCCCCGCCTCTGATTCCCCGCCTCTGATTCCCCGCCTCTGATTCCACGCCTCTGATTCCCCGCCTCTGATTCCAGGCCTCTTATTCCCCGCCTCTGATTCCCCACCTCTGATTGCCTGCCACTGATTGCCCGCCTCTGATTCCCCGCCTCTGATTCCCCACCTCTGTCTGTATGCCTCTCTTTCGCCTCCGCTTTTTCCCCTACACTTTTTCCGCGCCTCTCTTTCCCTCCCTCAATTTCAACAACTCTGTTTGATCTGTTCTGTGTAACTCATTTTCAACACACAATTTCCAACCACTATGTTTCACCCATCACTTTCCCCGCCTCTATTTCTCCGCCTATGTTTACCCACCTCTGTTTACCCACCTGTTTCACCGCCTCTGATTCCCCGCGTATGATTCCCCACCTCTGTCTCTACGCCTCTCTTTCGCCTCCACTCTTTACCCTCCACTCTTTCCGTGCCTGTGTTTCCCTCCCTCAATTTCAACAACACTGTTTGATCTGTTTTGTGTACCTGATTTTAAACACACAAGTTCCAACCACTATGTTTTGCCCGCCTCTTTCCCCGCCTCTATTTATCCACCTATGTTTACCTGCCTCTGTTTACCCGCCTGTTTCCCCGCCTCTGATTCCCCACCTTTCATTCCCCGCCTCGCTTTCCCTGCCTCTATTTCCGCGCCTCTTTCACTGCCTCTCTTTCCCCACATCTCTTTTCCTCCCGCTGATTCCCCGCCTCTGATTCCCCGCCTCTGATTCCCTGCCTCTGATTCCCCGCCTCTGATTCCCTGCCTCAGATTCCCTGCCTCAGATTCCCTGCCTCAGATTCCCTGCCTCTGATTCCCCGCCTCTGATTCCCCGCCTCTTATTCCCCGCCTCTGATTCCCCGCCTCTGATTCCCCACCTCTGATGCCCTGCCTCAGATTCCCCGCCTCTGATTCCCTGCATCAGCTTCCCTGCCTCATATTCCCTGCCTCTGATTCCCCGCCTCTGATTCCCTGCCTCTGATTCCCCGCCTCTGATTCCCTGCCTCAGATTCCCTGCCTCAGATTCCCTGCCTCTGATTCCCCGCCTCTTATTCCCCACCTCATATTCCCCGCCTCAGATTCCCCGGCTCTGATTCCCTGCCTCAGATTCCCTGCCTCAAATTCCCTGCTTCTGATTCCCCACATCTAATTCCCCGCCTCTGATTCCCCGCCTCTGATTCCTCGCATCTGATTCCCCGCCTCTGATTCCCCACCTCTGATTCCACGCCTCTGATTCCCCGCCTCTGATTCCCCGCCTCAGATTCCCCAGCTCTGATTCCCTGCCTCAGATTCCCTGCCTCAGATACCCTGCGTCCGATTCCCCGCCTCTGAATCCCAGCCTCTGAATCCCCGCCTCTGATTCCCCGCCTCTGTTTCCCCGCCTCGGATTCCCCGCCTCTGATTCCCCGCCTCTGATTCCCTGCCTCTGATTACCCGCCTCCCTTTCCGCGCAACTTTCCCGGCCTCCGTTTCCCCACTTCTCTTTCCCCGCCTCAGATTCCACGCCTCTGATTCCTCGCCTCTGATTCCCCACCTTTCATTCCCCACCTCTCTTACCCTGCCCCTATTTCCGCGCCTCTTTCTCTGCCTCTCTTTCCCCACATCTCTTTTCCTCCCACTGATTCCCCGCCTCTGATTCCCCTCCTCTGATTCCCCGCCTCTGATTCCCCGACTCTGATTCCCCGCCTCTGATTCCCCGCCTTTGATTCTCCTCCTCTGATTCCCTGCCTCTGATTCCCTGCCTCTGATTCCCTGCCTCTGATTCCCCGCCTCTGATTCCCTGCCTCTGATTCCCTGCCTCTGATTCCCTGCCTCTGATCCCAGGCCTCTGATTCCACGCCTCTCTTTCCGTGTCTCTGATTCCCTGCCTCTGATACCCTGCCTCTCATTCCCTGCCTCTATTTCCGTGCATCTTTCTCTGCATCTTGTTTCCCACATCTCATTTCCCCCCTCTGATAACCCGCCTCTGATTCCATTCCTGTGATTCCCTGCCTCAGATTCCCCGCCTCAGATTCCCCGACTCAGATTCCCCGCCTCAGATTCCCCGCCCCAGATTCCCTGCCTCAGATTCCCTGCCTCAGATTCCCTGCCTCAGATTCCCTGCCTCAGATTCCCTTCATCTGATTCCCTTCATTTGATTCCCTGCGTCTGATTCCCGGCCTCTGATTCCCCGCCTCTGATTCCCAGCCTCTGATTCCCCACCTCTGATTCCCTGCCTCAGATTCCCTGGCTCAGATTCCCTGCTTCAGATTCCCTGCCTCAGATTCCCTGCCACTGATTCCCCGCATCTGATTCCCCGCCTCTGATTCCCCGCTTCTGATTCCCGCCTCTGATTCCCTGCCTCTGATTCCCCGCCTCTGAATCCCCGCCTCTGATTGCTCGCCTTTGATTCCATGCCTCAGATTCCCTGCCTCAGATTCCCTGCCTCCGATTCCCCGCCTCTGATTCCGCGCCTATGATTCCCCGCCTCTGATTCCCAGCCTCTGAATCCCCACCTCTGAATCCGCGCCTCTGATTCCCCGCCTCTGATTCCCCGCCTCTGATTCCACGCCACTGATTCCCCGCCTCTGATTCCAGGCCTCTTATTCCCCGCCTCTGATTCCCCACCTCTGATTGCCTGCCACTGATTGCCCGCCTCTGATTCCCCGCCTCTGATTCCCCGCCTCTGATTCCCCACCTCTGTCTGTATGCCTCTCTTTCGCCTCCGCTTTTTCCCCTACACTTTTTCCGCGCCTCTCTTTCCCTCCCTCAATTTCAACAACTCTGTTTGATCTGTTCTGTGTACCTCATTTTCAACACACAATTTCCAACCACTATGTTTCACCCATCACTTTCCCCGCCTCTATTTCTCCGCCTATGTTTACCCACCTCTGTTTACCCACCTGTTTCACCGCCTCTGATTCCCCGCGTATGATTCCCCACCTCTGTCTCTACGCCTCTCTTTCGCCTCCACTCTTTCCCCTCCACTCTTTCCGTGCCTGTCTTTCCCTCCCTCAATTTCAACAACACTGTTTGATCTGTTTTGTGTACCTGATTTTAAACACACAAGTTCCAACCACTATGTTTTGCCCGCCTCTTTCCCCGCCTCTATTTATCCACCTATGTTTACCTGCCTCTGTTTACCCGCCTGTTTCACCGCCTCTCATTCCCCACCTCAGATTCCCTGCCTCTGATTCCCTGCCTCTGATTCCCCGCATCTGATTCCCCGCCTCTGATTCCCCGCCTCTGATTCCTCGCATCTGATTCCCCGCCTCTGATTCCCGCCTCTGATTCCACGCCTCTGATTCCCCGCCTCTGATTCCCCGCCTCTGATTCCCTGCCTCTGATTCCCTGCCTCTGATTCCCTTCCTCTGATCCCGGGCCTCTGATTCCACGCCTCTCTTTCCGTGTCTCTGATTCCCTGCCTCTGATACCCTGCCTCTCATTCCCTGCCTCTATTTCCCTGCATCTTTCTCTGCATCTTGTTTCCCACATCTCATTTCCCCCCTCTGATAACCCGCCTCTGATTCCATGCCTGTGATTCCCTGCCTCAGATTCCCCGCCTCAGATTCCCCGACTCAGATTCCCCGCCTCAGATTCCCCACCTCAGATTCCCTGCCTCAGATTCCCTGCCTCAGATTCCGTGCCTCAGATTCCCTTCATCTGATTCCCTTCATTTGATACCCTGCGTCTGATTCCCGGCCTCTGATTCCCCGCCTCTGATTCCCCGCCTCTGATTCCCCACCTCTGATTCCCTGCCTCAGATTCCCTGGCTCAGATTCCCTGCTTCAGATTCGCTGCCTCAGATTCCCTGCCACTGATTCCCCGCATCTGATTCCCCGCCTCTGATTCCCCGCTTCTGATTCCCGCCTCTGATTCCCTGCCTCTGATTCCCCGCCTCTGAATCCCCGCCTCTGATTCCTCGCCGCTGATTCCCTGCCTCAGATTCCCCGGCTCTGATTCCATGCCTCAGATTCCCTGCCTCAGATTCCCTGCCTCCGATTCCCCGCCTCTGATTCCGCGCCTATGATTCCCCGCCTCTGATTCCCAGCCTCTGAATCCCCACCTCTGAATCCCTGCCTCTGATTCCCCGCCTCTGATTCCCCGCCTCTGATTCCACGCCTCTGATTCCCCGCCTCTGATTCCAGGCCTCTTATTCCCCGCCTCTGATTCCCCACCTCTGATTGCCTGCCACTGATTGCCCGCCTCTGATTCCCCGCCTCTGATTCCCCACCTCTGTCTGTATGCCTCTCTTTCGCCTCCGCTTTTTCCCCTACACTTTTTCCGCGCCTCTCTTTCCCTCCCTCAATTTCAACAACTCTGTTTGATCTGTTCTGTGTAACTCATTTTCAACACACAATTTCCAACCACTATGTTTCACCCATCACTTTCCCCGCCTCTATTTCTCCGCCTATGTTTACCCACCTCTGTTTACCCACCTGTTTCACCGCCTCTGATTCCCCGCGTATGATTCCCCACCTCTGTCTCTACGCCTCTCTTTCGCCTCCACTCTTTACCCTCCACTCTTTCCGTGCCTGTCTTTCCCTCCCTCAATTTCAACAACACTGTTTGATCTGTTTTGTGTACCTGATTTTAAACACACAAGTTCCAACCACTATGTTTTGCCCGCCTCTTTCCCCGCCTCTATTTATCCACCTATGTTTACCTGCCTCTGTTTACCCGCCTGTTTCCCCGCCTCTGATTCCCCACCTTTCATTCCCCGCCTCGCTTTCCCTGCCTCTATTTCCGCGCCTCTTTCACTGCCTCTCTTTCCCCACATCTCTTTTCCTCCCGCTGATTCCCCGCCTCTGATTCCCCGCCTCTGATTCCCTGCCTCTGATTCCCCGCCTCTGATTCCCTGCCTCAGATTCCCTGCCTCAGATTCCCTGCCTCAGATTCCCTGCCTCTGATTCCCCGCCTCTGATTCCCCGCCTCTTATTCCCCGCCTCTGATTCCCCGCCTCTGATTCCCCACCTCTGATGCCCTGCCTCAGATTCCCCGGCTCTGATTCCCTGCATCAGCTTCCCTGCCTCATATTCCCTGCCTCTGATTCCCCGCCTCTGATTCCCTGCCTCTGATTCCCCGCCTCTGATTCCCTGCCTCAGATTCCCTGCCTCAGATTCCCTGCCTCTGATTCCCCGCCTCTTATTCCCCACCTCATATTCCCCGCCTCAGATTCCCCGGCTCTGATTCCCTGCCTCAGATTCCCTGCCTCAAATTCCCTGCTTCTGATTCCCCACATCTAATTCCCCGCCTCTGATTCCCCGCCTCTGATTCCTCGCATCTGATTCCCCGCCTCTGATTCCCCACCTCTGATTCCACGCCTCTGATTCCCCGCCTCTGATTCCCCGCCTCAGATTCCCCAGCTCTGATTCCCTGCCTCAGATTCCCTGCCTCAGATACCCTGCGTCCGATTCCCCGCCTCTGAATCCCAGCCTCTGAATCCCCGCCTCTGATTCCCCGCCTCTGTTTCCCCGCCTCGGATTCCCCGCCTCTGATTCCCCGCCTCTGATTCCCTGCCTCTGATTACCCGCCTCCCTTTCCGCGCAACTTTCCCGGCCTCCGTTTCCCCACTTCTCTTTCCCCGCCTCAGATTCCACGCCTCTGATTCCTCGCCTCTGATTCCCCACCTTTCATTCCCCACCTCTCTTACCCTGCCCCTATTTCCGCGCCTCTTTCTCTGCCTCTCTTTCCCCACATCTCTTTTCCTCCCACTGATTCCCCGCCTCTGATACCCCTCCTCTGATTCCCCGCCTCTGATTCCCCGACTCTGATTCCCCGCCTCTGATTCCCCGCCTTTGATTCTCCTCCTCTGATTCCCTGCCTCTGATTCCCTGCCTCTGATTCCCTGCCTCTGATTCCCCGCCTCTGATTCCCTGCCTCTGATTCCCTGCCTCTGATTCCCTGCCTCTGATCCCAGGCCTCTGATTCCACGCCTCTCTTTCCGTGTCTCTGATTCCCTGCCTCTGATACCCTGCCTCTCATTCCCTGCCTCTATTTCCGTGCATCTTTCTCTGCATCTTGTTTCCCACATCTCATTTCCCCCCTCTGATAACCCGCCTCTGATTCCATTCCTGTGATTCCCTGCCTCAGATTCCCCGCCTCAGATTCCCCGACTCAGATTCCCCGCCTCAGATTCCCCGCCCCAGATTCCCTGCCTCAGATTCCCTGCCTCAGATTCCCTGCCTCAGATTCCCTGCCTCAGATTCCCTTCATCTGATTCCCTTCATTTGATTCCCTGCGTCTGATTCCCGGCCTCTGATTCCCCGCCTCTGATTCCCCGCCTCTGATTCCCCACCTCTGATTCCCTGCCTCAGATTCCCTGGCTCAGATTCCCTGCTTCAGATTCCCTGCCTCAGATTCCCTGCCACTGATTCCCCGCATCTGATTCCCCGCCTCTGATTCCCCGCTTCTGATTCCCGCCTCTGATTCCCTGCCTCTGATTCCCCGCCTCTGAATCCCCGCCTCTGATTCCTCGCCTTTGATTCCATGCCTCAGATTCCCTGCCTCAGATTCCCTACCTCCGATTCCCCGCCTCTGATTCCGCGCCTATGATTCCCCGCCTCTGATTCCCAGCCTCTGAATCCCCACCTCTGAATCCGCGCCTCTGATTCCCCGCCTCTGATTCCCCGCCTCTGATTCCACGCCACTGATTCCCCGCCTCTGATTCCAGGCCTCTTATTCCCCGCCTCTGATTCCCCACCTCTGATTGCCTGCCACTGATTGCCCGCCTCTGATTCCCCGCCTCTGATTCCCCGCCTCTGATTCCCCACCTCTGTCTGTATGCCTCTCTTTCGCCTCCGCTTTTTCCCCTACACTTTTTCCGCGCCTCTCTTTCCCTCCCTCAATTTCAACAACTCTGTTTGATCTGTTCTGTGTACCTCATTTTCAACACACAATTTCCAACCACTATGTTTCACCCATCACTTTCCCCGCCTCTATTTCTCCGCCTATGTTTACCCACCTCTGTTTACCCACCTGTTTCACCGCCTCTGATTCCCCGCGTATGATTCCCCACCTCTGTCTCTACGCCTCTCTTTCGCCTCCACTCTTTCCCCTCCACTCTTTCCGTGCCTGTCTTTCCCTCCCTCAATTTCAACAACACTGTTTGATCTGTTTTGTGTACCTGATTTTAAACACACAAGTTCCAACCACTATGTTTTGCCCGCCTCTTTCCCCGCCTCTATTTATCCACCTATGTTTACCTGCCTCTGTTTACCCGCCTGTTTCACCGCCTCTCATTCCCCACCTCAGATTCCCCGCCTCTGATTCCCTGCCTCTGATTCCCCGGCTCTGATTCCCTGCCTCAGATTCCCTGCCTCAAATTCCCTGCCTCTGATTCCCCGCATCTGATTCCCCGCCTCTGATTCCCCGCCTCTGATTCCTCGCATCTGATTCCCCGCCTCTGATTCCCGCCTCTGATTCCACGCCTCTGATTCCCCGCCTCTGATTCCCCGCATCAGATTCTCTAGCTCTGATTCCCTGCCTCAGATTCCCTGCCTCAGATTCCCTGCCTCCCATTCCCCGCCTCTGATTCCCCGCCTCTGATTCCCCGCCTCTGATTCCCCGCCTCTGAATCCCAGCCTCTGAATCCCCGCCTCTGATTCCCCGCCTCTGTTTCCCCGCCTCTGTTTCCCCGCCTCTGATTCCCCGTCTCTGATTCCCTGCCTCTGATTACCCGCCTCCCTTTCCGCGCAACTTTCCCGGCCTCCGTTTCCCCACATCTCTTTCACCGCCTCAGATTCCACGCCTCTGATTCCCCGCCTCTGATTCCCCACATTTCATTCCACGCCTCTCTTTCCCTGCCTCTATTTCCGCGCCTCTTTCTCTGCCTCTCTTTCCCCACATCTCTTTTCCTCCCTCTGATTCCCCACCTCTGATTCCCCTCCTCTGATTCCCTGCCTCAAATTCCCTGCCTCTGATTCCCCACCTCTGATTCCCCGCCTCTGATTCCCCTCCTCTGATTCCCTGCCTCTGATTCTCTGCCTCTGATTCCCTGCATCTGATTCCCCACCTCTGTTTCCCTGCCTCTGATTCCCTGCCTCTGATTCCCTGCCTCTGATTCCGCGCCTCTGATTCCACGCCTCTCTTTCCGTGTCTCTGATTCCCCGCCTCTGATTCCCTGCCTCTGATACCCTGCCTCTCATTCCCTGCCTCTATTTCCGTGCATCTTTCTCTGCATCTTGTTTCCCACATCTCAATTCCCCCCTCTCATAAACCGCCTCTGATTCCATGCCTGTGATTCCCTGCCTCAGATTCCCCGCCTCAGATTCCCCGACTCAGATTCCCCCTCTCAGATTCCCCGCCTCAGATTCCCTGCCTCAGATTCCCTGCCTCAGATTCCCTGCCTCACATTCCCTGCCTCAGATTCCCTTCATCTGATTCCCTTCATTTGATTCCCTGCGTCTGATTCCCCGCCTCAGATTCCCCGCCTCTGATTCCCCGCCTCTGATTCCCCACCTCTGATTCCCTGCCTCAAATTCCCTGGCTCATATTCCCTGCTTCAGATTCCCTGCCTCAGATTCCCTGCCTCTGATTCCCCGCATCTGATTCCCCGCCTCTGATTCCCCGCCTCTGATTCCCCGCCTCTGATTCCCCGCCTCTGATACCCTGCCTCAGTTTCCCCGGCTCTGATTCCCTGCATCAGCTTCCCTGCCTCATATTCCCTGCCTCTGATTTCCCGGCTCTGATTCCCTGCCTCTGATTCCCCGCCTCTGATTCCCTGCCTCAGATTCCCTGCCTCAGATTCCCTGCCTCAGATTCCCTGCCTCTGATTCCCCGCCTCTGATTCCCTGCCTCTGATTCCCCGCCTCTTATTCCCCACCTCATATTCCCCACCTCAGATTCCCCGGCTCTGATTCCCTGCCTCAGATTCCCTGCCTCAAATTCCCTGCCTCTGATTCCCCGCATCTGATTCCCCGCCTCTGATTCCCTGCCTCTGATTCCTCGCATCTGATTCCCCGCCTCTGATTCCCCACCTCTGATTCCACGCCTCTGATTCCCCGCCTCTGATTCCCCGCCTCAGATTCCCCAGCTCTGATTCCCTGCCTCAGATTCCCTGCCTCAGATTCCCTGCGTCCGATTCCCCGCCTCTGAATCCCAGCCTCTGAATCCCCGCCTCTGATTCCCCGCCTCTGTTTCCCCGCCTCGGATTCCCCGCCTCTGATTCCCCGCCTCTGATTCCCTGCCTCTGATTACCCGCCTCCCTTTCTGCGCAACTTTCCCGGCCTCCGTTTCCCCACTTCTCTTTCCCCGCCTCAGATTCCACACCTCTGATTCCCTGCATCAGATTCCCTGCCTCTGATTCCCCGCCTCTGATTCCCCGCTTCTGATTCCCCGCCTCTGATTCCGCGCCTCAGATTCCTTGCCTATGATTCCCTGCCTCTGATTCCCTGCCTCTGATTCCCTGACTCTGATTCCCTGCCTCTGATTCCCTGCCCCTGATTCCCTGCCTCTGATTCCGCGCTTCTGATTCCACGCCTCTCTTTCCGTGTCTCTGATTCCGCACCTCTGATTCCCTGCCTCTGATACCCTGCCTCTCTTTGCCTGCCTCTATATCCGTGCCTCTTTCTCTGCATCTCGTTTACCACATCTCATTTCCCCACACTGATAACCCGCCTCTGATTCCCCGCCTCTGATTCCCCGCCTCTGATTCCCTGCCTCTAATTCCCCGCCTCTGATTCCCCACCTCTGATTCCCCACCTCTGATTCCCCGACTCTGATTCCCCGCCTCTGATTCCCCACCTCAGATTTCACGGTTCTGATTCCCTGCCTCAGATTCCCTGCGACAGATTCCCTGCCTCAGATTCCCTGCCTCTGATTCCCCGCCTCTTATTCCCCACCTCTTATTCCCCGCCTCAGATTCCCCGGCTCTGATTCCCTGCCTCAGATTCCCTGCCTCAAATTCCCTGCCTCTGATTCCCCGCATCTGATTCCCCGCCTGTGATTCCCCGCCTCTGATTCCTCGCATCTGATTCCCAGCCTCTGATTCCCCGCCTCTGATTCCACGCCTCTGATTCCCCGCCTCTGATTCCCCGCCTCAGATTCCCCAGCTCTGATTCCCTGCCTCAGATTCCCTGCCTCAGATTCCTTGCCTCCGATTCTCCGCCTCTGATTCCCCGCCTCTGATACCCCGCCTCTGATTCCCTGCATCTGAATCCCAGCCTCTGAATCCCCGCCTCTGATTCCCCGCCTCTGTTTCCCCGCCTCGGATTCCCCGCCTCTGATTACCCGCCTCCCTTTCCGCGCAACTTTCCCGGCCTCCGTTTCCCCACATCTCTTTCCCCGCCTCAGATTCCACGCCTCTGATTCCCCGCCTCTGATTCCCCACCTTTCATTCCCCGCCTCTCTTTCCCTGCCACTATTTCCGCGCCTCTTTCTCTGCCTCTCTTTCCCCACATCTCTTTTCTTCCCTCTGATTCCCCGCCTCTGATTCCCCTCCTCTGATTCCCTGCCTCTGATTCCCTGCCTCTTATTCCCTGCCTCTGATTCCCCGCCTCTGATTCCCTGTCTCTGATTCCCTGCCTCTGATTCCCTGCCTCTGATTCCGGTCCTCTGATTCCAAGCCTCTCTTTCCGTGTCTCTGATTCCCCGCCTCTGATTCCCTGCCTCTGATACCCTGCCTCTCATTCCCTACCTCTATTTCCGTGCATCATTCTCTGCATCTTGTTTCCCACATCTCATTTCCCCCCTCTGATAACCCGCCTCTGATTCCATGCCTGTGATTCCCTGCCTCAGATTCCCCGCTTCAGATTCCTCTACTCAGATTCCCCGCCTCAGATTTCCCGCCTCAGATTCCCTGCCTCAGATTCCCTGCCTCAGATTCCCTGCCTCAGATTCCCAGCCTCAGATTCCCTTCATCTGATTCCCTTCATTTGATTCCCTGCGTCTGATTCCCGGCCTCTGATTCCCCGCCTCTGATTCCCCGCCTCTGATTCCCCACCTCTGATTCCCTGCCTCAGATTCCCTGGCTCAGATTCCCTGCTTCAGATTCCCTGCCTCAGATTCCCTGCCACTGATTCCCCGCAACTGATTCCCCGCCTCTGATTCCCCGCTTCTGATTCCCGCCTCTGATTCCCTGCCTCTGATTCCCCGCCTCTGAATCCCCGCCTCTGATTCCTCGCCTCTGATTCCCTGCCTCAGATTCCCCGGCTCTGATTCCATGCCTCAGATTCCCTTCCTCAGATTCCCTGCCTCCGATTCCCCGCCTCTGATTCCCCGCCTATGATTCCCCGCCTCTGATTCCCAGCCTCTGAATCCCCACCTCTGAATCCCCGCCTCTGATTCCCCGCCTCTGATTCCACGCCTCTGATTCCCCGCCTCTGATTCCAGGCCTCTTATTCCCCGCCTCTGATTCCCCACCTCTGATTGCCTGCCACTGATTGCCCGCCTCTGATTCCCCGCCTCTGATTCCCCGCCTCTGATTCCCCACCTCTGTCTGTATGCCTCTCTTTCGCCTCCGCTTTTTCCCCTACACTTTTTCCGCGCCTCTCTTTCCCTCCCTCAATTTCAACAACTCTGTTTGATCTGTTCTGTGTAACTCATTTTCAACACACAATTTCCAACCACTATGTTTCACCCATCACTTTCCCCGCCTCTATTTCTCCCCCTATGTTTACCCACCTCTGTTTACCCACCTGTTTCACCGCCTCTGATTCCCCGCCTATGATTCCCCACCTCTGTCTCTACGCCTCTCTTTCGCCTCCACTCTTTCCCCTCCACTCTTTCCGTGCCTGTCTTTCCCTCCCTCAATTTCAACAACACTGTTTGATCTGTTTTGTGTACCTGATTTTAAACACACAAGTTCCAACCACTATGTTTTGCCCGCCTCTTTCACCGCCTCTATTTATCCACCTATGTTTACCTGCCTCTGTTTACCCGCCTGTTTCCCCGCCTCTGATTCCCCACCTTTCATTCCCCGCCTCGCTTTCCCTGCCTCTATTTCCGCGCCTCTTTCACTGCCTCTCTTTCCCCACATCTCTTTTCCTCCCGCTGATTCCCCGCCTCTGATTCCCCGCCTCTGATTCCCTGCCTCTGATTCCCCGCCTCTGATTCCCTGCCTCAGATTCCCTGCCTCAGATTCCCCGCCTCAGATTCCCTGCCTCTGATTCCCCGCCTCTGATTCCCCGCCACTTATTCCCCGCCTCTGATTCCCCGCCTCTGATTCCCCGCCTCTGATGCCCTGCCTCAGATTCCCCGGCTCTGATTCCCTGCATCAGATTCCCTGCCTCATATTCCCTGCCTCTGATTCCCCGCCTCTGATTCCCTGCCTCTGATTCCCCGCCTCGGATTCCCTGCCTCAGATTCCCTGCCTCAGATTCCCTGCCTCAGATTCCCTGCCTCTGATTCCCCGCCTCTGATTCCCTGCCTCTGATTCCCCGCCTCTTATTCCCCACCTCATATTCCCCACCTCAGATTCCCCGGCTCTGATTCCCTGCCTCAGATTCCCTGCCTCAAATTCCCTGCCTCTGATTCCCCGCATCTGATTCCCCGCCTCTGATTCCCTGCCTCTGATTCCTCGCATCTGATTCCCCGCCTCTGATTCCCCACCTCTGATTCCACGCCTCTGATTCCCCGCCTCTGATTCCCCGCCTCAGATTCCCCAGCTCTGATTCCCTGCCTCAGATTCCCTGCCTCAGATTCCCTGCGTCCGATTCCCCGCGTCTGAATCCCAGCCTCTGAATCCCCGCCTCTGATTCCCCGCCTCTGTTTCCCCGCCTCGGATTCCCCGCCTCTGATTCCCCGCCTCTGATTCCCTGCCTCTGATTACCCGCCTCCCTTTCTGCGCAACTTTCCCGGCCTCCGTTTCCCCACTTCTCTTTCCCCGCCTCAGATTCCACACCTCTGATTCCCTGCATCAGATTCCCTGCCTCTGATTCCCGGCCTCTGATTCCCCGCCTCTGATTCCCCGCCTCTGATTCCCCACCTCTGATTCCCTGCCTCAGATTCCCTGGCTCAGATTCCCTGTTTCAGATTCCCTGCCTCAGATTCCCTGCCACTGATTCCCCGCATCTGATTCCCCGCCTCTGATTCCCCGCTTCTGATTCCCGCCTCTGATTCCCTGCCTCTGATTCCCCGCCTCTGAATCCCCGCCTCTGATTCCTCGCCTTTGATTCCATGCCTCAGATTCCCTGCCTCAGATTCCCTGCCTCCGATTCCCCGCCTCTGATTCCGCGCCTATGATTCCCCGCCTCTGATTCCCAGCCTCTGAATCCCCACCTCTGAATCCGCGCCTCTGATTCCCCGCCTCTGATTCCCCGCCTCTGATTCCACGCCACTGATTCCCCGCCTCTGATTCCAGGCCTCTTATTCCCCGCCTCTGATTCCCCACCTCTGATTGCCTGCCACTGATTGCCCGCCTCTGATTCCCCGCCTCTGATTCCCCGCCTCTGATTCCCCACCTCTGTCTGTATGCCTCTCTTTCGCCTCCGCTTTTTCCCCTACACTTTTTCCGCGCCTCTCTTTCCCTCCCTCAATTTCAACAACTCTGTTTGATCTGTTCTGTGTACCTCATTTTCAACACACAATTTCCAACAACTATGTTTCACCCATCACTTTCCCCGCCTCTATTTCTCCGCCTATGTTGACCCACCTCTGTTTACCCACCTGTTTCACCGCCTCTGATTCCCCGCGTATGATTCCCCACCTCTGTCTCTACGCCTCTCTTTCGCCTCCACTCTTTCCCCTCCACTCTTTCCGTGCCTGTCTTTCCCTCCCTCAATTTCAACAACACTGTTTGATCTGTTTTGTGTACCTGATTTTAAACACACAAGTTCCAACCACTATGTTTTGCCCGCCTCTTTCCCCGCCTCTATTTATCCACCTATGTTTACCTGCCTCTGTTTACCCGCCTGTTTCACCGCCTCTCATTCCCCACCTCAGATTCCCCGCCTCTGATTCCCTGCCTCTGATTCCCCGGCTCTGATTCCCTGCCTCAGATTCCCTGCCTCAAATTCCCTGCCTCTGATTCCCCGCATCTGATTCCCCGCCTCTGATTCCCCGCCTCTGATTCCTCGCATCTGATTCCCCGCCTCTGATTCCCGCCTCTGATTCCACGCCTCTGATTCCCCGCCTCTGATTCCCCGCATCAGATTCTCTAGCTCTGATTCCCTGCCTCAGATTCCCTGCCTCAGATTCCCTGCCTCCCATTCCCCGCCTCTGATTCCCCGCCTCTGATTCCCCGCCTCTGATTCCCCGCCTCTGAATCCCAGCCTCTGAATCCCCGCCTCTGATTCCCCGCCTCTGTTTCCCCGCCTCTGTTTCCCCGCCTCTGATTCCCCGTCTCTGATTCCCTGCCTCTGATTACCCGCCTCCCTTTCCGCGCAACTTTCCCGGCCTCCGTTTCCCCACATCTCTTTCCCCGCCTCAGATTCCACGCCTCTGATTCCCCGCCTCTGATTCCCCACATTTCATTCCACGCCTCTCTTTCCCTGCCTCTATTTCCGCGCCTCTTTCTCTGCCTCTCTTTCCCCACATCTCTTTTCCTCCCTCTGATTCCCCACCTCTGATTCCCCTCCTCTGATTCCCTGCCTCAAATTCCCTGCCTCTGATTCCCCACCTCTGATTCCCCGCCTCTGATTCCCCTCCTCTGATTCCCTGCCTCTGATTCTCTGCCTCTGATTCCCTGCCTCTGATTCCCCACCTCTGTTTCCCTGCCTCTGATTCCCTGCCTCTGATTCCCTGCCTCTGATTCCGCGCCTCTGATTCCACGCCTCTCTTTCCGTGTCTCTGATTCCCCGCCTCTGATTCCCTGCCTCTGATACCCTGCCTCTCATTCCCTGCCTCTATTTCCGTGCATCTTTCTCTGCATCTTGTTTCCCACATCTCATTTCCCCCCTCTCATAAACCGCCTCTGATTCCATGCCTGTGATTCCCTGCCTCAGATTCCCCGCCTCAGATTCCCCGACTCAGATTCCCCCTCTCAGATTCCCCGCCTCAGATTCCCTGCCTCAGATTCCCTGCCTCAGATTCCCTGCCTCACATTCCCTGCCTCAGATTCCCTTCATCTGATTCCCTTCATTTGATTCCCTGCGTCTGATTCCCCGCCTCAGATTCCCCGCCTCTGATTCCCCGCCTCTGATTCCCCACCTCTGATTCCCTGCCTCAAATTCCCTGGCTCATATTCCCTGCTTCAGATTCCCTGCCTCAGATTCCCTGCCTCTGATTCCCCGCATCTGATTCCCCGCCTCTGATTCCCCGCCTCTGATTCCCCGCCTCTGATTCCCCGCCTCTGATACCCTGCCTCAGTTTCCCCGGCTCTGATTCCCTGCATCAGCTTCCCTGCCTCATATTCCCTGCCTCTGATTTCCCGGCTCTGATTCCCTGCCTCTGATTCCCCGCCTCTGATTCCCTGCCTCAGATTCCCTGCCTCAGATTCCCTGCCTCAGATTCCCTGCCTCTGATTCCCCGCCTCTGATTCCCTGCCTCTGATTCCCCGCCTCTTATTCCCCACCTCATATTCCCCACCTCAGATTCCCCGGCTCTGATTCCCTGCCTCAGATTCCCTGCCTCAAATTCCCTGCCTCTGATTCCCCGCATCTGATTCCCCGCCTCTGATTCCCTGCCTCTGATTCCTCGCATCTGATTCCCCGCCTCTGATTCCCCACCTCTGATTCCACGCCTCTGATTCCCCGCCTCTGATTCCCCGCCTCAGATTCCCCAGCTCTGATTCCCTGCCTCAGATTCCCTGCCTCAGATTCCCTGCGTCCGATTCCCCGCCTCTGAATCCCAGCCTCTGAATCCCCGCCTCTGATTCCCCGCCTCTGTTTCCCCGCCTCGGATTCCCCGCCTCTGATTCCCCGCCTCTGATTCCCTGCCTCTGATTACCCGCCTCCCTTTCTGCGCAACTTTCCCGGCCTCCGTTTCCCCACTTCTCTTTCCCCGCCTCAGATTCCACACCTCTGATTCCCTGCATCAGATTCCCTGCCTCTGATTCCCCGCCTCTGATTCCCCGCTTCTGATTCCCCGCCTCTGATTCCGCGCCTCAGATTCCTTGCCTATGATTCCCTGCCTCTGATTCCCTGCCTCTGATTCCCTGACTCTGATTCCCTGCCTCTGATTCCCTGCCCCTGATTCCCTGCCTCTGATTCCGCGCTTCTGATTCCACGCCTCTCTTTCCGTGTCTCTGATTCCGCACCTCTGATTCCCTGCCTCTGATACCCTGCCTCACTTTGCCTGCCTCTATATCCGTGCCTCTTTCTCTGCATCTCGTTTACCACATCTCATTTCCCCACACTGATAACCCGCCTCTGATTCCCCGCCTCTGATTCCCCGCCTCTGATTCCCTGCCTCTAATTCCCCGCCTCTGATTCCCCACCTCTGATTCCCCACCTCTGATTCCCCGACTCTGATTCCCCGCCTCTGATTCCCCACCTCAGATTTCACGGTTCTGATTCCCTGCCTCAGATTCCCTGCGACAGATTCCCTGCCTCAGATTCCCTGCCTCTGATTCCCCGCCTCTTATTCCCCACCTCTTATTCCCCGCCTCAGATTCCCCGGCTCTGATTCCCTGCCTCAGATTCCCTGCCTCAAATTCCCTGCCTCTGATTCCCCGCATCTGATTCCCCGCCTGTGATTCCCCGCCTCTGATTCCTCGCATCTGATTCCCAGCCTCTGATTCCCCGCCTCTGATTCCACGCCTCTGATTCCCCGCCTCTGATTCCCCGCCTCAGATTCCCCAGCTCTGATTCCCTGCCTCAGATTCCCTGCCTCAGATTCCTTGCCTCCGATTCTCCGCCTCTGATTCCCCGCCTCTGATACCCCGCCTCTGATTCCCTGCATCTGAATCCCAGCCTCTGAATCCCCGCCTCTGATTCCCCGCCTCTGTTTCCCCGCCTCGGATTCCCCGCCTCTGATTACCCGCCTCCCTTTCCGCGCAACTTTCCCGGCCTCCGTTTCCCCACATCTCTTTCCCCGCCTCAGATTCCACGCCTCTGATTCCCCGCCTCTGATTCCCCACCTTTCATTCCCCGCCTCTCTTTCCCTGCCACTATTTCCGCGCCTCTTTCTCTGCCTCTCTTTCCCCACATCTCTTTTCTTCCCTCTGATTCCCCGCCTCTGATTCCCCTCCTCTGATTCCCTGCCTCTGATTCCCTGCCTCTTATTCCCTGCCTCTGATTCCCCGCCTCTGATTCCCTGTCTCTGATTCCCTGCCTCTGATTCCCTGCCTCTGATTCCGGTCCTCTGATTCCAAGCCTCTCTTTCCGTGTCTCTGATTCCCCGCCTCTGATTCCCTGCCTCTGATACCCTGCCTCTCATTCCCTACCTCTATTTCCGTGCATCATTCTCTGCATCTTGTTTCCCACATCTCATTTCCCCCCTCTGATAACCCGTCTCTGATTCCATGCCTGTGATTCCCTGCCTCAGATTCCCCGCTTCAGATTCCTCTACTCAGATTCCCCGCCTCAGATTTCCCGCCTCAGATTCCCTGCCTCAGATTCCCTGCCTCAGATTCCCTGCCTCAGATTCCCAGCCTCAGATTCCCTTCATCTGATTCCCTTCATTTGATTCCCTGCGTCTGATTCCCGGCCTCTGATTCCCCGCCTCTGATTCCCCGCCTCTGATTCCCCACCTCTGATTCCCTGCCTCAGATTCCCTGGCTCAGATTCCCTGCTTCAGATTCCCTGCCTCAGATTCCCTGCCACTGATTCCCCGCAACTGATTCCCCGCCTCTGATTCCCCGCTTCTGATTCCCGCCTCTGATTCCCTGCCTCTGATTCCCCGCCTCTGAATCCCCGCCTCTGATTCCTCGCCTCTGATTCCCTGCCTCAGATTCCCCGGCTCTGATTCCATGCCTCAGATTCCCTTCCTCAGATTCCCTGCCTCCGATTCCCCGCCTCTGATTCCCCGCCTATGATTCCCCGCCTCTGATTCCCAGCCTCTGAATCCCCACCTCTGAATCCCCGCCTCTGATTCCCCGCCTCTGATTCCACGCCTCTGATTCCCCGCCTCTGATTCCAGGCCTCTTATTCCCCGCCTCTGATTCCCCACCTCTGATTGCCTGCCACTGATTGCCCGCCTCTGATTCCCCGCCTCTGATTCCCCGCCTCTGATTCCCCACCTCTGTCTGTATGCCTCTCTTTCGCCTCCGCTTTTTCCCCTACACTTTTTCCGCGCCTCTCTTTCCCTCCCTCAATTTCAACAACTCTGTTTGATCTGTTCTGTGTAACTCATTTTCAACACACAATTTCCAACCACTATGTTTCACCCATCACTTTCCCCGCCTCTATTTCTCCCCCTATGTTTACCCACCTCTGTTTACCCACCTGTTTCACCGCCTCTGATTCCCCGCCTATGATTCCCCACCTCTGTCTCTACGCCTCTCTTTCGCCTCCACTCTTTCCCCTCCACTCTTTCCGTGCCTGTCTTTCCCTCCCTCAATTTCAACAACACTGTTTGATCTGTTTTGTGTACCTGATTTTAAACACACAAGTTCCAACCACTATGTTTTGCCCGCCTCTTTCACCGCCTCTATTTATCCACCTATGTTTACCTGCCTCTGTTTACCCGCCTGTTTCCCCGCCTCTGATTCCCCACCTTTCATTCCCCGCCTCGCTTTCCCTGCCTCTATTTCCGCGCCTCTTTCACTGCCTCTCTTTCCCCACATCTCTTTTCCTCCCGCTGATTCCCCGCCTCTGATTCCCCGCCTCTGATTCCCTGCCTCTGATTCCCCGCCTCTGATTCCCTGCCTCAGATTCCCTGCCTCAGATTCCCCGCCTCAGATTCCCTGCCTCTGATTCCCCGCCTCTGATTCCCCGCCACTTATTCCCCGCCTCTGATTCCCCGCCTCTGATTCCCCGCCTCTGATGCCCTGCCTCAGATTCCCCGGCTCTGATTCCCTGCATCAGATTCCCTGCCTCATATTCCCTGCCTCTGATTCCCCGCCTCTGATTCCCTGCCTCTGATTCCCCGCCTCGGATTCCCTGCCTCAGATTCCCTGCCTCAGATTCCCTGCCTCAGATTCCCTGCCTCTGATTCCCCGCCTCTGATTCCCTGCCTCTGATTCCCCGCCTCTTATTCCCCACCTCATATTCCCCACCTCAGATTCCCCGGCTCTGATTCCCTGCCTCAGATTCCCTGCCTCAAATTCCCTGCCTCTGATTCCCCGCATCTGATTCCCCGCCTCTGATTCCCTGCCTCTGATTCCTCGCATCTGATTCCCCGCCTCTGATTCCCCACCTCTGATTCCACGCCTCTGATTCCCCGCCTCTGATTCCCCGCCTCAGATTCCCCAGCTCTGATTCCCTGCCTCAGATTCCCTGCCTCAGATTCCCTGCGTCCGATTCCCCGCCTCTGAATCCCAGCCTCTGAATCCCCGCCTCTGATTCCCCGCCTCTGTTTCCCCGCCTCGGATTCCCCGCCTCTGATTCCCCGCCTCTGATTCCCTGCCTCTGATTACCCGCCTCCCTTTCTGCGCAACTTTCCCGGCCTCCGTTTCCCCACTTCTCTTTCCCCGCCTCAGATTCCACACCTCTGATTCCCTGCATCAGATTCCCTGCCTCTGATTCCCCGCCTCTGATTCCCCGCTTCTGATTCCCCGCCTCTGATTCCGCGCCTCAGATTCCTTGCCTATGATTCCCTGCCTCTGATTCCCTGCCTCTGATTCCCTGACTCTGATTCCCTGCCTCTGATTCCCTGCCCCTGATTCCCTGCCTCTGATTCCGCGCTTCTGATTCCACGCCTCTCTTTCCGTGTCTCTGATTCCGCACCTCTGATTCCCTGCCTCTGATACCCTGCCTCTCTTTGCCTGCCTCTATATCCGTGCCTCTTTCTCTGCATCTCGTTTACCACATCTCATTTCCCCACACTGATAACCCGCCTCTGATTCCCCGCCTCTGATTCCCCGCCTCTGATTCCCTGCCTCTAATTCCCCGCCTCTGATTCCCCACCTCTGATTCCCCACCTCTGATTCCCCGACTCTGATTCCCCGCCTCTGATTCCCCACCTCAGATTTCACGGTTCTGATTCCCTGCCTCAGATTCCCTGCGACAGATTCCCTGCCTCAGATTCCCTGCCTCTGATTCCCCGCCTCTTATTCCCCACCTCTTATTCCCCGCCTCAGATTCCCCGGCTCTGATTCCCTGCCTCAGATTCCCTGCCTCAAATTCCCTGCCTCTGATTCCCCGCATCTGATTCCCCGCCTGTGATTCCCCGCCTCTGATTCCTCGCATCTGATTCCCAGCCTCTGATTCCCCGCCTCTGATTCCACGCCTCTGATTCCCCGCCTCTGATTCCCCGCCTCAGATTCCCCAGCTCTGATTCCCTGCCTCAGATTCCCTGCCTCAGATTCCTTGCCTCCGATTCTCCGCCTCTGATTCCCCGCCTCTGATACCCCGCCTCTGATTCCCTGCATCTGAATCCCAGCCTCTGAATCCCCGCCTCTGATTCCCCGCCTCTGTTTCCCCGCCTCGGATTCCCCGCCTCTGATTACCCGCCTCCATTTCCGCGCAACTTTCCCGGCCTCCGTTTCCCCACATCTCTTTCCCCGCCTCAGATTCCACGCCTCTGATTCCCCGCCTCTGATTCCCCACCTTTCATTCCCCGCCTCTCTTTCCCTGCCACTATTTCCGCGCCTCTTTCTCTGCCTCTCTTTCCCCACATCTCTTTTCTTCCCTCTGATTCCCCGCCTCTGATTCCCCTCCTCTGATTCCCTGCCTCTGATTCCCTGCCTCTTATTCCCTGCCTCTGATTCCCCGCCTCTGATTCCCTGTCTCTGATTCCCTGCCTCTGATTCCCTGCCTCTGATTCCGGTCCTCTGATTCCAAGCCTCTCTTTCCGTGTCTCTGATTCCCCGCCTCTGATTCCCTGCCTCTGATACCCTGCCTCTCATTCCCTACCTCTATTTCCGTGCATCATTCTCTGCATCTTGTTTCCCACATCTCATTTCCCCCCTCTGATAACCCGCCTCTGATTCCATGCCTGTGATACCCTGCCTCAGATTCCCCGCTTCAGATTCCTCTACTCAGATTCCCCGCCTCAGATTTCCCGCCTCAGATTCCCTGCCTCAGATTCCCTGCCTCAGATTCCCTGCCTCAGATTCCCAGCCTCAGATTCCCTTCATCTGATTCCCTTCATTTGATTCCCTGCGTCTGATTCCCGGCCTCTGATTCCCCGCCTCTGATTCCCCGCCTCTGATTCCCCACCTCTGATTCCCTGCCTCAGATTCCCTGGCTCAGATTCCCTGCTTCAGATTCCCTGCCTCAGATTCCCTGCCACTGATTCCCCGCAACTGATTCCCCGCCTCTGATTCCCCGCTTCTGATTCCCGCCTCTGATTCCCTGCCTCTGATTCCCCGCCTCTGAATCCCCGCCTCTGATTCCTCGCCTCTGATTCCCTGCCTCAGATTCCCCGGCTCTGATTCCATGCCTCAGATTCCCTTCCTCAGATTCCCTGCCTCCGATTCCCCGCCTCTGATTCCCCGCCTATGATTCCCCGCCTCTGATTCCCAGCCTCTGAATCCCCACCTCTGAATCCCCGCCTCTGATTCCCCGCCTCTGATTCCACGCCTCTGATTCCCCGCCTCTGATTCCAGGCCTCTTATTCCCCGCCTCTGATTCCCCACCTCTGATTGCCTGCCACTGATTGCCCGCCTCTGATTCCCCGCCTCTGATTCCCCGCCTCTGATTCCCCACCTCTGTCTGTATGCCTCTCTTTCGCCTCCGCTTTTTCCCCTACACTTTTTCCGCGCCTCTCTTTCCCTCCCTCAATTTCAACAACTCTGTTTGATCTGTTCTGTGTAACTCATTTTCAACACACAATTTCCAACCACTATGTTTCACCCATCACTTTCCCCGCCTCTATTTCTCCCCCTATGTTTACCCACCTCTGTTTACCCACCTGTTTCACCGCCTCTGATTCCCCGCCTATGATTCCCCACCTCTGTCTCTACGCCTCTCTTTCGCCTCCACTCTTTCCCCTCCACTCTTTCCGTGCCTGTCTTTCCCTCCCTCAATTTCAACAACACTGTTTGATCTGTTTTGTGTACCTGATTTTAAACACACAAGTTCCAACCACTATGTTTTGCCCGCCTCTTTCACCGCCTCTATTTATCCACCTATGTTTACCTGCCTCTGTTTACCCGCCTGTTTCCCCGCCTCTGATTCCCCACCTTTCATTCCCCGCCTCGCTTTCCCTGCCTCTATTTCCGCGCCTCTTTCACTGCCTCTCTTTCCCCACATCTCTTTTCCTCCCGCTGATTCCCCGCCTCTGATTCCCTGCCTCTGATTCCCTGCCTCTGATTCCCCGCCTCTGATTCCCTGCCTCAGATTCCCTGCCTCAGATTCCCCGCCTCAGATTCCCTGCCTCTGATTCCCCGCCTCTGATTCCCCGCCACTTATTCCCCGCCTCTGATTCCCCGCCTCTGATTCCCCGCCTCTGATGCCCTGCCTCAGATTCCCCGGCTCTGATTCCCTGCATCAGATTCCCTTCCTCATATTCCCTGCCTCTGATTCCCCGCCTCTGATTCCCTGCCTCTGATTCCCCGCCTCGGATTCCCTGCCTCAGATTCCCTGCCTCAGATTCCCTGCCTCAGATTCCCTGCCTCTGATTCCCCGCCTCTGATTCCCTGCCTCTGATTCCCTGCCTCAGATTCCCTGCCTCTGATTCCACGCCTCTTATTCCCCACCTCATATTCCCCGCCTCAGATTCCCCGGCTCTGATTCCCTGCCTCAGATTCCCTGCCTCAAATTCCCTGCCTCTGATTCCCCGCATCTGATTCCCCGCCTCTGATTCCCCGCCTCTGATTCCTCGCATCTGATTCCCCGCCTCTGATTCCCCACCTCTGATTCCACGCCTCTGATTCCCCGCCTCTGATTCCCCGCCTCAGATTCCCCAGCTCTGATTCCCTGCCTCAGATTCGCTGCCTCAGATTCCCTGCATCCGATTCCCCGCCTCTGAATCCCAGCCTCTGAATCCCCGCCTCTGAATCCCCGCCTCTGATTCCCCGCATCTGAATCCCAGCCTCTGAATCCCCGCCTCTGATTCCCCACCTCTGTTTCCCCGCCTCGGATTCCCCGCCTCTGATTACCCGCCTCCCTTTCCGCGCAACTTTCCCGGCCTCCGTTTCCCCACTTCTCTTTCCCCGCCTCACATTCCACGCCTCTGATTCCTCGCCTCTGATTCCCCACCTTTCATTCCCCGCCTCTCTTTCCCTGCCCCTATTTCCGTGCCTCTTTCTCTGCCTCTCTTTCCCTACATCTCTTTTCCTCCCACTGATTCCCCGCCTCTGATTCCCCTCCTCTGATTCCCCGCCTCTGATTCCCCGCCTCTGATTCCCCGCCTCTGATTCCCCGCCTTTGATTCCCCTCCTCTGATTCCCTGCCTCTGATTCCCTGCCTCTGATTCCCTGCCTCTGATTCCCCACCTCTGATTCCCTGCCTCTGATTCCCTGCCTCTGATTCCCTGCCTCTGATCCCGGGCCTCTGATTCCACGCCTCTCTTTCCGTGTCTCTGATTCCCTGCCTCTGATACCCTGCCTCTCATTCCCTGCCTCTATTTCCGTGCATCTTTCTCTGCATCTTGTTTCCCACATCTCATTTCCCCCCAATGATAACCCGCCTCTGATTCCATGCCTGTGATTCCCTGCCTCAGATTCCCAACCTCAGATTCCCCGACTCAGATTCCCCGCCTCAGATTCCCCGCCTCAGATTCCCTGCCTCAGATTCCCTGCCTCAGATACCCTGCCTATGATTCCCTGCCTCAGATTCCCTTCATCTGATTCCCTTCATTTGATTCCCTGCGTCTGATTCCCGGCCTCTGATTCCCCGCCTCTGATTCCCCGCCTCTGATTCCCCACCTCTGATTCCCTGCCTCAGATTCCCTGGCTCAGATTCCCTGCTTCAGATTCGCTGCCTCAGATTCCCTGCCACTGATTCCCCGCATCTGATTCCCCGCCTCTGATTCCCCGCTTCTGATTCCCGCCTCTGATTCCCTGCCTCTGATTCCCCGCCTCTGAATCCCCGCCTCTGATTCCTCGCCTCTTATTCCCTGCCTCAGATTCCCCGGCTCTGATTCCATGCCTCAGATTCCCTGCCTCAGATTCCCTGCCTCCGATTCCCCGCCTCTGATTCCGCGCCTATGATTCCCCGCCTCTGATTCCCAGCCTCTGAATCCCCACCTCTGAATCCCCGCCTCTGATTCCCCGCCTCTGATTCCCCGCCTCTTATTCCACGCCACTGATTCCCCGCCTCTGATTCCAGGCCTCTTATTCCCCGCCTCTGATTCCCCACCTCTGATTGCCTGCCACTGATTGCCCGCCTCTGATTCCCCGCCTCTGATTCCCCACCTCTGATTCCCCACCTCTGTCTGTATGCCTCTCTTTCGCCGCTTTTTCCCCTACACTTTTTCCGCGCCTCTCTTTCCCTCCCTCAATTTCAACAACTCTGTTTGATCTGTTCTGTGTACCTCATTATCAACACACAATTTCCAACCACTATGTTTCACCCATCACTTTCCCCGCCTCTATTTCTCCGCCTATGTTTACCCACCTCTGTTTACCCACCTGTTTCACCGCCTCTGATTCCCCGCGTATGATTCCCCACCTCTGTCTCTACGCCTCTCTTTCACCTCCACTCTTTCCCCTCCACTCTTTCCGTGCCTGTCTTTCCCTCCCTCAATTTCAACAACACTGTTTGATCTGTTTTGTGTACCTGATTTTAAACACACAAGTTCCAACCACTATGTTTTGCCCGCCTCTTTCCCCGCCTCTATTTATCCACCTATGTTTACCTGCCTCTGTTTACCCGCCTGTTTCACCGCCTCTCATTCCCCACCTCAGATTCCCCGCCTCTGATTCCCTGCCACTGATTCCCCGGCTCTGATTCCCTGCCTCAGATTCCCTCCCTCAAATTCCCTGCCTCTGATTCCCCGCATCTGATTCCCCGCCTCTGATTCCCTACCTCTGATTCCTCGCATCTGATTCCCCGCCTCTGATTCCCCACCTCTGATTCCACGCCTCTGATTCCCCGCCTCTGATTCCCCGCATCAGATTCTCCAGCTCTGATTCCCTGCCTCAGATTCCCTGCCTCAGATTCCCTGCCTCCCATTCCCCGCCTCTGATTCCCCGCCTCTGATTCCCCGCCTATGATTCCCCGCCTCTGAATCCCAGCCTCTGAATCCCCGCCTCTGATTCCCCGCCTCTGTTTCCCCGCCTCTGTTTCCCCGCCTCTGATTCCCCGTCTCTGACTCCCTGCCTCTGATTACCCGCCTCCCTTTCCGCGCAACTATCCCGGCCTCCGTTTCCCCACATCTCTTTCCCTGCCTCAGATTCCATGCCTCTGATTCCCCGCCTCTGAATCCCCACATTTCATTCCACGCCTCTCTTTCCCTGCCTCTATTTCCGCGCCTCTTTCTCTGCCTCTCTTTCCCCACATCTCTTTTCCTCCCTCTGATTCCCCACCTCTGATTCCCCTCCTCTGATTCCCTGCCTCAAATTCCCTGCCTCTGATTCCCCGCCTCTGATTCCCCGCCTCTGATTCCCCTCCTCTGATTCCCTGCCTCTGATTCTCTGCCTCTGATTCCCTGCCTCTGATTCCCCGCCTCTGATTCCCTGCCTCTGATTCCCTGCCTCTGATTCCCTGCCTCTGATTCCGCGCCTCTGATTCCACGCCTCGCTTTCCGTGTCTCTGATTCCCCGCCTCTGATTCCCTGCCTCTGATACCCTGCCTCTCATTCCCTGCCTCTATTTCCGTGCATCTTTCTCTGCATCTTGTTTCCCACATCTCATTTCCCCCCTCTGATAAACCGCCTCTGATTCCATGCCTGTGATTCCCTGCCTCAGATTCCCCGCCTCAGATTCCCCGACTCAGATTCCCCCTCTCAGATTCCCCGCCTCAGATTCCCTGCCTCAGATTCCCTGCCTCAGATTCCCTGCCTCAGATTCCCTGCCTCAGATTCCCTTCATCTGATTCCCTTCATTTGATTCCCTGCGTCTGATTCCCCGCCTCAGATTCCCCGCCTCTGATTCCCCGCCTCTGATTCCCCACCTCTGATTCCCTGCCTCAAATTCCCTGGCTCATATTCCCTGCTTCAGATTCCCTGCCTCAGATTCCCTGCCTCTGATTCCCCGCATCTGATTCCCCGCCTCTGATTCCCCGCCTCTGATTCCCGCCTCAGATTCCCTGCCTCTGATTCCTTGCCTCTGATTCCCTGCATCTGATTCCCTGCCTCTGAATCCCCGCCTCCGATTCCGCACCCACGTTTCTCTGTCTCTGTTGCTCTGCCTCTTATTTGCTGGCTCAGTTTCGCCGGCTCTGATTCCGCACCTCTGATTCCACGCCTCTCTTTCCGTGTCTCTGATTCCCCGCCTCTGATTCCCTGCCTCTGATACCCTGCCTCTCTTTCGCTGCCTCTATTTCCGTGCCTCTTTCTCTGCATCTCGTTTCCCACATCTCATTTCCCCCCTCTGATAACCCGCCTCAGATTCCCCGCCTCATATTCCCCGCCTCAGATTCCCTGCCTCAGATTCCCTGCCTCAGATTCCCTTCATCTTATTCCCTTCATCTGATTCCCTGCCTCTGATTCCCCACCTCTGATTCCCCGCCTCTAATTCCACGCCTCTGATTCCTCGCCTCTGATTCCCTGCCTCAGATTCCCCGGCTCTGATTCCATGCCTCAGATTCCCTGCCTCAGATTCCCTGCCTCCGATTCCCCGCCTCTGATTCCGCGCCTATGATTCCCCGCCTCTGATTCCCAGCCTCTGAATCCCCACCTCTGAATCCCCGCCTCTGATTCCCCGCCTCTGATTCCCCGCCTCTGATTCCACGCCACTGATTCCCCGCCTCTGATTCCAGGCCTCTTATTCCCCGCCTCTGATTCCCCACCTCTGATCGCCTGCCACTGATTGCCCGCCTCTGATTCCCCGCCTCTGATTCCCCGCCTCTGATTCCCCACCTCTGTCTGTATGCCTCTCTTTCGCCTCCGCTTTTTCCCCTACACTTTTTCCGCGCCTCTCTTTCCCTCCCTCAATTTCAACAACTCTGTTTGATCTGTTCTGTGTACCTCATTTTCAACACACAATTTCCAACCACTATGTTTCACCCATCACTTTCCCCGCCTCTATTTCTCCGCCTATGTTTACCCACCTCTGTTTACCCACCTGTTTCACCGCCTCTGATTCCCCGCGTATGATTCCCCACCTCTGTCTCTACGCCTCTCTTTCGCCTCCACTCCTTCCCCTCCACTCTTTCCGTGCCTGTCTTTCCCTCCCTCAATTTCAACAACACTGTTTGATCTGTTTTGTGTACCTGATTTTAAACACACAAGTTCCAACCACTATGTTTTGCCCGCCTCTTTCCCCGCCTCTATTTATCCACCTATGTTTACCTGCCTCTGTTTACCCGCCTGTTTCACCGCCTCTCATTCCCCACCTCAGATTCCCCGCCTCTGATTCCCTGCCTCTGATTCCCCGGCTCTGATTCCCTGCCTCAGAATCCCTGCCTCAAATTCCCTGCCTCTGATTCCCCGCATCTGATTCCCCGCCTCTGATTCCCCGCCTCTGATTCCTCGCATCTGATTCCCCGCCTCTGATTCCCCGCCTCTGATTCCCCGCATCAGATTCTCCAGCTCTGATTCCCTGCCTCAGATTCCCTGCCTCAGATTCCCTGCCTCCCATTCCCCGCCTCTGATTCCCCGCCTCTGATTCCCCGCCTCTGAATCCCAGCCTCTGAATCCCCGCCTCTGATTCCCCGCCTCTGTTTCCCCGCCTCTGTTTCCCCGTCTCTGATTCCCCGTCTCTGATTCCCTGCCTCTGATTACCCGCCTCCCTTTCCGCGCAACTTTCCCGGCCTCCGTTTCCCCACATCTCTTTCCCCGCCTCAGATTCCACGCCTCTGATTCCCCGCCTCTGATTCCCCACATTTCATTCCACGCCTCTCTTACCCTGCCTCTATTTCCGCGCCTCTTTCTCTGCCTCTCTTTCCCCACATCTCTTTTCCTCCCTCTGATTCCCCACCTCTGATTCCCCTCCTCTGATTCCCTGCCTCAAATTCCCTGCCTCTGATTCCCCGCCTCTGATTCCCCGCCTCTGATTCCCCTCCTCTGATTCCCTGCCTCTGATTCTCTGCCTCTGATTCCCTGCCTCTGATTCCCCGCCTCTGATTCCCTGCCTCTGATTCCCTGCCTCTGATTCCCTGCCTCTGATTCCGCGCCTCTGATTCCACGCCTCTCTTTCCGTGTCTCTGATTCCCCGCCTCTGATTCCCTGCCTCTGATACCCTGCCTCTCATTCCCTGCCTCTATTCCCGTGCATCTTTCTCTGCATCTTGTTTCCCACATCTCATTTCCCCCCTCTGATAAACCGCCTCTGATTACATGCCTGTGATTCCCTGCCTCAGATTCCCCGCCTCAGATTCCCCGACTCAGATTCCCCCTCTCAGATTCCCCGCCTCAGATTCCCTGCCTCAGATTCCCTGCCTCAGATTCCCTGCCTCACATTCCCTGCCTCAGATTCCCTTCATCTGATTCCCTTCATTTGATTCCCTGCGTCTGATTCCCCGCCTCAGATTCCCCGCCTCTGATTCCCCGCCTCTGATTCCCCACCTCTGATTCCCTGCCTCAAATTCCCTGGCTCATATTCCCTGCTTCAGATTCCCTGCCTCAGATTCCCTGCCTCTGATTCCCCGCATCTGATTCCCCGCCTCTGATTCCCCGCCTCTGATTCCCGCCTCAGATTCCCTGCCACTGATTCCTTGCCTCTGATTCCCTGCATCTGATTCCCTGCCTCTGAATCCCCGCCTCCGATTCCGCACCCACGTTTCTCTGTCTCTGTTGCTCTGCCTCTTATTTGCTGGCTCAGTTTCGCCGGCTCTGATTCCGCACCTCTGATTCCACGCCTCTCTTTCCGTGTCTCTGATTCCCCGCCTCTGATTCCCTGCCTCTGATACCCTGCCTCTCTTTCGCTGCCTGTATTTCCGTGCCTCTTTCTCTGCATCTCGTTTCCCACATCTCATTTCCCCCCTCTGATAACCCGCCTCAGATTCCCCGCCTCATATTCCCCGCCTCAGATTCCCTGCCTCAGATTCCCTGCCTCAGATTCCCTTCATCTTATTCCCTTCATCTGATTCCCTGCCTCTGATTCCCCACCTCTGATTCCCCGCCTCTAATTCCCCGCCTCTGATTCCCCGCTTCTGATTCCCCACCTCAGATTCCCTGCCTTAGTTTCCCAGCCTCAGATTCCCTGCCTCTGATTCCCCGCATCTGATTCCCCGCTTCTGATTCCCCACCTCTGATTCGCCGCCTCTGATTCCCCGCCTCTGATTCCCCGCCTCTGATTCCCCGCCTCTGATGACCTGCCTCTGATTCCCCGCCTCAGATTCCCCGGCTCTGATTCCCTGCCTCAGATTTCCTGCCTCAGATTCCCTACCTCTGATTTCCCACTTCTGATTACCCGCCTCTGATTCCCCTCCTCTGATTCCCCGCCTCTGATTCCCCACCTCTGATTCCCCGCCTCAGATTCCCCGGCTCTGATTCCCCGCATCTGATTCCCTGCCTCTAATTCCCCGCCTCTGATTCCCGGCCTCTGATTCCCTGCCTCTGATTCCCCGCCTCTGATTCCCCGCCTCCCTTTCCGCACAACTTTCCCGGCCTCCGTTTCCAAACATCTCTTTCCCCGCCTCTAATTCCCCGCCACAGATTCCCCGGCTCTGATTCCCTGCCTCAGATTCCCTGCCTCAGATTCCCCGATTCTGATTTCCCACCTCTGATTGCCCGCCTCTGATTCCCCAACTCTGTCTCTATGCCTCTCTTTCACCTCTGCTCTTTCCCCTCCACTCTTTCCGCGCCTTTCTTTCCCTCCCTCAATTTCAACAACTCTGTTTGATCTGTTCTGTGTACCTCATTTTCAACACACAATTTCCAACCACTATGTTTCACCCATCTCTTTCCCCGCCTCTATTTATCTGCCTATGTTTACCCACCTCTGTTTACCCGCCTGTTTCACCGCCTCTCATTCCCCACCTCTGATTCCACGCCTCAGATTCCCCGGCTCTGATTCCCCGCATCTGATTCCCTGCCTCTAATTCCCCGCCTCAGATTCCCCGCCTCTAATTCCCTGCCTCTGATTCCCTGCCGCTGATTCTCTGCCTCTGAGTCCCTACCACCGATATCCCGCCTCCGATTCCACACCAATGTTTCACCGCCTCTGTTTAACTGCCTCTTATTTCCCGGCTCAGATTCGCCGGCTCTGATTCCGCGCCTCTGATTCCACGCTTCTCGTTCCGTGTCTCTGATAGCCCGCCTCTGATTCCCCGCCTCTGATTCCCCACCTCAGATTCCCCGGCTCTGATTCCCTGCATCAGATTCCCTGCCTCAGATTCCCTGCCTCTGATTCCCTGCATCAGATTCCCTGCCTCTGATTCCCCACCTCTGATTCCCCGCTTCTGATTCCCCGCCTCTGATTCCCCGCCTCAGATTCCCTGCCTATGATTCCCTGCCTCTGATTCCCTGCCTCTGATTCCGCACCTCTGATTCCACGCTTCTCTTTCTGTGTCTCTGATAGCCCGCCTCTGATTCCCCGCCTCTGATTCCCCGCCTCAGATTCCCCGGCTCTGATTCCCTGCATCAGATTCCCTGCCTCAGATTCCCTGCCTCTGACTCCCTGCATCAGATTCCCTGCCTCTGATTCCCCGCCTCTGATTCCCCGCTTCTGATTCCCCGCCTCTGATTCCCCGCCTCAGATTCCTTGCCTATGATTCCCTGCCTCTGATTCCCTGCCTCTGATTCCCCGCCTCTGTTTCCCCGCCTCTGTTTCCCCGTCTCTGATTCCCCGTCTCTGATTCCCTGCCTCTGATTACCCGCCTCCCTTTCCGCGCAACTTTCCCGGCCTCCGTTTCCCCACATCTCTTTCCCCGCCTCAGATTCCACGCCTCTGATTCCCCACATTTCATTCCACGCCTCTCTTACCCTGCCTCTATTTCCGCGCCTCTTTCTCTGCCTCTCTTTCCCCACATCTCTTTTCCTCCCTCTGATTCCCCACCTCTGATTCCCCTCCTCTGATTCCCTGCCTCAAATTCCCTGCCTCTGATTCCCCGCCTCTGATTCCCCGCCTCTGATTCCCCTCCTCTGATTCCCTGCCTCTGATTCTCTGCCTCTGATTCCCTGCCTCTGATTCCCCGCCTCTGATTCCCTGCCTCTGATTCCCTGCCTCTGATTCCCTGCCTCTGATTCCGCGCCTCTGATTCCACGCCTCTCTTTCCGTGTCTCTGATTCCCCGCCTCTGATTCCCTGCCTCTGATACCCTGCCTCTCATTCCCTGCCTCTATTCCCGTGCATCTTTCTCTGCATCTTGTTTCCCACATCTCATTTCCCCCCTCTGATAAACCGCCTCTGATTACATGCCTGTGATTCCCTGCCTCAGATTCCCCGCCTCAGATTCCCCGACTCAGATTCCCCCTCTCAGATTCCCCGCCTCAGATTCCCTCCCTCAGATTCCCTGCCTCAGATTCCCTGCCTCACATTCCCTGCCTCAGATTCCCTTCATCTGATTCCCTTCATTTGATTCCCTGCGTCTGATTCCCCGCCTCAGATTCCCCGCCTCTGATTCCCCGCCTCTGATTCCCCACCTCTGATTCCCTGCCTCAAATTCCCTGGCTCATATTCCCTGCTTCAGATTCCCTGCCTCAGATTCCCTGCCTCTGATTCCCCGCATCTGATTCCCCGCCTCTGATTCCCCGCCTCTGATTCCCGCCTCAGATTCCCTGCCACTGATTCCTTGCCTCTGATTCCCTGCATCTGATTCCCTGCCTCTGAATCCCCGCCTCCGATTCCGCACCCACGTTTCTCTGTCTCTGTTGCTCTGCCTCTTATTTGCTGGCTCAGTTTCGCCGGCTCTGATTCCGCACCTCTGATTCCACGCCTCTCTTTCCGTGTCTCTGATTCCCCGCCTCTGATTCCCTGCCTCTGATACCCTGCCTCTCTTTCGCTGCCTCTATTTCCGTGCCTCTTTCTCTGCATCTCGTTTCCCACATCTCATTTCCCCCCTCTGATAACCCGCCTCAGATTCCCCGCCTCATATTCCCCGCCTCAGATTCCCTGCCTCAGATTCCCTGCCTCAGATTCCCTTCATCTTATTCCCTTCATCTGATTCCCTGCCTCTGATTCCCCACCTCTGATTCCCCGCCTCTAATTCCCCGCCTCTGATTCCCCGCTTCTGATTCCCCACCTCAGATTCCCTGCCTTAGTTTCCCAGCCTCAGATTCCCTGCCTCTGATTCCCCGCATCTGATTCCCCGCTTCTGATTCCCCGCCTCTGATTCGCCGCCTCTGATTCCCCGCCTCTGATTCCCAGCCTCTGATTCCCCGCCTCTGATGACCCGCCTCTGATTCCCCGCCTCAGATTCCCCGGCTCTGATTCCCTGCCTCTGATTCCCCGCCTCCCTTTCCGCACAACATTCCCGGCCTCCGTTTCCAAACATCTCTTTCCCCGCCTCTAATTCCCCGCCACAGATTCCCCGGCTCTGATTCCCTGCCTCAGATTCCCTGCCTCAGATTCCCCGATTCTGATTTCCCACCTCTGATAGCCCGCCTCTGATTCCCCAACTCTGTCTCTATGCCTCTCTTTCACCTCTGCTCTTTCCCCTCCACTCTTTCCGCGCCTTTCTTTCCCTCCCTCAATTTCAACAACTCTGTTTGATCTGTTCTGTGTACCTCATTTTCAACACACAATTTCCAACCACTATGTTTCACCCATCTCTTTCCCCGCCTCTATTTATCTGCCTATGTTTACCCACCTCTGTTTACCCGCCTGTTTCACCGCCTCTCATTCCCCACCTCAGATTCCCCGCCTCAGATTCCCCGCCTCTAATTCCCTGCCTCTGATTCCCTGCCGCTGATTCTCTGCCTCTGAGTCCCTACCACCGATATCCCGCCTCCGATTCCACACCAATGTTTCACCGCCTCTGTTTAACTGCCTCTTATTTCCCGGCTCAGATTCGCCGGCTCTGATTCCGCGCCTCTGATTCCACGCTTCTCGTTCCGTGTCTCTGATAGCCCGCCTCTGATTCCCCGCCTCTGATTCCCCACCTCAGATTCCCCGGCTCTGATTCCCTGCATCAGATTCCCTGCCTCAGATTCCCTGCCTCTGATTCCCTGCATCAGATTCCCTGCCTCTGATTCCCCACCTCTGATTCCCCGCTTCTGATTCCCCGCCTCTGATTCCCCGCCTCAGATTCCCTGCCTATGATTCCCTGCCTCTGATTCCCTGCCTCTGATTCCGCACCTCTGATTCCACGCTTCTCTTTCTGTGTCTCTGATAGCCCGCCTCTGATTCCCCGCCTCTGATTCCCCGCCTCAGATTCCCCGTCTCTGATTCCCTGCATCAGATTCCCTGCCTCAGATTCCCTGCCTCTGACTCCCTGCATCAGATTCCCTGCCTCTGATTCCCCGCCTCTGATTCCCCGCTTCTGATTCCCCGCCTCTGATTCCCCGCCTCAGATTCCTTGCCTATGATTCCCTGCCTCTGATTCCCTGCCTCTGATTCCCCGCCTCTGTTTCCCCGCCTCTGCTTCCCCGTCTCTGATTCCCCGTCTCTGATTCCCTGCCTCTGATTACCCGCCTCCCTTTCCGCGCAACTTTCCCGGCCTCTGTTTCCCCACATCTCTTTCCCCGCCTCAGATTCCACGCCTCTGATTCCCCGCCTCTGATTCCCCACATTTCATTCCACGCCTCTCTTACCCTGCCTCTATTTCCGCGCCTCTTTCTCTGCCTCTCTTTCCCCACATCTCTTTTCCTCCCTCTGATTCCCCACCTCTGATTCCCCTCCTCTGATTCCCTGCCTCAAATTCCCTGCCTCTGATTCCCCGCCTCTGATTCCCCGCCTCTGATTCCCCTCCTCTGATTCCCTGCCTCTGATTCTCTGCCTCTGATTCCCTGCCTCTGATTCCCCGCCTCTGATTCCCTGCCTCTGATTCCCTGCCTCTGATTCCCTGCCTCTGATTCCGCGCCTCTGATTCCACGCCTCTCCTTCCGTGTCTCTGATTCCCCGCCTCTGATTCCCTGCCTCTGATACCCTGCCTCTCATTCCCTGCCTCTATTCCCGTGCATCTTTCTCTGCATCTTGTTTCCCACATCTCATTTCCCCCCTCTGATAAACCGCCTCTGATTACATGCCTGTGATTCCCTGCCTCAGAGTCCCCGCCTCAGATTCCCCGACTCAGATTCCCCCTCTCAGATTCCCCGCCTCAGATTCCCTGCCTCAGATTCCCTGCCTCAGATTCCCTGCCTCAGATTCCCTGCCTCAGATTCCCTTCATCTGATTCCCTTCATTTGATTCCCTGCGTCTGATTCCCCGCCTCAGATTCTCCGCCTCTGATTCCCCGCCTCTGATTCCCCACCTCTGATTCCCTGCCTCAAATTCCCTGGCTCATATTCCCTGCTTCAGATTCCCTGCCTCAGATTCCCTGCCTCTGATTCCCCGCATCTGATTCCCCGCCTCTGATTCCCCGCCTCTGATTCCCGCCTCAGATTCCCTGCCACTGATTCCTTGCCTCTGATTCCCTGCATCTGATTCCCTGCCTCTGAATCCCCGCCTCCGATTCCGCACCCACGTTTCTCTGTCTCTGTTGCTCTGCCTCTTATTTGCTGGCTCAGTTTCGCCGGCTCTGATTCCGCACCTCTGATTCCACGCCTCTCTTTCTGTGTCTCTGATTCCCCGCCTCTGATTCCCTGCCTCTGATACCCTGCCTCTCTTTCGCTGCCTCTATTTCCGTGCCTCTTTCTCTGCATCTCGTTTCCCACATCTCATTTCCCCCCTCTGATAACCCGCCTCAGATTCCCCGCCTCATATTCCCCGCCTCAGATTCCCTGCCTCAGATTCCCTGCCTCAGATTCCCTTCATCTTATTCCCTTCATCTGATTCCCTGCCTCTGATTCCCCACCTCTGATTCCCCGCCTCTAATTCCCCGCCTCTGATTCCCCGCTTCTGATTCCCCACCTCAGATTCCCTGCCTTAGTTTCCCAGCCTCAGATTCCCTGCCTCTGATTCCCCGCATCTGATTCCCCGCTTCTGATTCCCCGCCTCTGATTCGCCGCCTCTGATTCCACGCCTCTGATTCCCCGCCTCTGATTCCCCGCCTCTGATGACCCGCCTCTGATTCCCCGCCTCAGATTCCCCGGCTCTGATTCCCTGCCTCAGATTTCCTGCCTCAGATTCCCTACCTCTGATTTCCCACTTCTGATTCCCCGCCTCTGATTCCCCACCTCTGATTCCCCGCCTCAGATTCCCCGGCTCTGATTCCCCGCATCTGATTCCCTGCCTCTAATTCCCCGCCTCTGATTCCCGGCCTCTGATTCCCTGCCTCTGATTCCCCGCCTCTGATTCCCCGCCTCCCTTTCCGCACAACTTTCCCGGCCTCCGTTTCCAAACATCTCTTTCCCCGCCTCTAATTCCCCGCCACAGATTCCCCGGCTCTGATTCCCTGCCTCAGATTCCCTGCCTCAGATTCCCCGATTCTGATTTCCCACCTCTGATTGCCCGCCTCTGATTCCCCAACTCTGTCTCTATGCCTCTCTTTCACCTCTGCTCTTTCCCCTCCACTCTTTCCGCGCCTTTCTTTCCCTCCCTCAATTTCAACAACTCTGTTTGATCTGTTCTGTGTACCTCATTTTCAACACACAATTTCCAACCACTATGTTTCACCCATCTCTTTCCCCGCCTCTATTTATCTGCCTATGTTTACCCACCTCTGTTTACCCGCCTGTTTCACCGCCTCTCATTCCCCACCTCAGATTCCCCGCCTCAGATTCCCCGCCTCTAATTCCCTGCCTCTGATTCCCTGCCGCTGATTCTCTGCCTCTGAGTCCCTACCACCGATATCCCGCCTCCGATTCCACACCAATGTTTCACCGCCTCTGTTTAACTGCCTCTTATTTCCCGGCTCAGATTCGCAGGCTCTGATTCCGCGCCTCTGATTCCACGCTTCTCGTTCCGTGTCTCTGATAGCCCGCCTCTGATTCCCCGCCTCTGATTCCCCACCTCAGATTCCCCGGCTCTGATTCCCCGGCTCTGATTCCCTGCATCAGATTCCCTGCCTCAGATTCCCTGCCTCTGACTCCCTGCATCAGATTCCCTGCCTCTGATTCCCCGCCTCTGATTCCCCGCTTCTGATTCCCCGCCTCTGATTCCCCGCCTCAGATTCCTTGCCTATGATTCCCTGCCTCTGATTCCCTGCCTCTGATTCCCCGCCTCTGTTTCCCCGCCTCTGTTTCCCCGTCTCTGATTCCCCGTCTCTGATTCCCTGCCTCTGATTACCCGCCTCCCTTTCCGCGCAACTTTCCCGGCCTCCGTTTCCCCACATCTCTTTCCCCGCCTCAGATTCCACACCTCTGATTCCCCGCCTCTGATTCCCCACATTTCATTCCACGCCTCTCTTACCCTGCCTCTATTTCCGCGCCTCTTTCTCTGCCTCTCTTTCCCCACATCTCTTTTCCTCCCTCTGATTCCCCACCTCTGATTCCCCTCCTCTGATTCCCTGCCTCAAATTCCCTGCCTCTGATTCCCCGCCTCTGATTCCCCGCCTCTGATTCCCCTCCTCTGATTCCCTGCCTCTGATTCTCTGCCTCTGATTCCCTGCCTCTGATTCCCCGCCTCTGATTCCCTGCCTCTGATTCCCTGCCTCTGATTCCCTGCCTCTGATTCCGCGCCTCTGATTCCACGCCTCTCTTTCCGTGTCTCTGATTCCCCGCCTCTGATTCCCTGCCTCTGATACCCTGCCTCAGATTCCCTTCATCTGATTCCCTTCATTTGATTCCCTGCGTCTGATTCCCCGCCTCAGATTCCCCGCCTCTGATTCCCCGCTTCTGATTCCCCACCTCAGATTCCCTGCCTTAGTTTCCCAGCCTCAGATTCCCTGCCTCTGATTCCCCGCATCTGATTCCCCGCTTCTGATTCCCCGCCTCTGATTCGCCGCCTCTGATTCCCCGCCTCTGATTCCCCGCCTCTGATTCCCCGCCTCTGATGACCCGCCTCTGATTCCCCGCCTCAGATTCCCCTGCTCTGATTCCCTGCCTCAGATTTCCTGCCTCAGATTCCGTACCTCTGATTTCCCACTTCTGATTACCCGCCTCTGATTCCCCTCCTCTGATTCCCCGCCTCTGATTCCCCACCTCTGATTCCCCGCCTCAGATTCCCTGCCTCTGATTCCCCGCCTCTGATTCCCCGCCTCCCTTTCCGCACAACTTTCCCGGCCTCCGTTTCCAAACATCTCTTTCCCCGCCTCTAATTCCCCGCCACAGATTCCCCGGCTCTGATTCCCTGCCTCAGATTCCCTGCCTCAGATTCCCCGATTCTGATTTCCCACCTCTGATTGCCCGCCTCTGATTCCCCAACACTGTCTCTATGCCTCTCTTTCACCTCTGCTCTTTCCCCTCCACTCTTTCCGCGCCTTTCTTTCCCTCCCTCAATTTCAACAACTCTGTTTGATCTGTTCTGTGTACCTCATTTTCAACACACAATTTCCAACCACTATGTTTCACCCATCTCTTTCCCCGCCTCTATTTATCTGCCTATGTTTACCCACCTCTGTTTACCCGCCTGTTTCACCGCCTCTCATTCCCCACCTCAGATTCCCCGCCTCAGATTCCCCGCCTCTAATTCCCTGCCTCTGATTCCCTGCCGCTGATTCTCTGCCTCTGAGTCCCTACCACCGATATCCCGCCTCCGATTCCACACCAATGTTTTACCGCCTCTGTTTAACTGCCTCTTATTTCCCGGCTCAGATTCGCCGGCTCTGATTCCGCGCCTCTGATTCCACGCTTCTCGTTCCGTGTCTCTGATAGCCCGCCTCTGATTCCCCGCCTCTGATTCCCCACCTCAGATTCCCCGGCTCTGATTCCCTGCATCAGATTCCCTGCCTCAGATTCCCTGCCTCTGATTCCCTGCATCAGATTCCCTGCCTCTGATTCCCCACCTCTGATTCCCCGCTTCTGATTCCCCGCCTCTGATTCCCCGCCTCAGATTCCCTGCCTATGATTCCCTGCCTCTGATTCCCTGCCTCTGATTCCGCACCTCTGATTCCACGCTTCTCTTTCTGTGTCTCTGATAGCCCGCCTCTGATTCCCCGCCTCTGATTCCCCGCCTCAGATTCCCCGGCTCTGATTCCCTGCATCAGATTCCCTGCCTCAGATTCCCTGCCTCTGACTCCCTGCATCAGATTCCCTGCCTCTGATTCCCCGCCTCTGATTCCCCGCTTCTGATTCCCCGCCTCTGATTCCCCGCCTCAGATTCCTTGCCTATGATTCCCTGCCTCTGATTCCCTGCCTCTGATTCCCTGACTCTGATTCCCTGCCTCTGATTCCCTGCCCCTGATTCCCTGCCTCTGATTCCGCGCTTCTGATTCCACGCCTCTCTTTCCGTGTCTCTGATTCCGCGCCTCTGATTCCCTGCCTCTGATACCCTGCCTCTCTTTGCCTGCCTCTATATCCGTGCCTCTTTCTCTGCATCTCGTTTACCACATCTCATTTCCCCCCACTGATAACCCGCATCTGATTCCCCGCCTCTGATTCCCCGCCTCTGATTCCCTGCCTCTAATTCCCCGCCTCTGATTCCCCACCTCTGATTCCCCACCTCTGATTCCCCGCCTCTGATTCCCCGCCTCTGATTCCCCACCTCAGATTTCCCGGCTCTGATTCCCTGCCTCAGATTCCCTGCGACAGATTCCCTGCCTCAGATTCCCTGCCTCTGATTCCCCGCCTCTTATTCCCCACCTCTTATTCCCCGCCTCAGATTCCCCGGCTCTGATTCCCTGCCTCAGATTCCCTGCCTCAAATTCCCTGCCTCTGATTCCCCGCATCTGATTCCCCGCCTGTGATTCCCCGCCTCTGATTCCTCGCATCTGATCCCCAGCCTCTGATTCCCCGCCTCTGATTCCATGCCTCTGATTCCCTGCCTCTGATTCCCTGCCTCTGATACCCCGCCTCTGATTCCCCGCATCTGAATCCCAGCCTCTGAATCCCCGCCTCTGATTCCCCGCCTCTGTTTCCCCGCCTCGGATTCCCCGCCTCTGATTACCCACCTCCCTTTCCATGCAACTTTCCCGGCCTCCGTTTCCCCACATCTCTTTCCCCGCCTCAGATTCCACGCCTCTGATTCCCCGCCTCTGATTCCCCACCTTTCATTCCCCGCCTCTCTTTCCCTGCCTCTATTTCCGCGCCTCTTTCTCTGCCTCTCTTTCCCCACATCTCTTTTCGTCCCTCTGATTCCCCGCCTCTGATTCCCCTCCTCTGATTCCCTGCCTCTGATTCCCTGACTCTGATTCCCCGCCTCTGATTCCCCGCCTCTGATTCCCCTCCTCTGATTCCCTGCCTCTGATTCCCTGCCTCTTATTCCCTGCCTCTGATTCCCCGCCTCTGATTCCCTGCCTCTGATTCCCTGCCTCTGATTCCCTGCCTCTGATTCCGGTCCTCTGATTCCGGTCCTCTAATTCCAAGCCTCTCTTTCCGTGACTCTGATTCCCCGCCTCTGATTCCCTGCCTCTGATACCCTGCCTCTCATGCCCTACCTCTATTTCCGTGCATCATTCTCTGCATCTTGTTTCCCACATCTCATTTCCCCCCTCTGATAACCCGCCTCTGATTCCATGCCTGTGATTCCCTGCCTCAGATTCCCCGCTTCAGATTCCCCTACTCAGATTCCCCGCCTCAGATTTCCCGCCTCAGATTCCCTGCCTCAGATCACCCTGCCTCAGATTCCCTGCCTCAGATTCCCAGCCTCAGATTCCCTTCATCTGATTCCCTTCATTTGATTCCCTGCGTCTGATTCCCGGCCTCTGATTCCCCGCCTCTGATTCCCCGCCTCTGATTCCCCACCTCTGATTCCCTGCCTCAGATTCCCTGGCTCAGATTCCTACTTCAGATTCCCTGCCTCAGATTCCCTGCCACTGATACCCCGCATCTGATTCCCCGCCTCTGATTCCCCGCTTCTGATTCCCGCCTCTGATTCCCTGCCTCTGATTCCCAGCCTCTGAATCCCCGCCTCTGATTCCTCGCCTCTGATTCCCTGCCTCACATTCCCCGGCTCTGATTCCATGCCTCAGATTCCCTGCCTCAGATTCCCTGCCTCCGATTCCCCGCCTCTAATTCCCCGCCTATGATTCCCCGCCTCTGATTCCCAGCCTCTGAATCCCACCTCTGAATCCCCGCCTCTGATTCCCCGCCTCTGATTCCCCGCCTTTGATTCCACGCCTCTGATTCCCCGCCTCTGATTCCAGGCCTCTTATTCCCCGCCTCTGATTCCCCACCTCTGATTGCCTGCCACTGATTGCCCGCCTCTGATTCCCCGCCTCTGATTCCCCGCCTCTGATTCCCCACCTCTGTCTGTATGCCTCTCTTTCGCCTCCGCTTTTTCCCCTACACTTTTTCCGCGCCTCTCTTTCCCTCCCTCAATTTCAACAACTCTGTTTGATCTGTTCTGTGTACCTCATTTTCAACACACAATTTCCAACCACTATGTTTCACCCATCACTTTCCCCGCCTCTATTTCTCCGCCTATGTTTACCCACCTCTGTTTACCCACCTGTTTCACCGCCTCTGATTCCCCGCCTCTGATTCCCCGCCTCTGATTCCCTGCCTCTGATTACCCGCCTCCCTTTCCGCGCAACTTTCCCGGCCTCCGTTTCCCCACTTCTCTTTCCCCGCCTCAGATTCCACGCCTCTGATTCCTCGCCTCTGATTCCCCACCTTTCATTCCCCGCCTCTCTTTCCCTGCCCCTATTTCCGCGCATCTTTCTCTGCCTCTCTTTCCCCACATCTCTTTTCCTCCCACTGATTCCCCGCCTCTGATTCCCCTTCTCTGATTCCCCGCCTCTGATTCCCCGCCTCTGATTCCCCGCCTCTGATTCCCCTCCTCTGATTCCCTGCCTCTGATTCCCTGCCTCTGATTCCCTGCCTCTGATTCCCCGCCTCTGATTCCCTGCCTCTGATTCCCTGCCTCTGATTCCCTGCCTCTGATCCCGGGACTCTGATTCCACGCCTCTCTTTCCGTGTCTCTGATTCCCTGCCTCTGATACCCTGCCTCTCATTCCCTGCCTCTATTTCCGTGCATCTTTCTCTGCATCTTGTTTCCCACATCTCATTTCCCCCCTCTGATAACCCGCCTCTGATTGCATGCCTGTGATTCCCTGCCTCAGATTCCCCGCCTCAGATTCCCCGACTCAGATTCCCCGCCTCAGATTCCCCGCCTCAGATTCCCTGCCTCAGATTCCCTGCCTCAGATTCCCTGCCTCAGATTCCCTGCCTCAGATTCCCTTCATCTGATTCCCTTCATTTGATTCCCTGCGTCTGATTCCCGGCCTCTGATTCCCCGCCTCTGATTCCCCGCCTCTGATGACCCGCCTCTGATTCCCCGCCTCAGATTCCCCGGCTCTGATTCCCTGCCTCAGATTTCCTGCCTCAGATTCCCTACCTCTGATTTCCCACTTCTGATTACCCGCCTCTGATTCCCCTCCTCTGATTCCCCGCCTCTGATTCCCCGGCTCTGATTCCCTGCCTCAGATTTCCTGCCTCAGATTCCCTACCTCTGATTTCCCACTTCTGATTACCCGCCTCTGATTCCCCTCCTCTGATTCCCCGCCTCTGATTCCCCACCTCTGATTCCCCGCCTCAGATTCCCCGGCTCTGATTCCCCGCATCTGATTCCCTGCCTCTAATTCCCCGCCTCTGATTCCCGGCCTCTGATTCCCTGCCTCTGATTCCCCGCCTCTGATTCCCCGCCTCCCTTTCCGCACAACTTTCCCGGCCTCCGTTTCCAAACATCTCTTTCCCCGCATCTAATTCCCCGCCTCAGATTCCCCGGCTCTGATTCCCTGCATCAGATTCCCTTCATCTGATTCCCTTCATTTGATTCCCTGCGTCTGATTCCCGGCCTCTGATTCCCCGCCTCTGATTCCCCGCCTCTGATTCCCCACCTCTGATTCCCTGCCTCAGATTCCCTGGCTCAGATTCCCTGCTTCAGATTCCCTGCCTCAGATTCCCTGCCACTGATTCCCCGCATCTGATTCCCCGCCTCTGATTCCCCGCTTCTGATTCCCGCCTCTGATTCCCTGCCTCTGATTCCCCGCCTCTGAATCCCCGCCTCTGATTCCTCGCCTCTGATTCCCTGCCTCAGATTCCCCGTCTCTGATTCCATGCCTCAGATTCCCTGCCTCAGATTCCCTGCCTCCGATTCCCCGCCTCTGATTCCCCGCCTATGATTCCCCGCCTCTGATTCCCAGCCTCTGAATCCCCACCTCTGAATCCCCGCCTCTGATTCCCCGCCTCTGATTCCACGCCTCTGATTCCCCGCCTCTGATTCCAGGCCTCTTATTCCCCGCCTCTGATTCCCCACCTCTGATTGCCTGCCACTGATTGCCCGCCTCTGATTCCCCGCCTCTGATTCCCCGCCTCTGTCTCTACGCCTCTCTTTCGCCTCCACTCTTTCCCCTCCACTCTTTCCGTGCCTGTCTTTCCCTCCCTCAATTTCAACAACACTCTTTGATCTGTTTTGTGTACCTGATTTTAAACACACAAGTTCCAACCACTATGTTTTGCCCGCCTCTTTCTCCGCCTCTATTTATCCACCTATGTTTACCTGCCTCTGTTTACCCGCCTGTTTCCCCGCCTCTGATTCCCCACCTTTCATTCCCCGCCTCGCTTTCCCTGCCTCTATTTCCGCGCCTCTTTCACTGCCTCTCTTTCCCCACATCTCTTTTCCTCCCGCTGATTCCCCGCCTCTGATTCCCCGCCTCTGATTCCCTGCCTCTGATTCCCCGCCTCTGATTCCCTGCCTCAGATTCCCTGCCTCAGATTCCCTGCCTCAGATTCCCTGCCTCTGATTCCCCGCCTCTGATTCCCCGCCTCTTATTCCCCGCCTCTGATTACCCGCCTCTGATTCCCCGCCTCTGATGCCCTGCCTCAGATTCCCCGGCTCTGATTCCCTGCATCAGCTTCCCTGCCTCATATTCCCTGCCTCTGATTCCCCGCCTCTGATTCCCTGCCTCTGATTCCCCGCCTCTGATTCCCTGCCTCAGATTCCCTGCCTCAGATTCCCTGCCTCAGATTCTCTGCCTCTGATTCCCCGCCTCTGATTCCCTGCCTCTGATTCCCTGCCTCAGATTCCCTGCCTCTGATTCCCCGCCTCTTATTCCTCACCTCATATTCCCCGCCTCAGATTCCCCGGCTCTGATTCCCTGCCTCAGATTCCCTGCCTCAAATTCCCTGCTTCTGATTCCCCGCATCTGATTCCCCGCCTCTGATTCCCCGCCTCTGATTCCTCGCATCTGATTCCCCGCCTCTGATTCCCCACCTCTGATTCCACGCCTCTGATTCCCCGCCTCTGATTCCCCGCCTCAGATTCCCCAGCTCTGATTCCCTGCCTCAGATTCCCTGCCTCAGATACCCTGCGTCCGATTCCCCGCCTCTGAATCCCAGCCTCTGAATCCCCGCCTCTGATTCCCCGCCTCTGTTTCCCCGCCTCGGATTCCCCGCCTCTGATTCCCCGCCTCTGTTTCCCTGCCTCTGATTACTCGCCTCCCTTTCCACGCAACTTTCCCGGCCTCCGTTTCCCCACTTCTCTTTCCCCGCCTCAGATTCCACGCCTCTGATTCCTCGCCTCTTATTCCCCACCTTTCATTCCCCGCCTCTCTTACCCTGCCCCTATTTCCGCGCCTCTTTCTCTGCCTCTCTTTCCCCACATCTCTTTTCCTCCCACTGATTCCCCGCCTCTGATTCCCCTCCTCTGATTCCCCGCCTCTGATTCCCCGCCTCTGATTCCCCGCCTCTGATTCCCCGCCTTTGATTCCCCTCCTCTGATTCCCTGCCTCTGATTCCCTGCCTCTGATTCCCTGCCTCTGATTCCCCGCCTCTGATTCCCTGCCTCTGATTCCCTGCCTCTGATTCCCTGCCTCTGATCCCGGGCCTCTGATTCCACGCCTCTCTTTCCGTGTCTCTGATTCCCTGCCTCTGATACCCTGCCTCTAATTCCCTGCCTCTATTTCCGTGCATCTTTCTCTGCATCTTGTTTCCCACATCTCATTTCCCCCCTCTGATAACCCGCCTCTGATTCCATGCCTGTGATTCCCTGCCTCAGATTCCCCGCCTCAGATTCCCCGACTCAGATTCCCCGCCTCAGATTCCCCGCCTCAGATTCCCTGCCTCAGATTCCCTGCCTCAGATTCCCTGCCTCAGATTCCCTGCCTCAGATTCCCTTCATCTGATTCCCTTCATTTGATTCCCTGCGTCTGATTCCCGGCCTCTGATTCCCCGCCTCTGATTCCCCGCCTCTGATTCCCCACCTCTGATTCCCTGCCTCAGATTCCCTGGCTCAGATTCCCTGCTTCAGATTCCCTGCCACAGATTCCCTGCCACTGATTCCCCGCATCTGATTCCCCGCCTCTGATTCCCCGCTTCTGATTCCCGCCTCTGATTCCCTGCCTCTGATTCCCCGCCTCTGAATCCCCGCCTCTGATTCCTCGCCTTTGATTCCCTGCCTCAGATTCCCTGCCTCAGATTCCCCGGCTCTGATTCCATGCCTCAGATTCCCTGCCTCAGATTCCCTGCCTCCGATTCCCCGCCTCTGATTCCGCGCCTATGATTCCCCGCCTCTGATTCCCAGCCTCTGAATCCCCACCTCTGAATCCCCGCCTCTGATTCCCTGCCTCTGATTCCCCGCCTCTGAATCCCCGCCTCTGATTCCTCGCCTCTGATTCCCTGCCTCAGATTCCCCGGCTCTGATTCCATGCCTCAGATTCCCTGCCTCAGATTCCCTGCCTCAGATTCCCTGCCTCTGATTCCGCGCCTATGATTCCCCGCCTCTGATTCCCAGCCTCTGAATCCCCACCTCTGAATCCCCGCCTCTGATTCCCCGCCTCTGATTCCCCGCCTCTGATTCCACGCCACTGATTCCCCGCCTCTGATTCCAGGCCTCTTATTCCCCGCCTCTGATTCCCCACCTCTGATTGCCTGCCACTGATTGCCCGCCTCTGATTCCCCGCCTCTGATTCCCCGCCTCTGATTCCCCACCTCTGTCTGTATGCCTCTCTTTCGCCTCCGCTTTTTCCCCTACACTTTTTCCGCGCCTCTCTTTCCCTCCCTCAATTTCAACTACTCTGTTTGATCTGTTCTGTGTACCTCATTTGCAACACACAATTTCCAACCACTATGTTTCACCCATCACTTTCCCCGCCTCTATTTCTCCGCCTATGTTTACCCACCTCTGTTTACCCACCTGTTTCACCGCCTCTGATTCCCCGCGTATGATTCCCCACCTCTGTCTCAACGCCTCTCTTTCGCCTCCACTCTTTCCCCTCCACTCTTTCCGTGCCTGTCTTTCCCTCCCTCAATTTCAACAACACTGTTTGATCTGTTTTGTGTACCTGATTTTAAACACACAAGTTCCAACCACTATGTTTTGCCCGCCTCTTTCCCCGCCTCTATTTATCCACCTATGTTTACCTGCCTCTGTTTACCCGCCTGTTTCACCGCCTCTCCTTCCCCACCTCAGATTCCCCGCCTCTGATTCCCTGCCTCTGATTCCCCGGCTCTGATTCCCTGCCTCAGATTCCCTGCCTCAAATTCCCTGCATCTGATTCCCCGCATCTGATTCCCCGCCTCTGATTCCCCGCCTCTGATTCCTCGCATCTGATTCCCCGCCTCTGATTCCCCGCCTCTGATTCCACGCCTCTGATTCCCCGCCTCTGATTCCCCGCATCAGAATCTCTAGCTCTGATTCCCTTCCTCAGATTCCCTGCCTCAGATTCCCTGCCTCCCATTCCCCGCCTCTGATTCCCAAGCTCTGATTCCCCGCCTCTGATTCCCCGCCTCTGAATCCCAGCCTCTGAATCCCCGCCTCTGATTCCCCGCCTCTGTTTCCCCGCCTCTGTTTCCCCGCCTCTGATTCCCCGTCTCTGATTCCCTGCCTCTGATTACCAGCCTCCCTTTCCGCGCAACATTCCCGGCCTCTGTTTCCCCACATCTCTTTCCCCGCCTCAGATTCCACGCCTCTGATTCCCCGCCTCTGATTCCCCACATTTCATTCCACGCCTCTCTTTCCCTGCCTCTATTTCCGCGCCTCTTTCTCTGCCTCTCTTTCCCCACATCTCTTTTCCTCCCTCTGATTCCCCACCTCTGATTCCCCTCCTCTGATTCCCTGCCTCAAATTCCCTGCCTCTGATTCCCCGCCTCTGATTCCCCGCCTCTGATTCCCCTCCTCTGATTCCCTGCCTCTGATTCTCTGCCTCTGATTCCCTGCCTCTGATTCCCCACCTCTGATTCCCTGCCTCTGATTCCCTGCCTCTGATTCCCTGCCTCTGATTCCGCACCTCTGATTCCACGCCTCTCTTTCCGTGTCTCTGATTCCCCGCCTCTGATTCCCTGCCTCTGAGACCCTGCCTCTCATTCCCTGCCTCTATTTCCGTGCATCTTTCTCTGCATCTTGTTTCCCACATCTCATTTCCCCCCTCTCATAAACCGCCTCTGATTCCATGCCTGTGATTCCCTGCCTCAGATTCCCCGCCTCAGATTCCCCGACTCAGATTCCCCCTCTCAGATTCCCCGCCTCAGATTCCCTGCCTCAGATTCCCTGCCTCAGATTCCCTGCCTCAGATTCCCTGCCTCAGATTCCCTTCATCTGATTCCCTTCATTTGATTCCCTGCGTCTGATTCCCCGCCTCAGATTCCCCGCCTCTGATTCCCCGCCTCTGATTCCCCACCTCTGATTCCCTGAGTCAAATTCCCTGGCTCATATTCCCTGCTTCAGATTCCCTGCCTCAGATTCCCTGCCTCTGATTCCCCGCATCTGATTCCCCGCCTCTGATTCCCCGCCTCTGATTCCCCGCCTCTGATTCCCCGCCTCTGATGCCCTGCCTCAGTTTCCCCGGCTCTGATTCCCTGCATCAGCTTCCCTGCCTCATATTCCCTGCCTCTGATTCCCCGCCTCTGATTCCCTGCCTCTGATTCCCCGCCTCTGATTCCCTGCCTCAGATTCCCTGCCTCAGATTCCCTGCCTCAGATTCCCTGCCTCTGATTCCCCGCCTCTGATTCCCTGCCTCTGATTCCCTGCCTCAGATTCCCTGCCTCTGATTCCCCGCCTCTTATTCCCCACCTCATATTCCCCGCCTCAGATTCCCCGGCTCTGATTTCCTGCCTCAGATTCCCTGCCTCAAATTCCCTGCCTCTGATTCCCCGCATCTGATTCCCCGCCTCTGATTCCCCGCCTCTGATTCCTCGCATCTGATTCCCCGCCTCTGATTCCCCACCTCTGATTCCACGCCTCTGATTCCCCGCCTCTGATTCCCCGCCTAAGATTCCCCAGCTCTGATTCCCTGCCTCAGATTCCCTGCCTCAGATTCCCTGCGTCCGATTCCCCGCCTCTGAATCCCAGCCTCTGAATCCCCGCCTCTGATTCCCCGCCTCTGTTTCCCCGCCTCGGTTTCCCCGCCTCTGATTCCCCGCCTCTGATTCCCTGCCTCTGATTACCCGCCTCCCTTTCTGCGCAACTTTCCCGGCCTCCGTTTCCCCACTTCTCTTTCCCCGCCTCAGATTCCACGCCTCTGATTCCCTGCATCAGATTCCCTGCCTCAGATTCCCTGCCTCTGACTCCCTGCATCAGATTCCCTGCCTCTGATTCCCCGCCTCTGATTCCCCGCTTCTGATTCCCCGCCTCTGATTCCGCGCCTCAGATTCCTTGCCTATGATTCCCTGCCTCTGATTCCCTGCCTCTGATTCCCTGCCTCTGATTCCCTGCCTCTGATTCCCTGCCCCTGATTGCCTGCCTCTGATTCCGCGCTTCTGATTCCACGCCTCTCTTTCCGTGTCTCTGATTCCGCGCCTCTGATTCCCTGCCTCTGATACCCTGCCTCTCTTTGCCTGCCTCTATATCCGTGCCTCTTTCTCTGCATCTCGTTTACCACATCTCATTTCCCCACACTGATAACCCGCCTCTGATTCCCCGCCTCTGATTCCCCGCCTCTGTTTCCCCACCTCGGATTCCCCGCCTCTGATTCCCCGCCTCTGATTCCCTGCCTCTGATTACTCGCCTCCCTTTCCACGCAACATTCCCGGCCTCCGTTTCCCCACTTCTCTTTCCCCGCCTCAGATTCCACGCCTCTGATTCCTCGCCTCTTATTCCCCACCTTTCATTCCCCGCCTCTCTTACCCTGCCCCTATTTCCGTGCCTCTTTCTCTGCCTCTCTTTCCCCACATCTCTTTTCCTCCCACTGATTCCCCGCCTCTGATTCCCCTCCTCTGATTCCCCGCCTCTGATTCCCCGCCTCTGATTCACCTCCTCTGATTCCATGCCTGTGATTCCCTGCCTCAGATTCCCTGCCACTGATTCCCCGCATCTGATTCCCCGCCTCTGATTCCCCGCTTCTGATTCCCGCCTCTGATTCCCTGCCTCTGATTCCCCGCCTCTGAATCCCCGCCTCTGATTCCTCGCCTCTGATTCCCTGCCTCAGATTCCCCGTCTCTGATTCCATGCCTCAGATTCCCTGCCTCAGATTCCCTGCCTCCGATTCCCCGCCTCTGATTCCCCGCCTATGATTCCCCGCCTCTGGTTCCCAGCCTCTGAATCCCCACCTCTGAATCCCCGCCTCTGATTCCCCGCCTCTGATTCCACGCCTCTGATTCCCCGCCTCTGATTCCAGGCCTCTTATTCCCCGCCTCTGATTCCCCACCTCTGATTGCCTGCCACTGATTGCCCGCCTCTGATTCCCCGCCTCTGATTCCCCGCCTCTGTCTCTACGCCTCTCTTTCGCCTCCACTCTTTCCCCTCCACTCTTTCCGTGCCTGTCTTTCCCTCCCTCAATTTCAACAACACTCTTTGATCTGTTTTGTGTACCTGATTTTAAACACACAAGTTCCAACCACTATGTTTTGCCCACCTCTTTCTCCGCCTCTATTTATCCACCTATGTTTACCTGCCTCTGTTTACCCGCCTGTTTCCCCGCCTCTGATTCCCCACCTTTCATTCCCCGCCTCGCTTTCCCTGCCTCTATTTCCGCGCCTCTTTCACTGCCTCTCTTTCCCCACATCTCTTTTCCTCCCGCTGATTCCCCGCCTCTGATTCCCCGCCTCTGATTCCCTGCCTCTGATTCCCCGCCTCTGATTCCCTGCCTCAGATTCCCTGCCTCAGATTCCCTGCCTCAGATTCCCTGCCTCTGATTCCCCGCCTCTGATTCCCCGCCTCTTATTCCCCGCCTCTGATTACCCGCCTCTGATTCCCCGCCTCTGATGCCCTGCCTCAGATTCCCCGGCTCTGATTCCCTGCATCAGCTTCCCTGCCTCATATTCCCTGCCTCTGATTCCCCGCCTCTGATTCCCTGCCTCTGATTCCCCGCCTCTGATTCCCTGCCTCAGATTCCCTGCCTCAGATTCCCTGCCTCAGATTCTCTGCCTCTGATTCCCCGCCTCTGATTCCCTGCCTCTGATTCCCTGCCTCAGATTCCCTGCCTCTGATTCCCCGCCTCTTATTCCTCACCTCATATTCCCCGCCTCAGATTCCCCGGCTCTGATTCCCTGCCTCAGATTCCCTGCCTCAAATTCCCTGCTTCTGATTCCCCGCATCTGATTCCCCGCCTCTGATTCCCCGCCTCTGATTCCTCGCATCTGATTCCCCGCCTCTGATTCCCCACCTCTGATTCCACGCCTCTGATTCCCCGCCTCTGATTCCCCGCCTCAGATTCCCCAGCTCTGATTCCCTGCCTCAGATTCCCTGCCTCAGATACCCTGCGTCCGATTCCCCGCCTCTGAATCCCAGCCTCTGAATCCCCGCCTCTGATTCCCCGCCTCTGTTTCCCCGCCTCGGATTCCCCGCCTCTGATTCCCCGCCTCTGTTTCCCTGCCTCTGATTACTCGCCTCCCTTTCCACGCAACTTTCCCGGCCTCCGTTTCCCCACTTCTCTTTCCCCGCCTCAGATTCCACGCCTCTGATTCCTCGCCTCTTATTCCCCACCTTTCATTCCCCGCCTCTCTTACCCTGCCCCTATTTCCGCGCCTCTTTCTCTGCCTCTCTTTCCCCACATCTCTTTTCCTCCCACTGATTCCCCGCCTCTGATTCCCCTCCTCTGATTCCCCGCCTCTGATTCCCCGCCTCTGATTCCCCGCCTCTGATTCCCCGCCTTTGATTCCCCTCCTCTGATTCCCTGCCTCTGATTCCCTGCCTCTGATTCCCTGCCTCTGATTCCCCGCCTCTGATTCCCTGCCTCTGATTCCCTGCCTCTGATTCCCTGCCTCTGATCCCGGGCCTCTGATTCCACGCCTCTCTTTCCGTGTCTCTGATTCCCTGCCTCTGATACCCTGCCTCTAATTCCCTGCCTCTATTTCCGTGCATCTTTCTCTGCATCTTGTTTCCCACATCTCATTTCCCCCCTCTGATAACCCGCCTCTGATTCCATGCCTGTGATTCCCTGCCTCAGATTCCCCGCCTCAGATTCCCCGACTCAGATTCCCCGCCTCAGATTCCCCGCCTCAGATTCCCTGCCTCAGATTCCCTGCCTCAGATTCCCTGCCTCAGATTCCCTGCCTCAGATTCCCTTCATCTGATTCCCTTCATTTGATTCCCTGCGTCTGATTCCCGGCCTCTGATTCCCCGCCTCTGATTCCCCGCCTCTGATTCCCCACCTCTGATTCCCTGCCTCAGATTCCCTGGCTCAGATTCCCTGCTTCAGATTCCCTGCCTCAGATTCCCTGCCACTGATTCCCCGCATCTGATTCCCCGCCTCTGATTCCCCGCTTCTGATTCCCGCCTCTGATTCCCTGCCTCTGATTCCCCGCCTCTGAATCCCCGCCTCTGATTCCTCGCCTTTGATTCCCTGCCTCAGATTCCCTGCCTCAGATTCCCCGGCTCTGATTCCATGCCTCAGATTCCCTGCCTCAGATTCCCTGCCTCCGATTCCCCGCCTCTGATTCCGCGCCTATGATTCCCCGCCTCTGATTCCCAGCCTCTGAATCCCCACCTCTGAATCCCCGCCTCTGATTCCCTGCCTCTGATTCCCCGCCTCTGAATCCCCGCCTCTGATTCCTCGCCTCTGATTCCCTGCCTCAGATTCCCCGGCTCTGATTCCATGCCTCAGATTCCCTGCCTCAGATTCCCTGCCTCAGATTCCCTGCCTCTGATTCCGCGCCTATGATTCCCCGCCTCTGATTCCCAGCCTCTGAATCCCCACCTCTGAATCCCCGCCTCTGATTCCCCGCCTCTGATTCCCCGCCTCTGATTCCACGCCACTGATTCCCCGCCTCTGATTCCAGGCCTCTTATTCCCCGCCTCTGATTCCCCACCTCTGATTGCCTGCCACTGATTGCCCGCCTCTGATTCCCCGCCTCTGATTCCCCGCCTCTGATTCCCCACCTCTGTCTGTATGCCTCTCTTTCGCCTCCGCTTTTTCCCCTACACTTTTTCCGCGCCTCTCTTTCCCTCCCTCAATTTCAACTACTCTGTTTGATCTGTTCTGTGTACCTCATTTGCAACACACAATTTCCAACCACTATGTTTCACCCATCACTTTCCCCGCCTCTATTTCTCCGCCTATGTTTACCCACCTCTGTTTACCCACCTGTTTCACCGCCTCTGATTCCCCGCGTATGATTCCCCACCTCTGTCTCAACGCCTCTCTTTCGCCTCCACTCTTTCCCCTCCACTCTTTCCGTGCCTGTCTTTCCCTCCCTCAATTTCAACAACACTGTTTGATCTGTTTTGTGTACCTGATTTTAAACACACAAGTTCCAACCACTATGTTTTGCCCGCCTCTTTCCCCGCCTCTATTTATCCACCTATGTTTACCTGCCTCTGTTTACCCGCCTGTTTCACCGCCTCTCCTTCCCCACCTCAGATTCCCCGCCTCTGATTCCCTGCCTCTGATTCCCCGGCTCTGATTCCCTGCCTCAGATTCCCTGCCTCAAATTCCCTGCCTCTGATTCCCCGCATCTGATTCCCCGCCTCTGATTCCCCGCCTCTGATTCCTCGCATCTGATTCCCCGCCTCTGATTCCCCGCCTCTGATTCCACGCCTCTGATTCCCCGCCTCTGATTCCCCGCATCAGAATCTCTAGCTCTGATTCCCTTCCTCAGATTCCCTGCCTCAGATTCCCTGCCTCCCATTCCCCGCCTCTGATTCCCAAGCTCTGATTCCCCGCCTCTGATTCCCCGCCTCTGAATCCCAGCCTCTGAATCCCCGCCTCTGATTCCCCGCCTCTGTTTCCCCGCCTCTGTTTCCCCGCCTCTGATTCCCCGTCTCTGATTCCCTGCCTCTGATTACCAGCCTCCCTTTCCGCGCAACATTCCCGGCCTCTGTTTCCCCACATCTCTTTCCCCGCCTCAGATTCCACGCCTCTGATTCCCCGCCTCTGATTCCCCACATTTCATTCCACGCCTCTCTTTCCCTGCCTCTATTTCCGCGCCTCTTTCTCTGCCTCTCTTTCCCCACATCTCTTTTCCTCCCTCTGATTCCCCACCTCTGATTCCCCTCCTCTGATTCCCTGCCTCAAATTCCCTGCCTCTGATTCCCCGCCTCTGATTCCCCACCTCTGATTCCCCTCCTCTGATTCCCTGCCTCTGATTCTCTGCCTCTGATTCCCTGCCTCTGATTCCCCACCTCTGATTCCCTGCCTCTGATTCCCTGCCTCTGATTCCCTGCCTCTGATTCCGCACCTCTGATTCCACGCCTCTCTTTCCGTGTCTCTGATTCCCCGCCTCTGATTCCCTGCCTCTGAGACCCTGCCTCTCATTCCCTGCCTCTATTTCCGTGCATCTTTCTCTGCATCTTGTTTCCCACATCTCATTTCCCCCCTCTCATAAACCGCCTCTGATTCCATGCCTGTGATTCCCTGCCTCAGATTCCCCGCCTCAGATTCCCCGACTCAGATTCCCCCTCTCAGATTCCCCGCCTCAGATTCCCTGCCTCAGATTCCCTGCCTCAGATTCCCTGCCTCAGATTCCCTGCCTCAGATTCCCTTCATCTGATTCCCTTCATTTGATTCCCTGCGTCTGATTCCCCGCCTCAGATTCCCCGCCTCTGATTCCCCGCCTCTGATTCCCCACCTCTGATTCCCTGAGTCAAATTCCCTGGCTCATATTCCCTGCTTCAGATTCCCTGCCTCAGATTCCCTGCCTCTGATTCCCCGCATCTGATTCCCCGCCTCTGATTCCCCGCCTCTGATTCCCCGCCTCTGATTCCCCGCCTCTGATGCCCTGCCTCAGTTTCCCCGGCTCTGATTCCCTGCATCAGCTTCCCTGCCTCATATTCCCTGCCTCTGATTCCCCGCCTCTGATTCCCTGCCTCTGATTCCCCGCCTCTGATTCCCTGCCTCAGATTCCCTGCCTCAGATTCCCTGCCTCAGATTCCCTGCCTCTGATTCCCCGCCTCTGATTCCCTGCCTCTGATTCCCTGCCTCAGATTCCCTGCCTCTGATTCCCCGCCTCTTATTCCCCACCTCATATTCCCCGCCTCAGATTCCCCGGCTCTGATTTCCTGCCTCAGATTCCCTGCCTCAAATTCCCTGCCTCTGATTCCCCGCATCTGATTCCCCGCCTCTGATTCCCCGCCTCTGATTCCTCGCATCTGATTCCCCGCCTCTGATTCCCCACCTCTGATTCCACGCCTCTGATTCCCCGCCTCTGATTCCCCGCCTCAGATTCCCCAGCTCTGATTCCCTGCCTCAGATTCCCTGCCTCAGATTCCCTGCGTCCGATTCCCCGCCTCTGAATCCCAGCCTCTGAATCCCCGCCTCTGATTCCCCGCCTCTGTTTCCCCGCCTCGGTTTCCCCGCCTCTGATTCCCCGCCTCTGATTCCCTGCCTCTGATTACCCGCCTCCCTTTCTGCGCAACTTTCCCGGCCTCCGTTTCCCCACTTCTCTTTCCCCGCCTCAGATTCCACGCCTCTGATTCCCTGCATCAGATTCCCTGCCTCAGATTCCCTGCCTCTGACTCCCTGCATCAGATTCCCTGCCTCTGATTCCCCGCCTCTGATTCCCCGCTTCTGATTCCCCGCCTCTGATTCCGCGCCTCAGATTCCTTGCCTATGATTCCCTGCCTCTGATTCCCTGCCTCTGATTCCCTGCCTCTGATTCCCTGCCCCTGATTGCCTGCCTCTGATTCCGCGCTTCTGATTCCACGCCTCTCTTTCCGTGTCTCTGATTCCGCGCCTCTGATTCCCTGCCTCTGATACCCTGCCTCTCTTTGCCTGCCTCTATATCCGTGCCTCTTTCTCTGCATCTCGTTTACCACATCTCATTTCCCCACACTGATAACCCGCCTCTGATTCCCCGCCTCTGATTCCCCGCCTCTGTTTCCCCACCTCGGATTCCCCGCCTCTGATTCCCCGCCTCTGATTCCCTGCCTCTGATTACTCGCCTCCCTTTCCACGCAACATTCCCGGCCTCCGTTTCCCCACTTCTCTTTCCCCGCCTCAGATTCCACGCCTCTGATTCCTCGCCTCTTATTCCCCACCTTTCATTCCCCGCCTCTCTTACCCTGCCCCTATTTCCGTGCCTCTTTCTCTGCCTCTCTTTCCCCACATCTCTTTTCCTCCCACTGATTCCCCGCCTCTGATTCCCCTCCTCTGATTCCCCGCCTCTGATTCCCCGCCTCTGATTCCCCGCCTCTGATTCCCCGCCTTTGATTCACCTCCTCTGATTCCATGCCTGTGATTCCCTGCCTCAGATTCCCCGCCTCAGATTCCCCGACTCAGATTCCCCGCCTCAGATTCCCCGCCTCAGATTCCCTGCCTCAGATTCCCTGCCTCAGATTCCCTGCCTCAGATTCCCTTCATCTGATTCCCTTCATTTGATTCCCTGCGTCTGATTCCCGGCCTCTGATTCCCCGCCTCTGATTCCCCGCCTCTGATTCCCCACCTCTGATTCCCTGCCTCAGATTCCCTGGCTCAGATTCCCTGCTTCAGATTCCCTGCCTCAGATTCCCTGCCACTGATTCCCCGCATCTGATTCCCCGCCTCTGATTCCCCGCTTCTGATTCCCGCCTCTGATTCCCTGCCTCTGATTCCCCGCCTCTGAATCCCCGCCTCTGATTCCTCGCCTTTGATTCCCTGCCTCAGATTCCCCGGCTCTGATTCCATGCCTCAGATTCCCTGCCTCAGATTCCCTGCCTCCGATTCCCTGCCTCTGATTCCGCGCCTATGATTCCCCGCCTCTGATTACCAGCCTCTGAATCCCCACCTCTGAATCCCCGCCTCTGATTCCCCGCCTCTGATTCCCCGCCCCTGATTCCCTGCCTCAAATTCCCTGCCTCTGATTCCCCGCCTCTGATTCCCCGCCTCTGATTCCCCTCCTCTGATTCCCTGCCTCTGATTCTCTGCCTCTGATTCCCTGCCTCTGATTCCCCGCCTCTGATTCCATGCCTCTGATTCCCTGCCTCTGATTCCCTGCCTCTCATTCCCTGCCTCTATTTCCTTGCATCTTTCTCTGCATCTTGTTTCCCACATCTCATTTCCCCCCTCTGATTCCCTGCCTCAGAGTCCCTGCCTCTGATTCCCTGCCTCAGATTCCCTGCCTCAGATTCCCCGCATCTGATTCCCCGCCTCTGATTCCCCGCCTCTGATTCCCGCCTCAGATTCCCTGCCTCTGATTCCTTGCCTCTGATTCCCTGCATCTGATTCCCTGCCTCTGAATCCCCGCCTCCGATTCCGCACCCACGTTTCTCTGTCTCTGTTGCTCTGCCTCTTATTTGCTGGCTCAGATTCGCCGGCTCTGATTCCGCACCACTGATTCCACGCCTCTCTTTCCGTGTCTCTGATTCCCCGCCTCTGATTCCCTGCCTCTGATACCCTGCCTCTCTTTCGCTGCCTCTATTTCCGTGCCTCTTTCTCTGCATCTCGTTTCCCACATCTCATTTCCCCCCTCTGATAACCCGCCTCAGATTCCCCGCCTCATATTCCCCGCCTCAGATTCCCTGCCTCAGATTCCCTGCCTCAGATTCCCTTCATCTTATTCCCTTCATCTGATTCCCTGCCTCTGATTCCCCACCTCTGATTCCCCGCCTCTAATTCCCCGCCTCTGATTCCCTGCTTCTGATTCCCCACCTCAGATTCCCTGCCTTAGTTTCCCTGCCTCAGATTCCCTGCCTCTGATTCCCCGCATCTGATTCCCCGCTTCTGATTCCCCGCCTCTGATTCGCCGCCTCTGATTCCCCGCCTCTGATTCCCCGCCTCTGATTCCCCGCCTCTGATGACCCGCCTCTGATTCCCCGCCTCAGATTCCCCGGCTCTGATTCCCTGCCTCAGATTTCCTGCCTCAGATTCCCTACCTCTGATTTCCCACTTCTGATTACCCGCCTCTGATTCCCCTCCTCTGATTCCCGCCTCTGATTCCCCACCTCTGATTCCCCGCCTCAGATTCCCCGGCTCTGATTCCCCGCATCTGATTCCCTGCCTCTAATTCCCCGCCTCTGATTCCCGGCCTCTGATTCCCTGCCGCTGATTCCCCGCCTCTGATTCCCCGCCTCTCTTTCCGCTCAACTTTCCCGGCCTCCGTTTCCAAACATCTCTTTCCCCGCCTCTAATTCCCCGCCTCAGATTCCCCGGCTCTGATTCCCTGCCTCAGATTCCCTGCCTCAGATTCCCCGATTCTGATTTCCCACCTCTGATTGCCCGCCTCTGATTCCCCAACTCTGTCTCTATGCCTCTCTTTCACCTCTGCTCTTTCCACTCCACTCTTTCCACGCCTTTCTTTCCCTCCCTCAATTTCAACAACTCTGTTTGATCTGTTCTGTGTACCTCATTTTCAACACACAATTTCCAACCACTATGTTTCACCCATCTCTTTCCCCACCTCTATTTATCTGCCTATGTTTACCCACCTCTGTTTACCCGCCTGTTTCACCGCCTCTCATTCCCCACCTCAGATTCCACGCCTCAGATTCCCCGCCTCTAATTCCCTGCCTCTGATTCCCTGCCGCTGATTCTCTGCCTCTGAGTCCCTACCACTGATATCCCGCCTCCGATTCCACACCAATGTTTCACCGCCTCTGTTTAACTGCCTCTTATTTCCCGGCTCAGATTCGCCGGCTCTGATTCCGCGCCTCTGATTCCACGCTTCTCGTTCCGTGTCTCTGATAGCCCGCCTCTGATTCCCCGCCTCTGATTCCCCACCTCAGATTCCCCGGCTCTGATTCCCTGCATCAGATTCCCTGCCTCAGATTCCCTGCCTCTGATTCCCTGCATCAGATTCCCTGCCTCTGATTCCCCACCTCTGATTCCCCGCTTCTGATTCCCCGCCTCTGATTCCCCGCCTCAGATTCCCTGCCTATGATTCCCTGCCTCTGATTCCCTGCCTCTGATTCCGCACCTCTGATTCCACGCTTCTCTTTCCGTGTCTCTGATAGCCCGCCTCTGATTCCCCGCCTCTGATTCCCCGCCTCAGATTCCCCGGCTCTGATTCCCTGCATCAGATTCCCTGCCTCAGATTCCCTGCCTCTGACTCCCTGCATCAGATTCCCTGCCTCTGATTCCCCGCCTCTGATTCCCCGCTTCTGATTCCCCGCCTCTGATTCCCCGCCTCAGATTCCTTGCCTATGATTCCCTGCCTCTGATTCCCTGCCTCTGATACCCTGCCTCTCTTTGCCTGCCTCTATATCCGTGCCTCTTTCTCTGCATCTCGTTTACCACATCTCATTTCCCCCCACTGATAACCCGCATCTGATTCCCCGCCTCTGATTCCCCGCCTCTGATTCCCTGCCTCTAATTCCCCGCCTCTGATTCCCCACCTCTGATTCCCCACCTCTGATTCCCCGCCTCTGATTCCCCGCCTCTGATTCCCCACCTCAGATTTCCCGGCTCTGATTCCCTGCCTCAGATTCCCTGCGACAGATTCCCTGCCTCAGATTCCCTGCCTCTGATTCCCCGCCTCTTATTCCCCACCTCTTATTCCCCGCCTCAGATTCCCTGCCTCAAATTCCCTGCCTCTGATTCCCCGCCTCTGATTCCCCGCCTCTGATTCCCCTCCTCTGATTCCCTGCCTCTGATTCTCTGCCTCTGATTCCCTGCCTCTGATTCCCCACCTCTGATTCCCTGCCTCTGATTCCCTGCCTCTGATTCCCTGCCTCTGATTCCGCGCCTCTGATTCCACGCCTCTCTTTCCGTGTCTCTGATTCCCCGCCTCTGATTCCCTGCCTCTGATACCCTGCCTCTCATTCCCTGCCTCTATTTCCGTGCATCTTTCTCTGCATCTTGTTTCCCACATCTCATTTCCCCCCTCTCATAAACCGCCTCTGATTCCATGCCTGTGATTCCCTGCCTCAGATTCCCCGCCTCAGATTCCCCGACTCAGATTCCCCCTCTCAGATTCCCCGCCTAAGATTCCCTGCCTCAGATTCCCTGCCTCAGATTCCCTGCCTCAGATTCCCTGCCTCAGATTCCCTTCATCTGATTCCCTTCATTTGATTCCCTGCGTCTGATTCCCCGCCTCAGATTCCCCGCCTCTGATTCCCCGCCTCTGATTCCCCACCTCTGATTCCCTGCCTCAAATTCCCTGGCTCATATTCCCTGCTTCAGATTCCCTGCCTCAGATTCCCTGCCTCAGATTCCCTGCCTCAGATTCCCTTCATCTGATTCCCTTCATTTGATTCCCTGCGTCTGATTCCCGGCCTCTGATTCCCCGCCTCTGATTCCCTGCCTCTGATTCCCCACCTCTGATTCCCTGCCTCAGATTCCCTGGCTCAGATTCCCTGCTTCAGATTCCCTGCCTCAGATTCCCTGCCACTGATTCCCCGCATCTGATTCCCCGCCTCTGATTCCCCGCTTCTGATTCCCGCCTCTGATTCCCTGCCTCTGATTCCCCGCCTCTGAATCCCCGCCTCTGATTCCTCGCCTTTGATTCCCTGCCTCAGATTCCCCGGCTCTGATTCCATGCCTCAGATTCCCTGCCTCAGATTCCCTGCCTCCGATTCCCTGCCTCTGATTCCACGCCTATGATTCCCCGCCTCTGATTCCCAGCCTCTGAATCCCCACCTCTGAATCCCCGCCTCTGATTCCCCGCCTCTGATTCCCCGCCTCTGATTCCCTGCCTCAAATTCCCTGCCTCTGATTCCCCGCCTCTGATTCCCCGCCTCTGATTCCCCTCCTCTGATTCCCTGCCTCTGATTCTCTGCCTCTGATTCCCTGCCTCTGATTCCCCGCCTCTGATTCCCTGCCTCTGATTCCCTGCCTCTGATTCCCTGCCTCTGATTCCGCGCCTCTGATTCCACGCCTCGCTTTCCGTGTCTCTGATTCCCCGCCTCTGATTCCCTGCCTCTGATACCCTGCCTCTCATTCCCTGCCTCTATTTCCTTGCATCTTTCTCTGCATCTTGTTTCCCACATCTCATTTCCCCCCTCTGATAAACCGCCTCTGATTCCATGCCTGTGATTCCCTTCCTCAGATTCCCCGCCTCAGATTCCCCGACTCAGATTCCCCCTCTCAGATTCCCCGCCTCAGATTCCCTGCCTCAGATTCCCTGCCTCTGAATCCCCGCCTCCGATTCCGCACCCACTTTTCTCTGTCTCTGTTGCTCTGCCTCTTATTTGCTGGCTCAGTTTCGCCGGCTCTGATTCCGCACCTCTGATTCCACGCCTCTCTTTCCGTGTCTCTGATTCCCCGCCTCTGATTCCCTGCCTCAGATTCCCTGCCTCAGATTCCCCGCATCTGATTCCCCGCCTCTGATTCCCCGCCTCTGATTCCCGCCTCAGATTCCCTGCCTCTGATTCCTTGCCTCTGATTCCCTGCATCTGATTCCCTGCCTCTGAATCCCCGCCTCCGATTCCGCACCCACGTTTCTCTGTCTCTGTTGCTCTGCCTCTTATTTGCTGGCTCAGTTTCGCCGGCTCTGATTCCGCACCTCTGATTCCACGCCTCTCTTTCCGTGTCTCTGATTCCCCGCCTCTGATTCCCTGCCTCTGATACCCTGCCTCTCTTTCGCTGCCTCTATTTCCGTGCCTCTTTCTCTGCATCTCGTTTCCCACATCTCATTTCCCCCCACTGATAACCCGCCTCAGATTCCCCGCCTCATATTCCCCGCCTCAGATTCCCTGCCTCAGATTCCCTGCCTCAGATTCCCTTCATCTTATTCCCTTCATCTGATTCCCTGCCTCTGATTCCCCACCTCTGATTCCCCGCCTCTAATTCCCCGCCTCTGATTCCCCGCTTCTGATTCCCCACCTCAGATTCCCTGCCTTAGTTTCCCTGGCTCAGATTCCCTGCCTCTGATTCCCCGCATCTGATTCCCCGCTTCTGATTCCCCGCCTCTGATTCGCCGCCTCTGATTCCCCGCCTCTGATTCCCCGCCTCTGATTCCCCGCCTCTGATGACCCGCCTCTGATTCCCCGCCTCAGATTCCCCGGCTCTGATTCCCTGCCTCAGATTTCCTGCCTCAGATTCCCTACCTCTGATTTCCCACTTCTGATTACCCGCCTCTGATTCCCCTCCTCTGATTCCCCGCCTCTGATTCCCCACCTCTGATTCCCCGCCTCAGATTCCCCGGCTCTGATTCCCCGCATCTGATTCCCTGCCTCTAATTCCCCGCCTCTGATTCCCGGCCTCTGATTCCCTGACTCTGATTCCCCGCCTCTGATTCCCCGCCTCCCTTTCCGCACAACTTTCCCGGCCTCCGTTTCCAAACATCTCTTTCCCCGCCTCTGATTCCCCGCCTCTGATTCCCCACCTCAGATTTCCCGGCTCTGATTCCCTGCCTCAGATTCCCTGCCTCAGATTCCCCGATTCTGATTTCCCACCTCTGATTGCCCGCCTCTGATTCCCCAACTCTGTCTCTATGCCTCTCTTTCACCTCTGCTCTTTCCACTCCACTCTTTCCGCGCCTTTCTTTCCCTCCCTCAATTTCAACAACTCTGTTTGATCTGTTCTGTGTACCTCATTTTCAACACACAATTTCCAACCACTATGTTTCACCCATCTCTTTCCCCACCTCTATTTATCTGCCTATGTTTACCCACCTCTGTTTACCCGCCTGTTTCACCGCCTCTCATTCCCCACCTCAGATTCCCCGCCTCAGATTCCCCGCCTCTAATTCCCTGCCTCTGATTCCCTGCCGCTGATTCTCTGCCTCTGAGTCCCTACCACTGATATCCCGCCTCCGATTCCACACCAATGTTTCACCGCCTCTGTTTAACTGCCTCTTATTTCCCGGCTCAGATTCGCCGGCTCTGATTCCGCGCCTCTGATTCCACGCTTCTCGTTCCGTGTCTCTGATAGCCCGCCTCTGATTCCCCGCCTCTGATTCCCCACCTCAGATTCCCCGGCTCTGATTCCCTGCATCAGATTCCCTGCCTCAGATTCCCTGCTTCTGATTCCCTGCATCAGATTCCCTGCCTCTGATTCCCCACCTCTGATTCCACGCTTCTGATTCCCCGCCTCTGATTCCCCGCCTCAGATTCCCTGCCTATGATTCCCTGCCTCTGATTCCCTGCCTCTGATTCCGCACCTCTGATTCCACGCTTCTCTTTCCGTGTCTCTGATAGCCCGCCTCTGATTCCCCGCCTCTGATTCCCCGCCTCAGATTCCCCGGCTCTGATTCCCTGCATCAGATTCCCTGCCTCAGATTCCCTGCCTCTGACTCCCTGCATCAGATTCCCTGCCTCTGATTCCCCGCCTCTGATTCCCCACTTCTGATTCCCCGCCTCTGATTCCCCGCCTCAGATTCCTTGCCTATGATTCCCTGCCTCTGATTCCCTGCCTCTGATACCCTGCCTCTCTTTGCCTGCCTCTATATCCGTGCCTCTTTCTCTGCATCTCGTTTACCACATCTCATTTCCCCCCACTGATAACCCGCATCTGATTCCCCGCCTCTGATTCCCCGCCTCTGATTCCCTGCCTCTAATTCCCCGCCTCTGATTCCCCACCTCTGATTCCCCACCTCTGATTCCCCGCCTCTGATTCCCCGCCTCTGATTCCCCACCTCAGATTTCCCGGCTCTGATTCCCTGCCTCAGATTCCCTGCGACAGATTCCCTGCCTCAGATTCCCTGCCTCTGATTCCCCGCCTCTTATTCCCCACCTCTTATTCCCCGCCTCAGATTCCCTGCCTCAAATTCCCTGCCTCTGATTCCCCGCCTCTGATTCCCCGCCTCTGATTCCCCTCCTCTGATTCCCTGCCTCTGATTCTCTGCCTCTGATTCCCTGCCTCTGATTCCCCACCTCTGATTCCCTGCCTCTGATTCCCTGCCTCTGATTCCCTGCCTCTGATTCCGCGCCTCTGATTCCACGCCTCTCTTTCCGTGTCTCTGATTCCCCGCCTCTGATTCCCTGCCTCTGATACCCTGCCTCTCATTCCCTGCCTCTATTTCCGTGCATCTTTCTCTGCATCTTGTTTCCCACATCTCATTTCCCCCTCTCATAAACCGCCTCTGATTCCATGCCTGTGATTCCCTGCCTCAGATTCCCCGCCTCAGATTCCCCGACTCAGATTCCCCCTCTCAGATTCCCCGCCTAAGATTCCCTGCCTCAGATTCCCTGCCTCAGATTCCCTGCCTCAGATTCCCTGCCTCAGATTCCCTTCATCTGATTCCCTTCATTTGATTCCCTGCGTCTGATTCCCCGCCTCAGATTCCCCGCCTCTGATTCCCCGCCTCTGATTCCCCACCTCTGATTCCCTGCCTCAAATTCCCTGGCTCATATTCCCTGCTTCAGATTCCCTGCCTCAGATTCCCTGCCTCAGATTCCCTGCCTCAGATTCCCTGCCTCAGATTCCCTTCATCTGATTCCCTTCATTTGATTCCCTGCGTCTGATTCCCGGCCTCTGATTCCCCGCCTCTGATTCCCTGCCTCTGATTCCCCACCTCTGATTCCCTGCCTCAGATTCCCTGGCTCAGATTCCCTGCTTCAGATTCCCTGCCTCAGATTCCCTGCCACTGATTCCCCGCATCTGATTCCCCGCCTCTGATTCCCCGCTTCTGATTCCCGCCTCTGATTCCCTGCCTCTGATTCCCCGCCTCTGAATCCCCGCCTCTGATTCCTCGCCTTTGATTCCCTGCCTCAGATTCCCCGGCTCTGATTCCATGCCTCAGATTCCCTGCCTCAGATTCCCTGCCTCCGATTCCCTGCCTCTGATTCCACGCCTATGATTCCCCGCCTCTGATTCCCAGCCTCTGAATCCCCACCTCTGAATCCCCGCCTCTGATTCCCCGCCTCTGATTCCCCGCCTCTGATTCCCTGCCTCAAATTCCCTGCCTCTGATTCCCCGCCTCTGATTCCCTGCCTCTGATTCCCCACCTCTGATTCCCTGCCTCAGATTCCCTGGCTCAGATTCCCTGCTTCAGATTCCCTGCCTCAGATTCCCTGCCACTGATTCCCCGCATCTGATTCCCCGCCTCTGATTCCCCGCTTCTGATTCCCGCCTCTGATTCCCTGCCTCTGATTCCCCGCCTCTGAATCCCCGCCTCTGATTCCTCGCCTTTGATTCCCTGCCTCAGATTCCCCGGCTCTGATTCCATGCCTCAGATTCCCTGCCTCAGATTCCCTGCCTCCGATTCCCTGCCTCTGATTCCACGCCTATGATTCCCCGCCTCTGATTCCCAGCCTCTGAATCCCCACCTCTGAATCCCCGCCTCTGATTCCCCGCCTCTGATTCCCCGCCTCTGATTCCCTGCCTCAAATTCCCTGCCTCTGATTCCCCGCCTCTGATTCCCCGCCTCTGATTCCCCTCCTCTGATTCCCTGCCTCTGATTCTCTGCCTCTGATTCCCTGCCTCTGATTCCCCGCCTCTGATTCCCTGCCTCTGATTCCCTGCCTCTGATTCCCTGCCTCTGATTCCGCGCCTCTGATTCCACGCCTCGCTTTCCGTGTCTCTGATTCCCCGCCTCTGATTCCCTGCCTCTGATACCCTGCCTCTCATTCCCTGCCTCTATTTCCTTGCATCTTTCTCTGCATCTTGTTTCCCACATCTCATTTCCCCCCTCTGATAAACCGCCTCTGATTCCATGCCTGTGATTCCCTGCCTCAGATTCCCCGCCTCAGATTCCCCGACTCAGATTCCCCCTCTCAGATTCCCCGCCTCAGATTCCCTGCCTCAGATTCCCTGCCTCTGAATCCCCGCCTCCGATTCCGCACCCACTTTTCTCTGTCTCTGTTGCTCTGCCTCTTATTTGCTGGCTCAGTTTCGCCGGCTCTGATTCCGCACCTCTGATTCCACGCCTCTCTTTCCGTGTCTCTGATTCCCCGCCTCTGATTCCCTGCCTCAGATTCCCTGCCTCAGATTCCCCGCATCTGATTCCCCGCCTCTGATTCCCCGCCTCTGATTCCCGCCTCAGATTCCCTGCCTCTGATTCCTTGCCTCTGATTCCCTGCATCTGATTCCCTGCCTCTGAATCCCCGCCTCCGATTCCGCACCCACGTTTCTCTGTCTCTGTTGCTCTGCCTCTTATTTGCTGGCTCAGTTTCGCCGGCTCTGATTCCGCACCTCTGATTCCACGCCTCTCTTTCCGTGTCTCTGATTCCCCGCCTCTGATTCCCTGCCTCTGATACCCTGCCTCTCTTTCGCTGCCTCTATTTCCGTGCCTCTTTCTCTGCATCTCGTTTCCCACATCTCATTTCCCCCCACTGATAACCCGCCTCAGATTCCCCGCCTCATATTCCCCGCCTCAGATTCCCTGCCTCAGATTCCCTGCCTCAGATTCCCTTCATCTTATTCCCTTCATCTGATTCCCTGCCTCTGATTCCCCACCTCTGATTCCCCGCCTCTAATTCCCCGCCTCTGATTCCCCGCTTCTGATTCCCCACCTCAGATTCCCTGCCTTAGTTTCCCTGCCTCAGATTCCCTGCCTCTGATTCCCCGCATCTGATTCCCCGCTTCTGATTCACCGCCTCTGATTCGCCGCCTCTGATTCCCCGCCTCTGATTCCCCGCCTCTGATTCCCCGCCTCTGATGACCCGCCTCTGATTCCCCGCCTCAGATTCCCCGGCTCTGATTCCCTGCCTCAGATTTCCTGCCTCAGATTCCCTACCTCTGATTTCCCACTTCTGATTACCCGCCTCTGATTCCCCTCCTCTGATTCCCCGCCTCTGATTCCCCACCTCTGATTCCCCGCCTCAGATTCCCCGGCTCTGATTCCCCGCATCTGATTCCCTGCCTCTAATTCCCCGCCTCTGATTCCCGGCCTCTGATTCCCTGACTCTGATTCCCCGCCTCTGATTCCCCGCCTCCCTTTCCGCACAACTTTCCCGGCCTCCGTTTCCAAACATCTCTTTCCCCGCCTCTAATTCCCCGCCTCAGATTCCCCGGCTCTGATTCCCTGCCTCAGATTCCCTGCCTCAGATTCCCCGATTCTGATTTCCCACCTCTGATTGCCCGCCTCTGATTCCCCAACTCTGTCTCTATGCCTCTCTTTCACCTCTGCTCTTTCCACTCCACTCTTTCCGCGCCTTTCTTTCCCTCCCTCAATTTCAACAACTCTGTTTGATCTGTTCTGTGTACCTCATTTTCAACACACAATTTCCAACCACTATGTTTCACCCATCTCTTTCCCCACCTCTATTTATCTGCCTATGTTTACCCACCTCTGTTTACCCGCCTGTTTCACCGCCTCTCATTCCCCACCTCAGATTCCCCGCCTCAGATTCCCCGCCTCTAATTCCCTGCCTCTGATTCCCTGCCGCTGATTCTCTGCCTCTGAGTCCCTACCACTGATATCCCGCCTCCGATTCCACACCAATGTTTCACCGCCTCTGTTTAACTGCCTCTTATTTCCCGGCTCAGATTCGCCGGCTCTGATTCCGCGCCTCTGATTCCACGCTTCTCGTTCCGTGTCTCTGATAGCCCGCCTCTGATTCCCCGCCTCTGATTCCCCACCTCAGATTCCCCGGCTCTGATTCCCTGCATCAGATTCCCTGCCTCAGATTCCCTGCTTCTGATTCCCTGCATCAGATTCCCTGCCTCTGATTCCCCACCTCTGATTCCACGCTTCTGATTCCCCGCCTCTGATTCCCCGCCTCAGATTCCCTGCCTATGATTCCCTGCCTCTGATTCCCTGCCTCTGATTCCGCACCTCTGATTCCACGCTTCTCTTTCCGTGTCTCTGATAGCCCGCCTCTGATTCCCCGCCTCTGATTCCCCGCCTCAGATTCCCCGGCTCTGATTCCCTGCATCAGATTCCCTGCCTCAGATTCCCTGCCTCTGACTCCCTGCATCAGATTCCCTGCCTCTGATTCCCCGCCTCTGATTCCCCACTTCTGATTCCCCGCCTCTGATTCCCCGCCTCAGATTCCTTGCCTATGATTCCCTGCCTCTGATTCCCTGCCTCTGATACCCTGCCTCTCTTTGCCTGCCTCTATATCCGTGCCTCTTTCTCTGCATCTCGTTTACCACATCTCATTTCCCCCCACTGATAACCCGCATCTGATTCCCCGCCTCTGATTCCCCGCCTCTGATTCCCTGCCTCTAATTCCCCGCCTCTGATTCCCCACCTCTGATTCCCCACCTCTGATTCCCCGCCTCTGATTCCCCGCCTCTGATTCCCCACCTCAGATTTCCCGGCTCTGATTCCCTGCCTCAGATTCCCTGCGACAGATTCCCTGCCTCAGATTCCCTGCCTCTGATTCCCCGCCTCTTATTCCCCACCTCTTATTCCCCGCCTCAGATTCCCTGCCTCAAATTCCCTGCCTCTGATTCCCCGCCTCTGATTCCCCGCCTCTGATTCCCCTCCTCTGATTCCCTGCCTCTGATTCTCTGCCTCTGATTCCCTGCCTCTGATTCCCCACCTCTGATTCCCTGCCTCTGATTCCCTGCCTCTGATTCCCTGCCTCTGATTCCGCGCCTCTGATTCCACGCCTCTCTTTCCGTGTCTCTGATTCCCCGCCTCTGATTCCCCGCCTCTGATACCCTGCCTCTCATTCCCTGCCTCTATTTCCGTGCATCTTACTCTGCATCTTGTTTCCCACATCTCATTTCCCCCCTCTCATAAACCGCCTCTGATTCCATGCCTGTGATTCCCTGCCTCAGATTCCCCGCCTCAGATTCCCCGACTCAGATTCCCCCTCTCAGATTCCCCGCCTAAGATTCCCTGCCTCAGATTCCCTGCCTCAGATTCCCTGCCTCAGATTCCCTGCCTCAGATTCCCTTCATCTGATTCCCTTCATTTGATTCCCTGCGTCTGATTCCCCGCCTCAGATTCCCCGCCTCTGATTCCCCGCCTCTGATTCCCCACCTCTGATTCCCTGCCTCAAATTCCCTGGCTCATATTCCCTGCTTCAGATTCCCTGCCTCAGATTCCCTGCCTCAGATTCCCTGCCTCAGATTCCCTGCCTCAGATTCCCTTCATCTGATTCCCTTCATTTGATTCCCTGCGTCTGATTCCCGGCCTCTGATTCCCCGCCTCTGATTCCCTGCCTCTGATTCCCCACCTCTGATTCCCTGCCTCAGATTCCCTGGCTCAGATTCCCTGCTTCAGATTCCCTGCCTCAGATTCCCTGCCACTGATTCCCCGCATCTGATTCCCCGCCTCTGATTCCCCGCTTCTGATTCCCGCCTCTGATTCCCTGCCTCTGATTCCCCGCCTCTGAATCCCCGCCTCTGATTCCTCGCCTTTGATTCCCTGCCTCAGATTCCCCGGCTCTGATTCCATGCCTCAGATTCCCTGCCTCAGATTCCCTGCCTCCGATTCCCTGCCTCTGATTCCACGCCTATGATTCCCCGCCTCTGATTCCCAGCCTCTGAATCCCCACCTCTGAATCCCCGCCTCTGATTCCCCGCCTCTGATTCCCCGCCTCTGATTCCCTGCCTCAAATTCCCTGCCTCTGATTCCCCGCCTCTGATTCCCCGCCTCTGATTCCCCTCCTCTGATTCCCTGCCTCTGATTCTCTGCCTCTGATTCCCTGCCTCTGATTCCCCGCCTCTGATTCCCTGCCTCTGATTCCCTGCCTCTGATTCCCTGCCTCTGATTCCGCGCCTCTGATTCCACGCCTCGCTTTCCGTGTCTCTGATTCCCCGCCTCTGATTCCCTGCCTCTGATACCCTGCCTCTCATTCCCTGCCTCTATTTCCTTGCATCTTTCTCTGCATCTTGTTTCCCACATCTCATTTCCCCCCTCTGATAAACCGCCTCTGATTCCATGCCTGTGATTCCCTGCCTCAGATTCCCCGCCTCAGATTCCCCGACTCAGATTCCCCCTCTCAGATTCCCCGCCTCAGATTCCCTGCCTCAGATTCCCTGCCTCTGAATCCCCGCCTCCGATTCCGCACCCACGTTTCTCTGTCTCTGTTGCTCTGCCTCTTATTTGCTGGCTCAGTTTCGCCGGCTCTGATTCCGCACCTCTGATTCCACGCCTCTCTTTCCGTGTCTCTGATTCCCCGCCTCTGATTCCCTGCCTCAGATTCCCTGCCTCAGATTCCCCGCATCTGATTCCCCGCCTCTGATTCCCCGCCTCTGATTCCCGCCTCAGATTCCCTGCCTCTGATTCCTTGCCTCTGATTCCCTGCATCTGATTCCCTGCCTCTGAATCCCCGCCTCCGATTCCGCACCCACGTTTCTCTGTCTCTGTTGCTCTGCCTCTTATTTGCTGGCTCAGTTTCGCCGGCTCTGATTCCGCACCTCTGATTCCACGCCTCTCTTTCCGTGTCTCTGATTCCCCGCCTCTGATTCCCTGCCTCTGATACCCTGCCTCTCTTTCGCTGCCTCTATTTCCGTGCCTCTTTCTCTGCATCTCGTTTCCCACATCTCATTTCCCCCCTCTGATAACCCGCCTCAGATTCCCCGCCTCATATTCCCCGCCTCAGATTCCCTGCCTCAGATTCCCTGCCTCAGATTCCCTTCATCTTATTCCCTTCATCTGATTCCCTGCCTCTGATTCCCCACCTCTGATTCCCCGCCTCTAATTCCCCGCCTCTGATTCCCCGCTTCTGATTCCCCACCTCAGATTCCCTGCCTTAGTTTCCCTGCCTCAGATTCCCTGCCTCTGATTCCCCGCATCTGATTCCCCGCTTCTGATTCCCCGCCTCTGATTCGCCGCCTCTGACTCCCCGCCTCTGATTCCCCGCCTCTGATTCCCCGCCTCTGATGACCCGCCTCTGATTCCCCGCCTCAGATTCCCCGGCTCTGATTCCCTGCCTCAGATTTCCTGCCTCAGATTCCCTACCTCTGATTTCCCACTTCTGATTACCCGCCTCTGATTCCCCTCCTCTGATTCCCCGCCTCTGATTCCCCACCTCTGATTCCCCGCCTCAGATTCCCTGGCTCTGATTCCCCGCATCTGATTCCCTGCCTCTAATTCCCCGCCTCTGATTCCCGGCCTCTGATTCCCTGCCTCTGATTCCCCGCCTCTGATTCCCCGCCTCCCTTTCCGCACAACTTTCCCGGCCTCCGTTTCCAAACATCTCTTTCCCCGCCTCTAATTCCCCGCCTCAGATTCCCCGGCTCTGATTCCCTGCCTCAGATTCCCTGCCTCAGATTCCCCGATTCTGATTTCCCACCTCTGATTGCCCGCCTCTGATTCCCCAACTCTGTCTCTATGCCTCTCTTTCACCTCTGCTCTTTCCACTCCACTCTTTCCGCGCCTTTCTTTCCCTCCCTCAATTTCAACAACTCTGTTTGATCTGTTCTGTGTACCTCATTTTCAACACACAATTTCCAACCACTATGTTTCACCCATCTCTTTCCCCACCTCTATTTATCTGCCTATGTTTACCCACCTCTGTTTACCCGCCTGTTTCACCGCCTCTCATTCCCCACCTCAGATTCCCCGCCTCAGATTCCCCGCCTCTAATTCCCTGCCTCTGATTCCCTGCCGCTGATTCTCTGCCTCTGAGTCCCTACCACTGATATCCCGCCTCCGATTCCACACCAATGTTTCACCGCCTCTGTTTAACTGCCTCTTATTTCCCGGCTCAGATTCGCCGGCTCTGATTCCGCGCCTCTGATTCCACGCTTCTCGTTCCGTGTCTCTGATAGCCCGCCTCTGATTCCCCGCCTCTGATTCCCCACCTCAGATTCCCCGGCTCTGATTCCCTGCATCAGATTCCCTGCCTCAGATTCCCTGCTTCTGATTCCCTGCATCAGATTCCCTGCCTCTGATTCCCCACCTCTGATTCCACGCTTCTGATTCCCCGCCTCTGATTCCCCGCCTCAGATTCCCTGCCTATGATTCCCTGCCTCTGATTCCCTGCCTCTGATTCCGCACCTCTGATTCCACGCTTCTCTTTCCGTGTCTCTGATAGCCCGCCTCTGATTCCCCGCCTCTGATTCCCCGCCTCAGATTCCCCGGCTCTGATTCCCTGCATCAGATTCCCTGCCTCAGATTCCCTGCCTCTGACTCCCTGCATCAGATTCCCTGCCTCTGATTCCCCGCCTCTGATTCCCCACTTCTGATTCCCCGCCTCTGATTCCCCGCCTCAGATTCCTTGCCTATGATTCCCTGCCTCTGATTCCCTGCCTCTGATACCCTGCCTCTCTTTGCCTGCCTCTATATCCGTGCCTCTTTCTCTGCATCTCGTTTACCACATCTCATTTCCCCCCACTGATAACCCGCATCTGATTCCCCGCCTCTGATTCCCCGCCTCTGATTCCCTGCCTCTAATTCCCCGCCTCTGATTCCCCACCTCTGATTCCCCACCTCTGATTCCCCGCCTCTGATTCCCCGCCTCTGATTCCCCACCTCAGATTTCCCGGCTCTGATTCCCTGCCTCAGATTCCCTGCGACAGATTCCCTGCCTCAGATTCCCTGCCTCTGATTCCCCGCCTCTTATTCCCCACCTCTTATTCCCCGCCTCAGATTCCCCGGCTCTGATTCCCTGCCTCAGATTCCCTGCCTCAAATTCCCTGCCTCTGATTCCCCGCATCTGATTCCCCGCCTGTGATTCCCCGCCTCTGATTCCTCGCATCTGATTCCCAGCCTCTGATTCCCCGCCTCTGATTCCATGCCTCTGATTCCCCGCATCTGATTCCCCGCCTCCGATTCCCCGCCTCTGATTCCCCGCCTCTGATACCCCGCCTCTGATTCCCCGCATCTGAATCCCAGCCTCTGAATCCCCGCCTCTGATTCCCCGCCTCTGTTTCCCCGCCTCGGATTCCCCGCCTCTGATTACCCACCTCCCTTTCCGCGCAACTTCCCGGCCTCCGTTTCCCCACATCTCTTTCCCCGCCTCAGATTCCACGCCTCTGATTCCCCGCCTCTGATTCCCCACCTTTCATTCCCCGCCTCTCTTTCCCTGCCTCTATTTCCGCGCCTCTTTCTCTGCCTCTCTTTCCCCACATCTCTTTTCTTCCCTCTGATTCCCCGCCTCTGATTCCCCTCCTCTGATTCCCTGCCTCTGATTCCCTGACTCTGATTCCCCGCCTCTGATTCCCCGCCTCTGATTCCCCTCCTCTGATTCCCTGCCTCTGATTCCCTGCCTCTTATTCCCTGCCTCTGATTCCCCGCCTCTGATTCCCTGCCTCTGATTCCCTGCCTCTGATTCCCTGCCTCTGATTCCGGTCTTCTGATTCCGGTCCTCTAATTCCAAGCCTCTCTTTCCGTGTCTCTGATTCCCCGCCTCTGATTCCCTGCCTCTGATACCCTGCCTCTCATGCCCTACCTCTATTTCGGTGCATCATTCTCTGCATCTTGTTTCCCACATCTCATTTCCCCCCTCTGATAACCCGCCTCTGATTCCATGCCTGTGATTCCCTGCCTCAGATTCCCCGCTTCAGATTCCCCTACTCAGATTCCCCGCCTCAGATTTCCCGCCTCAGATTCCCTGCCTCAGATTCCCTGCCTCAGATTCCCTGCCTCAGATTCCCAGCCTCAGATTCCCTTAATCTGATTCCCTTCATTTGATTCCCTGCGTCTGATTCCCGGCCTCTGATTCCCCGCCTCTGATTCCCCGCCTCTGATTCCCCACCTCTGATTCCCTGCCTCAGATTCCCTGGCTCAGATTCCCTGCTTCAGATTCCCTGCCTCAGATTCCCTGCCACTGATTCCCCGCATCTGATTCCCCGCCTCTGATTCCCCGCTTCTGATTCCCGCCTCTGATTCCCTGCCTCTGATTCCCCGCCTCTGAATCCCCGCCTCTGATTCCTCGCCTCTGATTCCCTGCCTCAGATTCCCCGGCTCTGATTCCATGCCTCAGATTCCCTGCCTCAGATTCCCTGCCTCCGATTCCCCGCCTCTGATTCCCCGCCTATGATTCCCCGCCTCTGATTCCCAGCCTCTGAATCCCACCTCTGAATCCCCGCCTCTGATTCCCCGCCTCTGATTCCCCGCCTTTGATTCCACGCCTCTGATTCCCCGCCTCTGATTCCAGGCCTCTTATTCCCCGCCTCTGATTCCCCACCTCTGATTGCCTGCCACTGATTGCCCGCCTCTGATTCCCCGCCTCTGATTCCCCGCCTCTGATTCCCCACCTCTGTCTGTATGCCACTCTTTCGCCTCCGCTTTTTCCCCTACACTTTTTCCGCGCCTCTCTTTCCCTCCCTCAATTTCAACAACTCTGTTTGATCTGTTCTGTGTACCTCATTTTCAACACACAATTTCCAACCACTATGTTTCACCCATCACTTTCCCCGCCTCTATTTCTCTGCCTATGTTTACCCACCTCTGTTTACCCACCTGTTTCACCGCCTCTGATTCCCCGCCTCTGAATCCCCGCCTCTGATTCCCCGCCTCTGATTCCCTGCCTCTGATTACCCGCCTCCCTTTCCGCGCAACTTTCCCGGCCTCCGTTTCCCCACTTCTCTTTCCCCGCCTCAGATTCCACGCCTCTGATTCCTCGCCTCTGATTCCCCACCTTTCATTCCCCGCCTCTCTTTCCCTGCCCCTATTTCCGCGCCTCTTTCTCTGCCTCTCTTTCACCACATCTCTTTTCCTCCCACTGATTCCCCGCCTCTGATTCCCCTTCTCTGATTCCCCGCCTCTGATTCCCCGCCTCTGATTCCCCGCCTCTGATTCCCCTCCTCTGATTCCCTGCCTCTGATTCCCTGCCTCTGATTCCCTGCCTCTGATTCCCCGCCTCTGATTCCCTGCCTCTGATTCCCTGCCTCTGATTCCCTGCCTCTGATCCCGGGCCTCTGATTCCACGCCTTTCTTTCCGTGTCTCTGATTCCCTGCCTCTGATACCCTGCCTCTCATTCCCTGCCTCTATTTCCGTGCATCTTTCTCTGCATCTTGTTTCCCACATCTCATTTCCCCCCTCTGATAACCCGCCTCTGATTCCATGCCTGTGATTCCCTGCCTCAGATTCCCCGCCTCAGATTCCCCGACTCAGATTCCCCGCCTCAGATTCCCCGCCTCAGATTCCCTGCCTCAGATTCCCTGCCTCAGATTCCCTGCCTCAGATTCCCTGCCTCAGATTCCCTTCATCTGATTCCCTTCATTTGATTCCCTGCGTCTGATTCCCGGCCTCTGATTCCCCGCCTCTGATTCCCCGCCTCTGATTCCCCACCTCTGATTCCCTGCCTCAAATTCCCTGGCTCAGATTCCCTGCTTCAGATTCCCTGCCTCAGATTCCCTGCCACTGATTCCCCGCATCTGATTCCCCGCCTCTGATTCCCCGCTTCTGATTCCCGCCTCTGATTCCCTGCCTCTGATTCCCCGCCTCTGAATCCCCGCCTCTGATTCCTCGCCTCTGATTCCCTGCCTCAGATTCCCCGGCTCTGATTCCATGCCTCAGATTCCCTGCCTCAGATTCCCTGCCTCCGATTCCCCGCCTCTGATTCCGCGCCTATGATTCCCCGCCTCTGATTCCCAGCCTCTGAATCCCCACCTCTGAATCCCCGCCTCTGATTCCCCGCCTCTGATTCCCCGCCTCTGATTCCACGCCACTGATTCCCCGCCTCTGATTCCAGGCCTCTTATTCCCCGCCTCTGATTCCCCACCTCTGATTGCCTGCCACTGATTGCCCGCCTCTGATTCCCCGCCTCTGATTCCCCGCCTCTGTTTCCCCACCTCTGTCTGTATGCCTCTCTTTCGCCTCCGCTTTTTCCCCTACACTTTTTCCGCGCCTCTCTTTCCCTCCCTCAATTTCAACAACTGTGTTTGATCTGTTCTGTGTACCTCATTTTCAACACACAATTTCCAACCACTATGTTTCACCCATCACTTTCCCCGCCTCTATTTCTCCGCCTATGTTTACCCACCTCTGTTTACCCACCTGTTTCACCGCCTCTGATTCCCCGCCTATGATTCCCCACCTCTGTCTCTACGCCTCTCTTTCGCCTCCACTCTTTCCCCTCCACTCTTTCCGTGCCTGTCTTTCCCTCCCTCAATTTCAACAACACTGTTTGATCTGTTTTGTGTACCTGATTTTAAACACACAAGTTCCAACCACTATGTTTTGCCCGCCACTTTCCCCGCCTCTATTTATCCACCTATGTTTACCTGCCTCTGTTTACCCGCCTGTTTCCCCGCCTCTGATTCCCCACCTTTCATTCCCCGCCTCGCTTTCCCTGCCTCTATTTCCGTGCCTCTTTCACTGCCTCTCTTTCCCCACATCTCTTTTCCTCCCGCTGATTCCCCGCCTCTGATTCCCCGCCTCTGATTCCCTGCCTCTGATTCCCCGCCTCAGATTCCCTGCCTCAGATTCCCTGCCTCAGATTCCCTACCTCAGATTCCCTGCCTCTGATTCCCCGCCTCTGATTCCCCGCCTCTTATTCCCCGCCTCTGATTCCCCGCCTCTGATTCCCCGCCTCTGATGCCCTGCCTCAGATTCCCCGGCTCTGATTCCCTGCATCAGCTTCCCTGCCTCATATTCCCTGCCTCTGATTCCCCGCCTCTGATTCCCTGCCTCTGATTCCCCGCCTCTGATTCCCTGCCTCAGATTCCCTGCCTCAGATTCCCTGCCTCAGATTCCCTGCCTCAGATTCCCTGCCTCTGATTCCCCGCCTCTGATTCCCTGCCTCTGATTCCCTGCCTCAGATTCCCTGCCTCTGATTCCCCGCCTCTTATTCCCCACCTCATATTCCCCGCCTCAGATTCCCCGGCACTGATTCCCTGCCTCAGATTCCCTGCCTCAAATTCCCTGCCTCTGATTCCCCGCATCTGATTCCCCGCCTCTGATTCCTCGCCTCTGATTCCCCGCCTCAGATTCCCAAGCTCTGATTCCCTGCCTCAGATTCCCTGCCTCAGATTCCCTGCGTCCGATTCCCCGCCTCTGATTCCTCGCCTCTGATTCCCCGCCTCTGATTCCCCGCCTCTGAATCCCAGCCTCTGAATCCCCGCCTCTGATTCCCCGCCTCTGTTTCCCCACCTCGGATTCCCCGCCTCTGATTCCCCGCCTCTGATTCCCTGCCTCTGATTACCCGCCTTCCTTTCCGCGCAACTTTCCCGGCCTCCGTTTCCCCACTTCTCTTTCCCCACCTCAGATTCCACGCCTCTGATTCCTCGCCTCTGATTCCCCACCTTTCATTCCCCGCCTCTCTTTCCCTGCCCCAATTTCCGCGCCTCTTTCTCTGCCTCTCTTTCCCCACATCTCTTTTCCTCCCACTGATTCCCCGCCTCTGATTCCCCTCCTCTGATTCCCCGCCTCTGATTCCCCGCCTCTGATTCCCCGCCTCTGATTCCCCGCCTCTGATTCCACTCCTCTGATTCCCTGCCTCTGATTCCCTGCCTCTGATTCCCTGCCTCTGATTCCCCGCCTCTGATTCCCTGCCTCTGATTCCCTGCCTCTGATTCCCTGCCTCTGATCCCGGGCCTCTGATTCCACGCATCTCTTTCCGTGTCTCTGATTCCCTGCCTCTGATACCCTGCCTCTCATTCCCTGCCTCTATTTCCGTGCATCTTTCTCTGCATCTTGTTTCCCACATCTCATTTCCCCCCTCTGATAACCCGCGTCTGATTCCATGCCTGTGATTCCCTGCCTCAGATTCCCCGCCTCAGATTCCCCGACTCAGATTCCCCCTCTCAGATTCCCCGCCTCAGATTCCCTGCCTCAGATTCCCTGCCTCAGATTCCCTGCCTCAGATTCCCTGCCTCAGATTCCCTTCATCTGATTCCCTTCATTTGATTCCCTGCGTCTGATTCCCCGCCTCAGATTCCCCGCCTCTGATTCCCCGCCTCTGATTCCCCACCTCTGATTCCCTGCCTCAAATTCCCTGGCTCATATTCCCTGCTTCAGATTCCCTGCCTCAGATTCCCTGCCTCTGATTCCCCGCATCTGATTCCCCGCCTCTGATTCCCCGCCTCTGATTCCCGCCTCAGATTCCCTGCCTCTGATTCCTTGCCTCTGATTCCCTGCATCTGATTCCCTGCCTCTGAATCCCCGCCTCCGATTCCGCACCCACGTTTCTCTGTCTCTGTTGCTCTGCCTCTTATTTGCTGGCTCAGTTTCGCCGGCTCTGATTCCGCACCTCTGATTCCACGCCTCTCTCTCCGTGTCTCTGATTCCCCGCCTCTGATTCCCTGCCTCTGATACCCTGCCTCTCTTTCGCTGCCTCTATTTCCGTGCCTCTTTCTCTGCATCTCGTTTCCCACATCTCATTTCCCCCCTCTGATAACCCGCCTCAGATTCCCCGCCTCATATTCCCCGCATCAGATTCCCTGCCTCAGATTCCCTGCCTCAGATTCCCTTCATCTTGTTCCCTTCATCTGATTCCCTGCCTCTGATTCCCCACCTCTGATTCCCCGCCTCTAATTCCCCGCCTCTGATTCCCCGCTTCTGATTCCCCACCTCAGATTCCCTGCCTTAGTTTCCCTGCCTCAGATTCCCTGCCTCTGATTCCCCGCATCTCATTTCCCCCCTCTGATAACCCGCCTCTGATTCCATGCCTGTGATTCCCTGCCTCAGATTCCCCGCCTCAGATTCCCCGACTCAGATTCCCCGCCTCAGATTCCCCGCCTCAGATTCCCTGCCTCAGATTCCCTGCCTCAGATTCCCTGCCTCAGATTCCCTGCCTCAGATTCCCTTCATCTGATTCCCTTCATTTGATTCCCTGCGTCTGATTCCCGGCCTCTGATTCCCCGCCTCTGATTCCCCGCCTCTGATTCCCCACCTCTGATTCCCTGCCTCAAATTCCCTGGCTCAGATTCCCTGCTTCAGATTCCCTGCCTCAGATTCCCTGCCACTGATTCCCCGCATCTGATTCCCCGCCTCTGATTCCCCGCTTCTGATTCCCGCCTCTGATTCCCTGCCTCTGATTCCCCGCCTCTGAATCCCCGCCTCTGATTCCTCGCCTCTGATTCCCTGCCTCCGATTCCCCGGCTCTGATTCCATGCCTCAGATTCCCTGCCTCAGATTCCCTGCCTCCGATTCCCCGCCTCTGATTCCGCGCCTATGATTCCCCGCCTCTGATTCCCAGCCTCTGAATCCCCACCTCTGAATCCCCGCCTCTGATTCCCCGCCTCTGATTCCCCGCCTCTGATTCCACGCCACTGATTCCCCGCCTCTGATTCCAGGCCTCTTATTCCCCGCCTCTGATTCCCCACCTCTGATTGCCTGCCACTGATTGCCCGCCTCTGATTCCCCGCCTCTGATTCCCCGCCTCTGTTTCCCCACCTCTGTCTGTATGCCTCTCTTTCGCCTCCGCTTTTTCCCCTACACTTTTTCCGCGCCTCTCTTTCCCTCCCTCAATTTCAACAACTGTGTTTGATCTGTTCTGTGTACCTCATTTTCAACACACAATTTCCAACCACTATGTTTCACCCATCACTTTCCCCGCCTCTATTTCTCCGCCTATGTTTACCCACCTCTGTTTACCCACCTGTTTCACCGCCTCTGATTCCCCGCCTATGATTCCCCACCTCTGTCTCTACGCCTCTCTTTCGCCTCCACTCTTTCCCCTCCACTCTTTCCGTGCCTGTCTTTCCCTCCCTCAATTTCAACAACACTGTTTGATCTGTTTTGTGTACCTGATTTTAAACACACAAGTTCCAACCACTATGTTTTGCCCGCCACTTTCCCCGCCTCTATTTATCCACCTATGTTTACCTGCCTCTGTTTACCCGCCTGTTTCCCCGCCTCTGATTCCCCACCTTTCATTCCCCGCCTCGCTTTCCCTGCCTCTATTTCCGCGCCTCTTTCACTGCCTCTCTTTCCCCACATCTCTTTTCCTCCCGCTGATTCCCCGCCTCTGATTCCCCGCCTCTGATTCCCTGCCTCTGATTCCCCGCCTCAGATTCCCTGCCTCAGATTCCCTGCCTCAGATTCCCTACCTCAGATTCCCTGCCTCTGATTCCCCGCCTCTGATTCCCCGCCTCTTATTCCCCGCCTCTGATTCCCCGCCTCTGATTCCCCGCCTCTGATGCCCTGCCTCAGATTCCCCGGCTCTGATTCCCTGCATCAGCTTCCCTGCCTCATATTCCCTGCCTCTGATTCCCCGCCTCTGATTCCCTGCCTCTGATTCCCCGCCTCTGATTCCCTGCCTCAGATTCCCTGCCTCAGATTCCCTGCCTCAGATTCCCTGCCTCAGATTCCCTGCCCCTGATTCCCCGCCTCTGATTCCCTGCCTCTGATTCCCTGCCTCAGATTCCCTGCCTCTGATTCCCCGCCTCTTATTCCCCACCTCATATTCCCCGCCTCAGATTCCCCGGCACTGATTCCCTGCCTCAGATTCCCTGCCTCAAATTCCCTGCCTCTGATTCCCCGCATCTGATTCCCCGCCTCTGATTCCTCGCCTCTGATTCCCCGCCTCAGATTCCCCAGCTCTGATTCCCTGCCTCAGATTCCCTGCCTCAGATTCCCTGCGTCCGATTCCCCGCCTCTGATTCCTCGCCTCTGATTCCCCGCCTCTGATTCCCCGCCTCTGAATCCCAGCCTCTGAATCCCCGCCTCTGATTCCCCGCCTCTGTTTCCCCGCCTCGGATTCCCCGCCTCTGATTCCCCGCCTCTGATTCCCTGCCTCTGATTACCCGCCTTCCTTTCCGCGCAACTTTCCCGGCCTCCGTTTCCCCACTTCTCTTTCCCCACCTCAGATTCCACGCCTCTGATTCCTCGCCTCTGATTCCCCACCTTTCATTCCCCGCCTCTCTTTCCCTGCCCCAATTTCCGCGCCTCTTTCTCTGCCTCTCTTTCCCCACATCTCTTTTCCTCCCACTGATTCCCCGCCTCTGATTCCCCTCCTCTGATTCCCCGCCTCTGATTCCCCGCCTCTGATTCCCCGCCTCTGATTCCCCGCCTCTGATTCCACTCCTCTGATTCCCTGCCTCTGATTCCCTGCCTCTGATTCCCTGCCTCTGATTCCCCGCCTCTGATTCCCTGCCTCTGATTCCCTGCCTCTGATTCCCTGCCTCTGATCCCGGGCCTCTGATTCCACGCATCTCTTTCCGTGTCTCTGATTCCCTGCCTCTGATACCCTGCCTCTCATTCCCTGCCTCTATTTCCGTGCATCTTTCTCTGCATCTTGTTTCCCACATCTCATTTCCCCCCTCTGATAACCCGCGTCTGATTCCATGCCTGTGATTCCCTGCCTCAGATTCCCCGCCTCAGATTCCCCGACTCAGATTCCCCCTCTCAGATTCCCCGCCTCAGATTCCCTGCCTCAGATTCCCTGCCTCAGATTCCCTGCCTCAGATTCCCTGCCTCAGATTCCCTTCATCTGATTCCCTTCATTTGATTCCCTGCGTCTGATTCCCCGCCTCAGATTCCCCGCCTCTGATTCCCCGCCTCTGATTCCCCACCTCTGATTCCCTGCCTCAAATTCCCTGGCTCATATTCCCTGCTTCAGATTCCCTGCCTCAGATTCCCTGCCTCTGATTCCCCGCATCTGATTCCCCGCCTCTGATTCCCCGCCTCTGATTCCCGCCTCAGATTCCCTGCCTCTGATTCCTTGCCTCTGATTCCCTGCATCTGATTCCCTGCCTCTGAATCCCCGCCTCCGATTCCGCACCCACGTTTCTCTGTCTCTGTTGCTCTGACTCTTATTTGCTGGCTCAGTTTCGCCGGCTCTGATTCCGCACCTCTGATTCCACGCCTCTCTCTCCGTGTCTCTGATTCCCCGCCTCTGATTCCCTGCCTCTGATACCCTGCCTCTCTTTCGCTGCCTCTATTTCCGTGCCTCTTTCTCTGCATCTCGTTTCCCACATCTCATTTCCCCCCTCTGATAACCCGCCTCAGATTCCCCGCCTCATATTCCCCGCATCAGATTCCCTGCCTCAGATTCCCTGCCTCAGATTCCCTTCATCTTATTCCCTTCATCTGATTCCCTGCCTCTGATTCCCCACCTCTGATTCCCCGCCTCTAATTCCCCGCCTCTGATTCCCCGCTTCTGATTCCCCACCTCAGATTCCCTGCCTTAGTTTCCCTGCCTCAGATTCCCTGCCTCTGATTCCCCGCATCTGATTCCCCGCTTCTGATTCCCCGCCTCTGATTCGCCGCCTCTGATTCCCCGCCTCTGATTCCCCGCCTCTGATTCCCCGCCTCTGATGACCCGCCTCTGATTCCCCGCCTCAGATTCCCCGGCTCTGATTCCCTGCCTCAGATTTCCTGCCTCAGATTCCCTACCTCTGATTTCCCACTTCTGATTACCCGCCTCTGATTCCCCTCCTCTGATTCCCCGCCTCTGATTCCCCACCTCTGATTCCCCGCCTCAGATTCCCCGGCTCTGATTCCCCGCATCTGATTCCCTGCCTCTAATTCCCAGCCTCTGATTCCCGGCCTCTGATTCCCTGCCTCTGATTCCCCGCCTCTGATTCCCCGCCTCCCTTTCCGCACAACTTTCCCGGCCACCGTTTCCAAACATCTCTTTCCCCGCCTCTAATTCCCCGCCTCAGATTCCCCGGCTCTGATTCCCTGCCTCAGATTCCCTGCCTCAGATTCCCCGATTCTGATTTCCCACCTCTGATTGCCCGCCTCTGATTCCCCAACTCTCTCTCTATGCCTCTCTTTCACCTCTGCTCTTTCCCCTCCACTCTTTCCGCGCCTTTCTTTCCCTCCCTCAATTTCAACAACTCTGTTTGATCTGTTCTGTGTACCTCATTTTCAACACACAATTTCCAACCACTATGTTTCACCCATCTCTTTCCCCGCCTCTATTTATCTGCCTATGTTTACCCACCTCTGTTTACCCGCCTGTTTCACCGCCTCTCATTCCCCACCTCAGATTCCCCGCCTCAGATTCCCCGCCTCTAATTCCCTGCCTCTGATTCTCTGCCGCTGATTCTCTGCCTCTGAGTCCCTACCACTGATATCCCGCCTCCGATTCCACACCAATGTTTCACCGCCTTTGTTTAACTGCCTCTTATTTCCCGGCTCAGATTCGCCGGCTCTGATTCCGCGCCTCTGATTCCACGCTTCTCGTTCCGTGTCTCTGATAGCCCGCCTCTGATTCCCCGCCTCTGATTCCCCACCTCAGATTCCCCGGCTCTGATTCCCTGCATCAGATTCCCTGCCTCAGATTCCCTGCCTCTGATTCCCAGCATCAGATACCCTGCCTCTGATTCCCCACCTCTGATTCCCCGCTTCTGATTCCCCGCCTCTGATTCCCCGCCTAAGATTCCCTGCCTATGATTCCCTGCCTCTGATTCCCTGCCTCTGATTCCGCACCTCTGATTCCACGCTTCTCTTTCCGTGTCTCTGATAGCCCGCCTCTGATTCCCCGCCTCTGATTCCCCGCCTCAGATTCCCCGGCTCTGATTCCCTGCATCAGATTCCCTGCCTCTGATTCCCTGCCCCTGATTCCCTGCCTCTGATTCCGCACTTCTGATTCCACGCCTCTCTTTCCGTGTCTCTGATTCCGCGCCTCTGATTCCCTGCCTCTGATACCCTGCCTCTCTTTGCCTGCCTCTATATCCGTGCCTCTTTCTCTGCATCTCGTTTTCCACATCTCAATTCCCCCCACTGATAACCCGCATCTGATTCCCCGCCTCTGATTCCCCGCCTCTGATTCCCTGCCTCTAATTCCCCGCCTCTGATTCCCCACCTCTGATTCCCCACCTCTGATTCCCCGCCTCTGATTCCCCGCCTCTGATTCCCCACCTCAGATTTCCCGGCTCTGATTCCCTGCCTCAGATTCCCTGCGACAGATTCCCTGCCTCAGATTCCCTGCCTCTGATTCCCCGCCTCTTATTCCCCACCTCTTATTCCCCGCCTCAGATTCCCCGGCTCTGATTCCCTGCCTCAGATTCCCTGCCTCAAATTCCCTGCCTCTGATTCCCCGCATCTGATTCCCCGCCTGTGATTCCCCGCCTCTGATTCCTCGCATCTGATTCCCAGCCTCTGATTCCCCGCCTCTGATTCCATGCCTCTGATTCCCCCCTCTGATTCCCCGCCTCCGATTCCCCGCCTCTGATTCCCCGCCTCTGATACCCCGCCTCTGATTCCCCGCATCTGAATCCCAGCCTCTGAATCCCCGCCTCTGATTCCACGCCTCTGTTTCCCCGCCTCGGATTCCCCGCCTCTGATTACCCACCTCCCTTTCCGCGCAACTTTCCCGGCCTCCGTTTCCCCACATCTCTTTCCCCGCCTCAGATTCCACGCCTCTGATTCCCCGCCTCTGATTCCCCACCTTTCATTCCCCACCTCTCTTTCCCTGCCTCTATTTCCGCGCCTCTTTCTCTGCCTCTCTTTCCCCACATCTCTTTTCTTCCCTCTGATTCCCCGCCTCTGATTCCCCTCCTCTGATTCCCTGCCTCTGATTCCCTGACTCTGATTCCCCGCCTCTGATTCCCCGCCTCTGATTCCCCTCCTCTGATTCCCTGCCTCAGATTCCCTGCCTCTTATTCCCTGCCTCTGATTCCCCGCCTCTGATTCCCTGCCTCTGATTCCCTGCCTCTGATTCCCTGCCTCTGATTCCGGTCCTCTGATTCCGGTCCTCTAATTCCAAGCCTCTCTTTCCGTGTCTCTGATTCCCCGCCTCTGATTCCCTGCCTCTGATACCCTGCCTCTCATGCCCTACCTCTATTTCCGTGCATCATTCTCTGCATCTTGTTTCCCACATCTCATTTCCCCCCTCTGATAACCCGCCTCTGATTCCATGCCTGTGATTCCCCGCCTCTGAATCCCCGCCTCTGATTCCTCGCCTCTGATTCCCCGCTTCAGATTCCCCTACTCAGATTCCCCGCCTCAGATTTCCCGCCTCAGATTCCCTGCCTCAGATTCCCTGCCTCAGATTCCCTGCCTCAGATTCCCAGCCTCAGATTCCCTTCATCTGATTCCCTTCATTTGATTCCCTGCGTCTGATTCCCGGCCTCTGATTCCCCGCCTCTGATTCCCCGCCTCTGATTCCCCACCTCTGATTCCCTGCCTCAGATTCCCTGGCTCAGATTCCCTGCCTCAGATTCCCTGCCTCAGATTCCCTGCCACTGATTCCCCGCATCTGATTCCCCGCCTCTGATTCCCCGCTTCTGATTCCCGCCTCTGATTCCCTGCCTCTGATTCCCCGCCTCTGAATCCCCGCCTCTGATTCCTCGCCTCTGATTCCCTGCCTCAGATTCCCCGGCTCTCATTCCATGCCTCAGATTCCCTGCCTCAGATTCCCTGCCTCCGATTCCCAGCCTCTGAATCCCACCTCTGAATCCCCGCCTCTGATTCCCCGCCTCTGATTCCCCACCTTTGATTCCACGCCTCTGATTCCCCGCCTCTGATTCCAGGCCTCTTATTCCCCGCCTCTGATTCCCCACCTCTGATTGCCTGCCACTGATTGCCCGCCTCTGATTCCCCGCCTCTGATTCCCCGCCTCTGATTCCCCACCTCTGTCTGTATGCCTCTCTTTCGCCTTCGATTTTTCCCCTACACTTTTTCCGCGCCTCTCTTTCCCTCCCTCAATTTCAACAACTCTGTTTGATCTGTTCTGTGTACCTCATTTTCAACACACAATTTCCAACCACTATGTTTCACCCATCACTTTCCCCGCCTCTATTTCTCCGCCTATGTTTACCCACCTCTGTTTACCCACCTGTTTCACCGCCTCTGATTCCCCGCCTCTGATTCCCCGCCTCTGATTCCCTGCCTCTGATTACCCGCCTCCCTTTCCGCGCAACATTCCCGGCCTCCGTTTCCCCACTTCTCTTTCCCCGCCTCAGATTCCACGCCTCTGATTCCTCGCCTCTGATTCCCCACCTTTCATTCCCCGCCTCTCTTTCCCTGCCCCTATTTCCGCGCCTCTTTCTCTGCCTCTCTTTCCCCACATCTCTTTTCCTCCCACTGATTCCCCGCCTCTGATTCCCCTTCTCTGATTCCCCGCCTCTGATTCCCTGCCTCTGATTCCCCGCCTCTGATTCCCCTCCTCTGATTCCCTGCCTCTGATTCCCTGCCTCTGATTCCCTGCCTCTGATTCCCCGCCTCTGATTCCCCGCCTCTGATTCCCTGCCTCTGATTCCCTGCCTCTGATCCCGGGCCTATGATTCCACGCCTCTCTTTCCGTGTCTCTGATTCCCTGCCTCTGATACCCTGCCTCTCATTCCCTGCCTCTATTTCCGTGCATCTTTCTCTGCATCTTGTTTCCCACATCTCATTTCCCCCCTCTGATAACCCGCCTCTGATTGCATGCCTGTGATTCCCTGCCTCAGATTCCCCGCCTCAGATTCCCCGACTCAGATTCCCCGCCTCAGATTCCCTTCATCTGATTCCCTTCATTTGATTCCCTGCGTCTGATTCCCGGCCTCTGATTCCCCGCCTCTGATTCCCCGCCTCTGATTCCCCGCCTCTGATGACCCGCCTCTGATTCCCCGCCTCAGATTCCCCGGCTCTGATTCCCTGCCTCAGATTTCCTGCCTCAGATTCCCTACCTCTGATTTCCCACTTCTGATTACCCGCCTCTGATTCCCCTCCTCTGATTCCCCGCCTCTGATTCCCCACCTCTGATTCCCCGCCTCAGATTCCCCGGCTCTGATTCCCCGCATCTGATTCCCTGCCTCTAATTCCCCGCCTCTGATTCCCGGCCTCTGATTCCCTGCCTCTGATTCCCCGCCTCTGATTCCCCGCCTCCCTTTCCGCACAACTTTCCCGGCCTCCGTTTCCAAACATCTCTTTCCCCGCCTCTAATTCCCCGCCTCAGATTCCCCGGCTCTGATTCCCTGCATCAGATTCCCTTCATCTGATTCCCTTCATTTGATTCCCTGCGTCTGATTCCCGGCCTCTGATTCCCCGCCTCTGATTCCCCGCCTCTGATTCCCCACCTCTGATTCCCTGCCTCAGATTCCCTGGCTCAGATTCCCTGCTTCAGATTCCCTGCCTCAGATTCCCTGCCACTGATTCCCCGCATCTGATTCCAAGCCTCTGATTCCCCGCTTCTGATTCCCGCCTCTGATTCCCTGCCTCTGATTCCCCGCCTCTGAATCCCCGCCTCTGATTCCTCGCCTCTGATTCCCTGCCACAGATTCCCCGGCTCTGATTCCATGCCTCAGATTCCCTGCCTCAGATTCCCTGCCTCCGATTCCCCGCCTCTGATTCCCCGCCTATGATTCCCCGCCTCTGATTCCCAGCCTCTGAATCCCCACCTCTGAATCCCCGCCTCTGATTCCCCGCCTCTGATTCCACACCTCTTATTCCCCGCCTCTGATTCCAGGCCTCTTATTCCCCGCCTCTGATTCCCCACCTCTGATTGCCTGCCACTGATTGCCCGCCTCTGATTCCCCGCCTCTGATTCCCGCCTCTGATTCCCCACCTCTGTCTGTATGCCTCTCTTTCGCCTCCGCTTTTTCCCCTACTCTTTTTCCGCGCCTCTCTTTCCCTCCCTCAATTTCAACAACTCTGTTTGATCTGTTCTGTGTACCTCATTTTCAACACACAATTTCCAACCACTATGTTTCACCCATCACTTTCCCCGCCTCTATTTCTCCGCCTATGTTTACCCTCCTCTGTTTACCCACCTGTTTCACCGCCTCTGATTCCCCGCCTATGATTCCCCACCTCTGTCTCGACGCCTCTCTTTCGCCTCCACTCTTTCCCCTCCACTCTTTCCGTGCCTGTCTTTCCCTCCCTCAATTTCAACAACACTGTTTGATCTGTTTTGTGTACCTGATTTTAAACACACAAGTTCCAACCACTATGTTTTGCCCGCCTCTTTCACCGCCTCTATTTATCCACCTATGTTTACCTGCCTCTGTTTACCCGCCTTTTTCCCCACCTCTGATTCCCCACCTTTCATTCCCCGCCTCGCTTTCCCTGCCTCTATTTCCGCGCCTCTTTCACTGCCTCTCTTCCCCACATCTCTTTTCCTCCCGCTGATTCCCCGCCTCTGATTCCCCGCCTCTGATTCCCTGCCTCTGATTCCCCGCCTCTGATTCCCTGCCTCAGATTCCCTGCCTCAGATTCCCTGCCTCAGATTCCCTGCCTCTGATTCCCCGCCTCTGATTCCCCGCTTCTTATTCCCCGCCTCTGAATCCCCGCCTCTGATTCCCCGCCTCTGATGCCCTGCCTCAGATTCCCCGGCTCTGATTCCCTGCATCAGCTTCCCTGCCTCATATTCCCTGCCTCTGATTCCCCGCCTCTGATTCCCTGCCTCTGATTCCCCGCCTCTGATTCCCTGCCTCAGATTCCCTGCCTCAGATTCCCTGCCTCAGATTCCCTGCCTCTGATTCCCCGCCTCTGTTTCCCTGCCTCTGATTCCCTGCCTCAGATTCCCTGCCTCTGATTCCCCGCCTCTTATTCCCCACCTCATATTCCCCGCCTCAGATTCCCCGGCTCTGATTCCCTGCCTCAGATTCCCTGCCTCAAATTCCCTGCTTCTGATTCCCCGCATCTGATTCCCCGCCTCTGATTCCCCGCCTCTGATTCCTCGCATCTGATTCCCCGCCTCTGATTCCCCACCTCTGATTCCATGCCTCTGATTCCCCGCCTCTGATTCCCCGCCTCAGATTCCCCAGCTCTGATTCCCTGCCTCAGATTCCCTGCCTCAGATACCCTGCGTCCGATTCCCCGCCTCTGAATCCCAGCCTCTGAATCCCCGCCTCTGATTCCCCGCCTCTGTTTCCCCGCCTCGGATTCCCCGCCTCTGATTCCCCGCCTCTGATTCCCTGCCTCTGATTACCCGCCTCCCTTTCCACGCAACTTTCCCGGCCTCCGTTTCCCCACTTCTCTTTCAACGCCTCAGATTCCACGCCTCTGATTCCTCGCCTCTGATTCCCCAACTTTCATTCCCCGCCTCTCTTACCCTGCCCCTATTTCCGCGACTCTTTCTCTGCCTCTCTTTCCCCACATCTCTTTTCCTCCCACTCATTCCCCGCCTCTGATTCCCCTCCTCTGATTCCCCGCCTCTGATTCCCCGCCTCTGATTCCCCGCCTCTGATTCCCCGCCTTTGATTCCCCTCCTCTGATTCCCTGCCTCTGATTCCCTGCCACTGATTCCCTGCCTCTGATTCCCCGCCTCTGATTCCCTGCCTCTGAATCCCTGCCTCTGATTCCCTGCCTCTGATCCCGGGCCTCTGATTCCACGCCTCTCTTTCCGTGTCTCTGATTCCCTTCCTCTGATACCCTGCCTCTCATTCCCTGCCTCTATTTCCGTGCATCTTTCTCTGCATCTTGTTTCCCACATCTCATTTCCCCCCTCTGATAACCCGCCTCTGATTCCATGCCTGTGATTCCCTGCCTCAGATTCCCCGCCTCAGATTCCCCGACTCAGATTCCCCACCTCAGATTCCCCGCCTCAGATTCCCTGCCTCAGATTCCCTGCCTCAGATTCCCTGCCTCAAATTCCCTGCCTCAGATTCCCTTCATCTGATTCCCTTCATTTGATTCCCTGCGTCTGATTCCCGGCCTCTGATTCCCCGCCTCTGATTCCCCGCCTCTGATTCCCCACCTCTGATTCCCTGCCTCAGATTCCCTGGCTCAGATTCCCTGCTTCAGATTCCCTGCCTCAGATTCCCTGCCACTGATTCCCCGCATCTGATTCCCCGCCTCTGATTCCCCGCTTCTGATTCCCGCCTCTGATTCCCTGCCTCTGATTCCCCGCCTCTGAATCCCCGCCTCTGATTCCTCGCCTTTGATTCCCTGCCTCAGATTCCCCGGCTCTGATTCCATGCCTCAGATTCCCTGCCTCAGATTCCCTGCCTCCGATTCCCCGCCTCTGATTCCGCGCCTATGATTCCCCGCCTCTGATTCCCAGCCTCTGAATCCCCACCTCTGAATCCCCGCCTCTGATTCCACGCCACTGATTCCCCGCCTCTGATTCCAGGCCTCTTATTCCCCGCCTCTGATTCCCCACCTCTGATTGCCTGCCACTGATTGCCCGCCTCTGATTCCCCGCCTCTGATTCCCCGCCTCTGATTCCCCACCTCTGTCTGTATGCCTCTCTTTCGCCTCCGCTTTTTCCCCTACACTTTTTCCGCGCCTCTCTTTCCCTCCCTCAATTTCAACAACTCTGTTTGATCTGTTCTGTGTACCTCATTTGCAACACACAATTTCCAACCACTATGTTTCACCCATCACTTTCCCCGCCTCTATTTCTCCACCTATGTTTACCCACCTCTGTTTACCCACCTGTTTCACCGCCTCTGATTCCCCGCGTATGATTCCCCACCTCTGTCTCTACGCCTCTCTTTCGCCTCCAATCTTTCCCCTCCACTCTTTCCGTGCCTGTCTTTCCCTCCCTCAATTTCAACAACACTGTTTAATCTGTTTTGTGTACCTGATTTTAAACACACAAGTTCCAACCACTATGTTTTGCCCGCCTCTTTCCCCGCCTCTATTTATCCACCTATGTTTACCTGCCTCTGTTTACCCGCCTGTTTCACCGCCTCTCATTCCCCACCTCAGATTCCCCGCCTCTGATTCCCTGCCTCTGATTCCCCGGCTCTGATTCCCTGCCTCAGATTCCCTGCCTCAAATTCCCTGCCTCTGATTCCCCGCATCTGATTCCCCACCTCTGATTCCCCGCCTCTGATTCCTCGCATCTGATTCCCCGCCTCTGATTCCCCGCCTCTGATTCCACGCCTCTGATTCCCCGCCTCTGATTCCCCGCATCAGATTCTCTAGCTCTGATTCCCTGCCTCAGATTCCCTGCCTCAGATTCCCTGCCTCCCATTCCCCGCCTCTGATTCCCCGCCTCTGATTCCCCGCCTCTGATTCCCCGCCTCTGAATCCCAGCCTCTGAATCCCCGCCTCTGATTCCCCGCCTCTGTTTCCCCGCCTCTGTTTCCCCGCCTCTGATTCCCCGTCTCTGATTCCCTGCCTCTGATTACCAGCCTCCCTTTCCGCGCAACTTTCCCGGCCTCCGTTTCCCCACATCTCTTTCCCCGCCTCAGATTCCACGCCTCTGATTCCCCGCCTCTGATTCCCCACATTTCATTCCACGCCTCTATTTCCCTGCCTCTATTTCCGCGCCTCTTTCTCTGCCTCTCTTTCCCCACATCTCTTTTCCTCCCTCTGATTCCCCACCTCTGATTCCCCTCCTCTGATTCCCTGCCTCAAATTCCCTGCCTCTGATTCCCCGCCTCTGATTCCCCGCCTCTGATTCCCCTCCTCTGATTCCCTGCCTCTGATTCTCTGCCTCTGATTCCCTGCCTCCGATTCCCCACCTCTGATTCCCTGCCTCTGATTCCCTGCCTCTGATTCCCTGCCTCTGATTCCGCGCCTCTGATTCCACGCCTCTCTTTCCGTGTCTCTGATTCCCCGCCTCTCATTCCCTGCCTCTATTTCCGTGCATCTTTCTCTGCATCTTGTTTCCCACATCTCATTTCCCCCCTCTCATAAACCGCCTCTGATTCCATGCCTGTGATTCCCTGCCTCAGATTCCCCGCATCAGATTCCCCGACTCAGATTCCCCCTCTCAGATTCCCCGCCTCAGATTCCCTGCCTCAGATTCCCTGCCTCAGATTGCCTGCCTCAGATTCCCTGCCTCAGATTCCCTTCATCTGATTCCCTTCATTTGATTCCCTGCGTCTGATTCCCCGCCTCAGATTCCCCGCCTCTGATTCCCCGCCTCTGATTCCCCACCTCTGATTCCCTGCATCAAATTCCCTGGCTCATATTCCCTGCTTCAGATTCCCTGCCTCAGATTCCCTGCCTCTGATTCCCCGCATCTGATTCCCCGCCTCTGATTCCCCGCCTCTGATTCCCCACCTCTGTCTGTATGCCTCTCTTTCGCCTCCGCTTTTTCCCCTACACTTTTTCCGCGCCTCTCTTTCCCTCCCTCAATTTCAACAACTCTGTTTGATCTGTTCTGTGTACCTCATTTTCAACACACAATTTCCAACCACTATGTTTCACCCATCACTTTCCCCACCTCTATTTCTCCGCCTATGTTTACCCACCTCTGTTTACCCACCTGTTTCACCGCCTCTGATTCCCCGCCTCTGATTCCCCGCCTCTGATTCCCTGCCTCTGATTACCCGCCTCCCTTTCCGCGCAACTTTCCCGGCCTCCGTTTCCCCACTTCTCTTTCCCCGCCTCAGATTCCACGCCTCTGATTCCTCGCCTCTGATTCCCCACCTTTCATTCCCCGCCTCACTTTCCCTGCCCCTATTTCCGCGCCTCTTTCTCTGCCTCTCTTTCCCCACATCTCTTTTCCTCCCACTGATTCCCCGCCTCTGATTCCCCTTCTCTGATTCCCCGCCTCTGATTCCCCGCCTCTGATTCCCCGCCTCTGATTCCCCTCCTCTGATTCCCTGCCTCTGATTCCCTGCCTCTGATTCCCTGCCTCTGATTCCCCGCCTCTGATTCCCTGCCTCTGATTCCCTGCCTCTGATTCCCTGCCTCTGATCCCGGGCCTCTGATTCCACGCCTCTCTTTCCGTGTCTCTGATTCCCTGCCTCTGATACCCTGCCTCTCATTCCCTGCCTCTATTTCCGTGCATCTTTCTCTGCATCTTGTTTCCCACATCTCATTTCCCCCCTCTGATAACCCGCCTCTGATTGCATGCCTGTGATTCCCTGCCTCAGATTCCCCGCCTCAGATTCCCCGACTCAGATTCCCCGCCTCAGATTCCCCGCCTCAGATTCCCCGCCTCAGATTCCCCGCCTCAGATTCCCTGCCTCAGATTCCCTGCCTCAGATTCCCTTCATCTGATTCCCTTCATTTGATTCCCTGCGTCTGATTCCCGGCCTCTGATTCCCCGCCTCTGATTCCCCGCCTCTGATTCCCCGCCTCTGATGACCCGCCTCTGATTCCCCGCCTCAGATTCCCCGGCTCTGATTCCCTGCCTCAGATTTCCTGCTTCAGATTCCCTACCTCTGATTTCCCACTTCTGATTACCCGCCTCTGATTCCCCTCCTCTGATTCCCCGCCTCTGATTCCCCACCTCTGATTCCCCGCCTCAGATTCCCCGGCTCTGATTCCCCGCATCTGATTCCCTGCCTCTAATTCCCCGCCTCTGAGTCCCGGCCTCTGATTCCCTGCCTCTGATTCCCCGCCTCTGATTCCCCGCCTCCCTTTCCGCACAACTTTCCCGGCCTCCGTTTCCAAACATCTCTTTCCCCGCCTCTAATTTCCCCCCTCAGATTCCCCGGCTCTGATTCCCTGCATCAGATTCCCTTCATCTGATTCCCTTCATTTGATTCCCTGCATCTGATTCCCGGCCTCTGATTCCCCGCCTCTGATTCCCCGCCTCTGATTCCCCACCTCTGATTCCCTGCCTCAGATTCCCTGGATCAGATTCCCTGCTTCAGATTCCCTGCCTCAGATTCCCTGCCACTGATTCCCCGCATCTGATTCCCCGCCTCTGATTCCCCGCTTCTGATTCCCGCCTCTGATTCCCTGCCTCTGATTCCCCGCCTCTGAATCCCCGCCTCTGATTCCTCGCCTCTGATTCCCTGCCTCAGATTCCCCGGCTCTGATTCCATGCCTCAGATTCCTTGCCTCAGATTCCCTGCCTCCGATTCCCCGCCTCTGATTCCCCGCCTATGATTCCCCGCCTCTGATTCCCAGCCTCTGAATCCCCACCTCTGAATCCCCGCCTCTGATTCCCCGCCTCTGATTCTACGCCTCTGATTCCCCGCCTCTGATTCCAGGCCTCTTATTCCCCGCCTCTGATTCCCCACCTCTGATTGCCTGCCACTGATTGCCCGCCTCTGATTCCCCGCCTCTGATTCCCCGCCTCTGATTCCCCACCTCTGTCTGTATGCCTCTCTTTCGCCTCCGCTTTTTCCCCTACTCTTTTTCCGCGCCTCTCTTTCCCTCCCTCAATTTCAACAACTCTGTTTGATCTGTTCTGTGTACCTCATTTTCAACACACAATTTCCAACCACTATGTTTCACCCATCACTTTCCCCGCCTCTATTTCTCCGCCTATGTTTACCCTCCTCTGTTTACCCACCTGTTTCACCGCCTCTGATTCCCCGCCTATGATTCCCCACCTCTGTCTCTACGCCTCTCTTTCGCCTCCACTCTTTCCCCTCCACTCTTTCCGTGCCTGTCTTTCCCTCCCTCAATTTCAACAACACTGTTTGATCTGTTTTGTGTACCTGATTTTAAACACACAAGTTCCAACCACTATGTTTTGCCCGCCTCTTTCACCGCCTCTATTTATCCACCTATGTTTACCTGCCTCCGTTTACCCGCCTGTTTCCCCACCTCTGATTCCCCACCTTTCATTCCCCGCCTCGCTTTCCCTGCCTCTATTTCCGCGCCTCTTTCACTGCCTCTCTTTCCCCACATCTCTTTTCCTCCCGCTGATTCCCCGCCTCTGATTCCCCGCCTCTGATTCCCTGCCTCTGATTCCCCGCCTCTGATTCCCTGCCTCAGATTCCCTGCCTCAGATTCCCTGCCTCAGATTCCCTGCCTCTGATTCCCCGCCTCTGATTCCCCGCCTCTGATTCCCTGCCTCAGATTCCCTGCCTAAAATTCCCTGCCTCAGATTCCCTGCCTCTGATTCCCCGCCTCTGTTTCCCTGCCTCTGATTCCCTGCCTCAGATTCCCTGCCTCTGATTCCCCGCCTCTTATTCCCCACCTCATATTCCCCGCCTCAGATTCCCCGGCTCTGATTCCCTGCCTCAGATTCCCTGCCTCAAATTCCCTGCTTCTGATTCCCCGCATCTGATTCCCCGCCTCTGATTCCCCGCCTCTGATTCCTCGCATCTGATTCCCCGCCTCTGATTCCCCACCTCTGATTCCACGCCTCTGGTTCCCCGCCTCTGATTCCCCACCTCTGATTCCCTGCCTCAGATTCCCTGGCTCAGATTCCCTGCTTCAGATTCCCTGCCTCAGATTCCCTGCCACTGATTCCCCGCATCTGATTCCCCGCCTCTGATTCCCCGCTTCTGATTCCCGCCTCTGATTCCCTGCCTCTGATTCCCCGCCTCTGAATCCCCGCCTCTGATTCCTCGCCTTTGATTCCCTGCCTCAGATTCCCCGGCTCTGATTCCATGCCTCAGATTCCCTGCCTCAGATTCCCTGCCTCCGATTCCCCGCCTCTGATTCCGCGCCTATGATTCCCCGCCTCTGATTCCCAGCCTCTGAATCCCCACCTCTGAATCCCCGCCTCTGATTCCCCGCCTCTGATTCCCCGCCTCTGATTCCACGCCACTGATTCCCCGCCTCTGATTCCAGGCCTCTTATTCCCCGCCTCTGATTCCCCACCTCTGATTGCCTGCCACTGATTGCCCGCCTCTGATTCCCCGCCTCTGATTCCCCGCCTCTGATTCCCCACCTCTGTCTGTATGCCTCTCTTTCGCCTCCGCTTTTTCCCCTACACTTTTTCCGCGCCTCTCTTTCCCTCCCTCAATTTCAACAACTCTGTTTGATCTGTTCTGTGTACCTCATTTGCAACACACAATTTCCAACCACTATGTTTCACCCATCACTTTCCCCGCCTCTATTTCTCCACCTATGTTTACCCACCTCTGTTTACCCACCTGTTTCACCGCCTCTGATTCCCCGCGTATGATTCCCCACCTCTGTCTCTACGCCTCTCTTTCGCCTCCAATCTTTCCCCTCCACTCTTTCCGTGCCTGTCTTTCCCTCCCTCAATTTCAACAACACTGTTTGATCTGTTTTGTGTACCTGATTTTAAACACACAAGTTCCAACCACTATGTTTTGCCCGCCTCTTTCCCCGCCTCTATTTATCCACCTATGTTTACCTGCCTCTGTTTACCCGCCTGTTTCACCGCCTCTCATTCCCCACCTCAGATTCCCCGCCTCTGATTCCCTGCCTCTGATTCCCCGGCTCTGATTCCCTGCCTCAGATTCCCTGCCTCAAATTCCCTGCCTCTGAATCCCCGCATCTGATTCCCCACCTCTGATTCCCCGCCTCTGATTCCTCGCATCTGATTCCCCGCCTCTGATTCCCCGCCTCTGATTCCACGCCTCTGATTCCCCGCCTCTGATTCCCCGCATCAGATTCTCTAGCTCTGATTCCCTGCCTCAGATTCCCTGCCTCAGATTCCCTGCCTCCCATTCCCCGCCTCTGATTCCCCGCCTCTGATTCCCCGCCTCTGATTCCCCGCCTCTGAATCCCAGCCTCTGAATCCCCGCCTCTGATTCCCCGCCTCTGTTTCCCCGCCTCTGTTTCCCCGCCTCTGATTCCCCGTCTCTGATTCCCTGCCTCTGATTACCAGCCTCCCTTTCCGCGCAACTTTCCCGGCCTCCGTTTCCCCACATCTCTTTCCCCGCCTCAGATTCCACGCCTCTGATTCCCCGCCTCTGATTCCCCACATTTCATTCCACGCCTCTCTTTCCCTGCCTCTATTTCCGCGCCTCTTTCTCTGCCTCTCTTTCCCCACATTTCTTTTCCTCCCTCTGATTCCCCACCTCTGATTCCCCTCCTCTGATTCCCTGCCTCAAATTCCCTGCCTCTGATTCCCCGCCTCTGATTCCCCGCCTCTGATTCCCCTCCTCTGATTCCCTGCCTCTGATTCTCTGCCTCTGATTCCCTGCCTCTGATTCCCCACCTCTGATTCCCTGCCTCTGATTCCCTGCCTCTGATTCCCTGCCTCTGATTCCGCGCCTCTGATTCCACGCCTCTCTTTCCGTTTCTCTGATTCCCCGCCTCTGATTCCCTGCCTCTGATACCCTGCCTCTCATTCCCTGCCTCTATTTCCGTGCATCTTTCTCTGCATCTTGTTTCCCACATCTCATTTCCCCCCTCTCATAAACCGCCTCTGATTCCATGCCTGTGATTCCCTGCCTCAGATTCCCCGCATCAGATTCCCCGACTCAGATTCCCCCTCTCAGATTCCCCGCCTCAGATTCCCTGCCTCAGATTCCCTGCCTCAGATTCCCTGCCTCAGATTCCCTGCCTCAGATTCCCTTCATCTGATTCCCTTCATTTGATTCCCTGCGTCTGATTCCCCGCCTCTGATTCCCCACCTCTGATTCCCTGCATCAAATTCCCTGGCTCATATTCCCTGCTTCAGATTCCCTGCCTCAGATTCCCTGCCTCTGATTCCCCGCATCTGATTCCCCGCCTCTGATTCCCCGCCTCTGATTCCCCACCTCTGTCTGTATGCCTCTCTTTCGCCTCCACTTTTTCCCCTACACTTTTTCCGCGCCTCTCTTTCCCTCCCTCAATTTCAACAACTCTGTTTGATCTGTTCTGTGTACCTCATTTTCAACACACAATTTCCAACCACTATGTTTCACCCATCACTTTCCCCGCCTCTATTTCTCCGCCTATGTTTACCCACCTCTGTTTACCCACCTGTTTCACCGCCTCTGATTCCCCGCCTCTGATTCCCCGCCTCTGATTCCCTGCCTCTGATTACCCGCCTCCCTTTCCGCGCAACTTTCCCGGCCTCCGTTTCCCCACTTCTCTTTCCCCGCCTCAGATTCCACGCCTCTGATTCCTCGCCTCTGATTCCCCACCTTTCATTCCCCGCCTCACTTTCCCTGCCCCTATTTCCGCGCCTCTTTCTCTGCCTCTCTTTCCCCACATCTCTTTTCCTCCCACTGATTCCCCGCCTCTGATTCCCCTTCTCTGATTCCCCGCCTCTGATTCCCCGCCTCTGATTCCCCGCCTCTGATTTCCCTCCTCTGATTCCCTGCCTCTGATTCCCTGCCTCTGATTCCCTGCCTCTGATTCCCCGCCTCTGATTCCCTGCCTCTGATTCCCTGCCTCTGATTCCCTGCCTCTGATCCCGGGCCTCTGATTCCACGCCTCTCTTTCCGTGTCTCTGATTCCCTGCCTCTGATACCCTGCCTCTCATTCCCTGCCTCTATTTCCGTGCATCTTTCTCTGCATCTTGTTTCCCACATCTCATTTCCCCCCTCTGATAACCCGCCTCTGATTGCATGCCTGTGATTCCCTGCCTCAGATTCCCCGCCTCAGATTCCCCGACTCAGATTCCCCGCCTCAGATTCCCCGCCTCAGATTCCCCGCCTCAGATTCCCTGCCTCAGATTCCCTGCCTCAGATTCCCTGCCTCAGATTCCCTTCATCTGATTCCCTTCATTTGATTCCCTGCGTCTGATTCCCGGCCTCTGATTCCCCGCCTCTGATTCCCCGCCTCTGATTCCCCGCCTCTGATGACCCGCCTCTGATTCCCCGCCTCAGATTCCCCGGCTCTGATTCCCTGCCTCAGATTTCCTGCCTCAGATTCCCTACCTCTGATTTCCCACTTTTGATTACCCGCCTCTGATTCCCCTCCTCTGATTCCCCGCCTCTGATTCCCCACCTCTGATTCCCCGCCTCAGATTCCCCGGCTCTGATTCCCCGCATCTGATTCCCTGCCTCTAATTCCCCGCCTCTGATTCCCGGCCTCTGATTCCCTGCCTCTGATTCCCCGCCTCTGATTCCCCGCCTCCCTTTCCGCACAACTTTCCCGGCCTCCGTTTCCAAACATCTCTTTCCCCGCCTCTAATTCCCCGCCTCAGATTGCCCGGCTCTGATTCCCTGCATCAGATTCCCTTCATCTGATTCCCTTCATTTGATTCCCTGCATCTGATTCCCGGCCTCTGATTCCCCGCCTCTGATTCCCCGCCTCTGATTCCCCACCTCTGATTCCCTGCCTCAGATTCCCTGGCTCAGATTCCCTGCTTCAGATTCCCTGCCTCAGATTCCCTGCCACTGATTCCCCGCATCTGATTCCCCGCCTCTGATTCCCCGCTTCTGATTCCCGCCTCTGATTCCCTGCCTCTGATTCCCCGCCTCTGAATCCACGCCTCTGATTCCTCGCCTCTGATTCCCTGCCTCAGATTCCCCGGCACTGATTCCATGCCTCAGATTCCCTGCCTCAGATTCCCATCCTCCGATTCCCCGCCTCTGATTCCCCGCCTATGATTCCCCGCCTCTGATTCCCAGCCTCTGAATCCCCACCTCTGAATCCCCGCCTCTGATTCCCCGCCTCTGATTCCACGCCTCTGATTCCCCGCTTCTGATTCCAGGCCTCTTATTCCCCGCCTCTGATTCCCCACCTCTGATTGCCTGCCACTGATTGCCCGCCTCTGATTCCCCGCCTCTGATTCCCCGCCTCTGATTCCCCACCTCTGTCTGTATGCCTCTCTTTCGCCTCCGCTTTTTCCCCTACTCTTTTTCCGCGCCTCTCTTTCCCTCCCTCAATTTCAACAACTCTGTTTGATCTGTTCTGTGTACCTCATTTTCAACACACAATTTCCAACCACTATGTTTCACCCATCACTTTCCCGCCTCTATTTCTCCGCCTATGTTTACCCTCCTCTGTTTACCCACCTGTTTCACCGCCTCTGATTCCCCGCCTATGATTCCCCACCTCTGTCTCTACGCCTCTCTTTCGCCTCCACTCTTTCCCCTCCACTCTTTCCGTGCCTGTCTTTCCCTCCCTCAATTTCAACAACACTGTTTGATCTGTTTTGTGTACCTGATTTTAAACACACAAGTTCCAACCACTATGTTTTGCCCGCCTCTTTCACCGCCTCTATTTATCCACCTATGTTTACCTGCCTCCGTTTCCCCGCCTGTTTCCCCATCTCTGATTCCCCACCTTTCATTCCCCGCCTCGCTTTCCCTGCCTCTATTTCCGCGCCTCTTTCACTGCCTCTCTTTCCCCACATCTCTTTTCCTCCCGCTGATTCCCCGCCTCTGATTCCCCGCCTCTGATTCCCTGCCTCTGATTCCCCGCCTCTGATTCCCTGCCTCAGATTCCCTGCCTCAGATTCCCTGCCTCAGATTCCCTGCCTCTGATTCCCCGCCTCTGATTCCCCGCCTCTTATTCCCCGCCTCTGATTCCCCGCCTCTGATTCCCCGCCTCTGATGCCCTGCCTCAGATTCCCCGGCTCTGATTCCCTGCATCAGCTTCCCTGCCTCATATTCCCTGCCTCTGATTCCCCGCCTCTGATTCCCTGCCTCTGATTCCCCGCCTCTGATTCCCTGCCTCAGATTCCCTGTCTCAGATTCCCTGCCTCAGATTCCCTGCCTCTGATTCCCCGCCTCTGTTTCCCTGCCTCTGATTCCCTACCTCAGATTCCCTGCCTCTGATTCCCCGCCTCTTATTCCCCACCTCATATTCCCCGCCTCAGATTCCCCGGCTCTGATTCCCTGCCTCAGATTCCCTGCCTCAAATTCCCTGCTTCTGATTCCCCGCATCTGATTCCCCGCCTCTGATTCCCCGCCTCTGATTCCTCGCATCTGATTCCCCGCCTCTGATTCCCCACCTCTGATTCCACGCCTCTGATTCCCCGCCTCTGATTCCCCGCCTCAGATTCCCCAGCTCTGATTCCCTGCCTCAGATTCCCTGCCTCAGATACCCTGCGTCCGATTCCCCGCCTCTGAATCCCAGCCTCTGAATCCCCGCCTCTGATTCCCCGCCTCTGTTTCCCCGCCTCGGATGCCCCGCCTCTGATTCCCCGCCTCTGATTCCCTGCCTCTGATTACCCGCCTCCCTTTCCACGCAACTTTCCCGGCCTCCATTTCCCCACTTCTCTTTCAACGCCTCAGATTCCACGCCTCTGATTCCTCGCCTCTGATTCCCCAACTTTCATTCCCCGCCTCTCTTACCCTGCCCCTATTTCCGCGACTCTTTCTCTGCCTCTCTTTCCCCACATCTCTTTTCCTCCCACTGATTCCCCGCCTCTGATTCCCCTACTCTGATTCCCCGCCTCTGATTCCCCGCCTCTGATTCCCCGCCTCTGATTCCCCGCCTTTGATTCCCCTCCTCTGATTCCCTGCCTCTGATTCCCTGCCTCTGATTCCCTGCCTCTGATTCCCCGCCTCTGATTCCCTGCCTCTGATTCCCTGCCTCTGATTCCCTGCCTCTGATCCCGGGCCTCTGATTCCACGCCTCTCTTTCCGTGTCTCTGATTCCCTGCCTCTGATACACTGCCTCTCATTCCCTGCCTCTATTTCCGTGCATCTTTCTCTGCATCTTGTTTCCCACATCTCATTTCCCCCCTCTGATAACCCGCCTCTGATTCCATGCCTGTGATTCCCTGCCTCAGATTCCCCGCCTCAGATTCCCCGACTCAGATTCCCCGCCTCAGATTCCCCGCCTCAGATTCCCTGCCTCAGATTCCCTGCCTCAGATTCCCTGCCTCAGATTCCCTGCCTCAGATTCCCTTCATCTGATTCCCTTCATTTGATTCCCTGCGTCTGATTCCCGGCCTCTGATTCCCCGCCTCTGATTCCCCGCCTCTGATTCCCCACCTCTGATTCCCTGCCTCAGATTCCCTGGCTCAGATTCCCTGCTTCAGATTCCCTGCCTCAGATTCCCTGCCACTGATTCCCCGCATCTGATTCCCCGCCTCTGATTCCCCGCTTCTGATTCCCGCCTCTGATTCCCTGCCTCTGATTCCCCGCCTCTGAATCCCCGCCTCTGATTCCTCGCCTTTGATTCCCTGCCTCAGATTCCCTGCCTCCGATTCCCCGCCTCTGATTCCGCGCCTATGATTCCCCGCCTCTGATTCCCAGCCTCTGAATCCCCACCTCTGAATCCCCGCCTCTGATTCCCCGCCTCTGATTCCCCGCCTCTGATTCCACGCCACTGATTCCCCGCCTCTGATTCCAGGCCTCTTATTCCCCGCCTCTGATTCCCCACCTCTGATTGCCTGCCACTGATTGCCCGCCTCTGATTCCCCGCCTCTGATTCCCCGCCTCTGATTCCCCACCTCTGTCTGTATGCCTCTCTTTCGCCTCCGCTTTTTCCCCTACACTTTTTCCGCGCCTCTCTTTCCCTCCCTCAATTTCAACAACTCTGTTTGATCTGTTCTGTGTACCTCATTTGCAACACACAATTTCCAACCACTATGTTTCACCCATCACTTTCCCCGCCTCTATTTCTCCACCTATGTTTACCCACCTCTGTTTACCCACCTGTTTCACCGCCTCTGATTCCCCACGTATGATTCCCCACCTCTGTCTCTACGCCTCTCTTTCGCCTCCAATCTTTCCCCTCCACTCTTTCCGTGCCTGTCTTTCCCTCCCTCAATTTCAACAACACTGTTTGATCTGTTTTGTGTACCTGATTTTAAATACACAAGTTCCAACCACTATGTTTTGCCCGCCTCTTTCCCCGCCTCTATTTATCCACCTATGTTTACCTGCCTCTGTTTACCCGCCTGTTTCACCGCCTCTCATTCCCCACCTCAGATTCCCCGCCTCTGATTCCCTGCCTCTGATTCCCCGGCTCTGATTCCCCACCTCTGATTCCCCACCTTTCATTCCCCGCCTCGCTTTCCCTGCCTCTATTTCCGCGCCTCTTTCACTGCCTCTCTTTCCCCACATCTCTTTTCCTCCCGCTGATTCCCCGCCTCTGATTCCCCGCCTCTGATTCCCTGCCTCTGATTCCCCGCCTCTGATTCCCTGCCTCAGATTCCCTGCCTCAGATTCCCTGCCTCAGATTCCCTGCCTCTGATTCCCCGCCTCTGATTCCCCGCCTCTTATTCCCCGCCTCTGATTCCCCGCCTCTGATTCCCCGCCTCTGATGCCCTGCCTCAGATTCCCCGGCTCTGATTCCCTGCATCAGCTTCCCTGCCTCATATTCCCTGCCTCTGATTCCCCGCCTCTGATTCCCTGCCTCTGATTCCCCGCCTCTGATTCCCTGCCTCAGATTCCCTGTCTCAGATTCCCTGCCTCAGATTCCCTGCCTCTGATTCCCCGCCTCTGTTTCCCTGCCTCTGATTCCCTGCCTCAGATTCCCTGCCTCTGATTCCCCGCCTCTGATTCCCCACCTAATATTCCCCGCCTCAGATTCCCCGGCTCTGATTCCCTGCCTCAGATTCCCTGCCTCAAATTCCCTGCTTCTGATTCCCCGCATCTGATTCCCCGCCTCTGATTCCCCGCCTCTGATTCCTCGCATCTGATTCCCCGCCTCTGATTCCCCACCTCTGATTCCACGCCTCTGATTCCCCGCCTCTGATTCCCCGCCTCAGATTCCCCAGCTCTGATTCCCTGCCTCAGATTCCCTGCCTCAGATACCCTACGTCCGATTCCCCGCCTCTGAATCCCAGCCTCTGAATCCCCGCCTCTGATTCCCCGCCTCTGTTTCCCCGCCTCGGATGCCCCGCCTCTGATTCCCCGCCTCTGATTCCCTGCCTCTGATTACCCGCCTCCCTTTCCACGCAACTTTCCCGGCCTCCGTTTCCCCACTTCTCTTTCAACGCCTCAGATTCCACGCCTCTGATTCCTCGCCTCTGATTCCCCAACTTTCATTCCCCGCCTCTCTTACCCTGCCCCTATTTCCGCGACTCTTTCTCTGCCTCTCTTTCCCCACATCTCTTTTCCTCCCACTGATTCCCCGCCTCTGATTCCCCTACTCTGATTCCCCGCCTCTGATTCCCCGCCTCTGATTCCCCGCCTCTGATTCCCCGCCTTTGATTCCCCTCCTCTGATTCCCTGCCTCTGATTCCCTGCCTCTGATTCCCTGCCTCTGATTCCCCGCCTCTGATTCCCTGCCTCTGATTCCCTGCCTCTGATTCCCTGCCTCTGATCCCGGGCCTCTGATTCCACGCCTCTCTTTCCGTGTCTCTGATTCCCTGCCTCTGATACACTGCCTCTCATTCCCTGCCTCTATTTCCGTGCATCTTTCTCTGCATCTTGTTTCCCACATCTCATTTCCCCCCTCTGATAACCCGCCTCTGATTCCATGCCTGTGATTCCCTGCCACAGATTCCCCGCCTCAGATTCCCCGACTCAGATTCCCCGCCTCAGATTCCCCGCCTCAGATTCCCTGCCTCAGATTCCCTGCCTCAGATTCCCTGCCTCAGATTCCCTGCCTCAGATTCCCTTCATCTGATTCCCTTCATTTGATTCCCTGCGTCTGATTCCCGGCCTCTGATTCCCCGTCTCTGATTCCCCTCCTCTGATTCCCCACCTCTGATTCCCTGCCTCAGATTCCCTGGCTCAGATTCCCTGCTTCAGATTCCCTGCCTCAGATTCCCTGCCACTGATTCCCCGCATCTGATTCCCCGCCTCTGATTCCCCGCTTCTGATTCCCGCCTCTGATTCCCTGCCTCTGATTCCCCGCCTCTGAATCCCCGCCTCTGATTCCTCGCCTTTGATTCCCTGCCTCAGATTCCCTGCCTCCGATTCCCCGCCTCTGATTCCGCGCCTATGATTCCCCGCCTCTGATTCCCAGCCTCTGAATCCCCACCTCTGAATCCCCGCCTCTGATTCCCCGCCTCTGATTCCCCGCCTCTGATTCCACGCCACTGATTCCCCGCCTCTGATTCCAGGCCTCTTATTCCCCGCCTCTGATTCCCCACCTCTGATTGCCTGCCACTGATTGCCCGCCTCTGATTCCCCGCCTCTGATTCCCCGCCTCTGATTCCCCACCTCTGTCTGTATGCCTCTCTTTCGCCTCCGCTTTTTCCCCTACACTTTTTCCGCGCCTCTCTTTCCCTCCCTCAATTTCAACAACTCTGTTTGATCTGTTCTGTGTACCTCATTTGCAACACACAATTTCCAACCACTATGTTTCACCCATCACTTTCCCCGCCTCTATTTCTCCACCTATGTTTACCCACCTCTGTTTACCCACCTGTTTCACCGCCTCTGATTCCCCGCGTATGATTCCCCACCTCTGTCTCTACGCCTCTCTTTCGCCTCCAATCTTTCCCCTCCACTCTTTCCGTGCCTGTCTTTCCCTCCCTCAATTTCAACAACACTGTTTGATCTGTTTTGTGTACCTGATTTTAAACACACAAGTTCCAACCACTATGTTTTGCCCGCCTCTTTCCCCGCCTCTATTTATCCACCTATGTTTACCTGCCTCTGTTTACCCGCCTGTTTCACCGCCTCTCATTCCCCACCTCAGATTCCCCGCCTCTGATTCCCTGCCTCTGATTCCCCGGCTCTGATTCCCTGCCTCAGATTCCCTGCCTCAAATTCCCTGCCTCTGATTCCCCGCATCTGATTCCCCACCTCTGATTCCCCGCCTCTGATTCCTCGCATCTGATTCCCCGCCTCTGATTCCCCGCCTCTGATTCCACGCCTCTGATTCCCCGCCTCTGATTCCACGCATCAGATTCTCTAGCTCTGATTCCCTGCCTCAGATTCCCTGCCTCAGATTCCCTGCCTCCCATTCCCCGCCTCTGATTCCCCGCCTCTGATTCCCCGCCTCTGATTCCCCGCCTCTGAATCCCAGCCTCTGAATCCCCGCCTCTGATTCCCCGCCTCTGTTTCCCCGCCTCTGTTTCCCCGCCTCTGATTCCCCGTCTCTGATTCCCTGCCTCTGATTACCAGCCTCCCTTTCCGCGCAACTTTCCCGGCCTCCGTTTCCCCACATCTCTTTCCCCGCCTCAGATTCCACGCCTCTGATTCCCCGCCTCTGATTCCCCACATTTCATTCCACGCCTCTCTTTCCCTGCCTCTATTTCCGCGCCTCTTTCTCTGCCTCTCTTTCCCCACATTTCTTTTCCTCCCTCTGATTCCCCACCTCTGATTCCCCTCCTCTGATTCCCTGCCTCAAATTCCCTGCCTCTGATTCCCCGCCTCTGATTCCCCGCCTCTGATTCCCCTCCTCTGATTCCCTGCCTCTGATTCTCTGCCTCTGATTCCCTGCCTCTGATTCCCCACCTCTGATTCCCTGCCTCTGATTCCCTGCCTCTGATTCCCTGCCTCTGATTCCGCGCCTCTGATTCCACGCCTCTCTTTCCGTTTCTCTGATTCCCCGCCTCTGATTCCCTGCCTCTGATACCCTGCCTCTCATTCCCTGCCTCTATTTCCGTGCATCTTTCTCTGCATCTTGTTTCCCACATCTCATTTCCCCCCTCTCATAAACCGCCTCTGATTCCATGCCTGTGATTCCCTGCCTCAGATTCCCCGCATCAGATTCCCCGACTCAGATTCCCCCTCTCAGATTCCCCGCCTCAGATTCCCTGCCTCAGATTCCCTGCCTCAGATTCCCTGCCTCAGATTCCCTGCCTCAGATTCCCTTCATCTGATTCCCTTCATTTGATTCCCTGCGTCTGATTCCCCGCCTCTGATTCCCCACCTCTGATTCCCTGCATCAAATTCCCTGGCTCATATTCCCTGCTTCAGATTCCCTGCCTCAGATTCCCTGCCTCTGATTCCCCGCATCTGATTCCCCGCCTCTGATTCCCCGCCTCTGATTCCCCACCTCTGTCTGTATGCCTCTCTTTCGCCTCCGCTTTTTCCCCTACACTTTTTCCGCGCCTCTCTTTCCCTCCCTCAATTTCAACAACTCTGTTTGATCTGTTCTGTGTACCTCATTTTCAACACACAATTTCCAACCACTATGTTTCACCCATCACTTTCCCCGCCTCTATTTCTCCGCCTATGTTTACCCACCTCTGTTTACCCACCTGTTTCACCGCCTCTGATTCCCCGCCTCTGATTCCCCGCCTCTGATTCCCTGCCTCTGATTACCCGCCTCCCTTTCCGCGCAACTTTCCCGGCCTCCGTTTCCCCACTTCTCTTTCCCCGCCTCAGATTCCACGCCTCTGATTCCTCGCCTCTGATTCCCCACCTTTCATTCCCCGCCTCACTTTCCCTGCCCCTATTTCCGCGCCTCTTTCTCTGCCTCTCTTTCCCCACATCTCTTTTCCTCCCACTGATTCCCCGCCTCTGATTCCCCTTCTCTGATTCCCCGCCTCTGATTCCCCGCCTCTGATTCCCCGCCTCTGATTTCCCTCCTCTGATTCCCTGCCTCTGATTCCCTGCCTCTGATTCCCTGCCTCTGATTCCCCGCCTCTGATTCCCTGCCTCTGATTCCCTGCCTCTGATTCCCTGCCTCTGATCCCGGGCCTCTGATTCCACGCCTCACTTTCCGTGTCTCTGATTCCCTGCCTCTGATACCCTGCCTCTCATTCCCTGCCTCTATTTCCGTGCATCTTTCTCTGCATCTTGTTTCCCACATCTCATTTCCCCCCTCTGATAACCCGCCTCTGATTGCATGCCTGTGATTCCCTGCCTCAGATTCCCCGCCTCAGATTCCCCGACTCAGATTCCCCGCCTCAGATTCCCCGCCTCAGATTCCCCGCCTCAGATTCCCTGCCTCAGATTCCCTGCCTCAGATTCCCTGCCTCAGATTCCCTTCATCTGATTCCCTTCATTTGATTCCCTGCGTCTGATTCCCGGCCTCTGATTCCCCGCCTCTGATTCCCCGCCTCTGATTCCCCGCCTCTGATGACCCGCCTCTGATTCCCCGCCTCAGATTCCCCGGCTCTGATCCCCTGCCTCAGATTTCCTGCCTCAGATTCCCTACCTCTGATTTCCCACTTTTGATTACCCGCCTCTGATTCCCCTCCTCTGATTCCCCGCCTCTGACTCCCCACCTCTGATTCCCCGCCTCAGATTCCCCGGCTCTGATTCCCCGCATCTGATTCCCTGCCTCTAATTCCCTGCCTCTGATTCCCGGCCTCTGATTCCCTGCCTCTGATTCCCCGCCTCTGATTCCCCGCCTCCCTTTCCGCACAACTTTCCCGGCCTCCGTTTCCAAACATCTCTTTCCCCGCCTCTAATTCCCCGCCTCAGATTCCCCGGCTCTGATTCCCTGCATCAGATTCCTTTCATCTGATTCCCTTCATTTGATTCCCTGCATCTGATTCCCGGCCTCTGATTCCCCGCCTCTGATTCCCCGCCTCTGATTCCCCACCTCTGATTCCCTGCCTCAGATTCCCTGGCTCAGATTCCCTGCTTCAGATTCCCTGCCTCAGATTCCCTGCCACTGATTCCCCGCATCTGATTCCCCGCCTCTGATTCCCCGCTTCTGATTCCCGCCTCTGATTCCCTGCCTCTGATTCCCCGCCTCTGAATCCACGCCTCTGATTCCTCGCCTCTGATTCCCTGCCTCAGATTCCCCGGCACTGATTCCATGCCTCAGATTCCCTGCCTCAGATTCCCATCCTCCGATTCCCCGCCTCTGATTCCCCGCCTATGATTCCCCGCCTCTGATTCCCAGCCTCTGAATCCCCACCTCTGAATCCCCGCCTCTGATTCCCCGCCTCTGATTCCACGCCTCTGATTCCCCGCCTCTGATTCCAGGCCTCTTATTCCCCGCCTCTGATTCCCCACCTCTGATTGCCTGCCACTGATTACCCGCCTCTGATTCCCCGCCTCTGATTCCCCGCCTCTGATTCCCCACCTCTGTCTGTATGCCTCTCTTTCGCCTCCGCTTTTTCCCCTACACTTTTTCCGCGCCTCTCTTTCCCTCCCTCAATTTCAACAACTCTGTTTGATCTGTTCTGTGTACCTCATTTGCAACACACAATTTCCAACCACTATGTTTCACCCATCACTTTCCCCGCCTCTATTTCTCCGCCTATGTTTACCCACCTCTGTTTACCCACCTGTTTCACCGCCTCTGATTCCCCGCGTATGATTCCCCACCTCTGTCTCTACGCCTCTCTTTCGCCTCCACTCTTTCCTCTCCACTCTTTCCGTGCCTGTCTTTCCCTCCCTCAATTTCAACAACACTGTTTGATCTGTTTTGTGTACCTGATTTTAAACACACAAGTTCCAACCACTATGTTTTGCCCGCCTCTTTCCCCGCCTCTATTTATCCACCTATGTTTACCTGCCTCTGTTTACCCGCCTGTTTCACCGCCTCTCATTCCCCACCTCAGATTCCCCGCCTCTGATTCCCTGCCTCTGATTCCCCGGCTCTGATTCCCTGCCTCAGATTCCCTGCCTCAAATTCCCTGCCTCTGATTCCCCGCATCTGATTCCCCACCTCTGATTCCCCGCCTCTGATTCTTCGCATCTGATTCCCCGCCTCTGATTCCCCGCCTCTGATTCCACGCCTCTGATTCCCCGCCTCTGATTCCCCGCATCAGATTCTCTAGCTCTGATTCCCTGCCTCAGATTCCCTGCCTCAGATTCCCTGCCTACCATTCCCCGCCTCTGATTCCCCGCCTCTGATTCCCCGCCTCTGATTCCCCGCCTCTGAATCCCAGCCTCTGAATCCCCGCCTCTGATTCCCCGCCTCTGTTTCCCCGCCTCTGTTTCCCCGCCTCTGATTCCCCGTCTCTGATTCCCTGCCTCTGATTACCAGCCTCCCTTTCCGCGCAACTTTCCGGCCTCCGTTTCCCCACATCTCTTTCCCCGCCTCAGATTCCACGCCTCTGATTCCCCGCCTCTGATTCCCCACATTTCATTCCACGCCTCTCTTTCCCTGCCTCTATTTCCGCGCCTCTTTCTCTGCCTCTCTTTCCCCACATCTCTTTTCCTCCCTCTGATTCCCCACCTCTGATTCCCCTCCTCTGATTCCCTGCCTCAAATTCCCTGCCTCTGATTCCCCGCCTCTGATTCCCCGCCTCTGATTCCCCTCCTCTGATTCCCTGCCTCTGATTCTCTGCCTCTGATTCCCTGCCTCTGATTCCCCACCTCTGATTCCCTGCCTCTGATTCCCTGCCTCTGATTCCCTGCCTCTGATTCCGCGCCTCTGATTCCACGCCTCTCTTTCCGTGTCTCTGATTCCCCGCCTCTGATTCCCTGCCTCTGATACCCTGCCTCTCATTCCCTGCCTCTATTTCCGTGCATCTTTCTCTGCATCTTGTTTCCCACATCTCATTTCCCCCCTCTCATAAACCGCCTCTGATTCCATGCCTGTGATTCCCTGCCTCAGATTCCCCGCCTCAGATTCCCCGACTCAGATTCCCCCTCTCAGATTCCCCGCCTCAGATTCCCTGCCTCAGATTCCCTGCCTCAGATTCCCTGCCTCAGATTCCCTGCCTCAGATTCCCTTCATCTGATTCCCTTCATTTGATTCCCTGCGTCTGATTCCCCGCCTCAGATTCCCCGCCTCTGATTCCCCGCCTCTGATTCCCCACCTCTGATTCCCTGCCTCAAATTCCCTGGCTCATATTCCCTGCTTCAGATTCCCTGCCTCAGATTCCCTGCCTCTGATTCCCCGCATCTGATTCCCCGCCTCTGATTCCCCGCCTCTGATTCCCCGCCTCAGTTTCCCCGGCTCTGATTCCCTGCATCAGCTTCCCTGCCTCATATTCCCTGCCTCTGATTCCCCGCCTCTGATTCCCTGCCTCTGATTCCCCGCCTCTGATTCCCTGCCTCAGATTCCCTGCCTCAGATTCCCTGCCTCAGATTCCCTGCCTCTGATTCCCCGCCTCTGATTCCCTGCCTCTGATTCCCTGCCTCAGATTCCCTGCCTCTGATTCCCCGCCTCTTATTCCCCACCTCATATTCCCCGCCTCAGATTCCCCGGCTCTGATTCCCTGCCTCAGATTCCCTGCCTCAAATTCCCTGCCTCTGATTCCCCGCATCTGATTCCCCGCCTCTGATTCCCCGCCTCTGATTCCTCGCATCTGATTCCCCGCCTCTGATTCCCCACCTCTGATTCCACGCCTCTGATTCCCCACCTCTGATTCCCCGCCTCAGATTCCCCAGCTCTGATTCCCTGCCTCAGATTCCCTGCCTCAGATTCCCTGCGTCCGATTCCCCGCCTCTGAATCCCAGCCTCTGAATCCCCGCCTCTGATTCCCCGCCTCTGTTTCCCCGCCTCGGATTCCCCGCCTCTGATTCCCCGCCTCTGATTCCCTGCCTCTGATTACCTGCCTCCCTTTCTGTGCAACTTTCCCGGCCTCCGTTTCCCCACTTCTCTTTCCCCGCCTCAGATTCCACGCCTCTGATTCCCTGCATCAGATTCCCTGCCTCAGATTCCCTGCCTCTGACTCCCTGCATCAGATTCCCTGCCTCTGATTCCCCGCCTCTGATTCCCCGCTTCTGATTCCGCGCCTCTGATTCCGCGCCTCAGATTCCTTGCCTATGATTCCCTGCCTCTGATTCCCTGCCTCTGATTCCCTGACACTGATTCCCTGCCTCTGATTCCCTGCCCCTGATTCCCTGCCTCTGATTCCGCGCTTCTGATTCCACGCCTCTCTTTCCGTGTCTCTGATTCCGCGCCTCTGATTCCCTGCCTCTGATACCCTGCCTCTCTTTGCCTGCCTCTATATCCGTTCCTCTTTCTCTGCATCTCGTTTACCACATCTCATTTCCCCACACTGATAACCCGCCTCTGATTCCCCGCCTCTGATTCCCCGCCTCTGATTCCCTGCCTCTAATTCCCCGCCTCTGATTCCCCACCTCTGATTCCCCACCTCTGATTCCCCACCTCAGATTTCCCGGTTCTGATTCCCTGCCTCAGATTCCCTGCGACAGATTCCCTGCCTCAGATTCCCTGCCTCTGATTCCACGCCTCTTATTCCCCACCTCTTATTCCCCACCTCAGATTCCCCAGCTCTGATTCCCTGCCTCAGATTCCCTGCCTCAAATTCCCTGCCTCTGATTCCCCGCATCTGATTCCCCGCCTGTGATTCCCCGCCTCTGATTCCTCGCATCTGATTCCCAGCCTCTGATTCCCCGCCTCTGATTCCACGCCTCTGATTCCCCGCCTCTGATACCCCGCCTCTGATTCCCCGCATCTGAATCCCAGCCTCTGAATCCCCACCTCTGATTCCCCACCTCTGTTTCCCCGCCTCGGATTCCCCGTCTCTGATTACCCGCCTCCCTTTCCGCGCAACTTTCCCGGCCTCCGTTTCCCCACATCTCTTTCCCCGCCTCAGATTCCACGCCTCTGATTCCCCGCCTCTGATTCCCCACCTTTCATTCCCCGCCTCTCTTTCCCTGCCACTATTTCCGCGCCTCTTTCTCTGCCTCTCTTTCCCCACATCTCTTTTCTTCCCTCTGATTCCCCGCCTCTGATTCCCATCCTCTGATTCCCTGCCTCTGATTCCCTGCCTCTGATTCCCCGCCTCTGATTCCCCGCCTCTGATTCCCCTCCTCTGATTCCCTGCCTCTGATTCCCTGCCTCTTATTCCCTGCCTCTGATTCCCCGCCTCTGATTCCCTGTCTCTGATTCCCTGCCTCTGATTCCCTGCCTCTGATTCCGGTCCTCTGATTCCAAGCCTCCCTTTCCGTGTCTCTGATTCCCCGCCTCTGATTCCCTGCCTCTGATACCCTGCCTCTCATTCCCTACCTCTATTTCCGTGCATCATTCTCTGCATCTTGTTTCCCACATCTCATTTCCCCCCTCTGATAACCCGCCTCTGATTCCATGCCTGTGATTCCCTGCCTCAGATTCCCCGCTTCAGATTCCTCCACTCAGATTCCCAGCCTCTGATTCCCCGCCTCTGATTCCCCTCCTCTGATTCCCTGCCTCTGATTCTCTGCCTCTGATTCCCTGCCTCTGATACCCCGCCTCCGATTCCCTGCCTCAGATTCCCAGCCTCTGATTCCCCGCCTCTGATTCCCCTCCTCTGATTCCCTTCATTTGATTCCCTGCGTCTGAATCCCCGCCTCAGATTCCCCGCCTCTGATTCCCCGCCTCTGATTCCCCACCTCTGATTCCCTGCCTCACATTCCCTGGCTCATATTCCCTGCTTCAGATTCCCTGCCTCTGATTCCCCGCATCTGATTCCCCGCCTCTGATTCCCCGCCTCTGATTCCCGCCTCAGATTCCGTGCCTCTGATTCCTTGCCTCTGATTCCCTGCATCTGATTCCCTGCCTCTGAATCCCCGCCTCCGATTCCGCACCCACGTTTCTCTGTCTCTGTTGCTCTGCCTCAGTTTCGCCGGCTCTGATTCCGCACCTCTGATTCCACGCCTCTCTTTCCGTGTCTCTGATTCCCCGCCTCTGATTCCCTGCCTCTGATACCCTGCCTCTCTTTCGCTGCCTCTATTTCTGTGCCTCTTTCTCTGCATCTCGTATCCCACATCTCATTTCCCCCCTCTGATAACCCGCCTCAGATTCCCCGCCTCATATTCCCCGCCTCAGATTCCCTGCCTCAGATTCCCTGCCTCAGATTCCCTTCATCTTATTCCCTTCATCTGATTCCCTGCCTCTGATTCCCCACCTCTGATTCCCCGCCTCTAATTCCCCGCCTCTGATTCCCCGCTTCTGATTCCCCACCTCAGATTCCCTGCCTTAGTTTCCCTGCCTCAGATTCCCTGCCTCTGATTCCCCGCATCTGATTCCCCGCTTCTGACTCCCCGCCTCTGATTCCCCGCCTCTGATTCCGTGCCTCAGATTCCCTGCCTCAGATTCCCTGCCTCAGATTCCCTGCCTCTGATTCCCCGCCTCTGATTCCCCGCCTCTTATTCCCCGCCTCTAATTCCCCGCCTCTGATTCCCCGCCTCTGATGCCCTGCCTCAGATTCCCCGGCTCTGATTCCCTGCATCAGCTTCCCTGCCTCATATTCCCTGCCTCTGATTCCCCGCCTCTGATTCCCTGCCTCTGATTCCCCGCCTCTGATTCCCTGCCTCAGATTCCCTGCCTCAGATTCCCTGCCTCAGATTCCCTGCCTCTGATTCCCCGCCTCTGATTCCCTGCCTCTGATTCCCTGCCTCAGATTCCCTGCCTCTGATTCCACGCCTCTTATTCCCCACCTCATATTCCCCGCCTCAGATTCCCCGGCTCTGATTCCCTGCCTCAGATTCCCTGCCTCAAATTCCCTGCCTCTGATTCCCCGCATCTGATTCCCCGCCTCTGATTCCCCGCCTCTGATTCCTCGCATCTGATTCCCCGCCTCTGATTCCCCACCTCTGTTTCCACGCCTCTGATTCCCCGCCTCTGATTCCCCGCCTCAGATTCCCCAGCTCTGATTCCCTGCCTCAGATTCGCTGCCTCAGATTCCCTGCGTCCGATTCCCCGCCTCTGAATCCCAGCCTCTGAATCCCCGCCTCTGATTCCCCGCCTCTGTTTCCCCGCCTCGGATTCCCCGCCTCTGATTCCCCGCCTCTGATTCCCTGCCTCTGATTACCCGCCTCCCTTTCCGCGCAACTTTCCCGGCCTCCGTTTCCCCACTTCTCTTTCCCCGCCTCAGATTCCACGCCTCTGATTCCTCGCCTCTGATTCCCCACCTTTCATTCCCCGCATCTCTTTCCCTGCCCCTATTTCCGCGCCTCTTTCTCTGCCTCTCTTTCCCCACATCTCTTTTCCTCCCACTGATTCCCCGCCTCTGATTCCCCTCCTCTGATTCCCCGCCTCTGATTCCCCGCCTCTGATTCCCCGCCTCTGATTCCCTGCCTTTGATTCCCCTCCTCTGATTCCCTGCCTCTGATTCCCTGCCTCTGATTCCCTGCCTCTGATTCCCCGCCTCTGATTCCCTGCCTCTGATTCCCTGCCTCTGATTCCCTGCCTCTGATCCCGGGCCTCTGATTCCACGCCTCTATTTCCGTGTCTCTGATTCCCTGCCTCTGATACCCTGCCTCTCATTCCCTGCCTCTATTTCCGTGCATCTTTCTCTGCATCTTGTTTCCCACATCTCATTTCCCCCCTCTGATAACCCGCCTCTGATTCCATGCCTGTGATTCCCTGCCTCAGATTCCCCGCCTCAGATTCAACGACTCAGATTCCCCGCCTCAGATTCCCCGCCTCAGATTCCCTGCCTCAGATTCCCTGCCTCAGATTCCCTGCCTATGATTCCCTTCCTCAGATTCCCTTCATCTGATTCCCTTCATTTGATTCCCTTCGTCTGATTCCCGGCCTGTGATTCCCCGCCTCTGATTCCCCACCTCTGATTCCCTGCCTCAGATTCCCTGGCTCAGATTCCCTGCTTCAGATTCGCTGCCTCAGATTCCCTGCCACTGATTCCCCGCATCTGATTCCCCGCCTCTGATTCCCCGCTTCTGATTCCCGCCTCTGATTCCCTGCCTCTGATTCCCCGCCTCCGAATCCCCGCCTCTGATTCCTCGCCTCTGATTCCCTGCCTCAGATTCCCCCGCTCTGATTCCATGCCTCAGATTCCCTGCCTCAGATTCCCTGCCTCCGATTCCCCGCCTCTGATTCCGCGCCTATGATTCCCCGCCTCTGATTCCCCGCCTCTGATTCCCCACCTCTGTCTGTATGCCTCTCTTTCGCCGCTTTTTCCCCTACACTTTTTCCGCGCCTCTCTTTCCCTCCCTCAATTTCAACAACTCTGTTTGATCTGTTCTGTGTACCTCATTATCAACACACAATTTCCAACCACTATGTTTCACCCATCACTTTCCCCGCCTCTATTTCTCCGCCTATGTTTACCCACCTCTGTTTACCCACCTGTTTCACCGCCTCTGATTCCCCGCGTATGATTCCCCACCTCTGTCTCTACGCCTCTCTTTCGCCTCCACTCTTTCCCCTCCACTCTTTCCGTGCCTGTCTTTCCCTCCCTCAATTTCAACAACACTGTTTGATCTGTTTTGTGTACCTGATTTTAAACACACAAGTTCCAACCACTATGTTTTGCCCGCCTCTTTCCCCGCCTCTATTTATCCACCTATGTTTACCTGCCTCTGTTTACCCGCCTGTTTCACCGCCTCTCATTCCCCACCTCAGATTCCCCGCCTCTGATTCCCTGCCTCTGATTCCCCGGCTCTGATTCCCTGCCTCAGATTCCCTGCCTCAAATTCCCTGCCTCTGATTCCCCGCATCTGATTCCCCGCCTCTGATTCCCCGCCTCTGATTCCTCGCATCTGATTCCCCGCCTCTGATTCCCCGCCTCTGATTCCACGCCTCTGATTCCCCGCCTCTGATTCCCCGCATCAGATTCTCCAGCTCTGATTCCCTGCCTCAGATTCCCTGCCTCAGATTCCCTGCCTCCCATTCCCCGCCTCTGATTCCCCGCCTCTGATTCCCCGCCTCTGATTCCCCGCCTCTGAATCCCAGCCTCTGAATCCCCGCCTCTGATTCCCCGCCTCTGTTTCCACGCCTCTGTTTCCCCGTCTCTGATTCCCCGTCTCTGATTCCCTGTCTCTGATTACCCGCCTCCCTTTCCGCGCAACTTTCCCGGCCTCCGTTTCCCCACATCTCTATCCCCGCCTCAGATTCCACGCCTCTGATTACCCGCCTCTGATTCCCCACATTTCATTCCACGCCTCTCTTTCCCTGCCTCTATTTCCGCGCCTCTTTCTCTGCCTCTCTTTCCCCACATCTCTTTTCCTCCCTCTGATTCCCCACCTCTGATTCCCCTCCTCTGATTCCCTGCCTCAAATTCCCTGCCTCTGATTCCCCGCCTCTGATTCCCCGCCTCTGATTCCCCTCCTCTGATTCCCTGCCTCTGATTCTCTGCCTCTGATTCCCTGCCTCTGATTCCCCGCCTCTGATTCCCTGCCTCTGATTCCCTGCCTCTGATTCCCTGCCTCTGATTCCGCGCCTCTGATTCCACGCCTCTCTTTCCGTGTCTCTGATTCCACGCCTCTGATTCCCTGCCTCTGATACCCTGCCTCTCATTCCCTGCCTCTATTTCCGTGCATCTTTCTCTGCATCTTGTTTCCCACATCTCATTTCCCCCCTCTGATAAACCGCCTCTGATTCCATGCCTGTGATTCCCTGCCTCAGATTCCCCGCCTCAGATTCCCCGACTCAGATTCCCCCTCTCAGATTCCCCGCCTCAGATTCCCTGCCTCAGATTCCCTGCCTCTGAATCCCCGCCTCCGATTCCGCACCCACGTTTCTCTGTCTCTGTTGCTCTGCCTCTTATTTGCTGGCTCAGTTTCGCCGGCTCTGATTCTGCACCTCTGATTCCACGCCTCTCTTTCCGTGTCTCTGATTCCCCGCCTCTGATTCCCTGCCTCAGATTCCCTGCCTCAGATTCCCCGCATCTGATTCCCCGCCTCTGATTCCCCGCCTCTGATTCCCGCCTCAGATTCCCTGCCTCTGATTCCTTGCCTCTGATTCCCTGCATCTGATTCCCTGCCTCTGAATCCCCGCCTCCGATTCCGCACCCACGTTTCTCTGTCTCTGTTGCTCTGCCTCTTATTTGCTGGCTCAGTTTCGCCGGCTCTGATTCCCCACCTCTGTCTGTATGCCTCTCTTTCGCCGCTTTTTCCCCTACACTTTTTCCGCGCCTCTCTTTCCCTCCCTCAATTTCAACAACTCTGTTTGATCTGTTCTGTGTACCTCATTATCAACACACAATTTCCAACCACTATGTTTCACCCATCACTTTCCCCGCCTCTATTTCTCCGCCTATGTTTACCCACCTCTGTTTACCCACCTGTTTCACCGCCTCTGATTCCCCGCGTATGATTCCCCACCTCTGTCTCTACGCCTCTCTTTCGCCTCCACTCTTTCCCCTCCACTCTTTCCGTGCCTGTCTTTCCCTCCCTCAATTTCAACAACACTGTTTGATCTGTTTTGTGTACCTGATTTTAAACACACAAGTTCCAACCACTATGTTTTGCCCGCCTCTTTCCCCGCCTCTATTTATCCACCTATGTTTACCTGCCTCTGTTTACCCGCCTGTTTCACCGCCTCTCATTCCCCACCTCAGATTCCCCGCCTCTGATTCCCTGCCTCTGATTCCCCGGCTCTGATTCCCTGCCTCAGATTCCCTGCCTCAAATTCCCTGCCTCTGATTCCCCGCATCTGATTCCCCGCCTCTGATTCCCCGCCTCTGATTCCTCGCATCTGATTCCCCGCCTCTGATTCCCCGCCTCTGATTCCACGCCTCTGATTCCCCGCCTCTGATTCCCCGCATCAGATTCTCCAGCTCTGATTCCCTGCCTCAGATTCCCTGCCTCAGATTCCCTGCCTCCCATTCCCCGCCTCTGATTCCCCGCCTCTGATTCCCCGCCTCTGATTCCCCGCCTCTGAATCCCAGCCTCTGAATCCCCGCCTCTGATTCCCCGCCTCTGTTTCCACGCCTCTGTTTCCCCGTCTCTGATTCCCCGTCTCTGATTCCCTGTCTCTGATTACCCGCCTCCCTTTCCGCGCAACTTTCCCGGCCTCCGTTTCCCCACATCTCTATCCCCGCCTCAGATTCCACGCCTCTGATTACCCGCCTCTGATTCCCCACATTTCATTCCACGCCTCTCTTTCCCTGCCTCTATTTCCGCGCCTCTTTCTCTGCCTCTCTTTCCCCACATCTCTTTTCCTCCCTCTGATTCCCCACCTCTGATTCCCCTCCTCTGATTCCCTGCCTCAAATTCCCTGCCTCTGATTCCCCGCCTCTGATTCCCCGCCTCTGATTCCCCTCCTCTGATTCCCTGCCTCTGATTCTCTGCCTCTGATTCCCTGCCTCTGATTCCCCGCCTCTGATTCCCTGCCTCTGATTCCCTGCCTCTGATTCCCTGCCTCTGATTCCGCGCCTCTGATTCCACGCCTCTCTTTCCGTGTCTCTGATTCCACGCCTCTGATTCCCTGCCTCTGATACCCTGCCTCTCATTCCCTGCCTCTATTTCCGTGCATCTTTCTCTGCATCTTGTTTCCCACATCTCATTTCCCCCCTCTGATAAACCGCCTCTGATTCCATGCCTGTGATTCCCTGCCTCAGATTCCCCGCCTCAGATTCCCCGACTCAGATTCCCCCTCTCAGATTCCCCGCCTCAGATTCCCTGCCTCAGATTCCCTGCCTCTGAATCCCCGCCTCCGATTCCGCACCCACGTTTCTCTGTCTCTGTTGCTCTGCCTCTTATTTGCTGGCTCAGTTTCGCCGGCTCTGATTCTGCACCTCTGATTCCACGCCTCTCTTTCCGTGTCTCTGATTCCCCGCCTCTGATTCCCTGCCTCAGATTCCCTGCCTCAGATTCCCCGCATCTGATTCCCCGCCTCTGATTCCCCGCCTCTGATTCCCGCCTCAGATTCCCTGCCTCTGATTCCTTGCCTCTGATTCCCTGCATCTGATTCCCTGCCTCTGAATCCCCGCCTCCGATTCCGCACCCACGTTTCTCTGTCTCTGTTGCTCTGCCTCTTATTTGCTGGCTCAGTTTCGCCGGCTCTGATTCCGCACCTCTGATTCCACGCCTCTCTTTCCGTGTCTCTGATTCCCCGCCTCTGATTCCCTGCCTCTGATACCCTGCCTCTCTTTCGCTGCCTCTATTTCCGTGCCTCTTTCTCTGCATCTCGTTTCCCTCATCTCATTTCCCCCCTCTGATAACCCGCCTCAGATTTCCCGCCTCATATTCCCCACCTCAGATTCCCTGCCTCAGATTCCCTGCCTCAGATTCCCTTCATCTTATTCCCTTCATCTGATTCCCTGCCTCTGATTCCCCACCTCTGATTCCCCGCCTCTAATTCCCCGCCTCTGATTGCCCGCTTCTGATTCCCCACCTCAGATTCCATGCCTTAGTTTCCCTGCCTCAGATTCCCTGCCTCTGATTCCCCACATCTGATTCCCCGCTTCTGATTCCCCGCCTCTGATTCGCCGCCTCTGATTCCCCGCCTCTGATTCCCCGCCTCTGATTCCCCGCCTCTGATGACCCGCCTCTGATTCCCCGCCTCAGATTCCCCGGCTCTGATTCCCTGCCTCAGATTTCCTGCCTCAGATTCCCTACCTCTGATTTCCCACTTCTGATTACCCGCCTCTGATTCCCCTCCTCTGATTCCCCGCCTCTGATTCCCCACCTCTGATTCCCCGCCTCAGATTCCCCGGCTCTGATTCCCCGCATCTGATTCCCTGCCTCTAATTCCCCGCCTCTGATTCCCGGCCTCTGATTCCCTGCCTCTGATTCCCCGCCTCCCTTTCCGCACAACTTTCCCGGCCTCCGTTTCCAAACATCTCTTTCCCCGCCTCTAATTCCCCGCCTCAGATTCCCCGGCTCTGATTCCCTGCCTCAGATTCCCTGCCTCAGATTCCCCGATTCTGATTTCCCACCTCTGATTGCCCGCCTCTGATTCCCCAACTCTGTCTCTATGCCTCTCTTTCACCTCTGCTCTTTCGCCTCCACTCTTTCCGCGCCTTTCTTTCCCTCCCTCAATTTCAACAACTCTGTTTGATCTGTTCTGTGTACCTCATTTTCAACACACAATTTCCAACTACTATGTTTCACCCATCTCTTTCCCCGCCTCTATTTATCTGCCTATGTTTACCCACCTCTGTTTACCCGCCTGTTTCACCGCCTCTCATTCCCCACCTCAGATTCCCCGCCTCAGATTCCCCGCCTCTAATTCCCTGCCTCTGATTCCCTGCCGCTGATTCTCTGCCTCTGAGTCCCTACCACTGATATCCCGCCTCCGATTCCACACCAATGTTTCACCGCCTCTGTTTAACTGCCTCTTATTTCCCGGCTCAGATTCGCCGGCTCTGATTCCGCGCCTCTGATTCCACGCTTCTCGTTCCGTGTCTCTGATAGCCCGCCTCTGATTCCCCGCCTCTGATTCCACACCTCAGATTCCCCGGCTCTGATTCCCTGCATCAGATTCCCTGCCTCAGATTCCCTGCCTCTGATACCCTGCATCAGATTCCCTGCCTCTGATTCCCCACCTCTGATTCCCCGCTTCTGATTCCCCGCCTCTGATTCCCCGCCTCAGATTCCCTGCCTATGATTCCCTGCCTCTGATTCCCTGCCTCTGATTCCGCACCTCTGATTCCACGCTTCTCTTTCCGTGTCTCTGATAGCCCGCCTCTGATTCCCCGCCTCTGATTCCCCGCCTCAGATTCCCCGGCTCTGATTCCCTGCATCAGATTCCCTGCCTCAGATTCCCTGCCTCTGACTCCCTGCATCAGATTCCCTGCCTCTGATTCCCCGCCTCTGAATCCCAGCCTCTGAATCCCCGCCTCTGATTCCCCGCCTCTGTTTCCCCGCCTTGGATTCCCCGCCTCTGATTCCCCGCCTCTGATTCCCTGCCTCTGATTACCCGCCTCCCTTTCTGTGCAACTTTCCCGGCCTCCGTTTCCCCACTTCTCTTTCCCCGCCTCAGATTCCACGCCTCTGATTCCCTGCATCAGATTCCCTGCCTCAGATTCCCTGCCTCTGACTCCCTGCATCAGATTCCCTGCCTCTGATTCCCCGCCTCTGATTCCCCGCTTCTGATTCCGCGCCTCTGATTCCGCGCCTCAGATTCCTTGCCTATGATTCCCTGCCTCTGATTCCCTGCCTCTGATTCCCTGACACTGATTCCCTGCCTCTGATTCCCTGCCCCTGATTCCCTGCCTCTGATTCCGCGCTTCTGATTCCACGCCTCTCTTTCCGTGTCTCTGATTCCGCGCCTCTGATTCCCTGCCTCTGATACCCTGCCTCTCTTTGCCTGCCTCTATATCCGTTCCTCTTTCTCTGCATCTCGTTTACCACATCTCATTTCCCCACACTGATAACCCGCCTCTGATTCCCCGCCTCTGATTCCCCGCCTCTGATTCCCTGCCTCTAATTCCCCGCCTCTGATTCCCCACCTCTGATTCCCCACCTCTGATTCCCCACCTCAGATTTCCCGGTTCTGATTCCCTGCCTCAGATTCCCTGCGACAGATTCCCTGCCTCAGATTTCCTGCCTCTGATTCCCCGCCTCTTATTCCCCACCTCTTATTCCCCACCTCAGATTCCCCGGCTCTGATTCCCTGCCTCAGATTCCCTGCCTCAAATTCCCTGCCTCTGATTCCCCGCATCTGATTCCCCGCCTGTGATTCCCCGCCTCAGATTCCTCGCATCTGATTCCCAGCCTCTGATTCCCCGCCTCTGATTCCACGCCTCTGATTCCCCGCCTCTGATACCCCGCCTCTGATTCCCCGCATCTGAATCCCAGCCTCTGAATCCCCGCCTCTGATTCCCCGCCTCTGTTTCCCCGCCTCGGATTCCCCGTCTCTGATTACCCGCCTCCCTTTCCGCGCAACTTTCCCGGCCTCCGTTTCCCCACATCTCTTTCCCCGCCTCAGATTCCACGCCTCTGATTCCCCGCCTTTCATTCACCGCCTCTCTTTCCCTGCCACTATTTCCGCGCCTCTTTCTCTGCCTCTCTTTCCCCACATCTCTTTTCTTCCCTCTGATTCCCCGCCTCTGATTCCCCTCCTCTGATTCCCTGCCTCTGATTCCCTGCCTCTGATTCCCCGCCTCTGATTCCCCGCCTCTGATTCCCCTCCTCTGATTCCCTGCCTCTGATTCCCTGCCTCTTATTCCCTGCCTCTGATTCCCCGCCTCTGATTCCCTGTCTCTGATTCCCTGCCTCTGATTCCCTGCCTCTGATTCCGGTCCTCTGATTCCAAGCCTCCCTTTCCGTGTCTCTGATTCCCCGCCTCTGATTCCCTGCCTCTGATACCCTGCCTCTCATTCCCTACCTCTATTTCCGTGCATCATTCTCTGCATCTTGTTTCCCACATCTCATTTCCCCCCTCTGATAACCCGCCTCTGATTCCATGCCTGTGATTCCCTGCCTCAGATTCCCCGCTTCAGATTCCTCCACTCAGATTCCCAGCCTCTGATTCCCCGCCTCTGATTCCCCTCCTCTGATTCCCTGCCTCTGATTCTCTGCCTCTGATTCCCTGCCTCTGATACCCCGCCTCCGATTCCCTGCCTCAGATTCCCAGCCTCTGATTCCCCGCCTCTGATTCCCCTCCTCTGATTCCCTTCATTTGATTCCCTGCGTCTGAATCCCCGCCTCAGATTCCCCGCCTCTGATTCCCCGCCTCTGATTCCCCACCTCTGATTCCCTGCCTCACATTCCCTGGCTCATATTCCCTGCTTCAGATTCCCTGCCTCTGATTCCCCGCATCTGATTCCCCGCCTCTGATTCCCCGCCTCTGATTCCCGCCTCAGATTCCGTGCCTCTGATTCCTTGCCTCTGATTCCCTGCATCTGATTCCCTGCCTCTGAATCCCCGCCTCCGATTCCGCACCCACGTTTCTCTGTCTCTGTTGCTCTGCCTCAGTTTCGCCGGCTCTGATTCCGCACCTCTGATTCCACGCCTCTCTTTCCGTGTCTCTGATTCCCCGCCTCTGATTCCCTGCCTCTGATACCCTGCCTCTCTTTCGCTGCCTCTATTTCCGTGCCTCTTTCTCTGCATCTCGTATCCCACATCTCATTTCCCCCCTCTGATAACCCGCCTCAGATTCCCCGCCTCATATTCCCCGCCTCAGATTCCCTGCCTCAGATTCCCTGCCTCAGATTCCCTTCATCTTATTCCCTTCATCTGATTCCCTGCCTCTGATTCCCCACCTCTGATTCCCCGCCTCTAATTCCCCGCCTCTGATTCCCCGCTTCTGATTCCCCACCTCAGATTCCCTGCCTTAGTTTCCGTGCCTCAGATTCCCTGCCTCAGATTCCCTGCCTCAGATTCCCTGCCTCTGATTCCCCGCCTCTGATTCCCCGCCTCTTATTCCCCGCCTCTAATTCCCCGCCTCTGATTCCCCGCCTCTGATGCCCTGCCTCAGATTCCCCGGCTCTGATTCCCTGCATCAGCTTCCCTGCCTCATATTCCCTGCCTCTGATTCCCCGCCTCTGATTCCCTGCCTCTGATTCCCCGCCTCTGATTCCCTGCCTCAGATTCCCTGCCTCAGATTCCCTGCCTCAGATTCCCTGCCTCTGATTCCCCGCCTCTGATTCCCTGCCTCTGATTCCCTGCCTCAGATTCCCTGCCTCTGATTCCACGCCTCTTATTCCCCACCTCATATTCCCCGCCTCAGATTCCCCGGCTCTGATTCCCTGCCTCAGATTCCCTGCCTCAAATTCCCTGCCTCTGATTCCCCGCCTCTGATTCCCTGCCTCTGATTACCCGCCTCCCTTTCTGTGCAACTTTCCCGGCCTCCGTTTCCCCACTTCTCTTTCCCCGCCTCAGATTCCACGCCTCTGATTCCCTGCATCAGATTCCCTGCCTCAGATTCCCTGCCTCTGACTCCCTGCATCAGATTCCCTGCCTCTGATTCCCCGCCTCTGATTCCCCGCTTCTGATTCCGCGCCTCTGATTCCGCGCCTCAGATTCCTTGCCTATGATTCCCTGCCTCTGATTCCCTGCCTCTGATTCCCTGACACTGATTCCCTGCCTCTGATTCCCTGCCCCTGATTCCCTGCCTCTGATTCCGCGCTTCTGATTCCACGCCTCTCTTTCCGTGTCTCTGATTCCGCGCCTCTGATTCCCTGCCTCTGATACCCTGCCTCTCTTTGCCTGCCTCTATATCCGTTCCTCTTTCTCTGCATCTCGTTTACCACATCTCATTTCCCCACACTGATAACCCGCCTCTGATTCCCCGCCTCTGATTCCCCGCCTCTGATTCCCTGCCTCTAATTCCCCGCCTCTGATTCCCCACCTCTGATTCCCCACCTCTGATTCCCCACCTCAGATTTCCCGGTTCTGATTCCCTGCCTCAGATTCCCTGCGACAGATTCCCTGCCTCAGATTCCCTGCCTCTGATTCCCCGCCTCTTATTCCCCACCTCTTATTCCCCACCTCAGATTCCCCGGCTCTGATTCCCTGCCTCAGATTCCCTGCCTCAAATTCCCTGCCTCTGATTCCCCGCATCTGATTCCCCGCCTGTGATTCCCCGCCTCAGATTCCTCGCATCTGATTCCCAGCCTCTGATTCCCCGCCTCTGATTCCACGCCTCTGATTCCCCGCCTCTGATACCCCGCCTCTGATTCCCCGCATCTGAATCCCAGCCTCTGAATCCCCGCCTCTGATTCCCCGCCTCTGTTTCCCCGCCTCGGATTCCCCGTCTCTGATTACCCGCCTCCCTTTCCGCGCAACTTTCCCGGCCTCCGTTTCCCCACATCTCTTTCCCCGCCTCAGATTCCACGCCTCTGATTCCCCGCCTTTCATTCACCGCCTCTCTTTCCCTGCCACTATTTCCGCGCCTCTTTCTCTGCCTCTCTTTCCCCACATCTCTTTTCTTCCCTCTGATTCCCCGCCTCTGATTCCCCTCCTCTGATTCCCTGCCTCTGATTCCCTGCCTCTGATTCCCCGCCTCTGATTCCCCGCCTCTGATTCCCCTCCTCTGATTCCCTGCCTCTGATTCCCTGCCTCTTATTCCCTGCCTCTGATTCCCCGCCTCTGATTCCCTGTCTCTGATTCCCTGCCTCTGATTCCCTGCCTCTGATTCTGGTCCTCTGATTCCAAGCCTCCCTTTCCGTGTCTCTGATTCCCCGCCTCTGATTCCCTGCCTCTGATACCCTGCCTCTCATTCCCTACCTCTATTTCCGTGCATCATTCTCTGCATCTTGTTTCCCACATCTCATTTCCCCCCTCTGATAACCCGCCTCTGATTCCATGCCTGTGATTCCCTGCCTCAGATTCCCCGCTTCAGATTCCTCCACTCAGATTCCCAGCCTCTGATTCCCCGCCTCTGATTCCCCTCCTCTGATTCCCTGCCTCTGATTCTCTGCCTCTGATTCCCTGCCTCTGATACCCCGCCTCCGATTCCCTGCCTCAGATTCCCAGCCTCTGATTCCCCGCCTCTGATTCCCCTCCTCTGATTCCCTTCATTTGATTCCCTGCGTCTGAATCCCCGCCTCAGATTCCCCGCCTCTGATTCCCCGCCTCTGATTCCCCACCTCTGATTCCCTGCCTCACATTCCCTGGCTCATATTCCCTGCTTCAGATTCCCTGCCTCTGATTCCCCGCATCTGATTCCCCGCCTCTGATTCCCCGCCTCTGATTCCCGCCTCAGATTCCGTGCCTCTGATTCCTTGCCTCTGATTCCCTGCATCTGATTCCCTGCCTCTGAATCCCCGCCTCCGATTCCGCACCCACGTTTCTCTGTCTCTGTTGCTCTGCCTCAGTTTCGCCGGCTCTGATTCCGCACCTCTGATTCCACGCCTCTCTTTCCGTGTCTCTGATTCCCCGCCTCTGATTCCCTGCCTCTGATACCCTGCCTCTCTTTCGCTGCCTCTATTTCCGTGCCTCTTTCTCTGCATCTCGTATCCCACATCTCATTTCCCCCCTCTGATAACCCGCCTCAGATTCCCCGCCTCATATTCCCCGCCTCAGATTCCCTGCCTCAGATTCCCTGCCTCAGATTCCCTTCATCTTATTCCCTTCATCTGATTCCCTGCCTCTGATTCCCCACCTCTGATTCCCCGCCTCTAATTCCCCGCCTCTGATTCCCCGCTTCTGATTCCCCACCTCAGATTCCCTGCCTTAGTTTCCGTGCCTCAGATTCCCTGCCTCAGATTCCCTGCCTCAGATTCCCTGCCTCTGATTCCCCGCCTCTGATTCCCCGCCTCTTATTCCCCGCCTCTAATTCCCCGCCTCTGATTCCCCGCCTCTGATGCCCTGCCTCAGATTCCCCGGCTCTGATTCCCTGCATCAGCTTCCCTGCCTCATATTCCCTGCCTCTGATTCCCCGCCTCTGATTCCCTGCCTCTGATTCCCCGCCTCTGATTCCCTGCCTCAGATTCCCTGCCTCAGATTCCCTGCCTCAGATTCCCTGCCTCTGATTCCCCGCCTCTGATTCCCTGCCTCTGATTCCCTGCCTCAGATTCCCTGCCTCTGATTCCACGCCTCTTATTCCCCACCTCATATTCCCCGCCTCAGATTCCCCGGCTCTGATTCCCTGCCTCAGATTCCCTGCCTCAAATTCCCTGCCTCTGATTCCCCGCATCTGATTCCCCGCCTCTGATTCCCCGCCTCTGATTCCTCGCATCTGATTCACCGCCTCTGATTCCCCACCTCTGTTTCCACGCCTCTGATTCCCCGCCTCTGATTCCCCGCCTCAGATTCCCCAGCTCTGATTCCCTGCCTCAGATTCGCTGCCTCAGATTCCCTGCATCCGATTCCCCGCCTCTGAATCCCAGCCTCTGAATCCCCGCCTCTGATTCCCCGCCTCTGTTTCCCCGCCTCGGATTCCCCGCCTCTGATTCCCCGCCTCTGATTCCCTGCCTCTGATTACCCGCCTCCCTTTCCGCGCAACTTTCCCGGCCTCCGTTTCCCCACTTCTCTTTCCCCGCCTCAGATTCCACGCCTCTGATTCCTCGCCTCTGATTCCCCACCTTTCATTCCCCGCATCTCTTTCCCTGCCCCTATTTCCGCGCCTCTTTCTCTGCCTCTCTTTCCCCACATCTCTTTTCCTCCCACTGATTCCCCGCCTCTGATTCCCCTCCTCTGATTCCCCGCCTCTGATTCCCCGCCTCTGATTCCCCGCCTCTGATTCCCCGCCTTTGATTCCCCTCCTCTGATTCCCTGCCTCTGATTCCCTGCCTCTGATTCCCTGCCTCTGATTCCCCGCCTCTGATTCCCTGCCTCTGATTCCCTGCCTCTGATTCCCTGCCTCTGATCCCGGGCCTCTGATTCCACGCCTCTATTTCCGTGTCTCTGATTCCCTGCCTCTGATACCCTGCATCTCATTCCCTGCCTCTATTTCCGTGCATCTTTCTCTGCATCTTGTTTCCCACATCTCATTTCCCCCCTCTGATAACCCGCCTCTGATTCCATGCCTGTGATTCCCTGCCTCAGATTCCCCGCCTCAGATTCCCCGACTCAGATTCCCCGCCTCAGATTCCCCGCCTCAGATTCCCTGCCTCAGATTCCCTGCCTCAGATTCCCTGCCTATGATTCCCTGCCTCAGATTCCCTTCATCTGATTCCCTTCATTTGATTCCCTTCGTCTGATTCCCGGCCTGTGATTCCCCGCCTCTGATTCCCCACCTCTGATTCCCTGCCTCAGATTCCCTGGCTCAGATTCCCTGCTTCAGATTCGCTGCCTCAGATTCCCTGCCACTGATTCCCCGCATCTGATTCCCCGCCTCTGATTCCCCGCTTCTGATTCCCGCCTCTGATTCCCTGCCTCTGATTCCCCGCCTCCGAATCCCCGCCTCTGATTCCTCGCCTCTGATTCCCTGCCTCAGATTCCCCCGCTCTGATTCCATGCCTCAGATTCCCTGCCTCAGATTCCCTGCCTCCGATTCCCCGCCTCTGATTCCGCGCCTATGATTCCCCGCCTCTGATTCCCAGCCTCTGAATCCCCACCTCTGAATCCCCGCCTCTGATTCCCCGCCTCTGATTCCCCGCCTCTGATTCCACGCCACTGATTCCCCGCCTCTGATTCCAGGCCTCTTATTCCCCGCCTCTGATTCCCCACCTCTGATTGCCTGCCACTGATTGCCCGCCTCTGATTCCCCGCCTCTGATTCCCTGCCTCTGATTCCCTGCCTCTGATTCCCTGCCTCTGATCCCTGTCTGTATGCCTCTCTTTCGCCGCTTTTTCCCCTACACTTTTTCCGCGCCTCTCTTTCCCTCCCTCAATTTCAACAACTCTGTTTGATCTGTTCTGTGTACCTCATTATCAACACACAATTTCCAACCACTATGTTTCACCCATCACTTTCCCCGCCTCTATTTCTCCGCCTATGTTTACCCACCTCTGTTTACCCACCTGTTTCACCGCCTCTGATTCCCCGCGTATGATTCCCCACCTCTGTCTCTACGCCTCTCTTTCGCCTCCACTCTTTCCCCTCCACTCTTTCCGTGCCTGTCTTTCCCTCCCTCAATTTCAACAACACTGTTTGATCTGTTTTGTGTACCTGATTTTAAACACACAAGTTCCAACCACTATGTTTTGCCCGCCTCTTTCCCCGCCTCTATTTATCCACCTATGTTTACCTGCCTCTGTTTACCCGCCTGTTTCACCGCCTCTCATTCCCCACCTCAGATTCCCCGCCTCTGATTCCCTGCCTCTGATTCCCCGGCTCTGATTCCCTGCCTCAGATTCCCTGCCTCAAATTCCCTGCCTCTGATTCCCCGCATCTGATTCCCCGCCTCTGATTCCCCGCCTCTGATTCCTCGCATCTGATTCCCCGCCTCTGATTCCCCGCCTCTGATTCCACGCCTCTGATTCCCCGCCTCTGATTCCCCGCATCAGATTCTCCAGCTCTGATTCCCTGCCTCAGATTCCCTGCCTCAGATTCCCTGCCTCCCATTCCCCGCCTCTGATTCCCCGCCTCTGATTCCCCGCCTCTGATTCCCCGCCTCTGAATCCCAGCCTCTGAATCCCCGCCTCTGATTCCCCGCCTCTGTTTCCACGCCTCTGTTTCCCCGTCTCTGATTCCCCGTCTCTGATTCCCTGTCTCTGATTACCCGCCTCCCTTTCCGCGCAACTTTCCCGGCCTCCGTTTCCCCACATCTCTATCCCCGCCTCAGATTCCACGCCTCTGATTACCCGCCTCTGATTCCCCACATTTCATTCCACGCCTCTCTTTCCCTGCCTCTATTTCCGCGCCTCTTTCTCTGCCTCTCTTTCCCCACATCTCTTTTCCTCCCTCTGATTCCCCACCTCTGATTCCCCTCCTCTGATTCCCTGCCTCAAATTCCCTGCCTCTGATTCCCCGCCTCTGATTCCCCGCCTCTGATTCCCCTCCTCTGATTCCCTGCCTCTGATTCTCTGCCTCTGATTCCCTGCCTCTGATTCCCCGCCTCTGATTCCCTGCCTCTGATTCCCTGCCTCTGATTCCCTGCCTCTGATTCCGCGCCTCTGATTCCACGCCTCTCTTTCCGTGTCTCTGATTCCACGCCTCTGATTCCCTGCCTCTGATACCCTGCCTCTCATTCCCTGCCTCTATTTCCGTGCATCTTTCTCTGCATCTTGTTTCCCACATCTCATTTCCCCCCTCTGATAAACCGCCTCTGATTCCATGCCTGTGATTCCCTGCCTCAGATTCCCCGCCTCAGATTCCCCGACTCAGATTCCCCCTCTCAGATTCCCCGCCTCAGATTCCCTGCCTCAGATTCCCTGCCTCTGAATCCCCGCCTCCGATTCCGCACCCACGTTTCTCTGTCTCTGTTGCTCTGCCTCTTATTTGCTGGCTCAGTTTCGCCGGCTCTGATTCTGCACCTCTGATTCCACGCCTCTCTTTCCGTGTCTCTGATTCCCCGCCTCTGATTCCCTGCCTCAGATTCCCTGCCTCAGATTCCCCGCATCTGATTCCCCGCCTCTGATTCCCCGCCTCTGATTCCCGCCTCAGATTCCCTGCCTCTGATTCCTTGCCTCTGATTCCCTGCATCTGATTCCCTGCCTCTGAATCCCCGCCTCCGATTCCGCACCCACGTTTCTCTGTCTCTGTTGCTCTGCCTCTTATTTGCTGGCTCAGTTTCGCCGGCTCTGATTCCGCACCTCTGATTCCACGCCTCTCTTTCCGTGTCTCTGATTCCCCGCCTCTGATTCCCTGCCTCTGATACCCTGCCTCTCTTTCGCTGCCTCTATTTCCGTGCCTCTTTCTCTGCATCTCGTTTCCCTCATCTCATTTCCCCCCTCTGATAACCCGCCTCAGATTTCCCGCCTCATATTCCCCACCTCAGATTCCCTGCCTCAGATTCCCTGCCTCAGATTCCCTTCATCTTATTCCCTTCATCTGATTCCCTGCCTCTGATTCCCCACCTCTGATTCCCCGCCTCTAATTCCCCGCCTCTGATTGCCCGCTTCTGATTCCCCACCTCAGATTCCATGCCTTAGTTTCCCTGCCTCAGATTCCCTGCCTCTGATTCCCCACATCTGATTCCCCGCTTCTGATTCCCCGCCTCTGATTCGCCGCCTCTGATTCCCCGCCTCTGATTCCCCGCCTCTGATTCCCCGCCTCTGATGACCCGCCTCTGATTCCCCGCCTCAGATTCCCCGGCTCTGATTCCCTGCCTCAGATTTCCTGCCTCAGATTCCCTACCTCTGATTTCCCACTTCTGATTACCCGCCTCTGATTCCCCTCCTCTGATTCCCCGCCTCTGATTCCCCACCTCTGATTCCCCGCCTCAGATTCCCCGGCTCTGATTCCCCGCATCTGATTCCCTGCCTCTAATTCCCCGCCTCTGATTCCCGGCCTCTGATTCCCTGCCTCTGATTCCCCGCCTCCCTTTCCGCACAACTTTCCCGGCCTCCGTTTCCAAACATCTCTTTCCCCGCCTCTAATTCCCCGCCTCAGATTCCCCGGCTCTGATTCCCTGCCTCAGATTCCCTGCCTCAGATTCCCCGATTCTGATTTCCCACCTCTGATTGCCCGCCTCTGATTCCCCAACTCTGTCTCTATGCCTCTCTTTCACCTCTGCTCTTTCGCCTCCACTCTTTCCGCGCCTTTCTTTCCCTCCCTCAATTTCAACAACTCTGTTTGATCTGTTCTGTGTACCTCATTTTCAACACACAATTTCCAACCACTATGTTTCACCCATCTCTTTCCCCGCCTCTATTTATCTGCCTATGTTTACCCACCTCTGTTTACCCGCCTGTTTCACCGCCTCTCATTCCCCACCTCAGATTCCCCGCCTCAGATTCCCCGCCTCTAATTCCCTGCCTCTGATTCCCTGCCGCTGATTCTCTGCCTCTGAGTCCCTACCACTGATATCCCGCCTCCGATTCCACACCAATGTTTCACCGCCTCTGTTTAACTGCCTCTTATTTCCCGGCTCAGATTCGCCGGCTCTGATTCCGCGCCTCTGATTCCACGCTTCTCGTTCCGTGTCTCTGATAGCCCGCCTCTGATTCCCCGCCTCTGATTCCACACCTCAGATTCCCCGGCTCTGATTCCCTGCATCAGATTCCCTGCCTCAGATTCCCTGCCTCTGATACCCTGCATCAGATTCCCTGCCTCTGATTCCCCACCTCTGATTCCCCGCTTCTGATTCCCCGCCTCTGATTCCCCGCCTCAGATTCCCTGCCTATGATTCCCTGCCTCTGATTCCCTGCCTCTGATTCCGCACCTCTGATTCCACGCTTCTCTTTCCGTGTCTCTGATAGCCCGCCTCTGATTCCCCGCCTCTGATTCCCCGCCTCAGATTCCCCGGCTCTGATTCCCTGCATCAGATTCCCTGCCTCAGATTCCCTGCCTCTGACTCCCTGCATCAGATTCCCTGCCTCTGATTCCCCGCCTCTGAATCCCAGCCTCTGAATCCCCGCCTCTGATTCCCCGCCTCTGTTTCCCCGCCTTGGATTCCCCGCCTCTGATTCCCCGCCTCTGATTCCCTGCCTCTGATTACCCGCCTCCCTTTCTGTGCAACTTTCCCGGCCTCCGTTTCCCCACTTCTCTTTCCCCGCCTCAGATTCCACGCCTCTGATTCCCTGCATCAGATTCCCTGCCTCAGATTCCCTGCCTCTGACTCCCTGCATCAGATTCCCTGCCTCTGATTCCCCGCCTCTGATTCCCCGCTTCTGATTCCGCGCCTCTGATTCCGCGCCTCAGATTCCTTGCCTATGATTCCCTGCCTCTGATTCCCTGCCTCTGATTCCCTGACACTGATTCCCTGCCTCTGATTCCCTGCCCCTGATTCCCTGCCTCTGATTCCGCGCTTCTGATTCCACGCCTCTCTTTCCGTGTCTCTGATTCCGCGCCTCTGATTCCCTGCCTCTGATACCCTGCCTCTCTTTGCCTGCCTCTATATCCGTTCCTCTTTCTCTGCATCTCGTTTACCACATCTCATTTCCCCACACTGATAACCCGCCTCTGATTCCCCGCCTCTGATTCCCCGCCTCTGATTCCCTGCCTCTAATTCCCCGCCTCTGATTCCCCACCTCTGATTCCCCACCTCTGATTCCCCACCTCAGATTTCCCGGTTCTGATTCCCTGCCTCAGATTCCCTGCGACAGATTCCCTGCCTCAGATTCCCTGCCTCTGATTCCCCGCCTCTTATTCCCCACCTCTTATTCCCCACCTCAGATTCCCCGGCTCTGATTCCCTGCCTCAGATTCCCTGCCTCAAATTCCCTGCCTCTGATTCCCCGCATCTGATTCCCCGCCTGTGATTCCCCGCCTCAGATTCCTCGCATCTGATTCCCAGCCTCTGATTCCCCGCCTCTGATTCCACGCCTCTGATTCCCCGCCTCTGATACCCCGCCTCTGATTCCCCGCATCTGAATCCCAGCCTCTGAATCCCCGCCTCTGATTCCCCGCCTCTGTTTCCCCGCCTCGGATTCCCCGTCTCTGATTACCCGCCTCCCTTTCCGCGCAACTTTCCCGGCCTCCGTTTCCCCACATCTCTTTCCCCGCCTCAGATTCCACGCCTCTGATTCCCCGCCTTTCATTCACCGCCTCTCTTTCCCTGCCACTATTTCCGCGCCTCTTTCTCTGCCTCTCTTTCCCCACATCTCTTTTCTTCCCTCTGATTCCCCGCCTCTGATTCCCCTCCTCTGATTCCCTGCCTCTGATTCCCTGCCTCTGATTCCCCGCCTCTGATTCCCCGCCTCTGATTCCCCTCCTCTGATTCCCTGCCTCTGATTCCCTGCCTCTTATTCCCTGCCTCTGATTCCCCGCCTCTGATTCCCTGTCTCTGATTCCCTGCCTCTGATTCCCTGCCTCTGATTCCGGTCCTCTGATTCCAAGCCTCCCTTTCCGTGTCTCTGATTCCCCGCCTCTGATTCCCTGCCTCTGATACCCTGCCTCTCATTCCCTACCTCTATTTCCGTGCATCATTCTCTGCATCTTGTTTCCCACATCTCATTTCCCCCCTCTGATAACCCGCCTCTGATTCCATGCCTGTGATTCCCTGCCTCAGATTCCCCGCTTCAGATTCCTCCACTCAGATTCCCAGCCTCTGATTCCCCGCCTCTGATTCCCCTCCTCTGATTCCCTGCCTCTGATTCTCTGCCTCTGATTCCCTGCCTCTGATACCCCGCCTCCGATTCCCTGCCTCAGATTCCCAGCCTCTGATTCCCCGCCTCTGATTCCCCTCCTCTGATTCCCTTCATTTGATTCCCTGCGTCTGAATCCCCGCCTCAGATTCCCCGCCTCTGATTCCCCGCCTCTGATTCCCCACCTCTGATTCCCTGCCTCACATTCCCTGGCTCATATTCCCTGCTTCAGATTCCCTGCCTCTGATTCCCCGCATCTGATTCCCCGCCTCTGATTCCCCGCCTCTGATTCCCGCCTCAGATTCCGTGCCTCTGATTCCTTGCCTCTGATTCCCTGCATCTGATTCCCTGCCTCTGAATCCCCGCCTCCGATTCCGCACCCACGTTTCTCTGTCTCTGTTGCTCTGCCTCAGTTTCGCCGGCTCTGATTCCGCACCTCTGATTCCACGCCTCTCTTTCCGTGTCTCTGATTCCCCGCCTCTGATTCCCTGCCTCTGATACCCTGCCTCTCTTTCGCTGCCTCTATTTCCGTGCCTCTTTCTCTGCATCTCGTATCCCACATCTCATTTCCCCCCTCTGATAACCCGCCTCAGATTCCCCGCCTCATATTCCCCGCCTCAGATTCCCTGCCTCAGATTCCCTGCCTCAGATTCCCTTCATCTTATTCCCTTCATCTGATTCCCTGCCTCTGATTCCCCACCTCTGATTCCCCGCCTCTAATTCCCCGCCTCTGATTCCCCGCTTCTGATTCCCCACCTCAGATTCCCTGCCTTAGTTTCCGTGCCTCAGATTCCCTGCCTCAGATTCCCTGCCTCAGATTCCCTGCCTCTGATTCCCCGCCTCTGATTCCCCGCCTCTTATTCCCCGCCTCTAATTCCCCGCCTCTGATTCCCCGCCTCTGATGCCCTGCCTCAGATTCCCCGGCTCTGATTCCCTGCATCAGCTTCCCTGCCTCATATTCCCTGCCTCTGATTCCCCGCCTCTGATTCCCTGCCTCTGATTCCCCGCCTCTGATTCCCTGCCTCAGATTCCCTGCCTCAGATTCCCTGCCTCAGATTCCCTGCCTCTGATTCCCCGCCTCTGATTCCCTGCCTCTGATTCCCTGCCTCAGATTCCCTGCCTCTGATTCCACGCCTCTTATTCCCCACCTCATATTCCCCGCCTCAGATTCCCCGGCTCTGATTCCCTGCCTCAGATTCCCTGCCTCAAATTCCCTGCCTCTGATTCCCCGCCTCTGATTCCCTGCCTCTGATTACCCGCCTCCCTTTCTGTGCAACTTTCCCGGCCTCCGTTTCCCCACTTCTCTTTCCCCGCCTCAGATTCCACGCCTCTGATTCCCTGCATCAGATTCCCTGCCTCAGATTCCCTGCCTCTGACTCCCTGCATCAGATTCCCTGCCTCTGATTCCCCGCCTCTGATTCCCCGCTTCTGATTCCGCGCCTCTGATTCCGCGCCTCAGATTCCTTGCCTATGATTCCCTGCCTCTGATTCCCTGCCTCTGATTCCCTGACACTGATTCCCTGCCTCTGATTCCCTGCCCCTGATTCCCTGCCTCTGATTCCGCGCTTCTGATTCCACGCCTCTCTTTCCGTGTCTCTGATTCCGCGCCTCTGATTCCCTGCCTCTGATACCCTGCCTCTCTTTGCCTGCCTCTATATCCGTTCCTCTTTCTCTGCATCTCGTTTACCACATCTCATTTCCCCACACTGATAACCCGCCTCTGATTCCCCGCCTCTGATTCCCCGCCTCTGATTCCCTGCCTCTAATTCCCCGCCTCTGATTCCCCACCTCTGATTCCCCACCTCTGATTCCCCACCTCAGATTTCCCGGTTCTGATTCCCTGCCTCAGATTCCCTGCGACAGATTCCCTGCCTCAGATTCCCTGCCTCTGATTCCCCGCCTCTTATTCCCCACCTCTTATTCCCCACCTCAGATTCCCCGGCTCTGATTCCCTGCCTCAGATTCCCTGCCTCAAATTCCCTGCCTCTGATTCCCCGCATCTGATTCCCCGCCTGTGATTCCCCGCCTCAGATTCCTCGCATCTGATTCCCAGCCTCTGATTCCCCGCCTCTGATTCCACGCCTCTGATTCCCCGCCTCTGATACCCCGCCTCTGATTCCCCGCATCTGAATCCCAGCCTCTGAATCCCCGCCTCTGATTCCCCGCCTCTGTTTCCCCGCCTCGGATTCCCCGTCTCTGATTACCCGCCTCCCTTTCCGCGCAACTTTCCCGGCCTCCGTTTCCCCACATCTCTTTCCCCGCCTCAGATTCCACGCCTCTGATTCCCCGCCTTTCATTCACCGCCTCTCTTTCCCTGCCACTATTTCCGCGCCTCTTTCTCTGCCTCTCTTTCCCCACATCTCTTTTCTTCCCTCTGATTCCCCGCCTCTGATTCCCCTCCTCTGATTCCCTGCCTCTGATTCCCTGCCTCTGATTCCCCGCCTCTGATTCCCCGCCTCTGATTCCCCTCCTCTGATTCCCTGCCTCTGATTCCCTGCCTCTTATTCCCTGCCTCTGATTCCCCGCCTCTGATTCCCTGTCTCTGATTCCCTGCCTCTGATTCCCTGCCTCTGATTCCGGTCCTCTGATTCCAAGCCTCCCTTTCCGTGTCTCTGATTCCCCGCCTCTGATTCCCTGCCTCTGATACCCTGCCTCTCATTCCCTACCTCTATTTCCGTGCATCATTCTCTGCATCTTGTTTCCCACATCTCATTTCCCCCCTCTGATAACCCGCCTCTGATTCCATGCCTGTGATTCCCTGCCTCAGATTCCCCGCTTCAGATTCCTCCACTCAGATTCCCAGCCTCTGATTCCCCGCCTCTGATTCCCCTCCTCTGATTCCCTGCCTCTGATTCTCTGCCTCTGATTCCCTGCCTCTGATACCCCGCCTCCGATTCCCTGCCTCAGATTCCCAGCCTCTGATTCCCCGCCTCTGATTCCCCTCCTCTGATTCCCTTCATTTGATTCCCTGCGTCTGAATCCCCGCCTCAGATTCCCCGCCTCTGATTCCCCGCCTCTGATTCCCCACCTCTGATTCCCTGCCTCACATTCCCTGGCTCATATTCCCTGCTTCAGATTCCCTGCCTCTGATTCCCCGCATCTGATTCCCCGCCTCTGATTCCCCGCCTCTGATTCCCGCCTCAGATTCCGTGCCTCTGATTCCTTGCCTCTGATTCCCTGCATCTGATTCCCTGCCTCTGAATCCCCGCCTCCGATTCCGCACCCACGTTTCTCTGTCTCTGTTGCTCTGCCTCAGTTTCGCCGGCTCTGATTCCGCACCTCTGATTCCACGCCTCTCTTTCCGTGTCTCTGATTCCCCGCCTCTGATTCCCTGCCTCTGATACCCTGCCTCTCTTTCGCTGCCTCTATTTCCGTGCCTCTTTCTCTGCATCTCGTATCCCACATCTCATTTCCCCCCTCTGATAACCCGCCTCAGATTCCCCGCCTCATATTCCCCGCCTCAGATTCCCTGCCTCAGATTCCCTGCCTCAGATTCCCTTCATCTTATTCCCTTCATCTGATTCCCTGCCTCTGATTCCCCACCTCTGATTCCCCGCCTCTAATTCCCCGCCTCTGATTCCCCGCTTCTGATTCCCCACCTCAGATTCCCTGCCTTAGTTTCCGTGCCTCAGATTCCCTGCCTCAGATTCCCTGCCTCAGATTCCCTGCCTCTGATTCCCCGCCTCTGATTCCCCGCCTCTTATTCCCCGCCTCTAATTCCCCGCCTCTGATTCCCCGCCTCTGATGCCCTGCCTCAGATTCCCCGGCTCTGATTCCCTGCATCAGCTTCCCTGCCTCATATTCCCTGCCTCTGATTCCCCGCCTCTGATTCCCTGCCTCTGATTCCCCGCCTCTGATTCCCTGCCTCAGATTCCCTGCCTCAGATTCCCTGCCTCAGATTCCCTGCCTCTGATTCCCCGCCTCTGATTCCCTGCCTCTGATTCCCTGCCTCAGATTCCCTGCCTCTGATTCCACGCCTCTTATTCCCCACCTCATATTCCCCGCCTCAGATTCCCCGGCTCTGATTCCCTGCCTCAGATTCCCTGCCTCAAATTCCCTGCCTCTGATTCCCCGCATCTGATTCCCCGCCTCTGATTCCCCGCCTCTGATTCCTCGCATCTGATTCACCGCCTCTGATTCCCCACCTCTGTTTCCACGCCTCTGATTCCCCGCCTCTGATTCCCCGCCTCAGATTCCCCAGCTCTGATTCCCTGCCTCAGATTCGCTGCCTCAGATTCCCTGCATCCGATTCCCCGCCTCTGAATCCCAGCCTCTGAATCCCCGCCTCTGATTCCCCGCTTCTGTTTCCCCGCCTCGGATTCCCCGCCTCTGATTCCCCGCCTCTGATTCCCTGCCTCTGATTACCCGCCTCCCTTTCCGCGCAACTTTCCCGGCCTCCGTTTCCCCACTTCTCTTTCCCCGCCTCAGATTCCACGCCTCTGATTCCTCGCCTCTGATTCCCCACCTTTCATTCCCCGCATCTCTTTCCCTGCCCCTATTTCCGCGCCTCTTTCTCTGCCTCTCTTTCCCCACATCTCTTTTCCTCCCACTGATTCCCCGCCTCTGATTCCCCTCCTCTGATTCCCCGCCTCTGATTCCCCGCCTCTGATTCCCCGCCTCTGATTCCCCGCCTTTGATTCCCCTCCTCTGATTCCCTGCCTCTGATTCCCTGCCTCTGATTCCCTGCCTCTGATTCCCCGCCTCTGATTCCCTGCCTCTGATTCCCTGCCTCTGATTCCCTGCCTCTGATCCCGGGCCTCTGATTCCACGCCTCTATTTCCGTGTCTCTGATTCCCTGCCTCTGATACCCTGCATCTCATTCCCTGCCTCTATTTCCGTGCATCTTTCTCTGCATCTTGTTTCCCACATCTCATTTCCCCCCTCTGATAACCCGCCTCTGATTCCATGCCTGTGATTCCCTGCCTCAGATTCCCCGCCTCAGATTCCCCGACTCAGATTCCCCGCCTCAGATTCCCCGCCTCAGATTCCCTGCCTCAGATTCCCTGCCTCAGATTCCCTGCCTATGATTCCCTGCCTCAGATTCCCTTCATCTGATTCCCTTCATTTGATTCCCTTCGTCTGATTCCCGGCCTGTGATTCCCCGCCTCTGATTCCCCACCTCTGATTCCCTGCCTCAGATTCCCTGGCTCAGATTCCCTGCTTCAGATTCGCTGCCTCAGATTCCCTGCCACTGATTCCCCGCATCTGATTCCCCGCCTCTGATTCCCCGCTTCTGATTCCCGCCTCTGATTCCCTGCCTCTGATTCCCCGCCTCCGAATCCCCGCCTCTGATTCCTCGCCTCTGATTCCCTGCCTCAGATTCCCCCGCTCTGATTCCATGCCTCAGATTCCCTGCCTCAGATTCCCTGCCTCCGATTCCCCGCCTCTGATTCCGCGCCTATGATTCCCCGCCTCTGATTCCCAGCCTCTGAATCCCCACCTCTGAATCCCCGCCTCTGATTCCCCGCCTCTGATTCCCCGCCTCTGATTCCACGCCACTGATTCCCCGCCTCTGATTCCAGGCCTCTTATTCCCCGCCTCTGATTCCCCACCTCTGATTGCCTGCCACTGATTGCCCGCCTCTGATTCCCCGCCTCTGATTCCCCGCCTCTGATTCCCCACCTCTGTCTGTATGCCTCTCTTTCGCCGCTTTTTCCCCTACACTTTTTCCGCGCCTCTCTTTCCCTCCCTCAATTTCAACAACTCTGTTTGATCTGTTCTGTGTAGCTCATTATCAACACACAATTTCCAACCACTATGTTTCACCCATCACTTTCCCCGCCTCTATTTCTCCGCCTATGTTTACCCACCTCTGTTTACCCACCTGTTTCACCGCCTCTGATTCCCCGCGTATGATTCCCCACCTCTGTCTCTACGCCTCTCTTTCGCCTCCACTCTTTCCCCTCCACTCTTTCCGTGCCTGTCTTTCCCTCCCTCAATTTCAACAACACTGTTTGATCTGTTTTGTGTACCTGATTTTAAACACACAAGTTCCAACCACTATGTTTTGCCCGCCTCTTTCCCCGCCTCTATTTATCCACCTATGTTTACCTGCCTCTGTTTACCCGCCTGTTTCACCGCCTCTCATTCCCCACCTCAGATTCCCCGCCTCTGATTCCCTGCCTCTGATTCCCCGGCTCTGATTCCCTGCCTCAGATTCCCTGCCTCAAATTCCCTGCCTCTGATTCCCCGCATCTGATTCCCCGCCTCTGATTCCCCGCCTCTGATTCCTCGCATCTGATTCCCCGCCTCTGATTCCCCGCCTCTGATTCCACGCCTCTGATTCCCCGCCTCTGATTCCCCGCATCAGATTCTCCAGCTCTGATTCCCTGCCTCAGATTCCCTGCCTCAGATTCCCTGCCTCCCATTCCCCGCCTCTGATTCCCCGCCTCTGATTCCCCGCCTCTGATTCCCCGCCTCTGAATCCCAGCCTCTGAATCCCCGCCTCTGATTCCCCGCCTCTGTTTCCACGCCTCTGTTTCCCCGTCTCTGATTCCCCGTCTCTGATTCCCTGTCTCTGATTACCCGCCTCCCTTTCCGCGCAACTTTCCCGGCCTCCGTTTCCCCACATCTCTATCCCCGCCTCAGATTCCACGCCTCTGATTACCCGCCTCTGATTCCCCACATTTCATTCCACGCCTCTCTTTCCCTGCCTCTATTTCCGCGCCTCTTTCTCTGCCTCTCTTTCCCCACATCTCTTTTCCTCCCTCTGATTCCCCACCTCTGATTCCCCTCCTCTGATTCCCTGCCTCAAATTCCCTGCCTCTGATTCCCCGCCTCTGATTCCCCGCCTCTGATTCCCCTCCTCTGATTCCCTGCCTCTGATTCTCTGCCTCTGATTCCCTGCCTCTGATTCCCCGCCTCTGATTCCCTGCCTCTGATTCCCTGCCTCTGATTCCCTGCCTCTGATTCCGCGCCTCTGATTCCACGCCTCTCTTTCCGTGTCTCTGATTCCCCGCCTCTGATTCCCTGCCTCTGATACCCTGCCTCTCATTCCCTGCCTCTATTTCCGTGCATCTTTCTCTGCATCTTGTTTCCCACATCTCATTTCCCCCCTCTGATAAACCGCCTCTGATTCCATGCCTGTGATTCCCTGCCTCAGATTCCCCGCCTCAGATTCCCCGACTCAGATTCCCCCTCTCAGATTCCCCGCCTCAGATTCCCTGCCTCAGATTCCCTGCCTCTGAATCCCCGCCTCCGATTCCGCACCCACGTTTCTCTGTCTCTGTTGCTCTGCCTCTTATTTGCTGGCTCAGTTTCGCCGGCTCTGATTCTGCACCTCTGATTCCACGCCTCTCTTTCCGTGTCTCTGATTCCCCGCCTCTGATTCCCTGCCTCAGATTCCCTGCCTCAGATTCCCCGCATCTGATTCCCCGCCTCTGATTCCCCGCCTCTGATTCCCGCCTCAGATTCCCTGCCTCTCTTTCGCTGCCTCTATTTCCGTGCCTCTTTCTCTGCATCTCGTTTCCCACATCTCATTTCCCCCCTCTGATAACCCGCCTCAGATTCCCCGCCTCATATTCCCCACCTCAGATTCCCTGCCTCAGATTCCCTGCCTCAGATTCCCTTCATCTTATTCCCTTCATCTGATTCCCTGCCTCTGATTCCCCACCTCTGATTCCCCGCCTCTAATTCCCCGCCTCTGATTCCCCGCTTCTGATTCCCCACCTCAGATTCCCTGCCTTAGTTTCCCTGCCTCAGATTCCCTGCCTCTGATTCCCCACATCTGATTCCCCGCTTCTGATTCCCCGCCTCTGATTCGCCGCCTCTGATTCCCCGCCTCCGATTCCCCGCCTCTGATTCCCCGCCTCTGATGACCCGCCTCTGATTCCCCGCCTCAGATTCCCCGGCTCTGATTCCCTGCCTCAGATTTCCTGCCTCAGATTCCCTACCTCTGATTTCCCACTTCTGATTACCCGCCTCTGATTCCCCTCCTCTGATTCCCCGCCTCTGATTCCCCACCTCTGATTCCCCGCCTCAGATTCCCCGGCTCTGATTCCCCGCATCTGATTCCCTGCCTCTAATTCCCCGCCTCTGATTCCCGGCCTCTGATTCCCTGCCTCTGATTCCCCGCCTCTGATTCCCCGCCTCCCTTTCCGCACAACTTTCCCGGCCTCCGTTTCCAAACATCTCTTTCCCCGCCTCTAATTCCCCGCCTCAGATTCCCCGGCTCTGATTCCCTGCCTCAGATTCCCTGCCTCAGATTCCCCGATTCTGATTTCCCACCTTTGATTGCCCGCCTCTGATTCCCCAACTCTGTCTCTATGCCTCTCTTTCACCTCTGCTCTTTCGCCTCCACTCTTTCCGCGCCTTTCTTTCCCTCCCTCAATTTCAACAACTCTGTTTGATCTGTTCTGTGTACCTCATTTTCAACACACAATTTCCAACCACTATGTTTCACCCATCTCTTTCCCCGCCTCTATTTATCTGCCTATGTTTACCCACCTCTGTTTACCCGCCTGTTTCACCGCCTCTCATTCCCCACCTCAGATTCCCCGCCTCAGATTCCCCGCCTCTAATTCCCTGCCTCTGATTCCCTGCCGCTGATTCTCTGCCTCTGAGTCCCTACCACTGATATCCCGCCTCCGATTCCACACCAATGTTTCACCGCCTCTGTTTAACTGCCTCTTATTTCCCGGCTCAGATTCGCCGGCTCTGATTCCGTGCCTCTGATTCCACGCTTCTCGTTCCGTGTCTCTGATAGCCCGCCTCTGATTCCCCGCCTCTGATTCCACACCTCAGATTCCCCGGCTCTGATTCCCTGCATCAGATTCCCTGCCTCAGATTCCCTGCCTCTGATACCCTGCATCAGATTCCCTGCCTCTGATTCCCCACCTCTGATTCCCCGCTTCTGATTCCCCGCCTCTGATTCCCCGCCTCAGATTCCCTGCCTATGATTCCCTGCCTCTGATTCCCTGCCTCTGATTCCGCACCTCTGATTCCACGCTTCTCTTTCCGTGTCTCTGATAGCCCGCCTCTGATTCCCCGCCTCTGATTCCCCGCCTCAGATTCCCCGGCTCTGATTCCCTGCATCAGATTCCCTGCCTCAGATTCCCTGCCTCTGACTCCCTGCATCAGATTCCCTGCCTCTGATTCCCCGCCTCTGATTCCCCGCTTCTGATTCCCCGCCTCTGATTCCCCGCCTCAGATTCCTTGCCTATGATTCCCTGCCTCTGATTCCCTGCCTCTGATTCCCTGACTCTGATTCCCTGCCTCTGATTCCCTGCCCCTGATTCCCTGCCTCTGATTCCGCGCTTCTGATTGCACGCCTCTCTTTCCGTGTCTCTGATTCCGCGCCTCTGATTCCCTGCTTATGATACCCTGCCTCTCTTTGCCTGCCTCTATATCCGTGCCTCTTTCTCTGCATCTCGTTTACCACATCTCATTTCCCCCCACTGATAACCCGCATCTGATTCCCCGCCTCTGATTCCCCGCCTCTGATTCCCTGCCTCTAATTCCCCGCCTCTGATTCCCCACCTCTGATTCGCCACCTCTGATTCCCAGCCTCTGATTCCCCGCCTCTGATTCCCCACCTCAGATTTCCCGGCTCTGATTCCCTGCCTCAGATTCCCTGCGACAGATTCCCTGCCTCAGATTCCCTGCCTCTGATTCCCCGCCTCTTATTCCCCACCTCTTATTCCCCGCCTCAAATTCCCCGGCTCTGATTCCCTGCCTCAGATTCCCTGCCTCAAATTCCCTGCCTCTGATTCCCCACATCTGATTCCCCGCCTGTGATTCCCCGCCTCTGATTCCTCGCATCTGATTCCCAGCCTCTGATTCCCCGCCTCTGATTCCATGCCTCTGATTCCCCGCCTCTGATTCCCCGCCTCTCTTTCCCTGCCTCTATTTCCGCGCCTCTTTCTCTTCCTCTCTTTCCCCACATCTCTTTTCTTCCCTCTGATTCCCCGCCTCTGATTCCCCTCCTCTGATTCCCTGCCTCTGATTCCCTGACTCTGATTCCCCGCCTCTGATTCCCCGCCTCTGATTCCCCTCCTCTGATTCCCTGCCTCTGATTCCCTGCCTCTTATTCCCTGCCTCTGATTCCCCGCCTCTGATTCCCTGCCTCTGATTCCCTGCCTCTGATTCCCTGCCTCTGATTCCGGTCCTCTGATTCCGGTCCTCTAATTCCAAGCCTCTCTTTCCGTGTCTCTGATTCCCCGCCTCTGATTCCCTGCCTCTGATACCCTGCCTCTCATGCCCTACCTCTATTTCCGTGCATCATTCTCTGCATCTTGTTTCCCACATCTCATTTCCCCCCTCTGATAACCCGCCTCTGATTCCATGCCTGTGATTCCCTGCCTCAGATTCCCCGCTTCTGATTCCCCTACTCAGATTCCCCGCCTCAGATTTCCCGCCTCAGATTCCCTGCCTCAGATTCGCTGCCTCAGATTCCCTGCCTCAGATTCCCAGCCTCAGATTCCCTTCATCTGATTCCCTTCATTTGATTCCCTGCGTCTGATTCCCGGCCTCTGATTCCCCGCCTCTGATTCCCCGCCTCTGATTCGCCACATCTGATTCCCTGCCTCAGATTCCCTGGCTCAGATTCCCTGCTTCAGATTCCCTGCCACAGATTCCCTGCCACTGATTCCCCGCATCTGATTCCCCGCCTCTGATTCCCCGCTTCTGATTCCCGCCTCTGATTCCCTGCCTCTGATTCCCCGCCTCTGAATCCCCACCTCTGATTCCTCGCCTCTGATTCCCTGCCTCAGATTCCCCGGCTCTGATTCCATGCCTCAGATTCCCTGCCTCAGATTCCCTGCCTCCGATTCCCCGCCTCTGATTCCCCGCCTATGATTCCCCGCCTCTGATTCCCAGCCTCTGAATCCCACCTCTGAATCCCCGCCTCTGATTCCCCGCCTCTGATTCCCCGCCTTTGATTCCACGCCTCTGATTCCCCGCCTCTGATTCCAGGCCTCTTATTCCCCGCCTCTGATTCCCCACCTCTGATTGCCTGCCACTGATTGCCCGCCTCTGATTCCCCGCCTCTGATTCCCCGCCTCTGATTCCCCACCTCTGTCTGTATGCCTCTCTTTCGCCTCCGCTTTTTCCCCTACACTTTTTCCGCGCCTCTCTTTCCCTCCCTCAATTTCAACAACTCTGTTTGATCTGTTCTGTGTACCTCATTTTCAACGCACAATTTCCAACCACTATGTTTCACCCATCACTTTCCCCGCCTCTATTTCTCCGCCTATGTTTACCCACCTCTGTTTACCCACCTGTTTCACCGCCTCTGATTCCCCGCCTCTGATTCCCCGCCTCTGATTCCCTGCCTCTGATTACCCGCCTCCCTTTCCGCGCAACTTTCCCGGCCTCCGTTTCCCCACTTCTCTTTCCCCGCCTCAGATTCCACGCCTCTGATTCCTCGCCTCTGATTCCCCACCTTTCATTCCCCGCCTCTCTTTCCCTGCCCCTATTTCCGCGCCTCTTTCTCTGCCTCTCTTTCCCCACATCTCTTTTCCTCCCACTGATTCCCCGCCTTGATTCCCCTTCTCTGATTCCCCGCCTCTGATTCCCCGCCTCTGATTCCCCGCCTCTGATTCCCCTCCTCTGATTCCCTGCCTCTGATTCCCTGCCTCTGATTCCCTGCCTCTGATTCCCCACCTCTGATTCCCTGCCTCTGATTCCCTGCCTCTGATTCCCTGCCTCTGATCCCGGGCCTCTGATTCCACGCATCTCTTTCCGTGTCTCTGATTCCCTGCCTCTGATACCCTGCCTCTCATTCCCTGCCTCTATTTCCGTGCATCTTTCTCTGCATCTTGTTTCCCACATCTCATTTCCCCCCTCTGATAACCCGCCTCTGATTGCATGCCTGTGATTCCCTGTCTCAGATTCCCCGCCGCAGATTCCCCGACTCAGATTCCCCGCCTCAGATTCCCCGCCTCAGATTCCCTGCCTCAGATTCCCTGCCTCAGATTCCCTGCCTCAGATTCCCTGCCTCAGATTCCCTTCATCTGATTCCCTTCATTTGATTCCCTGCGTCTGATTCCCGGCCTCTGATTCCCCGCCTCTGATTCCCCGCCTCTGATTCCCCACCTCTGATTCCCTGCCTCAAATTCCCTGGCTCAGATTCCCTGCTTCAGATTCCCTGCCTCAGATTCCCTGCCACTGATTCCCCGCATCTGATTCCCCGCCTCTGATTCCCCGCTTCTGATTCCCGCCTCTGATTCACTGCCTCTGATTCCCCGCCTCTGAATCCCCGCCACTGATTCCTCGCCTCTGATTCCCTGCCTCAGATTCCCCGGCTCTGATTCCATGCCTCAGATTCCCTGCCTCAGATTCCCTGCCTCCGATTCCCCGCCTCTGATTCCGCGCCTATGATTCCCCGCCTCTGATTCCCAGCCTCTGAATCCCCACCTCTGAATCCCCGCCTCTGATTCCCCGCCTCTGATTCCCCGCCTCTGATTCCACGCCACTGATTCCCCGCCTCTGATTCCAGGCCTCTTATTCCCTGCCTCTGATTCCCCACCTCTGATTGCCTGCCACTGATTCCCCGCCTCTGATTCCCCACCTCTGTCTGTATGCCTCTCTTTCGCCTCCGCTTTTTCCCCTACACTTTTTCCGCGCCTCTCTTTCCCTCCCTCAATTTCAACAACTCTGTTTGATCTGTTCTGTGTACCTCATTTTCAACACACAATTTCCAACCACTATGTTTCACCCATCACTTTCCCCGCCTCTATTTCTCCGCCTATGTTTACCCACCTCTGTTTACCCACCTGTTTCACCGCCTCTGATTCCCCGCCTATGATTCCCCACCTCTGTCTCTACGCCTCTCTTTCGCCTCCACTCTTTCCCCTCCACTCTTTCCGTGCCTGTCTTTCCCTCCCTCAATTTCAACAACACTGTTTGATCTGTTTTGTGTACCTGATTTTAAACACACAAGTTCCAACCACTATGTTTTGCCCGCCACTTTCCCCGCCTCTATTTATCCACCTATGTTTACCTGCCTCTGTTTACCCGCCTGTTTCCCCGCCTCTGATTCCCCACCTTTCATTCCCCGCTTCGCTTTCCCTGCCTCTATTTCCGCGCCTCTTTCACTGCCTCTCTTTCCCCACATCTCTTTTCCTCCCGCTGATTCCCCGCCTCTGATTCCCCGCCTCTGATTCCCTGCCTCTGATTCCCCGCCTCAGATTCTCTGCCTCAGATTCCCTGCCTCAGATTCCCTACCTCAGATTCCCTGCCTCTGATTCCCCGCCTCTGATTCCCCGCCTCTTATTCCCCGCCTCTGATTCCCCGACTCTGATTCCCCGCCTCTGATGCCCTGCCTCAGATTCCCCGGCTCTGATTCCCTGCATCAGCTTCCCTGCCTCATATTCCCTGCCTCTGATTCCCCGCCTCTGATTCCCTGCCTCTGATTCCCCGCCTCTGATTCCCTGCCTCAGATTCCCTGCCTCAGATTCCCTGCCTCAGATTCCCTGCCTCAGATTCCCTGCCTCTGATTCCCCGCCTCTGATTCCCTGCCTCTGATTCCCTGCCTCAGATTCCCTGCCTCTGATTCCCCGCCTCTTATTCCCCACCTCATATTCCCTGCCTCAGATTCCCCGGCTCTGATTCCCTGCCTCAGATTCCCTGCCTCAAATTCCCTGCCTCTGATTCCCCGCATCTGATTCCCCGCCTCTGATTCCCCGCCTCTGATTCCTCGCATCTGATTCCCCGCCTCTGATTCCCCACCTCTGATTCCACGCCTCTGATTCCCCGCCTCTGATTCCCCGCCTCAGATTCCCCAGCTCTGATTCCCTGCCTCAGATTCCCTGCCTCAGATTCCCTGCGTCCGATTCCCCGCCTCTGATTCCTCGCCTCTGATTCCCCGCCTCTGATTCCCCGCCTCTGAATCCCAGACTCTGAATCCCCGCCTCTGATTCCCTGCCTCTGTTTCCCCGCCTCGGATTCCCCGCCTCTGATTCCCCGCCTCTGATTCCCTGCCTCTGATTACCCGCCTTCCTTTCCGCGCAACTTTCCCGGCCTCCGTTTCCCCACTTCTCTTTCCCCGCCTCAGATTCCACGCCTCTGATTCCTCGCCTCTGATTCCCCACCTTTCATTCCCCGCCTCTCTTTCCCTGCCCCAATTTCCGCGCCTCTTTCTCTGCCTCTCTTTCCCCACATCTCTTTTCCTCCCACTCATTCCCCGCCTCTGATTCCCCTCCTCTGATTCCACGCCTCTGATTCCCCGCCTCTGATTCCCCGCCTCTGATTCCCCGCCTCTGATTCCCCTCCTCTGATTCCCTGCCTCTGATTCCCTGCCTCTGATTCCCTGCCTCTGATTCCCCGCCTCTGATTCCCTGCCTCTGATTCCCTGCCTCTGATTCCCTGCCTCTGATCCCGGGCCTCTGATTCCACGCATCTCTTTCCGTGTCTCTGATTCCCTGCCTCTGATACCCTGCCTCTCATTCCCTGCCTCTATTTCCGTGCATCTTTCTCTGCATCTTGTTTCCCACATCTCATTTCCCCCCTCTGATAACCCGCGTCTGATTCCATGCCTGTGATTCCCTGCCTCAGATTCCCCGCCTCAGATTCCCTGACTCAGATTCCCCGACTCAGATTCCCCGCCTCAGATTCCCTGCCTCAGATTCCCTGCCTCAGATTCCCTGCCTCAGATTCCCTGCCTCAGATTCCCTTCATCTGATTCCCTTCATTTGATTCCCTGCATCTGATTCCCCGCCTCTGATACCCCGCCTCTGATTCCCTGCCTCTGATTCCCCACCTCTGATTCCCTGCCTCAGATTCCCTGGCTCAGATTCCCTGCTTCAGATTCCCTGCCTCAGATTCCCTGCCTCTGATTCCCCGCATCTGATTCACCGCCTCTGATTCCCCGCCTCTGATTCCCGCCTCTGATTCCCTGCCTCTGATTCCCGCCTCTGAATCCCCGCCTCTGATTCCTCGCCTCTGATTCCATGCCTCAGATTCCCCGGCTCTGATTCCCTGCCTCAGATTCCCTGCCTCAGATTCCCTGCCTCCGATTCCCCCCCTCTGATTCCCCGCCTAAGATTCTCCGCCTCTGATTCCCAGCCTCTGAATCCCAACCTCTGAATCCCCGCCTCTGAATCCCCGCCTCTGTTTCCCCGCCTCTGATTCCCCGCCTCTGAATCCCCGCCTCTGATTCCACGCCTCTGATTCCCCGCCTCTGATTCCAGGCCTCTTATTCCCCGCCTCTGATTCCCCACCTCTGATTGCCTGCCACTGATTGCCTGCCTCTGATTCCCCGCCTCTGATTCCCCGCCTCTGATACCCCACCTCTGTCTGTATGCCTCTCTTTCGCCTCCGCTTTTTCCCCTACACTCTTTCCGCGCCTCTCTTTCCCTCCCTCAATTTCAACAACTCTGTTTGATCAGTTCTGTGTACCTCATTTTCAACACACAAGTTCCAACCACTATGTTTCACCCATCACTTTCCCCTCCTCTATTTTTCCGCCTATGTTTACCCGCCTCTGTTTACCCACCTCTTTCTCCGACTCTGATTCCCCGCCTCTGATTCCCCACCTCTGTCTCTATGACTCTCTTTCGCCTCAACCCTTTCCCCTCCACTCTGTCCGTGCCTGTCTTTCCCTCCCTCAATTTCAACAACACTGTTTGATCTGTTTTGTGTACCTCATTTTAAACACACAAGTTCCAACCACTATGTTTTGCCCGCCTCTTTTCCCGCCTCTATTTATCCACCTATGATTACCTGCCTCTGTTTACCCGCCTGTTTCCCCGCCTCTGATTCCCCACCTTTCATTCCCCACCTCTCTTTCCATGCCTCTATTTTCGCGCCTCTTTCACTGCCTCTCTTTCCTCACATCTCTTTTCCTCCCGCTGATTCCCCGCCTCTGATTCCCCGCCTCAGATTCCCTGCCTCTGATTCCCCGCCTCTGATTCCCTGCCTCAGATTCCCTGCCTCAGATTCCCTGCCTCAGATTCCCTGCCTCTGATTCCCCGCCTCTGATTCCCCGCCTCTTATTCCCCGCCTCTGATTCCCCGCCTCTGATTCCCCACCTCTGATTCCCTGCCTCAGATTCCCCGGCTCTGATTCACTGCATCAGCTTCCCTGCCTCAGATTCCCTGCCTCTGAATCCCCGCCTCTGATTCCCTGCCTCTGATTCCCCGCCTCTGATTCCCTGCCTCAGATTCCCTGCCTCAGATTCCCTGCCTCAGATTCCCTGCCTCTGATTCCCCGCCTCTGATTCCCCGCCTCTGATTCCCTGCCTCTGTTTCCCCACCTCTGATTCCCCGCCTCTGATTCCCCGCCTCAGATTACCCGGCTCTGATTCCCTGCCTGAGATTCCCTGCGTCCGATTCCCCGCCTCTGATTCCTCGCCTCTGAATCCCCGCCTCTGATTCCCCGCCTCTGAATCCCAGCCTCTGAATCCCCGCCTCTGATTCCCCGCCTCTGTTTCCCCGCCTCGGATTCCCTGCCTCTGATTCCCCGCCTCTGATTCCCTGCCTCTGATTACCCGCCTCCCTTTCCGCGCAACTTTCCCGGCCTCCGTTTCCCCACTTCTCTTTCCCCGCCTCAGATTCCACGCCTCTGATTCCTCGCCTCTGATTCCCCACCTTTCATTCCCCGCCTCTCTTTTCCTGCCCCTATTTCCGCGCCTCTTTCTCTGCCTCTCTTTCCCCACATCTCTTTTCCTCCCACTGATTCCCCGCCTCTGATTCCCCTCCTCTGATCCCCCGCCTCTGATTCCCCGCCTCTGATTCCCCGCCTCTGATTCCCCTCCTCTGATTCCCTGCCTCGATTCCCTGCCTCTGATTCCCTGCCTCTGATTCCCCGCCTCTGATTCCCTGCCTCTGATTCCCTGCCTCTGATTCCCTGCCTCTGATCCCGGGCCTCTGATTCCACGCCTCTCTTTCCGTGTCTCTGATTCCCTGCATCTGATACCCTGCCTCTCATTCCCTGCCTCTATTTCCGTGCATCTTTCTCTGCATCTTGTTTCCCACATCTCATTTCCCCCCTCTGATAACCCGCCTCTGATTCCATGCCTGTGATTCCCTGCCTCAGATTCCCCACCTCAGATTCCCCGACTCAGATTCCCCGCTTCAGATTTCACGCCTCAGATTCCCTGCCTCAGATTCCCTGCCTCAGATTCCCTGCCTCAGATTCCCTGCCTCAGATTCCCTTCATCTGATTCCCTTCATTTGATTCCCTGCATCTGATTCCCCGCCTCTGATTCCCCGCCTCTGATTCCCCGCCTCTGATTCCCCACCTCTGATTCCCTGCCTCAGATTCCCTGGCTCAGATTCCCTGCTCCAGATTCCCTGCCTCAGATTCCCTGCCTCTGATTCCCCGCATCTGATTCACCGCCTCTGATTCCCCGCCTCCGATTCCCGCCTCTGATTCCCTGCCTCTGATTCCCGCCTCTGAATCCCCGCCTCTGATTCCTCGCCTCTGATTCCCTGCCTCAGATTCCCCGGCTCTGATTCCCTGCCTCATATTCCCTGCCTCTGATTCCCCGCCTCTGATTCCCTGCCTCTGATTCCCCGCCTCTGATTCCCTGCCTCAGATTCCCTGCCTCAGATTCCCTGCCTCAGATTCCCTGCCTCAGATTCCCTGCCTCTGATTCCCCGCCTCTGATTCCCTGCCTCTGATTCCCTGCCTCAGATTCCCTGCCTCTGATTCCCCGCCTCTTATTCCCCACCTCATATTCCCCGCCTCAGATTCCCCGGCTCTGATTCCCTGCCTCAGATTCCCTGCCTCAAATTCCCTGCCTCTGATTCCCCGCATCTGATTCCCCGCCTCTGATTCCCCGCCTCTGATTCCTCGCATCTGATTCCCCGCCTCTGATTCCCCACCTCTGATTCCACGCCTCTGATTCCCCGCCTCTGATTCCCCGCCTCAGATTCCCCAGCTCTGATTCCCTGCCTCAGATTCCCTGCCTCAGATTCCCTGCGTCCGATTCCCCGCCTCTGATTCCTCGCCTCTGATTCCCCGCCTCTGATTCTCCGCCTCTGAATCCCAGCCTCTGAATCCCCACCTCTGATTCCCCGCCTCTGTTTCCCCGCCTCGGATTCCCCGCCTCTGATTCCCCGCCTCTGATTCCCTGCCTCTGATTACCCGCCTTCCTTTCCGCGCAACTTTCCCGGCCTCCGTTTCCCCACTTCTCTTTCCCTGCCTCAGATTCCACGCCTCTGATTCCTCGCCTCTGATTCCCCACCTTTCATTCCCCGCCTCTCTTTCCCTGCCCCAATTTCCGCGCCTCTTTCTCTGCCTCTCTTTCCCCACATCTCTTTTCCTCCCACTCATTCCCCGCCTCTGATTCCCCTCCTCTGATTCCCCGCCTCTGATTCCCCGCCTCTGATTCCCCGCCTCTGATTCCCCGCCTCTGATTCCACTCCTCTGATTCCCTGCCTCTGATTCCCTGCCTCTGATTCCCTGCCTCTGATTCCCCGCCTCTGATTCCCTGCCTCTGATTCCCTGCCTCTGATTCCCTGCCTCTGATCCCGGGCCTCTGATTCCACGCATCTCTTTCCGTGTCTCTGATTCCCTGCCTCTGATACCCTGCCTCTCATTCCCTGCCTCTATTTCCGTGCATCTTTCTCTGCATCTTGTTTCCCACATCTCATTTCCCCCCTCTGATAACCCGCGTCTGATTCCATGCCTGTGATTCCCTGCCTCAGATTCCCCGCCTCAGATTCCCTGACTCAGATTCCCCGACTCAGATTCCCCGCCTCAGATTCCCTGCCTCAGATTCCCTGCCTCAGATTCCCTGCCTCAGATTCCCTGCCTCAGATTCCCTTCATCTGATTCCCTTCATTTGATTCCCTGCATCTGATTCCCCGCCTCTGATACCGCGCCTCTGATTCCCTGCCTCTGATTCCCCACCTCTGATTCCCTGCCTCAGATTCCCTGGCTCAGATTCCCTGCTTCAGATTCCCTGCCTCAGATTCCCTGCCTCTGATTCCCCGCATCTGATTCACCGCCTCTGATTCCCCGCCTCTGACTCCCGCCTCTGATTCCCTGCCTCTGATTCCCGCCTCTGAATCCCCGCCTCTGATTCCTCGCCTCTGATTCCATGCCTCAGATTCCCCGGCTCTGATTCCCTGCCTCAGATTCCCTGCCTCAGATTCCCTGCCTCCGATTCCCCCCCTCTGATTCCCCGCCTAAGATTCCCCGCCTCTGATTCCCAGCCTCTGAATCCCCACCTCTGAATCCCCGCCTCTGATTCCCCGCCTCTGTTTCCCCGCCTCTGATTCCCCGCCTCTGAATCCCCGCCTCTGATTCCACGCCTCTGATTCCCCGCCTCTGATTCCAGGTCTCTTATTCCCCGCCTCTGATTCCCCACCTCTGATTGCCTGCCACTGATTGCCCGCCTCTGATTCCCCGCCTCTGATTCCCCGCCTCTGATTCCCCACCTCTGTCTGTATGCCTCTCTTTCGCCTCCGCTTTTTCCCCTACACTCTTTCCGCGCCTCTCTTTCCCTCCCTCAATTTCAACAACTCTGTTTGATCGGTTCTGTGTACCTCATTTTCAACACACAAGTTCCAACCACTATGTTTCACCCATCACTTTCCCCGCCTCTATTTTTCCGCCTATGTTTACCCACCTCTGTTTACCCACCTCTTTCACCGACTCTGATTCCCCGCCTCTGATTCCCCACCTCTGTCTCTATGACTCTCTTTCGCCTCAACTCTTTCCCCTCCACTCTGTCCGTGCCTGTCTTTCCCTCCCTCAATTTCAACAACACTGTTTGATCTGTTTTGTGTACCTCATTTTAAACACACAAGTTCCAACCACTATGTTTTGCCCGCCTCTTTTCCCGCCTCTATTTATCCACCTATGTTTACCTGCCTCTATTTACCCGCCTGTTTCCCCGCCTCTGATTCCCCACCTTTCATTCCCCGCCTCTCTTTCCATGCCTCTATTTTCGCGCCTCTTTCACTGCCTCTCTTTCCTCACATCTCTTTTCCTCCCGCTGATTCCCCGCCTCTGATTCCCCGCCTCAGATTCCCTGCCTCTGATTCCCCGCCTCTGATTCCCTGCCTCAGATTCCCTGCCTCAGATTCCCTGCCTCAGATTCCCTGCCTCTGATTCCCCGCCTCTGATTCCCCGCCTCTTATTCCCCGCCTCTGATTCCCCGCCTCTGATTCCCCACCTCTGATTCCCTGCCTCAGATTCCACGGCTCTGATTCACTGCATCAGCTTCCCTGCCTCAGATTCCCTGCCTCTGAATCCCCGCCTCTGATTCCCTGCCTCTGATTCCCCGCCTCTGATTCCCTGCCTCAGATTCCCTGCCTCAGATTCCCTGCCTCAGATTCCCTGCCTCTGATTCCCCGCCTCTGATTCCCCGCCTCTGATTCCCTGCCTCTGTTTCCCCACCTCTGATTCCCTGCCTCTTATTCCCCGCCTCAGATTACCCTGCTCTGATTCCCTGCCTGAGATTCCCTGCGTCCGATTCCCCGCCTCTGATTCCTCGCCTCTGAATCCCCGCCTCTGATTCCCCGCCTCTGAATCCCAGCCTCTGAATCCCCGCCTCTGATTCCCCGCCTCTGTTTCCCCGCCTCGGATTCCCCGCCTCTGATTCCCCGCCTCTGATTCCCTGCCTCTGATTACCCGCCTCCCTTTCCGCGCAACTTTCCCGGCCTCCGTTTCCCCACTTCTCTTTCCCCGCCTCAGATTCCACGCCTCTGATTCCCCACATTTCATTCCACGCCTCTCTTTCCCTGCCTCTATTTCCGCGCCTCTTTCTCTGCCTCTCTTTCCCCACATCTCTTTTCCTCCCTCTGATTCCCCACCTCTGATTCCCCTCCTCTGATTCCCTGCCTCAAATTCCCTGCCTCTGATTCCCTGCCTCTGATTCCCCGCCTCTGATTCCCCTCCTCTGATTCCCTTCCTCTGATTCTCTGCCTCTGATTCCCTGCCTCTGATTCCCCGCCTCTGATTCCCTGCCTCTGATTCCCTGCCTCTGATTCCCTGCCTCTGATTCCGCGCCTCTGATTCCACGCCTCTCTTTCCGTGTCTCTGATTCCCCGCCTCTGATTCCCTGCCTCTGATACCCTGCCTCTCATTCCCTGCCTCTATTTCCGTGCATCTTTCTCTGCATCTTGTTTCCCACATCTCATTTCCCCCCTCTGATAAACCGCCTCTGATTCCATGCCTGTGATTCCCTGCCTCAGATTCCCCGCCTCAGATTCCCCGACTCAGATTCCCCCTCTCAGATTCCCCGCCTCAGATTCCCTGCCTCAGATTCCCTGCCTCTGAATCCCCGCCTCCGATTCCGCACCCACGTTTCTCTGTCTCTGTTGCTCTGCCTCTTATTTGCTGGCTCAGTTTCGCCGGCTCTGATTCCGCACCTCTGATTCCACGCCTCTCTTTCCGTGTCTCTGATTCCCCGCCTCTGATTCCCTGCCTCAGATTCCCTGCCTCAGATTCCCCGCATCTGATTGCCCGCCTCTGATTCCCCGCCTCTGATTCCCGCCTCAGATTCCCTGCCTCTGATTCCTTGCCTCTGATTCCCTGCATCTGATTCCCTGCCTCTGAATCCCCGCCTCCGATTCCGCACCCACGTTTCTCTGTCTCTGTTGCTCTGCCTCTTATTTGCTGGCTCAGTTTCGCCGGCTCTGATTCCGCACCTCTGATTCCACGCCTCTCTTTCCGTGTCTCTGATTCCCCGCCTCTGATTCCCTGCCTCTGATACCCTGCCTCTCTTTCGCTGCCTCTATTTCCGTGCCTCTTTCTCTGCATCTCGTTTCCCACATCTCATTTCCCCCCTCTGATAACCCGCCTCAGATTCCCCGCCTCATATTCCCCACCTCAGATTCCCTGCCTCAGATTCCCTGCCTCAGATTCCCTTCATCTTATTCCCTTCATCTGATTCCCTGCCTCTGATTCCCCACCTCTGATTCCCCGCCTCTAATTCCCCGCCTCTGATTCCCCGCTTCTGATTCCCCACCTCAGATTCCCTGCCTTAGTTTCCCTGCCTCAGATTCCCTGCCTCTGATTCCCCACATCTGATTCCCCGCTTCTGATTCCCCGCCTCTGATTCGCCGCCTCTGATTCCCCGCCTCTGATTCCCCGCCTCTGATTCCCCGCCTCTGATTACCCGCCTTTGATTCCCCGCCTCAGATTCCCCGGCTCTGATTCCCTGCCTCAGATTTCCTGCCTCAGATTCCCTACCTCTGATTTCCCACTTCTGATTACCCGCCTCTGATTCCCCTCCTCTGATTCCCCGCCTCTGATTCCCCACCTCTGATTCCCCGCCTCAGATTCCCCGGCTCTGATTCCCCGCATCTGATTCCCTGCCTCTAATTCCCCGCCTCTGATTCCCGGCCTCTGATTCCCTGCCTCTGATTCCCCGCCTCTGATTCCCCGCCTCCCTTTCCGCACAACTTTCCCGGCCTCCGTTTCCAAACATCTCTTTCCCCGCCTCTAATTCCCCGCCTCAGATTCCCCGGCTCTGATTCCCTGCCTCAGATTCCCTGCCTCAGATTCCCCGATTCTGATTTCCCACCTCTGATTGCCCGCCTCTGATTCCCCAACTCTGTCTCTATGCCTCTCTTTCACCTCTGCTCTTTCCCCTCCACTCTTTCCGCGCCTTTCTTTCCCTCCCTCAATTTCAACAACTCTGTTTGATCTGTTCTGTGTACCTCATTTTCAACACACAATTTCCAACCACTATGTTTCACCCATCTCTTTCCCCGCCTCTATTTATCTGCCTATGTTTACCCACCTCTGTTTACCCGCCTGTTTCACCGCCTCTCATTCCCCACCTCAGATTCCCCGCCTCAGATTCCCCGCCTCTAATTCCCTGCCTCTGATTCCCTGCCGCTGATTCTCTGCCTCTGAGTCCCTACCACTGATATCCCGCCTCCGATTCCACACCAATGTTTCACCGCCTCTGTTTAACTGCCTCTTATTTCCCGGCTCAGATTCGCCGGCTCTGATTCCGCGCCTCTGATTCCACGCTTCTCGTTCCGTGTCTCTGATAGCCCGCCTCTGATTCCCCGCCTCTGATTCCACACCTCAGATTCCCCGGCTCTGATTCCCTGCATCAGATTCCCTGCCTCAGATTCCCTGCCTCTGATACCCTGCATCAGATTCCCTGCCTCTGATTCCCCACCTCTGATTCCCCGCTTCTGATTCCCCGCCTCTGATTCCCCGCCTCAGATTCCCTGCCTATGATTCCCTGCCTCTGATTCCCTGCCTCTGATTCCGCACCTCTGATTCCACGCTTCTCTTTCCGTGTCTCTGATAGCCCGCCTCTGATTCCCCGCCTCTGATTCCCCGCCTCAGATTCCCCGGCTCTGATTCCCTGCATCAGATTCCCTGCCTCAGATTCCCTGCCTCTGACTCCCTGCATCAGATTCCCTGCCTCTGATTCCCCGCCTCTGATTCCCCGCTTCTGATTCCCCGCCTCTGATTCCCCGCCTCAGATTCCTTGCCTATGATTCCCTGCCTCTGATTCCCTGCCTCTGATTCCCTGACTCTGATTCCCTGCCTCTGATTCCCTGCCCCTGATTCCCTGCCTCTGATTCCACGCTTCTGATTCCACGCCTCTCTTTCCGTGTCTCTGATTCCGCGCCTCTGATTCCCTGCCTCTGATACCCTGCCTCTCTTTGCCTGCCTCTATATCCGTGCCTCTTTCTCTGCATCTCGTTTACCACATCTCATTTCCCCCCACTGATAACCCGCATCTGATTCCCCGCCTCTGATTCCCCGCCTCTGATTCCCTGCCTCTAATTCCCCGCCTCTGATTCCCCACCTCTGATTCCCCACCTCTGATTCCCAGCATCTGATTCCCCGCCTCTGATTCCCCACCTCAGATTTCCCGGCTCTGATTCCCTGCCTCAGATTCCCTGCGACAGATTCCCTGCCTCAGATTCCCTGCCTCTGATTCCCCGCCTCTTATTCCCCACCTCTTATTCCCCGCCTCAGATTCCCCGGCTCTGATTCCCTGCCTCAGATTCCCTGCCTCAAATTCCCTGCCTCTGATTCCCCGCATCTGATTCCCCGCCTCAGATTCCCTGCCTATGATTCCCTGCCTCTGATTCCCTGCCTCTGATTCCGCACCTCTGATTCCACGCTTCTCTTTCCGTGTCTCTGATAGCCCGCCTCTGATTCCCCGCCTCTGATTCCCCGCCTCAGATTCCCCGGCTCTGATTCCCTGCATCAGATTCCCTGCCTCAGATTCCCTGCCTCTGACTCCCTGCATCAGATTCCCTGCCTCTGATTCCCCGCCTCTGATTCCCCGCTTCTGATTCCCCGCCTCTGATTCCCCGCCTCAGATTCCTTGCCTATGATTCCCTGCCTCTGATTCCCTGCCTCTGATTCCCTGACTCTGATTCCCTGCCTCTGATTCCCTGCCCCTGATTCCCTGCCTCTGATTCCACGCTTCTGATTCCACGCCTCTCTTTCCGTGTCTCTGATTCCGCGCCTCTGATTCCCTGCCTCTGATACCCTGCCTCTCTTTGACTGCCTCTATATCCGTGCCTCTTTCTCTGCATCTCGTTTACCACATCTCATTTCCCCCCACTGATAACCCGCATCTGATTCCCCGCCTCTGATTCCCCGCCTCTGATTCCCTGCCTCTAATTCCCCGCCTCTGATTCCCCACCTCTGATTCCCCACCTCTGATTCCCAGCATCTGATTCCCCGCCTCTGATTCCCCACCTCAGATTTCCCGGCTCTGATTCCCTGCCTCAGATTCCCTGCGACAGATTCCCTGCCTCAGATTCCCTGCCTCTGATTCCCCGCCTCTTATTCCCCACCTCTTATTCCCCGCCTCAGATTCCCCGGCTCTGATTCCCTGCCTCAGATTCCCTGCCTCAAATTCCCTGCCTCTGATTCCCCGCATCTGATACCCCGCCTGTGATTCCCCGCCTCTGATTCCTCGCATCTGATTCCCAGCCTCTGATTCCCCGCCTCTCATTCCATGCCTCTGATTCCCCGCCTCTGATTCCCCACCTCCGATTCCCCGCCTCTGATTCCCCGCCTGTGATACCCCGCCTCTGATTCCCCGCATCTGAATCCCAGCCTCTGAATCCCCTCCTCTGATTCCCCGCCTCTGTTTCCCCGCCTCGGATTCCCCGCATCTGATTACCCACCTCCCTTTCCGCGCAACTTTCCCGGCCTCCGTTTCCCCACATCTCTTTCCCCGCCTCAGATTCCACGCCTCTGATTCCCCGCCTCTGAATCCCCACCTTTCATTCCCCGCCTCTCTTTCCCTGCCTCTATTTCCGCGCCTCTTTCTCTTCCTCTCTTTCCCCACATCTCTTTTCTTCCCTCTGATTCCCCGCCTCTGATTCCCCTCCTCTGATTCCCTGCCTCTGATTCCCTGACTCTGATTCCCCGCCTCTGATTCCCCGCCTCAGATTACCCGGCTCTGATTCCCTGCCTGAGATTCCCTGCGTCCGATTCCCCGCCTCTGATTCCTCGCCTCTGAATCCCCGCCTCTGATTCCCCGCCTCTGAATCCCAGCCTCTGAATCCCCGCCTCTGATTCCCCGCCTCTGTTTCCCCGCCTCGGATTCCCTGCCTCTGATTCCCCGCCTCTGATTCCCTGCCTCTGATTACCCGCCTCCCTTTCCGCGCAACTTTCCCGGCCTCCGTTTCCCCACTTCTCTTTCCCCGCCTCAGATTCCACGCCTCTGATTCCTCGCCTCTGATTCCCCACCTTTCATTCCCCGCCTCTCTTTTCCTGCCCCTATTTCCGCGCCTCTTTCTCTGCCTCTCTTTCCCCACATCTCTTTTCCTCCCACTGATTCCCCGCCTCTGATTCCCCTCCTCTGATCCCCCGCCTCTGATTTCCCGCCTCTGATTCCCCGCCTCTGATTCCCCTCCTCTGATTCCCTGCCTCGATTCCCTGCCTCTGATTCCCTGCCTCTGATTCCCCGCCTCTGATTCCCTGCCTCTGATTCCCTGCCTCTGATTCCCTGCCTCTGATCCCGGGCCTCTGATTCCACGCCTCTCTTTCCGTGTCTCTGATTCCCTGCATCTGATACCCTGCCTCTCATTCCCTGCCTCTATTTCCGTGCATCTTTCTCTGCATCTTGTTTCCCACATCTCATTTCCCCCCTCTGATAACCCGCCTCTGATTCCATGCCTGTGATTCCCTGCCTCAGATTCCCCACCTCAGATTCCCCGACTCAGATTCCCCGCTTCAGATTTCACGCCTCAGATTCCCTGCCTCAGATTCCCTGCCTCAGATTCCCTGCCTCAGATTCCCTGCCTCAGATTCCCTTCATCTGATTCCCTTCATTTGATTCCCTGCATCTGATTCCCCGCCTCTGATTCCCCGCCTCTGATTCCCCGCCTCTGATTCCCCACCTCTGATTCCCTGCCTCAGATTCCCTGGCTCAGATTCCCTGCTCCAGATTCCCTGCCTCAGATTCCCTGCCTCTGATTCCCCGCATCTGATTCACCGCCTCTGATTCCCCGCCTCCGATTCCCGCCTCTGATTCCCTGCCTCTGATTCCCGCCTCTGAATCCCCGCCTCTGATTCCTCGCCTCTGATTCCCTGCCTCAGATTCCCCGGCTCTGATTCCCTGCCTCATATTCCCTGCCTCTGATTCCCCGCCTCTGATTCCCTGCCTCTGATTCCCCGCCTCTGATTCCCTGCCTCAGATTCCCTGCCTCAGATTCCCTGCCTCAGATTCCCTGCCTCAGATTCCCTGCCTCTGATTCCCCGCCTCTGATTCCCTGCCTCTGATTCCCTGCCTCAGATTCCCTGCCTCTGATTCCCCGCCTCTTATTCCCCACCTCATATTCCCCGCCTCAGATTCCCCGGCTCTGATTCCCTGCCTCAGATTCCCTGCCTCAAATTCCCTGCCTCTGATTCCCCGCATCTGATTCCCCGCCTCTGATTCCCCGCCTCTGATTCCTCGCATCTGATTCCCCGCCTCTGATTCCCCACCTCTGATTCCACGCCTCTGATTCCCCGCCTCTGATTCCCCGCCTCAGATTCCCCAGCTCTGATTCCCTGCCTCAGATTCCCTGCCTCAGATTCCCTGCGTCCGATTCCCCGCCTCTGATTCCTCGCCTCTGATTCCCCGCCTCTGATTCTCCGCCTCTGAATCCCAGCCTCTGAATCCCCACCTCTGATTCCCCGCCTCTGTTTCCCCGCCTCGGATTCCCTGCCTCTGATTCCCCGCCTCTGATTCCCTGCCTCTGATTACCCGCCTTCCTTTCCGCGCAACTTTCCCGGCCTCCGTTTCCCCACTTCTCTTTCCCTGCCTCAGATTCCACGCCTCTGATTCCTCGCCTCTGATTCCCCACCTTTCATTCCCCGCCTCTCTTTCCCTGCCCCAATTTCCGCGCCTCTTTCTCTGCCTCTCTTTCCCCACATCTCTTTTCCTCCCACTCATTCCCCGCCTCTGATTCCCCTCCTCTGATTCCCCGCCTCTGATTCCCCGCCTCTGATTCCCCGCCTCTGATTCCCCGCCTCTGATTCCACTCCTCTGATTCCCTGCCTCTGATTCCCTGCCTCTGATTCCCTGCCTCTGATTCCCCGCCTCTGATTCCCTGCCTCTGATTCCCTGCCTCTGATTCCCTGCCTCTGATCCCGGGCCTCTGATTCCACGCATCTCTTTCCGTGTCTCTGATTCCCTGCCTCTGATACCCTGCCTCTCATTCCCTGCCTCTATTTCCGTGCATCTTTCTCTGCATCTTGTTTCCCACATCTCATTTCCCCCCTCTGATAACCCGCGTCTGATTCCATGCCTGTGATTCCCTGCCTCAGATTCCCCGCCTCAGATTCCCTGACTCAGATTCCCCGACTCAGATTCCCCGCCTCAGATTCCCTGCCTCAGATTCCCTGCCTCAGATTCCCTGCCTCAGATTCCCTGCCTCAGATTCCCTTCATCTGATTCCCTTCATTTGATTCCCTGCATCTGATTCCCCGCCTCTGATACCGCGCCTCTGATTCCCTGCCTCTGATTCCCCACCTCTGATTCCCTGCCTCAGATTCCCTGGCTCAGATTCCCTGCTTCAGATTCCCTGCCTCAGATTCCCTGCCTCTGATTCCCCGCATCTGATTCACCGCCTCTGATTCCCCGCCTCTGACTCCCGCCTCTGATTCCCTGCCTCTGATTCCCGCCTCTGAATCCCCGCCTCTGATTCCTCGCCTCTGATTCCATGCCTCAGATTCCCCGGCTCTGATTCCCTGCCTCAGATTCCCTGCCTCAGATTCCCTGCCTCCGATTCCCCCCCTCTGATTCCCCGCCTAAGATTCCCCGCCTCTGATTCCCAGCCTCTGAATCCCCACCTCTGAATCCCCGCCTCTGATTCCCCGCCTCTGTTTCCCCGCCTCTGATTCCCCGCCTCTGAATCCCCGCCTCTGATTCCACGCCTCTGATTCCCCGCCTCTGATTCCAGGTCTCTTATTCCCCGCCTCTGATTCCCCACCTCTGATTGCCTGCCACTGATTGCCCGCCTCTGATTCCCCGCCTCTGATTCCCCGCCTCTGATTCCCCACCTCTGTCTGTATGCCTCTCTTTCGCCTCCGCTTTTTCCCCTACACTCTTTCCGCGCCTCTCTTTCCCTCCCTCAATTTCAACAACTCTGTTTGATCGGTTCTGTGTACCTCATTTTCAACACACAAGTTCCAACCACTATGTTTCACCCATCACTTTCCCCGCCTCTATTTTTCCGCCTATGTTTACCCACCTCTGTTTACCCACCTCTTTCACCGACTCTGATTCCCCGCCTCTGATTCCCCACCTCTGTCTCTATGACTCTCTTTCGCCTCAACTCTTTCCCCTCCACTCTGTCCGTGCCTGTCTTTCCCTCCCTCAATTTCAACAACACTGTTTGATCTGTTTTGTGTACCTCATTTTAAACACACAAGTTCCAACCACTATGTTTTGCCCGCCTCTTTTCCCGCCTCTATTTATCCACCTATGTTTACCTGCCTCTATTTACCCGCCTGTTTCCCCGCCTCTGATTCCCCACCTTTCATTCCCCGCCTCTCTTTCCATGCCTCTATTTTCGCGCCTCTTTCACTGCCTCTCTTTCCTCACATCTCTTTTCCTCCCGCTGATTCCCCGCCTCTGATTCCCCGCCTCAGATTCCCTGCCTCTGATTCCCCGCCTCTGATTCCCTGCCTCAGATTCCCTGCCTCAGATTCCCTGCCTCAGATTCCCTGCCTCTGATTCCCCGCCTCTGATTCCCCGCCTCTTATTCCCCGCCTCTGATTCCCCGCCTCTGATTCCCCACCTCTGATTCCCTGCCTCAGATTCCCCGGCTCTGATTCACTGCATCAGCTTCCCTGCCTCAGATTCCCTGCCTCTGAATCCCCGCCTCTGATTCCCTGCCTCTGATTCCCCGCCTCTGATTCCCTGCCTCAGATTCCCTGCCTCAGATTCCCTGCCTCAGATTCCCTGCCTCTGATTCCCCGCCTCTGATTCCCCGCCTCTGATTCCCTGCCTCTGTTTCCCCACCTCTGATTCCCTGCCTCTTATTCCCCGCCTCAGATTACCCTGCTCTGATTCCCTGCCTGAGATTCCCTGCGTCCGATTCCCCGCCTCTGATTCCTCGCCTCTGAATCCCCGCCTCTGATTCCCCGCCTCTGAATCCCAGCCTCTGAATCCCCGCCTCTGATTCCCCGCCTCTGTTTCCCCGCCTCGGATTCCCCGCCTCTGATTCCCCGCCTCTGATTCCCTGCCTCTGATTACCCGCCTCCCTTTCCGCGCAACTTTCCCGGCCTCCGTTTCCCCACTTCTCTTTCCCCGCCTCAGATTCCACGCCTCTGATTCCCCACATTTCATTCCACGCCTCTCTTTCCCTGCCTCTATTTCCGCGCCTCTTTCTCTGCCTCTCTTTCCCCACATCTCTTTTCCTCCCTCTGATTCCCCACCTCTGATTCCCCTCCTCTGATTCCCTGCCTCAAATTCCCTGCCTCTGATTCCCTGCCTCTGATTCCCCGCCTCTGATTCCCCTCCTCTGATTCCCTTCCTCTGATTCTCTGCCTCTGATTCCCTGCCTCTGATTCCCCGCCTCTGATTCCCTGCCTCTGATTCCCTGCCTCTGATTCCCTGCCTCTGATTCCGCGCCTCTGATTCCACGCCTCTCTTTCCGTGTCTCTGATTCCCCGCCTCTGATTCCCTGCCTCTGATACCCTGCCTCTCATTCCCTGCCTCTATTTCCGTGCATCTTTCTCTGCATCTTGTTTCCCACATCTCATTTCCCCCCTCTGATAAACCGCCTCTGATTCCATGCCTGTGATTCCCTGCCTCAGATTCCCCGCCTCAGATTCCCCGACTCAGATTCCCCCTCTCAGATTCCCCGCCTCAGATTCCCTGCCTCAGATTCCCTGCCTCTGAATCCCCGCCTCCGATTCCGCACCCACGTTTCTCTGTCTCTGTTGCTCTGCCTCTTATTTGCTGGCTCAGTTTCGCCGGCTCTGATTCCGCACCTCTGATTCCACGCCTCTCTTTCCGTGTCTCTGATTCCCCGCCTCTGATTCCCTGCCTCAGATTCCCTGCCTCAGATTCCCCGCATCTGATTGCCCGCCTCTGATTCCCCGCCTCTGATTCCCGCCTCAGATTCCCTGCCTCTGATTCCTTGCCTCTGATTCCCTGCATCTGATTCCCTGCCTCTGAATCCCCGCCTCCGATTCCGCACCCACGTTTCTCTGTCTCTGTTGCTCTGCCTCTTATTTGCTGGCTCAGTTTCGCCGGCTCTGATTCCGCACCTCTGATTCCACGCCTCTCTTTCCGTGTCTCTGATTCCCCGCCTCTGATTCCCTGCCTCTGATACCCTGCCTCTCTTTCGCTGCCTCTATTTCCGTGCCTCTTTCTCTGCATCTCGTTTCCCACATCTCATTTCCCCCCTCTGATAACCCGCCTCAGATTCCCCGCCTCATATTCCCCACCTCAGATTCCCTGCCTCAGATTCCCTGCCTCAGATTCCCTTCATCTTATTCCCTTCATCTGATTCCCTGCCTCTGATTCCCCACCTCTGATTCCCCGCCTCTAATTCCCCGCCTCTGATTCCCCGCTTCTGATTCCCCACCTCAGATTCCCTGCCTTAGTTTCCCTGCCTCAGATTCCCTGCCTCTGATTCCCCACATCTGATTCCCCGCTTCTGATTCCCCGCCTCTGATTCGCCGCCTCTGATTCCCCGCCTCTGATTCCCCGCCTCTGATTCCCCGCCTCTGATTACCCGCCTTTGATTCCCCGCCTCAGATTCCCCGGCTCTGATTCCCTGCCTCAGATTTCCTGCCTCAGATTCCCTACCTCTGATTTCCCACTTCTGATTACCCGCCTCTGATTCCCCTCCTCTGATTCCCCGCCTCTGATTCCCCACCTCTGATTCCCCGCCTCAGATTCCCCGGCTCTGATTCCCCGCATCTGATTCCCTGCCTCTAATTCCCCGCCTCTGATTCCCGGCCTCTGATTCCCTGCCTCTGATTCCCCGCCTCTGATTCCCCGCCTCCCTTTCCGCACAACTTTCCCGGCCTCCGTTTCCAAACATCTCTTTCCCCGCCTCTAATTCCCCGCCTCAGATTCCCCGGCTCTGATTCCCTGCCTCAGATTCCCTGCCTCAGATTCCCCGATTCTGATTTCCCACCTCTGATTGCCCGCCTCTGATTCCCCAACTCTGTCTCTATGCCTCTCTTTCACCTCTGCTCTTTCCCCTCCACTCTTTCCGCGCCTTTCTTTCCCTCCCTCAATTTCAACAACTCTGTTTGATCTGTTCTGTGTACCTCATTTTCAACACACAATTTCCAACCACTATGTTTCACCCATCTCTTTCCCCGCCTCTATTTATCTGCCTATGTTTACCCACCTCTGTTTACCCGCCTGTTTCACCGCCTCTCATTCCCCACCTCAGATTCCCCGCCTCAGATTCCCCGCCTCTAATTCCCTGCCTCTGATTCCCTGCCGCTGATTCTCTGCCTCTGAGTCCCTACCACTGATATCCCGCCTCCGATTCCACACCAATGTTTCACCGCCTCTGTTTAACTGCCTCTTATTTCCCGGCTCAGATTCGCCGGCTCTGATTCCGCGCCTCTGATTCCACGCTTCTCGTTCCGTGTCTCTGATAGCCCGCCTCTGATTCCCCGCCTCTGATTCCACACCTCAGATTCCCCGGCTCTGATTCCCTGCATCAGATTCCCTGCCTCAGATTCCCTGCCTCTGATACCCTGCATCAGATTCCCTGCCTCTGATTCCCCACCTCTGATTCCCCGCTTCTGATTCCCCGCCTCTGATTCCCCGCCTCAGATTCCCTGCCTATGATTCCCTGCCTCTGATTCCCTGCCTCTGATTCCGCACCTCTGATTCCACGCTTCTCTTTCCGTGTCTCTGATAGCCCGCCTCTGATTCCCCGCCTCTGATTCCCCGCCTCAGATTCCCCGGCTCTGATTCCCTGCATCAGATTCCCTGCCTCAGATTCCCTGCCTCTGACTCCCTGCATCAGATTCCCTGCCTCTGATTCCCCGCCTCTGATTCCCCGCTTCTGATTCCCCGCCTCTGATTCCCCGCCTCAGATTCCTTGCCTATGATTCCCTGCCTCTGATTCCCTGCCTCTGATTCCCTGACTCTGATTCCCTGCCTCTGATTCCCTGCCCCTGATTCCCTGCCTCTGATTCCACGCTTCTGATTCCACGCCTCTCTTTCCGTGTCTCTGATTCCGCGCCTCTGATTCCCTGCCTCTGATACCCTGCCTCTCTTTGCCTGCCTCTATATCCGTGCCTCTTTCTCTGCATCTCGTTTACCACATCTCATTTCCCCCCACTGATAACCCGCATCTGATTCCCCGCCTCTGATTCCCCGCCTCTGATTCCCTGCCTCTAATTCCCCGCCTCTGATTCCCCACCTCTGATTCCCCACCTCTGATTCCCAGCATCTGATTCCCCGCCTCTGATTCCCCACCTCAGATTTCCCGGCTCTGATTCCCTGCCTCAGATTCCCTGCGACAGATTCCCTGCCTCAGATTCCCTGCCTCTGATTCCCCGCCTCTTATTCCCCACCTCTTATTCCCCGCCTCAGATTCCCCGGCTCTGATTCCCTGCCTCAGATTCCCTGCCTCAAATTCCCTGCCTCTGATTCCCCGCATCTGATTCCCCGCCTCAGATTCCCTGCCTATGATTCCCTGCCTCTGATTCCCTGCCTCTGATTCCGCACCTCTGATTCCACGCTTCTCTTTCCGTGTCTCTGATAGCCCGCCTCTGATTCCCCGCCTCTGATTCCCCGCCTCAGATTCCCCGGCTCTGATTCCCTGCATCAGATTCCCTGCCTCAGATTCCCTGCCTCTGACTCCCTGCATCAGATTCCCTGCCTCTGATTCCCCGCCTCTGATTCCCCGCTTCTGATTCCCCGCCTCTGATTCCCCGCCTCAGATTCCTTGCCTATGATTCCCTGCCTCTGATTCCCTGCCTCTGATTCCCTGACTCTGATTCCCTGCCTCTGATTCCCTGCCCCTGATTCCCTGCCTCTGATTCCACGCTTCTGATTCCACGCCTCTCTTTCCGTGTCTCTGATTCCGCGCCTCTGATTCCCTGCCTCTGATACCCTGCCTCTCTTTGACTGCCTCTATATCCGTGCCTCTTTCTCTGCATCTCGTTTACCACATCTCATTTCCCCCCACTGATAACCCGCATCTGATTCCCCGCCTCTGATTCCCCGCCTCTGATTCCCTGCCTCTAATTCCCCGCCTCTGATTCCCCACCTCTGATTCCCCACCTCTGATTCCCAGCATCTGATTCCCCGCCTCTGATTCCCCACCTCAGATTTCCCGGCTCTGATTCCCTGCCTCAGATTCCCTGCGACAGATTCCCTGCCTCAGATTCCCTGCCTCTGATTCCCCGCCTCTTATTCCCCACCTCTTATTCCCCGCCTCAGATTCCCCGGCTCTGATTCCCTGCCTCAGATTCCCTGCCTCAAATTCCCTGCCTCTGATTCCCCGCATCTGATACCCCGCCTGTGATTCCCCGCCTCTGATTCCTCGCATCTGATTCCCAGCCTCTGATTCCCCGCCTCTCATTCCATGCCTCTGATTCCCCGCCTCTGATTCCCCACCTCCGATTCCCCGCCTCTGATTCCCCGCCTGTGATACCCCGCCTCTGATTCCCCGCATCTGAATCCCAGCCTCTGAATCCCCTCCTCTGATTCCCCGCCTCTGTTTCCCCGCCTCGGATTCCCCGCATCTGATTACCCACCTCCCTTTCCGCGCAACTTTCCCGGCCTCCGTTTCCCCACATCTCTTTCCCCGCCTCAGATTCCACGCCTCTGATTCCCCGCCTCTGAATCCCCACCTTTCATTCCCCGCCTCTCTTTCCCTGCCTCTATTTCCGCGCCTCTTTCTCTTCCTCTCTTTCCCCACATCTCTTTTCTTCCCTCTGATTCCCCGCCTCTGATTCCCCTCCTCTGATTCCCTGCCTCTGATTCCCTGACTCTGATTCCCCGCCTCTGATTCCCCGCCTCTGATTCCCCTCCTCTGATTCCCTGCCTCTGATTCCCTGCCTCGATTCCCTGCCTCTGATTCCCTGCCTCTGATTCCCCGCCTCTGATTCCCTGCCTCTGATTCCCTGCCTCTGATTCCCTGCCTCTGATCCCGGGCCTCTGATTCCACGCCTCTCTTTCCGTGTCTCTGATTCCCTGCATCTGATACCCTGCCTCTCATTCCCTGCCTCTATTTCCGTGCATCTTTCTCTGCATCTTGTTTCCCACATCTCATTTCCCCCCTCTGATAACCCGCCTCTGATTCCATGCCTGTGATTCCCTGCCTCAGATTCCCCACCTCAGATTCCCCGACTCAGATTCCCCGCTTCAGATTTCACGCCTCAGATTCCCTGCCTCAGATTCCCTGCCTCAGATTCCCTGCCTCAGATTCCCTGCCTCAGATTCCCTTCATCTGATTCCCTTCATTTGATTCCCTGCATCTGATTCCCCGCCTCTGATTCCCCGCCTCTGATTCCCCGCCTCTGATTCCCCACCTCTGATTCCCTGCCTCAGATTCCCTGGCTCAGATTCCCTGCTCCAGATTCCCTGCCTCAGATTCCCTGCCTCTGATTCCCCGCATCTGATTCACCGCCTCTGATTCCCCGCCTCCGATTCCCGCCTCTGATTCCCTGCCTCTGATTCCCGCCTCTGAATCCCCGCCTCTGATTCCTCGCCTCTGATTCCCTGCCTCAGATTCCCCGGCTCTGATTCCCTGCCTCATATTCCCTGCCTCTGATTCCCCGCCTCTGATTCCCTGCCTCTGATTCCCCGCCTCTGATTCCCTGCCTCAGATTCCCTGCCTCAGATTCCCTGCCTCAGATTCCCTGCCTCAGATTCCCTGCCTCTGATTCCCCGCCTCTGATTCCCTGCCTCTGATTCCCTGCCTCAGATTCCCTGCCTCTGATTCCCCGCCTCTTATTCCCCACCTCATATTCCCCGCCTCAGATTCCCCGGCTCTGATTCCCTGCCTCAGATTCCCTGCCTCAAATTCCCTGCCTCTGATTCCCCGCATCTGATTCCCCGCCTCTGATTCCCCGCCTCTGATTCCTCGCATCTGATTCCCCGCCTCTGATTCCCCACCTCTGATTCCACGCCTCTGATTCCCCGCCTCTGATTCCCCGCCTCAGATTCCCCAGCTCTGATTCCCTGCCTCAGATTCCCTGCCTCAGATTCCCTGCGTCCGATTCCCCGCCTCTGATTCCTCGCCTCTGATTCCCCGCCTCTGATTCTCCGCCTCTGAATCCCAGCCTCTGAATCCCCGCCTCTGATTCCCCGCCTCTGTTTCCCCGCCTCGGATTCCCCGCCTCTGATTCCCCGCCTCTGATTCCCTGCCTCTGATTACCCGCCTTCCTTTCCGCGCAACTTTCCCGGCCTCCGTTTCCCCACTTCTCTTTCCCTGCCTCAGATTCCACGCCTCTGATTCCTCGCCTCTGATTCCCCACCTTTCATTCCCCGCCTCTCTTTCCCTGCCCCAATTTCCGCGCCTCTTTCTCTGCCTCTCTTTCCCCACATCTCTTTTCCTCCCACTCATTCCCCGCCTCTGATTCCCCTCCTCTGATTCCCCGCCTCTGATTCCCCGCCTCTGATTCCCCGCCTCTGATTCCCCGCCTCTGATTCCACTCCTCTGATTCCCTGCCTCTGATTCCCTGCCTCTGATACCCTGCCTCTGATTCCCCGCCTCTGATTCCCTGCCTCTGATTCCCTGCCTCTGATTCCCTGCCTCTGATCCCGGGCCTCTGATTCCACGCATCTCTTTCCGTGTCTCTGATTCCCTGCCTCTGATACCCTGCCTCTCATTCCCTGCCTCTATTTCCGTGCATCTTTCTCTGCATCTTGTTTCCCACATCTCATTTCCCCCCTCTGATAACCCGCGTCTGATTCCATGCCTGTGATTCCCTGCCTCAGATTCCCCGCCTCAGATTCCCTGACTCAGATTCCCCGACTCAGATTCCCCGCCTCAGATTCCCTGCCTCAGATTCCCTGCCTCAGATTCCCTGCCTCAGATTCCCTGCCTCAGATTCCCTTCATCTGATTCCCTTCATTTGATTCCCTGCATCTGATTCCCCGCCTCTGATACCGCGCCTCTGATTCCCTGCCTCTGATTCCCCACCTCTGATTCCCTGCCTCAGATTCCCTGGCTCAGATTCCCTGCTTCAGATTCCCTGCCTCAGATTCCCTGCCTCTGATTCCCCGCATCTGATTCACCGCCTCTGATTCCCCGCCTCTGATTCCCGCCTCTGATTCCCTGCCTCTGATTCCCGCCTCTGAATCCCCGCCTCTGATTCCTCGCCTCTGATTCCATGCCTCAGATTCCCCGGCTCTGATTCCCTGCCTCAGATTCCCTGCCTCAGATTCCCTGCCTCCGATTCCCCCCCTCTGATTCCCCGCCTAAGATTCCCCGCCTCTGATTCCCAGCCTCTGAATCCCCACCTCTGAATCCCCGCCTCTGATTCCCCGCCTCTGTTTCCCCGCCTCTGATTCCCCGCCTCTGAATCCCCGCCTCTGATTCCACGCCTCTGATTCCCCGCCTCTGATTCCAGGTCTCTTATTCCCCGCCTCTGATTCCCCACCTCTGATTGCCTGCCACTGATTGCCCGCCTCTGATTCCCCGCCTCTGATTCCCCGCCTCTGATTCCCCACCTCTGTCTGTATGCCTCTCTTTCGCCTCCGCTTTTTCCCCTACACTCTTTCCGCGCCTCTCTTTCCCTCCCTCAATTTCAACAACTCTGTTTGATCTGTTCTGTGTACCTCATTTTCAACACACAAGTTCCAACCACTATGTTTCACCCATCACTTTCCCCGCCTCTATTTTTCCGCCTATGTTTACCCACCTCTGTTTACCCACCTTTCATTCCCCGCCTCTCTTTCCATGCCTCTATTTTCGCGCCTCTTTCACTGCCTCTCTTTCCTCACATCTCTTTTCCTCCCGCTGATTCCCCGCCTCTGATTCCCCGCCTCAGATTCCCTGCCTCTGATTCCCCGCCTCTGATTCCCTGCCTCAGATTCCCTGCCTCAGATTCCCTGCCTCAGATTCCCTGCCTCTGATTCCCCGCCTCTGATTCCCCGCCTCTTATTCCCCGCCTCTGATTCCCCGCCTCTGATTCCCCACCTCTGATTCCCTGCCTCAGATTCCCCGGCTCTGATTCACTGCATCAGCTTCCCTGCCTCAGATTCCCTGCCTCTGAATCCCCGCCTCTGATTCCCTGCCTCTTATTCCCCAACTCAGATTACCCTGCTCTGATTCCCTGCCTGAGATTCCCTGCGCCCGATTCCCCGCCTCTGATTCCTCGCCTCTGAATCCCCGCCTCTGATTCCCCGCCTCTGAATCCCAGCCTCTGAATCCCCGCCTCTGATTCCCCGCCTCTGTTTCCCCGCCTCGGATTCCCCGCCTCTGATTCCCCGCCTCTGATTCCCTGCCTCTGATTACCCGCCTCCCTTTCCGCGCAACTTTCCCGGCCTCCGTTTCCCCACTTCTCTTTCCCCGCCTCAGATTCCACGCCTCTGATTCCCCACATTTCATTCCACGCCTCTCTTTCCCTGCCTCTATTTCCGCGCCTCTTTCTCTGCCTCTCTTTCCCCACATCTCTTTTCCTCCCTCTGATTCCCCACCTCTGATTCCCCTCCTCTGATTCCCTGCCTCAAATTCCCTGCCTCTGATTCCCCGCCTCTGATTCCCCGCCTCTGATTCCCCTCCTCTGATTCCCTTCCTCTGATTCTCTGCCTCTGATTCCCTGCCTCTGATTCCCCGCCTCTGATTCCCTGCCTCTGATTCCCTGCCTCTGATTCCCTGCCTCTGATTCCGCGCCTCTGATTCCACGCCTCTCTTTCCGTGTCTCTGATTCCCCGCCTCTGATTCCCTGCCTCTGATACCCTGCCTCTCATTCCCTGCCTCTATTTCCGTGCATCTTTCTCTGCATCTTGTTTCCCACATCTCATTTCCCCCCTCTGATAAACCGCCTCTGATTCCATGCCTGTGATTCCCTGCCTCAGATTCCCCGCCTCAGATTCCCCGACTCAGATTCCCCCTCTCAGATTCCCCGCCTCAGATTCCCTGCCTCAGATTCCCTGCCTCTGAATCCCCGCCTCCGATTCCGCACCCACGTTTCTCTGTCTCTGTTGCTCTGCCTCTTATTTGCTGGCTCAGTTTCGCCGGCTCTGATTCCGCACCTCTGATTCCACGCCTCTCTTTCCGTGTCTCTGATTCCCCGCCTCTGATTCCCTGCCTCAGATTCCCTGCCTCAGATTCCCCGCATCTGATTGCCCGCCTCTGATTCCCCGCCTCTGATTCCCGCCTCAGATTCCCTGCCTCTGATTCCTTGCCTCTGATTCCCTGCATCTGATTCCCTGCCTCTGAATCCCCGCCTCCGATTCCGCACCCACGTTTCTCTGTCTCTGTTGCTCTGCCTCTTATTTGCTGGCTCAGTTTCGCCGGCTCTGATTCCGCACCTCTGATTCCACGCCTCTCTTTCCGTGTCTCTGATTCCCCGCCTCTGATTCCCTGCCTCTGATACCCTGCCTCTCTTTCGCTGCCTCTATTTCCGTGCCTCTTTCTCTGCATCTCGTTTCCCACATCTCATTTCCCCCCTCTGATAACCCGCCTCAGATTCCCCGCCTCATATTCCCCACCTCAGATTCCCTGCCTCCGATTCCCTGCCTCAGATTCCCTTCATCTTATTCCCTTCATCTGATTCCCTGCCTCTGATTCCCCACCTCTGATTCCCCGCCTCTAATTCCCCGCCTCTGATTCCCCGCTTCTGATTCCCCACCTCAGATTCCCTGCCTTAGTTTCCCTGCCTCAGATTCCCTGCCTCTGATTCCCCACATCTGATTCCCCGCTTCTGATTCCCCGCCTCTGATTCGCCGCCTCTGATTCCCCGCCTCTGATTCCCCGCCTCTGATTCCCCGCCTCTGATGACCCGCCTTTGATTCCCCGCCTCAGATTCCCCGGCTCTGATTCCCTGCCTCAGATTTCCTGCCTCAGATTCCCTACCTCTGATTTCCCACTTCTGATTACCCGCCTCTGATTCCCCTCCTCTGATTCCCCGCCTCTGATTCCCCACCTCTGATTCCCCGCCTCAGATTCCCCGGCTCTGATTCCCCGCATCTGATTCCCTGCCTCTAATTCCCCGCCTCTGATTCCCGGCCTCTGATTCCCTGCCTCTGATTCCCCGCCTCTGATTCCCCGCCTCCCTTTCCGCACAACTTTCCCGGCCTCCGTTTCCAAACATCTCTTTCCCCGCCTCTAATTCCCCGCCTCAGATTCCCCGGCTCTGATTCCCTGCCTCAGATTCCCTGCCTCAGATTCCCCGATTCTGATTTCCCACCTCTGATTGCCCGCCTCTGATTCCCCAACTCTGTCTCTATGCCTCTCTTTCACCTCTGCTCTTTCCCCTCCACTCTTTCCGCGCCTTTCTTTCCCTCCCTCAATTTCAACAACTCTGTTTGATCTGTTCTGTGTACCTCATTTTCAACACACAATTTCCAACCACTATGTTTCACCCATCTCTTTCCCCGCCTCTATTTATCTGCCTATGTTTACCCACCTCTGTTTACCCGCCTGTTTCACCGCCTCTCATTCCCCACCTCAGATTCCCCGCCTCAGATTCCCCGCCTCTAATTCCCTGCCTCTGATTCCCTGCCGCTGATTCTCTGCCTCTGAGTCCCTACCACTGATATCCCGCCTCCGATTCCACACCAATGTTTCACCGCCTCTGTTTAACTGCCTCTTATTTCCCGGCTCAGATTCGCCGGCTCTGATTCCGCGCCTCTGATTCCACGCTTCTCATTCCGTGTCTCTGATAGCCCGCCTCTGATTCCCCGCCTCTGATTCCACACCTCAGATTCCCCGGCTCTGATTCCCTGCATCAGATTCCCTGCCTCAGATTCCCTGCCTCTGATACCCTGCATCAGATTCCCTGCCTCTGATTCCCCACCTCTGATTCCCCGCTTCTGATTCCCCGCCTCTGATTCCCCGCCTCAGATTCCCTGCCTATGATTCCCTGCCTCTGATTCCCTGCCTCTGATTCCGCACCTCTGATTCCACGCTTCTCTTTCCGTGTCTCTGATAGCCCGCCTCTGATTCCCCGCCTCTGATTCCCCGCCTCAGATTCCCCGGCTCTGATTCCCTGCATCAGATTCCCTGCCTCAGATTCCCTGCCTCTGACTCCCTGCATCAGATTCCCTGCCTCTGATTCCCCGCCTCTGATTCCCCGCTTCTGATTCCCCGCCTCTGATTCCCCGCCTCAGATTCCTTGCCTATGATTCCCTGCCTCTGATTCCCTGCCTCTGATTCCCTGACTCTGATTCCCTGCCTCTGATTCCCTGCCCCTGATTCCCTGCCTCTGATTCCACGCTTCTGATTCCACGCCTCTCTTTCCGTGTCTCTGATTCCGCGCCTCTGATTCCCTGCCTCTGACACCCTGCCTCTCTTTGCCTGCCTCTATATCCGTGCCTCTTTCTCTGCATCTCGTTTACCACATCTCATTTCCCCCCACTGATAACCCGCATCTGATTCCCCGCCTCTGATTCCCCGCCTCTGATTCCCTGCCTCTAATTCCCCGCCTCTGATTCCCCACCTCTGATTCCCCACCTCTGATTCCCAGCATCTGATTCCCCGACTCTGATTCCCCACCTCAGATTTCCCGGCTCTGATTCCCTGCCTCAGATTCCCTGCGACAGATTCCCTGCCTAAGATTCCCTGCCTCTGATTCCCCGCCTCTTATTCCCCACCTCTTATTCCCCGCCTCAGATTCCCCGGCTCTGATTCCCTGCCTCAGATTCCCTGCCTCAAATTCCCTGCCTCTGATTCCCCGCATCTGATTCCCCGCCTGTGATTCCCCGCCTCTGATTCCTCGCATCTGATTCCCAGCCTCTGATTCCCCGCCTCTCATTCCATGCCTCTGATTCCCCGCCTCTGATTCCCCGCCTCCGATTCCCCGCCTCTGATTCCCCGCCTGTGATACCCCGCCTCTGATTCCCCGCATCTGAATCCCAGCCTCTGAATCCCCTCCTCTGATTCCCCGCCTCTGTTTCCCCGCCTCGGATTCCCCGCATCTGATTACCCACCTCCCTTTCCGCGCAACTTTCCCGGCCTCCGTTTCCCCACATCTCTTTCCCCGCCTCAGATTCCACGCCTCTGATTCCCCGCCTCTGAATCCCCACCTTTCATTCCCCGCCTCTCTTTCCCTGCCTCTATTTCCGCGCCTCTTTCTCTTCCTCTCTTTCCCCACATCTCTTTTCTTCCCTCTGATTCCCCGCCTCTGATTCCCCTCCTCTGATTCCCTGCCTCTGATTCCCTGACTCTGATTCCCCGCCTCTGATTCCCCGCCTCTGATTCCCCTCCTCTGATTCCCTGCCTCTGATTCCCTGCCTCTTATTCCCTGCCTCTGATTCCCCGCCTCTGATTCCCTGCCTCTGATTCCCTGCCTCTGATTCCCTGCCTCTGATTCCGGTCCTCTGATTCCGGTCCTCTAATTCCAAGCCTCTCTTTCCGTGTCTCTGATTCCCCGCCTCTGATTCCCTGCCTCTGATACCCTGCCTCTCATGCCCTACCTCTATTTCCGTGCATCATTCTCTGCATCTTGTTTCCCACATCTCATTTCCCCCCTCTGATAACCCGCCTCTGATTCCATGCCTGTGATTCCCTGCCTCAGATTCCCCGCTTCTGATTCCCCTACTCAGATTCCCCGCCTCAGATTTCCCGCCTCAGATTCCCTGCCTCAGATTCCCTGCCTCAGATTCCCTGCCTTAGTTTCCCTGCCTCAGATTCCCTGCCTCTGATTCCCCACATCTGATTCCCCGCTTCTGATTCCCCGCCTCTGATTCGCCGCCTCTGATTCCCCGCCTCTGATTCCCCGCCTCTGATTCCCCGCCTCTGATGACCCGCCTTTGATTCCCCGCCTCAGATTCCCCGGCTCTGATTCCCTGCCTCAGATTTCCTGCCTCAGATTCCCTACCTCTGATTTCCCACTTCTGATTACCCGCCTCTGATTCCCCTCCTCTGATTCCCCGCCTCTGATTCCCCACCTCTGATTCCCCGCCTCAGATTCCCCGGCTCTGATTCCCCGCATCTGATTCCCTGCCTCTAATTCCCCGCCTCTGATTCCCGGCCTCTGATTCCCTGCCTCTGATTCCCCGCCTCTGATTCCCCGCCTCCCTTTCCGCACAACTTTCCCGGCCTCCGTTTCCAAACATCTCTTTCCCCGCCTCTAATTCCCCGCCTCAGATTCCCCGGCTCTGATTCCCTGCCTCAGATTCCCTGCCTCAGATTCCCCGATTCTGATTTCCCACCTCTGATTGCCCGCCTCTGATTCCCCAACTCTGTCTCTATGCCTCTCTTTCACCTCTGCTCTTTCCCCTCCACTCTTTCCGCGCCTTTCTTTCCCTCCCTCAATTTCAACAACTCTGTTTGATCTGTTCTGTGTACCTCATTTTCAACACACAATTTCCAACCACTATGTTTCACCCATCTCTTTCCCCGCCTCTATTTATCTGCCTATGTTTACCCACCTCTGTTTACCCACCTGTTTCACCGCCTCTCATTCCCCACCTCAGATTCCCCGCCTCAGATTCCCCGCCTCTAATTCCCTGCCTCTGATTCCCTGCCGCTGATTCTCTGCCTCTGAGTCCCTACCACTGATATCCCGCCTCCGATTCCACACCAATGTTTCACCGCCTCTGTTTAACTGCCTCTTATTTCCCGGCTCAGATTCGCCGGCTCTGATTCCGCGCCTCTGATTCCACGCTTCTCGTTCCGTGTCTCTGATAGCCCGCCTCTGATTCCCCGCCTCTGATTCCACACCTCAGATTCCCCGGCTCTGATTCCCTGCATCAGATTCCCTGCCTCAGATTCCCTGCCTCTGATACCCTGCATCAGATTCCCTGCCTCTGATTCCCCACCTCTGATTCCCCGCTTCTGATTCCCCGCCTCTGATTCCCCGCCTCAGATTCCCTGCCTATGATTCCCTGCCTCTGATTCCCTGCCTCTGATTCCGCACCTCTGATTCCACGCTTCTCTTTCCGTGTCTCTGATAGCCCGCCTCTGATTCCCCGCCTCTGATTCCCCGCCTCAGATTCCCCGGCTCTGATTCCCTGCATCAGATTCCCTGCCTCAGATTCCCTGCCTCTGACTCCCTGCATCAGATTCCCTGCCTCTGATTCCCCGCCTCTGATTCCCCGCTTCTGATTCCCCGCCTCTGATTCCCCGCCTCAGATTCCTTGCCTATGATTCCCTGCCTCTGATTCCCTGCCTCTGATTCCCTGACTCTGATTCCCTGCCTCTGATTCCCTGCCCCTGATTCCCTGCCTCTGATTCCACGCTTCTGATTCCACGCCTCTCTTTCCGTGTCTCTGATTCCGCGCCTCTGATTCCCTGCCTCTGATACCCTGCCTCTCTTTGCCTGCCTCTATATCCGTGCCTCTTTCTCTGCATCTCGTTTACCACATCTCATTTCCCCCCACTGATAACCCGCATCTGATTCCCCGCCTCTGATTCCCCGCCTCTGATTCCCTGCCTCTAATTCCCCGCCTCTGATTCCCCACCTCTGATTCCCCACCTCTGATTCCCAGCATCTGATTCCCCGACTCTGATTCCCCACCTCAGATTTCCCGGCTCTGATTCCCTGCCTCAGATTCCCTGCGACAGATTCCCTGCCTAAGATTCCCTGCCTCTGATTCCCCGCCTCTTATTCCCCACCTCTTATTCCCCGCCTCAGATTCCCCGGCTCTGATTCCCTGCCTCAGATTCCCTGCCTCAAATTCCCTGCCTCTGATTCCCCGCATCTGATTCCCCGCCTGTGATTCCCCGCCTCTGATTCCTCGCATCTGATTCCCAGCCTCTGATTCCCCGCCTCTCATTCCATGCCTCTGATTCCCCGCCTCTGATTCCCCGCCTCCGATTCCCCGCCTCTGATTCCCCGCCTGTGATACCCCGCCTCTGATTCCCCGCATCTGAATCCCAGCCTCTGAATCCCCTCCTCTGATTCCCCGCCTCTGTTTCCCCGCCTCGGATTCCCCGCATCTGATTACCCACCTCCCTTTCCGCGCAACTTTCCCGGCCTCCGTTTCCCCACATCTCTTTCCCCGCCTCAGATTCCACGCCTCTGATTCCCCGCCTCTGAATCCCCACCTTTCATTCCCCGCCTCTCTTTCCCTGCCTCTATTTCCGCGCCTCTTTCTCTTCCTCTCTTTCCCCACATCTCTTTTCTTCCCTCTGATTCCCCGCCTCTGATTCCCCTCCTCTGATTCCCTGCCTCTGATTCCCTGACTCTGATTCCCCGCCTCTGATTCCCCGCCTCTGATTCCCCTCCTCTGATTCCCTGCCTCTGATTCCCTGCCTCTTATTCCCTGCCTCTGATTCCCCGCCTCTGATTCCCTGCCTCTGATTCCCTGCCTCTGATTCCCTGCCTCTGATTCCGGTCCTCTGATTCCGGTCCTCTAATTCCAAGCCTCTCTTTCCGTGTCTCTGATTCCCCGCCTCTGATTCCCTGCCTCTGATACCCTGCCTCTCATGCCCTACCTCTATTTCCGTGCATCATTCTCTGCATCTTGTTTCCCACATCTCATTTCCCCCCTCTGATAACCCGCCTCTGATTCCATGCCTGTGATTCCCTGCCTCAGATTCCCCGCTTCTGATTCCCCTACTCAGATTCCCCGCCTCAGATTTCCCGCCTCAGATTCCCTGCCTCAGATTCCCTGCCTCAGATTCCCTGCCTCAGATTCCCAGCCTCAGATTCCCTTCATCTGATTCCCTTCATTTGATTCCCTGCGTCTGATTCCCGGCCTCTGATTCCCCGCCTCTGATTCCCCGCCTCTGATTCCCCACCTCTGATTCCCTGCCTCAGATTCCCTGGCTCAGATTCCCTGCTTCAGATTCCCTGCCTCAGATTCCCTGCCACTGATTCCCCGCATCTGATTCCCCGCCTCTGATTCCCCGCTTCTGATTCCCGCCTCTGATTCCCTGCCTCTGATTCCCCGCCTCTGAATCCCCGCCTCTGATTCCTCGCCTCTGATTCCCTGCCTCAGATTCCCCGGCTCTGATTCCATGCCTCAGATTCCCTGCCTCAGATTCCCTGCCTCCGATTCCCCGCCTCTGATTCCCCGCCTATGATTCCCCGCCTCTGATTCCCAGCCTCTGAATCCCACCTCTGAATCCCCGCCTCTGATTCCCCGCCTCTGATTCCCTGCCTTTGATTCCACGCCTCTGATTCCCCGCCTCTGATTCCAGGCCTCTTATTCCCCGCCTCTGATTCCCCACCTCTGATTGCCTGCCACTGATTGCCCGCCTCTGATTCCCCGCCTCTGATTCCCCGCCTCTGATTCCCCACCTCTGTCTGTATGCCTCTCTTTCGCCTCCGCTTTTTCCCCTACACTTTTTCCGCGCCTCTCTTTCCCTCCCTCAATTTCAACAACTCTGTTTGATCTGTTCTGTGTACCTCATTTTCAACGCACAATTTCCAACCACTATGTTTCACCCATCACTTTCCCCGCCTCTATTTCTCCGCCTATGTTTACCCACCTCTGTTTACCCACCTGTTTCACCGCCTCTGATTCCCCGCCTCTGATTCCACGCCTCTGATTCCCTGCCTCTGATTACCCGCCTCCCTTTCCGCGCAACTTTCCCGGCCTCCGTTTCCCCACTTCTCTTTCCCCGCCTCAGATTCCACGCCTCTGATTCCTCGCCTCTGATTCCCCACCTTTCATTCCCCGCCTCTCTTTCCCTGCCCCTATTTCCGCGCCTCTTTCTCTGCCTCTCTTTCCCCACATCTCTTTTCCTCCCACTGATTCCCCGCCTCTGATTCCCCTTCTCTGATTCCCCGCCTCTGATTCCCAGCCTCTGATTCCCCGCCTCTGATTCCCCTCCTCTGATTCCCTGCCTCTGATTCCCTGCCTCTGATTCCCCGCCTCTGATTCCCCGCCTCTGATTCCCTGCCTCTGATTCCCTGCCTCTGATCCCGGGCCTCTGATTCCACGCATCTCTTTCCGTGTCTCTGATTCCCTGCCTCTGATACCCTGCCTCTCATTCCCTGCCTCTATTTCCGTGCATCTTTCTCTGCATCTTGTTTCCCACATCTCATTTCCCCCCTCTGATAACCCGCCTCTGATTGCATGCCTGTGATTCCCTGCCTCAGATTCCCCGCCTCAGATTCCCCGACTCAGATTCCCCGCCTCAGATTCCCCGCCTCAGATTCCCTGCCTCAGATTCCCTGCCTCAGATTCCCTGCCTCAGATTCCCTGCCTCAGATTCCCTTCATCTGATTCCCTTCATTTGATTCCCTGCGTCTGATTCCCGGCCTCTGATTCCCCGCCTCTGATTCCCCGCCTCTGATTCCCCACCTCTGATTCCCTGCCTCAAATTCCCTGGCTCAGATTCCCTGCTTCAGATTCCCTGCCTCAGATTCCCTGCCACTGATTCCCCGCATCTGATTCCCCGCCTCTGATTCCCCGCTTCTGATTCCCGCCTCTGATTCCCTGCCTCTGATTCCCCGCCTCTGAATCCCCGCCTCTGATTCCTCGCCTCTGATTCCCTGCCTCAGATTCCCCGGCTCTGATTCCATGCCTCAGATTCCCTGCCTCAAATTCCCTGCCTCCGATTCCCCGCCTCTGATTCCGCGCCTATGATTCCCCGCCTCTGATTCCCAGCCTCTGAATCCCCACCTCTGAATCCCCGCCTCTGATTCCCCGCCTCTGATTCCCCGCCTCTGATTCCACGCCACTGATTCCCCGCCTCTGATTCCAGGCCTCTTATTCCCCGCCTCTGATTCCCCACCTCTGATTGCCTGCCACTGATTGCCCGCCTCTGATTCCCCGCCTCTGATTCCCCGCCTCTGATTCCCCACCTCTGTCTGTATGCCTCTCTTTCGCCTCCGCTTTTTCCCCTACACTTTTTCCGCGCCTCTCTTTCCCTCCCTCAATTTCAACAACTCTGTTTCATCTGTTCTGTGTACCTCATTTTCAACACACAATTTCCAACCACTATGTTTCACCCATCACTTTCCCCGCCTCTATTTCTCCGCCTATGTTTACCCACCTCTGTTTACCCACCTGTTTCACCGCCTCTGATTCCCCGCCTATGATTCCCCACCTCTGTCTCTACGCCTCTCTTTCGCCTCCACTCTTTCCCCTCCACTCTTTCCGTGCCTGTCTTTCCCTCCCTCAATTTCAACAACACTGTTTGATCTGTTTTGTGTACCTGATTTTAAACACACAAGTTCCAACCACTATGTTTTGCCCGCCACTTTCCCCGCCTCTATTTATCCACCTATGTTTACCTGCCTCTGTTTACCCGCCTGTTTCCCCGCCTCTGATTCCCCACCTTTCATTCCCCGCTTCGCTTTCCCTGCCTCTATTTCCGCGCCTCTTTCACTGCCTCTCTTTCCCCACATCTCTTTTCCTCCCGCTGATTCCCCGCCTCTGATTCCCCGCCTCTGATTCCCTGCCTCTGATTCCCCGCCTCAGATTCCCTGCCTCAGATTCCCTGCCTCAGATTCCCTACCACAGATTCCCTGCCTCTGATTCCCCGCCTCTGATTCCCCGCCTCTTATTCCCCGCCTCTGATTCCCCGACTCTGATTCCCTGCATCAGCTCCCCTGCCTCATATTCCCTGCCTCTGATTCCCCGCCTCTGATTCCCTGCCTCTGATTCCCCGCCTCTGATTCCCTGCCTCATATTCCCTGCCTCAGATTCCCTGCCTCAGATTCCCTGCCTCAGATTCCCTGCCTCTGATTCCCCGCCTCTGATTCCCTGCCTCTGATTCCCTGCCTCAGATTCCCTGCCTCTGATTCCCCGCCTCTTATTCCCCACCTCATATTCCCCGCCTCAGATTCCCCGGCTCTGATTCCCTGCCTCAGATTCCCTGCCTCAAATTCCCTGCCTCTGATTCCCCGCATCTGATTCCCCGCCTCTGATTCCCCGCCTCTGATTCCTTGCATCTGATTCCCCGCCTCTGATTCCCCACCTCTGATTCCACGCCTCTGATTCCCCGCCTCTGATTCCCCGCCTCAGATTCCCCAGCTCTGATTCCCTGCCTCAGATTCCCTGCCTCAGATTCCCTGCGTCCGATTCCCCGCCTCTGATTCCTCGCCTCTGATTCCCCGCCTCTGATTCCCCGCCTCTGAATCCCAGACTCTGAATCCCCGCCTCTGATTCCCTGCCTCTGTTTCCCCGCCTCGGATTCCCCGCCTCTGATTCCCCGCCTCTGATTCCCTGCCTCTGATTACCCGCCTTCCTTTCCGCGCAACTTTCCCGGCCTCCGTTTCCCCACTTCCCTTTCCCCGCCTCAGATTCCACGCCTCTGATTCCTCGCCTCTGATTCCCCACCTTTCATTCCCCACCTCTCTTTCCCTGCCCCAATTTCCGCGCCTCTTTCTCTGCCTCTCTTTCCCCACATCTCTTTTCCTCCCACTCATTCCCCGCCTCTGATTCCCCTCCTCTGATTCCACGCCTCTGATTCCCCGCCTCTGATTCCCCGCCTCTGATTCCCCGCCTCTGATTCCACTCCTCTGATTCCCTGCCTCTGATTCCCTGCCTCTGATTCCCTGCCTCTGATTCCCCGCCTCTGATTCCCTGCCTCTGATTCCCTGCCTCTGATTCCCTGCCTCTGATCCCGGGCCTCTGATTCCACGCATCTCTTTCCGTGTCTCTGATTCCCTGCCTCTGATACCCTGCCTCTCATTCCCTGCCTCTATTTCCGTGCATCTTTCTCTGCATCTTGTTTCCCACATCTCATTTCCCCCCTCTGATAACCCGTGTCTGATTCCATGCCTGTGATTCCCTGCCTCAGATTCCCCGCCTCAGATTCCCTGACTCAGATTCCCCGACTCAGATTCCCCGCCTCAGATTCCCTGCCTCAGATTCCCTGCCTCAGATTCCCTGCCTCAGATTCCCTGCCTCAGATTCCCTTCATCTGATTCCCTTCATTTGATTCCCTGCATCTGATTCCCCGCCTCTGATACCCCGCCTCTGATTCCCTGCCTCTGATTCCCCACCTCTGATTCCCTGCCTCAGATTCCCTGGCTCAGATTCCCTGCTTCAGATTCCCTGCCTCAGATTCCCTGCCTCTGATTCCCCGCATCTGATTCACCGCCTCTGATTCCCCGCCTCTGATTCCCGCCTCTGATTCCCTGCCTCTGATTCCCGCCTCTGAATCCCCGCCTCTGATTCCTCGCCTCTGATTCCATGCCTCAGATTCCCCGGCTCTGATTCCCTGCCTCAGATTCCCTGCCTCAGATTCCCTGCCTCCGATTCCCCCCCTCTGATTCCCCGCCTAAGATTCCCCGCCTCTGATTCCCAGCCTCTGAATCCCCACCTCTGAATCCCCGCCTCTGAATCCCCGCCTCTGTTTCCCCGCCTCTGATTCCCCGCCTCTGAATCCCCGCCTCTGATTCCACGCCTCTGATTCCCCGCCTCTGATTCCAGGCCTCTTATTCCCCGCCTCTGATTCCCCACCTCTGATTGCCTGCCACTGATTGCCTGCCCCTGATTCCCCGCCTCTGATTCCCCGCCTCTGATTCCCCACCTCTGTCTGTATGCCTCTCTTTCGCCTCCGCTTTTTCCCCTACACTCTTTCCGCGCCTCTCTTTCCCTCCCTCAATTTCAACAACTCTGTTTGATCTGTTCTGTGTACCTCATTTTCAACACACAAGTTCCAACCACTATGTTTCACCCATCACTTTCCCCGCCTCTATTTTTCCGCCTATGTTTACCCGCCTCTGTTTACCCACCTCTTTCACCGACTCTGATTCCCCGCCTCTGATTCCCCACCTCTGTCTCTATGACTCTCTTTCGCCTCAACTCTTTCCCCTCCACTCTGTCCGTGCCTGTCTTTCCCTCCCTCAATTTCAACAACACTGTTTGATCTGTTTTGTGTACCTCATTTTAAACACACAAGTTCCAACCACTATGTTTTGCCCGCCTCTTTTCCCGCCTCTATTTATCCACCTATGTTTACCTGCCTCTGTTTACCCGCCTGTTTCCCCGCCTCTGATTCCCCACCTTTCATTCCCCACCTCTCTTTCCATGCCTCTATTTTCGCGCCTCTTTCACTGCCTCTCTTTCCTCACATCTCTTTTCCTCCCGCTGATTCCCCGCCTCTGATTCCCCGCCTCAGATTCCCTGCCTCTGATTCCCCGCCTCTGATTCCCTGCCTCAGATTCCCTGCCTCAGATTCCCTGCCTCAGATTCCCTGCCTCTGATTCCCCGCCTCTGATTCCCCGCCTCTTATTCCCCGCCTCTGATTCCCCGCCTCTGATTCCCCACCTCTGATTCCCTGCCTCAGATTCCCCGGCTCTGATTCACTGCATCAGCTTCCCTGCCTCAGATTCCCTGCCTCTGAATCCCCGCCTCTGATTCCCTGCCTCTGATTCCCCGCCTCTGATTCCCTGCCTCAGATTCCCTGCCTCAGATTCCCTGCCTCAGATTCCCTGCCTCTGATTCCCCGCCTCTGATTCCCCACCTCTGATTCCCCGCCTCTGATTCCCCGCCTCAGATTACCCGGCTCTGATTCCCTGCCTGAGATTCCCTGCGTCCGATTCCCCGCCTCTGATTCCTCGCCTCTGAATCCCCGCCTCTGATTCCCCGCCTCTGAATCCCAGCCTCTGAATCCCCGCCTCTGATTCCCCGCCTCTGTTTCCCCGCCTCGGATTCCCTGCCTCTGATTCCCCGCCTCTGATTCCCTGCCTCTGATTACCCGCCTCCCTTTCCGCGCAACTTTCCCGGCCTCCGTTTCCCCACTTCTCTTTCCCCGCCTCAGATTCCACGCCTCTGATTCCTCGCCTCTGATTCCCCACCTTTCATTCCCCGCCTCTCTTTCCCTGCCCCTATTTCCGCGCCTCTTTCTCTGCCTCTCTTTCCCCACATCTCTTTTCCTCCCACTGATTCCCCGCCTCTGATTCCCCTCCTCTGATCCCCCGCCTCTGATTCCCCGCCTCTGATTCCCCGCCTCTGATTCCCCGCCTCTGATTCCCCTCCTCTGATTCCCTGCCTCGATTCCCTGCCTCTGATTCCCTGCCTCTGATTCCCCGCCTCTGATTCCCTGCCTCTGATTCCCTGCCTCTGATTCCCTACCTCTGATCCCGGGCCTCTGATTCCACGCCTCTCTTTCCGTGTCTCTGATTCCCTGCATCTGATACCCTGCCTCTCATTCCCTGCCTCTATTTCCGTGCATCTTTCTCTGCATCTTGTTTCCCACATCTCATTTCCCCCCTCTGATAACCCGCCTCTGATTCCATGCCTGTGATTCCCTGCCTCAGATTCCCCACCTCAGATTCCCCGACTCAGATTCCCCGCTTCAGATTTCACGCCTCAGATTCCCTGCCTCAGATTCCCTGCCTCAGATTCCCTGCCTCAGATTCCCTGCCTCAGATTCCCTTCATCTGATTCCCTTCATTTGATTCCCTGCATCTGATTCCCCGCCTCTGATTCCCCTTCTCTGAATCCCCGCCTCTGATTCCCCACCTCTGATTCCCTGCCTCAGATTCCCTGGCTCAGATTCCCTGCTCCAGATTCCCTGCCTCAGATTCCCTGCCTCTGATTCCCCGCATCTGATTCACCGCCTCTGATTCCCCGCCTCCGATTCCCGCCTCTGATTCCCTGCCTCTGATTCCCGCCTCTGAATCCCCGCCTCTGATTCCTCGCCTCTGATTCCCTGCCTCAGATTCCCCGGCTCTGATTCCCTGCCTCATATTCCCTGCCTCTGATTCCCCGCCTCTGATTCCCTGCCTCTGATTCCCCGCCTCTGATTCCCTGCCTCAGATTCCCTGCCTCAGATTCCCTGCCTCAGATTCCCTGCCTCAGATTCCCTGCCTCTGATTCCCCGCCTCTGATTCCCTGCCTCTGATTCCCTGCCTCAGATTCCCTGCCTCTGATTCCCCGCCTCTTATTCCCCACCTCATATTCCCCGCCTCAGATTCCCCGGCTCTGATTCCCTGCCTCAGATTCCCTGCCTCAAATTCCCTGCCTCTGATTCCCCGCATCTGATTCCCCGCCTCTGATTCCCCGCCTCTGATTCCTCGCATCTGATTCCCCGCCTCTGATTCCCCACCTCTGATTCCACGCCTCTGATTCCCCGCCTCTGATTCCCCGCCTCTGATTCCCCGCCTCAGATTCCCCAGCTCTGATTCCCTGCCTCAGATTCCCTGCCTCAGATTCCCTGCGTCCGATTCCCCGCCTCTGATTCCTCGCCTCTGATTCCCCGCCTCTGATTCTCCGCCTCTGAATCCCAGCCTCTGAATCCCCGCCTCTGATTCCCCGCCTCTGTTTCCCCGCCTCGGATTCCCCGCCTCTGATTCCCCGCCTCTGATTCCCTGCCTCTGATTACCCGCCTTCCTTTCCGCGCAACTTTCCCGGCCTCCGTTTCCCCACTTCTCTTTCCCCGCCTCAGATTCCACGCCTCTGATTCCTCGCCTCTGATTCCCCACCTTTCATTCCCCGCCTCTCTTTCCCTGCCCCAATTTCCGCGCCTCTTTCTCTGCCTCTCTTTCCCCACATCTCTTTTCCTCCCACTCATTCCCCGCCTCTGATTCCCCTCCTCTGATTCCCCGCCTCTGATTCCCCGCCTCTGATTCTCCGCCTCTGATTCCCCGCCTCTGATTCCACTCCTCTGATTCCCTGCCTCTGATTCCCTGCCTCTGATTCCCTGCCTCTGATTCCCCGCCTCTGATTCCCTGCCTCTGATTCCCTGCCTCTGATTCCCTGCCTCTGATCCCGGGCCTCTGATTCCACGCATCTCTTTCCGTGTCTCTGATTCCCTGCCTCTGATACCCTGCCTCTCATTCCCTGCCTCTATTTCCGTGCATCTTTCTCTGCATCTTGTTTCCCACATCTCATTTCCCCCCTCTGATAACCCGCGTCTGATTCCATGCCTGTGATTCCCTGCCTCAGATTCCCCGCCTCAGATTCCCCGACTCAGATTCCCCGACTCAGATTCCCCGCCTCAGATTCCCTGCCTCAGATTCCCTGCCTCAGATTCCCTGCCTCAGATTCCCTGCCTCAGATTCCCTTCATCTGATTCCCTTCATTTGATTCCCTGCATCTGATTCCCCGCCTCTGATACCCCGCCTCTGATTCCCTGCCTCTGATTCCCCACCTCTGATTCCCTGCCTCAGATTCCCTGGCTCAGATTCCCTGCTTCAGATTCCCTGCCTCAGATTCCCTGCCTCTGATTCCCCGCATCTGATTCACCGCCTCTGATTCCCCGCCTCTGATTCCCGCCTCTGATTCCCTGCCTCTGATTCCCGCCTCTGAATCCCCGCCTCTGATTCCTCGCCTCTGATTCCATGCCTCAGATTCCCCGGCTCTGATTCCCTGCCTCAGATTCCCTGCCTCAGATTCCCTGCCTCCGATTCCCCCCCTCTGATTCCCCGCCTAAGATTCCCCGCCTCTGATTCCCAGCCTCTGAATCCCCACCTCTGAATCCCCGCCTCTGATTCCCCGCCTCTGTTTCCCCGCCTCTGATTCCGCGCCTCTGAATCCCCGCCTCTGATTCCACGCCTCTGATTCCCCACCTCTGATTGCCTGCCACTGATTGCCCGCCTCTGATTCCCCGCCTCTGATTCCCCGCCTCTGATTCCCCACCTCTGTCTGTATGCCTCTCTTTCGCCTCCGCTTTTTCCCCTACACTCTTTCCGCGCCTCTCTTTCCCTCCCTCAATTTCAACAACTCTGTTTGATCTGTTCTGTGTACCTCATTTTCAACACACAAGTTCCAACCACTATGTTTCACCCATCACTTTCCCCGCCTCTATTTTTCCGCCTATGTTTACCCGCCTCTGTTTACCCACCTCTTTCACCGACTCTGATTCCCCGCCTCTGATTCCCCACCTCTGTCTCTATGACTCTCTTTCACCTCAACTCTTTCCCCTCCACTCTGTCCGTGCCTGTCTTTCCCTCCCTCAATTTCAACAACACTGTTTGATCTGTTTTGTGTACCTCATTTTAAACACACAAGTTCCAACCACTATGTTTTGCCCGCCTCTTTTCCCGCCTCTATTTATCCACCTATGTTTACCTGCCTCTGTTTACCCGCCTGTTTCCCCGCCTCTGATTCCCCACCTTTCATTCCCCGCCTCTCTTTCCATGCCTCTATTTTCGCGCCTCTTTCACTGCCTCTCTTTCCTCACATCTCTTTTCCTCCCGCTGATTCCCCGCCTCTGATTCCCCGCCTCAGATTCCCTGCCTCTGATTCCCCGCCTCTGATTCCCTGCCTCAGATTCCCTGCCTCAGATTCCCTGCCTCAGATTCCATGCCTCTGATTCCCCGCCTCTGATTCCCCGCCTCTTATTCCCCGCCTCTGATTCCCCGCCTCTGATTCCCCACCTCTGATTCCCTGCCTCAGATTCCCCGGCTCTGATTCACTGCATCAGCTTCCCTGCCTCAGATTCCCTGCCTCTGAATCCCCGCCTCTGATTCCCTGCCTCTGATTCCCCGCCTCTGATTCCCTGCCTCAGATTCCCTGCCTCAGATTCCCTGCCTCAGATTCCCTGCCTCTGATTCCCCGCCTCTGATTCCCCGCCTCTGATTCCCTGCCTCTGTTTCCCCACCTCTGATTCCCTGCCTCTTATTCCCCGCCTCAGATTACCCGGCTCTGATTCCCTGCCTGAGATTCCCTGCGTCCGATTCCCCGCCTCTGATTCCTCACCTCTGAATCCCCGCCTCTGATTCCCCGCCTCTGAATCCCAGCCTCTGAATCCCCGCCTCTGATTCCCCGCCTCTGTTTCCCCGCCTCGGATTCCCCGCCTCTGATTCCCCGCCTCTGATTCCCTGCCTCTGATTACCCGCCTCCCTTTCCGCGCAACTTTCCCGGCCTCCGTTTCCCCACTTCTCTTTCCCCGCCTCAGATTCCACGCCTCTGATTCCTCGCCTCTGATTCCCCACCTTTCATTCCCCGCCTCTCTTTCCCTGCCCCTATTTCCGCGCCTCTTTCTCTGCCTCTCTTTCCCCACATCTCTTTTCCTCCCACTGATTCCCCGCCTCTGATTCCCCTCCTCTGATCCCCCGCCTCTGATTCCCCGCCTCTGATTCCCCGCCTCTGATTCCCCTCCTCTGATTCCCTGCCTCGATTCCCTGCCTCTGATTCCCTGCCTCTGATTCCCCGCCTCTGATTCCCTGCCTCTGATTCCCTGCCTCTGATTCCCTGCCTCTGATCCCGGGCCTCTGATTCCACGCCTCTCTTTCCGTGTCTCTGATTCCCTGCATCTGATACCCTGCCTCTCATTCCCTGCCTCTATTTCCGTGCATCTTTCTCTGCATCTTGTTTCCCACATCTCATTTCCCCCCTCTGATAACCCGCCTCTGATTCCATGCCTGTGATTCCCTGCCTCAGATTCCCCACCTCAGATTCCCCGACTCAGATTCCCCGCTTCAGATTTCCCGCCTCAGATTCCCTGCCTCAGATTCCCTTCATCTAATTCCCTTCATTTGATTCCCTGCATCTGATTCCCCGCCTCTGATTCCCCGCCTCTGATTCCCCGCCTCTGATTCCCCACCTCTGATTCCCTGCCTCAGATTCCCTGGCTCAGATTCCCTGCTCCAGATTCCCTGCCTCAGATTCCCTGCCTCTGATTCCCCGCATCTGATTCACCGCCTCTGATTCCCCGCCTCTGATTCCCGCCTCTGATTCCCTGCCTCTGATTCCCCCCTCTGAATCCCCGCCTCTGATTCCTCGCCTCTGATTCCCTGCCTCAGATTCCCCGGCTCTGATTCCCTGCCTCATATTCCCTGCCTCTGATTCCCCGCCTCTGATTCCCTGCCTCTGATTCCCCGCCTCTGGTTCCCTGCATCTGATACCCTGCCTCTCATTCCCTGCCTCTATTTCCGTGCATCTTTCTCTGCATCTTGTTTCCCACATCTCATTTCCCCCCTCTGATAACCCGCCTCTGATTCCATGCCTGTGATTCCCTGCCTCAGATTCCCCACCTCAGATTCTCCGACTCAGATTCCCCGCTTCAGATTTCCCGCCTCAGATTCCCTGCCTCAGATTCCCTGCCTCAGATTCCCTGCCTCAGATTCCCTGCCTCAGATTCCCTTCATCTGATTCCCTTCATTTGATTCCCTGCATCTGATTCCCCGGCTCTGATTCCCTGCCTCATATTCCCTGCCTCTGATTCCCCGCCTCTGATTCCCTGCCTCTGATTCCCCGCCTCTGATTCCCTGCCTCAGATTCCCTGCCTCAGATTCCCTGCCTCAGATTCCGTGCCTCAGATTCCCTGCCTCTGATTCCCCGCCTCTGATTCCCTGCCTCTGATTCCCTGCCTCAGATTCCCTGCCTCTGATTCCCCGCCTCTTATTCCCCACCTCATATTCCCCGCCTCAGATTCCCCGGCTCTGATTCCCTGCCTCAGATTCCCTGCCTCAAATTCCCTGCCTCTGATTCCCCGCATCTGATTCCCCGCCTCTGATTCCCCGCCTCTGATTCCTCGCATCTGATTCCCCGCCTCTGATTCCCCACCTCTGATTCCACGCCTCTGATTCCCCGCCTCTGATTCCCCGCCTCAGATTCCCCAGCTCTGATTCCCTGCCTCAGATTCCCTGCCTCAGATTCCCTGCGTCCGATTCCCCGCCTCTGATTCCTCGCCTCTGATTCCCCGCCTCTGATTCCCCGCCTCTGAATCCCAGCCTCTGAATCCCCGCCTCTGATTCCCCGCCTCTGTTTCCCCGCCTCGGATTCCCCGCCTCTGATTCCCCGCCTCTGATTCCCTGCCTCTGATTACCCGCCTTCCTTTCCGCGCAACTTTCCCGGCCTCTGTTTCCCCACTTCTCTTTCCCCGCCTCAGATTCCACGCCTCTGATTCCTCGCCTCTGATTCCCCACCTTTCATTCCCCGCCTCTCTTTCCCTGCCCCAATTTCCGCGCCTCTTTCTCTGCCTCTCTTTCCCCACATCTCTTTTCCTCCCACTCATTCCCCGCCTCTGATTCCCCTCCTCTGATTCCCCGCCTCTGATTCCCCGCCTCTGATTCCACGCCTCTGATTCCCCGCCTCTGATTCCCCTCCTCTGATTCCCTGCCTCTGATTCCCTGCCTCTGATTCCCTGCCTCTGATTCCCCGCCTCTGATTCCCTGCCTCTGATTCCCTGCCTCTGATTCCCTGCCTCTGATCCCGGGCCTCTGATTCCACGCATCTCTTTCCGTGTCTCTGATTCCCTGCCTCTGATACCCTGCCTCTCATTCCCTGCCTCTATTTCCGTGCATCTTTCTCTGCATCTTGTTTCCCACATCTCATTTCCCCCCTCTGATAACCCGCGTCTGATTCCATGCCTGTGATTCCCTGCCTCAGATTCCCCGCCTCAGATTCCCTGCCTCAGATTCCCTTCATCTGATTCCCTTCATTTGATTCCCTGCATCTGATTCCCCGCCTCTGATACCCCGCCTCTGATTCCCTGCCTCTGATTCCCCACCTCTGATTCCCTGCCTCAGATTCCCTGGCTCAGATTCCCTGCTTCAGATTCCCTGCCTCAGATTCCCTGCCTCTGATTCCCCGCATCTGATTCACCGCCTCTGATTCCCCGCCTCTGATTCCCGCCTCTGATTCCCTGCCTCTGATTCCCGCCTCTGAATCCCCGCCTCTGATTCCTCGCCTCTGATTCCATGCCTCAGATTCCCCGGCTCTGATTCCCTGCCTCAGATTCCCTGCCTCAGATTCCCTGCCTCCGATTCCCCCCCTCTGATTCCCCGCCTATGATTCCCCGCCTCTGATTCCCAGCCTCTGAATCCCCACCTCTGAATCCCCGCCTCTGATTCCCCGCCTCTGATTCCCCGCCTCTGATTCCCTGCCTCTGATTCGCAACCTCTAATTCCCCACCTCTGATTCCCCATATCTGATTCCCCGCCTCTGTTTCCCTGCCTCTGATTCCCGGCCTCTGATTCCCCAGCTCTGATTCCCCGCCTTTTATTCCCGGCCTCTGATTCCCTGCCACTGATTCCCCGCCTCTTATTCCCCACCTCTGATTCCCCGCCTCTGATTCCCTGCCTCAGATTCCCTGCCTCTGATTCTCTGGCTCAGATTCCCTGCCTTAGATTCCCTGCCTCTGATTCCCCGCATCTGATTCCAGGCCTCTTATTCCCCGCCTCTGATTCCCCACCTCTGATTGCCTGCCACTGATTGCCCGCCTCTGATTCCCCGCCTCTGATTCCCCGCCTCTGATTCCCCACCTCTGTCTGTATGCCTCTCTTTCGCCTCCGCTTTTTCCCCTACACTCTTTCCGCGCCTCTCTTTCCCTCCCTCAATTTCAACAACTCTGTTTGATCTGTTCTGTGTACCTCATTTTCAACACACAAGTTCCAACCACTATGTTTCACCCATCACTTTCCCCGCCTCTATTTTTCCGCCTATGTTTACCCGCCTCTGTTTACCCACCTCTTTCACCGACTCTGATTCCCCGCCTCTGATTCCCCACCTCTGTCTCTATGACTCTCTTTCGCCTCAACTCTTTCCCCTCCACTCTGTCCGTGCCTGTCTTTCCCTCCCTCAATTTCAACAACACTGTTTGATCTGCTTTGTGTACCTCATTTTAAACACACAAGTTCCAACCACTATGTTTTGCCCGCCTCTTTTCCCGCCTCTATTTATCCACCTATGTATACCTGCCTCTGTTTACCCGCCTGTTTCCCCGCCTCTGATTCCCCACCTTTCATTAACCGCCTCTCTTTCCATGCCTCTATTTTCGCGCCTCTTTCACTGCCTCTCTTTCCTCACATCTCTTTTCCTCCCGCTGATTCCCCGCCTCTGATTCCCCGCCTCAGATTCCCTGCCTCTGATTCCCCGCCTCTGATTCCCTGCCTCAGATTCCCTGCCTCAGATTCCCTGCCTCAGATTCCCTGCCTCTGATTCCCCGCCTCTGATTCCCCGCCTCTTATTCCCCACCTCTGATTCCCCGCCTCTGATTCCCCACCTCTGATTCCCTGCCTCAGATTCCCCGGCTCTGATTCACTGCATCAGCTTCCCTGCCTCAGATTCCCTGCCTCTGAATCCCCGCCTCTGATTCCCTGCCTCTGATTCCCCGCCTCTGATTCCCTGCCTCAGATTCCCTGCCTCAGATTCCCTGCCTCAGATTCCCTGCCTCTGATTCCCCGCCTCTGATTCCCCGCCTCTGATTCCCTGCCTCTGTTTCCCCACCTCTGATTCCCCGCCTCTGATTCCCCGCCTCAGATTACCCGGCTCTGATTCCCTGCCTGAGATTCCCTGCGTCCGATTCCCCGCCTCTGATTCCTCGCCTCTGAATCCCCGCCTCTGATTCCCCGCCTCTGAATCCCAGCCTCTGAATCCCCGCCTCTGATTCCCCGCCTCTGTTTCCCCGCCTCGGATTCCCCGCCTCTGATTCCCTGCCTCTGATTACCCGCCTCCCTTTCCGCGCAACTTTCCCGGCCTCCGTTTCCCCACTTCTCTTTCCCCGCCTCAGATTCCACGCCTCTGATTCCTCGCCTCTGATTCCCCACCTTTCATTCCCCGCCTCTCTTTCCCTGCCCCTATTTCCGCGCCTCTTTCTCTGCCTCTCTTTCCCCACATCTCTTTTCCTCCCACTGATTCCCCGCCTCTGATTCCCCTCCTCTGATCCCCCGCCTCTGATTCCCCGCCTCTGATTCCCCGCCTCTGATTCCCCGCCTCTGATTCCCCTCCTCTGATTCCCTGCCTCGATTCCCTGCCTCTGATTCCCTGCCTCTGATTCCCCGCCTCTGATTCCCTGCCTCTGATTCCCTGCCTCTGATTCCCTGCCTCTGATCCCGGGCCTCTGATTCCACGCCTCTCTTTCCGTGTCTCTGATTCCCCGCCTCTGATTCCCTGCCTCTCATTCCCTGCCTCTATTTCCGTGCATCTTTCTCTGCATCTTGTTTCCCACATCTCATTTCCCCCCTCTGATAACCCGCCTCTGATTCCATGCCTGTGATTCCCTGCCTCAGATTCCCCACCTCAGATTCCCCGACTCAGATTCCCCGCTTCAGATTTCCCGCCTCAGATTCCCTGCCTCAGATTCCCTGCCTCAGATTCCCTGCCTCAGATTCCCTGCCTCAGATTCCCTTCATCTGATTCCCTTCATTTGATTCCCTGCATCTGATTCCCCGCCTCTGATTCCCCGCCTCTGATTCCCCGCCTCTGATTCCCCACCTCTGATTCCCTGCCTCAGATTCCCTGGCTCAGATTCCCTGCTTCAGATTCCCTGCCTCAGATTCCCTGCCTCAGATTCCCTGCCTCAGATTCCCTGCCTCAGATTCCCTTCATCTGATTCCCTTCATTTGATTCCCTGCATCTGATTCCCCGCCTCTGATTCCCCGCCTCTGATTCCCCGCCTCTGATTCCCCACCTCTGATTCCCCGCCTCTGATTCCCCGCATCTGATTCCCCAGCTCTGTCTGTATGCCTCTCTTTCGCCTCCGCTTTTTCCCCTACACTCTTTCCGCGCCTCTCTTTCCCTCCCTCAATTTCAACAACTCTGTTTGATCTGTTCTGTGTACCTCATTTTCAACACACAAGTTCCAACCACTGTTTCACCCATCACTTTCCCCGCCTCTATTTCTCCACCTATGTTTACCCACCTCTGTTTACCCACCTCTTTCACCGTCTCTGATTCCCCGCCTCTGATTCCCCACCTCTGTCTCTATGACACTCTTTCGCCTCCACTCTTTCCCCTCCACTCTTTCCGTGCCTGTCTTTCCCTCCCTCAATTTCAACAACACTGTTTGATCTGTTTTGTGTACCTCATTTTAAACACACAAGTTCCAACCACTATGTTTTGCCCGCCTCTTTTCCCGCCTCTATTTATCCACCTATGTTTACCTGCCTCTGTTTACACGCCTGTTTCCCCGCCTCTGATTCCCCACCTTTCATTCCCCGCCTCTCTTTCCCTGCCTCTATTTTCGCGCCTCTTTCACTGCCTCTCTTTCCTCACATCTCTTTTCCTCCCGCTGATTCCCCGCCTCTGATTCCCCGCCTCTGATTCCCTGCCTCTGATTCCCCGCCTCTGATTCCCTGCCTCAGATTCCCTGCCTCAGATTCCCTGCCTCAGATTCCCTGCCTCTGATTCCCCGCCTCTGATTCCCCGCCTCTTATTCCCCGCCTCTGATTCCCCGCCTCTGATTCCCCGCCTCTGATTCCCTGCCTCAGATTCCCCGGCTCTGATTCACTTCATCAGCTTCCCTGCCTCAGATTCCCTGCCTCTGATTCCCCGCCTCTGATTCCCTGCCTCTGATTCCCCGCCTCTGATTCCCTGCCTCAGATTCCCTGCCTCAGATTCCCCGGCTCTGATTCACTTCATCAGCTTCCCTGCCTCAGATTCCCTGCCTCTGATTCCCCGCCTCTGATTCCCTGCCTCTGATTCCCCGCCTCTGATTCCCTGCCTCAGATTCCCTGCCTCAGATTCCCTGCCTCAGATTCCCTGCCTCTGATTACCCGCCTCTGATTCCCCGCCTCTGAATCCCTGCCTCTGTTTCCCCACCTCTGATTCCCCGCCTCTGATTCCCCGCCTCAGATTACCCGGCTCTGATTCCCTGCCTGAGATTCCCTGCCTCAGATTCCCCGCCTCAGATTCCCTGCCTCAGATTCCCCGCCTCAGATTCCCCGCCTCAGATTCCCCGCCTCAGTTTCCCTGCCTCTGATTCCCCGCATCTGATTCCCCGCTTCTGATTCCCCGCCTCTGATTCCCCGCCTCTGATTCCCCGCCTCTGATGACCCGCCTCTGATTCCCCGCCTCAGATTCCCCGGCTCTGATTCCCTGCCTCAGATTTCCTGCCTCAGATTCCCTACCTCTGATTTCCCACTTCTGATTACCCGCCTCTGATTCCCCTCCTCTGATTCCCCGCCTCTGATTCCCCACCTCTGATTCCCCGCCTCAGATTCCCCGGCTCTGATTCCCCGCATCTGATTCCCTGCCTCTAATTCCCCGCCTCTGATTCCCGGCCTCTGATTCCCTGCCTCTGATTCCCCGCCTCTGATTCCCCGCCTCCCTTTCCGCACAACTTTCGCGGCCTCCGTTTCCAAACATCTCTTTCCCCGCCTCTAATTCCCCGCCTCAGATTCCCCGGCTCTGATTCCCTGCATCAGATTCCCTTCATCTGATTCCCTTCATTTGATTCCCTGCATCTGATTCCCGGCCTCTGATTCCCCGCCTCTGATTCCCCGCCTCTGATTCCCCACATCTGATTCCCTGCCTCAGATTCCCTGGCTCAGATTCCCTGCTTCAGATTCCCTGCCTCAGATTCCCTGCCACTGATTCCCCGCATCTGATTCCCCGCCTCTGATTCCCCGCTTCTGATTCCCGCCTCTGATTCCCTGCCTCTGATTCCCCGCCTCTGAATCCCCGCCTCTGATTCCTCGCCTCTGATTCCCTGCCTCAGATTCCCCGGCTCTGATTCCATGCCTCAGATTCCCTGCCTCAGATTCCCTGCCTCCGATTCCCCGCCTCTGATTCCCCGCCTATGATTCCCCGCCTCTGATTCCCAGCCTCTGAATCCCCACCTCTGAATCCCCGCCTCTGATTCCCCGCCTCTGATTCCACGCCTCTGATTCCCCGCCTCTGATTCCAGGCCTCTTATTCCCTGCCTCTGATTCCCCACCTCTGATTGCCTGCCACTGATTGCCCGCCTCTGATTCCCCGCCTCTGATTCCCCGCCTCTGATTCCCCACCTCTGTCTGTATGCCTCTCTTTCGCCTCCGCTTTTTCCCCTACACTTTTTCCGCGCCTCTCTTTCCCTCCCTCAATTTCAACAACTCTGTTTGATCTGTTCTGTGTACCTCATTTTCAACACACAATTTCCAACCACTATGTTTCACCCATCACTTTCCCCGCCTCTATTTCTCCGCCTATGTTTACCCACCTCTGTTTACCCACCTGTTTCACCGCCTCTGATTCCCCGCCTATGATTCCCCACCTCTGTCTCTACGCCTCTCTTTCGCCTCCACTCTTTCCCCTCCACTCTTTCCGTGCCTGTCTTTCCCTCCCTCAATTTCAACAACACTGTTAGATCTGTTTTGTGTACCTGATTTTAAACACACAAGTTCCAACCACTAAGTTTTGCCCGCCTCTTTCACCGCCTCTATTTATCCACCTATGTTTACCTGCCTCTGTTTACCCGCCTGTTTCCCCGCCTCTGATTCCCCACCTTTCATTCCCCGCCTCGCTATCCCTGCCTCTATTTCCGCGCCTCTTTCACTGCCTCTCTTTCCCCACATCTCTTTTCCTCCCGCTGATTCCCCGCCTCTGATTCCCTGCCTCTAATTCCCTGCCTCTGATTCCCCGCCTCTGATTCCCTGCCTCAGATTCCCTGCCTCAGATTCCCTGCCTCAGATTCCCTGCCTCTGATTCCCCGCCTCTGATTCCCTGCCTCTTATTCCCCGCCTCTAATTCCCCGCCTCTGATTCCCCGCCTCTGATGCCCTGCCTCAGATTCCCCGGCTCTGATTCCCTGCATCAGCTTCCCTGCCTCATATTCCCTGCCTCTGATTCCCCGCCTCTGATTCCCTGCCTCTGATTCCCCGCCTCTGATTCCCTGCCTCAGATTCCCTGCCTCAGATTCCCTGCCTCAGATTCCCTGCCTCTGATTCCCCGCCTCTGATTCCCTGCCTCTGATTCCCTGCCTCAGATTCCCTGCCTCTGATTCCCCACCTCTTATTCCCCACCTCATATTCCCCGCCTCAGATTCCCCGGCTCTGATTCCCTGCCTCAGATTCCCTGCCTCAAATTCCCTGCTTCTGATTCCCCGCATCTGATTCCCCGCCTCTGATTCCCCGCCTCTGATTCCTCGCATCTGATTCCCCGCCTCTGATTCCCCACCTCTGATTCCACGCCTCTGATTCTCCGCCTTTCATTCCCCGCCTCTCTTTCCCTGCCCCTATTTCCGCGCCTCTTTCTCTGCCTCTCTTTCCCCACATCTCTTTTCCTCCCACTGATTCCCCGCCTCTGATTCCCCTCCTCTGATCCCCCGCCTCTGATTCCCCGCCTCTGATTCCCCGCCTCTGATTCCCCGCCTCTGATTCCCCTCCTCTGATTCCCTGCCTCGATTCCCTGCCTCTGATTCCCTGCCTCTGATTCCCCGCCTCTGATTCCCTGCCTCTGATTCCCTGCCTCTGATTCCCTGCCTCTGATCCCGGGCCTCTGATTCCACGCCTCTCTTTCCGTGTCTCTGATTCCCTGCATCTGATACCCTGCCTCTCATTCCCTGCCTCTATTTCCGTGCATCTTTCTCTGCATCTTGTTTCCCACATCTCATTTCCCCCCTCTGATAACCCGACTCTGATTCCATGCCTGTGATTCCCTGCCTCAGATTCCCCACCTCAGATTCCCCGACTCAGATTCCCCGCTTCAGATTTCCCGCCTCAGATTCCCTGCCTCAGATTCCCTGCCTCAGATTCCCTGCCTCAGATTCCCTGCCTCAGATTCCCTTCATCTGATTCCCTTCATTTGATTCCCTGCATCTGATTCCCCGCCTCTGATTCCCCGCCTCTGATTCCCCGCCTCTGATTCCCCACCTCTGATTCCCTGCCTCAGATTCCCTGGCTCAGATTCCCTGCTTCAGATTCCCTGCCTCAGATTCCCTGCCTCTGATTCCCCGCATCTGATTCACCGCCTCTGATTCCCCGCCTCTGTTTCCCGCCTCTGATTCCCTGCCTCTGATTCCCGCCTCTGAATCCCCGCCTCTGATTCCTCGCCTCTGATTCCCTGCCTCAGATTCCCCGGCTCTGATTCCCTGCCTCAGATTCCCTGCCTCAGATTCCCTGCCTCCGATTCCCCGCCTCTGATTCCCCGCCTATGATTCCCCGCCTCTGATTCCCAGCCTCTGAATCCCCACCTCTGAATCCCCGCCTCAGTTTCCCCGCCTCTGTTTCCCCGCCTCTGATTCCCCGCCTCTGAATCCGCGCCTCTGATTCCACGCCTCTGATTCCCCGCCTCTGATTCCAGGCCTCTTATTCCCCGCCTCTGATTCCCCACCTCTGATTGCCTGCCACTGATTGCCCGCCTCTGATTCTCCGCCTCTGATTCCCCGCCTCTGATTCCCCACCTCTGTCTGTATGCCTCTCTTTCGCCTCCGCTTTTTCCCCTACACTCTTTCCGCGCCTCTCTTTCCCTCCCTCAATTTCAACAACTCTGTTTGATCTGTTCTGTGTACCTCATTTTCAACACACAAGTTCCAACCACTGTTTCACCCATCACTTTCCCCGCCTCTATTTCTCCGCCTATGTTTACCCACCTCTGTTTACCCACCTCTTTCACCGTCTCTGATTCCCCGCCTCTGATTCCCCACCTCTGTCTCTATGACACTCTTTCGCCTCCACTCTTTCCCCTCCACTCTTTCCGTGCCTGTCTTTCCCTCCCTCAATTTCAACAACACTGTTTGATCTGTTTTGTGTACCTCATTTTAAACACACAAGTTCCAACCACTATGTTTTGCCCGCCTCTTTTTCCGCCTCTATTTATCCACCTATGTTTACCTGCCTCTGTTTACACGCCTGTTTCCCCGCCTCTGATTCCCCACCTTTCATTCCCCGCCTCTCTTTCCCTGCCTCTATTTTCGCGCCTCTTTCACTGCCTCTCTTTCCTCACATCTCTTTTCCTCCCGCTGATTCCCCGCCTCTGATTCCCCGCCTCTGATTCCCTGCCTCTGATTCCCCGCCTCTGATTCCCTGCCTCAGATTCCCTGCCTCAGATTCCCTGCCTCAGATTCCCTGCCTCTGATTCCCCGCCTCTGATTCCCCGCCTCTTATTCCCCGCCTCTGATTCCCCGCCTCTGATTCCCCGCCTCTGATTCCCTGCCTCAGATTCCCCGGATCTGATTCACTTCATCAGCTTCCCTGCCTCAGATTCCCTGCCTCTGATTCCCCGCCTCTGATTCCCTGCCTCTGATTCCCCGCCTCTGATTCCCTGCCTCAGATTCCCTGCCTCAGATTCCCTGCCTCAGATTCCCTGCCTCTGATTCCCCGCCTCTGATTCCCCGCCTCTGATTCCCCGCCTCTGATTCCCCGCCTCTGATGACCCGCCTCTGATTCCCCGCCTCAGATTCCCCGGCTCTGATTCCCTGCCTCAGATTTCCTGCCTCAGATTCCCTACCTCTGATTTCCCACTTCTGATTACCCGCCTCTGATTCCCCTCCTCTGATTCCCCGCCTCTGATTCCCCACCTCTGATTCCCCGCCTCAGATTCCCCGGCTCTGATTCCCCGCATCTGATTCCCTGCCTCTAATTCCCCGCCTCTGATTCCCGGCCTCTGATTCCCTGCCTCTGATTCCCCGCCTCTGATTCCCCGCCTCCCTTTCCGCACAACTTTCCCGGCCTCCGTTTCCAAACACCTCTTTCCCCGCCTCTAATTCCCCGCCTCAGATTCCCCGGCTCTGATTCCCTGCATCAGATTCCCTTCATCTGATTCCCTTCATTTGATTCCCTGCATCTGATTCCCGGCCTCTGATTCCCCGCCTCTGATTCCCCGCCTCTGATTCCCCACCTCTGATTCCCTGCCTCAGATTCCCTGGCTCAGATTCCCTGCTTCAGATTCCCTGCCTCAGATTCCCTGCCACTGATTCCCCGCATCTGATTCCCCGCCTCTGATTCCCCGCTTCTGATTCCCGTCTCTGATTCCCTGCCTCTGATTCCCCGCCTCTGAATCCCCGCCTCTGATTCCTCGCCTCTGATTCCCTGCCTCAGATTCCCCGGCTCTGATTCCATGCCTCAGATTCCCTGCCTCAGATTCCCTGCCTCCGATTCCCCGCCTCTGATTCCCCGCCTATGATTCCCCGCCTCTGATTCCCAGCCTCTGAATCCCCACCTCTGAATCCCCGCCTCTGATTCCCCGCCTCTGATTCCACGCCTCTGATTCCCCGCCTCTGATTCCAGGCCTCTTATTCCCCGCCTCTGATTCCCCACCTCTGATTGCCTGCCACTGATTGCCCGCCTCTGATTCCCCGCCTCTGATTCCCCGCCTCTGATTCCCCACCTCTGTCTGTATGCCTCTCTTTCGCCTCCGCTTTTTGCCCTACACTTTTTCCGCGCCTCTCTTTCCCTCCCTCAATTTCAACAACTCTGTTTGATCTGTTCTGTGTACTTCATTTTCAACACACAATTTCCAACCACTATGTTTCACCCATCACTTTCCCCGCCTCTATTTCTCCGCCTATGTTTACCCACCTCTGTTTACCCACCTGTTTCACCGCCTCTGATTCCCCGCCTATGATTCCCCACCTCTGTCTCTACGCCTCTCTTTCGCCTCCACTCTTTCCCCTCCACTCTTTCCGTGCCTGTCTTTCCCTCCCTCAATTTCAACAACACTGTTAGATCTGTTTTGTGTACCTGATTTTAAACACACAAGTTCCAACCACTATGTTTTGCCCGCCTCTTTCACTGCCTCTATTTATCCACCTATGTTTACCTGCCTCTGTTTACCCGCCTGTTTCCCCGCCTCTGATTCCCCACCTTTCATTCCCCGCCTCGCTTTCCCTGCCTCTATTTCCGCGCCTCTTTCACTGCCTCTCTTTCCCCACATCTCTTTTCCTCCCGCTGATTCCCCGCCTCTGATTCCCCGCCTCTGATTCCCTGCATCTGATTCCCCGCCTCTGATTCCCTGCCTCAGATTCCCTGCCTCAGATTCCCTGCCTCAGATTCCCTGCCTCTGATTCCCCGCCTCTGATTCCCTGCCTCTTATTCCCCGCCTCTAATTCCCCGCCTCTGATTCCCCGCCTCTGATGCCCTGCCTCAGATTCCCCGGCTCTGATTCCCTGCATCAGCTTCCCTGCCTCATATTCCCTGCCTCTGATTCCCCGCCTCTGATTCCCTGCCTCTGATTCCCCGCCTCTGATTCCCTGCCTCAGATTCCCTGCCTCAGATTCCCTGCCTCAGATTCCCTGCCTCTGATTCCCCGCCTCTGATTCCCTGCCTCTGATTCCCTGCCTCAGATTCCCTGCCTCTGATTCCCCGCCTCTTATTCCCCACCTCATATTCCCCGCCTCAGATTCCCCGGCTCTGATTCCCTGCCTCAGATTCCCTGCCTCAAATTCCCTGCTTCTGATTCCCCGCATCTGATTCCCCGCCTCTGATTCCCCGCCTCTGATTCCTCGCATCTGATTCCCCGCCTCTGATTCCCCACCTCTGATTCCACGCCTCTGATTCTCCGCCTCTGATTCCCCGCCTCAGATTCCCCAGCTCTGATTCCCTGCCTCAGATTCCCTGCCTCAGATACCCTGCGTCCGATTCCCCGCCTCTGAATCCCAGCCTCTGAATCCCCGCCTCTGATTCCCCGCCTCTGTTTCCCCGCCTCGGATTCCCCGCCTCTGATTCCCCGCCTCTGATTCCCTGCCTCTGATTACCCGCCTCCTTTTCCGCGCAACTTTCCCGGCCTCCGTTTCCCCACTTCTCTTTCCCCGCCTCAGATTCCACGCCTCTGATTCCTCGCCTCTGATTCCCCACCTTTCATTCCCCGCCTCTCTTACCCTGCCCCTATTTCCGCGCCTCTTTCTCTGCCTCTCTTTCCCCACATCTCTTTTCCTCCCACTGATTCCCCGCCTCTGATTCCCCTCCTCTGATTCCCCGCCTCTGATTCCCCGCCTCATATTCCCCGCCTCTGATTCCCCGCCTTTGATTCCCCTCCTCTGATTCCCTGCCTCTGATTCCCTGCCTCTGATTCCCTGCCTCTGATTCCCCGCCTCTGATTCCCTGCCTCTGATTCCCTGCCTCTGATTCCCTGCCTCTGATCCCGGGCCTCTGATTCCACGCCTATCTTTCCGTGTCTCTGATTCCCTGCCTCTGATACCCTGCCTCTCATTCCCTGCCTCTATTTCCGTGCATCTTTCTCTGCATCTTGTTTCCCACATCTCATTTCCCCCCTCTGATAACCCGCCTCTGATTCCATGCCTGTGATTCCCTGCCTCAGATTCCCCGCCTCAGATTCCCCGACTCAGATTCCCCGCCTCAGATTCCCCGCCTCAGATTCCCTGCCTCAGATTCCCTGCCTCAGATTCCCTGCCTCAGATTCCCTGCCTCAGATTCCCTTCATCTGATTCCCTTCATTTGATTCCCGGCCTCTGATTCCCGGCCTCTGATTCCCCGCCTCTGATTCCCCGCCTCTGATTCCCCACCTCTGATTCCCTGCCTCAGATTCCCTGGCTCAGATTCCCTGCTTCAGATTCCCTGCCTCAGATTCCCTGCCACTGATTCCCCGCATCTGATTCCCCGCCTCTGATTCCCCGCTTCTGATTCCCGCCTCTGATTCCCCGCCTCTGATTCCCCGCTTCTGATTCCCTGCCTCAGATTCCCTGCCTCCGATTCCCCGCCTCTGATTCCGCGCCTATGATTCCCCGCCTCTGATTCCCAGCCTCTGAATCCCCACCTCTGAATCCCCGCCTCTGATTCCCCGCCTCTGATTCCCTGCCTCAGATTCCCTGCCTCAGATTCCCCGGCTCTGATTCACTTCATCAGCTTCCCTGCCTCAGATTCCCTGCCTCTGATTCCCCGCCTCTGATTCCCTGCCTCTGATTCCCCGCCTCTGATTCCCTGCCTCAGATTCCCTGCCTCAGATTCCCTGCCTCAGATTCCCTGCCTCTGATTACCCGCCTCTGATTCCCCGCCTCTGATTCCCTGCCTCTGTTTCCCCACCTCTGATTCCCCGCCTCTGATTCCCCGCCTCAGATTACCCGGCTCTGATTCCCTGCCTGAGATTCCCTGCCTCAGATTCCCCGCCTCAGATTCCCTGCCTCAGATTCCCCGCCTCAGATTCCCCGCCTCAGATTCCCCGCCTCAGTTTCCCTGCCTCTGATTCCCCGCATCTGATTCCCCGCTTCTGATTCCCCGCCTCTGATTCGCCGCCTCTGATTCCCCGCCTCTGATTCCCCGCCTCTGATTCCCCGCCTCTGATGACCCGCCTCTGATTCCCCGCCTCAGATTCCCCGGCTCTGATTCCCTGCCTCAGATTTCCTGCCTCAGATTCCCTACCTCTGATTTCCCACTTCTGATTACCCGCCTCTGATTCCCCTCCTCTGATTCCCCGCCTCTGATTCCCCACCTCTGATTCCCCGCCTCAGATTCCCCGGCTCTGATTCCCCGCATCTGATTCCCTGCCTCTAATTCCCCGCCTCTGATTCCCGGCCTCTGATTCCCTGCCTCTGATTCCCCGCCTCTGATTCCCCGCCTCCCTTTCCGCACAACTTTCGCGGCCTCCGTTTCCAAACATCTCTTTCCCCGCCTCTAATTCCCCGCCTCAGATTCCCCGGCTCTGATTCCCTGCATCAGATTCCCTTCATCTGATTCCCTTCATTTGATTCCCTGCATCTGATTCCCGGCCTCTGATTCCCCGCCTCTGATTCCCCGCCTCTGATTCCCCACCTCTGATTCCCTGCCTCAGATTCCCTGGCTCAGATTCCCTGCTTCAGATTCCCTGCCTCAGATTCCCTGCCACTGATTCCCCGCATCTGATTCCCCGCCTCTGATTCCCCGCTTCTGATTCCCGCCTCTGATTCCCTGCCTCTGATTCCCCGCCTCTGAATCCCCGCCTCTGATTCCTCGCCTCTGATTCCCTGCCTCAGATTCCCCGGCTCTGATTCCATGCCTCAGATTCCCTGCCTCAGATTCCCTGCCTCCGATTCCCCGCCTCTGATTCCCCGCCTATGATTCCCCGCCTCTGATTCCCAGCCTCTGAATCCCCACCTCTGAATCCCCGCCTCTGATTCCCCGCCTCTGATTCCACGCCTCTGATTCCCCGCCTCTGATTCCAGGCCTCTTATTCCCTGCCTCTGATTCCCCACCTCTGATTGCCTGCCACTGATTGCCCGCCTCTGATTCCCCGCCTCTGATTCCCCGCCTCTGATTCCCCACCTCTGTCTGTATGCCTCTCTTTCGCCTCCGCTTTTTCCCCTACACTTTTTCCGCGCCTCTCTTTCCCTCCCTCAATTTCAACAACTCTGTTTGATCTGTTCTGTGTACCTCATTTTCAACACACAATTTCCAACCACTATGTTTCACCCATCACTTTCCCCGCCTCTATTTCTCCGCCTATGTTTACACACCTCTGTTTACCCACCTGTTTCACCGCCTCTGATTCCCCGCCTATGATTCCCCACCTCTGTCTCTACGCCTCTCTTTCGCCTCCACTCTTTCCCCTCCACTCTTTCCGTGCCTGTCTTTCCCTCCCTCAATTTCAACAACACTGTTAGATCTGTTTTGTGTACCTGATTTTAAACACACAAGTTCCAACCACTATGTTTTGCCCGCCTCTTTCACCGCCTCTATTTATCCACCTATGTTTACCTGCCTCTGTTTACCCGCCTGTTTCCCCGCCTCTGATTCCCCACCTTTCATTCCCCGCCTCGCTTTCCCCGCCTCTATTTCCGCGCCTCTTTCACTGCCTCTCTTTCCCCACATCTCTTTTCCTCCCGCTGATTCCCCGCCTCTGATTCCCCGCCTCTGATTCCCTGCCTCTGATTCCCCGCCTCTGATTCCCTGCCTCAGATTCCCTGCCTCAGATTCCCTGCCTCAGATTCCCTGCCTCTGATTCCCCGCCTCTGATTCCCTGCCTCTTATTCCCCGCCTCTAATTCCCCGCCTCTGATTCCCCGCCTCTGATGCCCTGCCTCAGATTCCCCGGCTCTGATTCCCTGCATCAGCTTCCCTGCCTCATATTCCCTGCCTCTGATTCCCCGCCTCTGATTCCCTGCCTCTGATTCCCCGCCTCTGATTCCCTGCCTCAGATTCCCTGCCTCTGATTCCCCACCTCTTATTCCCCACCTCATATTCCCCGCCTCAGATTCCCCGGCTCTGATTCCCTGCCTCAGATTCCTTGCCTCAAATTCCCTGCTTCTGATTCCCCGCATCTGATTCCCCGCCTCTGATTCCCCGCCTCTGATTCCTCGCATCTGATTCCCCGCCTCTGATTCCCCACCTCTGATTCCACGCCTCTGATTCTCCGCCTTTCATTCCCCGCCTCTCTTTCCCTGCCCCTATTTCCGCGCCTCTTTCTCTGCCTCTCTTTCCCCACATCACTTTTCCTCCCACTGATTCCCCGCCTCTGATTCCCCTCCTCTGATCCCCCGCCTCTGATTCCCCGCCTCTGATTCCCCGCCTCTGATTCCCCGCCTCTGATTCCCCTCCTCTGATTCCCTGCCTCGATTCCCTGCCTCTGATTCCCTGCCTCTGATTCCCCGCCTCTGATTCCCTGCCTCTGATTCCCTGCCTCCGATTCCCTGCCTCTGATCCCGGGCCTCTGATTCCACGCCTCTCTTTCCGTGTCTCTGATTCCCTGCATCTGATACCCTGCCTCTCATTCCCTGCCTCTATTTCCGTGCATCTTTCTCTGCATCTTGTTTCCCACATCTCATTTCCCCCCTCTGATAACCCGACTCTGATTCCATGCCTGTGATTCCCTGCCTCAGATTCCCCACCTCAGATTCCCCGACTCAGATTCCCCGCTTCAGATTTCCCGCCTCAGATTCCCTGCCTCAGATTCCCTGCCTCAGATTCCCTGCCTCAGATTCCCTGCCTCAGATTCCCTTCATCTGATTCCCTTCATTTGATTCCCTGCATCTGATTCCCCGCCTCTGATTCCCCGCCTCTGATTCCCCGCCTCTGATTCCCCACCTCTGATTCCCTGCCTCAGATTCCCTGGCTCAGATTCCCTGCTTCAGATTCCCTGCCTCAGATTCCCTGCCTCTGATTCCCCGCATCTGATTCACCGCCTCTGATTCCCCGCCTCTGTTTCCCGCCTCTGATTCCCTGCCTCTGATTCCCGCCTCTGAATCCCCGCCTCTGATTCCTCGCCTCTGATTCCCTGCCTCAGATTCCCCGGCTCTGATTCCCTGCCTCAGATTCCCTGCCTCAGATTCCCTGCCTCCGATTCCCCGCCTCTGATTCCCCGCCTATGATTCCCCGCCTCTGATTCCCAGCCTCTGAATCCCCACCTCTGAATCCCCGCCTCAGTTTCCCCGCCTCTGTTTCCCCGCCTCTGATTCCCCGCCTCTGAATCCGCGCCTCTGATTCCACGCCTCTGATTCCCCGCCTCTGATTCCAGGCCTCTTATTCCCCGCCTCTGATTCCCCACCTCTGATTGCCTGCCACTGATTGCCCGCCTCTGATTCTCCGCCTCTGATTCCCCGCCTCTGATTCCCCACCTCTGTCTGTATGCCTCTCTTTCGCCTCCGCTTTTTCCCCTACACTCTTTCCGCGCCTCTCTTTCCCTCCCTCAATTTCAACAACTCTGTTTGATCTGTTCTGTGTACCTCATTTTCAACACACAAGTTCCAACCACTGTTTCACCCATCACTTTCCCCGCCTCTATTTCTCCGCCTATGTTTACCCACCTCTGTTTACCCACCTCTTTCACCGTCTCTGATTCCCCGCCTCTGATTCCCCACCTCTGTCTCTATGACACTCTTTCGCCTCCACTCTTTCCCCTCCACTCTTTCCGTGCCTGTCTTTCCCTCCCTCAATTTCAACAACACTGTTTGATCTGTTTTGTGTACCTCATTTTAAACACACAAGTTCCAACCACTATGTTTTGCCCGCCTCTTTTTCCGCCTCTATTTATCCACCTATGTTTACCTGCCTCTGTTTACACGCCTGTTTCCCCGCCTCTGATTCCCCACCTTTCATTCCCCGCCTCTCTTTCCCTGCCTCTATTTTCGCGCCTCTTTCACTGCCTCTCTTTCCTCACATCTCTTTTCCTCCCGCTGATTCCCCGCCTCTGATTCCCCGCCTCTGATTCCCTGCCTCTGATTCCCCGCCTCTGATTCCCTGCCTCAGATTCCCTGCCTCAGATTCCCTGCCTCAGATTCCCTGCCTCTGATTCCCCGCCTCTGATTCCCCGCCTCTTATTCCCCGCCTCTGATTCCCCGCCTCTGATTCCCCGCCTCTGATTCCCTGCCTCAGATTCCCCGGATCTGATTCACTTCATCAGCTTCCCTGCCTCAGATTCCCTGCCTCTGATTCCCCGCCTCTGATTCCCTGCCTCTGATTCCCCGCCTCTGATTACCTGCCTCAGATTCCCTGCCTCAGATTCCCTGCCTCAGATTCCCTGCCTCTGATTCCCCGCCTCTGATTCCCCGCCTCTGATTCCCTGCCACTGTTTCCCCACCTCTGATTCCCCGCCTCTGATTCCCCGCCTCAGATTACCCGGCTCTGATTCCCTGCCTGAGATTCCCTGCCTCAGATTCCCCGCCTCAGTTTCCCTGCCTCTGATTCCCCGCATCTGATTCCCCGCTTCTGATTCCCCGCCTCTGATTCGCCGCCTCTGATTCCCTGCCTCTGATTCCCCGCCTCTGATTCCCCGCCTCTGATGACCCGCCTCTGATTCCCCGCCTCAGATTCCCCGGCTCTGATTCCCTGCCTCAGATTCCCTACCTCTGATTTCCCACTTCTGATTACCCGCCTCTGATTCCCCTCCTCTGATTCCCCGCCTCTGATTCCCCACCTCTGATTCCCCGCCTCAGATTCCCCGGCTCTGATTCCCCGCATCTGATTCCCTGCCTCTAATTCCCCGCCTCTGATTCCCGGCCTCTGATTCCCTGCCTCTGATTCCCCGCCTCTGATTCCCCGCCTCCCTTTCCGCACAACTTTCCCGGCCTCCGTTTCCAAACATCTCTTTCCCCGCCTCTAATTCCCCGCCTCAGATTCCCCGGCTCTGATTCCCTGCATCAGATTCCCTTCATCTGATTCCCTTCATTTGATTCCCTGCATCTGATTCCCGGCCTCTGATTCCCCGCCTCTGATTCCCCGCCTCTGATTCCCCACCTCTGATTCCCTGCCTCAGATTCCCTGGCTCAGATTCCCTGCTTCAGATTCCCTGCCTCAGATTCCCTGCCACTGATTCCCCGCATCTGATTCCCCGCCTCTGATTCCCCGCTTCTGATTCCCGTCTCTGATTTTCTGCCTCTGATTCCCCGCCTCTGAATCCCCGCCTCTGATTCCTCGCCTCTGATTCCCTGCCTCAGATTCCCCGGCTCTGATTCCATGCCTCAGATTCCCTGCCTCAGATTCCCTGCCTCCGATTCCCCGCCTCTGATTCCCCGCCTATGATTCCCCGCCTCTGATTCCCAGCCTCTGAATCCCCACCTCTGAATCCCCGCCTCTGATTCCCCGCCTCTGATTCCACGCCTCTGTTTCCCCGCCTCTGATTCCAGGCCTCTTATTCCCCGCCTCTGATTCCCCACATCTGATTGCCTGCCACTGATTGCCCGCCTCTGATTCCCCGCCTCTGATTCCCCGCCTCTGATTCCCCACCTCTGTCTGTATGCCTCTCTTTCGCCTCCGCTTTTTGCCCTACACTTTTTCCGCGCCTCTCTTTCCCTCCCTCAATTTCAACAACTCTGTTTGATCTGTTCTGTGTACTTCATTTTCAACACACAATTTCCAACCACTATGTTTCACCCATCACTTTCCCCGCCTCTATTTCTCCGCCTATGTTTACCCACCTCTGTTTACCCACCTGTTTCACCGCCTCTGATTCCCCGCCTATGATTCCCCACCTCTGTCTCTACGCCTCTCTTTCGCCTCCACTCTTTCCCCTCCACTCTTTCCGTGCCTGTCTTTCCCTCCCTCAATTTCAACAACACTGTTAGATCTGTTTTGTGTACCTGATTTTAAACACACAAGTTCCAACCACTATGTTTTGCCCGCCTCTTTCACTGCCTCTATTTATCCACCTATGTTTACCTGCCTCTGTTTACCCGCCTGTTTCCCCGCCTCTGATTCCCCACCTTTCATTCCCCGCCTCGCTTTCCCTGCCTCTATTTCCGCGCCTCTTTCACTGCCTCTCTTTCCCCACATCTCTTTTCCTCCCGCTGATTCCCCGCCTCTGATTCCCCGCCTCTGATTCCCTGCATCTGATTCCCCGCCTCTGATTCCCTGCCTCAGATTCCCTGCCTCAGATTCCCTGCCTCAGATTCCCTGCCTCTGATTCCCCGCCTCTGATTCCCTGCCTCTTATTCCCCGCCTCTAATTCCCCGCCTCTGATTCCCCGCCTCTGATGCCCTGCCTCAGATTCCCCGGCTCTGATTCCCTGCATCAGCTTCCCTGCCTCATATTCCCTGCCTCTGATTCCCCGCCTCTGATTCCCTGCCTCTGATTCCACGCCTCTGATTCCCTGCCTCAGATTCCCTGCCTCTGATTCCCCGCCTCTGATTCCCTGCCTCTGATTCCCTGCCTCAGATTCCCTGCCTCTGATTCCCCGCCTCTTATTCCCCACCTCATATTCCCCGCCTCAGATTCCCCGGCTCTGATTCCCTGCCTCAGATTCCCTGCCTCAAATTCCCTGCTTCTGATTCCCCGCATCTGATTCCCCGCCTCTGATTCCCCGCCTCTGATTCCTCGCATCTGATTCCCCGCCTCTGATTCCCCACCTCTGATTCCACGCCTCTGATTCTCCGCCTCTGATTCCCCGCCTCAGATTCCCCAGCTCTGATTCCCTGCCTCAGATTCCCTGCCTCAGATACCCTGCGTCCGATTCCCCGCCTCTGAATCCCAGCCTCTGAATCCCCGCCTCTGATTCCCCGCCTCTGTTTCCCCGCCTCGGATTCCCCGCCTCTGATTCCCCGCCTCTGATTCCCTGCCTCTGATTACCCGCCTCCTTTTCCGCGCAACTTTCCCGGCCTCCGTTTCCCCACTTCTCTTTCCCCGCCTCAGATTCCACGCCTCTGATTCCTCGCCTCTGATTCCCCACCTTTCATTCCCCGCCTCTCTTACCCTGCCCCTATTTCCGCGCCTCTTTCTCTGCCTCTCTTTCCCCACATCTCTTTTCCTCCCACTGATTCCCCGCCTCTGATTCCCCTCCTCTGATTCCCCGCCTCTGATTCCCCGCCTCATATTCCCCGCCTCTGATTCCCCGCCTTTGATTCCCCTCCTCTGATTCCCTGCCTCTGATTCCCTGCCTCTGATTCCCTGCCTCTGATTCCCCGCCTCTGATTCCCTGCCTCTGATTCCCTGCCTCTGATTCCCTGCCTCTGATCCCGGGCCTCTGATTCCACGCCTATCTTTCCGTGTCTCTGATTCCCTGCCTCTGATACCCTGCCTCTCATTCCCTGCCTCTATTTCCGTGCATCTTTCTCTGCATCTTGTTTCCCACATCTCATTTCCCCCCTCTGATAACCCGCCTCTGATTCCATGCCTGTGATTCCCTGCCTCAGATTCCCCGCCTCAGATTCCCCGACTCAGATTCCCCGCCTCAGATTCCCCGCCTCAGATTCCCTGCCTCAGATTCCCTGCCTCAGATTCCCTGCCTCAGATTCCCTGCCTCAGATTCCCTTCATCTGATTCCCTTCATTTGATTCCCGGCCTCTGATTCCCGGCCTCTGATTCCCCGCCTCTGATTCCCCGCCTCTGATTCCCCACCTCTGATTCCCTGCCTCAGATTCCCTGGCTCAGATTCCCTGCTTCAGATTCCCTGCCTCAGATTCCCTGCCACTGATTCCCCGCATCTGATTCCCCGCCTCTGATTCCCCGCTTCTGATTCCCGCCTCTGATTCCCCGCCTCTGATTCCCCGCTTCTGATTCCCTGCCTCAGATTCCCTGCCTCCGATTCCCCGCCTCTGATTCCGCGCCTATGATTCCCCGCCTCTGATTCCCAGCATCTGAATCCCCACCTCTGAATCCCCGCCTCTGATTCCCCGCCTCTGATTCCCCGCCTCTGATTCCACGCCACTGATTCCCCGCCTCTGATTCCAGGACTCTTATTCCCCGCCTCTGATTCCCCACCTCTGATTGCCTGCCACTGATTGCCCGCCTCTGATTCCCCGCCTCTGATTCCCCGCCTCTGATTCCCCACCTCTGTCTGTATGCCTCTCTTTCGCCTCCGCTTTTTCCCCTACACTTTTTCCGCGCCTCTCTTTCCCTCCCTCAATTTCAACAACTCTGTTTCATCTGTTCTGTGTACCTCATTTTCAACACACAATTTCCAACCACTATGTTTCACCCATCACTTTCCCCGCCTCTATTTCTCCGCCTATGTTTACCCACCTCTGTTTACCCACCTGTTTCACCGCCTCTGATTCCCCGCCTATGATTCCCCACCTCTGTCTCTACGCCTCTCTTTCGCCTCCACTCTTTCCACTCCACTCTTTCCGTGCCTGTCTTTCCCTCCCTCAATTTCAACAACACTGTTTGATCTGTTTTGTGTACCTGATTTTAAACACACAAGTTCCAACCACTATGTTTTGCCCGCCTCTTTCCCCGCCTCTATTTATCCACCTATGTTTACCTGCCTCTGTTCACCCGCCTGTTTCACCGCCTCTCATTCCCCACCTCAGATTCCCCGCCTCAGATTCCCTGCCTCCGATTCCCCGCCTCTGATTCCCCGCCTATGATTCCCCGCCTCTGATTCCCAGCCTCTGAATCCCCACCTCTGAATCCCCGCCTCTGATTCCCCGCCTCTGATTCCACGCCTCTGATTCCCCGCCTCTGATTCCAGGCCTCTTATTCCCCGCCTCTGATTCCCCACCTCTGATTGCCTGCCACTGATTGCCCGCCTCTGATTCCCCGCCTCTGATTCCCCGCCTCTGATTCCCCACCTCTGTCTGTATGCCTCTCTTTCGCCTCCGCTTTTTCCCCTACACTTTTTCCGCGCCTCTCTTTCCCTCCCTCAATTTCAACAACTCTGTTTGATCTGTTCTGTGTACCTCATTTTCAACACACAATTTCCAACCACTATGTTTCACCCATCACTTTCCCCGCCTCTATTTCTCCGCCTATGTTTACCCACCTCTGTTTACCCACCTGTTTCACCGCCTCTGATTCCCCGCCTATGATTCCCCACCTCCGTCTCTACGCCTCTCTTTCGCCTCCACTCTTTCCCCTCCACTCTTTCCGTGCCTGTCTTTCCCTCCCTCAATTTCAACAACACTGTTAGATCTGTTTTGTGTACCTGATTTTAAACACACAAGTTCCAACCACTATGTTTTGCCCGCCTCTTTCACTGCCTCTATTTATCCACCTATGTTTACCTGGCTCTGTTTACCCGCCTGTTTCCCCGCCTCTGATTCCCCACCTTTCATTCCCCGCCTCGCTTTCCCTGCCTCTATTTCCGCGCCTCTTTCACTGCCTCTCTTTCCCCACATCTCTTTTCCTCCCGCTGATTCCCCGCCTCTGATTCCCCGCCTCTGATTCCCTGCATCTGATTCCCCGCCTCTGATTCCCTGCCTCAGATTCCCTGCCTCAGATTCCCTGCCTCAGATTCCCTGCCTCTGATTCCCCGCCTCTGATTCCCTGCCTCTTATTCCCCGCCTCTAATTCCCCGCCTCTGATTCCCCGCCTCTGATGCCCTGCCTCAGATTCCCCGGCTCTGATTCCCTGCATCAGCTTCCCTGCCTCATATTCCCTGCCTCTGATTCCCCGCCTCTGATTCCCTGCCTCTGATTCCCCGCCTCTGATTCCCTGCCTCAGATTCCCTGCCTCAGATTCCCTGCCTCAGATTCCCTGCCTCTGATTCCCCGCCTCTGATTCCCTGCCTCTGATTCCCTGCCTCAGATTCCCTGCCTCTGATTCCCCGCCTCTTATTCCCCACCTCATATTCCCCGCCTCAGATTCCCCGGCTCTGATTCCCTGCCTCAGATTCCCTGCCTCAAATTCCCTGCTTCTGATTCCCCGCATCTGATTCCCCGCCTCTGATTCCCCGCCTCTGATTCCTCGCATCTGATTCCCCGCCTCTGATTCCCCACCTCTGATTCCACGCCTCTGATTCTCCGCCTCTGATTCCCCACCTCAGATTCCCCAGCTCTGATTCCCTGCCTCAGATTCCCTGCCTCAGATACCCTGCGTCCGATTCCCCGCCTCTGAATCCCAGCCTCTGAATCCCCGCCTCTGATTCCCCGCCTCTGTTTCCCCGCCTCGGATTCCCCGCCTCTGATTCCCCGCCTCTGATTCCCTGCCTCTGATTACCCGCCTCCTTTTCCGCGCAACTTTCCCGGCCTCCGTTTCCCCACTTCTCTTTCCCCGCCTCAGATTTCACGCCTCTGATTCCTCGCCTCTGATTCCCCACCTTTCATTCCCCGCCTCTCTTACCCTGCCCCTATTTCCGCGCCTCTTTCTCTGCCTCTCTTTCCCCACATCTCTTTTCCTCCCACTGATTCCCCGCCTCTGATTCCCCTCCTCTGATTCCCCGCCTCTGATTCCCCGCCTCATATTCCCCGCCTCTGATTCCCCGCCTTTGATTCCCCTCCTCTGATTCCCTGCCTCTGATTCCCTGCCTCTGATTCCCTGCCTCTGATTCCCCGCCTCTGATTCCCTGCCTCTGATTCCCTGCCTCTGATTCCCTGCCTCTGATCCCGGGCCTCTGATTCCACGCCTATCTTTCCGTGTCTCTGATTCCCTGCCTCTGATACCCTGCCTCTCATTCCCTGCCTCTATTTCCGTGCATCTTTCTCTGCATCTTGTTTCCCACATCTCATTTCCCCCCTCTGATAACCCGCCTCTGATTCCATGCCTGTGATTCCCTGCCTCAGATTCCCCGCCTCAGATTCCCCGACTCAGATTCCCCGCCTCAGATTCCCCGCCTCAGATTCCCTGCCTCAGATTCCCTGCCTCAGATTCCCTGCCTCAGATTCCCTGCCTCAGATTCCCTTCATCTGATTCCCTTCATTTGATTCCCTGCGTCTGATTCACGGCCTCTGATTCCCCGCCTCTGATTCCCCGCCTCTGATTCCCCACCTCTGATTCCCTGCCTCAGATTCCCTGGCTCAGATTCCCTGCTTCAGATTCCCTGCCTCAGATTCCCCGCCTCTGATTCCCCGCTTCTGATTCCCGCCTCTGATTCCCTGCCTCTGATTCCCCGCCTCTGAATCCCCGCCTCTGATTCCTCGCCTTCGATTCCCTGCCTCAGATTCCCCGGCTCTGATTCCATGCCTCAGATTCCCTGCCTCAGATTCCCTGCCTCCGATTCCCCGCCTCTGATTCCGCGCCTATGATTCCCCGCCTCTGATTCCCAGCCTCTGAATCCCCACCTCTGAATCCCCGCCTCTGATTCCCCGCCTCTGATTCCCCGCCTCTGATTCCACGCCACTGATTCCCCGCCTCTGATTCCAGGCCTCTTATTCCCCGCCTCTGATTCCCCACCTCTGATTGCCTGCCACTGATTGCCCGCCTCTGATTCCCCGCCTCTGATTCCCCGCCTCTGATTCCCCACCTCTGTCTGTATGCCTCTCTTTCGCCTCCGCTTTTTCCCCTACACTTTTTCCGCGCCTCTCTTTCCCTCCCTCAATTTCAACAACTCTGTTTGATCTGTTCTGTGTACCTCATTTTCAACACACAATTTCCAACCACTATGTTTCACCCATCACTTTCCCCGCCTCTATTTCTCCGCCTATGTTTACCCACCTCTGTTTACCCACCTGTTTCACCGCCTCTGATTCCCCGCCTATGATTCCCCACCTCTGTCTCTACACCTCTCTTTCGCCTCCACTCTTTCCACTCCACTCTTTCCGTGCCTGTCTTTCCCTCCCTCAATTTCAACAACACTGTTTGATCTGTTTTGTGTACCTGATTTTAAACACACAAGTTCCAACCACTATGTTTTGCCCGCCTCTTTCCCCGCCTCTATTTATCCACCTATGTTTACCTGCCTCTGTTTACCCGCCTGTTTCACCGCCTCTCATTCCCCACCTCAGATTCCCCGCCTCTGATTCCCTGCCTCTGATTCCCCGGCTCTGATTCCCTGCCTCAGATTCCCTGCCTCAAATTCCCTGCCTCTCATTCCCCGCATCTGATTCCCCGCCTCTGATTCCCCGCCTCTGATTCCTCGCATCTGATTCCCCACCTCTGATTCCCCGCCTCTGATTCCACGCCTCTGATTCCCCGCCTCTGATTCCCCGCATCAGATTCTCTAGCTCTGATTCCCTGCCTCAGATTCCCTGCCTCAGATTCCCTGCCTCCCATTCCCCGCCTCTGATTCCCCGCCTCTGATTCCCCGCCTCTGATTCCCCGCCTCTGAATCCCAGCCTCTGAATCCCCGCCTCTGATTCCCCGCCTCTGTTTCCCCGCCTCTGTTTCCCCGCCTCTGATTCCCCGTCTCTGATTCCCTGCCTCTGATTACCCGCCTCCCTTTCCGCGCAACTTTCCCGGCCTCCGTTTCCCCACATCTCTTTCCCCGCCTCAGATTCCACGCCTCTGATTCCCCGCCTCTGATTCCCCACATTTCATTCCACGCCTCTCTTTCCCTGCCTCTATTTCCGCGCCTCTTTCTCTGCCTCTCTTACCCCACATCTCTTTTCCTCCCTCTGATTCCCCACCTCTGATTCCCCTCCTCTGATTCCCTGCCTCAAATTCCCTGCCTCTGATTCCCTGCCTCTGATTCCCCGCCTCTGATTCCCCTCCTCTGATTCCCTGCCTCTGATACTCTGCCTCTGATTCCCTGCCTCTGATTCACCACCTCTGATTCCCTGCCTCTGATTCCCTGCCTCTGATTCCCTGCCTCTGATTCCGCGCCTCTGATTCCACGCCTCTCTTTCCGTGTCTCTGATTCCCCGCCTCTGATTCCCTGCCTCTGATACCCTGCCTCTCATTCCCTGCCTCTATTTCCGTGCATCTTTCTCTGCATCTTGTTTCCCACATCTCATTTCCCCCCTCTGATAAACCGCCTCTGATTCCATGCCTGTGATTCCCTGCCTCAGATTCCCCGCCTCAGATTCCCCGACTCAGATTCCCCCTCTCAGATTCCCCGCCTCAGATTCCCTGCCTCAGATTCCCTGCCTCAGATTCCCTGCATCAGATTCCCTGCCTCAGATTCCCTTCATCTGATTCCCTTCATTTGATTCCCTGCGTCTGATTCCCCGCCTCAGATTCCCCGCCTCTGATTCCCCGCCTCTGATTCCCCACCTCTGATTCCCTGCCTCAAATTCCCTGGCTCATATTCCCTGCTTCAGATTCCCCGCCTCAGATTCCCTGCCTCTGATTCCCCGCATCTGATTCCCCGCCTCTGATTCCCCGCCTCTGATTCCCCACCTCTGATTCCCCGCCTCTGATGCCCTGCCTCAGTTTCCCCGGCTCTGATTCCCTGCATCAGCTTCCCAGCCTCATATTCCCTGCCTCTGATTCCCCGCCTCTGATTCCCTGCCTCTGATTCCCCGCCTCAGATTCCCTGCCTCAGATTCCCTGCCTCAGATTCCCTGCCTCAGATTCCCTGCCTCTGATTCCCCGCCTCTGATTCCCTGCCTCTGATTCCCTGCCTCAGATTCCCTGCCTCTGATTCCCCGCCTCTTATTCCCCACCTCATAATCCCCGCCTCAGATTCCCCGGCTCTGATTCCCTGCCTCAGATTCCCTGCCTCAAATTCCCTGCCTATGATTCCCCGCATCTGATTCCCCGCCTCTGATTCCCCGCCTCTGATTCCTCGCATCTGATTCCCCGCCTCTGATTCCCCACCTCTGATTCCACGCCTCTGATTCCCCGCCTCTGATTCCCCGCCTCAGATTCCCCAGCTCTGATTCCCTGCCTCAGATTCCCTGCCTCAGATTCCCTGCGTCCGATTCCCCGCCTCTGAATCCCAGCCTCTGAATCCCCGCCTCTGATTCACCGCCTCTGTTTCCCCGCCTCGGATTCCCCGCCTCTGATTCCCCGCCTCTGATTCCTTGCCTCTGATTACCCGCCTCCATTTCCGCGCAACTTTCCCGGCCTCCGTTTCCCCACTTCTCTTTCCCCGCCTCAGATTCCACGCCTCTGATTCCCTGCATCAGATTCCCTGCCTCAGATTCCCTGCCTCTGACTCCCTGCATCAGATTCCCTGCCTCTGATTCCCCGCCTCTGATTCCCCGCTTCTGATTCCCCGCCTCTGATTCCGCGCCTCAGATTCCTTGCCTATGATTCCCTGCCTCTGATTCCCTGCCTCTGATTCCCTGACTCTGATTCCCTGCCTCTGATTCCCTGCCCCTGATTCCCTGCCTCTGATTCCTCGCTTCTGATTCCACGCCTCTCTTTCCGTGTCTCTGATTCCGGCCTCTGATTCCCTGCCTCTGATACCCTGCCTCTCTTTGCCTGCCTCTATATCCGTGCCTCTTTCTCTGCATCTCGTTTACCACATCTCATTTCCCCACACAGATAACCCGCCTCTGATTCCCCGCCTCTGATTCCCCGCCTCTGATTCCCTGCCTCTAATTCCCCGCCTCTGATTCCCCACCTCTGATTCCCCACCTCTGATTCCCCGCCTCTGATTCCCCGCCTCTGATTCCCCACCTCAGATTTCCCGGTTCTGATTCCCTGCCTCAGATTCCCTGCGACAGATTCCCTGCCTCAGATTCCCTGCCTCTGATTCCCCGCCTCTTATTCCCCACCTCTTATTCCCCGCCTCAGATTCCCCGGCTCTGATTCCCTGCCTCAGATTCCCTGCCTCAAATTCCCTGCCTCTGATTCCCCGCATCTGATTCCCCGCCTGTGATTCCCCGCCTCTGATTCCTCGCATCTGATTCCCAGCCTCTGATTCCCCGCCTCTGATTCCACGCCTCTGATTCCCCACCTCTGATTCCCCGCCTCAGATTCCCCAGCTCTGATTCCCTGCCTCAGATTCCCTGCCTCAGATTCCCTGCCTCCGATTCCCCGCCTCTGATTCCCCGCCTCCGATACACCGCCTCTGATTCCCCGCATCTGAATCCCAGCCTCTGAATCCCCGCCTCTGATTCCCCGCCTCTGTTTCCCCGCCTCGGATTCCCCGCCTCTGATTACCCGCCTCCCTTTCCGCGCAACTTTCCCGGCCTCCGTTTCCACACATCTCTTTCCCCTCCTCAGATTCCACGCCTCTGATTCCCCGCCTCTGATTCCCCACCTTTCATTCCCCGCCTCTCTTTCCCTGCCACTATTTCCGCGCCTCTTTCTCTGCCTCTCTTTCCCCACATCTCTTTTCTTCCCTCTGATTCCCCGCCTCTGATTCCCCTCCTCTGATTCCCTGCCTCTGATTCCCTGCCTCTGATTCCCCGCCTCTGATTCCCCGCCTCTGATTCCCCTCCTCTGATTCCCTGCCTCTGATTCCCTGCCTCTTATTCCCTGCCTCTGATTCCCCGCCTCTGATTCCCTGTCTCTGATTCCCTGCCTCTTATTCCGGTCCTCTGATTCCAAGCCTCTCTTTCCGTGTCTCTGATTCCCCGCCTCTGATTCCCTGCCTCTGATACCCTGCCTCTCATTCCCTACCTCTATTTCCGTGCATCATTCTCTGCATCTTGTTTCCCACATCTCATTTCCTCCCTCTGATAACCCGCCTCTGATTCCATGCCTGTGATTCCCTGCCTCAGATTCCCCGCTTCAGATTCCCCTACTCAGATTCCCCGCCTCAGATTTCCCGCCTCAGATTCCCTGCCTCAGATTCCCTGCCTCAGATTCCCTGCCTCAGATTCCCAGCCTCAGATTCCCTTCATCTGATTCCCTTCATTTGATTCCCTGCGTCTGATTCCCGACCTCTGATTCCCCGCCTCTGATTCCCCGCCTCTGATTCCCCACCTCTGATTCCCTGCCTCAGATTCCCTGGCTCAGATTCCCTGCTTCAGATTCCCTGCCTCAGATTCCCTGCCACTGATTCCCCGCATCTGATTCCCCGCCTCTGATTCCCCACTTCTGATTCCCGCCTCTGATTCCCTGCCTCTGATTCCCCGCCTCAGAATCCCCGCCTCTGATTCCTCGCCTCTGATTCCCTGCCTCAGATTCCCCGGCTCTGATTCCATGCCTCAGATTCCCTTCCTCAGATTCCCTGCCTCCGATTCCCTGCCTCTGATTCCCCGCCTATGATTCCCCGCCTCGGATTCCCAGCCTCTGAATCCCCACCTCTGAATCCCCGACTCTGATTCCCCGCCTCTGATTCCACGCCTCTGATTCCCCGCCTCTGATTCCAGGCCTCTTATTCCCCGCCTCTGATTCCCCACCTCTGATTGCCTGCCACTGATTGCCCGCCTCTGATTCCCCGCCTCTGATTTCCCGCCTTTGATTCCCCACCTCTGTCTGTACGCCTCTCTTTCGCCTCCGCTTTTTCCCCTACACTTTTTCCGCGCCTCTCTTTCCCTCCCTCAATTTCAACAACTCTGTTTGATCTGTTCTGTGTAACTCATTTTCAACACACAATTTCCAACCACTATGTTTCACCCATCACTTTCCCCGCCTCTATTTCTCCGCCTATGTTTACCCACCTCTGTTTACCCACCTGTTTCACCGCCTCTGATTCCCCGCCTATGATTCCCCACCTCTGTCTCTACGCCTCTCTTTCGCCTCCACTCTTTCCCCTCCACTCTTTCCGTGCCTGTCTTTCCCTCCCTCAATTTCAACAACACTGTTAGATCTGTTTTGTGTACCTGATTTTAAACACACAAGTTCCAACCACTATGTTTTGCCCGCCTCTTTCACTGCCTCTATTTATCCACCTATGTTTACCTGCCTCTGTTTACCCGCCTGTTTCCCCGCCTCTGATTCCCCACCTTTCATTCCCCGCCTCGCTTTCCCTGCCTCTATTTCCGCGCCTCTTTCACTGCCTCTCTTTCCCCACATCTCTTTTCCTCCCGCTGATTCGCCGCCTCTGATTCCCCGCCTCTGATTCCCTGCATCTGATTCCCCGCCTCTGATTCCCTGCCTCAGATTCCCTGCCTCAGATTCCCTGCCTCAGATTCCCTGCCTCTGATTCCCCGCCTCTGATTCCCTGCCTCTTATTCCCCGCCTCTAATTCCCCGCCTCTGATTCCCCGCCTCTGATGCCCTGCCTCAGATTCCCCGGCTCTGATTCCCTGCATCAGCTTCCCTGCCTCATATTCCCTGCCTCTGATTCCCCGCCTCTGATTCCCTGCCTCTGATTCCCCGCCTCTGATTCCCTGCCTCAGATTCCCTGCCTCAGATTCCCTGCCTCAGATTCCCTGCCTCTGATTCCCCGCCTCTGATTCCCTGCCTCTGATTCCCTGCCTCAGATTCCCTGCCTCTGATTCCCCGCCTCTTATTCCCCACCTCATATTCCCCGCCTCAGATTCCCCGGCTCTGATTCCCTGCCTCAGATTCCCTGCCTCAAATTCCCTGCTTCTGATTCCCCGCATCTGATTCCCCGCCTCTGATTCCCCGCCTCTGATTCCTCGCATCTGATTCCCCGCCTCTAATTCCCAAACCTCTGATTCCACGCCTCTGATTCTCCGCCTCTGATTCCCCGCCTCAGATTCCCCAGCTCTGATTCCCTGCCTCAGATTCCCTGCCTCAGATACCCTGCGTCCGATTCCCCGCCTCTGAATCCCAGCCTCTGAATCCCCGCCTCTGATTCCCCGCCTCTGTTTCCCCGCCTCGGATTCCCCGCCTCTGATTCCCCGCCTCTGATTCCCTGCCTCTGATTACCCGCCTCCTTTTCCGCGCAACTTTCCCGGCCTCCGTTTCCCCACTTCTCTTTCCCCGCCTCAGATTCCACGCCTCTGATTCCTCGCCTCTGATTCCCCACCTTTCATTCCCCGCCTCTCTTACCCTGCCCCTATTTCCGCGCCTCTTTCTCTGCCTCTCTTTCCCCACATCTCTTTTCCTCCCACTGATTCCCCGCCTCTGATTCCCCTCCTCTGATTCCCCGCCTCTGATTCCGCGCCTCATATTCCCCGCCTCTGATTCCCCGCCTTTGATTCCCCTCCTCTGATTCCCTGCCTCTGATTCCCTGCCTCTGATTCCCTGCCTCTGATTCCCCACCTCTGATTCCCTGCCTCTGATTCCCTGCCTCTGATTCCCTGCCTCTGATCCCGGGCCTCTGATTCCACGCCTATCTTTCCGTGTCTCTGATTCCCTGCCTCTGATACCCTGCCTCTCATTCCCTGCCTCTATTTCCGTGCATCTTTCTCTGCATCTTGTTTCCCACATCTCATTTCCCCCCTCTGATAACCCGCCTCTGATTCCATGCCTGTGATTCCCTGCCTCAGATTCCCCGCCTCAGATTCCCCGACTCAGATTCCCCGCCTCAGATTCCCCGCCTCAGATTCCCTGCCTCAGATTCCCTGCCTCAGATTCCCTGCCTCAGATTCCCTGCCTCAGATTCCCTTCATCTGATTCCCTTCATTTGATTCCCTGCGTCTGATTCCCGGCTCTGATTCCCCGCCTCTGATTCCCCGCCTCTGATTCCCCACCTCTGATTCCCTGCCTCAGATTCCCTGGCTCAGATTCCCTGCTTCAGATTCCCTGCCTCAGATTCCCTGCCACTGATTCCCCGCATCTGATTCCCCGCCTCTGATTCCCCGCTTCTGATTCCCGCCTCTGATTCCCTGCCTCTGATTCCCCGCCTCTGAATCCCCGCCTCTGATTCCTCGCCTTTGATTCCCTGCCTCAGATTCCCCGGCTCTGATTCCATGCCTCAGATTCCCTGCCTCAGATTCCCTGCCTCCGATTCCCCGCCTCTGATTCCGCGCCTATGATTCCCCGCCTCTGATTCCCAGCCTCTGAATCCCCACCTCTGAATCCCCGCCTCTGATTCCCCGCCTCTGATTCCCCGCCTCTGATTCCACGCCACTGATTCCCCGCCTCTGATTCCAGGCCTCTTATTCCCCGCCTCTGATTCCCCACCTCTGATTGCCTGCCATTGATTGCCCGCCTCTGATTCCCCGCCTCTGATTCCCCGCCTCTGATTCCCCACCTCTGTCTGTATGCCTCTCTTTCGCCTCCGCTTTTTCCCCTACACTTTTTCCGCGCCTCTCTTTCCCTCCCTCAATTTCAACAACTCTGTTTGATCTGTTCTGTGTACCTCATTTTCAACACACAATTTCCAACCACTATGTTTCACCCATCACTTTCCCCGCCTCTATTTCTCCGCCTATGTTTACCCACCTCTGTTTACCCACCTGTTTCACCGCCTCTGATTCCCCGCCTATGATTCCCCACCTCTGTCTCTACACCTCTCTTTCGCCTCCACTCTTTCCACTCGTCTCTTTCCGTGCCTGTCTTTCCCTCCCTCAATTTCAACAACACTGTTTGATCTGTTTTGTGTACCTGATTTTAAACACACAAGTTCCAACCACTATGTTTTGCCCGCCTCTTTCCCCGCCTCTATTTATCCACCTATGTTTACCTGCCTCTGTTTACCCGCCTGTTTCACCGCCTCTCATTCCCCACCTCAGATTCCCCGCCTCTGATTCCCTGCCTCTGATTCCCCGGCTCTGATTCCCTGCCTCAGATTCCCTGCCTCAAATTCCCTGCCTCTCATTCCCCGCATCTGATTCCCCGCCTCTGATTCCCCGCCTCTGATTCCTCGCATCTGATTCCCCACCTCTGATTCCCCGCCTCTGATTCCACGCCTCTGATTCCCCGCCTCTGATTCCCCGCATCAGATTCTCTAGCTCTGATTCCCTGCCTCAGATTCCCTGCCTCAGATTCCCTGCCTCCCATTCCCCGCCTCTGATTCCCCGCCTCTGATTCCCCGCCTCTGATTCCCCGCCTCTGAATCCCAGCCTCTGAATCCCCGCCTCTGATTCCGCGCCTCTGTTTCCCCGCCTCTGTTTCCCCGCCTCTGATTCCCCGTCTCTGATTCCCTGCCTCTGATTACCCGCCTCCCTTTCCGCGCAACTTTCCCGGCCTCCGTTTCCCCACATCTCTTTCCCCGCCTCAGATTCCACCCCTCTGATTCCCCGCCTCTGATTCCCCACATTTCATTCCACGCCTCTCTTTCCCTGCCTCTATTTCCGCGCCTCTTTCTCTGCCTCTCTTTCCCCACATCTCTTTTCCTCCCTCTGATTCCCCACCTCTGATTCCCCTCCTCTGATTCCCTGCCTCAAATTCCCTGCCTCTGATTCCCCGCCTCTGATTCCCCGCCTCTGATTCCCCTCCTCTGATTCCCTGCCTCTGATTCTCTGCCTCTGATTCCCTGCCTCTGATTCACCACCTCTGATTCCCTGCCTCTGATTCCCTGCCTCTGATTCCCTGCCTCTGATTCCGCGCCTCTGATTCCACGCCTCTCTTTCAGTGTCTCTGATTCCCCGCCTCTGATTCCCTGCCTCTGATACCCTGCCTCTCATTCCCTGCCTCTATTTCCGTGCATCTTTCTCTGCATCTTGTTTCCCACATCTCATTTCCCCCCTCTCATAAACCGCCTCTGATTCCATGCCTGTGATTCCCTGCCTCAGATTCCCCGCCTCAGATTCCCCGACTCAGATTCCCCCTCTCAGATTCCCCGCCTCAGATTCCCTGCCTCAGATTGCCTGCCTCAGATTCCCTGCCTCAGATTCCCTGCCTCAGATTCCCTTCATCTGATTCCCTTCATTTGATTCCCTGCGTCTGATTCCCCGCCTCAGATTCCCCGCCTCTGATTCCCCGCCTCTGATTCCCCACCTCTGATTCCCTGCCTCAAATTCCCTGGCTCATATTCCCTGCTTCAGATTCCCTGCCTCAGATTCCCTGCCTCTGATTCCCCGCATCTGATTCCCCGCCTCTGATTCCCCGCCTCTGATTCCCCACCTCTGATTCCCCGCCTCTGATGCCCTGCCTCAGTTTCCCCGGCTCTGATTCCCTGCATCAGCTTCCCAGCCTCATATTCCCTGCCTCTGATTCCCCGCCTCTGATTCCCTGCCTCTGATTCCCCGCCTCAGATTCCCTGCCTCAGATTCCCTGCCTCAGATTCCCTGCCTCAGATTCCCTGCCTCTGATTCCTCGCCTCTGATTCCCTGCCTCTGATTCCCTGCCTCAGATTCCCTGCCTCTGATTCCCCGCCTCTTATTCCCCACCTCATAATCCCCGCCTCAGATTCCCCGGCTCTGATTCCCTGCCTCAGATTCCCTGCCTCAAATTCCCTGCCTATGATTCCCCGCATCTGATTCCCCGCCTCTTATTCCCCGCCTCTGATTCCTCGCATCTGATTCCCCGCCTCTGATTCCCCACCTCTGATTCCACGCCTCTGATTCCCCGCCTCTGATTCCCCGCCTCAGATTCCCCAGCTCTGATTCCCTGCCTCAGATTCCCTGCCTCAGATTCCCTGCGTCCGATTCCCCGCCTCTGAATCCCAGCCTCTGAATCCCCACCTCTGATTCCCCGCCTCTGTTTCCCCGCCTCGGATTCCCCGCCTCTGATTCCCCGCCTCTGATTCCTTGCCTCTGATTACCCGCCTCCCTTTCCGCGCAACTTTCCCGGCCTCCGTTTCCCCACTTCTCTTTCCCCGCCTCAGATTCCACGCCTCTGATTCCCTGCATCAGATTCCCTGCCTCAGATTCCCTGCCTCTGACTCCCTGCATCAGATTCCCTGCCTCTGATTCCCCGCCTCTGATTCCCCGCTTCTGATTCCCCGCCTCTGATTCCGCGCCTCAGATTCCTTGCCTATGATTCCCTGCCTCTGATTCCCTGCCTCTGATTCCCTGACTCTGATTCCCTGCCTCTGATTCCCTGCCCCTGATTCACTGCCTCTGATTCCGCGCTTCTGATTCCACGCCTCTCTTTCCGTGTCTCTGATTCCGGCCTCTGATTCCCTGCCTCTGATACCCTGCCTCTCTTTGCCTGCCTCTATATCCGTGCCTCATTCTCTGCATCTCGTTTACCACATCTCATTTCCCCACACAGATAACCCGCCTCTGATTCCCCGCCTCTGATTCCCCGCCTCTGATTCCCTGCCTCTAATTCCCCGCCTCTGATTCCCCACCTCTGATTCCCCACCTCTGATTCCCCGCCTCTGATTCCCCGCCTCTGATTCCCCACCTCAGATTTCCCGGTTCTGATTCCCTGCCTCAGATTCCCTGCGACAGATTCCCTGCCTCAGATTCCCTGCCTCTGATTCCCCGCCTCTTATTCCCCACCTCTTATTCCCCGCCTCAGATTCCCCGGCTCTGATTCGCTGCCTCAGATTCCCTGCCTCAAATTCCCTGCCTCTGATTCCCCGCATCTGATTCCCCGCCTGTGATTCCCCGCCTCTGATTCCTCGCATCTGATTCCCAGCCTCTGATTCCCCGCCTCTGATTCCACGCCTCTGATTCCCCACCTCTGATTCCCCGCCTCAGATTCCCCAGCTCTGATTCCCTGCCTCAGATTCCCTGCCTCAGATTCCCTGCCTCCGATTCCCCGCCTCTGATTCCCCGCCTCCGTTACCCCGCCTCTGATTCCCCGCATCTGAATCCCAGCCTCTGAATCCCCGCCTCTGATTCCCCGCCTCTGTTTCCCCGCCTCGGATTCCCCGCCTCTGATTACCCGCCTCCCTTTCCGCGCAACTTTCCCGGCCTCCGTTTCCACACATCTCTTTCCCCTCCTCAGATTCCACGCCTCTGATTCCCCGCCTCTGATTCCCCACCTTTCATTCCCCGCCTCTCTTTCCCTGCCACTATTTCCGCGCCCCTTTCTCTGCCTCTCTTTCCCCACATCTCTTTTCTTCCCTCTGATTCCCCGCCTCTGATTCCCCTCCTCTGATTCCCTGCCTCTGATTCCCTGCCTCTGATTCCCCGCCTCTGATTCCCCGCCTCTGATTCCCCTCCTCTGATTCCCTGCCTCTGATTCCCTGCCTCTTATTCCCTGCCTCTGATTCCCCGCCTCTGATTCCCTGTCTCTGATTGCCCGCCTCTGATTCCCCGCCTCTGATTCCCCGCCTTTGATTCCCCACCTCTGTCTGTATGCCTCTCTTTCGCCTCCGCTTTTTCCCCTACACTTTTTCCGCGCCTCTCTTTCCCTCCCTCAATTTCAACAACTCTGTTTGATCTGTTCTGTGTAACTCATTTTCAACACACAATTTCCAACCACTATGTTTCACCCATCACTTTCCCCGCCTCTATTTCTCCGCCTATGTTTACCCACCTCTGTTTACCCACCTGTTTCACCGCCTCTGATTCCCCGCCTATGATTCCCCACCTCTGTCTCTACGCCTCTCTTTCGCCTCCACTCTTTCCCCTCCACTCTTTCCGTGCCTGTCTTTCCCTCCCTCAATTTCAACAACACTGTTTGATCTGTTTTGTGTACCTGATTTTAAACACACAAGTTCCAACCACTATGTTTTGCCCGCCTCTTTCACCGCCTCTATTTATCCACCTATGTTTACCTGCCTCTGTTTACCCGCCTGTTTCCCCGCCTCTGATTCCCCACCTTTCATTCCCCGCCTCGCTTTCCCTGCCTCTATTTCCGCGCCTCTTTCACTGCCTCTCTTTCCCCACATCTCTTTTCCTCCCGCTGATTCCCCGCCTCTGATTCCCCGACTCTGATTCCCTGCCTCTGATTCCCCGCCTCTGATTCCCTGCCTCAGATTCCCTGCCTCAGATTCCCTGCCTCAGATTCCCTGCCTCTGATTCCCCGCCTCTGATTCCCCGCCTCTTATTCCCCGCCTCTGATTCCCCGCCTCTGATTCCCCGCCTCTGATGCCCTGCCTCAGATTTCCCGGCTCTGATTCCCTGCATCAGCTTCCCTGCCTCATATTCCCTGCCTCTGATACCCCGCCTCTGATTCCCTGCCTCTGATTCCCCGCCTCTGATTCCCTGCCTCAGATTCCCTGCCTCAGATTCCCTGCCTCAGATTCCCTGCCTCTGATTCCCCGCCTCTGATTCCCTGCCTCTGATTCCCTGCCTCAGATTCCCCGCCTCTTATTCCCCACCTCTTATTCCCCGCCTCAGATTCCCCGGCTCTGATTCGCTGCCTCAGATTCCCTGCCTCAAATTCCCTGCCTCTGATTCCCCGCATCTGATTCCCCGCCTGTGATTCCCCGCCTCTGATTCCTCGCATCTGATTCCCAGCCTCTGATTCCCCGCCTCTGATTCCACGCCTCTGATTCCCCACCTCTGATTCCCCGCCTCAGATTCCCCAGCTCTGATTCCCTGCCTCAGATTCGCTGCCTCAGATTCCCTGCCTCCGATTCCCCGCCTCTGATTCCCCGCCTCCGATACCCCGCCTCTGATTCCCCGCATCTGAATCCCCGCCTCTGATTCCCCGCCTCTGATTCCCCGCCTCTGATTCCCTGCCTCTGATTACCCGCCTCCCTTTCCGCGCAACTTTCCCGGCCTCCGTTTCCCCACTTCTCTTTCCCCGCCTCAGATTCCACGCCTCTGATTCCTCGCCTCTGATTCCCCACCTTTCATTCCCCGCCTCTCTTTCCCTGCCCCTATTTCCACGCCTCTTTCTCTGCCTCTCTTTCCCCACATCTCTTTTCCTCCCACTGATTCCCCGCCTCTGATTCCCCTCCTCTGATTCCCCGCCTCTGATTCCCCGCCTCTGATTCCCCGCCTCTGATTCCCCGCCTTTGATTCCCCTCCTCTGATTCCCTGCCTCTGATTCCCTGCCTCTGATTCCCTGCCTCTGATTCCCCGCCTCTGATTCCCTGCCTCTGATTCCCTGCCTCTGATTCCCCGCCTCTGATTCCCCACCTCTGATTCCACGCCTCTGATTCCCCGCCTCTGATTCCCCGCCTCAGATTCCCCAGCTCTGATTCCCTGCCTCAGATTCCCTGCCTCAGATTCCCTGCGTCCGATTCCCCGCCTCTGAATCCCAGCCTCTGAATCCCCACCTCTGATTCCCCGCCTCTGTTTCCCCGCCTCGGATTCCCCGCCTCTGATTCCCCGCCTCTGATTCCTTGCCTCTGATTACCCGCCTCCCTTTCCGCGCAACTTTCCCGGCCTCCGTTTCCCCACTTCTCTTTCCCCGCCTCAGATTCCACGCCTCTGATTCCCTGCATCAGATTCCCTGCCTCAGATTCCCTGCCTCTGACTCCCTGCATCAGATTCCCTGCCTCTGATTCCCCGCCTCTGATTCCCCGCTTCTGATTCCCCGCCTCTGATTCCGCGCCTCAGATTCCTTGCCTATGATTCCCTGCCTCTGATTCCCTGCCTCTGATTCCCTGACTCTGATTCCCTGCCTCTGATTCCCTGCCCCTGATTCACTGCCTCTGATTCCGCGCTTCTGATTCCACGCCTCTCTTTCCGTGTCTCTGATTCCGGCCTCTGATTCCCTGCCTCTGATACCCTGCCTCTCTTTGCCTGCCTCTATATCCGTGCCTCTTTCTCTGCATCTCGTTTACCACATCTCATTTCCCCACACAGATAACCCGCCTCTGATTCCCCGCCTCTGATTCCCCGCCTCTGATTCCCTGCCTCTAATTCCCCGCCTCTGATTCCCCACCTCTGATTCCCCACCTCTGATTCCCCGCCTCTGATTCCCCGCCTCTGATTCCCCACCTCAGATTTCCCGGTTCTGATTCCCTGCCTCAGATTCCCTGCCTCTGATTCCCCGCCTCTTATTCCCCACCTCTTATTCCCCGCCTCAGATTCCCCGGCTCTGATTCGCTGCCTCAGATTCCCTGCCTCAAATTCCCTGCCTCTGATTCCCCGCATCTGATTCCCCGCCTGTGATTCCCCGCCTCTGATTCCTCGCATCTGATTCCCAGCCTCTGATTCCCCGCCTCTGATTCCACGCCTCTGATTCCCCACCTCTGATTCCCCGCCTCAGATTCCCCAGCTCTGATTCCCTGCCTCAGATTCCCTGCCTCAGATTCCCTGCCTCCGATTCCCCGCCTCTGATTCCCCGCCTCCGTTACCCCGCCTCTGATTCCCCGCATCTGAATCCCAGCCTCTGAATCCCCGCCTCTGATTCCCCGCCTCTGTTTCCCCGCCTCGGATTCCCCGCCTCTGATTACCCGCCTCCCTTTCCGCGCAACTTTCCCGGCCTCCGTTTCCACACATCTCTTTCCCCTCCTCAGATTCCACGCCTCTGATTCCCCGCCTCTGATTCCCCACCTTTCATTCCCCGCCTCTCTTTCCCTGCCACTATTTCCGCGCCCCTTTCTCTGCCTCTCTTTCCCCACATCTCTTTTCTTCCCTCTGATTCCCCGCCTCTGATTCCCCTCCTCTGATTCCCTGCCTCTGATTCCCTGCCTCTGATTCCCCGCCTCTGATTCCCCGCCTCTGATTCCCCTCCTCTGATTCCCTGCCTCTGATTCCCTGCCTCTTATTCCCTGCCTCTGATTCCCCGCCTCTGATTCCCTGTCTCTGATTGCCCGCCTCTGATTCCCCGCCTCTGATTCCCCGCCTTTGATTCCCCACCTCTGTCTGTATGCCTCTCTTTCGCCTCCGCTTTTTCCCCTACACTTTTTCCGCGCCTCTCTTTCCCTCCCTCAATTTCAACAACTCTGTTTGATCTGTTCTGTGTAACTCATTTTCAACACACAATTTCCAACCACTATGTTTCACCCATCACTTTCCCCGCCTCTATTTCTCCGCCTATGTTTACCCACCTCTGTTTACCCACCTGTTTCACCGCCTCTGATTCCCCGCCTATGATTCCCCACCTCTGTCTCTACGCCTCTCTTTCGCCTCCACTCTTTCCCCTCCACTCTTTCCGTGCCTGTCTTTCCCTCCCTCAATTTCAACAACACTGTTTGATCTGTTTTGTGTACCTGATTTTAAACACACAAGTTCCAACCACTATGTTTTGCCCGCCTCTTTCACCGCCTCTATTTATCCACCTATGTTTACCTGCCTCTGTTTACCCGCCTGTTTCCCCGCCTCTGATTCCCCACCTTTCATTCCCCGCCTCGCTTTCCCTGCCTCTATTTCCGCGCCTCTTTCACTGCCTCTCTTTCCCCACATCTCTTTTCCTCCCGCTGATTCCCCGCCTCTGATTCCCCGACTCTGATTCCCTGCCTCTGATTCCCCGCCTCTGATTCCCTGCCTCAGATTCCCTGCCTCAGATTCCCTGCCTCAGATTCCCTGCCTCTGATTCCCCGCCTCTGATTCCCCGCCTCTTATTCCCCGCCTCTGATTCCCCGCCTCTGATTCCCCGCCTCTGATGCCCTGCCTCAGATTTCCCGGCTCTGATTCCCTGCATCAGCTTCCCTGCCTCATATTCCCTGCCTCTGATACCCCGCCTCTGATTCCCTGCCTCTGATTCCCCGCCTCTGATTCCCTGCCTCAGATTCCCTGCCTCAGATTCCCTGCCTCAGATTCCCTGCCTCTGATTCCCCGCCTCTGATTCCCTGCCTCTGATTCCCTGCCTCAGATTCCCCGCCTCTTATTCCCCACCTCTTATTCCCCGCCTCAGATTCCCCGGCTCTGATTCGCTGCCTCAGATTCCCTGCCTCAAATTCCCTGCCTCTGATTCCCCGCATCTGATTCCCCGCCTGTGATTCCCCGCCTCTGATTCCTCGCATCTGATTCCCAGCCTCTGATTCCCCGCCTCTGATTCCACGCCTCTGATTCCCCACCTCTGATTCCCCGCCTCAGATTCCCCAGCTCTGATTCCCTGCCTCAGATTCGCTGCCTCAGATTCCCTGCCTCCGATTCCCCGCCTCTGATTCCCCGCCTCCGATACCCCGCCTCTGATTCCCCGCATCTGAATCCCCGCCTCTGATTCCCCGCCTCTGATTCCCCGCCTCTGATTCCCTGCCTCTGATTACCCGCCTCCCTTTCCGCGCAACTTTCCCGGCCTCCGTTTCCCCACTTCTCTTTCCCCGCCTCAGATTCCACGCCTCTGATTCCTCGCCTCTGATTCCCCACCTTTCATTCCCCGCCTCTCTTTCCCTGCCCCTATTTCCACGCCTCTTTCTCTGCCTCTCTTTCCCCACATCTCTTTTCCTCCCACTGATTCCCCGCCTCTGATTCCCCTCCTCTGATTCCCCGCCTCTGATTCCCCGCCTCTGATTCCCCGCCTCTGATTCCCCGCCTTTGATTCCCCTCCTCTGATTCCCTGCCTCTGATTCCCTGCCTCTGATTCCCTGCCTCTGATTCCCCGCCTCTGATTCCCTGCCTCTGATTCCCTGCCTCTGATTCCCTGCCTCTGATCCCGGGCCTCTGATTCCACGCCTCTCTTTCTGTGTCTCTGATTCCCTGCCTCTGATACCCTGCCTCTCATTCCCTGCCTCTATTTCCGTGCATCTTTCTCTGCATCTTGTTTCCCACATCTCATTTCCCCCCTCTGATAACCCGCCTCTGATTCCATGCCTCTGATTCCCTGCCTCAGATTCCCCACCTCAGATTCCCCGACTCAGATTCCCCGCCTCAGATTCCCCGCCTCAGATTCCCTGCCTCAGATTCCCTGCCTCAGATTCCCTGCCTATGATTCCCTGCCTCAGATTCCCTTCATCTGATTCCCTTCATTTGATTCCCTGCCTCAGATTCCCTGGCTCAGATTCCCTGCTTCAGATTCGCTGCCTCAGATTCCCTGCCACTGATTCCCCGCATCTGATTCCCCGCCTCTGATTCCCCGCTTCTGATTCCCGCCTCTGATTCCCTGCCTCTGATTCCCCGCCTCTGAATCCCTGCCTCTGATTCCTCGCCTCTGATTCCCTGCCTCAGATTCCCCGGCTCTGATTCCATGCCTCAGATTCCCTGCCTCAGATTCCCTGCCTCCGATTCCCCGCCTCTGATTCCGCGCCTATGATTCCCCGCCTCTGATTCCCAGCCTCTGAATCCCCACCTCTGAATCCCCGCCTCTGATTCCTCGCCTCTGATTCCCCGCCTCTGATTCCACGCCACTGATTCCCCGCCTCTGATTCCAGGCCTCTTATTCCCCGCCTCTGATTCCCCACCTCTGATTGCCTGCCACTGATTGCCCGCCTCTGATTCCCCGCCTCTGATTCCCCGCCTCTGATTCCCCACCTCTGTCTGTATGCCTCTCTTTCGCCGCTTTTTCCCCTACACTTTTTCCGCGCCTCTCTTTCCCTCCCTCAATTTCAACAACTCTGTTTGATCTGTTCTGTGTACCTCATTATCAACACACAATTTCCAACCACTATGTTTCACCCATCACTTTCCCCGCCTCTATTTCTCCGCCTATGTTTACACACCTCTGTTTACCCACCTGTTTCACCGCCTCTGATTCCCCGCGTATGATTCCCCACCTCTGTCTCTACGCCTCTCTTTCGCCTCCACTCTTTCCCCTCCACTCTTTCCGTGCCTGTCTTTCCCTCCCTCAATTTCAACAACACTGTTTGATCTGTTTTGTGTACCTGATTTTAAACACACAAGTTCCAACCACTATGTTTTGCCCGCCTCTTTCCCCGCCTCTATTTATCCAACTATGTTTACCTGCCTCTGTTTACCCGCCTGTTTCACCGCCTCTCATTCCCCACCTCAGATTCCCCGCCTCTGATTCCCTGCCTCTGATTCCCCGGCTCTGATTCCCTGCCTCAGATTCCCTGCCTCAAATTCCCTGCCTCTGATTCCCCGCATCTGATTCCCCGCCTCTGATTCCCCGCCTCTGATTCCTCGCATCTGATTCCCCACCTCTGATTCCCCGCCTCTGATTCCACGCCTCTGATTCCCCGCCTCTGATTCCCCGCATCAGATTCTCCAGCTCTGATTCCCTGCCTCAGATTCCCTGCCTCAGATTCCCTGCCTCCCATTCCCCGCCTCTGATTCCCCGCCTCTGATTCCCCGCCTATGATTCCCCGCCTCTGAATCCCAGCCTCTGAATCCCCGCCTCTGATTCCCCGCCTCTGTTTCCCCGCCTCTGTTTCCCCGTCTCTGATTCCCCGTCTCTGATTCCCTGCCTCTGATTACCCGCCTCCCTTTCCGCGCAACTTTCCCGGCCTCCGTTTCCCCACATCTCTTTCCCCGCCTCAGATTCCACGCCTCTGATTCCCCGCCTCTGATTCCCCACATTTCATTCCACGCCTCTCTTTCCCTGCCTCTATTTCCGCGCCTCTTTCTCTGCCTCTCTTTCCCCACATCTCTTTTCCTCCCTCTGATTCCCCACCTCTGATTCCCCTCCTCTGATTCCCTGCTTCAAATTCCCTGCCTCTGATTTCCCGCCTCTGATTCCCCGCCTCTGATTCCCCTCCTCTGATTCCCTGCCTCTGATTCTCTGCCTCTGATTCCCTGCCTCTGATTCCCCGCCTCTGATTCCCTGCCTCTGATTCCCTGCCTCTGATTCCCTGCCTCTGATTCCGCGCCTCTGATTCCACGCCTCTCTTTCCGTGTCTCTGATTCCCCGCCTCTGATTCCCTGCCTCTGATACCCTGCCTCTCATTCCCTGCCTCTATTTCCGTGCATCTTTCTCTGCATCTTGTTTCCCACATCTCATTTCCCCCCTCTGATAAACCGCCTCTGATTCCATGCCTGTGATTCCCTGCCTCAGATTCCCCGCCTCAGATTCCCCGACTCAGATTCCCCCTCTCAGATTCCCCGCCTCAGATTCCCTGCCTCAGATTCCCTGCCTCAGATTCCCTGCCTCAGATTCCCTGCCTCAGATTCCCTTCATCTGATTCCCTTCATTTGATTCCCTGCGTCTGATTCCCCGCCTCAGATTCCCCGCCTCTGATTCCCCGCCTCTGATTCCCCACCTCTGATTCCCTGCCTCAAATTCCCTGGCTCATATTCCCTGCTTCAGATTCCCTGCCTCAGATTCCCTGCCTCTGATTCCCCGCATCTGATTCCCCGCCTCTGATTCCCCGCCTCTGATTCCCGCCTCAGATTCCCTGCCTCTGATTCCCTGCCGCTGATTCTCTGCCTCTGATTCCCTGCCACTGATATCCCGCCTCCGATTCCACACCAATGTTTCACCGCCTCTGTTTAACTGCCTCTTATTTCCCGGCTCAGATTCGCCGGCTCTGATTCCGAGCCTCTGATTCCACGCTTCTCGTTCCGTGTCTCTGATAGCCCGCCTCTGATTCCCCACCTCAGATTCCCCGGCTCTGATTCCCTGCATCAGATTCCCTGCCTCAGATTCCCTGCCTCTGATTCCCCGCATCAGATTCCCTGCCTCTGATTCCCCACCTCTGATTCCCCGCTTCTGATTCCCCGCCTCTGATTCCCCGCCTCAGATTCCCTGCCTATGATTCCCTGCCTCTGATTCCCTGCCTCTGATTCCGCACCTCTGATTCCACGCTTCTCTTTCCGTGTCTCTGATAGCCCGCCTCTGATTCCACGCCTCTGATTCCCCGCCTCAGATTCCCCGGCTCTGATTCCCTGCATCAGATTCCCTGCCTCAGATTCCCTGCCTCTGACTCCCTGCATCAGATTCCCTGCCTCTGATTCCCAGCCTCTGATTCCCCGCTTCTGATTCCCCGCCTCTGATTCCCCGCCTCAGATTCCTTGCGTATGATTCCCTGCCTCTGATTCCCTGCCTCTGATTCCCTGACTCTGATTCCCTGCCTCTGATTCCCTGCCCCTGATTCCCTGCCTCTGATTCCGCGCTTCTGATTCCACGCCTCTCTTTCCGTGTCTCTGATTCCGCACCTCTGATTCCCTGCCTCTGATACCCTGCCTCTCTTTGCATGCCTCTATATCCGTGCCTCTTTCTCTGCATCTCGTTTACCACATCTCATTTCCCCCCACTGATAACCCGCATCTGATTCCCCGCTTCTGATTCCCCGCCACTGATTCCCTGCCTCCGATTCCCCGCCTCTGATTCCCCGCCTCTGATACCCCGCCTCTGATTCCCCGCATCTGAATCCCAGCCTCTGAAAACCCGCCTCTGATTCCCCGCCTCTGTTTCCCCGCCTCGGATTCCCCGCCTCTGATTACCCGCCTCCCTTTCCGCGCAGCTTTCCCGGCCTCCGTTTCCCCACATCTCTTTCCCCGCCTCGGATTCCACGCCTCTGATTCCCCGCCTCTGATTCCCCACCTTTCATTCCCCGCCTCTCTTTCCCTGCCTCTATTTCCGCGCCTCTTTCTCTGCCTCTCTTTCCCCACATCTCTTTTCTTCCCTCTGATTCCCCGCCTCTGATTCCCCTCCTCTGATTCCCTGCCTCTGATTCCCTGACTCTGATTCCCCGCCTCTGATTCCCCGCCTCTGATTCCCCTCCTCTGATTCCCTGCCTCTGATTCCCTGCCTCTTATTCCCTGCCTCTGATTCCCCGCCTCTGATTCCCTGCCTCTGATTCACTGCCTCTGATTCCCTGCCTCTGATTCCGGTCCTCTGATTCCGGTCCTCTAATTCCAAGCCTCTCTTTCCGTGCCTCTGATTCCCCGCCTCTGATTCCCTGCCTCTGATACCCTGCCTCTCATGCCCTACCTCTATTTCCGTGCATCATTCTCTGCATCTTGTTTCCCACATCTCATTTCCCCCCTCTGATAACCCGCCTCTGATTCCATGCCTGTGATTCCCTGCCTCAGATTCCCCGCTTCAGATTCCCCTACTCAGATTCCCCGCCTCAGATTTCCCGCCTCAGATTCCCAGCCTCAGATTCCCTGCCTCAGATTCCCTGCCTCAGATTCCCAGCCTCAGATTCCCTTCATCTGATTCCCTTCATTTGATTCCCTGCGTCTGATTCCCGGCCTCTGATTCCCCGCCTCTGATTCCCCGCCTCTGATTCCCCACCTCTGATTCCCTGCCTCAGATTCCCTGGCTCAGATTCCCTGCTTCAGATTCCCTGCCTCAGATTCCCTGCCACTGATTCCCCGCATCTGATTCCCCGCCTCTGATTCCCCGCTTCTGATTCCCGCCTCTGATTCCCTGCATCTGATTCCCCGCCTCTGAATCCCCGCCTCTGATTCCTCGCCTCTGATTCCCTGCCTCAGATTCCCCGGCTCTGATTCCATGCCTCAGATTCCCTGCCTCAGATTCCCTGCCTCCGATTCCCCGCCTCTGATTCCCCGCCTATGATTCCCCGCCTCTGATTCCCAGCCTCTGAATCCCACCTCTGAATCCCCGCCTCTGATTCCCCGCCTCTGATTCCCCGCCTCTGATTCCACGCCTCTGATTCCCCGCCTCTGATGCCAGGCCTCTTATTCCCCGCCTCTGATTCCCCACCTCTGATTGCCTGCCACTGATTGCCCGCCTCTGATTCCCCGCCTCTGATTCCCCGCCTCTGATTCCCCACCTCTGTCTGTATGCCTCTCTTTCGCCTCCGCTTTTTCCCCTACACTTTTTCCGCGCCTCTCTTTCCCTCCCTCAATTTCAACAACTCTGTTTGATCTGTTCTGTGTACCTCATTTTCAACACACAATTTCCAACCACTATGTTTCACCCATCACTTTCCCCGCCTCTATTTATCCACCTATGTTTACCTGCCTCTGTTTACCCGCCTGTTTCCCCGCCTCTGATTCCCCACCTTTCATTCCCCGCCTCGCTTTCCCTGCCTCTATTTCCGCGCCTCTTTCACTGCCTCTCTTTCCCCACATCTCTTTTCCTCCCGCTGATTCCCCGCCTCTGATTCCCCGCCTCTGATTCCCTGCCTCTGATTCCCCGCCTCAGATTTCCTGCCTCAGATTCCCTGCCTCAGATTCCCTACCTCAGATTCCCTGCCTCTGATTCCCCGCCTCTGATTCCCCGCCTCTTATTCCCCGCCTCTGATTCCCCGCCTCTGATTCCCCGCCTCTGATGCCCTGCCTCAGATTCCCCGGCTCTGATTCCCTGCATCAGCTTCCCTGCCTCATATTCCCTGCCTCTGATTCCCCGCCTCTGATTCCCTGCCTCTGATTCCCCGCCTCTGATTCCCTGCCTCAGATTCCCTGCCTCAGATTCCCTGCCTCAGATTCCCTGCCTCAGATTCCCTGCCTCTGATTCCCCGCCTCTGATTCCCTGCCTCTGATTCCCTGCCTCAGATTCCCTGCCTCTGATTCCCCGCCTCTTATTCCCCACCTCATATTCCCCGCCTCAGATTCCCCGGCTCTGATTCCCTGCCTCAGATTCCCTGCCTCAAATTCCCTGCCTCTGATTCCCCGCATCTGATTCCCCGCCTCTGATTCCCCGCCTCTGATTCCTCGCATCTGATTCCCCGCCTCTGATTCCCCACCTCTGATTCCACGCCTCTGATTCCCCGCCTCTGATTCCCCGCCTCAGATTCCCCAGCTCTGATTCCCTGCCTCAGATTCCCTGCCTCAGATTCCCTGCGTCCGATTCCCCGCCTCTGATTCCTCGCCTCTGATTCCCCGCCTCTGATTCCCCGCCTCTGAATCCCAGCCTCTGAATCCCCGCCTCTGATTCCCCGCCTCTGTTTCCCCGTCTCGGATTCCCCGCCTCTGATTCCCCGCCTCTGATTCCCTGCCTCTGATTACCCGCCTTCCTTTCCGCGCAACTTTCCCGGCCTCCATTTCCCCACTTCTCTTTCCCCGCCTCAGATTCCACGCCTCTGATTCCTCGCCTATGATTCCCCACCTTTCATTCCCCGCCTCTCTTTCCCTGCCCCAATTTCCGCGCCTCTTTCTCTGCCTCTCTTTCCCCACATCTCTTTTCCTCCCACTGATTCCCCGCCTCTGATTCCCCTCCTCTGATTCCCCGCCTCTGATTCCCCGCCTCTGATTCCCCGCCTCTGATTCCCCGCCTCTGATTCCACTCCTCTGAATCCCTGCCTCTGATTCCCTGCCTCTGATTCCCTGCCTCTGATTCCCCGCCTCTGATTCCCTGCCTCTGATTCCCTGCCTCTGATTCCCTGCCTCTGATCCCGGGCCTCTGATTCCACGCATCTCTTTCCGTGTCTCTGATTCCCTGCCTCTGATACCCTGCCTCTCATTCCCTGCCTCTATTTCCGTGCATCTTTCTCTGCATCTTGTTTCCCACATCTCATTTCCCCCCTCTGATAACCCGCGTCTGATTCCATGCCTGTAATTCCCTGCCTCAGATTCCCCGCCTCAGATTCCCTGACTCAGATTCCCCGACTCAGATTCCCCGCCTCAGATTCCCTGCCTCAGATTCCCTGCCTCAGATTCCCTGCCTCAGATTCCCTGCCTCAGATTCCCTTCATCTGATTCCCTTCATTTGATTCCCTGCATCTGATTCCCCGCCTCTGATACCCCGCCTCTGATTCCCTGCCTCTGATTCCCCACCTCTGATTCCTTGCCTCAGATTCCCTGGCTCAGATTCCCTGCTTCAGATTCCCTGCCTCAGATTCCCTGCCTCTGATTCCCCGCATCTGATTCACCGCCTCTGATTCCCCGCCTCTGATTCCCGCCTCTGATTCCCTGCCTCTGATTCCCGCCTCTGAATCCCCGCCTCTGATTCCTCGCCTCTGATTCCATGCCTCACATTCCCCGGCTCTGATTCCCTGCCTCAGATTCCCTGCCTCAGATTCCCTGCCTCCGATTCCCCGCCTCTGATTCCCCGCCTAAGATTCCACGCCTCTGATTCCCAGCCTCTGAATCCCCACCTCTGAATCCCCGCCTCTGATTCCCCGCCTCTGTTTCCCCGCCTCTGATTCCCCGCCTCTGAATCCCCGCCTCTGATTCCACGCCTCTGATTCCCTGCCTCTGATTCCAGGCCTCTTATTCCCCGCCTCTGATTCCCCACCTCTGATTGCCTGCCACTGATTGCCCGCCTCTGATTCCCCACCTCTGATTCCCCGCCTCTGATTCCCCACCTCTGTCTGTATGCCTCTCTTTCGCCTCCGCTTTTTCCCCTACACTCTTTCCGCGCCTCTCTTTCCCTCCCTCAATTTCAACAACTCTGTTTGATCTGTTCTGTGTACCTCATTTTCAACACACAAGTTCCAACCACTATGTTTCACCCATCACTTTCCCCGCCTCTATTTCTCCGCCTATGTTTACCCGCCTCTGTTTACCCACCTCTTTCACCGACTCTGATTCCCCGCCTCTGAATCCCCACCTCTGTCTCGATGACTCTCTTTCGCCTCAACTCTTTCCCCTCCACTCTTTCCGTGCCTGTCTTTCCCTCCCTCAATTTCAACAACACTGTTTGATCTGTTTTGTGTACCTCATTTTAAACACACAAGTTCCAACCACTATGTTTTGCCCGCCTCTTTTCCCGCCTCTATTTATCCACCTATGTTTACCTGCCTCTGTTTACCCGCCTGTTTCCCCGCCTCTGATTCCCCACCTTTCATTCCCCGCCTCTCTTTCCATGCCTCTATTTTCGCGCCTCTTTCACTGCCTCTCTTTCCTCACATCTCTTTTCCTCCCGCTGATTCCCCGCCTCTGATTCCCCGCCTCAGATTCCCTGCCTCTGATTCCCCGCCTCTGATTCCCTGCCTCAGATTCCCTGCCTCAGATTCCCTGCCTCAGATTCCCTGCCTCTGATTCCCCGCCTCTGATTCCCCGCCTCTTATTCCCCGCCTCTGATTCCCCGCCTCTGATTCCCCGCCTCTGATTCCCTGCCTCAGATTCCCCGGCTCTGATTCACTGCATCAGCTTCCCTGCCTCAGATTCCCTGCCTCTGAATCCCCGCCTCTGATTCCCAGCCTCTGATTCCCCGCCTCTGATTCCCTGCCTCAGATTCCCTGCCTCAGATTCCCTGCCTCAGATTCCCTGCCTCTGATTCCCTGCCTCTGATTCCCCGCCTCTGATTCCCTGCCTCTGTTTCCCCACCTCTGATTCCCCGCCTCTGATTCCCCGCCTCATATTACCCGGCTCTGATTCCCTGCCTGAGATTCCCTGCGTCCGATTCCCCGCCTCTGATTCCTCGCCTCTGATTCCCCGCCTCTGATTCCCCGCCTCTGAATCCCAGCCTCTGAATCCCCGCCTCTGATTCCCCGCCTCTGTTTCCCCGCCTCGGATTCCCCGCCTCTGATTCCCCGCCTCTGATTCCCTGCCTCTGATTACCCGCCTCCCTTTCCGCGCAACTTTCCCGGCCTCCGTTTCCCCACTTCTCTTTCCCCGCCTCAGATTCCACGCCTCTGATTCCTCGCCTCTGATTCCCCACCTTTCATCCCCGCCTCTCTTTCCCTGCCCCTATTTCCGCGCCTCTTTCTCTGCCTCTCTTTCCCCACATCTCTTTTCCTCCCACTGATTCCCCGCCTCTGATTCCCCTCCTCTGATTCAACGCCTCTGATTCCCCGCCTCTGATTCCCCGCCTCTGATTCCCCGCCTCTGATTCCCCTCCTCTGATTCCCTGCCTCGATTCCCTGCCTCTGATTCCCTGCCTCTGATTCCCCGCCTCTGATTCCCTGCCTCTGATTCCCTGCCTCTGATTCCCTGCCTCTGATCCCGGGCCTCTGATTCCACGCCTCTCTTTCCGTGTCTCTGATTCCCTGCATCTGATACCCTGCCTCTCATTCCCTGCCTCTATTTCCGTGCATCTTTCTCTGCATCTTGTTTCCCACATCTCATTTCCCCCCTCTGATAACCCGCCTCTGATTCCATGCCTGTGATTCCCTGCCTCAGATTCCCCACCTCAGATTCCCCGACTCAGATTCCCCGCCTCAGATTTCCCGCCTCAGATTCCCTGCCTCAGATTCCCTGCCTCAGATTCCCTGCCTCAGATTCCCTGCCTCAGATTCCCTTCATCTGATTCCCTTCATTTGATTCCCTGCATCTGATTCCCCGCCTCTGATTCCCCGCCTCTGATTCCCCGCCTCTGATTCCCTGCCTCAGATTCCCTGGCTCAGATTCCCTGCTTCAGATTCCCTGCCTCAGATTCCCTGCCTCTGATTCCCCGCATCTGATTCCCCGCCTCTGATTCCCCGCCTCTGATTCCCGCCTCTGATTACCTGCCTCTGATTCCCGCCTCTGAAACCCCGCCTCTGATTCCTCGCCTCTGATTCCCTGCCTCAGATTCCCCGGCTCTGATTCCCTGCCTCAGATTCCCTGCCTCAGATTCCCTGCCTCCGATTCCCCGCCTCTGATTCCCCGCCTATGATTCCCCGCCTCTGATTCCCAGCCTCTGAATCCCCACCTCTGAATCCCCGCCTCTGATTCCCCGCCTCTGTTTCCCCGCCTCTGATTCCCCGCCTCTGAATCCCCGCCTCTGATTCCACGCCTCTGATTCCCCGCCTCTGATTCCAGGCCTCTTATTCCCCGCCTCTGATTCCCCACCTCTGATTGCCTGCCACTGATTGCCCGCCTCTGATTCTCCGCCTCTGATTCCCCGCCTCTGATTCCCCACCTCTGTCTGTATGCCTCTCTTTCGCCTCCGCATTTTCCCCTACACTCTTTCCGCGCCTCTCTTTCCCTCCCTCAATTTCAACAACTCTGTTTGATCTGTTCTGTGTACCTCATTTTCAACACACAAGTTCCAACCACTATGTTTCACCCATCACTTTCCCCGCCTCTATTTCTCCGCCTATGTTTACCCACCTCTGTTTACCCACCTCTTTCACCGACTCTGATTCCCCGCCTCTGATTCCCCACCTCTGTCTCTATGACACTCTTTCGCCTCCACTCTTTCCCATCCACTCTTTCCGTGCCTGTCTTTCCCTCCCTCAATTTCAACAACACTGTTTGATCTGTTTTGTATACCTCATTTTAAACACACAAGTTCCAACCACTATGTTTTGCCGGCCTCTTTTCCCGCCTCTATTTATCCACCTATGTTTACCTGCCTCTGTTTACCCGCCTGTTTCCCCGCCTCTGATTCCCCACCTTTCATTCCCCGCCTCTCTTTCCCTGCCTCTATTTTCGCGCCTCTTTCACTGCCTCTCTTTCCTCACATCTCTTTTCCTCCCGCTGATTCCCTGCCTCTGATTCCCCGCCTCTGATTCCCTGCCTCAGATTCCCTGCCTCAGATTCCCTGCCTCAGATTCCCTGCCTCTGATTCCCCGCCTCTGATTCCCCGCCTCTTATTCCCCGCCTCTGATTCCCCGCCTCTGATTCCCCGCCTCTGATTCCCTGCCTCAGATTCCCCGGCTCAGATTCACTTCAACAGCTTCCCTGCCTCAGATTCCCTGCCTCTGATTCCCCGCCTCTGATTCCCTGCCTCTGATTCCCCGCCTCTGATTCCCTGCCTCAGATTCTCTGCCTCAGATTCCCTGCCTCAGATTCCCTGCCTCTGATTCCCCGCCTCTGATTCCCCGCCTCTGATTCCCTTCCTCTGTTTCCCCACCTCTGATTCCCCACCTTTGATTCCCCGCCTCAGATTACCCGGCTCTGATTCCCTGCCTGAGATTCCCTGCCTCAGATTCCCCGCCTCAGATTCCCTGCCTCAGATTCCCCGCCTCAGATTCCCCGCCTCAGATTCCCCGCCTCAGTTTCCCCGCCTCTGATTCCCTGCCTCTGATTCCGCGCATCTGATTCCACGCCTCTCTTTCCGTGTCTCTGATTCCCCGCCTCTGATTCACTGCCTCAGCTTCCCCGCCTCTGATTCCCCGCCTCTCATACGCCGCCTCTGATTCCCCGCCTCTGATTCTCCGCCTCTGATTCCCCGCCTCTGATTCCCCGCCTCTGATTCCCTGCCTCAGATTCCCTGGCTCAGATTCCCTGCTTCAGATTCCCTGCCTCAGATTCCCTGCCACTGATTCCCCGCATCTGATTCCCCGCCTCTGATTCCCCACTTCTGATTCCCGCCTCTGATTCCCTGCCTCTGATTCCCCGCCTCAGAATCCCCGCCTCTGATTCCTCGCCTCTGATTCCCTGCCTCAGATTCCCCGGCTCTGATTCCATGCCTCAGATTCCCTTCCTCAGATTCCCTGCCTCCGATTCCCTGCCTCTGATTCCCCGCCTATGATTCCCCGCCTCGGATTCCCAGCCTCTGAATCCCCACCTCTGAATCCCCGACTCTGATTCCCCGCCTCTGATTCCACGCCTCTGATTCCCCGCCTCTGATTCCAGGCCTCTTATTCCCCGCCTCTGATTCCCCACCTCTGATTGCCTGCCACTGATTGCCCGCCTCTGATTCCCCGCCTCTGATTTCCCGCCTTTGATTCCCCACCTCTGTCTGTACGCCTCTCTTTCGCCTCCGCTTTTTCCCCTACACTTTTTCCGCGCCTCTCTTTCCCTCCCTCAATTTCAACAACTCTGTTTGATCTGTTCTGTGTAACTCATTTTCAACACACAATTTCCAACCACTATGTTTCACCCATCACTTTCCCCGCCTCTATTTCTCCGCCTATGTTTACCCACCTCTGTTTACCCACCTGTTTCACCGCCTCTGATTCCCCGCCTATGATTCCCCACCTCTGTCTCTACGCCTCTCTTTCGCCTCCACTCTTTCCCCTCCACTCTTTCCGTGCCTGTCTTTCCCTCCCTCAATTTCAACAACACTGTTTGATCTGTTTTGTGTACCTCATTTTAAACACACAAGTTCCAACCACTATGTTTTGCCCGCCTCTTTTCCCGCCTCTATTTATCCACCTATGTTTACCTGCCTCTGTTTACACGCCTGTTTCCCCGCCTCTGATTCCCCACCTTTCATTCCCCGCCTCTCTTTCCCTGCCTCTATTTTCGCGCCTCTTTCACTGCCTCTCTTTCCTCACATCTCTTTTCCTCCCGCTGATTCCCCGCCTCTGATTCCCCGCCTCTGATTCCCCGCCTTTGATTCCCCTCCTCTGATTCCCTGCCTCTGATTCCCTGCCTCTGATTCCCTGCCTCTGATTCCCCGCCTCTGATTCCCTGCCTCTGATTCCCTGCCTCTGATTCCCCGCCTCTGATTCCCCACCTCTGATTCCACGCCTCTGATTCCCCGCCTCTGATTCCCCGCCTCAGATTCCCCAGCTCTGATTCCCTGCCTCAGATTCCCTGCCTCAGATTCCCTGCGTCCGATTCCCCGCCTCTGAATCCCAGCCTCTGAATCCCCACCTCTGATTCCCCGCCTCTGTTTCCCCGCCTCGGATTCCCCGCCTCTGATTCCCCGCCTCTGATTCCTTGCCTCTGATTACCCGCCTCCCTTTCCGCGCAACTTTCCCGGCCTCCGTTTCCCCACTTCTCTTTCCCCGCCTCAGATTCCACGCCTCTGATTCCCTGCATCAGATTCCCTGCCTCAGATTCCCTGCCTCTGACTCCCTGCATCAGATTCCCTGCCTCTGATTCCCCGCCTCTGATTCCCCGCTTCTGATTCCCCGCCTCTGATTCCGCGCCTCAGATTCCTTGCCTATGATTCCCTGCCTCTGATTCCCTGCCTCTGATTCCCTGACTCTGATTCCCTGCCTCTGATTCCCTGCCCCTGATTCACTGCCTCTGATTCCGCGCTTCTGATTCCACGCCTCTCTTTCCGTGTCTCTGATTCCGGCCTCTGATTCCCTGCCTCTGATACCCTGCCTCTCTTTGCCTGCCTCTATATCCGTGCCTCTTTCTCTGCATCTCGTTTACCACATCTCATTTCCCCACACAGATAACCCGCCTCTGATTCCCCGCCTCTGATTCCCCGCCTCTGATTCCCTGCCTCTAATTCCCCGCCTCTGATTCCCCACCTCTGATTCCCCACCTCTGATTCCCCGCCTCTGATTCCCCGCCTCTGATTCCCCACCTCAGATTTCCCGGTTCTGATTCCCTGCCTCAGATTCCCTGCGACAGATTCCCTGCCTCAGATTCCCTGCCTCTGATTCCCCGCCTCTTATTCCCCACCTCTTATTCCCCGCCTCAGATTCCCCGGCTCTGATTCGCTGCCTCAGATTCCCTGCCTCAAATTCCCTGCCTCTGATTCCCCGCATCTGATTCCCCGCCTGTGATTCCCCGCCTCTGATTCCTCGCATCTGATTCCCAGCCTCTGATTCCCCGCCTCTGATTCCACGCCTCTGATTCCCCACCTCTGATTCCCCGCCTCAGATTCCCCAGCTCTGATTCCCTGCCTCAGATTCCCTGCCTCAGATTCCCTGCCTCCGATTCCCCGCCTCTGATTCCCCGCCTCCGTTACCCCGCCTCTGATTCCCCGCATCTGAATCCCAGCCTCTGAATCCCCGCCTCTGATTCCCCGCCTCTGTTTCCCCGCCTTTGATTCCCCACCTCTGTCTGTATGCCTCTCTTTCGCCTCCGCTTTTTCCCCTACACTTTTTCCGCGCCTCTCTTTCCCTCCCTCAATTTCAACAACTCTGTTTGATCTGTTCTGTGTAACTCATTTTCAACACACAATTTCCAACCACTATGTTTCACCCATCACTTTCCCCGCCTCTATTTCTCCGCCTATGTTTACCCACCTCTGTTTACCCACCTGTTTCACCGCCTCTGATTCCCCGCCTATGATTCCCCACCTCTGTCTCTACGCCTCTCTTTCGCCTCCACTCTTTCCCCTCCACTCTTTCCGTGCCTGTCTTTCCCTCCCTCAATTTCAACAACACTGTTTGATCTGTTTTGTGTACCTGATTTTAAACACACAAGTTCCAACCACTATGTTTTGCCCGCCTCTTTCACCGCCTCTATTTATCCACCTATGTTTACCTGCCTCTGTTTACCCGCCTGTTTCCCCGCCTCTGATTCCCCACCTTTCATTCCCCGCCTCGCTTTCCCTGCCTCTATTTCCGCGCCTCTTTCACTGCCTCTCTTTCCCCACATCTCTTTTCCTCCCGCTGATTCCCCGCCTCTGATTCCCCGACTCTGATTCCCTGCCTCTGATTCCCCGCCTCTGATTCCCTGCCTCAGATTCCCTGCCTCAGATTCCCTGCCTCAGATTCCCTGCCTCTGATTCCCCGCCTCTGATTCCCCGCCTCTTATTCCCCGCCTCTGATTCCCCGCCTCTGATTCCCCGCCTCTGATGCCCTGCCTCAGATTTCCCGGCTCTGATTCCCTGCATCAGCTTCCCTGCCTCATATTCCCTGCCTCTGATACCCCGCCTCTGATTCCCTGCCTCTGATTCCCCGCCTCTGATTCCCTGCCTCAGATTCCCTGCCTCAGATTCCCTGCCTCAGATTCCCTGCCTCTGATTCCCCGCCTCTGATTCCCTGCCTCTGATTCCCTGCCTCAGATTCCCCGCCTCTTATTCCCCACCTCTTATTCCCCGCCTCAGATTCCCCGGCTCTGATTCGCTGCCTCAGATTCCCTGCCTCAAATTCCCTGCCTCTGATTCCCCGCATCTGATTCCCCGCCTGTGATTCCCCGCCTCTGATTCCTCGCATCTGATTCCCAGCCTCTGATTCCCCGCCTCTGATTCCACGCCTCTGATTCCCCACCTCTGATTCCCCGCCTCAGATTCCCCAGCTCTGATTCCCTGCCTCAGATTCGCTGCCTCAGATTCCCTGCCTCCGATTCCCCGCCTCTGATTCCCCGCCTCCGATACCCCGCCTCTGATTCCCCGCATCTGAATCCCCGCCTCTGATTCCCCGCCTCTGATTCCCCGCCTCTGATTCCCTGCCTCTGATTACCCGCCTCCCTTTCCGCGCAACTTTCCCGGCCTCCGTTTCCCCACTTCTCTTTCCCCGCCTCAGATTCCACGCCTCTGATTCCTCGCCTCTGATTCCCCACCTTTCATTCCCCGCCTCTCTTTCCCTGCCCCTATTTCCACGCCTCTTTCTCTGCCTCTCTTTCCCCACATCTCTTTTCCTCCCACTGATTCCCCGCCTCTGATTCCCCTCCTCTGATTCCCCGCCTCTGATTCCCCGCCTCTGATTCCCCGCCTCTGATTCCCCGCCTTTGATTCCCCTCCTCTGATTCCCTGCCTCTGATTCCCTGCCTCTGATTCCCTGCCTCTGATTCCCCGCCTCTGATTCCCTGCCTCTGATTCCCTGCCTCTGATTCCCCGCCTCTGATTCCCCACCTCTGATTCCACGCCTCTGATTCCCCGCCTCTGATTCCCCGCCTCAGATTCCCCAGCTCTGATTCCCTGCCTCAGATTCCCTGCCTCAGATTCCCTGCGTCCGATTCCCCGCCTCTGAATCCCAGCCTCTGAATCCCCACCTCTGATTCCCCGCCTCTGTTTCCCCGCCTCGGATTCCCCGCCTCTGATTCCCCGCCTCTGATTCCTTGCCTCTGATTACCCGCCTCCCTTTCCGCGCAACTTTCCCGGCCTCCGTTTCCCCACTTCTCTTTCCCCGCCTCAGATTCCACGCCTCTGATTCCCTGCATCAGATTCCCTGCCTCAGATTCCCTGCCTCTGACTCCCTGCATCAGATTCCCTGCCTCTGATTCCCCGCCTCTGATTCCCCGCTTCTGATTCCCCGCCTCTGATTCCGCGCCTCAGATTCCTTGCCTATGATTCCCTGCCTCTGATTCCCTGCCTCTGATTCCCTGACTCTGATTCCCTGCCTCTGATTCCCTGCCCCTGATTCACTGCCTCTGATTCCGCGCTTCTGATTCCACGCCTCTCTTTCCGTGTCTCTGATTCCGGCCTCTGATTCCCTGCCTCTGATACCCTGCCTCTCTTTGCCTGCCTCTATATCCGTGCCTCTTTCTCTGCATCTCGTTTACCACATCTCATTTCCCCACACAGATAACCCGCCTCTGATTCCCCGCCTCTGATTCCCCGCCTCTGATTCCCTGCCTCTAATTCCCCGCCTCTGATTCCCCACCTCTGATTCCCCACCTCTGATTCCCCGCCTCTGATTCCCCGCCTCTGATTCCCCACCTCAGATTTCCCGGTTCTGATTCCCTGCCTCAGATTCCCTGCGACAGATTCCCTGCCTCAGATTCCCTGCCTCTGATTCCCCGCCTCTTATTCCCCACCTCTTATTCCCCGCCTCAGATTCCCCGGCTCTGATTCGCTGCCTCAGATTCCCTGCCTCAAATTCCCTGCCTCTGATTCCCCGCATCTGATTCCCCGCCTGTGATTCCCCGCCTCTGATTCCTCGCATCTGATTCCCAGCCTCTGATTCCCCGCCTCTGATTCCACGCCTCTGATTCCCCACCTCTGATTCCCCGCCTCAGATTCCCCAGCTCTGATTCCCTGCCTCAGATTCCCTGCCTCAGATTCCCTGCCTCCGATTCCCCGCCTCTGATTCCCCGCCTCCGTTACCCCGCCTCTGATTCCCCGCATCTGAATCCCAGCCTCTGAATCCCCGCCTCTGATTCCCCGCCTCTGTTTCCCCGCCTCGGATTCCCCGCCTCTGATTACCCGCCTCCCTTTCCGCGCAACTTTCCCGGCCTCCGTTTCCACACATCTCTTTCCCCTCCTCAGATTCCACGCCTCTGATTCCCCGCCTCTGATTCCCCACCTTTCATTCCCCGCCTCTCTTTCCCTGCCACTATTTCCGCGCCCCTTTCTCTGCCTCTCTTTCCCCACATCTCTTTTCTTCCCTCTGATTCCCCGCCTCTGATTCCCCTCCTCTGATTCCCTGCCTCTGATTCCCTGCCTCTGATTCCCCGCCTCTGATTCCCCGCCTCTGATTCCCCTCCTCTGATTCCCTGCCTCTGATTCCCTGCCTCTTATTCCCTGCCTCTGATTCCCCGCCTCTGATTCCCTGTCTCTGATTGCCCGCCTCTGATTCCCCGCCTCTGATTCCCCGCCTTTGATTCCCCACCTCTGTCTGTATGCCTCTCTTTCGCCTCCGCTTTTTCCCCTACACTTTTTCCGCGCCTCTCTTTCCCTCCCTCAATTTCAACAACTCTGTTTGATCTGTTCTGTGTAACTCATTTTCAACACACAATTTCCAACCACTATGTTTCACCCATCACTTTCCCCGCCTCTATTTCTCCGCCTATGTTTACCCACCTCTGTTTACCCACCTGTTTCACCGCCTCTGATTCCCCGCCTATGATTCCCCACCTCTGTCTCTACGCCTCTCTTTCGCCTCCACTCTTTCCCCTCCACTCTTTCCGTGCCTGTCTTTCCCTCCCTCAATTTCAACAACACTGTTTGATCTGTTTTGTGTACCTGATTTTAAACACACAAGTTCCAACCACTATGTTTTGCCCGCCTCTTTCACCGCCTCTATTTATCCACCTATGTTTACCTGCCTCTGTTTACCCGCCTGTTTCCCCGCCTCTGATTCCCCACCTTTCATTCCCCGCCTCGCTTTCCCTGCCTCTATTTCCGCGCCTCTTTCACTGCCTCTCTTTCCCCACATCTCTTTTCCTCCCGCTGATTCCCCGCCTCTGATTCCCCGACTCTGATTCCCTGCCTCTGATTCCCCGCCTCTGATTCCCTGCCTCAGATTCCCTGCCTCAGATTCCCTGCCTCAGATTCCCTGCCTCTGATTCCCCGCCTCTGATTCCCCGCCTCTTATTCCCCGCCTCTGATTCCCCGCCTCTGATTCCCCGCCTCTGATGCCCTGCCTCAGATTTCCCGGCTCTGATTCCCTGCATCAGCTTCCCTGCCTCATATTCCCTGCCTCTGATACCCCGCCTCTGATTCCCTGCCTCTGATTCCCCGCCTCTGATTCCCTGCCTCAGATTCCCTGCCTCAGATTCCCTGCCTCAGATTCCCTGCCTCTGATTCCCCGCCTCTGATTCCCTGCCTCTGATTCCCTGCCTCAGATTCCCCGCCTCTTATTCCCCACCTCTTATTCCCCGCCTCAGATTCCCCGGCTCTGATTCGCTGCCTCAGATTCCCTGCCTCAAATTCCCTGCCTCTGATTCCCCGCATCTGATTCCCCGCCTGTGATTCCCCGCCTCTGATTCCTCGCATCTGATTCCCAGCCTCTGATTCCCTGCCTCTGATTCCACGCCTCTGATTCCCCACCTCTGATTCCCCGCCTCAGATTCCCCAGCTCTGATTCCCTGCCTCAGATTCGCTGCCTCAGATTCCCTGCCTCCGATTCCCCGCCTCTGATTCCCCGCCTCCGATACCCCGCCTCTGATTCCCCGCATCTGAATCCCCGCCTCTGATTCCCCGCCTCTGATTCCCCGCCTCTGATTCCCTGCCTCTGATTACCCGCCTCCCTTTCCGCGCAACTTTCCCGGCCTCCGTTTCCCCACTTCTCTTTCCCCGCCTCAGATTCCACGCCTCTGATTCCTCGCCTCTGATTCCCCACCTTTCATTCCCCGCCTCTCTTTCCCTGCCCCTATTTCCACGCCTCTTTCTCTGCCTCTCTTTCCCCACATCTCTTTTCCTCCCACTGATTCCCCGCCTCTGATTCCCCTCCTCTGATTCCCCGCCTCTGATTCCCCGCCTCTGATTCCCCGCCTCTGATTCCCCGCCTTTGATTCCCCTCCTCTGATTCCCTGCCTCTGATTCCCTGCCTCTGATTCCCTGCCTCTGATTCCCCGCCTCTGATTCCCTGCCTCTGATTCCCTGCCTCTGATTCCCTGCCTCTGATCCCGGGCCTCTGATTCCACGCCTCTCTTTCTGTGTCTCTGATTCCCTGCCTCTGATACCCTGCCTCTCATTCCCTGCCTCTATTTCCGTGCATCTTTCTCTGCATCTTGTTTCCCACATCTCATTTCCCCCCTCTGATAACCCGCCTCTGATTCCATGCCTCTGATTCCCTGCCTCAGATTCCCCACCTCAGATTCCCCGACTCAGATTCCCCGCCTCAGATTCCCCGCCTCAGATTCCCTGCCTCAGATTCCCTGCCTCAGATTCCCTGCCTATGATTCCCTGCCTCAGATTCCCTTCATCTGATTCCCTTCATTTGATTCCCTGCCTCAGATTCCCTGGCTCAGATTCCCTGCTTCAGATTCGCTGCCTCAGATTCCCTGCCACTGATTCCCCGCATCTGATTCCCCGCCTCTGATTCCCCGCTTCTGATTCCCGCCTCTGATTCCCTGCCTCTGATTCCCCGCCTCTGAATCCCTGCCTCTGATTCCTCGCCTCTGATTCCCTGCCTCAGATTCCCCGGCTCTGATTCCATGCCTCAGATTCCCTGCCTCAGATTCCCTGCCTCCGATTCCCCGCCTCTGATTCCGCGCCTATGATTCCCCGCCTCTGATTCCCAGCCTCTGAATCCCCACCTCTGAATCCCCGCCTCTGATTCCTCGCCTCTGATTCCCCGCCTCTGATTCCACGCCACTGATTCCCCGCCTCTGATTCCAGGCCTCTTATTCCCCGCCTCTGATTCCCCACCTCTGATTGCCTGCCACTGATTGCCCGCCTCTGATTCCCCGCCTCTGATTCCCCGCCTCTGATTCCCCACCTCTGTCTGTATGCCTCTCTTTCGCCGCTTTTTCCCCTACACTTTTTCCGCGCCTCTCTTTCCCTCCCTCAATTTCAACAACTCTGTTTGATCTGTTCTGTGTACCTCATTATCAACACACAATTTCCAACCACTATGTTTCACCCATCACTTTCCCCGCCTCTATTTCTCCGCCTATGTTTACACACCTCTGTTTACCCACCTGTTTCACCGCCTCTGATTCCCCGCGTATGATTCCCCACCTCTGTCTCTACGCCTCTCTTTCGCCTCCACTCTTTCCCCTCCACTCTTTCCGTGCCTGTCTTTCCCTCCCTCAATTTCAACAACACTGTTTGATCTGTTTTGTGTACCTGATTTTAAACACACAAGTTCCAACCACTATGTTTTGCCCGCCTCTTTCCCCGCCTCTATTTATCCAACTATGTTTACCTGCCTCTGTTTACCCGCCTGTTTCACCGCCTCTCATTCCCCACCTCAGATTCCCCGCCTCTGATTCCCTGCCTCTGATTCCCCGGCTCTGATTCCCTGCCTCAGATTCCCTGCCTCAAATTCCCTGCCTCTGATTCCCCGCATCTGATTCCCCGCCTCTGATTCCCCGCCTCTGATTCCTCGCATCTGATTCCCCACCTCTGATTCCCCGCCTCTGATTCCACGCCTCTGATTCCCCGCCTCTGATTCCCCGCATCAGATTCTCCAGCTCTGATTCCCTGCCTCAGATTCCCTGCCTCAGATTCCCTGCCTCCCATTCCCCGCCTCTGATTCCCCGCCTCTGATTCCCCGCCTATGATTCCCCGCCTCTGAATCCCAGCCTCTGAATCCCCGCCTCTGATTCCCCGCCTCTGTTTCCCCGCCTCTGTTTCCCCGTCTCTGATTCCCCGTCTCTGATTCCCTGCCTCTGATTACCCGCCTCCCTTTCCGCGCAACTTTCCCGGCCTCCGTTTCCCCACATCTCTTTCCCCGCCTCAGATTCCACGCCTCTGATTCCCCGCCTCTGATTCCCCACATTTCATTCCACGCCTCTCTTTCCCTGCCTCTATTTCCGCGCCTCTTTCTCTGCCTCTCTTTCCCCACATCTCTTTTCCTCCCTCTGATTCCCCACCTCTGATTCCCCTCCTCTGATTCCCTGCTTCAAATTCCCTGCCTCTGATTTCCCGCCTCTGATTCCCCGCCTCTGATTCCCCTCCTCTGATTCCCTGCCTCTGATTCTCTGCCTCTGATTCCCTGCCTCTGATTCCCCGCCTCTGATTCCCTGCCTCTGATTCCCTGCCTCTGATTCCCTGCCTCTGATTCCGCGCCTCTGATTCCACGCCTCTCTTTCCGTGTCTCTGATTCCCCGCCTCTGATTCCCTGCCTCTGATACCCTGCCTCTCATTCCCTGCCTCTATTTCCGTGCATCTTTCTCTGCATCTTGTTTCCCACATCTCATTTCCCCCCTCTGATAAACCGCCTCTGATTCCATGCCTGTGATTCCCTGCCTCAGATTCCCCGCCTCAGATTCCCCGACTCAGATTCCCCCTCTCAGATTCCCCGCCTCAGATTCCCTGCCTCAGATTCCCTGCCTCAGATTCCCTGCCTCAGATTCCCTGCCTCAGATTCCCTTCATCTGATTCCCTTCATTTGATTCCCTGCGTCTGATTCCCCGCCTCAGATTCCCCGCCTCTGATTCCCCGCCTCTGATTCCCCACCTCTGATTCCCTGCCTCAAATTCCCTGGCTCATATTCCCTGCTTCAGATTCCCTGCCTCAGATTCCCTGCCTCTGATTCCCCGCATCTGATTCCCCGCCTCTGATTCCCCGCCTCTGATTCCCGCCTCAGATTCCCTGCCTCTGATTCCCTGCCGCTGATTCTCTGCCTCTGATTCCCTGCCACTGATATCCCGCCTCCGATTCCACACCAATGTTTCACCGCCTCTGTTTAACTGCCTCTTATTTCCCGGCTCAGATTCGCCGGCTCTGATTCCGAGCCTCTGATTCCACGCTTCTCGTTCCGTGTCTCTGATAGCCCGCCTCTGATTCCCCACCTCAGATTCCCCGGCTCTGATTCCCTGCATCAGATTCCCTGCCTCAGATTCCCTGCCTCTGATTCCCCGCATCAGATTCCCTGCCTCTGATTCCCCACCTCTGATTCCCCGCTTCTGATTCCCCGCCTCTGATTCCCCGCCTCAGATTCCCTGCCTATGATTCCCTGCCTCTGATTCCCTGCCTCTGATTCCGCACCTCTGATTCCACGCTTCTCTTTCCGTGTCTCTGATAGCCCGCCTCTGATTCCACGCCTCTGATTCCCCGCCTCAGATTCCCCGGCTCTGATTCCCTGCATCAGATTCCCTGCCTCAGATTCCCTGCCTCTGACTCCCTGCATCAGATTCCCTGCCTCTGATTCCCAGCCTCTGATTCCCCGCTTCTGATTCCCCGCCTCTGATTCCCCGCCTCAGATTCCTTGCGTATGATTCCCTGCCTCTGATTCCCTGCCTCTGATTCCCTGACTCTGATTCCCTGCCTCTGATTCCCTGCCCCTGATTCCCTGCCTCTGATTCCGCGCTTCTGATTCCACGCCTCTCTTTCCGTGTCTCTGATTCCGCACCTCTGATTCCCTGCCTCTGATACCCTGCCTCTCTTTGCATGCCTCTATATCCGTGCCTCTTTCTCTGCATCTCGTTTACCACATCTCATTTCCCCCCACTGATAACCCGCATCTGATTCCCCGCTTCTGATTCCCCGCCACTGATTCCCTGCCTCCGATTCCCCGCCTCTGATTCCCCGCCTCTGATACCCCGCCTCTGATTCCCCGCATCTGAATCCCAGCCTCTGAAAACCCGCCTCTGATTCCCCGCCTCTGTTTCCCCGCCTCGGATTCCCCGCCTCTGATTACCCGCCTCCCTTTCCGCGCAGCTTTCCCGGCCTCCGTTTCCCCACATCTCTTTCCCCGCCTCGGATTCCACGCCTCTGATTCCCCGCCTCTGATTCCCCACCTTTCATTCCCCGCCTCTCTTTCCCTGCCTCTATTTCCGCGCCTCTTTCTCTGCCTCTCTTTCCCCACATCTCTTTTCTTCCCTCTGATTCCCCGCCTCTGATTCCCCTCCTCTGATTCCCTGCCTCTGATTCCCTGACTCTGATTCCCCGCCTCTGATTCCCCGCCTCTGATTCCCCTCCTCTGATTCCCTGCCTCTGATTCCCTGCCTCTTATTCCCTGCCTCTGATTCCCCGCCTCTGATTCCCTGCCTCTGATTCCCTGCCTCTGATTCCCTGCCTCTGATTCCGGTCCTCTGATTCCGGTCCTCTAATTCCAAGCCTCTCTTTCCGTGCCTCTGATTCCCCGCCTCTGATTCCCTGCCTCTGATACCCTGCCTCTCATGCCCTACCTCTATTTCCGTGCATCATTCTCTGCATCTTGTTTCCCACATCTCATTTCCCCCCTCTGATAACCCGCCTCTGATTCCATGCCTGTGATTCCCTGCCTCAGATTCCCCGCTTCAGATTCCCCTACTCAGATTCCCCGCCTCAGATTTCCCGCCTCAGATTCCCAGCCTCAGATTCCCTGCCTCAGATTCCCTGCCTCAGATTCCCAGCCTCAGATTCCCTTCATCTGATTCCCTTCATTTGATTCCCTGCGTCTGATTCCCGGCCTCTGATTCCCCGCCTCTGATTCCCCGCCTCTGATTCCCCACCTCTGATTCCCTGCCTCAGATTCCCTGGCTCAGATTCCCTGCTTCAGATTCCCTGCCTCAGATTCCCTGCCACTGATTCCCCGCATCTGATTCCCCGCCTCTGATTCCCCGCTTCTGATTCCCGCCTCTGATTCCCTGCATCTGATTCCCCGCCTCTGAATCCCCGCCTCTGATTCCTCGCCTCTGATTCCCTGCCTCAGATTCCCCGGCTCTGATTCCATGCCTCAGATTCCCTGCCTCAGATTCCCTGCCTCCGATTCCCCGCCTCTGATTCCCCGCCTATGATTCCCCGCCTCTGATTCCCAGCCTCTGAATCCCACCTCTGAATCCCCGCCTCTGATTCCCCGCCTCTGATTCCCCGCCTCTGATTCCACGCCTCTGATTCCCCGCCTCTGATGCCAGGCCTCTTATTCCCCGCCTCTGATTCCCCACCTCTGATTGCCTGCCACTGATTGCCCGCCTCTGATTCCCCGCCTCTGATTCCCCGCCTCTGATTCCCCACCTCTGTCTGTATGCCTCTCTTTCGCCTCCGCTTTTTCCCCTACACTTTTTCCGCGCCTCTCTTTCCCTCCCTCAATTTCAACAACTCTGTTTGATCTGTTCTGTGTACCTCATTTTCAACACACAATTTCCAACCACTATGTTTCACCCATCACTTTCCCCGCCTCTATTTATCCACCTATGTTTACCTGCCTCTGTTTACCCGCCTGTTTCCCCGCCTCTGATTCCCCACCTTTCATTCCCCGCCTCGCTTTCCCTGCCTCTATTTCCGCGCCTCTTTCACTGCCTCTCTTTCCCCACATCTCTTTTCCTCCCGCTGATTCCCCGCCTCTGATTCCCCGCCTCTGATTCCCTGCCTCTGATTCCCCGCCTCAGATTTCCTGCCTCAGATTCCCTGCCTCAGATTCCCTACCTCAGATTCCCTGCCTCTGATTCCCCGCCTCTGATTCCCCGCCTCTTATTCCCCGCCTCTGATTCCCCGCCTCTGATTCCCCGCCTCTGATGCCCTGCCTCAGATTCCCCGGCTCTGATTCCCTGCATCAGCTTCCCTGCCTCATATTCCCTGCCTCTGATTCCCCGCCTCTGATTCCCTGCCTCTGATTCCCCGCCTCTGATTCCCTGCCTCAGATTCCCTGCCTCAGATTCCCTGCCTCAGATTCCCTGCCTCAGATTCCCTGCCTCTGATTCCCCGCCTCTGATTCCCTGCCTCTGATTCCCTGCCTCAGATTCCCTGCCTCTGATTCCCCGCCTCTTATTCCCCACCTCATATTCCCCGCCTCAGATTCCCCGGCTCTGATTCCCTGCCTCAGATTCCCTGCCTCAAATTCCCTGCCTCTGATTCCCCGCATCTGATTCCCCGCCTCTGATTCCCCGCCTCTGATTCCTCGCATCTGATTCCCCGCCTCTGATTCCCCACCTCTGATTCCACGCCTCTGATTCCCCGCCTCTGATTCCCCGCCTCAGATTCCCCAGCTCTGATTCCCTGCCTCAGATTCCCTGCCTCAGATTCCCTGCGTCCGATTCCCCGCCTCTGATTCCTCGCCTCTGATTCCCCGCCTCTGATTCCCCGCCTCTGAATCCCAGCCTCTGAATCCCCGCCTCTGATTCCCCGCCTCTGTTTCCCCGTCTCGGATTCCCCGCCTCTGATTCCCCGCCTCTGATTCCCTGCCTCTGATTACCCGCCTTCCTTTCCGCGCAACTTTCCCGGCCTCCATTTCCCCACTTCTCTTTCCCCGCCTCAGATTCCACGCCTCTGATTCCTCGCCTATGATTCCCCACCTTTCATTCCCCGCCTCTCTTTCCCTGCCCCAATTTCCGCGCCTCTTTCTCTGCCTCTCTTTCCCCACATCTCTTTTCCTCCCACTGATTCCCCGCCTCTGATTCCCCTCCTCTGATTCCCCGCCTCTGATTCCCCGCCTCTGATTCCCCGCCTCTGATTCCCCGCCTCTGATTCCACTCCTCTGAATCCCTGCCTCTGATTCCCTGCCTCTGATTCCCTGCCTCTGATTCCCCGCCTCTGATTCCCTGCCTCTGATTCCCTGCCTCTGATTCCCTGCCTCTGATCCCGGGCCTCTGATTCCACGCATCTCTTTCCGTGTCTCTGATTCCCTGCCTCTGATACCCTGCCTCTCATTCCCTGCCTCTATTTCCGTGCATCTTTCTCTGCATCTTGTTTCCCACATCTCATTTCCCCCCTCTGATAACCCGCGTCTGATTCCATGCCTGTAATTCCCTGCCTCAGATTCCCCGCCTCAGATTCCCTGACTCAGATTCCCCGACTCAGATTCCCCGCCTCAGATTCCCTGCCTCAGATTCCCTGCCTCAGATTCCCTGCCTCAGATTCCCTGCCTCAGATTCCCTTCATCTGATTCCCTTCATTTGATTCCCTGCATCTGATTCCCCGCCTCTGATACCCCGCCTCTGATTCCCTGCCTCTGATTCCCCACCTCTGATTCCTTGCCTCAGATTCCCTGGCTCAGATTCCCTGCTTCAGATTCCCTGCCTCAGATTCCCTGCCTCTGATTCCCCGCATCTGATTCACCGCCTCTGATTCCCCGCCTCTGATTCCCGCCTCTGATTCCCTGCCTCTGATTCCCGCCTCTGAATCCCCGCCTCTGATTCCTCGCCTCTGATTCCATGCCTCACATTCCCCGGCTCTGATTCCCTGCCTCAGATTCCCTGCCTCAGATTCCCTGCCTCCGATTCCCCGCCTCTGATTCCCCGCCTAAGATTCCACGCCTCTGATTCCCAGCCTCTGAATCCCCACCTCTGAATCCCCGCCTCTGATTCCCCGCCTCTGTTTCCCCGCCTCTGATTCCCCGCCTCTGAATCCCCGCCTCTGATTCCACGCCTCTGATTCCCTGCCTCTGATTCCAGGCCTCTTATTCCCCGCCTCTGATTCCCCACCTCTGATTGCCTGCCACTGATTGCCCGCCTCTGATTCCCCACCTCTGATTCCCCGCCTCTGATTCCCCACCTCTGTCTGTATGCCTCTCTTTCGCCTCCGCTTTTTCCCCTACACTCTTTCCGCGCCTCTCTTTCCCTCCCTCAATTTCAACAACTCTGTTTGATCTGTTCTGTGTACCTCATTTTCAACACACAAGTTCCAACCACTATGTTTCACCCATCACTTTCCCCGCCTCTATTTCTCCGCCTATGTTTACCCGCCTCTGTTTACCCACCTCTTTCACCGACTCTGATTCCCCGCCTCTGAATCCCCACCTCTGTCTCGATGACTCTCTTTCGCCTCAACTCTTTCCCCTCCACTCTTTCCGTGCCTGTCTTTCCCTCCCTCAATTTCAACAACACTGTTTGATCTGTTTTGTGTACCTCATTTTAAACACACAAGTTCCAACCACTATGTTTTGCCCGCCTCTTTTCCCGCCTCTATTTATCCACCTATGTTTACCTGCCTCTGTTTACCCGCCTGTTTCCCCGCCTCTGATTCCCCACCTTTCATTCCCCGCCTCTCTTTCCATGCCTCTATTTTCGCGCCTCTTTCACTGCCTCTCTTTCCTCACATCTCTTTTCCTCCCGCTGATTCCCCGCCTCTGATTCCCCGCCTCAGATTCCCTGCCTCTGATTCCCCGCCTCTGATTCCCTGCCTCAGATTCCCTGCCTCAGATTCCCTGCCTCAGATTCCCTGCCTCTGATTCCCCGCCTCTGATTCCCCGCCTCTTATTCCCCGCCTCTGATTCCCCGCCTCTGATTCCCCGCCTCTGATTCCCTGCCTCAGATTCCCCGGCTCTGATTCACTGCATCAGCTTCCCTGCCTCAGATTCCCTGCCTCTGAATCCCCGCCTCTGATTCCCAGCCTCTGATTCCCCGCCTCTGATTCCCTGCCTCAGATTCCCTGCCTCAGATTCCCTGCCTCAGATTCCCTGCCTCTGATTCCCTGCCTCTGATTCCCCGCCTCTGATTCCCTGCCTCTGTTTCCCCACCTCTGATTCCCCGCCTCTGATTCCCCGCCTCATATTACCCGGCTCTGATTCCCTGCCTGAGATTCCCTGCGTCCGATTTCCCGCCTCTGATTCCTCGCCTCTGATTCCCCGCCTCTGATTCCCCGCCTCTGAATCCCAGCCTCTGAATCCCCGCCTCTGATTCCCCGCCTCTGTTTCCCCGCCTCGGATTCCCCGCCTCTGATTCCCCGCCTCTGATTCCCTGCCTCTGATTACCCGCCTCCCTTTCCGCGCAACTTTCCCGGCCTCCGTTTCCCCACTTCTCTTTCCCCGCCTCAGATTCCACGCCTCTGATTCCTCGCCTCTGATTCCCCACCTTTCATCCCCGCCTCTCTTTCCCTGCCCCTATTTCCGCGCCTCTTTCTCTGCCTCTCTTTCCCCACATCTCTTTTCCTCCCACTGATTCCCCGCCTCTGATTCCCCTCCTCTGATTCAACGCCTCTGATTCCCCGCCTCTGATTCCCCGCCTCTGATTCCCCGCCTCTGATTCCCCTCCTCTGATTCCCTGCCTCGATTCCCTGCCTCTGATTCCCTGCCTCTGATTCCCCGCCTCTGATTCCCTGCCTCTGATTCCCTGCCTCTGATTCCCTGCCTCTGATCCCGGGCCTCTGATTCCACGCCTCTCTTTCCGTGTCTCTGATTCCCTGCATCTGATACCCTGCCTCTCATTCCCTGCCTCTATTTCCGTGCATCTTTCTCTGCATCTTGTTTCCCACATCTCATTTCCCCCCTCTGATAACCCGCCTCTGATTCCATGCCTGTGATTCCCTGCCTCAGATTCCCCACCTCAGATTCCCCGACTCAGATTCCCCGCCTCAGATTTCCCGCCTCAGATTCCCTGCCTCAGATTCCCTGCCTCAGATTCCCTGCCTCAGATTCCCTGCCTCAGATTCCCTTCATCTGATTCCCTTCATTTGATTCCCTGCATCTGATTCCCCGCCTCTGATTCCCCGCCTCTGATTCCCCGCCTCTGATTCCCTGCCTCAGATTCCCTGGCTCAGATTCCCTGCTTCAGATTCCCTGCCTCAGATTCCCTGCCTCTGATTCCCCGCATCTGATTCCCCGCCTCTGATTCCCCGCCTCTGATTCCCGCCTCTGATTACCTGCCTCTGATTCCCGCCTCTGAATCCCCGCCTCTGATTCCTCGCCTCTGATTCCCTGCCTCAGATTCCCCGGCTCTGATTCCCTGCCTCAGATTCCCTGCCTCAGATTCCCTGCCTCCGATTCCCCGCCTCTGATTCCCCGCCTATGATTCCCCGCCTCTGATTCCCAGCCTCTGAATCCCCACCTCTGAATCCCCGCCTCTGATTCCCCGCCTCTGTTTCCCCGCCTCTGATTCCCCGCCTCTGAATCCCCGCCTCTGATTCCACGCCTCTGATTCCCCGCCTCTGATTCCAGGCCTCTTATTCCCCGCCTCTGATTCCCCACCTCTGATTGCCTGCCACTGATTGCCCGCCTCTGATTCTCCGCCTCTGATTCCCCGCCTCTGATTCCCCACCTCTGTCTGTATGCCTCTCTTTCGCCTCCGCATTTTCCCCTACACTCTTTCCGCGCCTCTCTTTCCCTCCCTCAATTTCAACAACTCTGTTTGATCTGTTCTGTGTACCTCATTTTCAACACACAAGTTCCAACCACTATGTTTCACCCATCACTTTCCCCGCCTCTATTTCTCCGCCTATGTTTACCCACCTCTGTTTACCCACCTCTTTCACCGACTCTGATTCCCCGCCTCTGATTCCCCACCTCTGTCTCTATGACACTCTTTCGCCTCCACTCTTTCCCATCCACTCTTTCCGTGCCTGTCTTTCCCTCCCTCAATTTCAACAACACTGTTTGATCTGTTTTGTATACCTCATTTTAAACACACAAGTTCCAACCACTATGTTTTGCCGGCCTCTTTTCCCGCCTCTATTTATCCACCTATGTTTACCTGCCTCTGTTTACCCGCCTGTTTCCCCGCCTCTGATTCCCCACCTTTCATTCCCCGCCTCTCTTTCCCTGCCTCTATTTTCGCGCCTCTTTCACTGCCTCTCTTTCCTCACATCTCTTTTCCTCCCGCTGATTCCCCGCCTCTGATACCCCGCCTCTGATTCCCTGCCTCTGATTCCCCGCCTCTGATTCCCTGCCTCAGATTCCCTGCCTCAGATTCCCTGCCTCAGATTCCCTGCCTCTGATTCCCCGCCTCTGATTCCCCGCCTCTTATTCCCCGCCTCTGATTCCCCGCCTCTGATTCCCCGCCTCTGATTCCCTGCCTCAGATTCCCCGGCTCAGATTCACTTCAACAGCTTCCCTGCCTCAGATTCCCTGCCTCTGATTCCCCGCCTCTGATTCCCTGCCTCTGATTCCCCGCCTCTGATTCCCTGCCTCAGATTCTCTGCCTCAGATTCCCTGCCTCAGATTCCCTGCCTCTGATTCCCCGCCTCTGATTCCCCGCCTCTGATTCCCTTCCTCTGTTTCCCCACCTCTGATTCCCCACCTTTGATTCCCCGCCTCAGATTACCCGGCTCTGATTCCCTGCCTGAGATTCCCTGCCTCAGATTCCCCGCCTCAGATTCCCTGCCTCAGATTCCCCGCCTCAGATTCCCCGCCTCAGATTCCCCGCCTCAGTTTCCCCGCCTCTGATTCCCTGCCTCTGATTCCGCGCATCTGATTCCACGCCTCTCTTTCCGTGTCTCTGATTCCCCGCCTCTGATTCACTGCCTCAGCTTCCCCGCCTCTGATTCCCCGCCTCTCATACGCCGCCTCTGATTCCCCGCCTCTGATTCTCCGCCTCTGATTCCCCGCCTCTGATTCCCCGCCTCTGATTCCCCAACTCTGATTCCCCGCCTCAGATTCCCTGCCTCAGATTCCCTGCCTCAGATTCCCTGCCTCAGATTCCCTGCCTCTGATTCCCCGCCTCTGATTTCCCGCCTCTTATTCCCCGCCTCTGATTCCCCGCCTCTGATTCCCCGCCTCTGATTCCCTGCCTCTGTTTCCCCGCCTCTGATTCCCCGCCTCTGATTCCCCGCCTCATATTTCCTGGCTCTGATTCCCTACCTGAGATTCCCTGCCTGAGATTCCCCGCCTCAGATTCCCTGCCTCAGATTCCCCGCCTCAGATTCCCCGCCTCAGATTCCCCGCCTCAGATTCCTCGCCTCAGATTCCCCGTCTCAGATTCCCCGCCTCAGATTCGCCGCCTCAGATTCCCCGCCTCAGATTCCCTGCCTCTGATTCCCTGCCTCTGATTCCCTGCCTCTGATTCCCTGCCTCTGATTCCGCACCTCTGATTCCACGCCTCTATTTCCGTGTCTCTGATTCCCCGCCTCTGATTCCCTGCCTCTGATACCCTGCCTCTCTTTGCCTGCCTCTATTTCCGTGCTTCTTTCTCTGCATCTAGTTTCCCACATCTCATTTGCCCCCTCTGATAACCCGCCTCTGATTCCATGCCCCTGATTCCCCGCCTCTGATTCCCCGCCTCTGATTCCCCGCCTCTGATTCCCTGCCTCAGATTCCCTGCCTCAGATTCCCTGCCTCTGATTCCCCGCCTCTGATTCCCCGCCTCTTATTCCCCGCCTCTGATTCCCCGCCTCTGATTCCCCGCCTCTGATTCCCTGCCTCTGATTCCCCGCATCTGATTCCCCGCCTCTGATTCCCCGCCTCTGATACCCGCCTCTGATTACCTGCCTCTGATTCCCGCCTCTGAATCCCCGCCTCTGATTCCTCGCCTCTGATTCCCTGCCTCTGATTCCCCGGCTCTGATTCCCTGCCTCAGATTCCCTGCCTCAGATTCCCTGCCTCCGATTCCCCGCCTCTGATTCCCCGCCTATGATTCCCCGCCTCCGATTCCCAGCCTCTGAATCCCCACCTCTGAATCCCCGCCTCTGATTCCCCGCCTCTGTTTCCCCGCCTCTGATTCCCCGCCTCTGAATCCCCGCCTCTGATTCCACGCCTCTGATTCCACGCCTCTGATTCCAGGCCTCTTATTCCCCGCCTCTGATTCCCCACCTCTGATTGCCTGCCACTGATTGCCCGCCTCTGATTCTCCGCCTCTGATTCCCCGCCTCTGATTCCCCACCTCTGTCTGTATGCCTCTCTTTCGCCTCCGCTTTTTCCCCTACACACTTTCCGCGCCTCTCTTTCCCTCCCTCAATTTCAACAACTCTGTTTGATCTGTTCTGTGTACCTCATTTTCAACACACAAGTTCCAACCACTATGTTTCACCCATCACTTTCCCCGCCTCTATTTCTCCGCCTATGTTTACCCACCTCTGTTTACCCACCTCTTTCACCGACTCTGATTCCCCGCCTCTGATTCCCCACCTCTGTCTCTATGACACTCTTTCGCCTCCACTCTTTCCCATCCACTCTTTCCGTGCCTGTCTTTCCCTCCCTCAATTTCAACAACACTGTTTGATCTGTTTTGTATACCTCATTTTAAACACACAAGTTCCAACCACTATGTTTTGCCCGCCTCTTTTCCCGCCTCTATTTATCCACCTATGTTTACCTGCCTCTGTTTACCCGCCTGTTTCCCCGCCTCTGATTCCCCACCTTTCATTCCCCGCCTCTCTTTCCCTGCCTCTATTTTCGCGCCTCTTTCACTGCCTCTCTTTCCTCACATCTCTTTTCCTCCCGCTGATTCCCCGCCTCTGATTCCCCGCCTCTGATTCCCTGCCTCTGATTCCCCGCCTCTGATTCCCTGCCTCAGATTCCCTGCCTCAGATTCCCTGCCTCAGATTCCCTGCCTCTGATTCCCCGCCTCTGATTCCCCGCCTCTTATTCCCCGCCTCTGATTCCCCGCCTCTGATTCCCCGCCTCTGATTCCCTGCCTCAGATTCCCCGGCTCAGATTCACTTCATCAGCTTCCCTGCCTCAGATTCCCTGCCTCTGATTCCCCGCCTCTGATTCCCTGCCTCTGATTCCGCACCTCTGATTCCACGCCTCTATTTCCGTGTCTCTGATTCCCCGCCTCTGATTCCCTGCCTCTGATACCCTGCCTCTCTTTGCCTGCCTCTATTTCCGTGCTTCTTTCTCTGCATCTAGTTTCCCACATCTCATTTGCCCCCTCTGATAACCCGCCTCTGATTCCATGCCCCTGATTCCCCGCCTCTGATTCCCCGCCTCTGATTCCCCGCCTCTGATTCCCTGCCTCAGATTCCCTGCCTCAGATTCCCTGCCTCTGATTCCCCGCCTCTGATTCCCCGCCTCTTATTCCCCGCCTCTGATTCCCCGCCTCTGATTCCCCGCCTCTGATTCCCTGCCTCTGATTCCCCGCATCTGATTCCCCGCCTCTGATTCCCCGCCTCTGATACCCGCCTCTGATTACCTGCCTCTGATTCCCGCCTCTGAATCCCCGCCTCTGATTCCTCGCCTCTGATTCCCTGCCTCAGATTCCCCGGCTCTGATTCCCTGCCTCAGATTCCCTGCCTCAGATTCCCTGCCTCCGATTCCCCGCCTCTGATTCCCCGCCTATGATTCCCCGCCTCCGATTCCCAGCCTCTGAATCCCCACCTCTGAATCCCCGCCTCTGATTCCCCGCCTCTGTTTCCCCGCCTCTGATTCCCCGCCTCTGAATCCCCGCCTCTGATTCCACGCCTCTGATTCCACGCCTCTGATTCCAGGCCTCTTATTCCCCGCCTCTGATTCCCCACCTCTGATTGCCTGCCACTGATTGCCCGCCTCTGATTCTCCGCCTCTGATTCCCCGCCTCTGATTCCCCACCTCTGTCTGTATGCCTCTCTTTCGCCTCCGCTTTTTCCCCTACACACTTTCCGCGCCTCTCTTTCCCTCCCTCAATTTCAACAACTCTGTTTGATCTGTTCTGTGTACCTCATTTTCAACACACAAGTTCCAACCACTATGTTTCACCCATCACTTTCCCCGCCTCTATTTCTCCGCCTATGTTTACCCACCTCTGTTTACCCACCTCTTTCACCGACTCTGATTCCCCGCCTCTGATTCCCCACCTCTGTCTCTATGACACTCTTTCGCCTCCACTCTTTCCCATCCACTCTTTCCGTGCCTGTCTTTCCCTCCCTCAATTTCAACAACACTGTTTGATCTGTTTTGTATACCTCATTTTAAACACACAAGTTCCAACCACTATGTTTTGCCCGCCTCTTTTCCCGCCTCTATTTATCCACCTATGTTTACCTGCCTCTGTTTACCCGCCTGTTTCCCCGCCTCTGATTCCCCACCTTTCATTCCCCGCCTCTCTTTCCCTGCCTCTATTTTCGCGCCTCTTTCACTGCCTCTCTTTCCTCACATCTCTTTTCCTCCCGCTGATTCCCCGCCTCTGATTCCCCGCCTCTGATTCCCTGCCTCTGATTCCCCGCCTCTGATTCCCTGCCTCAGATTCCCTGCCTCAGATTCCCTGCCTCAGATTCCCTGCCTCTGATTCCCCGCCTCTGATTCCCCGCCTCTTATTCCCCGCCTCTTATTCCCCGCCTCTGATTCCCCGCCTCTGATTCCCTGCCTCAGATTCCCCGGCTCAGATTCACTTCATCAGCTTCCCTGCCTCAGATTCCCTGCCTCTGATTCCCCGCCTCTGATTCCCTGCCTCTGATTCCCCGCCTCTGATTCCCTGCCTCAGATTCTCTGCCTCAGATTCCCTGCCTCAGATTCCCTGCCTCTGATTCCCCGCCTCTGATTCCCCGCCTCTGATTCCCTGCCTCTGTTTCCCCACCTCTGATTCCCCACCTTTGATTCCCCGCCTCAGATTACCCGGCTCTGATTCCCTGCCTGAGATTCCCTGCCTCAGATTCCCCGCCTCAGATTCCCTGCCTCAGATTCCCCGCCTCAGATTCCCCGCCTCAGATTCCCCGCCTCAGTTTCCCCACCTCTGATTCCCTGCCTCTGATTCCGCGCATCTGATTCCACGCCTCTCTTTCCGTGTCTCTGATTCCCCGCCTCTGATTCACTGCCTCAGCTTCCCCGCCTCTGATTCCCCGCCTCTCATTCGCCGCCTCTGATTCCCCGCCTCTGATTCTCCGCCTCTGATTCCCCGCCTCTGATTCCCCGCCTCTGATTCCCCAACTCTGATTCCCCGCCTCAGATTCCCTGCCTCAGATTCCCTGCCTCAGATTCCCTGCCTCAGATTCCCTGCCTCTGATTCCCCGCCTCTGATTCCCCGCCTCTTATTCCCCGCCTCTGATTCCCCGCCTCTGATTTCCCGCCTCTGATTCCCTGCCTCTGTTTCCCCGCCTCTGATTCCCCGCCTCTGATTCCCCGCCTCATATTTCCTGGCTCTGATTCCCTACCTGAGATTCCCTGCCTGAGATTCCCCGCCTCAGATTCCCTGCCTCAGATTCCCCGCCTCAGATTCCCCGCCTCAGATTCCCCGCCTCAGATTCCCCGCCTCAGATTCCCCGTCTCAGATTCCCCGCCTCAGATTCGCCGCCTCAGATTCCCCGCCTCAGATTCCCTGCCTCTGATTCCCTGCCTCTGATTCCCTGCCTCTGATTCCCTGCCTCTGATTCCGCACCTCTGATTCCACGCCTCTATTTCCGTGTCTCTGATTCCCCGCCTCTGATTCCCTGCCTCTGATACCCTGCCTCTCTTTGCCTGCCTCTATTTCCGTGCTTCTTTCTCTGCATCTAGTTTCCCACATCTCATTTGCCCCCTCTGATAACCCGCCTCTGATTCCATGCCCCTGATTCCCCGCCTCTGATTCCCCGCCTCTGATTCCCCGCCTCTGATTCCCTGCCTCAGATTCCCTGCCTCAGATTCCCTGCCTCTGATTCCCCGCCTCTGATTCCCCGCCTCTTATTCCCCGCCTCTGATTCCCCGCCTCTGATTCCCCGCCTCTGATTCCCTGCCTCTGATTCCCCGCCTCTGATTCCCTGCCTCTGATACCCTGCCTCTCTTTGCCTGCCTCTATTTCGGTGCCTCTTTCTCTGCATCTAGATTCCCACATCGCATTTGCCCCCTCTGATAACCCGCCTCTGATTCCATGCCTCTGATTCCCCGCCTCTGATTCCCCGCCTCTGATTCCCCGCCTCTGATACCCCGCCTCTGATTCCCTGCCTCAGATTCCCTGCCTCAGATTCCCTGCCTCAGATTCCCTGCCTCTGATTCCCCGCCTCTGATTCCCTGCCGCTTGTTCCCGGCCTCTGATTCCCCGCCTCTGATTCCCTGCCTCTGATACCCTGCCTCTCTTTGCCAGCCTCTATTTCGGTGCCTCATTCTCTGCATCTAGTTTCCCACATCGCATTTGCCCCCTCTGATAACCCGCCTCTGATTCCATGCCTCTGATTCCCCGCCTCTGATTCCCCGCCTCTGATTCCCCGCCTCTGATTCCCCGCCTCAGATTCCCTGCCTCAGATTCCCTGCCTCTGATTCCCCGCCTCTGATTCCCCGCCGCTTGTTCCCGGCCTCTGATTCCCCGCCTCTGATTCCCCGCCTCTGATTCCCTGCCTCTGTTTCCCTGCCTCTGATTCCCCGCCTCTGATTCCCCGCCTCAGATTCCCCGGCTCTGATTCCCTGCCTGAGATTCCCTGCCTCAGATTCCCTGCCTCAGATTCCCAGCCTCTGAGTCCCCGCCTCAGATTCCCCGGCTCTGATTCCCTGCCTGGGATTCCCTGCCTCAGATTCCCCGCCTCAGATTCCCCGCCTCAGATTCCCCGCCTCAGATTCCCCACCTCAGATTTCCCGCCTCAGATTCCCCGCCTCAGATTCCCCGCCTCAGATTCCCCGCCTCAGATTCCCCGCCTCAGATTCCCTGCCTCTGATTGCCTGCCTCTGATTCCCTGCCTCTGATTCCCTGCCTCTAAATTCCTGCCTCTGATTCCCTGCCTCTGATTCCCTGCCTCTGATTCCGCGCATCTGATTCCACGCCTCTCTTTCCGTGTCTCTGATTGCCCGCCTCTGATTCACTGCCTCAGATACCCCGCCTCTGATTCCCCGCCTCTCATTCGCCGCCTCTGATTCCCTGCCTCTGATTCTCCGCCTCTGATTCCCCGCCTCTGATTCCCCGCCTCTGATTCCCCAACTCTGATTCCCCGCCTCAGATTCCCTGCCTCAGATTCCCTGCCTCAGATTCCCTGCCTCAGATTCCCTACCTCTGATTCCCCGCCTCTGATTCCCCGCCTCTTATTCCCCGCCTCTGATTCCCCGCCTCTGATTCCCCGCCTCTGATTCCCTGCCTCTGTTTCCCCACCTCTGATTCCCCGCCTCTGATTCCCCACCTCATATTTCCTGGCTCTGATTCCCTACCTGAGATTCCCTGCCTGAGATTCTCCGCCTCAGATTCCCTGCCTCAGATTCCCCGCCTCAGATTCCCCGCCTCAGATTCCCCGCCTCAGATTCCCCGCCTCAGATTCCCCGTCTCAGATTCCCCGCCTCAGATTCGCCGCATCAGATTCCCGCCTCAGATTCCCTGCCTCTGATTCCCTGCCTCTGATTCCCTGCCTCTGATTCCCTGCCTCTGATTCTGCACCTCTGATTCCACGCCTCTATTTCCGTGTCTCTGATTGCCCGCCTCTGATTCCCTGCCTCTGATACCCTGCCTCTCTTTGCCTGTCTCTATTTCGGTGCCTCTTTCTCTGCATCTAGTTTCCCACATCGCATTTGCCCCCTCTGATAACCCGCCTCTGATTCCATGCCTCTGATTCCCCGCCGCTGATTCCCCGCCTCTGATTCCCCGCCTCTGATTCCCCGCCTCTGATTCCCTGCCTCAGATTCCCTGCCTCAGATTCCCTGCCTCAGATTCCCTGCCTCTGATTCCCCGCCTCTGATTCCCCGCCGCTTGTTCCCGGCCTCTGATTCCCCGCCTCTGATTCCCTGCCTCTGATACCCTGCCTCTCTTTGCCTGCCTCTATTTCGGTGCCTCTTTCTCTGCATCTAGTTTCCCACATCGCATTTGCCCCCTCTGATAACCCGCCTCTGATTCCATGCCTCTGATTCCCCGCCTCTGATTCCCCGCCTCTGATTCCCCGCCTCTGATTCCCCGCCTCTGATTCCCTGCCTCAGATTCCCTGCCTCAGATTCCCTGCCTCAGATTCCCTGCCTCTGAATGCCTGCCTCTGAATCCCTGCCTCTGATTCCCTGCCTCTGATTCCCTGCCTCTGATTCCCTGCCTCTGATTCCCTGCCTCTGATTCCGCGCTTCTGATTCCACGCCTCTCTTTCCGTATCTCTGATTCCCCGCCTCTGATTCCCTGCCTCTGATACCCTGCCTCTCTTTGCCTGCCTCTACTTCGGTGCCTCTTTCTCTGCATCTAGTTTCCCACATCGCATTTGCCCCCTCTGATAACCCGCCTCTGATTCCATGCCTCTGATTCCCCGCCTCTGATTCCCCGCCTCTGATTCTTCGCCTCTGATTCCCCGCCTCTGATTCCCTGCCTCTGATACCCTGCCTCTCTTTGCCTGCCTCTATTTCGGTACCTCTTTCTCTGCATCTAGTTTCCCACATCGCATTTGCCCCCTCTGATAACCCGCCTCTGATTCCATGCCTCAGATTCCCTGCCTCAGATTCCCTGCCTCAGATTCCCTGCCTCTGATTCCCCGCCTCTGATTCCCCGCCGCTTGTTCCCGGCCTCTGATTCCCCGCCTCTGATTCCCTGCCTCTGATACCCTGCCTCTCTTTGCCTGCCTCTATTTCGGTGCCTCTTTCTCTGCATCTAGTTTCCCACATCGCATTTTCCCCTCTGATAACCCGCCTCTGATTCCATGCCTCTGATTCCCCGCCTCTGATTCCCCGCCTCTGATTCCCCGCCTCTGATTCCCTGCCTCAGATTCCCTGCCTCAGATTCCCTGCTCAGATTCCCTGCCTCTGAATCCCTGCCTCTGATTCCCTGACTCTGATTCCCTGCCTCTGATTCCCTGCCTCTGATTCCCTGCCTCTGATTCCCTGCCTCTGATTCCGCGCCTCTGATTCCACGCCTCTCTTTCCGTATCTCTGATTCCCCGCCTCTGATTCCCTGCCTCTGATACCCTGCCTCTCTTTGCCTGCCTCTATTTCGGTGCCTCTTTCTCTGCATATAGTTTCCCACATCGCATTTGCCCCCTCTGATAACCCGCCTCTGATTCCATGCCTCTGATTCCCCGCCTCTGATTCCCCGCCTCTGATTCCCTGCCTCTGATTCCCCGCCTCTGATTCCCCGCCTCAGATTCCCCGCCTCAGATTCCCCGCCTCAGATTCCCCGCCTCAGATTCCCCGTCTCAGATTCCCCGCCTCAGATTCGCCGCCTCAGATTCCCCGCCTCAGATTCCCTGCCTCTGATTCCCTGCCTCTGATTCCCTGCCTCTGATTCCCTGCCTCTGATTCCGCACCTCTGATTCCACGCCTCTATTTCCGTGTCTCTGATTCCCCGCCTCTGATTCCCTGCCTCTGATACCCTGCCTCTCTTTGCCTGCCTCTATTTCCGTGCTTCTTTCTCTGCATCTAGTTTCCCACATCTCATTTGCCCCCTCTGATAACCCGCCTCTGATTCCATGCCCCTGATTCCCCGCCTCTGATTCCCCGCCTCTGATTCCCCGCCTCTGATTCCCTGCCTCAGATTCCCTGCCTCAGATTCCCTGCCTCTGATTCCCCGCCTCTGATTCCCCACCTCTTATTCCCCGCCTCTGATTCCCCGCCTCTGATTCCCCGCCTCTGATTCCCTGCCTCTGATTCCCCGCCTCTGATTCCCTGCCTCTGATACCCTGCCTCTCTTTGCCTGCCTCTATTTCGGTGCCTCTTTCTCTGCATCTAGATTCCCACATCGCATTTGCCCCCTCTGATAACCCGCCTCTGATTCCATGCCTCTGATTCCCCGCCTCTGATTCCCCGCCTCTGATTCCCCGCCTCTGATTCCCCGCCTCTGATTCCCTGCCTCAGATTCCCTGCCTCAGATTCCCTGCCTCAGATTCCCTGCCTCTGATTCCCCGCCTCTGATTCCCTGCCGCTTGTTCCCGGCCTCTGATTCCCCGCCTCTGATTCCCTGCCTCTGATACCCTGCCTCTCTTTGCCTGCCTCTATTTCGGTGCCTCTTTCTCTGCATCTAGTTTCCCACATCGCATTTTCCCCTCTGATAACCCGCCTCTGATTCCATGCCTCTGATTCCCCGCCTCTGATTCCCCGCCTCTGATTCCCCGCCTCTAATTCCCTGCCTCAGATTCCCTGCCTCAGATTCCCTGCTCAGATTCCCTGCCTCTGAATCCCTGCCTCTGATTCCCTGACTCTGATTCCCTGCCTCTGATTCCCTGCCTCTGATTCCCTGCCTCTGATTCCCTGCCTCTGATTCCGCGCCTCTGATTCCACGCCTCTCTTTCCGTATCTCTGATTCCCCGCCTCTGATTCCCTGCCTCTGATACCCTGCCTCTCTTTGCCTGCCTCTATTTCGGTGCCTCTTTCTCTGCATATAGTTTCCCACATCGCATTTGCCCCCTCTGATAACCCGCCTCTGATTCCATGCCTCTGATTCCCCGCCTCTGATTCCCCGCCTCTGATTCCCTGCCTCTGATTCCCCGCCTCTGATTCCCCGCCTCAGATTCCCCGCCTCAGATTCCCCGCCTCAGATTCCCCGCCTCAGATTCCCCGTCTCAGATTCCCCGCCTCAGATTCGCCGCCTCAGATTCCCCGCCTCAGATTCCCTGCCTCTGATTCCCTGCCTCTGATTCCCTGCCTCTGATTCCCTGCCTCTGATTCCGCACCTCTGATTCCACGCCTCTATTTCCGTGTCTCTGATTCCCCGCCTCTGATTCCCTGCCTCTGATACCCTGCCTCTCTTTGCCTGCCTCTATTTCCGTGCTTCTTTCTCTGCATCTAGTTTCCCACATCTCATTTGCCCCCTCTGATAACCCGCCTCTGATTCCATGCCCCTGATTCCCCGCCTCTGATTCCCCGCCTCTGATTCCCCGCCTCTGATTCCCTGCCTCAGATTCCCTGCCTCAGATTCCCTGCCTCTGATTCCCCGCCTCTGATTCCCCACCTCTTATTCCCCGCCTCTGATTCCCCGCCTCTGATTCCCCGCCTCTGATTCCCTGCCTCTGATTCCCCGCCTCTGATTCCCTGCCTCTGATACCCTGCCTCTCTTTGCCTGCCTCTATTTCGGTGCCTCTTTCTCTGCATCTAGATTCCCACATCGCATTTGCCCCCTCTGATAACCCGCCTCTGATTCCATGCCTCTGATTCCCCGCCTCTGATTCCCCGCCTCTGATTCCCCGCCTCTGATTCCCCGCCTCTGATTCCCTGCCTCAGATTCCCTGCCTCAGATTCCCTGCCTCAGATTCCCTGCCTCTGATTCCCCGCCTCTGATTCCCTGCCGCTTGTTCCCGGCCTCTGATTCCCCGCCTCTGATTCCCTGCCTCTGATACCCTGCCTCTCTTTGCCAGCCTCTATTTCGGTGCCTCATTCTCTGCATCTAGTTTCCCACATCGCATTTGCCCCCTCTGATAACCCGCCTCTGATTCCATGCCTCTGATTCCCCGCCTCTGATTCCCCGCCTCTGATTCCCCGCCTCTGATTCCCCGCCTCAGATTCCCTGCCTCAGATTCCCTGCCTCTGATTCCCCGCCTCTGATTCCCCGCCGCTTGTTCCCGGCCTCTGATTCCCCGCCTCTGATTCCCCGCCTCTGATTCCCTGCCTCTGTTTCCCTGCCTCTGATTCCCCGCCTCTGATTCCCCGCCTCAGATTCCCCGGCTCTGATTCCCTGCCTGAGATTCCCTGCCTCAGATTCCCTGCCTCAGATTCCCAGCCTCTGAGTCCCCGCCTCAGATTCCCCGGCTCTGATTCCCTGCCTGTGATTCCCTGCCTCAGATTCCCCGCCTCAGATTCCCCGCCTCAGATTCCCCGCCTCAGATTTCCCGCCTCAGATTCCCCGCATCAGATTCCCCGCCTCAGATTCCCCGCCTCAGATTCCCCGCCTCAGATTCCCTGCCTCTGATTGCCTGCCTCTGATTCCCTGCCTCTGATTCCCTGCCTCTAAATTCCTGCCTCTGATTCCCTGCCTCTGATTCCCTGCCTCTGATTCCGCGCATCTGATTCCACGCCTCTCTTTCCGTGTCTCTGATTGCCCGCCTCTGATTCACTGCCTCAGATACCCCGCCTCTGATTCCCCGCCTCTCATTCGCCGCCTCTGATTCCCCGCCTCTGATTCTCCGCCTCTGATTCCCCGCCTCTGATTCCCCGCCTCTGATTCCCCAACTCTGATTCCCCGCCTCAGATTCCCTGCCTCAGATTCCCCGCCTCAGATTCCCCGCCTCAGATTCCCCGCCTCAGATTCCCCGCCTCAGATTCCCCGTCTCAGATTCCCCGCCTCAGATTCGCCGCATCAGATTCCCCGCCTCAGATTCCCTGCCTCTGATTCCCTGCCTCTGATTCCCTGCCTCTGATTCCCTGCCTCTGATTCTGCACCTCTGATTCCACGCCTCTATTTCGGTGTCTCTGATTGCCCGCCTCTGATTCCCTGCCTCTGATACCCTGCCTCTCTTTGCCTGTCTCTATTTCGGTGCCTCTTTCTCTGCATCTAGTTTCCCACATCGCATTTGCCCCCTCTGATAACCCGCCTCTGATTCCATGCCTCTGATTCCCCGCCGCTGATTCCCCGCCTCTGATTCCCCGCCTCTGATTCCCCGCCTCTGATTCCCTGCCTCAGATTCCCTGCCTCAGATTCCCTGCCTCAGATTCCCTGCCTCTGATTCCCCGCCTCTGATTCCCCGCCGCTTGTTCCCGGCCTCTGATTCCCCGCCTCTGATTCCCTGCCTCTGATACCCTGCCTCTCTTTGCCTGCCTCTATTTCGGTGCCTCTTTCTCTGCATCTAGTTTCCCACATCGCATTTGCCCCCTCTGATAACCCGCCTCTGATTCCATGCCTCTGATTCCCCGCCTCTGATTCCCCGCCTCTGATTCCCCGCCTCTGATTCCCCGCCTCTGATTCCCTGCCTCAGATTCCCTGCCTCAGATTCCCTGCCTCAGATTCCCTGCCTCTGAATGCCTGCCTCTGAATCCCTGCCTCTGATTCCCTGCCTCTGATTGCCTGCCTCTGATTCCCTGCCTCTGATTCCCTGCCTCTGATTCCGCGCCTCTGATTCCACGCCTCTCTTTCCGTATCTCTGATTCCCCGCCTCTGATTCCCTGCCTCTGATACCCTGCCTCTCTTTGCCTGCCTCTATTTCGGTGCCTCTTTCTCTGCATCTAGTTTCCCACATCGCATTTGCCCCCTCTGATAACCCGCCTCTGATTCCATGCCTCTGATTCCCCGCCTCTGATTCCCCGCCTCTGATTCCTCGCCTCTGATTCCCCGCCTCTGATTCCCTGCCTCTGATACCCTGCCTCTCTTTGCCTGCCTCTATTTCGGTACCTCTTTCTCTGCATCTAGTTTCCCACATCGCATTTGCCCCCTCTGATAACCCGCCTCTGATTCCATGCCTCAGATTCCCTGCCTCAGATTCCCTGCCTCAGATTCCCTGCCTCTGATTCCCCGCCTCTGATTCCCCGCCGATTGTTCCCGGCCTCTGATTCCCCGCCTCTGATTCCCTGCCTCTGATACCCTGCCTCTCTTTGCCTGCCTCTATTTCGGTGCCTCTTTCTCTGCATCTAGTTTCCCACATCGCATTTTCCCCTCTGATAACCCGCCTCTGATTCCATGCCTCTGATTCCCCGCCTCTGATTCCCCGCCTCTGATTCCCCGCCTCTGATTCCCTGCCTCAGATTCCCTGCCTCAGATTCCCTGCCTCAGATTCCCTGCCTCTGAATCCCTGCCTCTGATTCCCTGACTCTGATTCCCTGCCTCTGATTCCCTGCCTCTGATTCCCTGCCTCTGATTCCCTGCCTCTGATTCCGCGCCTCTGATTCCACGCCTCTCTTTCCGTATCTCTGATTCCCCGCCTCTGATTCCCTGCCTCTGATACCCTGCCTCTCTTTGCCTGCCTCTATTTCGGTGCCTCTTTCTCTGCATATAGTTTCCCACATCGCATTTGACCCCTCTGATAACCCGCCTCTGATTCCATGCCTCTGATTCCCCGCCTCTGATTCCCCGCCTCTGATTCCCTGCCTCTGATTCCCTGCCTCTGATTCCCCGCCTCAGATTCCCCGCCTCAGATTCCCCGCCTCAGATTCCCCGCCTCAGATTCCCCGTCTCAGATTCCCCGCCTCAGATTCGCCGCCTCAGATTCCCCGCCTCAGATTCCCTGCCTCTGATTCCCTGCCTCTGATTCCCTGCCTCTGATTCCCTGCCTCTGATTCCGCACCTCTGATTCCACGCCTCTATTTCCGTGTCTCTGATTCCCCGCCTCTGATTCCCTGTCTCTGATACCCTGCCTCTCTTTGCCTGCCTCTATTTCCGTGCTTCTTTCTCTGCATCTAGTTTCCCACATCTCATTTGCCCCCTCTGATAACCCGCCTCTGATTCCATGCCCCTGATTCCCAGCCTCTGATTCCCGCCTCTGATTCCCCGCCTCTGATTCCCTGCCTCAGATTCCCTGCCTCAGATTCCCTGCCTCTGATTCCCCGCCTCTGATTCCCCGCCTCTTATTCCCCGCCTCTGATTCCCCGCCTCTGATTCCCCGCCTCTGATTCCCTGCCTCTGATTCTCCGCCTCTGATTCCCTGCCTCTGATACCCTGCCTCTCTTTGCCTGCCTCTATTTCGGTGCCTCTTTCTCTGCATCTAGATTCCCACATCGCATTTGCCCCCTCTGATAACCCGCCTCTGATTCCATGCCTCTGATTCCCCGCCTCTGATTCCCCGCCTCTGATTCCCCGCCTCTGATTCCCCGCCTCTGATTCCCTGCCTCAGATTCCCTGCCTCAGATTCCCTGCCTCAGATTCCCTGCCTCTGATTCCCCGCCTCTGATTCACTGCCGCTTGTTCCCGGCCTCTGATTCCCCGCCTCTGATTCCCTGCCTCTGATACCATGCCTCTCTTTGCCAGCCTCTATTTCGGTGCCTCATTCTCTGCATCTAGTTTCCCACATCGCATTTGCCCCCTCTGATAACCCGCCTCTGATTCCATGCCTCTGATTCCCCGCCTCTGATTCCCCGCCTCTGATTCCCCGCCTCTGATTCCCCGCCTCAGATTCCCTGCCTCAGATTCCCTGCCTCTGATTCCCCGCCTCTGATTCCCCGCCGCTTGTTCCCGGCCTCTGATTCCCCGCCTCTGATTCCCCGCCTCTGATTCCCTGCCTCTGTTTCCCTGCCTCTGATTCCCCGCCTCTGATTCCCCGCCTCAGATTCCCCGGCTCTGATTCCCTGCCTGAGATTCCCTGCCTCAGATTCCCTGCCTCAGATTCCCAGCCTCTGAGTCCCCGCCTCAGATTCCCCGGCTCTGATTCCCTGCCTGTGATTCCCTGCCTCAGATTCCCCGCCTCAGATTCCCCGCCTCAGATTCCCCGCCTCAGATTCCCCGCCTCAGATTTCCCGCCTCAGATTCCCCGCCTCAGATTCCCCGCCTCAGATTCCCCGCCTCAGATTCCCCGCCTCAGATTCCCTGCCTCTGATTGCCTGCCTCTGATTCCCTGCCTCTGATTCCCTGCCTCTAAATTCCTGCCTCTGATTCCCTGCCTCTGATTCCCTGCCTCTGATTCCGCGCATCTGATTCCACGCCTCTCTTTCCGTGTCTCTGATTGCCCGCCTCTGATTCACTGCCTCAGATACCCCGCCTCTGATTCCCCGCCTCTCATTCGCCGCCTCTGATTCCCCGCCTCTGATTCTCCGCCTCTGATTCCCCGCCTCTGATTCCCCGCCTCTGATTCCCCAACTCTGATTCCCCGCCTCAGATTCCCTGCCTCAGATTCCCTGCCTCAGATTCCCTGCCTCAGATTCCCTACCTCTGATTCCCCGCCTCTGATTCCCCGCCTCTTATTCCCCGCCTCTGATTCCCCACCTCTGATTCCCCGCCTCTGATTCCCTGCCTCTGTTTCCCCGCCTCTGATTCCCCGCCTCTGATTCCCCACCTCATATTTCCTGGCTCTGATTCCCTACCTGAGATTCCCTGCCTGAGATTCTCCGCCTCAGATTCCCTGCCTCAGATTCCCCGCCTCAGATTCCCCGCCTCAGATTCCCCGCCTCAGATTCCCCGTCTCAGATTCCCCGCCTCAGATTCGCCGCATCAGATTCCCCGCCTCAGATTCCCTGCCTCTGATTCCCTGCCTCTGATTCCCTGCCTCTGATTCCCTGCCTCTGATTCTGCACCTCTGATTCCACGCCTCTATTTCCGTGTCTCTGATTGCCCGCCTCTGATTCCCTGCCTCTGATACCCTGCCTCTCTTTGCCTGTCTCTATTTCGGTGCCTCTTTCTCTGCATCTAGTTTCCCACATCGCATTTGCCCCCTCTGATAACCCGCCTCTGATTCCATGCCTCTGATTCCCCGCCGCTGATTCCCCGCCTCTGATTCCCCGCCTCTGATTCCCCGCCTCTGATTCCCTGCCTCAGATTCCCTGCCTCAGATTCCCTGCCTCAGATTCCCTGCCTCTGATTCCCCGCCTCTGATTCCCCGCCGCTTGTTCCCGGCCTCTGATTCCCCGCCTCTGATTCCCTGCCTCTGATACCCTGCCTCTCTTTGCCTGCCTCTATTTCGGTGCCTCTTTCTCTGCATCTAGTTTCCCACATCGCATTTGCCCCCTCTGATAACCCGCCTCTGATTCCATGCCTCTGATTCCCCGCCTCTGATTCCCCGCCTCTGATTCCCCGCCTCTGATTCCCCGCCTCTGATTCCCTGCCTCAGATTCCCTGCCTCAGATTCCCTGCCTCAGATTCCCTGCCTCTGAATGCCTGCCTCTGAATCCCTGCCTCTGATTCCCTGCCTCTGATTCCCTGCCTCTGATTCCCTGCCTCTGATTCCCTGCCTCTGATTCCGCGCCTCTGATTCCACGCCTCTCTTTCCGTATCTCTGATTCCCCGCCTCTGATTCCCTGCCTCTGATACCCTGCCTCTCTTTGCCTGCCTCTATTTCGGTGCCTCTTTCTCTGCATCTAGTTTCCCACATCACATTTGCCCCCTCTGATAACCCGCCTCTGATTCCATGCCTCTGATTCCCCACCTCTGATTCCCCGCCTCTGATTCCTCGCCTCTGATTCCCCGCCTCTGATTCCCTGCCTCTGATACCCTGCCTCTCTTTGCCTGCCTCTATTTCGGTACCTCTTTCTCTGCATCTAGTTTCCCACATCGCATTTGCCCCCTCTGATAACCCGCCTCTGATTCCATGCCTCAGATTCCCTGCCTCAGATTCCCTGCCTCAGATTCCCTGCCTCTGATTCCCCGCCTCTGATTCCCCGCCGCTTGTTCCCGGCCTCTGATTCCCCGCCTCTGATTCCCTGCCTCTGATACCCTGCCTCTCTTTGCCTGCCTCTATTTCGGTGCCTCTTTCTCTGCATCTAGTTTCCCACATCGCATTTTCCCCTCTGATAACCCGCCTCTGATTCCATGCCTCTGATTCCCCGCCTCTGATTCCCCGCCTCTGATTCCCCGCCTCTGATTCCCTGCCTCAGATTCCCTGCCTCAGATTCCCTGCCTCAGATTCTCTGCCTCTGAATCCCTGCCTCTGATTCCCTGACTCTGATTCCCTGCCTCTGATTCCCTGCCTCTGATTCCCTGCCTCTGATTCCCTGCCTCTGATTCCGCGCCTCTGATTCCACGCCTCTCTTTCCGTATCTCTGATTCCCCGCCTCTGATTCCCTGCCTCTGATACCCTGCCTCTCTTTGCCTGCCTCTATTTCGGTGCCTCTTTCTCTGCATATAGTTTCCCACATCGCATTTGCCCCCTCTGATAACCCGCCTCTGATTCCATGCCTCTGATTCCCCGCCTCTGATTCCCCGCCTCTGATTCCCTGCCTCTGATTCCCCGCCTCTGATTCCCCGCCTCAGATTCCCCGCCTCAGATTCCCCGCCTCAGATTCCCCGCCTCAGATTCCCCGTCTCAGATTCCCCGCCTCAGATTCGCCGCCTCAGATTCCCCGCCTCAGATTCCCTGCCTCTGATTCCCTGCCTCTGATTCCCTGCCTCTGATTCCCTGCCTCTGATTCCGCACCTCTGATTCCACGCCTCTATTTCCGTGGCTCTGATTCCCCGCCTCTGATTCCCTGCCTCTGATACCCTGCCTCTCTTTGCCTGCCTCTATTTCCGTGCTTCTTTCTCTGCATCTAGTTTCCCACATCTCATTTGCCCCCTCTGATAACCCGCCTCTGATTCCATGCCCCTGATTCCCCGCCTCTGATTCCCTGCCTCTGATTCCCCGCCTCTGATTCCCTGCCTCAGATTCCCTGCCTCAGATTCCCTGCCTCTGATTCCCCGCCTCTGATTCCCCGCCTCTTATTCCCCGCCTCTGATTCCCCGCCTCTGATTCCCCGCCTCTGATTCCCTGCCTCTGATTCCCCGCCTCTGATTCCCTGCCTCTGATACCCTGCCTCTCTTTGCCTGCCTCTATTTCGGTGCCTCTTTCTCTGCATCTAGATTCCCACATCGCATTTGCCCCCTCTGATAACCCGCCTCTGATTCCATGCCTCTGATTCCCCGCCTCTGATTCCCCGCCTCTGATTCCCCGCCTCTGATTCCCCGCCTCTGATTCCCTGCCTCAGATTCCCTGCCTCAGATTCCCTGCCTCAGATTCCCTGCCTCTGATTCCCCGCCTCTGATTCCCTGCCGCTTGTTCCCGGCCTCTGATTCCCCGCCTCTGATTCCCTGCCTCTGATACCCTGCCTCTCTTTGCCAGCCTCTATTTCGGTGCCTCATTCTCTGCATCTAGTTTCCCACATCGCATTTGCCCCCTCTGATAACCCGCCTCTGATTCCATGCCTCTGATTCCCCGCCTCTGATTCCCCGCCTCTGATTCCCCGCCTCTGATTCCCCGCCTCAGATTCCCTGCCTCAGATTCCCTGCCTCTGATTCCCCGCCTCTGATTCCCCGCCGCTTGTTCCCGGCCTCTGATTCCCCGCCTCTGATTCCCCGCCTCTGATTCCCTGCCTCTGTTTCCCTGCCTCTGATTCCCCGCCTCTGATTCCCCGCCTCAGATTCCCCGGCTCTGATTCCCTGCCTGAGATTCCCTGCCTCAGATTCCCTGCCTCAGATTCCCAGCCTCTGAGTCCCCGCCTCAGATTCCCCGGCTCTGATTCCCTGCCTGTGATTCCCTGCCTCAGATTCCCCGCCTCAGATTCCCCGCCTCAGATTCCCCGCCTCAGATTCCCCGCCTCAGATTTCCCGCCTCAGATTCCCCGCCTCAGATTCCCCGCCTCAGATTCCCCGCCTCAGATTCCCCGCCTCAGATTCCCTGCCTCTGATTGCCTGCCTCTGATTCCCTGCCTCTGATTCCCTGCCTCTAAATTCCTGCCTCTGATTCCCTGCCTCTGATTCCCTGCCTCTGATTCCGCGCATCTGATTCCACGCCTCTCTTTCCGTGTCTCTGATTGCCCGCCTCTGATTCACTGCCTCAGATACCCCGCCTCTGATTCCCCGCCTCTCATTCGCCGCCTCTGATTCCCCGCCTCTGATTCTCCGCCTCTGATTCCCCGCCTCTGATTCCCCGCCTCTGATTCCCCAACTCTGATTCCCCGCCTCAGATTCCATGCCTCAGATTCCCTGCCTCAGATTCCCTGCCTCAGATTCCCTACCTCTGATTCCCCGCCTCTGATTCCCCGCCTCTTATTCCCCGCCTCTGATTCCCCGCCTCTGATTCCCCGCCTCTGATTCCCTGCCTCTGTTTCCCCGCCTCTGATTCCCCGCCTCTGATTCCCCACCTCATATTTCCTGGCTCTGATTCCCTACCTGAGATTCCCTGCCTGAGATTCTCCGCCTCAGATTCCCTGCCTCAGATTCCCCGCCTCAGATTCCCCGCCTCAGATTCCCCGCCTCAGATTCCCCGCCTCAGATTCCCCGTCTCAGATTCCCCGCCTCAGATTCGCAGCATCAGATTCCCCGCCTCAGATTCCCTGCCTCTGATTCCCTGCCTCTGATTCCCTGCCTCTGATTCCCTGCCTCTGATTCTGCACCTCTGATTCCACGCCTCTATTTCCGTGTCTCTGATTGCCCGCCTCTGATTCCCTGCCTCTGATACCCTGCCTCTCTTTGCCTGTCTCTATTTCGGTGCCTCTTTCTCTGCATCTAGTTTCCCACATCGCATTTGCCCCCTCTGATAACCCGCCTCTGATTCCATGCCTCTGATTCCCTGCCGCTGATTCCCCGCCTCTGATTCCCCGCCTCTGATTCCCCGCCTCTGATTCCCTGCCTCAGATTCCCTGCCTCAGATTCCCTGCCTCAGATTCCCTGCCTCTGATTCCCCGCCTCTGATTCCCCGCCGCTTGTTCCCGGCCTCTGATTCCCCGCCTCTGATTCCCTGCCTCTGATACCCTGCCTCTCTTTGCCTGCCTCTATTTCGGTGCCTCTTTCTCTGCATCTAGTTTCCCACATCGCATTTGCCCCCTCTGATAACCCGCCTCTGATTCCATGCCTCTGATTCCCCGCCTCTGATTCCCCGCCTCTGATTCCCCGCCTCTGATTCCCCGCCTCTGATTCCCTGCCTCAGATTCCCTGCCTCAGATTCCCTGCCTCAGATTCCCTTCCTCTGAATGGCTGCCTCTGAATCCCTGCCTCTGATTCCCTGCCTCTGATTCCCTGCCTCTGATTCCCTGCCTCTGATTCCCTGCCTCTGATTCCGCGCCTCTGATTCCACGCCTCTCTTTCCGTATCTCTGATTCCCCGCCTCTGATTCCCTGCCTCTGATACCCTGCCTCTCTTTGCCTGCCTCTATTTCGGTGCCTCTTTCTCTGCATCTAGTTTAACACATCGCATTTGCCCCCTCTGATAACCAGCCTCTGATTCCATGCCTCTGATTCCCCGCCTCTGATTCCCCGCCTCTGATTCCTCGCCTCTGATTCCCCACCTCTGATTCCCTGCCTCTGATACCCTGCCTCTCTTTGCCTGCCTCTATTTCGGTACCTCTTTCTCTGCATCTAGTTTCCCACATCGCATTTGCCCCCTCTGATAACGCGCCTCTGATTCCATGCCTCAGATTCCCTGCCTCAGATTCCCTGCCTCAGATTCCCTGCCTCTGATTCCCCGCCTCTGATTCCCCGCCGCTTGTTCCCGGCCTCTGATTCCCCGCCTCTGATTCCCTGCCTCTGATACCCTGCCTCTCTTTGCCTGCCTCTATTTCGGTGCCTCTTTCTCTGCATCTAGTTTCCCACATCGCATTTTCCCCTCTGATAACCCGCCTCTGATTCCATGCCTCTGATTCCCCGCCTCTGATTCCCCGCCTCTGATTCCCCGCCTCTGATTCCCTGCCTCAGATTCCCTGCCTCAGATTCCCTGCCTCAGATTCCCTGCCTCTGAATCCCTGCCTCTGATTCCCTGACTCTGATTCCCTGCCTCTGATTCCCTGCCTCTGATTCCCTGCCTCTGATTCCCTGCCTCTGATTCCGCGCCTCTGATTCCACGCCTCTCTTTCCGTATCTCTGATTCCCCGCCTCTGATTCCCTGCCTCTGATACCCTGCCTCTCTTTGCCTGCCTCTATTTCGGTGCCTCTTTCTCTGCATATAGTTTCCCACATCGCATTTGCCCCCTCTGATAACCCGCCTCTGATTCCATGCCTCTGATTCCCCGCCTCTGATTCCCCGCCTCTGATTCCCTGCCTCTGATTCCCCGCCTCTGATTCCCTGCCTCTGATACCCTGCCTCTCTTTGCCTGCCTCTATTTCGGTGCCTCTTTCTCTGCATCTAGTTTCCCACATCGCATTTGCCCCCTCTGATAACCCGCCTCTGATTCCATGCCTCTGATTCCCTGCCTCTGATTCCCCGCCTCTGATTCCCCGCCTCTGATTCCCTGCCTCTGATTCCCTGCCTCAGATTCCCTGCCTCAGATTCCCTGCCTCAGATTCCCTGCCTCTGATTCCCCGCCTCTGATTCCCCGCCGCTTGTTCCCGGCCTCTGATTCCCCGCCTCTGATTCCCTGCCTCTGATACCCTGCCTCTCTTTGCCTGCCTCTATTTCGGTGCCTCTTTCTCTGCATCTAGTTTCCCACATCGCATTTGCCCCCTCTGATAACCCGCCTCTGATTCCATGCCTCTGATTCCCCGCCTCTGATTCCCCGCCTCTGATTCCCCGCCTCTGATTCCCCGCCTCTGATTCCCTGCCTCAGATTCCCTGCCTCAGATTCCCTGCCTCAGATTCCCTGCCTCAGATTCCCCACCTCTGATTCCCCGCCGCTTGTTCCCGGCCTCTGATTCCCCGCCTCTGATTCCCTGCCTCCGATACCCTGCCTCTCTTTGCCTGCCTCTATTTCGGTGCCTCTTTCTCTGCATCTAGTTTCCCACATCGCATTTGCCCCCTCTGATAACCCGCCTCTGATTCCATGCCTCTGATTCCCCGCCTCTGATTCCCCACCTCTGATTCCCCGCCTCTGATTCCCCGCCTCTGATTGCCTGCCTCAGATTCCCTGCCTCAGATTCCCTGCCTCAGATTCCCTGCCTCTGATTCCCTGCCTCTGATTCCCCACCGCTTGTTCCCGGCCTCTGATTCCCCGCCTCTGATTCCCCGCCTCTGATTCCCTGCCTCTGTTTCCCTGCCTCTGATTCCCCGCCTCTGATTCCCCGCCTCAGATTCCCCGGCTCTGATTCCCTGCCTGCGATTCCCTGCCTGAGATTCCCTGCCTCAGATTCCCAGCCTCTGAGTCCCCGCCTCAGATTCCCCGGCTCTGATTCCCTGCCTGTGATTCCCTGCCTCAGATTCCCCGCCTCAGATTCCCCGCCTCAGATTCCCCGCCTCAGATTCCCCGCCTCAGATTCCCTGCCTCAGATTCCCCGCCTCAGATTCCCCGCCTCAGATTCCCTGCCTCAGATTCCCCGCCTCAGATTCCCTGCCTCTGATTGCCTGCCTCTGATTCCCTGCCTCTGATTCCCTGCCTCTAAATTCCTGCCTCAGATTCCCCGCCTCAGATTCCCCGCCTCAGATTCCCTGCCTCAGAATCCCCGCCTCAGATTCCCTGCCTCTGATTGCCTGCCTCTGATTCCCTGCCTCTGATTCCCTGCCTCTAAATTCCTGCCTCTGATTCCCTGCCTCTGATTCCCTGCCTCTGATTCCGCGCATCTGATTCCACGCCTCTCTTTCCGTGTCTCTGATTCCCCGCCTCTGATTCACTGCCTCAGATTCCCCGCCTCTGATTCCCCGCCTCTGATTCTCCGCCTCTGATTCCCCGCCTCTGATTCCCCGCCTCTGATTCCCCAATTCTGATTCCCCGCCTCAGATTCCCTGCCTCAGATTCCCTGCCCCTGATTCCCCGCCTCTGATTCCCCGCCTCTGATTCCCCGCCTCTGATTCCCTGCCTCAGATTCCCTGCCTCAGATTCCCTGCCTCTGATTCCCCGCCTCTGATTCCCGGCCTCTTATTCTCGCCTCTGTTTCCCCGCCTCTGATTCCCTGCCTCTGTTTCCCCGCCTCTGATTCCCCGCCTCTGATTCCCCGCCTCATATTTCCTGGCTCTGATTCCCTACCTGAGATTCCCTGCCTGAGATTCCCCGCCTCAGATTCCCTGCCTCAGATTCCCCGCCTCATATTCCCCGCCTCAGATTCCCCGCCTCAGATTCCCCGCCTCAGATTCCCCGTCTCAGATTCCCCGCCTCAGATTCGCCGCCTCAGATTCCCCGCCTCAGATTCGCTGCCTCTGATTCCCTGCCTCTGATTCCGCACCTCTGATTCCACGCCTCTATTTCCGTGTCTCTGATTCCCCGCCTCTGATTCCCTGCCTCTGATACACTGCCTCTCTTTGCCTGCCTCTATTTCCGTGCTTCTTTCTCTGCATCTAGTTTCCCACATCTCATTTGCCCCCTCTGATAACCCGCCTCTGATTCCATGCCCCTGATTCCCCGCCTCTGATTCCCCGCCTCTGATTCCCCGCCTCTGATTCCCTGCCTCAGATTCCCTGCCTCAGATTCCCTGCCTCTGATTCCCCGCCTCTGATTCCCCGCCTCTTATTCCCCGCCTCTGATTCCCCGCCTCTGATTCCCCGCCTCTGATTCCCTGCCTCTGATTCCCCGCCTCTGATTCCCTGCCTCTGATACCCTGCCTCTCTTTGCCTGCCTCTATTTCGGTGCCTCATTCTCTGCATCTAGTTTCCCACATCGCATTTGCCCCCTCTGATAACCCGCCTCTGATTCCATGCCTCTGATTCCCCGCCTCTGATTCCCCGCCTCTGATTCCCCGCCTCTGATTCCCCGCCACTTGTTCCCGGCCTCTGATTCCCCGCCTCTGATTCCCCACCTCTGATTCCCTGCCTCTGTTTCCCTGCCTCTGATTCCCCGCCTCTGATTCCTCGCCTCAGATTCCCCGGCTCTGATTCCCTGCCTGAGATTCCCTGCCTGAGATTCCCTGCCTCAGATTCCCAGCCTCTGAGTCCCCGCCTCAGATTCCCCGCCTCTGATTCCCCGCCTCTGATTCCCCGCCTCTGATTCCCCGCCTCTGATAACCCGCCTCTGATTCCATGCCTCTGATTCCCCACCTCTGATTCCCCGCCTCTGATTCCCCGCCTCTGATTCCCCGCCGCTTGTTCCCGGCCTCTGATTCCCCGCCTCTGATTCCCCGCCTCTGATTCCCCGCCTCTGATTCCCCGCCTCTGATTCCCTGCCTCTGTTTCCCTGCCTCTGATTCCCCGCCTCTGATTCCCCGCCTCAGATTCCCCGGCTCTGATTCCCTGCCTGAGATTCCCTGCCTCAGATTCCCTGCCTCAGATTCCCAGCCTCTGAGTCCCCGCCTCAGATTCCCCGGCTCTGATTCCCTGCCTGTGATTCCCTGCCTCAGATTCCCCGCCTCAGATTCCCCGCCTCAGATTCCCCGCCTCAGATTCCCCGCCTCAGATTTCCCGCCTCAGATTCCCCGCCTCAGATTCCCCGCCTCAGATTCCCCGCCTCAGATTCCCCGCCTCAGATTCCCTGCCTCTGATTGCCTGCCTCTGATTCCCTGCCTCTGATTCCCTGCCTCTAAATTCCTGCCTCTGATTCCCTGCCTCTGATTCCCTGCCTCTGATTCCGCGCATCTGATTCCACGCCTCTCTTTCCGTGTCTCTGATTGCCCGCCTCTGATTCACTGCCTCAGATACCCCGCCTCTGATTCCCCGCCTCTGATTCCCCGCCTCTGATTCCCCAACTCTGATTCCCCGCCTCAGATTCCATGCCTCAGATTCCCTGCCTCAGATTCCCTGCCTCAGATTCCCTACCTCTGATTCCCCGCCTCTGATTCCCCGCCTCTTATTCCCCGCCTCTGATTCCCCGCCTCTGATTCCCCGCCTCTGATTCCCTGCCTCTGTTTCCCCGCCTCTGATTCCCCGCCTCTGATTCCCCACCTCATATTTCCTGGCTCTGATTCCCTACCTGAGATTCCCTGCCTGAGATTCTCCGCCTCAGATTCCCTGCCTCAGATTCCCCGCCTCAGATTCCCCGCCTCAGATTCCCCGCCTCAGATTCCCCGCCTCAGATTCCCCGTCTCAGATTCCCCGCCTCAGATTCGCAGCATCAGATTCCCCGCCTCAGATTCCCTGCCTCTGATTCCCTGCCTCTGATTCCCTGCCTCTGATTCCCTGCCTCTGATTCTGCACCTCTGATTCCACGCCTCTATTTCCGTGTCTCTGATTGCCCGCCTCTGATTCCCTGCCTCTGATACCCTGCCTCTCTTTGCCTGTCTCTATTTCGGTGCCTCTTTCTCTGCATCTAGTTTCCCACATCGCATTTGCCCCCTCTGATAACCCGCCTCTGATTCCATGCCTCTGATTCCCCGCCGCTGATTCCCCGCCTCTGATTCCCCGCCTCTGATTCCCCGCCTCTGATTCCCTGCCTCAGATTCCCTGCCTCAGATTCCCTGCCTCAGATTCCCTGCCTCTGATTCCCCGCCTCTGATTCCCCGCCGCTTGTTCCCGGCCTCTGATTCCCCGCCTCTGATTCCCTGCCTCTGATACCCTGCCTCTCTTTGCCTGCCTCTATTTCGGTGCCTCTTTCTCTGCATCTAGTTTCCCACATCGCATTTGCCCCCTCTGATAACCCGCCTCTGATTCCATGCCTCTGATTCCCCGCCTCTGATTCCCCGCCTCTGATTCCCCGCCTCTGATTCCCCGCCTCTGATTCCCTGCCTCAGATTCCCTGCCTCAGATTCCCTGCCTCAGATTCCCTGCCTCTGAATGCCTGCCTCTGAATCCCTGCCTCTGATTCCCTGCCTCTGATTCCCTGCCTCTGATTCCCTGCCTCTGATTCCCTGCCTCTGATTCCGCGCCTCTGATTCCACGCCTCTCTTTCCGTATCTCTGATTCCCCGCCTCTGATTCCCTGCCTCTGATACCCTGCCTCTCTTTGCCTGCCTCTATTTCGGTGCCTCTTTCTCTGCATCTAGTTTCCCACATCGCATTTGCCCCCTCTGATAACCAGCCTCTGATTCCATGCCTCTGATTCCCCGCCTCTGATTCCCCGCCTCTGATTCCTCGCCTCTGATTCCCCACCTCTGATTCCCTGCCTCTGATACCCTGCCTCTCTTTGCCTGCCTCTATTTCGGTACCTCTTTCTCTGCATCTAGTTTCCCACATCGCATTTGCCCCCTCTGATAACGCGCCTCTGATTCCATGCCTCAGATTCCCTGCCTCAGATTCCCTGCCTCAGATTCCCTGCCTCTGATTCCCCGCCTCTGATTCCCCGCCGCTTGTTCCCGGCCTCTGATTCCCCGCCTCTGATTCCCTGCCTCTGATACCCTGCCTCTCTTTGCCTGCCTCTATTTCGGTGCCTCTTTCTCTGCATCTAGTTTCCCACATCGCATTTTCCCCTCTGATAACCCGCCTCTGATTCCATGCCTCTGATTCCCCGCCTCTGATTCCCCGCCTCTGATTCCCCGCCTCTGATTCCCTGCCTCAGATTCCCTGCCTCAGATTCCCTGCCTCAGATTCCCTGCCTCTGAATCCCTGCCTCTGATTCCCTGACTCTGATTCCCTGCCTCTGATTCCCTGCCTCTGATTCCCTGCCTCTGATTCCCTGCCTCTGATTCCGCGCCTCTGATTCCACGCCTCTCTTTCCGTATCTCTGATTCCCCGCCTCTGATTCCCTGCCTCTGATACCCTGCCTCTCTTTGCCTGCCTCTATTTCGGTGCCTCTTTCTCTGCATATAGTTTCCCACATCGCATTTGCCCCCTCTGATAACCCGCCTCTGATTCCATGCCTCTGATTCCCCGCCTCTGATTCCCCGCCTCTGATTCCCTGCCTCTGATTCCCCGCCTCTGATTCCCTGCCTCTGATACCCTGCCTCTCTTTGCCTGCCTCTATTTCGGTGCCTCTTTCTCTGCATCTAGTTTCCCACATCGCATTTGCCCCCTCTGATAACCCGCCTCTGATTCCATGCCTCTGATTCCCTGCCTCTGATTCCCCGCCTCTGATTCCCCGCCTCTGATTCCCTGCCTCTGATTCCCTGCCTCAGATTCCCTGCCTCAGATTCCCTGCCTCAGATTCCCTGCCTCTGATTCCCCGCCTCTGATTCCCCGCCGCTTGTTCCCGGCCTCTGATTCCCCGCCTCTGATTCCCTGCCTCTGATACCCTGCCTCTCTTTGCCTGCCTCTATTTCGGTGCCTCTTTCTCTGCATCTAGTTTCCCACATCGCATTTGCCCCCTCTGATAACCCGCCTCTGATTCCATGCCTCTGATTCCCCGCCTCTGATTCCCCGCCTCTGATTCCCCGCCTCTGATTCCCCACCTCTGATTCCCTGCCTCAGATTCCCTGCCTCAGATTCCCTGCCTCAGATTCCCTGCCTCAGATTCCCCACCTCTGATTCCCCGCCGCTTGTTCCCGGCCTCTGATTCCCCGCCTCTGATTCCCTGCCTCCGATACCCTGCCTCTCTTTGCCTGCCTCTATTTCGGTGCCTCTTTCTCTGCATCTAGTTTCCCACATCGCATTTGCCCCCTCTGATAACCCGCCTCTGATTCCATGCCTCTGATTCCCCGCCTCTGATTCCCCACCTCTGATTCCCCGCCTCTGATTCCCCGCCTCTGATTGCCTGCCTCAGATTCCCTGCCTCAGATTCCCTGCCTCAGATTCCCTGCCTCTGATTCCCTGCCTCTGATTCCCCACCGCTTGTTCCCGGCCTCTGATTCCCCGCCTCTGATTCCCCGCCTCTGATTCCCTGCCTCTGTTTCCCTGCCTCTGATTCCCCGCCTCTGATTCCCCGCCTCAGATTCCCCGGCTCTGATTCCCTGCCTGCGATTCCCTGCCTGAGATTCCCTGCCTCAGATTCCCAGCCTCTGAGTCCCCGCCTCAGATTCCCCGGCTCTGATTCCCTGCCTGTGATTCCCTGCCTCAGATTCCCCGCCTCAGATTCCCCGCCTCAGATTCCCCGCCTCAGATTCCCCGCCTCAGATTCCCTGCCTCAGATTCCCCGCCTCAGATTCCCCGCCTCAGATTCCCTGCCTCAGATTCCCCGCCTCAGATTCCCTGCCTCTGATTGCCTGCCTCTGATTCCCTGCCTCTGATTCCCTGCCTCTAAATTCCTGCCTCAGATTCCCCGCCTCAGATTCCCCGCCTCAGATTCCCTGCCTCAGAATCCCCGCCTCAGATTCCCTGCCTCTGATTGCCTGCCTCTGATTCCCTGCCTCTGATTCCCTGCCTCTAAATTCCTGCCTCTGATTCCCTGCCTCTGATTCCCTGCCTCTGATTCCGCGCATCTGATTCCACGCCTCTCTTTCCGTGTCTCTGATTCCCCGCCTCTGATTCACTGCCTCAGATTCCCCGCCTCTGATTCCCCGCCTCTGATTCTCCGCCTCTGATTCCCCGCCTCTGATTCCCCGCCTCTGATTCCCCAATTCTGATTCCCCGCCTCAGATTCCCTGCCTCAGATTCCCTGCCCCTGATTCCCCGCCTCTGATTCCCCGCCTCTGATTCCCCGCCTCTGATTCCCTGCCTCAGATTCCCTGCCTCAGATTCCCTGCCTCTGATTCCCCGCCTCTGATTCCCGGCCTCTTATTCTCGCCTCTGTTTCCCCGCCTCTGATTCCCTGCCTCTGTTTCCCCGCCTCTGATTCCCCGCCTCTGATTCCCCGCCTCATATTTCCTGGCTCTGATTCCCTACCTGAGATTCCCTGCCTGAGATTCCCCGCCTCAGATTCCCTGCCTCAGATTCCCCGCCTCATATTCCCCGCCTCAGATTCCCCGCCTCAGATTCCCCGCCTCAGATTCCCCGTCTCAGATTCCCCGCCTCAGATTCGCCGCCTCAGATTCCCCGCCTCAGATTCGCTGCCTCTGATTCCCTGCCTCTGATTCCGCACCTCTGATTCCACGCCTCTATTTCCGTGTCTCTGATTCCCCGCCTCTGATTCCCTGCCTCTGATACACTGCCTCTCTTTGCCTGCCTCTATTTCCGTGCTTCTTTCTCTGCATCTAGTTTCCCACATCTCATTTGCCCCCTCTGATAACCCGCCTCTGATTCCATGCCCCTGATTCCCCGCCTCTGATTCCCCGCCTCTGATTCCCCGCCTCTGATTCCCTGCCTCAGATTCCATGCCTCAGATTCCCTGCCTCTGATTCCCCGCCTCTGATTCCCCGCCTCTTATTCCCCGCCTCTGATTCCCCGCCTCTGATTCCCCGCCTCTGATTCCCTGCCTCTGATTCCCCGCCTCTGATTCCCTGCCTCTGATACCCTGCCTCTCTTTGCCTGCCTCTATTTCGGTGCCTCATTCTCTGCATCTAGTTTCCCACATCGCATTTGCCCCCTCTGATAACCCGCCTCTGATTCCATGCCTCTGATTCCCCGCCTCTGATTCCCCGCCTCTGATTCCCCGCCTCTGATTCCCCGCCACTTGTTCCCGGCCTCTGATTCCCCGCCTCTGATTCCCCACCTCTGATTCCCTGCCTCTGTTTCCCTGCCTCTGATTCCCCGCCTCTGATTCCTCGCCTCAGATTCCCCGGCTCTGATTCCCTGCCTGAGATTCCCTGCCTGAGATTCCCTGCCTCAGATTCCCAGCCTCTGAGTCCCCGCCTCAGATTCCCCGCCTCTGATTCCCCGCCTCTGATTCCCCGCCTCTGATTCCCCGCCTCTGATAACCCGCCTCTGATTCCATGCCTCTGATTCCCCACCTCTGATTCCCCGCCTCTGATTCCCCGCCTCTGATTCCCCGCCGCTTGTTCCCGGCCTCTGATTCCCCGCCTCTGATTCCCCGCCTCTGATTCCCCGCCTCTGATTCCCCGCCTCTGATTCCCCGCCGCTTGTTCCCGGCCTCTGATTCCCCGCCTCTGATTCCCCACCTCTGATTCCCCGCCTCTGATTCCATGCCTCAGATTCCCTGCCTCAGATTCCCTGCCTCAGATTCCCTGCCTCAGATTCCCCGCCTCTGATTCCCCGCCGCTTGTTCCCGGCCTCTGATTCCCCGCCTCTGATTCCCTGCCTCTGATACCCTGCCTCTCTTTGCCTGCCTCTATTTCGGTGCCTCTTTCTCTGCATCTAGTTTCCCACATCGCATTTTCCCCTCTGATAACCCGCCTCTGATTCCATGCCTCTGATTCCCCGCCTCTGATTCCCCGCCTCTGATTCCCCGCCTCTGATTCCCTGCCTCAGATTCCCTGCCTCAGATTCCCTGCCTCAGATTCCCTGCCTCTGAATCCATGCCTCTGATTCCGCGCCTCTGATTCCACGCCTCTCTTTCCGTATCTCTGATTCCCCGCCTCTGATTCCCCGCCTCTGATTCCCTGCCTCTGTTTCCCTGCCTCTGATTCCCCGCCTCTGATTCCCCGCCTCAGATTCCCCGGCTCTGATTCCCTGCCTGAGATTCCCTGCCTGAGATTCCCTGCCTCAGATTCCCAGCCTCTGAGTCCCCGCCTCAGATTCCCCGGCTCTGATTCCCTGCCTGTGATTCCCTGCCTCAGATTCCCCGCCTCAGATTCCCCGCCTCAGATTCCCCGCCTCAGATTCCCCGCCTCAGATTTCCCGCCTCAGATTCCCCGCCTCAGATTCCCCGCCTCAGATTCCCCGCCTCAGATTCCCCGCCTCAGATTCCCTGCCTCTGATTGCCTGCCTCTGATTCCCTGCCTCTGATTCCCTGCCTCTAAATTCCTGCCTCTGATTCCCTGCCTCTGATTCCCTGCCTCTGATTCCGCGCATCTGATTCCACGCCTCTCTTTCCGTGTCTCTGATTGCCCGCCTCTGATTCACTGCCTCAGATACCCCGCCTCTGATTCCCCGCCTCTCATTCGCCGCCTCTGATTCCCCGCCTCTGATTCTCCGCCTCTGATTCCCCGCCTCTGATTCCCCGCCTCTGATTCCCCAACTCTGATTCCCCGCCTCAGATTCCCTGCCTCAGATTCCCTGCCTCAGATTCCCTGCCTCAGATTCCCTACCTCTGATTCCCCGCCTCTTATTCCCCGCCTCTGATTCCCCGCCTCTGATTCCCCGCCTCTGATTCCCTGCCTCTGTTTCCCCGCCTCTGATTCCCCGCCTCTGATTCCCCACCTCATATTTCCTGGCTCTGATTCCCTACCTGAGATTCCCTGCCTGAGATTCTCCGCCTCAGATTCCCTGCCTCAGATTCCCCGCCTCTGATTCCCCGCCTCTGATTCCCCACCTCATATTTCCTGGCTCTGATTCCCTACCTGAGATTCCCTGCCTGAGATTCTCCGCCTCAGATTCCCTGCCTCAGATTCCCCGCCTCAGATTCCCCGCCTCAGATTCCCCGCCTCAGATTCCCCGCCTCAGATTCCCCGCCTCAGATTCCCCGTCTCAGATTCCCCGCCTCAGATTCGCCGCATCAGATTCCCCGCCTCAGATTCCCTGCCTCTGATTCCCTGCCTCTGATTCCCTGCCTCTGATTCCCTGCCTCTGATTCTGCACCTCTGATTCCACGCCTCTATTTCCGTGTCTCTGATTGCCCGCCTCTGATTCCCTGCCTCTGATACCCTGCCTCTCTTTGCCTGTCTCTATTTCGGTGCCTCTTTCTCTGCATCTAGTTTCCCACATCGCATTTGCCCCCTCTGATAACCCGCCTCTGATTCCATACCTCTGATTCCCCGCCGCTGATTCCCCGCCTCTGATTCCCCGCCTCTGATTCCCCGCTTCTGATTCCCTGCCTCAGATTCCCTGCCTCAGATTCCCTGCCTCAGATTGCCTGCCTCTGATTCCCCGCCTCTGATTCCCCGCCGCTTGTTCCCGGCCTCTGATTCCCGCCTCTGATTCCCTGCCTCTGATACCCTGCCTCTCTTTGCCTGCCTCTATTTCGGTGCCTCTTTCTCTGCATCTAGTTTCCCACATCGCATTTGCCCCCTCTGATAACCCGCCTCTGATTCCATGCCTCTGATTCCCCGCCTCTGATTCCCCGCCTCTGATTCCCCGCCTCTGATTCCCCGCCTCTGATTCCCTGCCTCAGATTCCCTGCCTCAGATTCCCTGCCTCAGATTCCCTGCCTCTGAATGCCTGCCTCTGAATCCCTGCCTCTGATTCCCTGCCTCTGATTCCCTGCCTCTGATTCCCTGCCTCTGATTCCCTGCCTCTGATTCCGCGCCTCTGATTCCACGCCTCTCTTTCCGTATATCTGATTCCCCGCCTCTGATTCCCTGCCTCTGATACCCTGCCTCTCTTTGCCTGCCTCTATTTCGGTGCCTCTTTCTCTGCATCTAGTTTCCCACATCGCATTTGCCCCCTCTGATAACCCGCCTCTGATTCCATGCCTCTGATTCCCCGCCTCTGATTCCCCGCCTCTGATTCCTCGCCTCTGATTCCCCGCCTCTGATTCCCTGCCTCTGATACCCTGCCTCTCTTTGCCTGCCTCTATTTCGGTATCTCTTTCTCTGCATCTAGTTTCCCACATCGCATTTGCCCCCTCTGATAACCCGCCTCTGATTCCATGTCTCAGATTCCCTGCCTCAGATTCCCTGCCTCAGATTTCCTGCCTCTGATTCCCCGCCTCTGATTCCCCACCGCTTGTTCCCGGCCTCTGATTCCCCGCCTCTGATTCCCTGCCTCTGATACCCTGCCTCTCTTTGCCTGCCTCTATTTCGGTGCCTCTTTCTCTGCATCTAGTTTCCCACATCGCATTTTCCCCTCTGATAACCCGCCTCTGATTCCATGCCTCTGATTCCCCGCCTCTGATTCCCCGCCTCTGATTCCCCGCCTCTGATTCCCTGCCTCAGATTCCCTGCCTCAGATTCCCTGCCTCAGATTCCCTGCCTCTGAATCCCTGCCTCTGATTCCCTGACTCTGATTCCCTGCCTCTGATTCCCTGCCTCTGATTCCCTGCCTCTGATTCCCTGCCTCTGATTCCGCGCCTCTGATTCCACGCCTCTCTTTCCGTATCTCTGATTCCCCGCCTCTGATTCCCTGCCTCTGATACCCTGCCTCTCTTTGCCTGCCTCTATTTCGGTGCCTCTTTCTCTGCAAATAGTTTCCCACATCGCATTTGCCCCCTCTGATAACCCGCCTCTGATTCCATGCCTCTGATTCCCCGCCTCTGATTCCCCGCCTCTGATTCCCTGCCTCTGATTCCCCGCCTCTGATTCCCTGCCTCTGATACCCTGCCTCTCTTTGCCTGCCTCTATTTCGGTGCCTCTTTCTCTGCATCTAGTTTCCCACATCGCATTTGCCCCCTCTGATAACCCGCCTCTGATTCCATGCCTCTGATTCCCTGCCTCTGATTCCCCGCCTCTGATTCCCCGCCTCTGATTCCCCGCCTCTGATTCCCTGCCTCAGATTCCCTGCCTCAGATTCCCTGCCTCAGATTCCCTGCCTCTGATTCCCCGCCTCTGATTCCCCGCCGCTTGTTCCCGGCCTCTGATTCCCCGCCTCTGATTCCCTGCCTCTGATACCCTGCCTCTCTTTGCCTGCCTCTATTTCGGTGCCTCTTTCTCTGCATCTAGTTTCCCACATCGCATTTGCCCCCTCTGATAACCCGCCTCTGATTCCATGCCTCTGATTCCCCGCCTCTGATTCCCCGCCTCTGATTCCCCGCCTCTGATTCCCCGCCTCTGATTCCCTGCCTCAGATTCCCTGCCTCAGATTCCCTGCCTCAGATTCCCTGCCTCAGATTCCCCACCTCTGATTCCCCGCCGCTTGTTCCCGGCCTCTGATTCCCCGCCTCTGATTCCCTGCCTCCGATACCCTGCCTCTCTTTGCCTGCCTCTATTTCGGTGCCTCTTTCTCTGCATCTAGTTTCCCACATCGCATTTGCCCCCTCTGATAACCCGCCTCTGATTCCATGCCTCTGATTCCCCGCCTCTGATTCCCCACCTCTGATTCCCCGCCTCTGATTCCCCGCCTCTGATTGCCTGCCTCAGATTCCCTGCCTCAGATTCCCTGCCTCAGATTCCCTGCCTCTGATTCCCTGCCTCTGATTCCCCACCGCTTGTTCCCAGCCTCTGATTCCCCGCCTCTGATTCCCCGCCTCTGATTCCCTGCCTCTGTTTCCCTGCCTCTGATTCCCCGCCTCTGATTCCCCGCCTCAGATTCCCCGGCTCTGATTCCCTGCCTGCGATTCCCTGCCTGAGATTCCCTGCCTCAGATTCCCAGCCTCTGAGTCCCCGCCTCAGATTCCCCGGCTCTGATTCCCTGCCTGTGATTCCCTGCCTCAGATTCCCCGCCTCAGATTCCCCGCCTCAGATTCCCCGCCTCAGATTCCCCGCCTCAGATTCCCTGCCTCAGATTCCCCGCCTCAGATTCCCCGCCTCAGATTCCCTGCCTCAGATTCCCCGCCTCAGATTCCCTGCCTCTGATTGCCTGCCTCTGATTGCCTGCCTCTGATTCCCTGCCTCTAAATTCCTGCCTCTGATTCCCTGCCTCTGATTCCCTGCCTCTGATTCCGCGCATCTCATTCCACGCCTCTCTTTCCGTGTCTCTGATTCCCCGCCTCTGATTCACTGCCTCAGATTCCCCGCCTCTGATTCCCCGCCTCTGATTCTCCGCCTCTGATTCCCCGCCTCTGATTCCCCGCCTCTGATTCCCCAATTCTGATTCCCCGCCTCAGATTCCCTGCCTCAGATTCCCTGCCCCTGATTCCCCGCCTCTGATTCCCCGCCTCTGATTCCCCGCCTCTGATTCCCTGCCTCAGATTCCCTGCCTCAGATTCCCTGCCTCTGATTCCCCGCCTCTGATTCCCGGCCTCTTATTCTCGCCTCTGTTTCCCCGCCTCTGATTCCCTGCCTCTGTTTCCCCGCCTCTGATTCCCCGCCTCTGATTCCCCGCCTCATATTTCCTGGCTCTGATTCCCTACCTGAGATTCCCTGCCTGAGATTCCCCGCCTCAGATTCCCTGCCTCAGATACCCCGCCTCATATTCCCCGCCTCAGATTCCCCGCCTCAGATTCCCCGCCTCAGATTCCCCGTCTCAGATTCCCCGCCTCAGATTCGCCGCCTCAGATTCCCCGCCTCAGATTCCCTGCCTCTGATTCCCTGCCTCTGATTCCGCACCTCTGATTCCACGCCTCTATTTCCGTGTCTCTGATTCCCCGCCTCTGATTCCCTGCCTCTGATACACTGCCTCTCTTTGCCTGCCTCTATTTCCGTGCTTCTTTCTCTGCATCTAGTTTCCCACATCTCATTTGCCCCCTCTGATAACCCGCCTCTGATTCCATGCCCCTGATTCCCCGCCTCTGATTCCCCGCCTCTGATTCCCCGCCTCTGATTCCCTGCCTCAGATTCCCTGCCTCAGATTCCCTGCCTCTGATTCCCCGCCTCTGATTCCCCGCCTCTTATTCCCCGCCTCTGATTCCCCGCCTCTGATTCCCCGCCTCTGATTCCCTGCCTCTGATTCCCCGCCTCTGATTCCCTGCCTCTGATACCCTGCCTCTCTTTGCCTGCCTCTATTTCGGTGCCTCATTCTCTGCATCTAGATTCCCACATCGCATTTGCCCCCTCTGATAACCCGCCTCTGATTCCATGCCTCTGATTCCCCGCCTCTGATTCCCCGCCTCTGATTCCCCGCCTCTGATTCCCCGCCGCTTGTTCCCGGCCTCTGATTCCCCGCCTCTGATTCCCCACCTCTGATTCCCTGCCTCTGTTTCCCTGCCTCTGATTCCCCGCCTCTGATTCCTCGCCTCAGATTCCCCGGCTCTGATTCCCTGCCTGAGATTCCCTGCCTCAGATTCCCTGCCTCAGATTCCCAGCCTCTGAGTCCCCGCCTCAGATTCCCCGCCTCTGATTCCCCGCCTCTGATTCCCCGCCTCTGATTCCCCGCCTCTGATAACCCGCCTCTGATTCCATGCCTCTGATTCCCCGCCTCTGATTCCCCGCCTCTGATTCCCCGCCTCTGATTCCCCGCCGCTTGTTCCCGGCCTCTGATTCCCCGCCTCTGATTCCCCGCCTCTGATTCCCCGCCTCTGATTCCCCGCCTCTGATTCCCCGCCGCTTGTTCCCGGCCTCTGATTCCCCGCCTCTGATTCCCCACCTCTGATTCCCTGCCTCTGTTTCCCTGCCTCTGATTCCCCGCCTCTGATTCTACGCCTCTCTTTCCGTATCTCTGATTCCCCGCCTCTGATTCCCTGAATCTGATACCCTGCCTCTCTTTGCCTGCCTCTATTTCGGTGCCTCTTTCTCTGCATCTAGTTTCCCACATCGCATTTGCCCCCTCTGATAACCCGCCTCTGATTCCATGCCTCTGATTCCCCGCCTCTGATTCCCCGCCTCTGATTCCCCGCCTCTGATTCCCCGCCTCTGATTCCCCGCCTCTGATTCCCTGCCTCTGATACCCTGCCTCTCTTTGCCTGCCTCTATTTCGGTACCTCTTTCTCTGCATCTAGTTTCCCACATCGCATTTTCCCCCTCTGATAACCCGCCTCTGATTCCATGCCTCAGATTCCCTGCCTCAGATTCCCTGCCTCAGATTCCCTGCCTCTGATTCCCCGCCTCTGATTCCCCGCCGCTTGTTCCCGGCCTCTGTTTCCCCGCCTCTGATTCCCTGCCTCTGATACCCTGCCTCTCTTTGCCTGCCTCTATTTCGGTGCCTCTTTCTCTGCATCTAGTTTCCCACATCGCATTTTCCCCTCTGATAACCCGCCTCTGATTCCATGCCTCTGATTCCCCGCCTCTGATTCCCCGCCTCTGATTCCCCGCCTCTGATTCCCTGCCTCAGATTCCCTGCCTCAGATTCCCTGCCTCAGATTCCCTGCCTCTGAATCCATGCCTCTGATTCCCTGACTCTGATTCCCTGCCTCTGATTCCCTGCCTCTGATTCCCTGCCTCTGATTCCGCGCCTCTGATTCCACGCCTCTCTTTCCGTATCTCTGATTCCCCGCCTCTGATTCCCTGCCTCTGATACCCTGCCTCTCTTTGCCTGCCTCTATTTCGGTGCCTCTTTCTCTGCATATAGTTTCCCACATCGCATTTGCCCCCTCTGATAACCCGCCTCTGATTCCATGCCTCTGATTCCCCGCCTCTGATTCCCCGCCTCTGATTCCCCGCCTCTGATTCCCCGCCTCTGATTCCCTGCCTCTGATACCCTGCCTCTCTTTGCCTGCCTCTATTTCGGTGCCTCTTTCTCTGCATCTAGTTTCCCACATCGCATTTGCCCCCTCTGATAACCCGCCTCTGATTCCATGCCTCTGATTCCCTGCCTCTGATTCCCCGCCTCTGATTCCCCACCTCTGATTCCCCGCCTCTGATTCCCTGCCTCAGATTCCCTGCCTCAGATTCCCTGCCTCAGATTCCCTGCCTCTGATTCCCCGCCTCTGATTCCCCGCCTCTGATTTCCCGCCTCTGATTCCCTGCCTCAGATTCCCTGCCTCAGATTCCCTGCCTCAGATTCCCTGCCTCAGATTCCCCACCTCTGATTCCCCGCCGCTTGTTCCCGGCCTCTGATTCCCCGCCTCTGATTCCCTGCCTCCGATACCCTGCCTCTCTTTGCCTGCCTCTATTTCGGTGCCTCTTTCTCTGCATCTAGTTTCCCACATCGCATTTGCCCCCTCTGATAACCCGCCTCTGATTCCATGCCTCTGATTCCCCACCTCTGATTCCCCACCTCTGATTCCCCGCCTCTGATTCCCCGCCTCTGATTCCCTGCCTCAGATTCCCTGCCTCAGATTCCCTGCCTCAGATTCCCTGCCTCTGATTCCCTGCCTCTGATTCCCCACCGCTTGTTCCCGGCCTCTGATTCCCCGCCTCTGATTCCCCGCCTCTGATTCCCTGCCTCTGTTTCCCTGCCTCTGATTCCCCGCCTCTGATTCCCCGCCTCAGATTCCCCGGCTCTGATTCCCTGCCTGAGATTCCCTGCCTGAGATTCCCTGCCTCAGATTCCCAGCCTCTGAGTCCCCGCCTCAGATTCCCCGGCTCTGATTCCCTGCCTGTGATTCCCTGCCTCAGATTCCCCGCCTCAGATTCCCCGCCTCAGATTCCCCGCCTCAGATTCCCCGCCTCAGATTCCCTGCCTCAGATTCCCCGCCTCAGATTCCCCGCCTCAGATTCCCTGCCTCAGATTCCCCGCCTCAGATTCCCTGCCTCTGATTGCCTGCCTCAGATTCCCTGCCTCTGATTCCCTGCCTCTAAATTCCTGCCTCTGATTCCCTGCCTCTGATTCCCTGCCTCTGATTCCGCGCATCTGATACCACGCCTCTCTTTCCGTGTCTCTGATTCCCCGCCTCTGATTCACTGCCTCAGATTCCCCGCCTCTGATTCCCCGCCTCTGATTCTCCGCCTCTGATTCCCCGCCTCTGATTCCCCGCCTCTGATTCCCCAATTCTGATTCCCCGCCTCAGATTCCCTGCCTCAGATTCCCTGCCCCTGATTCCCCGCCTCTGATTCCCCGCCTCTGATTCCCCGCCTCTGATTCCCTGCCTCAGATTCCCTGCCTCAGATTTCCTGCCTCTGATTCCCCGCCTCTGATTCCCTGCCTCTGTTTCCCCGCCTCTGATTCCCCGCCTCTGATTCCCCGCCTCATATTTCCTGGCTCTGATTCCCTACCTGAGATTCCCTGCCTGAGATACCCCGCCTCAGATTCCCTGCCTCAGATTCCCCGCCTCATATTCCCCGCCTAAGATTCCCCGCCTCAGATTCCCCGCCTCAGATTCCCCGTCTCAGATTCCCCGCCTCAGATTCGCCGCCTCAGATTCTCCGCCTCAGATTCCCTGCCTCTGATTCCCTGCCTCTGATTCCGCACCTCTGATTCCACGCCTCTATTTCCGTGTCTCTGATTCCCCGCCTCTGATTCCCTGCCTCTGATACACTGCCTCTCTTTGCCTGCCTCTATTTCCGTGCTTCTTTCTCTGCATCTAGTTTCCCACATCTCATTTGCCCCCTCTGATAACCCGCCTCTGATTCCATGCCCCTGATTCCCCGCCTCTGATTCCCCGCCTCTGATTCCCCGCCTCTGATTCCCTGCCTCAGATTCCCTGCCTCAGATTCCCTGCCTCTGATTCCCCGCCTCTGATTCCCCGCCTCTTATTCCCCGCCTCTGATTCCCCGCCTCTGATTCCCCGCCTCTGATTCCCTGCCTCTGATTCCCCGCCTCTGATTCCCTGCCTCTGATACCCTGCCTCTCTTTGCCTGCCTCTATTTCGGTGCCTCATTCTCTGCATCTAGTTTCCCACATCGCATTTGCCCCCTCTGATAACCCGCCTCTGATTCCATGCCTCTGATTCCCCGCCTCTGATTCCCCGCCTCTGATTCCCCGCCTCTGATACCCCGCCGCTTGTTCCCGGCCTCTGATTCCCCGCCTCTGATTCCCCACATCTGATTCCCTGCCTCTGTTTCCCTGCCTCTGATTCCCCGCCTCTGATTCCTCGCCTCAGATTCCCCGGCTCTGATTCCCTGCCTGAGATTCCCTGCCTCAGATTCCCTGCCTCAGATTCCCAGCCTCTGAGTCCCCGCCTCAGATTCCCCGCCTCTGATTCCCCGCCTCTGATTCCCCGCCTCTGATTCCCCGCCTCTGATTCCCCGCCTCTGATTCCCCGCCGCTTGTTCCCGGCCTCTGATTCCCCGCCTCTGATTCCCCGCCTCTGATTCCCCGCCTCTGATTCCCCGCCTCTGATTCCCCGCCGCTTGTTCCCGGCCTCTGATTCCCCGCCTCTGATTCCCCACCTCTGATTCCCTGCCTCTGTTTCCCTGCCTCTGATTCCCCGCCTCTGATTCCACGCCTCTCTTTCCGTATCTCTGATTCCCCGCCTCTGATTCCCTGCCTCTGATACCCTGCCTCTCTTTGCCTGCCTCTATTTCGGTGCCTCTTTCTCTGCATCTAGTTTCCCACATCGCATTTGCCCCCTCTGATAACCCGCCTCTGATTCCATGCCTCTGATTCCCCGCCTCTGATTCCCCGCCTTTGATTCCCCGCCTCTGATTCCCCGCCTCTGATTCCCTGCCTCTGATACCCTGCCTCTCTTTGCCTGCCTCTATTTCGGTACCTCTTTCTCTGCATCTAGTTTCCCACATCGCATTTGCCCCCTCTGATAACCCGCCTCTGATTCCATGCCTCAGATTCCCTGCCTCAGATTCCCTGCCTCAGATTCCCTGCCTCTGATTCCCCGCCTCTGATTCCCCGCCGCTTGTTCCCGGCCTCTGATTCCCCGCCTCTGATTCCCTGCCTCTGATACCCTGCCTCTCTTTGCCTGCCTCTATTTCGGTGCCTCTTTCTCTGCATCTAGTTTCCCACATCGCATTTTCCCCTCTGATAACCCGCCTCTGATTCCATGCCTCTGATTCCCCGCCTCTGATTCCCCGCCTCTGATTCCCCGCCTCTGATTCCCTGCCTCAGATTCCCTGCCTCAGATTCCCTGCCTCAGATTCCCTGCCTCTGAATCCCTGCCTCTGATTCCCTGACTCTGATTCCCTGCCTCTGATTCCCTGCCTCTGATTCCCTGCCTCTGATTCCCTGCCTCTGATTCCGCGCCTCTGATTCCACGCCTCTCTTTCCGTATCTCTGATTCCCCGCCTCTGATTCCCTGCCTCTGATACCCTGCCTCTCTTTGCCTGCCTCTATTTCGGTGCCTCTTTCTCTGCATATAGTTTCCCACATCGCATTTGCCCCCTCTGATAACCCGCCTCTGATTCCATGCCTCTGATTCCCCGCCTCTGATTCCCCGCCTCTGATTCCCCGCCTCTGATTCCCCGCCTCTGATTCCCTGCCTCTGATACCCTGCCTCTCTTTGCCTGCCTCTATTTCGGTGCCTCTTTCTCTGCATCTAGTTTCCCACATCGCATTTGCCCCCTCTGATAACCCGCCTCTGATTCCATGCCTCTGATTCCCCGCCTCTGATTCCCCGCCTCTGATTCCCCGCCTCTGATTCCCCGCCGCTTGTTCCTGGCCTCTGATTCCCCGCCTCTGATTCCCCACCTCTGATTCCCTGCCTCTGTTTCCCTGCCTCTGATTCCCCGCCTCTGATTCCTCGCCTCAGATTCCCCGGCTCTGATTCCCTGCCTGAGATTCCCTGCCTCAGATTCCCTGCCTCAGATTCCCAGCCTCTGAGTCCCCGCCTCAGATTCCCCGCCTCTGATTCCCCGCCTCTGATTCCCCGCCTCTGATTCCCCGCCTCTGATAACCCGCCTCTGATTCCATGCCTCTGATTCCCCGCCTCTGATTCCCCGCCTCTGATTCCCCGCCTCTGATTCCCCGCCGCTTGTTCCCGGCCTCTGATTCCCCGCCTCTGATTCCCCGCCTCTGATTCCCCGCCTCTGATTCCCCGCCTCTGATTCCCCGCCGCTTGTTCCCGGCCTCTGATTCCCCGCCTCTGATTCCCCACCTCTGATTCCCTGCCTCTGTTTCCCTGCCTCTGATTCCCCGCCTCTGATTCCACGCCTCTCTTTCCGTATCTCTGATTCCCCGCCTCTGATTCCCTGAATCTGATACCCTGCCTCTCTTTGCCTGCCTCTATTTCGGTGCCTCTTTCTCTGCATCTAGTTTCCCACATCGCATTTGCCCCCTCTGATAACCCGCCTCTGATTCCATGCCTCTGATTCCCCACCTCTGATTCCCCGCCTCTGATTCCCCGCCTCTGATTCCCCGCCTCTGATTCCCCGCCTCTGATTCCCTGCCTCTGATACCCTGCCTCTCTTTGCCTGCCTCTATTTCGGTACCTCTTTCTCTGCATCTAGTTTCCCACATCGCATTTTCCCCCTCTGATAACCCGCCTCTGATTCCATGCCTCAGATTCCCTGCCTCAGATTCCCTGCCTCAGATTCCCTGCCTCTGATTCCCCGCCTCTGATTCCCCGCCGCTTGTTCCCGGCCTCTGTTTCCCCGCCTCTGATTCCCTGCCTCTGATACCCTGCCTCTCTTTGCCTGCCTCTATTTCGGTGCCTCTTTCTCTGCATCTAGTTTCCCACATCGCATTTTCCCCTCTGATAACCCGCCTCTGATTCCATGCCTCTGATTCCCCGCCTCTGATTCCCCGCCTCTGATTCCCCGCCTCTGATTCCCTGCCTCAGATTCCCTGCCTCAGATTCCCTGCCTCAGATTCCCTGCCTCTGAATCCATGCCTCTGATTCCCTGACTCTGATTCCCTGCCTCTGATTCCCTGCCTCTGATTCCCTGCCTCTGATTCCCTGCCTCTGATTCCGCGCCTCTGATTCCACGCCTCTCTTTCCGTATCTCTGATTCCCCGCCTCTGATTCCCTGCCTCTGATACCCTGCCTCTCTTTGCCTGCCTCTATTTCGGTGCCTCTTTCTCTGCATATAGTTTCCCACATCGCATTTGCCCCCTCTGATAACCCGCCTCTGATTCCATGCCTCTGATTCCCCGCCTCTGATTCCCCGCCTCTGATTCCCCGCCTCTGATTCCCCGCCTCTGATTCCCTGCCTCTGATACCCTGCCTCTCTTTGCCTGCCTCTATTTCGGTGCCTCTTTCTCCGCATCTAGTTTCCCACATCGCATTTGCCCCCTCTGATAACCCGCCTCTGATTCCATGCCTCTGATTCCCTGCCTCTGATTCCCCGCCTCTGATTCCCCACCTCTGATTCCCCGCCTCTGATTCCCTGCCTCAGATTCCCTGCCTCAGATTCCCTGCCTCAGATTCCCTGCCTCTGATTCCCCGCCTCTGATTCCCCGCCTCTGATTTCCCGCCTCTGATTCCCTGCCTCAGATTCCCTGCCTCAGATTCCCTGCCTCAGATTCCCTGCCTCAGATTCCCCACCTCTGATTCCCCGCCGCTTGTTCCCGGCCTCTGATTCCCCGCCTCTGATTCCCTGCCTCCGATACCCTGCCTCTCTTTGCCTGCCTCTATTTCGGTGCCTCTTTCTCTGCATCTAGTTTCCCACATCGCATTTGCCCCCTCTGATAACCCGCCTCTGATTCCATGCCTCTGATTCCCCGCCTCTGATTCCCCACCTCTGATTCCCCGCCTCTGATTCCCCGCCTCTGATTCCCTGCCTCAGATTCCCTGCCTCAGATTCCCTGCCTCAGATTCCCTGCCTCTGATTCCCTGCCTCTGATTCCCCACCGCTTGTTCCCGGCCTCTGATTCCCCGCCTCTGATTCCCCGCCTCTGATTCCCTGCCTCTGTTTCCCTGCCTCTGATTCCCCGCCTCTGATTCCCCGCATCAGATTCCCCGGCTCTGATTCCCTGCCTGAGATTCCCTGCCTGAGATTCCCTGCCTCAGATTCCCAGCCTCTGAGTCCCCGCCTCAGATTCCCCGGCTCTGATTCCCTGCCTGTGATTCCCTGCCTCAGATTCCCCGCCTCAGATTCCCCGCCTCAGATTCCCCGCCTCAGATTCCCCGCCTCAGATTCCCTGCCTCAGATTCCCCGCCTCAGATTCCCCGCCTCAGATTCCCTGCCTCAGATTCCCCGCCTCAGATTCCCTGCCTCTGATTGCCTGCCTCTGATTCCCTGCCTCTGATTCCCTGCCTCTAAATTCCTGCCTCTGATTCCCTGCCTCTGATTCCCTGCCTCTGATTCCGCGCATCTGATACCACGCCTCTCTTTCCGTGTCTCTGATTCCCCGCCTCTGATTCACTGCCTCAGATTCCCCTCCTCTGATTCCCCGCCTCTGATTCTCCGCCTCTGATTCCCCGCCTCTGATTCCCCGCCTCTGATTCCCCAATTCTGATTCCCCGCCTCAGATTCCCTGCCTCAGATTCCCTGCCCCTGATTCCCCGCCTCTGATTCCCCGCCTCTGATTCCCCGCCTCTGATTCCCTGCCTCAGATTCCCTGCCTCAGATTTCCTGCCTCTGATTCCCCGCCTCTGATTCCCTGCCTCTGTTTCCCCGCCTCTGATTCCCCGCCTCTGATTCCCCGCCTCATATTTCCTGGCTCTGATTCCCTACCTGAGATTCCCTGCCTGAGATTCCCCGCCTCAGATTCCCTGCCTCAGATTCCCCGCCTCATATTCCCCGCCTAAGATTCCCCGCCTCAGATTCCCCGCCTCAGATTCCCCGTCTCAGATTCCCCGCCTCAGATTCGCCGCCTCAGATTCTCCGCCTCAGATTCCCTGCCTCTGATTCCCTGCCTCTGATTCCGCACCTCTGATTCCACGCCTCTATTTCCGTGTCTCTGATTCCCCGCCTCTGATTCCCTGCCTCTGATACACTGCCTCTCTTTGCCTGCCTCTATTTCCGTGCTTCTTTCTCTGCATCTAGTTTCCCACATCTCATTTGCCCCCTCTGATAACCCGCCTCTGATTCCATGCCCCTGATTCCCCGCCTCTGATTCCCCGCCTCTGATTCCCCGCCTCTGATTCCCTGCCTCAGATTCCCTGCCTCAGATTCCCTGCCTCTGATTCCCCGCCTCTGATTCCCCGCCTCTTATTCCCCGCCTCTGATTCCCCGCCTCTGATTCCCCGCCTCTGATTCCCTGCCTCTGATTCCCCGCCTCTGATTCCCTGCCTCTGATACCCTGCCTCTCTTTGCCTGCCTCTATTTCGGTGCCTCATTCTCTGCATCTAGTTTCCCACATCGCATTTGCCCCCTCTGATAACCCGCCTCTGATTCCATGCCTCTGATTCCCCGCCTCTGATTCCCCGCCTCTGATTCCCCGCCTCTGATACCCCGCCGCTTGTTCCCGGCCTCTGATTCCCCGCCTCTGATTCCCCACATCTGATTCCCTGCCTCTGTTTCCCTGCCTCTGATTCCCCGCCTCTGATTCCTCGCCTCAGATTCCCCGGCTCTGATTCCCCGCCTCTGATTCCCTGCCTCAGATTCCCTGCCTCAGATTCCCAGCCTCTGAGTCCCCGCCTCAGATTCCCCGCCTCTGATTCCCCGCCTCTGATTCCCCGCCTCTGATTCCCCGCCTCTGATTCCCCGCCTCTGATTCCCCGCCGCTTGTTCCCGGCCTCTGATTCCCCGCCTCTGATTCCCCGCCTCTGATTCCCCGCCTCTGATTCCCCGCCTCTGATTCCCCGCCGCTTGTTCCCGGCCTCTGATTCCCCGCCTCTGATTCCCCACCTCTGATTCCCTGCCTCTGTTTCCCTGCCTCTGATTCCCCGCCTCTGATTCCACGCCTCTCTTTCCGTATCTCTGATTCCCCGCCTCTGATTCCCTGCCTCTGATACCCTGCCTCTCTTTGCCTGCCTCTATTTCGGTGCCTCTTTCTCTGCATCTAGTTTCCCACATCGCATTTGCCCCCTCTGATAACCCGCCTCTGATTCCATGCCTCTGATTCCCCGCCTCTGATTCCCCGCCTCTGATTCCCCGCCTCTGATTCCCCGCCTCTGATTCCCTGCCTCTGATACCCTGCCTCTCTTTGCCTGCCTCTATTTCGGTACCTCTTTCTCTGCATCTAGTTTCCCACATCGCATTTGCCCCCTCTGATAACCCGCCTCTGATTCCATGCCTCAGATTCCCTGCCTCAGATTCCCTGCCTCAGATTCCCTGCCTCTGATTCCCCGCCTCTGATTCCCCGCCGCTTGTTCCCGGCCTCTGATTCCCCGCCTCTGATTCCCTGCCTCTGATACCCTGCCTCTCTTTGCCTGCCTCTATTTCGGTGCCTCTTTCTCTGCATCTAGTTTCCCACATCGCATTTTCCCCTCTGATAACCCGCCTCTGATTCCATGCCTCTGATTCCCCGCCTCTGATTCCCCGCCTCTGATTCCCCGCCTCTGATTCCCTGCCTCAGATTCCCTGCCTCAGATTCCCTGCCTCAGATTCCCTGCCTCTGAATCCCTGCCTCTGATTCCCTGACTCTGATTCCCTGCCTCTGATTCCCTGCCTCTGATTCCCTGCCTCTGATTCCCTGCCTCTGATTCCGCGCCTCTGATTCCACGCCTCTCTTTCCGTATCTCTGATTCCCCGCCTCTGATTCCCTGCCTCTGATACCCTGCCTCTCTTTGCCTGCCTCTATTTCGGTGCCTCTTTCTCTGCATATAGTTTCCCACATCGCATTTGCCCCCTCTGATAACCCGCCTCTGATTCCACGCCTCTGATTCCCCGCCTCTGATTCCCCGCCTCTGATTCCCCGCCTCTGATTCCCCGCCTCTGATTCCCTGCCTCTGATACCCTGCCTCTCTTTGCCTGCCTCTATTTCGGTGCCTCTTTCTCTGCATCTAGTTTCCCACATCGCATTTGCCCCCTCTGATAACCCGCCTCTGATTCCATGCCTCTGATTCCCTGCCTCTGATTCCCCGCCTCTGATTCCCCGCCTCTGATTCCCCGCCTCTGATTCCCTGCCTCAGATTCCCTGCCTCTGATTCCCTGCCTCAGATTCCCTGCCTCTGATTCCCCGCCTCTGATTCCCCGCCGCTTGTTCCCGGCCTCTGATTCCCCGCCTCTGATTCCCTGCCTCTGATACCCTGCCTCTCTTTGCCTGCCTCTATTTCGGTGCCTCTTTCTCTGCATCTAGTTTCCCACATCGCATTTGCCCCCTCTGATAACCCGCCTCTGATTCCATGCCTCTGATTCCCCGCCTCTGATTCCCCGCCTCTGATTCCCCGCCTCTGATTCCCCGCCTCTGATTCCCTGCCTCAGATACCCTGCCTCAGATTCCCTGCCTCAGATTCCCTGCCTCAGATTCCCCGCCTCTGATTCCCCGCCGCTTGTTCCCGGCCTCTGATTCCCCGCCTCTGATTCCCTGCCTCCGATACCCTGCCTCTCTTTGCCTGCCTCTATTTCGGTGCCTCTTTCTCTGCATCTAGTTTCCCACATCGCATTTGCCCCCTCTGATAACCCGCCTCTGATTCCATGCCTCTGATTCCCCGCCTCTGATTCCCCACCTCTGATTCCCCGCCTCTGATTCCCCGCCTCTGATTCCCTGCCTCAGATTCCCTGCCTCAGATTCCCTGACTCAGATTCCCTGCCTCTGATTCCCTGCCTCTGATTCCCCACCGCTTGTTCCCGGCCTCTGATTCCCCGCCTCTGATTCCCCGCCTCTGATTCCCTGCCTCTGTTTCCCTGCCTCTGATTCCCCGCCTCTGATTCCCCGCCTCAGATTCCCCGGCTCTGATTCCCTGCCTGAGATTCCCTGCCTGAGATTCCCTGCCTCAGATTCCCAGCCTCTGAGTCCCCGCCTCAGATTCCCCGGCTCTGATTCCCTGCCTGTGATTCCCTGCCTCAGATTCCCTGCCTCAGATTCCCCGCCTCAGATTCCCCGCCTCAGATTCCCCGCCTCAGAATCCCTGCCTCAGATTCCCCGCCTCAGATTCCCCGCCTCAGATTCCCTGCCTCAGATTCCCCGCCTCAGATTCCCTGCCTCTGATTGCCAGCCTCTGATTCCCTGCCTCTGATTCCCTGCCTCTAAATTCCTGCCTCTGATTCCCTGCCTCTGATTCCCTGCCTCTGATTCCGCGCATCTGATTCCACGCCTCTCTTTCCGTGTCTCTGATTCCCAGCCTCTGATTCACTGCCTCAGATTCCCCGCCTCTGATTCCCCGCCTCTGATTCTCCGCCTCTGATTCCCCGCCTCTGATTCCCCGCCTCTGATTCCCCAATTCTGATTCCCCGCCTCAGATTCCCTGCCTCAGATTCCCTTCCCCTGATTCCCCGCCTCTGATTCCCCGCCTCTGATTCCCCGCCTCTGATTCCCTGCCTCAGATTCCCTGCCTCAGATTCCCTGCCTCAGATTCCCCGCCTCTGATTCCCCGCCGCTTGTTCCCGGCCTCTGATTCCCCGCCTCTGATTCCCTGCCTCCGATACCCTGCCTCTCTTTGCCTGCCTCTATTTCGGTGCCTCTTTCTCTGCATCTAGTTTCCCACATCGCATTTGCCCCCTCTGATAACCCGCCTCTGATTCCATGCCTCTGATTCCCCGCCTCTGATTCCCCACCTCTGATTCCCCGCCTCTGATTCCCCGCCTCTGATTCCCTGCCTCAGATTCCCTGCCTCAGATTCCCTGACTCAGATTCCCTGCCTCTGATTCCCTGCCTCTGATTCCCCACCGCTTGTTCCCGGCCTCTGATTCCCCGCCTCTGATTCCCCGCCTCTGATTCCCTGCCTCTGTTTCCCTGCCTCTGATTCCCCGCCTCTGATTCCCCGCCTCAGATTCCCCGGCTCTGATTCCCTGCCTGAGATTCCCTGCCTGAGATTCCCTGCCTCAGATTCCCAGCCTCTGAGTCCCCGCCTCAGATTCCCCGGCTCTGATTCCCTGCCTGTGATTCCCTGCCTCAGATTCCCTGCCTCAGATTCCCCGCCTCAGATTCCCCGCCTCAGATTCCCCGCCTCAGAATCCCTGCCTCAGATTCCCCGCCTCAGATTCCCCGCCTCAGATTCCCTGCCTCAGATTCCCCGCCTCAGATTCCCTGCCTCTGATTGCCAGCCTCTGATTCCCTGCCTCTGATTCCCTGCCTCTAAATTCCTGCCTCTGATTCCCTGCCTCTGATTCCCTGCCTCTGATTCCGCGCATCTGATTCCACGCCTCTCTTTCCGTGTCTCTGATTCCCAGCCTCTGATTCACTGCCTCAGATTCCCCGCCTCTGATTCCCCGCCTCTGATTCTCCGCCTCTGATTCCCCGCCTCTGATTCCCCGCCTCTGATTCCCCAATTCTGATTCCCCGCCTCAGATTCCCTGCCTCAGATTCCCTTCCCCTGATTCCCCGCCTCTGATTCCCCGCCTCTGATTCCCCGCCTCTGATTCCCTGCCTCAGATTCCCTGCCTCAGATTCCCTGCCTCTGATTCCCCGCCTCTGATTCCCGGCCTCTTATTCTCGCCTCTGAATCCCCGCCTCTGATTCCCTGCCTCTGTTTCCCCGCCTCTGATTCCCCGCCTCTGATTCCCCGCCTCATATTTCCTGTCTCTGATTCCCTACCTGAGATTCCCTGCCTGAGATTCCCCGCCTCAGATTCCCTGCCTCAGATTCCCCGCCTCATATTCCCCGCCTCAGATTCCCCGCCTCAGATTCCCCGCCTCAGATTCCCCGTCTCAGATTCCCCGCCTCAGATTCGCCGCCTCAGATTCCCCGCCTCAGATTCCCTGCCTCTGATTCCCTGCCTCTGATTCCGCACCTCTGATTCCACGCCTCTATTTCCGTGTCTCTGATTCCCCGCCTCTGATTCCCTGCCTCTGATACACTGCCTCTCTTTGCCTGCCTCTATTTCCGTGCTTCTTTCTCTGCATCTAGTTTCCCACATCTCATTTGCCCCCTCTGATAACCCGCCTCTGATTCCATGCCCCTGATTCCCCGCCTCTGATTCCCCGCCTCTGATTCCCCGCCTCTGATTCCCTGCCTCAGATTCCCTGCCTCAGATTCCCTGCCTCTGATTCCCCGCCTCTGATTCCCCGCCTCTTATTCCCCGCCTCTGATTCCCCGCCTCTGATTCCCCGCCTCTGATTCCCTGCCTCTGATTCCCCGCCTCTGATTCCCTGCCTCTGATACCCTGCCTCTCTTTGCCTGCCTCTATTTCGGTGCCTCTTTCTCTGCATCTAGTTTCCCACATCGCATTTGCCCCCTCTGATAACCCGCCTCTGATTCCATGCCTCTGATTCCCCGCCTCTGATTCCCCGCCTCTGATTCCCCGCCTCTGATTCCCCGCCTCTGATTCCCTGCCTCAGATTCCCTGCCTCAGATTCCCTGCCTCTGATTCCCCGCCTCTGATTCCCCGCCGCTTGTTCCCGGCCTCTGATTCCCCGCCTCTGATTCCCCACCTCTGATTCCCTGCCTCTGTTTCCCTGCCTCTGATTCCCCGCCTCTGATTCCTCGCCTCAGATTCCCCGGCTCTGATTCCCTGCCTGAGATTCCCTGCCTCAGATTCCCTGCCTCAGATTCCCAGCCTCTGAGTCCCCGCCTCAGATTCCCCGCCTCTGATTCCCCGCCTCTGATTCCCCGCCTCTGATTCCTTGCCTCTGATTCCCCACCTCTGATTCCCTGCCTCAGATTCCCTGCCTCAGATTCCCTGCCTCAGATTCCCTGCCTCAGATTCCCTGCCTCTGATTCCTCGCCTCTGATTCCCCGCCTCTTATTCCCCACCTCTGATTCCCCGCCTCTGATTCCCTGCCTCTGATACCCTGCCTCTCTTTGCCTGCCTCTATTTCGGTGCCTCTTTCTCTGCATCTAGTTTCCCACATCGCATTTGCCCCCTCTGATAACCCGCCTCTGATTCCATGCCTCTGATTCCCCGCCTCTGATTCCCCGCCTCTGATTCCCCACCTCTGATTCCCCGCCTCTGATTCCCTGCCTCAGATTCCCTGCCTCAGATTCCCTGCCTCAGATTCCCTGCCTCTGATTCCCCGCCTCTGATTCCCCGCCGCTTGTTCCCGGCCTCTGATTCCCCGCCTCTGATTCCCTGCTTCTGATACCCTGCCTCTCTTTGCCTGCCTCTATTTCGGTGCCTCTTTCTCTGCATCTAGTTTCCCACATCGCATTTGCCCCCTCTGATAACCCGCCTCTGATTCCATGCCTCTGATTCCCCGCCTCTGATTCCCCACCTCTGATTCCCCGCCTCTGATTCCCCGCCTCTGATTCCCTGCCTCAGATTCCCTGCCTCAGATTCCCTGCCTCAGATTCCCTGCCTCTGATTCCCCGCCTCTGATTCCCCGCCACTTGTTCCCGGCCTCTGATTCCCCGCCTCTGATTCCCCGCCTCTGATTCCCTGCCTCTGTTTCCCTGCCTCTGATTCCCCGCCTCTGATTCCCCGCCTCAGATTCCCCGGCTCTGATTCCCTGCCTGAGATTCCCTGCCTCAGATTCCCTGCCTCTGATTGCCTGCCTCTGATTCCCTGCCTCTGATTCCCTGCCTCTAAATTCCTGCCTTTGATTCCCTGCCTCTGATTCACTGCCTCTGATTCCGCGCATCTGATTCCACGCCTCTCTTTCCGTGTCTCTGATTCCCCGCCTCTGATTCACTGCCTCAGATTCCCCGCCTCTGATTCCCCGCCTCTCATTCGCCGCCTCTGATTCCCCACCTCTGATTCTCCGCCTCTGATTCCCCGCCTCTGATTCCCCGCCTCTGATTCCCCAACTCTGATTCCCCGCCTCAGATTTCCTGCCTCAGATTCCCTGCCTCAGATTCCCTGCCTCAGATTCCCTGCCTCTGATTCCCCGCCTCTGATTCCCCGCCTCTTATTCCCCGCCTCTGATTCCCCGCCTCTGATTCCATGCCTCAGATTCCCTGCCTCAGATTCCCTGCCTCAGATTCCCTGCCTCTGATTCCCCGCCTCTGATTCCCCGCCGCTTGTTCCCGGCCTCTGATTCCCCGCCTCTGATTCCCTGCCTCTGATACCCTGCCTCTCTTTGCCTGCCTCTATTTCGGTGCCTCTTTCTCTGCATCTAGTTTCCCACATCGCATTTTCCCCTCTGATAACCCGCCTCTGATTCCCCGCCTCTGATTCCCCGCCTCTGATTCCCCAACTCTGATTCCCCGCCTCAGATTTCCTGCCTCAGATTCCCTGCCTCAGATTCCCTGCCTCAGATTCCCTGCCTCTGATTCCCCGCCTCTGATTCCCCGCCTCTTATTCCCCGCCTCTGATTCCCCGCCTCTGATTCCCCGCCTCTGATTCCCTGCCTCTGTTTCCCCGCCTCTGATTCCCCGCCTCATATTTCCTGGCTCTGATTCCCTACCTGAGATTCCCTGCCTGAGATTCCCCGCCTCAGATTCCCTGCCTCAGATTCCCCGCCTCAGATTCCCCGCCTCAGATTCCCCGCCTCAGATTCCCCGCCTCAGATTCCCCGTCTCAGATTCCCCGCCTCAGATTCGCCGCATCAGATTCCCCGCCTCAGATTCCCTGCCTCTGATTCCCTGCCTCTGATTCCCTGCCTCTGATTCCCTGCCTCTGATTCCGCACCTCTGATTCCACGCCTCTATTTCCGTGTCTCTGATTCCCTGCCTCTGATTCCCTGCCTCTGATACCCTGCCTCTCTTTGCCTGCCTCTATTTCGGTGCCTCTTTCTCTGCATCTAGTTTCCCACATCGCATTTGCCCCCTCTGATAACCCGCCTCTGATTCCATGCCTCTGATTCCCCGCCTCTGATTCCCCGCCTCTGATTCCCCGCCTCTGATTCCCCGCCTCTGATTCCCCACCTCAGATTCCCTGCCTCAGATTCCCTGCCTCAGATTCACTGCCTCTGATTCCCCGCCTCTGATTCCCCGCCGCTTGTTCCCGGCCTCTGATTCCCCGCCTCTGATTCCCTGCCTCTGATACCCTGCCTCTCTTTGCCTGCCTCTATTTCGGTGCCTCTTTCTCTGTATCTAGTTTCCCACATCGCATATGCCCCCTCTGATAACCCGCCTCTCATTCCATGCCTCTGATTCCCCGCCTCTGATTCCCCGCCTCTGATTCCCCGCCTCTGATTCCCCGACTCTGATTCCCTGCCTCAGATTCCCTGCCTCAGATTCCCTGCCTCAGATTCCCTGCCTCTGAATGCCTGCCTCTGAATCCCTGCCTCTGATTCCCTTCCTCTGATTCCCTGCCTCTGATTCCCTGCCTCTGATTCCCTGCCTCTGATTCCGCGCCTCTGATTCCACGCCTCTCTTTCCGCATCTCTGATTCCCCGCCTCTGATTCCCTGCCTCTGATACCCTGCCTCTCTTTGCCTGCCTCTATTTCGGTGCCTCTTTCTCTGCATCTAGTTTCCCACATCGCATTTGCCCCCTCTGATAACCCGCCTCTGATTCCATGCCTCTGATTCCCCGCCTCTGATTTCCCGCCTCTGATTCCCCGCCTCTGATTCCCCGCCTCTGATTCCCTGCCTCTGATACCTTGCCTCTCTTTGCCTGCCTCTATTTCGGTGCCTCTTTCTCTGCATCTAGTTTCCCACATCGCATTTGCCCCCTCTGATAACCCGCCACTGATTCCATGCCTCAGATTCCCTGCCTCAGATTCCCTGCCTCAGATTCCCTGCCTCAGATTCCCTGCCTCTGATTCCCCGCCGCTTGTTCCCGGCCTCTGATTCCCCGCCTCTGATTCCCTGCCTCTGATACCCTGCCTCTCTTTGCCTGCCTCTATTTCGGTGCCTCTTTCTCTGCATCTAGTTTCCCACATCGCATTTGCCCCTCTGATAACCCGCCTCTGATTCCATGCCTCTGATTCCCCGCCTCTGATTCCCCGCCTCTGATTCCCCGCCTCTGATTCCCCGTCTCTGATTCCCTGCCTCAGATTCCCTGCCTCAGATTCCCTGCCTCTGAATCCCTGCCTCTGATTCCCTGCCTCTGATTCCCTGCCTCTGATTCCCTGCCTCTGATTCCCTGCCTCTGATTCCCTGCCTCTGATTCCGCGCCTCTGATTCCACGCCTCTCTTTCCGTATCTCTGATTCCCCGCCTCTGATTCCCTGCCTCTGATACCCTGCCTCTCTTTGCCTGCCTCTATTTCGGTGCCTCTTTCTCAGCATCTAGTTTCCCACATCGCATTTGCCCCCTCTGATAACCCGCCTCTGATTCCATGCCTCTGATACCCCGCCTCTGATTCCCCGCCTCTGATTCCCCGCCTCTGATTCCCCGCCTCTGATTCCCTGCCTCTGATACCCTGCCTCTCTTTGCTTGCCTCTATTTCGGTGCCTCTTTCTCTGCATCTAGTTTGCCACATCGCATTTGCCCCCTCTGATAACCCGCCTCTGATTCCATGCCTCTGATTCCCCGCCTCTGATTCCCGGCCTCTGATTCCCCGCCTCTGATTCCCCGCCTCTGATTCCCTGCCTCAGATTCCCTGCCTCAGATTCCCTGCCTCAGATTCCTTGCCTCTGATTCCCTGCCTCTGATTCCCCGCCGCTTGTTCCCGGCCTCTGATTCCCCGCCTCTGATTCCCTGCCTCTGATACCCTGCCTCTCTTTGCCTGCCTCTATTTCGGTGCCTCTTTCTCTGCATCTAGTTTCCCACATCGCATTTGCCCCCTCTGATAACCCGCCTCTGATTCCCCGCCTCTGATTCCCCGCCTCTGATTCCCTGCCTCAGATTCCCTGTCTCAGATTCCCTGCCTCAGATTCCCTGCCTCTGAATGCCTGCCTCTGAATCCCTGCCTCTGATTCCCTGCCTCTGATTCCCTGCCTCTGATTCCCTGCCTCTGATTCCCTGCCTCTGATTCCCTGCCTCTGATTCCGCTCCTCTGATTCCACGCCTCTCTTTCCGTATCTCTGATTCCCCGCCTCTGATTCCCTGCCTCTGATACCCTGCCTCTCTTTGCCTGCCTCTATTTCGGTGCCTCTTTCTCTGCATCTAGTTTCCCACATCGCATTTGCCCCCTCTGATAACCCGCCTCTGATTCCATGCCTCTGATTCCCCGCCTCTGATTCCCCGCCACTGATTCCCCGCCTCTGATTCCCCGCCTCTGATTCCCTGCCTCAGATTCCCTGCCTCAGATTCCCTGCCTCAGATTCCCTGCCTCTGATTCCCCGCCTCTGATTCCCCGCCACTTGTTCCCGGCCTCTGATTCCCCGCCTCTGATTCCCCGCCTCTGATTCCCTGCCTCTGTTTCCCTGCCTCTGATTCCCCGCCTCTGATTCCCCGCCTCAGATTCCCCGGCTCTGATTCCCTGCCTGAGATTCCCTGCCTCAGATTCCATGCCTCAGATTCCCAGCCTCTGAGTCCCCTCCTCCGATTCCCCGGCTCTGATTCCCTGCCTGTGATTCCCTGCCTCACATTCCCCGCCTCAGATTCCCTGCCTCTGATTGCCTGCCTCTGATTCCCTGCCTCTGATTCCCTGCCTCTAAATTCCTGCCTTTGATTCCCTGCCTCTGATTCACTGCCTCTGATTCCGCGCATCTGATTCCACGCCTCTCTTTCCGTGTCTCTGATTCCCCGCCTCTGATTCACTGCCTCAGATTCCCCGCCTCTGATTCCCCGCCTCTCATTCGCCGCCTCTGATTCCCCACCTCTGATTCTCCGCCTCTGATTCCCCGCCTCTGATTCCCCGCCTCTGATTCCCCAACTCTGATTCCCCGCCTCAGATTTCCTGCCTCAGATTCCCTGCCTCAGATTCCCTGCCTCAGATTCCCTGCCTCTGATTCCCCGCCTCTGATTTCCCGCCTCTTATTCCCCGCCTCTGATTCCCCGCCTCTGATTCCATGCCTCAGATTCCCTGCCTCAGATTCCCTGCCTCAGATTCCCTGCCTCTGATTCCCCGCCTCTGATTCCCCGCCGCTTGTTCCCGGCCTCTGATTCCCCGCCTCTGATTCCCTGCCTCTGATACCCTGCCTCTCTTTGCCTGCCTCTATTTCGGTGCCTCTTTCTCTGCATCTAGTTTCCCACATCGCATTTTCCCCTCTGATAACCCGCCTCTGATTCCCCGCCTCTGATTCCCCGCCTCTGATTCCCCAACTCTGATTCCCCGCCTCAGATTTCCTGCCTCAGATTCCCTGCCTCAGATTCCCTGCCTCAGATTCCCTGCCTCTGATTCCCCGCCTCTGATTCCCCGCCTCTTATTCCCCGCCTCTGATTCCCCGCCTCTGATTCCCCGCCTCTGATTCCCTGCCTCTGTTTCCCCGCCTCTGATTCCCCGCCTCATATTTCCTGGCTCTGATTCCCTACCTGAGATTCCCTGCCTGAGATTCCCCGCCTCAGATTCCCTGCCTCAGATTCCCCGCCTCAGATTCCCCGCCTCAGATTCCCCGCCTCAGATTCCCCGCCTCAGATTCCCCGTCTCAGATTCCCCGCCTCAGATTCGCCGCATCAGATTCCCCGCCTCAGATTCCCTGCCTCTGATTCCCTGCCTCTGATTCCCTGCCTCTGATTCCCTGCCTCTGATTCCGCACCTCTGATTCCACGCCTCTATTTCCGTGTCTCTGATTCCCTGCCTCTGATTCCCTGCCTCTGATACCCTGCCTCTCTTTGCCTGCCTCTATTTCGGTGCCTCTTTCTCTGCATCTAGTTTCCCACATCGCATTTGCCCCCTCTGATAACCCGCCTCTGATTCCATGCCTCTGATTCCCCGCCTCTGATTCCCCGCCTCTGATTCCCCGCCTCTGATTCCCCGCCTCTGATTCCCCACCTCAGATTCCCTGCCTCAGATTCCCTGCCTCAGATTCACTGCCTCTGATTCCCCGCCTCTGATTCCCCGCCGCTTGTTCCCGGCCTCTGATTCCCCGCCTCTGATTCCCTGCCTCTGATACCCTGCCTCTCTTTGCCTGCCTCTATTTCGGTGCCTCTTTCTCTGTATCTAGTTTCCCACATCGCATATGCCCCCTCTGATAACCCGCCTCTCATTCCATGCCTCTGATTCCCCGCCTCTGATTCCCCGCCTCTGATTCCCCGCCTCTGATTCCCCGACTCTGATTCCCTGCCTCAGATTCCCTGCCTCAGATTCCCTGCCTCAGATTCCCTGCCTCTGAATGCCTGCCTCTGAATCCCTGCCTCTGATTCCCTTCCTCTGATTCCCTGCCTCTGATTCCCTGCCTCTGATTCCCTGCCTCTGATTCCGCGCCTCTGATTCCACGCCTCTCTTTCCGCATCTCTGATTCCCCGCCTCTGATTCCCTGCCTCTGATACCCTGCCTCTCTTTGCCTGCCTCTATTTCGGTGCCTCTTTCTCTGCATCTAGTTTCCCACATCGCATTTGCCCCCTCTGATAACCCGCCTCTGATTCCATGCCTCTGATTCCCCGCCTCTGATTTCCCGCCTCTGATTCCCCGCCTCTGATTCCCCGCCTCTGATTCCCTGCCTCTGATACCTTGCCTCTCTTTGCCTGCCTCTATTTCGGTGCCTCTTTCTCTGCATCTAGTTTCCCACATCGCATTTGCCCCCTCTGATAACCCGCCACTGATTCCATGCCTCAGATTCCCTGCCTCAGATTCCCTGCCTCAGATTCCCTGCCTCAGATTCCCTGCCTCTGATTCCCCGCCGCTTGTTCCCGGCCTCTGATTCCCCGCCTCTGATTCCCTGCCTCTGATACCCTGCCTCTCTTTGCCTGCCTCTATTTCGGTGCCTCTTTCTCTGCATCTAGTTTCCCACATCGCATTTGCCCCTCTGATAACCCGCCTCTGATTCCATGCCTCTGATTCCCCGCCTCTGATTCCCCGCCTCTGATTCCCCGCCTCTGATTCCCCGTCTCTGATTCCCTGCCTCAGATTCCCTGCCTCAGATTCCCTGCCTCTGAATCCCTGCCTCTGATTCCCTGCCTCTGATTCCCTGCCTCTGATTCCCTGCCTCTGATTCCCTGCCTCTGATTCCCTGCCTCTGATTCCGCGCCTCTGATTCCACGCCTCTCTTTCCGTATCTCTGATTCCCCGCCTCTGATTCCCTGCCTCTGATACCCTGCCTCTCTTTGCCTGCCTCTATTTCGGTGCCTCTTTCTCAGCATCTAGTTTCCCACATCGCATTTGCCCCCTCTGATAACCCGCCTCTGATTCCATGCCTCTGATACCCCGCCTCTGATTCCCCGCCTCTGATTCCCCGCCTCTGATTCCCCGCCTCTGATTCCCTGCCTCTGATACCCTGCCTCTCTTTGCTTGCCTCTATTTCGGTGCCTCTTTCTCTGCATCTAGTTTGCCACATCGCATTTGCCCCCTCTGATAACCCGCCTCTGATTCCATGCCTCTGATTCCCCGCCTCTGATTCCCGGCCTCTGATTCCCCGCCTCTGATTCCCCGCCTCTGATTCCCTGCCTCAGATTCCCTGCCTCAGATTCCCTGCCTCAGATTCCTTGCCTCTGATTCCCTGCCTCTGATTCCCCGCCGCTTGTTCCCGGCCTCTGATTCCCCGCCTCTGATTCCCTGCCTCTGATACCCTGCCTCTCTTTGCCTGCCTCTATTTCGGTGCCTCTTTCTCTGCATCTAGTTTCCCACATCGCATTTGCCCCCTCTGATAACCCGCCTCTGATTCCCCGCCTCTGATTCCCCGCCTCTGATTCCCTGCCTCAGATTCCCTGTCTCAGATTCCCTGCCTCAGATTCCCTGCCTCTGAATGCCTGCCTCTGAATCCCTGCCTCTGATTCCCTGCCTCTGATTCCCTGCCTCTGATTCCCTGCCTCTGATTCCCTGCCTCTGATTCCCTGCCTCTGATTCCGCTCCTCTGATTCCACGCCTCTCTTTCCGTATCTCTGATTCCCCGCCTCTGATTCCCTGCCTCTGATACCCTGCCTCTCTTTGCCTGCCTCTATTTCGGTGCCTCTTTCTCTGCATCTAGTTTCCCACATCGCATTTGCCCCCTCTGATAACCCGCCTCTGATTCCATGCCTCTGATTCCCTGCCTCTGATTCCCCGCCACTGATTCCCCGCCTCTGATTCCCCGCCTCTGATTCCCTGCCTCAGATTCCCTGCCTCAGATTCCCTGCCTCAGATTCCCTGCCTCTGATTCCCCGCCTCTGATTCCCCGCCGCTTGTTCCCGGCCTCTGATTCCCCGCCTCTGATTCCCTGCCTCTGATACCCTGCCTCTCTTTGCCTGCCTCTATTTCGGTGCCTCTTTCTCCGCATCTCGTTTCCCACATCGCATTTGCCCCCTCTGATAACCCGCCTCTGATTCCATGCCTCTGATTCCCCGCCTCTGATTCCCCGCCTCTGATTCCCCGCCTCTGATTCCCCGCCTCTGATTCCCTGCCTCAGATTCCCTGCCTCAGATTCCCTGCCTCAGATTCCCTGCCTCTGATTCCCCGCCTCTGATTCCCCGCCACTTGTTCCCGGCCTCTGATTCCCCGCCTCTGATTCCCCGCCTCTGATTCCCTGCCTCTGTTTCCCTGCCTCTGATTCCCCGCCTCTGATTCCCCGCCTCAGATTCCCCGGCTCTGATTCCCTGCCTGAGATTCCCTGCCTCAGATTCCCTGCCTCAGATTCCCAGCCTCTGAGTCCCCGCCTCAGATTCCCCGGCTCTGATTCCCTGCCTGTGATTCCCTGCCTCAGATTCCCCGCCTCAGATTCCCCGCCTCAGATACCCCGCCTCAGATTCCCCGCCTCAGATTCCCCGCCTCAGATTCCCCGCCTCAGATTCCCTGCCTCTGATTGCCTGCCTCTGATTCCCTGCCTCTGATTCCCTGCCTCTAAATTCCTGCCTCTGATTCCCTGCCTCTGATTCCCTGCCTCTGATTCCGCGCATCTGATTCCACGCCTCTCTTTCCGTGTCTCTGATTCCCCGCCTCTGATTCACTGCCTCAGATTCCCCGCCTCTGATTCCCCGCCTCTCATTCGCCGCCTCTGATTCCCCGCCTCTGATTCTCCGCCTCTGATTCCCCGCCTCTGATTCCCCGCCTCTGATTCCCCAACTCTGATTCCCCGCCTCAGATTACCTGCCTCAGATTCACTGCCCCTGATTCCCCGCCTATGATTCCCCGCCTCTGATTCCCCGCCTCTGATTCCCTGCCTCAGATTCCCTGCCTCAGATTCCCTGCCTCTGATTCCCCGCCTCTGATTCCCCGCCTCTTATTCCCCGCCTCTGATTCCCCGCCTCTGATTACCTGCCTCTGTTTCCCCGCCTCTGATTCCCCGCCTCTGATTCCCTGCCTCATATTTCCTGGCTCTGATTCCCTACCTGAGATTCCCTGCCTGAGATTCCCCACCTCAGATTCCCTGCCTCAGATTCCCCGCCTCAGATTCCCCGCCTCAGATTCCCCGCCTCAGATTCCCCGCCTCAGATTCCCCGTCTCAGATTCCCCGCCTCAGATTCGCCGCCTCAGATTCCCCGCCTCAGATTCCCTGCCTCTGATTCCCTGCCTCTGATTCCGCACCTCTGATTCCACGCCTCTATTTCCGTGTCTCTGATTCCCCGCCTCTGATTCACTGCCTCTGATACCCTGCCTCTCTTTGCCTGCCTCTATTTCCGTGCTTCTTTCTCTGCATCTAGTTTCCCACATCTCATTTGCCCCCTCTGATAACCCGCCTCTGATTCCATGCCCCTGATTCCCCGCCTCTGATTCCCCGCCTCTGATTCCCCGCCTCTGATTCCCTGCCTCAGATTCCCTGCCTCAGATTCCCTGCCTCTGATTCCCCGCCTCTGATTCCCCGCCTCTTATTCCCCGCCTCTGATTCCCCGCCTCTGATTCCCCGCCTCTGATTTCCTGCCTCTGATTCCCCGCCTCTGATTCCCTGCCTCTGATACCCTGCCTCTCTTTGCCTGCCTCTATTTCGGTGCCTCTTTCTCTGCATCTAGTTTCCCACATCGCATTTGCCCCCTCTGATAACCCGCCTCTGATTCCATGCCTCTGATTCCCCGCCTCTGATTCCCCGCCTCTGATTCCCCGCCTCTGATTCACCGCCTCTGATTCCCTGCCTCAGATTCCCTGCCTCAGATTCCCTGCCTCAGATTCCCTGCCTCTGATTCCCCGCCTCTGATTCCCCACCGCTTGTTCCCGGCCTCTGATTCCCCGCCTCTGATTCCCCGCCTCTGATTCCCGGCCTCTGATTCCCCGCCTCTGATTCCCCGCCTCTGATTCCCTGCCTCAGATTCCCCGCCTCAGATTCCCCGCCTCAGATTCCCCGCCTCAGATTCCCCGCCTCAGATTCCCTGCCTCTGATTGCCTGCCTCTGATTCCCTGCCTCTGATTCCCTGCCTCTAAATTCCTGCCTCTGATTCCCTGCCTCTGATTACCTGCCTCTGATTCCGCGCATCTGATTCCACGCCTCTCTTTCCGTGTCTCTGATTCCCCGCCTCTGATTCACTGCCTCAGATTCCCCGCCTCTGATTCCCCGCCTCTCATTCGCCGCCTCTGATTCCCCGCCTCTGATTCTCCGCCTCTGATTCCCCGCCTCTGATTCCCCGCCTCTGATTCCCCAACTCTGATTCCCCGCCTCAGATTACCTGCCTCAGATTCACTGCCCCTGATTCCCCGCCTATGATTCCCCGGCTCTGATTCCCTGCCTGTGATTCCCTGCCTCAGATTCCCCGCCTCAGATTCCCCGCCTCAGATTCCCCGCCTCAGATTCCCCGCCTCAGATTCCCCGCCTCAGATTCCCCGCCTCAGATTCCCCGCCTCAGATTCCCTGCCTCTCTTTGCCTGCCTCTATTTCGGTGCCTCTTTCTCTGCATCTAGTTTCCCACATCGCATTTGCCCCCTCTGATAACACGCCTCTGATTCCATGCCTCTGATTCCACGCCTCTGATTCCCCGCCTCTGATTCCCCGCCTCTGATTCCCCGCCTCTGATTCCCTGCCTCAGATTCCCTGCCTCAGATTCCCTGCCTCAGATTCCCTGCCTCTGATTCCCCGCCTCTGATTCCCCGCCGCTTGTTCCCGGCCTCTGATTCCCCGCCTCTGATTCCCCGCCTCTGATTCCCTGCCTCTGTTTCCCTGCCTCTGATTCCCCGCCTCTGATTCCCCGCCTCAGATTCCCCGGTCCTGATTCCCTGCCTCAGATTCCCTGCCTCAGATTCCCTGCCTCAGATTCCCAGCCTCTGAGTCCCCGCCTCAGATTCCCCGCCTCTGATTCCCCGCCTCTGATTCCTTGCCTCTGATTCCCCACCTCTGATTCCCTGCCTCAGATTCCCTGCCTCAGATTCCCTGCCTCAGATTCCCTGCCTCAGATTCCCTGCCTCTGATTCCCCGCCTCTGATTCCCCGCCTCTTATTCCCCGCCTCTGATTCCCCGCCTTTGATTCCCCGCCTCTGATTCCCTGCCTCTGTTTCCCCGTCTCTGATTCCCCACCTCTGATTCCCCGCCTCAGATTTCCCGGCTCTGATTCCCTGCCTCTGATTCACCGCCTCTGATTCCCCGCCTCTGATTCCCCGCCTCTGATTCCCCGCCTCTGATTCCCTGCCTCAGATTCCCTGCCTCAGATTCCCTGCCTCAGATTCCCTGCCTCTGATTCCCCGCCTCTGATTCCCCGCCGCTTGTTCCCGGCCTCTGATTCCCCGCCTCTGATTCCCCGCCTCTGATTCCCTGCCTCTGTTTCCCTGCCTCTGATTCCCCGCCTCTGATTCCCCGCCTCAGATTCCCCGGCTCTGATTCCCTGCCTGAGATTCCCTGCCTCAGATTCCCTGCCTCAGATTCCCAGCCTCTGAGTCCCCGCCTCAGATTCCCCGGCTCTGATTCCCTGCCTGTGATTCCCTGCCTCAGATTCCCCGCCTCAGATTCCCCGCCTCAGATACCCCGCCTCAGATTCCCCGCCTCAGATTCCCCGCCTCAGATTCCCCGCCTCAGATTCCCCGCCTCAGATTCCCTGCCTCTGATTGCCTGCCTCTGATTCCCTGCCTCTGATTCCCTGCCTCTAAATTCCTGCCTCTGATTCCCTACCTCTGATTCCCTGCCTCTGATTCCGCGCATCTGATTCCACGCCTCTCTTTCCGTGTCTCTGATTCCCCGCCTCTGATTCACTGCCTCAGATTCCCCGCCTCTGATTCCCCGCCTCTCATTCGCCGCCTCTGATTCCCCGCCTCTGATTCTCCGCCTCTGATTCCCCGCCTCTGATTCCCCGCCTCTGATTCCCCAACTCTGATTCCCCGCCTCAGATTACCTGCCTCAGATTCACTGCCCCTGATTCCCCGCCTATGATTCCACGCCTCTGATTCCCCGCCTCTGATTCCCTGCCTCAGATTCCCTGCCTCAGATTCCCTGCCTCTGATTCCCCGCCTCTGATTCCCCGCCTCTTATTCCCCGCCTCTGATTCCCCGCCTCTGATTACCTGCCTCTGTTTCCCCGCCTCTGATTCCCCGCCTCTGATTCCCCGCCTCATATTTCCTGGCTCTGATTCCCTACCTGAGATTCCCTGCCTGAGATTCCCCACCTCAGATTCCCTGCCTCAGATTCCCCGCCTCAGATTCCCCGCCTCAGATTCCCCGCCTCAGATTCCCCGCCTCAGATTCCCCGTCTCAGATTCCCCGCCTCAGATTCGCCGCCTCAGATTCCCCGCCTCTGATTCCCTGCCTCTGATACCCTGCCTCTCTTTGCCTGCCTCTATTTCCGTGCTTCTTTCTCTGCATCTAGTTTCCCACATCTCATTTGCCCCCTCTGATAACCCGCCTCTGATTCCATGCCCCTGATTCCCCGCCTCTGATTCCCCGCCTCTGATTCCCCGCCTCTGATTCCCTGCCTCAGATTCCCTGCCTCAGATTCCCTGCCTCTGATTCCCCGCCTCTGATTCCCCGCCTCTTATTCCCCGCCTCTGATTCCCCGCCTCTGATTCCCCGCCTCTGATTTCCTGCCTCTGATTCCCCGCCTCTGATTCCCTGCCTCTGATACCCTGCCTCTCTTTGCCTGCCTCTATTTCGGTGCCTCTTTCTCTGCATCTAGTTTCCCACATCGCATTTGCCCCCTCTGATAACCCGCCTCTGATTCCATGCCTCTGATTCCCCGCCTCTGATTCCCCGCCTCTGATTCCCCGCCTCTGATTCACCGCCTCTGATTCCCTGCCTCAGATTCCCTGCCTCAGATTCCCTGCCTCAGATTCCCTGCCTCTGATTCCCCGCCTCTGATTCCCCACCGCTTGTTCCCGGCCTCTGATTCCCCGCCTCTGATTCCCTGCCTCTGATACCCTGCCTCTCTTTGCCTGCCTCTATTTCGGTGCCTCTTTCTCTGTATCTAGTTTCCCACATCGCATTTGCCCCCTCTGATAACACGCCTCTGATTCCATGCCTCTGATTCCACGCCTCTGATTCCCCGCCTCTGATTCCCCGCCTCTGATTCCCGGCCTCTGATTCCCCGCCTCTGATTCCCCGCCTCTGATTCCCTGCCTCAGATTCCCCGCCTCAGATTCCCCGCCTCAGATTCCCCGCCTCAGATTCCCCGCCTCAGATTCCCTGCCTCTGATTGCCTGCCTCTGATTCCCTGCCTCTGATTCCCTGCCTCTAAATTCCTGCCTCTGATTCTCTGCCTCTGATTCCCTGCCTCTGATTCCGCGCATCTGATTCCACGCCTCTCTTTCCGTGTCTCTGATTCCCCGCCTCTGATTCACTGCCTCAGATTCCCCGCCTCTGATTCCCCGCCTCTCATTCGCCGCCTCTGATTCCCCGCCTCTGATTCTCCGCCTCTGATTCCCCGCCTCTGATTCCCCGCCTCTGATTCCCCAACTCTGATTCCCCACCTCAGATTACCTGCCTCAGATTCACTGCCCCTGATTCCCCGCCTATGATTCCCCGGCTCTGATTCCCTGCCTGTGATTCCCTGCCTCAGATTCCCCGCCTCAGATTCCCCGCCTCAGATTCCCCGCCTCAGATTCCCCGCCTCAGATTCCCCGCCTCAGATTCCCCGCCTCAGATTCCCCGCCTCAGATTCCCTGCCTCTCTTTGCCTGCCTCTATTTCGGTGCCTCTTTCTCTGCATCTAGTTTCCCACATCGCATTTGCCCCCTCTGATAACACGCCTCTGATTCCATGCCTCTGATTCCACGCCTCTGATTCCCCGCCTCTGATTCCCCGCCTCTGATTCCCCGCCTCTGATTCCCTGCCTCAGATTCCCTGCCTCAGATTCCCTGCCTCAGATTCCCTGCCTCTGATTCCCCGCCTCTGATTCCCCGCCGCTGGTTCCCGGCCTCTGATTCCCCGCCTCTGATTCCCCGCCTCTGATTCCCTGCCTCTGTTTCCCTGCCTCTGATTCCCCGCCTCTGATTCCCCGCCTCAGATTCCCCGGTCCTGATTCCCTGCCTGAGATTCCCTGCCTCAGATTCCCTGCCTCAGATTCCCAGCCTCTGAGTCCCCGCCTCAGATTCCCCGCCTCTGATTCCCCGCCTCTGATTCCTTGCCTCTGATTCCCCACCTCTGATTCCCTGCCTCAGATTCCCTGCCTCAGATTCCCTGCCTCAGATTCCCTGCCTCAGATTCCCTGCCTCTGATTCCCCGCCTCTGATTCCCCGCCTCTTATTCCCCGCCTCTGATTCCCCGCCTTTGATTCCCCGCCTCTGATTCCCTGCCTCTGTTTCCCCGTCTCTGATTCCCCACCTCTGATTCCCCGCCTCAGATTTCCCGGCTCTGATTCCCTGCCTGAGATTCCCTGCCTGAGATTCCCCGCCTCAGATTCCCTGCCTCAGATTCCCCACCTCAGATTCCCCGCCTCAGATTCCCCGCCTCAGATTCCCCATCTCAGATTCCCCACCTCAAATTCCCCGCCTCAGATTCCCCGCCTCAGATTCCCTGCCTCTGAATGCCTGCCTCTGAATCCCTGCCTCTGATTCCCTGCCTCTGATTCCCTGCCTCTGATTCCCTGCCTCTGATTCCCTGCCTCTGATTCCCTGCCTCTGATTCCCTGCCTCTGATTCCGCACCTCTGATTCCACGCCTCTCTTTCCGTGTCTCTGATTCCCCGCCTCTGATTCCCTGCCTCTGTTTCCCTGCCTCTGATTCCCCGCCTCTGATTCCCCGCCTCAGATTCCCCGGTCCTGATTCCCTGCCTGAGATTCCCTGCCTCAGATTCCCTGCCTCAGATTCCCAGCCTCTGAGTCCCCGCCTCAGATTCCCCACCTCTGATTCCCCGCCTCTGATTCCTTGCCTCTGATTCCCCACCTCTGATTCCCTGCCTCAGATTCCCTGCCTCAGATTCCCTGCCTCAGATTCCCTGCCTCAGATTCCCTGCCTCTGATTCCCCGCCTCTGATTCCCCGCCTCTTATTCCCCGCCTCTGATTCCCCGCCTTTGATTCCCTGCCTCTGATTCCCTGCCTCTGTTTCCCCGTCTCTGATTCCCCGCCTCTGATTCCCCGCCTCAGATTTCCCGGCTCTGATTCCCTGCCTGAGATTCCCTGCCTGAGATTCCCCGCCTCAGATTCCCTGCCTCAGATTCCCCACCTCAGATTCCCCGCCTCAGATTCCCCGCCTCAGATTCCCCATCTCAGATTCCCCACCTCAAATTCCCCGCCTCAGATTCCCCGCCTCAGATTCCCTGCCTCAGATTCCCTGCCTCTGATTGCCTTCCTCTGATTCCCTGCCTCAGATTCCCTGCCTCAGATTCCCTGCCTCTGATTCCCCGCCTCTGATTCCCCGCCTCTTATTCCCCGCCTCTGATTCCCCGCCTTTGATTCCCCGCCTCTGATTCCCTGCCTCTGTTTCCCCGTCTCTGATTCCCCACCTCTGATTCCCCGCCTCAGATTTCCCGGCTCTGATTCCCTGCCTCTGATTCACCGCCTCTGATTCCCCGCCTCTGATTCCCCGCCTCTGATTCCCCGCCTCTGATTCCCTGCCTCAGATTCCCTGCCTCAGATTCCCTGCCTCAGATTCCCTGCCTCTGATTCCCCGCCTCTGATTCCCCGCCGCTTGTTCCCGGCCTCTGATTCCCCGCCTCTGATTCCCCGCCTCTGATTCCCTGCCTCTGTTTCCCTGCCTCTGATTCCCCGCCTCTGATTCCCCGCCTCAGATTCCCCGGCTCTGATTCCCTGCCTGAGATTCCCTGCCTCAGATTCCCTGCCTCAGATTCCCAGCCTCTGAGTCCCCGCCTCAGATTCCCCGGCTCTGATTCCCTGCCTGTGATTCCCTGCCTCAGATTCCCCGCCTCAGATTCCCCGCCTCAGATACCCCGCCTCAGATTCCCCGCCTCAGATTCCCCGCCTCAGATTCCCCGCCTCAGATTCCCCGCCTCAGATTCCCTGCCTCTGATTGCCTGCCTCTGATTCCCTGCCTCTGATTCCCTGCCTCTAAATTCCTGCCTCTGATTCCCTGCCTCTGATTCCCTGCCTCTGATTCCGCGCATCTGATTCCACGCCTCTCTTTCCGTGTCTCTGATTCCCCGCCTCTGATTCACTGCCTCAGATTCCCCGCCTCTGATTCCCCGCCTCTCATTCGCCGCCTCTGATTCCCCGCCTCTGATTCTCCGCCTCTGATTCCCCGCCTCTGATTCCCCGCCTCTGATTCCCCAACTCTGATTCCCCGCCTCAGATTACCTGCCTCAGATTCACTGCCCCTGATTCCCCGCCTATGATTCCACGCCTCTGATTCCCCGCCTCTGATTCCCTGCCTCAGATTCCCTGCCTCAGATTCCCTGCCTCTGATTCCCCGCCTCTGATTCCCCGCCTCTTATTCCCCGCCTCTGATTCCCCGCCTCTGATTACCTGCCTCTGTTTCCCCGCCTCTGATTCCCCGCCTCTGATTCCCCGCCTCATATTTCCTGGCTCTGATTCCCTACCTGAGATTCCCTGCCTGAGATTCCCCACCTCAGATTCCCTGCCTCAGATTCCCCGCCTCAGATTCCCCGCCTCAGATTCCCCGCCTCAGATTCCCCGCCTCAGATTCCCCGTCTCAGATTCCCCGCCTCAGATTCGCCGCCTCAGATTCCCCGCCTCAGATTCCCTGCCTCTGATTCCCTGCCTCTGATTCCGCACCTCTGATTCCACGCCTCTATTTCCGTGTCTCTGATTCCCCGCCTCTGATTCACTGCCTCTGATACCCTGCCTCTCTTTGCCTGCCTCTATTTCCGTGCTTCTTTCTCTGCATCTAGTTTCCCACATCTCATTTGCCCCCTCTGATAACCCGCCTCTGATTCCATGCCCCTGATTCCCCGCCTCTGATTCCCCGCCTCTGATTCCCCGCCTCTGATTCCCTGCCTCAGATTCCCTGCCTCAGATTCCCTGCCTCTGATTCCCCGCCTCTGATTCCCCGCCTCTTATTCCCCGCCTCTGATTCCCCGCCTCTGATTCCCCGCCTCTGATTTCCTGCCTCTGATTCCCCGCCTCTGATTCCCTGCCTCTGATACCCTGCCTCTCTTTGCCTGCCTCTATTTCGGTGCCTCTTTCTCTGCATCTAGTTTCCCACATCGCATTTGCCCCCTCTGATAACCCGCCTCTGATTCCATGCCTCTGATTCCCCGCCTCTGATTCCCCGCCTCTGATTCCCCGCCTCTGATTCACCGCCTCTGATTCCCTGCCTCAGATTCCCTGCCTCAGATTCCCTGCCTCAGATTCCCTGCCTCTGATTCCCCGCCTCTGATTCCCCACCGCTTGTTCCCGGCCTCTGATTCCCCGCCTCTGATTCCCTGCCTCTGATACCCTGCCTCTCTTTGCCTGCCTCTATTTCGGTGCCTCTTTCTCTGCATCTAGTTTCCCACATCGCATTTGCCCCCTCTGATAACACGCCTCTGATTCCATGCCTCTGATTCCACGCCTCTGATTCCCCGCCTCTGATTCCCCGCCTCTGATTCCCGGCCTCTGATTCCCCGCCTCTGATTCCCCGCCTCTGATTCCCTGCCTCAGATTCCCCGCCTCAGATTCCCCGCCTCAGATTCCCCGCCTCAGATTCCCCGCCTCAGATTCCCTGCCTCTGATTGCCTGCCTCTGATTCCCTGCCTCTGATTCCCTGCCTCTAAATTCCTGCCTCTGATTCTCTGCCTCTGATTCCCTGCCTCTGATTCCGCGCATCTGATTCCACGCCTCTCTTTCCGTGTCTCTGATTCCCCGCCTCTGATTCACTGCCTCAGATTCCCCGCCTCTGATTCCCCGCCTCTCATTCGCCGCCTCTGATTCCCCGCCTCTGATTCTCCGCCTCTGATTCCCCGCCTCTGATTCCCCGCCTCTGATTCCCCAACTCTGATTCCCCACCTCAGATTACCTGCCTCAGATTCACTGCCCCTGATTCCCCGCCTATGATTCCCCGGCTCTGATTCCCTGCCTGTGATTCCCTGCCTCAGATTCCCCGCCTCAGATTCCCCGCCTCAGATTCCCCGCCTCAGATTCCCCGCCTCAGATTCCCCGCCTCAGATTCCCCGCCTCAGATTCCCCGCCTCAGATTCCCTGCCTCTCTTTGCCTGCCTCTATTTCGGTGCCTCTTTCTCTGCATCTAGTTTCCCACATCGCATTTGCCCCCTCTGATAACACGCCTCTGATTCCATGCCTCTGATTCCACGCCTCTGATTCCCCGCCTCTGATTCCCCGCCTCTGATTCCCCGCCTCTGATTCCCTGCCTCAGATTCCCTGCCTCAGATTCCCTGCCTCAGATTCCCTGCCTCTGATTCCCCGCCTCTGATTCCCCGCCGCTGGTTCCCGGCCTCTGATTCCCCGCCTCTGATTCCCCGCCTCTGATTCCCTGCCTCTGTTTCCCTGCCTCTGATTCCCCGCCTCTGATTCCCCGCCTCAGATTCCCCGGTCCTGATTCCCTGCCTGAGATTCCCTGCCTCAGATTCCCTGCCTCAGATTCCCAGCCTCTGAGTCCCCGCCTCAGATTCCCCGCCTCTGATTCCCCGCCTCTGATTCCTTGCCTCTGATTCCCCACCTCTGATTCCCTGCCTCAGATTCCCTGCCTCAGATTCCCTGCCTCAGATTCCCTGCCTCAGATTCCCTGCCTCTGATTCCCCGCCTCTGATTCCCCGTCTCTTATTCCCCGCCTCTGATTCCCCGCCTTTGATTCCCCGCCTCTGATTCCCTGCCTCTGTTTCCCCGTCTCTGATTCCCCACCTCTGATTCCCCGCCTCAGATTTCCCGGCTCTGATTCCCTGCCTGAGATTCCCTGCCTGAGATTCCCCGCCTCAGATTCCCTGCCTCAGATTCCCCACCTCAGATTCCCCGCCTCAGATTCCCCGCCTCAGATTCCCCATCTCAGATTCCCCACCTCAAATTCCCCGCCTCAGATTCCCCGCCTCAGATTCCCTGCCTCTGAATGCCTGCCTCTGAATCCCTGCCTCTGATTCCCTGCCTCTGATTCCCTGCCTCTGATTCCCTGCCTCTGATTCCCTGCCTCTGATTCCCTGCCTCTGATTCCCTGCCTCTGATTCCGCACCTCTGATTCCACGCCTCTCTTTCCGTGTCTCTGATTCCCCGCCTCTGATTCCCTGCCTCTGTTTCCCTGCCTCTGATTCCCCGCCTCTGATTCCCCGCCTCAGATTCCCCGGTCCTGATTCCCTGCCTGAGATTCCCTGCCTCAGATTCCCTGCCTCAGATTCCCAGCCTCTGAGTCCCCGCCTCAGATTCCCCACCTCTGATTCCCCGCCTCTGATTCCTTGCCTCTGATTCCCCACCTCTGATTCCCTGCCTCAGATTCCCTGCCTCAGATTCCCTGCCTCAGATTCCCTGCCTCAGATTCCCTGCCTCTGATTCCCCGCCTCTGATTCCCCGCCTCTTATTCCCCGCCTCTGATTCCCCGCCTTTGATTCCCTGCCTCTGATTCCCTGCCTCTGTTTCCCCGTCTCTGATTCCCCGCCTCTGATTCCCGGCCTCAGATTTCCCGGCTCTGATTCCCTGCCTGAGATTCCCTGCCTGAGATTCCCCGCCTCAGATTCCCTGCCTCAGATTCCCCACCTCAGATTCCCCGCCTCAGATTCCCCGCCTCAGATTCCCCATCTCAGATTCCCCACCTCAAATTCCCCGCCTCAGATTCCCCGCCTCAGATTCCCTGCCTCAGATTTCCTGCCTCTGATTGCCTTCCTCTGATTCCCTGCCTCTGATTCCCTGCCTCTGATTCCCTGCCTCTGAATCCCTGCCTCTGATTCCCGGCCTCTCATTCCCTGCCTCTGATTCCGCACCTCTGATTCCACGCCTCTCTTTCCGTGTCTCTGATTCCCCGCCTCTGATTCCCTGTCTCTGATACCCTGCCTCTCTTTGCCTGCCTCTATTTCGGTGCCTCATTCTCTGCATCAAGTTTCCCACATCTCATTTGCCCCCACTGATAACCCGCCTCTGATTCCATGCCTCTGATTCCCCGCCTCTGATTCCCCGCCTCTGATTCCCCGCCTCTGATTCCCTGCCTCAGATTCCCTGCCTCAGATTCCTTGCCTCAGATTCCCTGCCTCTGATCCCCGCCTCTGATTCCCCACCTCTTATTCCCCGCCTCTGATTCCCCGCCTCTGATTCCCCGCCTCTGATTCCCTGCCTCTGTTTCCCCGCCTCTGATTCCCCGCGTCTGATTCCCCGCCTCAGATTCCCCTGCTCTGATTCCCTGCCTGAGATTCCATGCCTCAGAATCACCGCCTCAGATTCCCTGCCTCAGATTCCCCGCCTCAGATTCCCTGCCTCAGATTCCCCGCATCAGATTCCCTGCCTCAGATTCCCTGCCTCAGATTCCCTGCCTCAGATTCCATTCATCTGATTCCCTTCATCTGATTCCCTGCCTCTGATTCTCTGCCTCTGATACCCTGCCTCTGATTCCCCACCTCTGCTTCCCCGCCTCAGATTCCCTGCCTCAGATTCCCTGCCTCAGATTCCCTGCCTCTGATTCCCTGCCTCAGATTCCCTGCCTCAGATTCCCTGCCTCTGATTCCGCACCTCTGATTCCACGCCTCTCTTTCCGTGTCTCTGATTCCCCGCCTCTGATTCCCTGCCTCTGATTCCCTGCCTCTGATTCCCTGCCTCTGATTCCCTGCCTCTGATTCCCTGCCTCTGATTCCCTGCCTCTGATTCCGCACCTCTGATTCCACGCCTCTCTTTCCGTGTCTCTGATTCCCCGCCTCTGATTCCCTGCCTCTGTTTCCCTGCCTCTGATTCCCCGCCTCTGATTCCACGCCTCAGATTCCCCGGTCCTGATTCCCTGCCTGAGATTCCCTGCCTCAGATTCCCTGCCTCAGATTCCCAGCCTCTGAGTCCCCGCCTCAGATTCCCCACCTCTGATTCCCCGCCTCTGATTCCTTGCCTCTGATTCCCCACCTCTGATTCCCTGCCTCAGATTCCCTGCCTGAGATTCCCCGCCTCAGATTCCCTGCCTCAGATTCCCCACCTCAGATTCCCCGCCTCAGATTCCCCGCCTCAGATTCCCCATCTCAGATTCCCCACCTCAAATTCCCCGCCTCAGATTCCCCGCCTCAGATTCCCTGCCTCAGATTCCCTGCCTCTGATTGCCTTCCTCTGATTCCCTGCCTCTGATTCCCTGCCTCTGATTCCCTGCCTCTGATTCCCTGCCTCTGATTCCCGGCCTCTCATTCCCTGCCTCTGATTCCGCACCTCTGATTCCACGCCTCTCTTTCCGTGTCTCTGATTCCCCGCCTCTGATTCCCTGTCTCTGATACCCTGCCTCTCTTTGCCTGCCTCTATTTCGGTGCCTCATTCTCTGCATCAAGTTTCCCACATCTCATTTGCCCCCACTGATAACCCGCCTCTGATTCCATGCCTCTGATTCCCCGCCTCTGATTCCCCGCCTCTGATTCCCCGCCTCTGATTCCCTGCCTCAGATTCCCTGCCTCAGATTCCTTGCCTCAGATTCCCTGCCTCTGATCCCCGCCTCTGATTCCCCACCTCTTATTCCCCGCCTCTGATTCCCCGCCTCTGATTCCCCGCCTCTGATTCCCTGCCTCTGTTTCCCCGCCTCTGATTCCCCGCGTCTGATTCCCCGCCTCAGATTCCCCTGCTCTGATTCCCTGCCTGAGATTCCATGCCTCAGAATCACCGCCTCAGATTCCCTGCCTCAGATTCCCCGCCTCAGATTCCCTGCCTCAGATTCCCCGCATCAGATTCCCTGCCTCAGATTCCCTGCCTCAGATTCCCTTCATCTGATTCCCTTCATCTGATTCCCTGCCTCTGATTCTCTGCCCCTGATACCCTGCCTCTGATTCCCCACCTCTGCTTCCCCGCCTCAGATTCCCTGCCTCAGATTCCCTGCCTCAGATTCCCTGCCTCTGATTCCCTGCCTCAGATTCCCTGCCTCAGATTCCCTGCCTCAGATTCCCTGCCTCTGATTGCCTGCCTCTGATTCCCTGCCTCTGATTCCCTGCCTCTGATTGCCTGCCTCTGATTCCCTGCCTCTGATTCCCTGCCTCTGATTCCCTGCCTCTGATTCCGCACCTCTAATTCCACGCCTCTCTTTCATTGTCTCTGATTCCCCGCCTCTGATTCCCTGCCTCTGATACCCTGCCTCCCTTTGCCTGCCTCTATTTCCGTGCCTCTTTCTCTGCTTCTAGTTTCCCACATCTCATTTGCCCCCTCTGATAACCCGCCTCTGATTCCATGCCTCTGATTCACTGCCTCAGATTCCCTGCCTCAGGTACCCCGACTCAGATTTACCACCTCAGATTCCCCACCTCAGATTCCCTGCCTCCGATTCCCTGCCTCAGATTCCCTGCCTCAGATTCCCTGCCTCAGATTCCCTGCCTCCGATTCCCCGCCTCTGATTCCCCGCCTCTGATTCCCCGCCTCTGATTCGCAGCCTCTGAATCCCCGCCTCTGAATCCCCGCCTCTGATTCCCCGCCTCTGTTTCCCCGCCTCTGATTCCCCGCCTCTGATTACCCGCCTCTGATTCCACGCCTCTGATTCCCCGCCTCTGATTCCAGGCCTCTTATTCCCCGCCTCTGATTACCCACCTCTGATTGCCTGCCACTGATTGCCCGCCTCTGATTCCCCGCCTCTGATTCCCCGCCTCTGATTCCCCACCTCTGTCTGTATGCCTCTCTTTCGCCTCCGCTTTTTCCCCTCCACTCTTTCCGCGCCTCTCTTTCCCTCCCTCAATTTCAACAACTCTGTTTGATCTGTTCTGTGTACCTCATTTTCAACACACAAGTTCCAACCACTATGTTTCACCCATCACTTTCCCCGCCTTTATTTTTCCGCCTATGTTTACCCGCCTCTGTTTATTCACCTGTTTCACCGCCTCTGATTCCCCGCCTCTGATTCCCCACCTCTGTCTCGACGCCTCTCCTTCGCCTCCACTCTTTCCCCTCCACTCTTTCCGTGCCTGTCTTTCCCTCCCTCAATTTCAACAACACTGTTTGATCTGTTTTGTGTACCTCATTTTAAACACACAAGTTCCAACCACTATGTTTTGCCCGCCTCTTTCCCGGCCTCTATTTATCCACCTATGTTTAACTGCCTCTGTTTACCCGCCTGTTTCCCCGCCTCTGATTCCCCACCTTTCATTCCCCGCCTCTCTTTCCCTGCCTCTATTTCCGCGCCTCTTTCTCTGCCTCTCTTTCCCCACATCTCTTTTCCTCCCGCTGATTCCCCGCCTCTGATTCCCCGCCTCTGATTCCCTGCCTCTGATTCCCCGCCTCTGATTCCCTGCCTCAGATTCCCTGCCTCAGATTCCCTGCCTCAGATTCCCTGCCTCTGAATCCCCACCTCTGATTCCCCGCCTCTTATTCCCCGCCTCTGATTCCCCGCCTCAGATTCCCCGCCTCAGATTCCCCGCCTCAGATTCCCCGCCTCAGATTCCCCGGCTCTGATTCCCTGCCTGAGATTCCATGCCTCAGAATCCCCGCCTCAGATTCCCTGCCTCAGATTCCCCGCCTCAGATTCCCCGCCTCAGATTCCCCGGCTCTGATTCCCTGCCTGAGATTCCATGCCTCAGAATCCCCGCCTCAGATTCCCTGCCTCAGATTCCCTGCCTCAGATTGCCTGCCTCTGTTTCCCCGCCTCTGATTCCCCGCCTCTGATTCCCCGCCTCAGATTCCCCGCCTCTGATTCCCTGCCTGAGATTCCCTGCCTCACATACCCCGCCTCAGATTCCCCGCCTCAGATTCCCCGCCTCAGATTCCCCGCCTCAGATTCCCCGCCTCAGATTCCCCGCCTCAGATTCCCCGCCTCAGATTCCCCGCCTCAGATTCCCCGCCTCAGATTCCCCGCCTCAGATTCTCCGCTTCAGATTCCCCGCCTCAGATTCCCCGCCTCAGATTCCCCGCCTCAGATTCCCTGCCTCAGATTCCCTGCCTCTGATGCCTGCCTCTGATTCCCTGCCTCTGATTCCCTGCCTCTGATTCCCTGCCTCTTATTCCCTGCCTCTGATTCCCCGCCTCTGATTCCCTGCCTCTGATTCCGAGCCTCTGATTCCACGCCTCTCTTTCCGTATCTCTGATTCCCCGCCTCTGATACCCTGCCTCTCTTTGCCTGCCTCTATTTCGGTGCCTATTTCTCTGCATCTAGTTTCCCACATCTCATTTGCCCCCTCTGATAACCCGCCTCTGATTCCATGCCTCTGATTCCCCGCCTCTGATTCCCCGCCTCTGATTCCCTGCCTCTGATTCCCCGCCTCTGATTCCCTGCCTCAGATTCCCTGCCTCAGATTCCCTGCCTCAGATTCCCTGCCTCAGATTCCCTGCCTCTGATTCCCCGCCTCTGATTCCCCGCCTCTTATTCCCCGCCTCTGATTCCCCGCCTTTGATTCCCCGCCTCTGATTCCCTGCCTCTGTTTCCCCGCCTCTGATTCCCCGCCTCTGATTCCCCGCATCAGATTTCCAGGCTCTAATTCCCTGCCTGAGATTCCATGCCTGAGATTCCCCGCCTCAGATTCCCTGCCTCAGATTCCCCGCCTCAGATTCCCCGCCTCATATTCCCCGCCTCAGATTCCCCATCTCAGATTCCCCGCCTCAGATTCCCCGCCTCAGATTCCCCGCCTCAGATTCCCTGCCTCATATTCCCTGCCTCTGATTGCCTTCTTCTGATTCCCTGCCTCTGATTCCCTGCCTCTGATTCCCTGCCTCTGATTCCCTGCCTCTGATTCCCTGCCTCTAATTCCCTGCCTCTGATTCCGCACCTCTGATTCCACGCCTCTCTTTCCGTGTCTCTGATAACCCGCCTCTGATTCCCTGCCTCTGATACCCTGCCTCTCTTTGCCTGCCTCTATTTCCGTGCCTCTTTCTCTGCATCTAGTTTCCCACATCTCATTTGTCCCCTCTGATAACCCGCCTCTGATTCCATGCCTCTGATTCCCCGCCTCTGATTCCCCGCCTCTGATTCCCCGCCTCTGATTCCCTGCCTCAGATTCCCTGCCTCAGATTCCTTGCCTCAGATTCCCTGCCTCTGATTCCCCGCCTCTGATTCCCCACCTCTTATTCCCCGCCTCTGATACCACGCCTCTGATTCCCCGCCTCTGATTCCCTGCCTCTGTTTCCCCGCCTCTGATTCCCCGCGTCTGATTCCCCGCCTCAGATTCCCCGGCTCTGATTCACTGCCTGAGATTCCATGCCTCAGAATCCCCGCCTCAGATTCCCTGCCTCAGATTCCCCGCCTCAGATTCCCCGCCTCAGATTCCCCGCCTCAGATTCCCTGCCTCAGATTCCCCGCCTCAGATTCCCCGCCTCAGATTCCCCGCCTCAGATTCCCCGCCTCAGATTCCCTGCCTCAGATTCCCCGCCTCAGATTCCCCGCCTCAGATTCCCCGACTCAGATTCCCCGCCTCAGATTCCTTGCATCAGATTCCCTGCCTCAGATTCCCCGCCTCAGATTCCCTGCCTCAGATTCCCTGCCTCTGATTGCCTTCCTCTGATTCCCTGCCTCTGATTCCCTGCCTCTGATTCCCTGCCTCTGATTCCCTGCCTCTCATTCCCTGCCTCTGATTCCGCACCTCTGATTCCACGCCTCTCTTTCCGTGTCTCTGATTCCCCGCCTCAGATTCCCTGCCTCTGATCCCCTGCCTCTCTTTGCCTGCCTCTATTTCGGTGCCTCTTTCTCTGCATCTAGTTTCCCACATCTCATTTGCCCCCACTGATAACCCGCCTCTGATTCCATGCCTCTGATTCCCCGCCTCTGATTCCCCGCCTCTGATTCCCCGCCTCTGATTCCCCGCCTCTGATTCCCTGCCTCAGATTCCCTGCCTCAGATTCCTTGCCTCAGATTCCCTGCCTCTGATTCCCTGCCTCTGATTCCCCACCTCTTATTCCCCGCCTCTGATTCCCCGCCTCTGATTCCCTGCCTCTGATTCCCTGCCTCTGATTCCGCACCTCTGATTCCACGCCTCTCTTTCCGTGTCTCTGATTCCCCGCCTCTGATTCCCTGCCTCTGATCCCCTGACTCTCTTTGCCTGCTTCTATTTCCGTGCCTCTTTCTCTGCATCTAGTTTCCCACATCTCATTTGCCCCCTCTGATAACCCGCCTCTGATTCCATGCCTCTGATTCACTGCCTCAGAATCCCTGCCTCAGATACCCCGACTCAGATTTACCACCTCAGATTCCCCGCCTCAGATTCCCTGCCTCAGATTCCCTGCCTCAGATTACCTGCCTCAGATTCCCTGCCTCAGATTCCCTGCCTCCGATTCACCGCCTCTGATTCCCCGCCTCTGATTCCCCGCCTCTGATTCCCAGCCTCTGAATCCCCGCCTCTGAATCCCCGCCTCTGATTCCCCGCCTCTGTTTCCCCGCCTCTGATTCCCCGCCTCTGATTCCCCGCCTCTGATTCCACGCCTCTGATTTCCCGCCTCTGATTCCAGGCCTCTTATTCCCCGCCTCTGATTCCCCACCTCTGATTGCCTGCCACTGATTGCCCGCCTCTGATTCCCCGCCTCTGATTCCCCGCCTCTGATTCCCCACCTCTGTCTGTATGCCTCTTTTTCACCTCCGCTTTTTCCCTTACACTCTTTCCACGCCTCTCTTTCCCTCCCTCAATTTCAACAACTCTGTTTGATCTGTTCTGTGAACCTCATTTTCAACACACAAGTTCCAACAACTGTGTTTCACCCATCACTTTCCCCGCCTCTATTTTTCCGCCTATGTTTACCCGCCTCTGTTTACCCACCTGTTTCACCGCCTATGATTCCCCGCCTCTGATTCCCCACCTCTGTCTCGACGCCTCTCTTTCGCCTCCACTCTTTCCCCTCCACTCTTTCCGTGCCTGTCTTTCCCTCCCTCAATTTCAACAACACTGTTTGATCTGTTTTGAGTACCACATTTTAAACACACAAGTTCCAACCACTATGTTTTGCCCGCCTCTTTCCCCGCCTCTATTTATCCACCTATGTTTACCTGCCTCTGTTTACCCGCCTGTTTCCCCGCCTCTCATTCCCCACCTTTCATTCCCTGACTCTCTTTCCCTGCCTCTATTTCTGCGCCTCTTTCTCTGCCTCTCTTTCCCCACATCTCTTTTCCTCCCCCTGATTCCCCGCCTCTGATTCCCCGCCTCTGATTCCCTGCCTCTGATTCCCCGCCTCTGATTCCCTGCCTCAGATTCCCTGCCTCAGATTCCCTGCCTCAGATTCCCTGCCTCAGATTCCCCGCCTCTGATTCCCCGCCTCTTATTCCCCGCCTCTGATTCCCCTCCTCTGATTCCCCACCTCTGATTCCCTGCCTCAGATTCCCTGGCTCTGATTCCCTGCATCAGATTCCCTGCCTCAGATTCCCTGCCTCTGATTCCCTGCCTCAGATTCCCTGCCTCAGATACCCTGCCTGCGATTCCCCGCCTTTGATTCCCCACCTCTTATTCCCCGCCTCTGATTCACCACCTCTGATTCCGCGCCTCTGATTCCCTGCCTCTGTTTCCCCGCCTCTGATTCCCCGCCTCTGATTCCCCGCCTCAGATTCCCCGGCTCTGATTCCCTGCCTGAGATTCCCTGCCTCACATACCCCGCCTCAGATTCCCCGCCTCAGATTCCCCGCCTCAGATTCCCCGCCTCAGATTCCCCGCCTCAGATTCCCCGCCTCAGATTCCCCGCCTCAGATTCCCCGCCTCAGATACCCCGCCTCAGATTCTCCGCCTCAGATTCCCCGCCTCAGATTCCCCGCCTCAGATTCCCCGCCTCAGATTCCCTGCCTCAGATTCCCTGCCTCTGATTGCCTGCCACTGATTCCCTGCCTCTGATTCCCTGCCTCTGATTCCCTGCCTCTTATTCCCTGCCTCTGATTCATTGCCTCTGATTCCCTGCCTCTGATTCCGAGCCTCTGATTCCACGCCTCTCTTTCCGTATCTCTGATTCCCCGCCTCTGATTCCCTGCCTCTGATACCCTGCCTCTCTTTGCCTGCCTCTATTTCGGTGCCTCTTTCTCTGCATCTAGTTTCCCACATCTCATTTGCCCCCTCTGATAACCCGCCTCTGATTCCATGCCTCTGATTCCCCGCCTCTGATTCCCCGCCTCTGATTCCCTGCCTCTGATTCCCCGCCTCTGATTCCCTGCCTCAGATTCCCTGCCTCAGATTCCCTGCCTCAGATTCCCTGCCTCAGATTCCCTGCCTCTGATTCCCCACCTCTGATTCCCCGCCTCTTATTCCCCGCCTCTGATTCCCCACCTCTGATTCCCCGCCTCTGATTCCCTGCCTCTGTTTCCCCGCCTCTGATTCCCCGCCTCTGATTCCCCGCATCAGATTTCCCGGCTCTAATTCCCTGCCTGAGATTCCCTGCCTGAGATTCCCCGCCTCAGATTCCCTGCCTCAGATTCCCCGCCTCAGATTCCCCACCTCATATTCCCCGCCTCAGATTCCCCATCTCAGATTCCCCGCCTCAGATTCCCCGCCTCAGATTCCCCGCCTCAGATTCCCTGCCTCAGATTCCCTGCCTCTGATTGCCTTCCTCTGATTCCCTGCCTCTGATTCCCTGCCTCTGATTCCCTGCCTCTGATTCACTGCCTCCGATTCCCTGCCTCTAATTCCCTGCCTCTGATTCCGCACCTCTGATTCCACGCCTCTCTTTCCGTGTCTCTGATTCCCCGCCTCTGATTCCCTGCCTCTGATACCCTGCCTCTCTTTGCCTGCCTCTATTTCCGTGCCTCTTTCTCTGCATCTAGTTTCCCACATCTCATTTGCCCCCTCTGATAACCCACCTCTGATTCCATGCCTCTGATTCCCCGCCTCTGATTCCCCGCCTCTGATTCCCCGCCTCTGATTACCTGCCTCAGATTCCCTGCCTCAGATTCCCTGCCTCTGATTGCCTTCCTCTGATTCCCTGCCTCTGATTCCCTGCCTCTGATTCCCTGCCTCTCATTCCCTGCCTCTGATTCCGCACCTCTGATTCCACGCCTCTCTTTCCGTGTCTCTGATTCCCCGCCTCTGATTCCCTGCCTCTGATACCCTGCCTCTCTTTGCCTGCCTCTATTTCGGTGCCTCATTCTCTGCATCAAGTTTCCCACATCTCATTTGCCCCCACTGATAACCCGCCTCTGATTCCATGCCTCTGATTCCCCGCCTCTGATTCCCCGCCTCTGATTCCCCGCCTCTGATTCCCTGCCTCAGATTCCCTGCCTAAGATTCCTTGCCTCAGATTCCCTGCCTCTGATCCCCGCCTCTGATTCCCCACCTCTTATTCCCCGCCTCTGATTCCCCGCCTCTGATTCCCCGCCTCTGATTCCCTGCCTCTGTTTCCCCGCCTCTGATTCCCCGCGTCTGATTCCCCGCCTCAGATTCCCCTGCTCTGATTCCCTGCCTGAGATTCCATGCCTCAGAATCACCGCCTCAGATTCCCTGCCTCAGATTCCCCGCCTCAGATTCCCTGCCTCAGATTCCCCGCATCAGATTCCCTGCCTCAGATTCCCAGCCTCAGATTCCCTTCATCTGATTCCCTTCATCTGATTCCCTGATTCTCTGCCTCTGATACCCTGCCTCTGATTCCCCACCTCTGATTCTCTGCCTCTGATTCCCCACCTCTGCTTCCCCGCCTCTGATTCCCTGCCTCTGATTCCCTGCCTCTAATTCCCTGCCTCTGATTCCGCACCTCTGATTCCACGCCTCTCTTTCCGTGTCTCTGATAACCCGCCTCTGATTCCCTGCCTCTGATACCCTGCCTCTCTTTGCCTGCCTCTATTTCCGTGCCTCTTTCTCTGCATCTAGTTTCCCACATCTCATTTGTCCCCTCTGATAACCCGCCTCTGATTCCATGCCTCTGATTCCCCGCCTCTGATTCCCCGCCTCTGATTCCCCGCCTCTGATTCCCTGCCTCAGATTCCCTGCCTCAGATTCCTTGCCTCAGATTCCCTGCCTCTGATTCCCCGCCTCTGATTCCCCACCTCTTATTCCCCGCCTCTGATACCACGCCTCTGATTCCCCGCCTCTGATTCCCTGCCTCTGTTTCCCCGCCTCTGATTCCCCGCGTCTGATTCCCCGCCTCAGATTCCCCGGCTCTGATTCACTGCCTGAGATTCCATGCCTCAGAATCCCCGCCTCAGATTCCCTGCCTCAGATTCCCCGCCTCAGATTCCCCGCCTCAGATTCCCCGCCTCAGATTCCCTGCCTCAGATTCCCCGCCTCAGATTCCCCGCCTCAGATTCCCCGCCTCAGATTCCCCGCCTCAGATTCCCTGCCTCAGATTCCCCGCCTCAGATTCCCCGCCTCAGATTCCCCGCCTCAGATTCCCCGCCTCAGATTCCTTGCCTCAGATTCCCTGCCTCAGATTCCCCGCCTCAGATTCCCTGCCTCAGATTCCCTGCCTCTGATTGCCTTCCTCTGATTCCCTGCCTCTGATTCCCTGCCTCTGATTCCCTGCCTCTGATTCCCTGCCTCTGATTCCCTGCCTCTCATTCCCTGCCTCTGATTCCGCACCTCTGATTCCACGCCTCTCTTTCCGTGTCTCTGATTCCCCGCCTCAGATTCCCTGCCTCTGATCCCCTGCCTCTCTTTGCCTGCCTCTATTTCGGTGCCTCTTTCTCTGCATCTAGTTTCCCACATCTCATTTGCCCCCACTGATAACCCGCCTCTGATTCCATGCCTCTGATTCCCCGCCTCTGATTCCCCGCCTCTGATTCCCCGCCTCTGATTCCCCGCCTCTGATTCCCTGCCTCAGATTCCCTGCCTCAGATTCCTTGCCTCAGATTCCCTGCCTCTGATTCCCTGCCTCTGATTCCCCACCTCTTATTCCCCGCCTCTGATTCCCCCCCTCTGATTCCCTGCCTCTGATTCCCTGCCTCTGATTCCGCACCTCTGATTCCACGCCTCTCTTTCCGTGTCTCTGATTCCCCGCCTCTGATTCCCTGCCTCTGATCCCCTGACTCTCTTTGCCTGCTTCTATTTCCGTGCCTCTTTCTCTGCATCTAGTTTCCCACATCTCATTTGCCCCCTCTGATAACCCGCCTCTGATTCCATGCCTCTGATTCACTGCCTCAGATTCCCTGCCTCAGATACCCCGACTCAGATTTACCACCTCAGATTCCCCGCCTCAGATTCCCTGCCTCAGATTCCCTGCCTCAGATTACCTGCCTCAGATTCCCTGCCTCAGATTCCCTGCCTCCGATTCACCGCCTCTGATTCCCCGCCTCTGATTCCCCGCCTCTGATTCCCAGCCTCTGAATCCCCGCCTCTGAATCCCCGCCTCTGATTCCCCGCCTCTGTTTCCCCGCCTCTGATTCCCCGCCTCTGATTCCCCGCCTCTGATTCCACGCCTCTGATTTCCCGCCTCTGATTCCAGGCCTCTTATTCCCCGCCTCTGATTCCCCACCTCTGATTGCCTGCCACTGATTGCCCGCCTCTGATTCCCCGCCTCTGATTCCCCGCCTCTGATTCCCCACCTCTGTCTGTATGCCTCTTTTTCACCTCCGCTTTTTCCCTTATACTCTTTCCACGCCTCTCTTTCCCTCCCTCAATTTCAACAACTCTGTTTGATCTGTTCTGTGAACCTCATTTTCAACACACAAGTTCCAACAACTGTGTTTCACCCATCACTTTCCCCGCCTCTATTTTTCCGCCTATGTTTACCCGCCTCTGTTTACCCACCTGTTTCACCGCCTATGATTCCCCGCCTCTGATTCCCCACCTCTGTCTCGACGCCTCTCTTTCGCCTCCACTCTTTCCCCTCCACTCTTTCCGTGCCTGTCTTACCCTCCCTCAATTTCAACAACACTGTTTGATCTGTTTTGAGTACCTCATTTTAAACACACAAGTTCCAACCACTATGTTTTGCCCGCCTCTTTCCCCGCCTCTATTTATCCACCTATGTTTACCTGCCTCTGTTTACCCGCCTGTTTCCCCGCCTCTCATTCCCCACCTTTCATTCCCTGACTCTCTTTCCCTGCCTCTATTTCTGCGCCTCTTTCTCTGCCTCTCTTTCCCCACATCTCTTTTCCTCCCCCTGATTCCCCGCCTCTGATTCCCCGCCTCTGATTCCCTGCCTCTGATTCCCCGCCTCTGATTCCCTGCCTCAGATTCCCTGCCTCAGATTCCCTGCCTCAGATTCCCTGCCTCAGATTCCCCGCCTCTGATTCCCCGCCTCTTATTCCCCGCCTCTGATTCCCCTCCTCTGATTCCCCACCTCTGATTCCCTGCCTCAGATTCCCCGGCTCTGATTCCCTGCATCAGATTCCCTGCCTCAGATTCCCTGCCTCTGATTCCCTGCCTCAGATTCCCTGCCTCAGATACCCTGCCTGCGATTCCCCGCCTTTGATTCCCCACCTCTTATTCCCCGCCTCTGATTCACCACCTCTGATTCCGCGCCTCTGATTCCCTGCCTCTGTTTCCCCGCCTCTGATTCCCCGCCTCTGATTCCCCGCCTCAGATTCCCCGGCTCTGATTCCCTGCCTGAGATTCCCTGCCTCACATACCCCGCCTCAGATTCCCCGCCTCAGATTCCCCGCCTCAGATTCCCCGCCTCAGATTCCCCGCCTCAGATTCCCCGCCTCAGATTCCCCGCCTCAGATTCCCCGCCTCAGATACCCCGCCTCAGATTCTCCGCCTCAGATTCCCCGCCTCAGATTCCCCGCCTCAGATTCCCCGCCTCAGATTCCCTGCCTCAGATTCCCTGCCTCTGATTGCCTGCCACTGATTCCCTGCCTCTGATTCCCTGCCTCTGATTCCCTGCCTCTTATTCCCTGCCTCTGATTCATTGCCTCTGATTCCCTGCCTCTGATTCCGAGCCTCTGATTCCACGCCTCTCTTTCCGTATCTCTGATTCCCCGCCTCTGATTCCCTGCCTCTGATACCCTGCCTCTCTTTGCCTGCCTCTATTTCGGTGCCTCTTTCTCTGCATCTAGTTTCCCACATCTCATTTGCCCCCTCTGATAACCCGCCTCTGATTCCATGCCTCTGATTCCCCGCCTCTGATTCCCCGCCTCTGATTCCCTGCCTCTGATTCCCCGCCTCTGATTCCCTGCCTCAGATTCCCTGCCTCAGATTCCCTGCCTCAGATTCCATGCCTCAGATTCCCTGCCTCTGATTCCCCACCTCTGATTCCCCGCCTCTTATTCCCCGCCTCTGATTCCCCGCCTCTGATTCCCCGCCTCTGATTCCCTGCCTCTGTTTCCCCGCCTCTGATTCCCCGCCTCTGATTCCCCGCATCAGATTTCCCGGCTCAAATTCCCTGCCTGAGATTCCCTGCCTGAGATTCCCCGCCTCAGATTCCCTGCCTCAGATTCCCCGCCTCAGATTCCCCACCTCATATTCCCCGCCTCAGATTCCCCATCTCAGATTCCCCGCCTCAGATTCCCCGCCTCAGATTCCCCGCCTCAGATTCCCTGCCTCAGATTCCCTGCCTCTGATTGCCTTCCTCTGATTCCCTGCCTCTGATTCCCTGCCTCTGATTCCCTGCCTCTGATTCACTGCCTCCGATTCCCTGCCTCTAATTCCCTGCCTCTGATTCCGCACCTCTGATTCCACGCCTCTCTTTCCGTGTCTCTGATTCCCCGCCTCTGATTCCCTGCCTCTGATACCCTGCCTCTCTTTGCCTGCCTCTATTTCCGTGCCTCTTTCTCTGCATCTAGTTTCCCACATCTCATTTGCCCCCTCTGATAACCCACCTCTGATTCCATGCCTCTGATTCCCCGCCTCTGATTCCCCGCCTCTGATTCCCCGCCTCTGATTACCTGCCTCAGATTCCCTGCCTCAGATTCCCTGCCTCTGATTGCCTTCCTCTGATTCCCTGCCTCTGATTCCCTGCCTCTGATTCCCTGCCTCTGATTCCCTGCCTCTGATTCCCTGCCTCTCATTCCCTGCCTCTGATTCCGCACCTCTGATTCCACGCCTCTCTTTCCGTGTCTCTGATTCCCCGCCTCTGATTCCCTGCCTCTGATACCCTGCCTCTCTTTGCCTGCCTCTATTTCGGTGCCTCATTCTCTGCATCAAGTTTCCCACATCTCATTTGCCCCCACTGATAACCCGCCTCTGATTCCATGCCTCTGATTCCCCGCCTCTGATTCCCCGCCTCTGATTCCCCGCCTCTGATTCCCTGCCTCAGATTCCCTGCCTAAGATTCCTTGCCTCAGATTCCCTGCCTCTGATCCCCGCCTCTGATTCCCCACCTCTTATTCCCCGCCTCTGATTCCCCGCCTCTGATTCCCCGCCTCTGATTCCCTGCCTCTGTTTCCCCGCCTCTGATTCCCCGCGTCTGATTCCCCGCCTCAGATTCCCCTGCTCTGATTCCCTGCCTGAGATTCCATGCCTCAGAATCACCGCCTCAGATTCCCTGCCTCAGATTCCCTGCCTCAGATTCCCTGCCTCTGATTCCCTGCCTCAGATTCCCTGCCTCAGATTCCCTGCCTCAGATTCCCTGCCTCTGATTGCCTGCCTCTGATTCCCTGCCTCTGATTCCCTGCCTCTGATAGCCTGCCTCTGATTCCCTGCCTCTGATTCCCTGCCTCTGATTCCCTGCCTCTGATTCCGCACCTCTGATTCCACGCCTCTCTTTCATTGTCTCTGATTCCCCGCCTCTGATTCCCTGCCTCTGATACCCTGCCTCCCTTTGCCTGCCTCTATTTCCGTGCCTCATTCTCTGCATCTAGTTTCCCACATCTCATTTGCCCCCTCTGATAACCCGCCTCTGATTCCATGCCTCTGATTCACTGCCTCAGATTCCCTGCCTCAGGTACCCCAACTCAGATTTACCACCTCAGATTCCCCGCCTCAGATTCCCCGCCTCAGATTCCCCGCCTCAGATTCCCTGCCTCAGATTCCCTGCCTCTGATTGCCTTCCTCTGATTCCCTGCCTCTGATTCCCTGCCTCTGATTCCCTGCCTCTGATTCACTGCCTCCGATTCCCTGCCTCTAATTCCCTGCCTCTGATTCCGCACCTCTGATTCCACGCCTCTCTTTCCGTGTCTCTGATTCCCCGCCTCTGATTCCCTGCCTCTGATACCCTGCCTCTCTTTGCCTGCCTCTATTTCCGTGCCTCTTTCTCTGCATCTAGTTTCCCACATCTCATTTGCCCCCTCTGATAACCCACCTCTGATTCCATGCCTCTGATTCCCCGCCTCTGATTCCCCGCCTCTGATTCCCCGCCTCTGATTCCCTGCCTCAGATTCCCTGCCTCAGATTCCCTGCCTCTGATTGCCTTCCTCTGATTCCCTGCCTCTGATTCCCTGCCTCTGATTCCCTGCCTCTGATTCCCTGCCTCTGATTCCCTGCCTCTCATTCCCTGCCTCTGATTCCGCACCTCTGATTCCACGCCTCTCTTTCCGTGTCTCTGATTCCCCGCCTCTGATTCCCTGCCTCTGATACCCTGCCTCTCTTTGCCTGCCTCTATTTCGGTGCCTCATTCTCTGCATCAAGTTTCCCACATCTCATTTGCCCCCACTGATAACCCGCCTCTGATTCCATGCCTCTGATTCCCCGCCTCTGATTCCCCGCCTCTGATTCCCTGCCTCTGATTCCCTGCCTCAGATTCCCTGCCTCAGATTCCTTGCCTCAGATTCCCTGCCTCTGATCCCCGCCTCTGATTCCCCACCTCTTATTCCCCGCCTCTGATTCCCCGCCTCTGATTCCCCGCCTCTGATTCCCTGCTTCTGTTTCCCCGCCTCTGATTCCCCGCGTCTGATTCCCCGCCTCAGATTCCCCTGCTCTGATTCCCTGCCTGAGATTCCATGCCTCAGAATCACCGCCTCAGATTCCCTGCCTCAGATTCCCCGCCTCAGATTCCCTGCCTCAGATTCCCCGCATCAGATTCCCTGCCTCAGATTCCCTTCATCTGATTCCCTTCATCTGATTCCCTGCCTCTGATTCTCTGCCTCTGATACCCTGCCTCTGATTCCCCACCTCTGCTTCCCCGCCTCAGATTCCCTGCCTCAGATTCCCTGCCTCAGATTCCCTGCCTCTGATTCCCTGCCTCAGATTCCCTGCCTCAGATTCCCTGCCTCAGATTCCCTGCCTCTGATTGCCTGCCTCTGATTCCCTGCCTCTGATTCCCTGCCTCTGATTGCCTGCCTCTGATTCCCTGCCTCTGATTCCCTGCCTCTGATTCCCTGCCTCTGATTCCGCACCTCTGATTCCACGCCTCTCTTTCATTGTCTCTGATTCCCCGCCTCTGATTCCCTGCCTCTGATACCCTGCCTCCCTTTGCCTGCCTCTATTTCCGTGCCTCTTTCTCTGCATCTAGTTTCCCACATCTCATTTGCCCCCTCTGATAACCCGCCTCTGATTCCATGCCTCTGATTCACTGCCTCAGATTCCCTGCCTCAGGTACCCCGACTCAGATTTACCACCTCAGATTCCCTGCCTCAGATTCCCTGCCACAGATTCCCTGCCTCAGATTCCCTGCCTCAGATTCCCTGCCTCAGATTCCCTGCCTCATATTCCCCGCCTCTGATTCCCCGCCTCTGATTCCCCGCCTCTGATTCCCAGCCTCTGAATCCCCGCCTCTGAATCCCCGCCTCTGATTCCCCGCCTCTGTTTCCCCGCCTCTGATTCCCCGCCTCTGATTACCCGCCTCTGATTCCACGCCTCTGATTCCCCGCCTCTGATTCCAGGCCTCTTATTCCCCGCCTCTGATTACCCACCTCTGATTGCCTGCCACTGATTGCCCGCCTCTGATTCCCCGCCTCTGATTCCCCGCCTCTGATTCCCCACCTCTGTCTGTATGCCTCTCTTTCGCCTCCGCTTTTTCCCCTACACTCTTTCCGCGCCTCTCTTTCCCTCCCTCAATTTCAACAACTCTGTTTGATCTGTTCTGTGTACCTCATTTTCAACACACAAGTTCCAACCACTATGTTTCACCCATCACTTTCCCCGCCTTTATTTTTCCGCCTATGTTTACCCGCCTCTGTTTATTCACCTGTTTCACCGCCTCTGATTCCCCGCCTCTGATTCCCCACCTCTGTCTCGACGCCTCTCCTTCGCCTCCACTCTTTCCCCTCCACTCTTTCCGTGCCTGTCTTTCCCTCCCTCAATTTCAACAACACTGTTTGATCTGTTTTGTGTACCTCATTTTAAACACACAAGTTCCAACCACTATGTTTTGCCCGCCTCTTTCCCGGCCTCTATTTATCCACCTATGTTTAACTGCCTCTGTTTACCCGCCTGTTTCCCCGCCTCTGATTCCCCACCTTTCATTCCCCGCCTCTCTTTCCCTGCCTCTATTTCCGCGCCTCTTTCTCTGCCTCTCTTTCCCCACATCTCTTTTCCTCCCGCTGATTCCCCGCCTCTGATTCCCCGCCTCTGATTCCCTGCCTCTGATTCCCCGCCTCTGATTCCCTGCCTCAGATTCCCTGCCTCAGATTCCCTGCCTCAGATTCCCTGCCTCTGATTCCCCACCTCTGATTCCCCGCCTCTTATTCCCCGCCTCTGATTCCCCGCCTCAGATTCCCCGCCTCAGATTCCCCGCCTCAGATTCCCCGCCTCAGATTCCCCGCCTCAGATTCCCTGCCTGAGATTCCATGCCTCAGAATCCCCGCCTCAGATTCCCTGCCTCAGATTCCCCGCCTCAGATTCCCCGCCTCAGATTCCCCGGCTCTGATTCCCTGCCTGAGATTCCATGCCTCAGAATCCCCGCCTCAGATTCCCTGCCTCAGATTCCCCGCCTCAGATTCCCTGCCTCTGTTTCCCCGCCTCTGATTCCCCGCCTCAGATTCCCCATCTCAGATTCCCCGCCTCAGATTCCCCGCCTCAGATTCCCCGCCTCAGATTCCCTGCCTCAGATTCCCTGCCTCTGATTGCCTTCCTCTGATTCCCTGCCTCTGATTCCCTGCCTCTGATTCCCTGCCTCTGATTCACTGCCTCCGATTCCCTGCCTCTAATTCCCTGCCTCTGATTCCGCACCTCTGATTCCACGCCTCTCTTTCCGTGTCTCTGATTCCCCGCCTCTGATTCCCTGCCTCTGATACCCTGCCTCTCTTTGCCTGCCTCTATTTCCGTGCCTCTTTCTCTGCATCTAGTTTCCCACATCTCATTTGCCCCCTCTGATAACCCACCTCTGATTCCATGCCTCTGATTCCCCGCCTCTGATTCCCCGCCTCTGATTCCCCGCCTCTGATTCCCTGCCTCAGATTCCCTGCCTCAGATTCCCTGCCTCTGATTGCCTTCCTCTGATTCCCTGCCTCTGATTCCCTGCCTCTGATTCCCTGCCTCTGATTCCCTGCCTCTGATTCCCTGCCTCTCATTCCCTGCCTCTGATTCCGCACCTCTGATTCCACGCCTCTCTTTCCGTGTCTCTGATTCCCCGCCTCTGATTCCCTGCCTCTGATACCCTGCCTCTCTTTGCCTGCCTCTATTTCGGTGCCTCATTCTCTGCATCAAGTTTCCCACATCTCATTTGCCCCCACTGATAACCCGCCTCTGATTCCATGCCTCTGATTCCCCGCCTCTGATTCCCCGCCTCTGATTCCCTGCCTCTGATTCCCTGCCTCAGATTCCCTGCCTCAGATTCCTTGCCTCAGATTCCCTGCCTCTGATCCCCGCCTCTGATTCCCCACCTCTTATTCCCCGCCTCTGATTCCCCGCCTCTGATTCCCCGCCTCTGATTCCCTGCTTCTGTTTCCCCGCCTCTGATTCCCCGCGTCTGATTCCCCGCCTCAGATTCCCCTGCTCTGATTCCCTGCCTGAGATTCCATGCCTCAGAATCACCGCCTCAGATTCCCTGCCTCAGATTCCCCGCCTCAGATTCCCTTCCTCAGATTCCCCGCATCAGATTCCCTGCCTCAGATTCCCTTCATCTGATTCCCTTCATCTGATTCCCTGCCTCTGATTCTCTGCCTCTGATACCCTGCCTCTGATTCCCCACCTCTGCTTCCCCGCCTCAGATTCCCTGCCTCAGATTCCCTGCCTCAGATTCCCTGCCTCTGATTCCCTGCCTCAGATTCCCTGCCTCAGATTCCCTGCCTCAGATTCCCTGCCTCTGATTGCCTGCCTCTGATTCCCTGCCTCTGATTCCCTGCCTCTGATTGCCTGCCTCTGATTCCCTGCCTCTGATTCCCTGCCTCTGATTCCCTGCCTCTGATTCCGCACCTCTGATTCCACGCCTCTCTTTCATTGTCTCTGATTCCCCGCCTCTGATTCCCTGCCTCTGATACCCTGCCTCCCTTTGCCTGCCTCTATTTCCGTGCCTCTTTCTCTGCATCTAGTTTCCCACATCTCATTTGCCCCCTCTGATAACCCGCCTCTGATTCCATGCCTCTGATTCACTGCCTCAGATTCCCTGCCTCAGGTACCCCGACTCAGATTTACCACCTCAGATTCCCTGCCTCAGATTCCCTGCCACAGATTCCCTGCCTCAGATTCCCTGCCTCAGATTCCCTGCCTCAGATTCCCTGCCTCATATTCCCCGCCTCTGATTCCCCGCCTCTGATTCCCCGCCTCTGATTCCCAGCCTCTGAATCCCCGCCTCTGAATCCCCGCCTCTGATTCCCCGCCTCTGTTTCCCCGCCTCTGATTCCCCGCCTCTGATTACCCGCCTCTGATTCCACGCCTCTGATTCCCCGCCTCTGATTCCAGGCCTCTTATTCCCCGCCTCTGATTACCCACCTCTGATTGCCTGCCACTGATTGCCCGCCTCTGATTCCCCGCCTCTGATTCCCCGCCTCTGATTCCCCACCTCTGTCTGTATGCCTCTCTTTCGCCTCCGCTTTTTCCCCTACACTCTTTCCGCGCCTCTCTTTCCCTCCCTCAATTTCAACAACTCTGTTTGATCTGTTCTGTGTACCTCATTTTCAACACACAAGTTCCAACCACTATGTTTCACCCATCACTTTCCCCGCCTTTATTTTTCCGCCTATGTTTACCCGCCTCTGTTTATTCACCTGTTTCACCGCCTCTGATTCCCCGCCTCTGATTCCCCACCTCTGTCTCGACGCCTCTCCTTCGCCTCCACTCTTTCCCCTCCACTCTTTCCGTGCCTGTCTTTCCCTCCCTCAATTTCAACAACACTGTTTGATCTGTTTTGTGTACCTCATTTTAAACACACAAGTTCCAACCACTATGTTTTGCCCGCCTCTTTCCCGGCCTCTATTTATCCACCTATGTTTAACTGCCTCTGTTTACCCGCCTGTTTCCCCGCCTCTGATTCCCCACCTTTCATTCCCCGCCTCTCTTTCCCTGCCTCTATTTCCGCGCCTCTTTCTCTGCCTCTCTTTCCCCACATCTCTTTTCCTCCCGCTGATTCCCCGCCTCTGATTCCCCGCCTCTGATTCCCTGCCTCTGATTCCCCGCCTCTGATTCCCTGCCTCAGATTCCCTGCCTCAGATTCCCTGCCTCAGATTCCCTGCCTCTGATTCCCCACCTCTGATTCCCCGCCTCTTATTCCCCGCCTCTGATTCCCCGCCTCAGATTCCCCGCCTCAGATTCCCCGCCTCAGATTCCCCGCCTCAGATTCCCCGCCTCAGATTCCCTGCCTGAGATTCCATGCCTCAGAATCCCCGCCTCAGATTCCCTGCCTCAGATTCCCCGCCTCAGATTCCCCGCCTCAGATTCCCCGGCTCTGATTCCCTGCCTGAGATTCCATGCCTCAGAATCCCCGCCTCAGATTCCCTGCCTCAGATTCCCCGCCTCAGATTCCCTGCCTCTGTTTCCCCGCCTCTGATTCCCCGCCTCTGATTCCCCGCCTCAGATTCCCCGCCTCTGATTCCCTGCCTGAGATTCCCTGCCTCACATACCCCGCCTCAGATTCCCCGCCTCAGATTCCCCGCCTCAGATTCCCCGCCTCAGATTCCCCGCCTCAGATTCCCCGCCTCAGATTCCCCGCCTCAGATTCCCCGCCTCAGATTCCCCGCCTCAGATTCCCCGCCTCAGATTCTCCGCTTCAGATTCCCCGCCTCAGATTCCCCGCCTCAGATTCCCCGCCTCAGATTCCCTGCCTCAGATTCCCTGCCTCTGATGCCTGCCTCTGATTCCCTGCCTCTGATTCCCTGCCTCTGATTCCCTGCCTCTTATTCCCTGCCTCTGATTCCCCGCCTCTGATTCCCTGCCTCTGATTCCGAGCCTCTGATTCCACGCCTCTCTTTCCGTATCTCTGATTCCCCGCCTCTGATTCCCTGCCTCTGATACCCTGCCTCTCTTTGCCTGCCTCTATTTCGGTGCCTATTTCTCTGCATCTAGTTTCCCACATCTCATTTGCCCCCTCTGATAACCCGCCTCTGATTCCATGCCTCTGATTCCCCGCCTCTGATTCCCCGCCTCTGATTCCCTGCCTCTGATTCCCCGCCTCTGATTCCCTGCCTCAGATTCCCTGCCTCAGATTCCCTGCCTCAGATTCCCTGCCTCAGATTCCCTGCCTCTGATTCCCCGCCTCTGATTCCCCGCCTCTTATTCCCCGCCTCTGATTCCCCGCCTTTGATTCCCCGCCTCTGATTCCCTGCCTCTGTTTCCCCGCCTCTGATTCCCCGCCTCTGATTCCCCGCATCAGATTTCCAGGCTCTAATTCCCTGCCTGAGATTCCCTGCCTGAGATTCCCCGCCTCAGATTCCCTGCCTCAGATTCCCCACCTCAGATTCCCCGCCTCATATTCCCCGCCTCAGATACCCCATCTCAAATTCCCCGCCTCAGATTCCCCGCCTCAGATTCCCCGCCTCAGATTCACTGCCTCATATTCCCTGCCTCTGATTGCCTTCTTCTGATTCCCTGCCTCTGATTCCCTGCCTCTGATTCCCTGCCTCTGATTCCCTGCCTCTGATTCCCTGCCTCTAATTCCCTGCCTCTGATTCCGCACCCCTGATTCCACGCCTCTCTTTCCGTGTCTCTGATTCCCCGCCTCTGATTCCCTGCCTCTGATACCCTGCCTCTCTTTGCCTGCCTCTATTTCCGTGCCTCTTTCTCTGCATCTAGTTTCCCACATCTCATTTGTCCCCTCTGATAACCCGCCTCTGATTCCATGCCTCTGATTCCCCGCCTCTGATTCCCCGCCTCTGATTCCCCGCCTCTGATTCCCTGCCTCAGATTCCCTGCCTCAGATTCCTTGCCTCAGATTCCCTGCCTCTGATTCCCCGCCTCTGATTCCCCACCTCTTATTCCCCACCTCTGATACCACGCCTCTGATTCCCCGCCTCTGATTCCCTGCTTCTGTTTCCCCGCCTCTGATTACCCGCGTCTGATTCCCCGCCTCAGATTCCCCGGCTCTGATTCACTGCCTGAGATTCCATGCCTCAGAATCCCCGCCTCAGATTCCCTGCCTCAGATTCCCCGCCTCAGATTCCCCGCCTCAGATTCCCCGCCTCAGATTCCCTGCCTCAGATTCCCCGCCTCAGATTCCCCGCCTCAGATTCCCCGCCTCAGATTCCCCGCCTCAGATTCCCCGCCTCAGATTCCCCACCTCAGATTCCCCGCCTCAGATTCCCCGCCTCAGATTCCCCGCCTCAGATTCCTTGCCTCAGATTCCCTGCCTCAGATTCCCCGCCTCAGATTCCCTGCCTCAGATTCCCTGCCTCTGATTGCCTTCCTCTGATTCCCTGCCTCTGATTCCCTGCCTCTGATTCCCTGCCTCTGATTCCCTGCCTCTCATTCCCTGCCTCTCATTCCCTGCCTCTGATTCCGCACCTCTGATTCCACGCCTCTCTTTCCGTGTCTCTGATTCCCCGCCTCAGATTCCCTGCCTCAGATCCCCTGCCTCTCTTTGCCTGCCTCTATTTCGGTGCCTCTTTCTCTGCATCTAGTTTCCCACATCTCATTTGCCCCCACTGATAACCCGCCTCTAATTCCATGCCTCTGATTCCCCGCCTCTGATTCCCCGCCTCTGATTCCCCGCCTCTGATTCCCCGCCTCTGATTCCCTGCCTCAGATTCCCTGCCTCAGATTCCTTGCCTCAGATTCCCTGCCTCTGATTCCCCGCCTCTGATTCCCCACCTCTTATTCCCCGCCTCTGATTCCCCGCCTCTGATTCCCTGCCTCTGATTCCCTGCCTCTGATTCCGCACCTCTGATTCCACGCCTCTCTTTCCGTGTCTCTGATTCCCCGCCTCTGATTCCCTGCCTCTGATCCCCTGACTCTCTTTGCCTGCCTCTATTTCCGTGCCTCTTTCTCTGCATCTAGTTTCCCACATCTCATTTGCCCCCTCTGATAACCCGCCTCTGATTCCATGCCTCTGATTCACTGCCTCAGATTCCCTGCCTCAGATACCCCGACTCAGATTTACCACCGCAGATTCCCCGCCTCAGATTCCCTGCCTCAGATTCCCTGCCTCAGATTACCTGCCTCAGATTCCCTGCCTCAGATTCCCTGCCTCCGATTCACCGCCTCTGATTCCCAACCTCTGATACCCCGCCTCTGATTCCCAGCCTCTGAATCCCCGCCTCTGAATCCCCGCCTCTGATTCCCCGCCTCTGTTTCCCCGCCTCTGATTCCCCGCCTCTGATTCCCCGCCTCTGATTCCACGCCTCTGATTTCCCGCCTCTGATTCCAGGCCTCTTGTTCCCCGCCTCTGATTCCCCACCTCTGATTGCCTGCCACTGATTGCCCGCCTCTGATTCCCCGCCTCTGATTCCCCGCCTCTGATTCCCCACCTCTGTCTGTATGCCTCTTTTTCACCTCCGCTTTTTCCCTTACACTCTTTCCGCGCCTCTCTTTCCCTCCCTCAATTTCAACAACTCTGTTTGATCTGTTCTGTGAACCTCATTTTCAACACACAAGTTCCAACAACTGTGTTTCACCCATCACTTTCCCCGCCTCTATTTTTCCGCCTATGTTTACCCGCCTCTGTTTACCCACCTGTTTCACCGCCTATGATTCCCTGCCTCTGATTCCCCACCTCTGTCTCGACGCCTCTCTTTCGCCTCCACTCTTTCCCCTCCACTCTTTCCGTGCCTGTCTTTCCCTCCCTCAATTTCAACAACACTGTTTGATCTGTTTTGAGTACCTCATTTTAAACACACAAGTTCCAACCACTATGTTTTGCCCGCCTCTTTCCCCGCCTCTATTTATCCACCTATGTTTACCTGCCTCTGTTTACCCGCCGGTTTCCCCGCCTCTCATTCCCCACCTTTCATTCCCTGACTCTCTTTCCCTGCCTCTATTTCTGCGCCTCTTTCTCTGCCTCTCTTTCCCCACATCTCTTTTCCTCCCCCTGATTCCCCGCCTCTGATTCCCCGCCTCTGATTCCCTGCCTCTGATTCCCCGCCTCTGATTCCCTGCCTCAGATTCCCTGCCTCAGATTCCCTGCCTCAGATTCCCTGCCTCAGATTCCCCGCCTCTGATTCCCCGCCTCTTATTCCCCGCCTCTGATTCCCCTCCTCTGATTCCCCACCTCTGATTCCCTGCCTCAGATTCCCCGGCTCTGATTCCCTGCATCAGATTCCCTGCCTCAGATTCCCTGCCTCTGATTCCCTGCCTCAGATTCCCTGCCTCAGATACCCTGCCTGCGATTCCCCGCCTTTGATTCCCCACCTCTTATTCCCCGCCTCTGATTCCCCACCTCTGATTCCGCGCCTCTGATTCCCTGCCTCTGTTTCCCCGCCTCTGATTCCCCGCCTCTGATTCCCCGCCTCAGATTCCCCGGCTCTGATTCCCTGCCTGAGATTCCCTGCCTCACATACCCCGCCTCAGATTCCCCGCCTCAGATTCCCCGCCTCAGATTCCCCGCCTCAGATTCCCCGCCTCAGATTCCCCGCCTCAGATTCCCCGCCTCAGATTCCCCGCCTCAGATTCCCCGCCTCAGATACCCCGCCTCAGATTCTCCGCCTCAGATTCCCCGCCTCAGATTCCCCGCCTCAGATTCCCCGCCTCAGATTCCCTGCCTCCGATTCCCTGCCTCTGATTGCCTGCCACTGATTCCCTGCCTCTGATTCCCTGCCTCTGATTCCCTGCCTCTTATTCCCTGCCTCTGATTCCTTGCCTCTGATTCCCTGCCTCTGATTCCGAGCCTCTGATTCCACGCCTCTGTTTCCGTATCTCTGATTCCCCGCCTCTGATTCCCTGCCTCTGATACCCTGCCTCTCTTTGCCTGCCTCTATTTCGGTGCCTCTTTCTCTGCATCTAGTTTCCCACATCTCATTTGCCCCCTCTGATAACCCGCCTCTGATTCCATGCCTCTGATTCCACGCCTCTGATTCCCCGCCTCTGATTCCCTGCCTCTGATTCCCCGCCTCTGATTCCCTGCCTCAGATTCCCTGCCTCAGATTCCCTGCCTCAGATTCCCTGCCTCAGATTCCCTGCCTCTGATTCCCCACCTCTGATTCCCCGCCTCTTATTCCCCGCCTCTGATTCCCCGCCTCTGATTCCCCGCCTCTGATTCCCTGCCTCTGTTTCCCCGCCTCTGATTCCCCGCCTCTGATTCCCCGCATCAGATTTCCCGGCTCTAATTCCCTGCCTGAGATTCCCTGCCTGAGATTCCCCGCCTCAGATTCCCTGCCTCAGATTCCCCGCCTCAGATTCCCCGCCTCATATTCCCCGCCTCAGATTCCCCATCTCAGATTCCCCGCCTCAGATTCCCCGCCTCAGATTCCCCGCCTCAGATTCCCTGCCTCAGATTCCCTGCCTCTGATTGCCTTACTCTGATTCCCTGCCTCTGATTCCCTGCCTCTGATTCCCTGCCTCTGATTCACTGCCTCCGATTCCCTGCCTCTAATTCCCTGCCTCTGATTCCGCACCTCTGATTCCACGCCTCTCTTTCCGTGTCTCTGATTCCCCGCCTCTGATTCCCTGCCTCTGATACCCTGCCTCTCTTTGCCTGCCTCTATTTCCGTGCCTCTTTCTCTGCATCTAGTTTCCCACATCTCATTTGAACCATCTGATAACCCACCTCTGATTCCATGCCTCTGATTCCCCGCCTCTGATTCCCCGCCTCTGATTCCCCGCCTCTGATTCCCTGCCTCAGATTCCCTGCCTCAGATTCCTTGCCTCAGATTCCCTGCCTCTGATTCCCCGCCTCTGATTCCCCACCTCTTATTCCCCGCCTCTGATTCCCCACCTCTGATTCCCCGCCTCTGATTCCCTGCCTCTGTTTCCCCGCCTCTGATTCCCCGCGTCTGATTCCCCGCCTCAGATTCCCCGGCTCTGATTCCCTGCCTGAGATTCCATACCTCAGAATCCCCGCCTCAGATTCCCTGCCTCAGATTCCCCGCCTCCGATTCCCCGCCTCAGATTCCCCGCCTCAGATTACCTGCCTCAGATTCCCCGCCTCAGATTCCCCGCCTCAGATTCCCCGCCTCAGATTCCCCGCCTCAGATTCCCTGCCTCAGTTTCCCTGCTTCAGATTCCCTGCCTCAGATTCCCTTCATCTGATTCCCTTCATCTGATTCCCTGCATCTGATTCCCTGCCTCTGATTCCCTGCCTCTTATTGCCTGCCTCTGATTCCCTGCCTCTTATTGCCTGCCTCTGATTCCCTGCCTCTGATTCCCGCCTCTGATTCCCTGCCTCTGATTCCCCGCCTCTGATTCCCTGCCTCAGATTCCCTGCCTCAGATTCCCTGCCTCAGATTCCCTGCCTCAGATTCCCTGCCTCTGATTCCCCGCCTCTGATTCCCCGCCTCTTATTCCCCGCCTCTGATTCCCCGCCTCTGATTCCCCGCCTCTGATTCCCTGCCTCTGTTTCCCCGCCTCTGATTCCCCGCCTCTGATTCCCCGCATCAGATTTCCCGGCTCTAATTCCCTGCCTGAGATTCCCTGCCTGAGATTCCCCGCCTCAGATTCCCTGCCTCAGATTCCCCGCCTCAGATTCCCCGCCTCATATTCCCCGCCTCAGATTCCCCATCTCAGATTCCCCACCTCAGATTTCCTGCCTCAGATTCCCTGCCTCAGATTCCCTGCCTCAGATTCCCTGCCTCTGATTGCCTGCCTCTGATTGCCTGCCTCTGATTCCCTGCCTCTTATTGCCTGCCTCTGATTCCCTGCCTCTGATTCCCTGCCTCTGATTCCCTGCCTCTGATTCCGCACCTCTGATTCCACGCCTCTCTTTCCTTGTCTCTGATTCCCCGCCTCTGATTCCCTGCCTCTGATACCCTGCCTCTCTTTGCCTGCCTCTATTTCCGTGCCTCTTTCTCTGCATCTAGTTTCCCACATCTCATTTGCCCCCTCTGATAACACGCCTCTGATTCCATGCCTCTGATTCACTGCCTCAGATTCCCTGCCTCAGATACCCCGACTCAGATTTACCACCTCAGATTCCCCGCCTCAGATTCCCTGCCTCAGATTCCCTGCCTCAGATTCCCTGCCTCAGATTCCCTGCCTCAGATTCCCTGCCTCAGATTCCCTGCCTCCGATTCCCCGCCTCTGATTCCCCGCCTCTGATTCCCCGCCTCTGATACCCAGCCTCTGAATCCCCGCCTCTGAATCCCCGCCTCTGATTCCCCGCCTCTGTTTCCCCGCCTCTGATTCCCCGCCTCTAATTCCCCGCCTCTGATTCCACGCCTCTAATTCCCCGCCTCTGATTCCAGGCCTCTTATTCCCCGCCTCTGATTCCCCACCTCTGATTGCCTGCCACTGATTGCCCGCCTCTGATTCCCCGCCTCTGATTCCCCGCCTCTGATTCCCCACCACTGTCTATATGCCTCTCTTTCGCCTCAGCTTTTTCCCCTTCACTCTTTCCGCGCCTCTCTTTCCCTCCCTCAATTTCAACAACTCTGTTTGATCTGTTCTGTGTACCTCATTTTCAACACACAAGTTCCAACCACGATGTTTCACCCATCACTTTCCCCGCCTCTATTTTTCCACCTATGTTTACCCGCCTCTGTTTATTCACCTGTTTCACCGCCTCTGATTCCCCGCCTCTGATTCCCCACCTCTGTCTCGACGCCTCTCTTTCGCCTCCACTCTTTCCCCTCCACTCTTTCCGTGCCTGTCTTTCCCTCCCTCAATTTCAACAACACTGTTTGATCTGTTTTGTGTACCTCATTTTAAACACACAAGTTCCAACCACTATGTTTTGCCCGCCTCTTTCCCCGCCTCTATTTATCCACCTATGTTTAACTGCCTCTGTTTACCCGCCTGTTTCCCCGCCTCTGATTCCCCACCTTTCATTCCCCGCCTCTCTTTCCCTGCCTCTATTTCCGCGCCTCTTTCTCTGCCTCTCTTTCCCCACATCTCTTTTCCTCCCGCTGATTCCCCGCCTCTGATTACCCGCCTCTGATTCCCTGCCTCTGATTCCCCGCCTCTGATTCCCTGCCTCAGATTCCCTGCCTCAGATTCCCTGCTTCAGATTTCCTGCTTCTGATTCCTCGCCTCTGATTCCCCGCCTCTTATTCCCCGCCTCTGATTCCTCGCCTCTGATTCCCAGCCTCTGATTCCCTGCCTCAGATTCCCCGGCTCTGATTCCCTGCATCAGATTCCCTGCCTCAGATTTCCTGCCTCTGATTCCACGCCACTGATTCCCTGCCTCTGATTCCCCGCCTCTGATTCCCTGCCTCAGATTCCCTGCCTCAGATTCCCTGCCTCAGATTCCCCGCCTCTGATTCCCCGCCTTTGATTCCCCGCCTCTTATTCCCCGCCTCTGATTGCCCGCCTCATATTCCCCGCCTCAGATTCCCCATCTCAGATTCCCCGCCTCAGATTCCCCGCCTCAGATTCCCCGCCTCAGATTCCCTGCCTCAGATTCCCTGCCTCTGATTGCCTTACTCTGATTCCCTGCCTCTGATTCCCTGCCTCTGATTCCCTGCCTCTGATTCACTGCCTCCGATTCCCTGCCTCTAATTCCCTGCCTCTGATTCTGCACCTCTGATTCCACGCCTCTCTTTCCGTGTCTCTGATTCCCCGCCTCTGATTCCCTGCCTCTGATACCCTGCCTCTCTTTGCCTGCCTCTATTTCCGTGCCTCTTTCTCTGCATCTAGTTTCCCACATCTCATTTGCCCCCTCTGATAACCCACCTCTGATTCCATGCCTCTGATTCCCCGCCTCTGATTCCCCGCCTCTGATTCCCCGCCTCTGATTCCCTGCCTCAGATTCCCCGCCTCAGATTCCTTGCCTCAGATTCCCTGCCTCAGATTCCCCGCCTCAGATTCCCCGCCTCAGATTCCCTGCCTGAGATTCCATGCCTCAGAATCCCCGCCTCAGATTCCCTGCCTCAGATTCCCCGCCTCAGATTCCCCGCCTCAGATTCCCCGGCTCTGATTCCCTGCCTGAGATTCCATGCCTCAGAATCCCCGCCTCAGATTCCCTGCCTCAGATTCCCCGCCTCAGATTCCCTGCCTCTGTTTCCCCGCCTCTGATTCCCCGCCTCTGATTCCCCGCCTCAGATTCCCCGCCTCTGATTCCCTGCCTGAGATTCCCTGCCTCACATACCCCGCCTCAGATTCCCCGCCTCAGATTCCCCGCCTCAGATTCCCCGCCTCAGATTCCCCGCCTCAGATTCCCCGCCTCAGATTCCCCGCCTCAGATTCCCCGCCTCAGATTCCCCGCCTCAGATTCCCCGCCTCAGATTCTCCGCTTCAGATTCCCCGCCTCAGATTCCCCGCCTCAGATTCCCCGCCTCAGATTCCCTGCCTCAGATTCCCTGCCTCTGATGCCTGCCTCTGATTCCCTGCCTCTGATTCCCTGCCTCTGATTCCCTGCCTCTTATTCCCTGCCTCTGATTCCCCGCCTCTGATTCCCTGCCTCTGATTCCGAGCCTCTGATTCCACGCCTCTCTTTCCGTATCTCTGATTCCCCGCCTCTGATTCCCTGCCTTTGATACCCTGCCTCTCTTTGCCTGCCTCTATTTCGGTGCCTATTTCTCTGCATCTAGTTTCCCACATCTCATTTGCCCCCTCTGATAACCCGCCTCTGATTCCATGCCTCTGATTCCCCGCCTCTGATTCCCCGCCTCTGATTCCCTGCCTATGATTCCCCGCCTCTGATTCCCTGCCTCAGATTCCCTGCCTCAGATTCCCTGCCTCAGATTCCCTGCCTCAGATTCCCTGCCTCTGATTCCCCGCCTCTGATTCCCCGCCTCTTATTCCCCGCCTCTGATTCCCCGCCTTTGATTCCCCGCCTCTGATTCCCTGCCTCTGTTTCCCCGCCTCTGATTCCCCGCCTCTGATTCCCCGCATCAGATTTCCAGGCTCTAATTCCCTGCCTGAGATTCCCTGCCTGAGATTCCCCGCCTCAGATTCCCTGCCTCAGATTCCCCGCCTCAGATTCCCCGCCTCATATTCCCCGCCTCAGATACCCCATCTCAAATTCCCCGCCTCAGATTCCCCGCCTCAGATTCCCCGCCTCAGATTCACTGCCTCATATTCCCTGCCTCTGATTGCCTTCTGCTGATTCCCTGCCTCTGATTCCCTGCCTCTGATTCCCTGCCTCTGATTCCCTGCCTCTGATTCCCTGCCTCTAATTCCCTGCCTCTGATTCCGCACCTCTGATTCCACGCCTCTCTTTCCGTGTCTCTGATTCCCCGCCTCTGATTCCCTGCCTCTGATACCCTGCCTCTCTTTGCCTGCCTCTATTTCCGTGCCTCTTTCTCTGCATCTAGTTTCCCACATCTCATTTGTCCCCTCTGATAACCCGCCTCTGATTCCATGCCTCTGATTCCCCGCCTCTGATTCCCCGCCTCTGATTCCCCGCCTCTGATTCCCTGCCTCAGATTCCCTGCCTCAGATTCCTTGCCTCAGATTCCCTACCTCTGATACCACGCCTCTGATTCCCCGCCTCTGATTCCCTGCCTCTGTTTCCCCGCCTCTGATTCCCCGCGTCTGATTCCCCGCCTCAGATTCCCCGGCTCTGATTCACTGCCTGAGATTCCATGCCTCAGAATCCCCGCCTCAGATTCCCTGCCTCAGATTCCCCGCCTCAGATTCCCCGCCTCAGATTCCCTGCCTCAGATTCCCCGCCTCAGATTCCCCGCCTCAGATTCCCCGCCTCAGATTCCCCGCCTCAGATTCCCCGCCTCAGATTCCCCGCCTCAGATTCCCCGCCTCAGATTCCCCGCCTCAGATTCCCCGCCTCAGATTCCTTGCCTCAGATTCCCTGCCTCAGATTCCCCGCCTCAGATTCCCTGCCTCAGATTCCCTGCCTCTGATTGCCTTCCTCTGATTCCCTGCCTCTGATTCCCTGCCTCTGATTCCCTGCCTCTGATTCCCTGCCTCTCATTCCCTGCCTCTCATTCCCTGCCTCTGATTCCGCACCTCTGATTCCATGCCTCTCTTTCCGTGTCTCTGATTCCCCGCCTCAGATTTCCTGCCTCAGATTCCCTGCCTCAGATTCCCTGCCTCAGATTCCCTGCCTCTGATTGCCTGCCTCTGATTGCCTGCCTCTGATTCCCTGCCTCTTATTGCCTGCCTCTGATTCCCTGCCTCTGATTCCCTGCCTCTGATTCCCTGCCTCTGATTCCGCACCTCTGATTCCACGCCTCTCTTTCCTTGTCTCTGATTCCCCGCCTCTGATTCCCTGCCTCTGATACCCTGCCTCTCTTTGCCTGCCTCTATTTCCGTGCCTCTTTCTCTGCATCTAGTTTCCCACATCTCATTTGCCCCCTCTGATAACACGCCTCTGATTCCATGCCTCTGATTCACTGCCTCAGATTCCCTGCCTCAGATACCCCGACTCAGATTTACCACCTCAGATTCCCCGCCTCAGATTCCCTGCCTCAGATTCCCTGCCTCAGATTCCCTGCCTCAGATTCCCTGCCTCAGATTCCCTGCCTCAGATTCCCTGCCTCCGATTCCCCGCCTCTGATTCCCCGCCTCTGATTCCCCGCCTCTGATACCCAGCCTCTGAATCCCCGCCTCTGAATCCCCGCCTCTGATTCCCCGCCTCTGTTTCCCCGCCTCTGATTCCCCGCCTCTAATTCCCCGCCTCTGATTCCACGCCTCTAATTCCCCGCCTCTGATTCCAGGCCTCTTATTCCCCGCCTCTGATTCCCCACCTCTGATTGCCTGCCACTGATTGCCCGCCTCTGATTCCCCGCCTCTGATTCCCCGCCTCTGATTCCCCACCACTGTCTATATGCCTCTCTTTCGCCTCAGCTTTTTCCCCTTCACTCTTTCCGCGCCTCTCTTTCCCTCCCTCAATTTCAACAACTCTGTTTGATCTGTTCTGTGTACCTCATTTTCAACACACAAGTTCCAACCACGATGTTTCACCCATCACTTTCCCCGCCTCTATTTTTCCACCTATGTTTACCCGCCTCTGTTTATTCACCTGTTTCACCGCCTCTGATTCCCCGCCTCTGATTCCCCACCTCTGTCTCGACGCCTCTCTTTCGCCTCCACTCTTTCCCCTCCACTCTTTCCGTGCCTGTCTTTCCCTCCCTCAATTTCAACAACACTGTTTGATCTGTTTTGTGTACCTCATTTTAAACACACAAGTTCCAACCACTATGTTTTGCCCGCCTCTTTCCCCGCCTCTATTTATCCACCTATGTTTAACTGCCTCTGTTTACCCGCCTGTTTCCCCGCCTCTGATTCCCCACCTTTCATTCCCCGCCTCTCTTTCCCTGCCTCTATTTCCGCGCCTCTTTCTCTGCCTCTCTTTCCCCACATCTCTTTTCCTCCCGCTGATTCCCCGCCTCTGATTCCCCGCCTCTGATTCCCTGCCTCTGATTCCCCGCCTCTGATTCCCTGCCTCAGATTCCCTGCCTCAGATTCCCTGCTTCAGATTTCCTGCTTCTGATTCCTCGCCTCTGATTCCCCGCCTCTTATTCCCCGCCTCTGATTCCTCGCCTCTGATTCCCAGCCTCTGATTCCCTGCCTCAGATTCCCCGGCTCTGATTCCCTGCATCAGATTCCCTGCCTCAGATTTCCTGCCTCTGATTCCACGCCACTGATTCCCTGCCTCTGATTCCCCGCCTCTGATTCCCTGCCTCAGATTCCCTGCCTCAGATTCCCTGCCTCAGATTCCCCGCCTCTGATTCCCCGCCTTTGATTCCCCGCCTCTTATTCCCCGCCTCTGATTGCCCGCCTCATATTCCCCGCCTCAGATTCCCCATCTCAGATTCCCCGCCTCAGATTCCCCGCCTCAGATTCCCCGCCTCAGATTCCCTGCCTCAGATTCCCTGCCTCTGATTGCCTTACTCTGATTCCCTGCCTCTGATTCCCTGCCTCTGATTCCCTGCCTCTGATTCACTGCCTCCGATTCCCTGCCTCTAATTCCCTGCCTCTGATTCCGCACCTCTGATTCCACGCCTCTCTTTCCGTGTCTCTGATTCCCCGCCTCTGATTCCCTGCCTCTGATACCCTGCCTCTCTTTGCCTGCCTCTATTTCCGTGCCTCTTTCTCTGCATCTAGTTTCCCACATCTCATTTGCCCCCTCTGATAACCCACCTCTGATTCCATGCCTCTGATTCCCCGCCTCTGATTCCCCGCCTCTGATTCCCCGCCTCTGATTCCCTGCCTCAGATTCCCCGCCTCAGATTCCTTGCCTCAGATTCCCTGCCTCAGATTCCCCGCCTCAGATTCCCCGCCTCAGATTCCCTGCCTGAGATTCCATGCCTCAGAATCCCCGCCTCAGATTCCCTGCCTCAGATTCCCCGCCTCAGATTCCCCGCCTCAGATTCCCCGGCTCTGATTCCCTGCCTGAGATTCCATGCCTCAGAATCCCCGCCTCAGATTCCCTGCCTCAGATTCCCCGCCTCAGATTCCCTGCCTCTGTTTCCCCGCCTCTGATTCCCCGCCTCTGATTCCCCGCCTCAGATTCCCCGCCTCTGATTCCCTGCCTGAGATTCCCTGCCTCACATACCCCGCCTCAGATTCCCCGCCTCAGATTCCCCGCCTCAGATTCCCCGCCTCAGATTCCCCGCCTCAGATTCCCCGCCTCAGATTCCCCGCCTCAGATTCCCCGCCTCAGATTCCCCGCCTCAGATTCCCCGCCTCAGATTCTCCGCTTCAGATTCCCCGCCTCAGATTCCCCGCCTCAGATTCCCCGCCTCAGATTCCCTGCCTCAGATTCCCTGCCTCTGATGCCTGCCTCTGATTCCCTGCCTCTGATTCCCTGCCTCTGATTCCCTGCCTCTTATTCCCTGCCTCTGATTCCCCGCCTCTGATTCCCTGCCTCTGATTCCGAGCCTCTGATTCCACGCCTCTCTTTCCGTATCTCTGATTCCCCGCCTCTGATTCCCTGCCTCTGATACCCTGCCTCTCTTTGCCTGCCTCTATTTCGGTGCCTATTTCTCTGCATCTAGTTTCCCACATCTCATTTGCCCCCTCTGATAACCCGCCTCTGATTCCATGCCTCTGATTCCCCGCCTCTGATTCCCCGCCTCTGATTCCCTGCCTATGATTCCCCGCCTCTGATTCCCTGCCTCAGATTCCCTGCCTCAGATTCCCTGCCTCAGATTCCCTGCCTCAGATTCCCTGCCTCTGATTCCCCGCCTCTGATTCCCCGCCTCTTATTCCCCGCCTCTGATTCCCCGCCTTTGATTCCCCGCCTCTGATTCCCTGCCTCTGTTTCCCCGCCTCTGATTCCCCGCCTCTGATTCCCCGCATCAGATTTCCAGGCTCTAATTCCCTGCCTGAGATTCCCTGCCTGAGATTCCCCGCCTCAGATTCCCTGCCTCAGATTCCCCGCCTCAGATTCCCCGCCTCATATTCCCCGCCTCAGATACCCCATCTCAAATTCCCCGCCTCAGATTCCCCGCCTCAGATTCCCCGCCTCAGATTCACTGCCTCATATTCCCTGCCTCTGATTGCTTTCTTCTGATTCCCTGCCTCTGATTCCCTGCCTCTGATTCCCTGCCTCTGATTCCCTGCCTCTGATTCCCTGCCTCTAATTCCCTGCCTCTGATTCCGCACCTCTGATTCCACGCCTCTCTTTCCGTGTCTCTGATTCCCCGCCTCTGATTCCCTGCCTCTGATACCCTGCCTCTCTTTGCCTGCCTCTATTTCCGTGCCTCTTTCTCTGCATCTAGTTTCCCACATCTCATTTGTCCCCTCTGATAACCCGCCTCTGATTCCATGCCTCTGATTCCCCGCCTCTGATTCCCCGCCTCTGATTCCCCGCCTCTGATTCCCTGCCTCAGATTCCCTGCCTCAGATTCCTTGCCTCAGATTCCCTGCCTCTGATTCCCCGCCTCTGATTCCCCACCTCTTATTCCCCGCCTCTGATACCACGCCTCTGATTCCCCGCCTCTGATTCCCTGCCTCTGTTTCCCCGCCTCTGATTCCCCGCGTCTGATTCCCCGCCTCAGATTCCCCGGCTCTGATTCACTGCCTGAGATTCCATGCCTCAGAATCCCCGCCTCAGATTCCCTGCCTCAGATTCCCCGCCTCAGATTCCCCGCCTCAGATTCCCGGCCTCAGATTCCCCGCCTCAGATTCCCCGCCTCAGATTCCCCGCCTCAGATTCCCCGCCTCAGATTCCCCGCCTCAGATTCCCCGCCTCAGATTCCCCACCTCAGATTCCCCGCCTCAGATTCCCCGCCTCAGATTCCCCGCCTCAGATTCCTTGCCTCAGATTCCCTGCCTCAGATTCCCCGCCTCAGATTCCCTGCCTCAGATTCCCTGCCTCTGATTGCCTTCCTCTGATTCCCTGCCTCTGATTCCCTGCCTCTGATTCCCTGCCTCTGATTCCCTGCCTCTCATTCCCTGCCTCTCATTCCCTGCCTCTGATTCCGCACCTCTGATTCCATGCCTCTCTTTCCGTGTCTCTGATTCCCCGCCTCAGATTCCCTGCCTCAGATCCCCTGCCTCTCTTTGCCTGCCTCTATTTCGGTGCCTCTTTCTCTGCATCTAGTTTCCCACATCTCATTTGCCCCCACTGATAACCCGCCTCTAATTCCATGCCTCTGATTCCCCGCCTCTGATTCCCCGCCTCTGATTCCCCGCCTCTGATTCCCCGCCTCTGATTCCCTGCCTCAGATTCCCTGCCTCAGATTCCTTGCCTCAGATTCCCTGCCTCTGATTCCCCGCCTCTGATTCCCCACCTCTTATTCCCCGCCTCTGATTCCCCGCCTCTGATTCCCTGCCTCTGATTCCCTGCCTCTGATTCCGCACCTCTGATTCCACGCCTCTCTTTCCGTGTCTCTGATTCCCCGCCTCTGATCCCCTGCCTCTGATCCCCTGACTCTCTTTGCCTGCCTCTATTTCCGTGCCTCTTTCTCTGCATCTAGTTTCCCACATCTCATTTGCCCCCTCTGATAACCCGCCTCTGATTCCATGCCTCTGATTCACTGCCTCAGATTCCCTGCCTCAGATACCCCGACTCAGATTTACCACCGCAGATTCCCCGCCTCAGATTCCCTGCCTCAGATTCCCTGCCTCAGATTACCTGCCTCAGATTCCCTGCCTCAGATTCCCTGCCTCCGATTCACCGCCTCTGATTCCCCGCCTCTGATACCCCGCCTCTGATTCCCAGCCTCTGAATCCCCGCCTCTGAATCCCCGCCTCTGATTTCCCGCCTCTGTTTCCCCGCCTCTGATTCCCCGCCTCTGATTCCCCGCCTCTGATTCCACGCCTCTGATTTCCCGCCTCTGATTCCAGGCCTCTTGTTCCCCGCCTCTGATTCCCCACCTCTGATTGCCTGCCACTGATTGCCCGCCTCTGATTCCCCGCCTCTGATTCCCCGCCTCTGATTCCCCACCTCTGTCTGTATGCCTCTTTTTCACCTCCGCTTTTTCCCTTACACTCTTTCCGCGCCTCTCTTTCCCTCCCTCAATTTCAACAACTCTGTTTGATCTGTTCTGTGAACCTCATTTTCAACACACAAGTTCCAACAACTGTGTTTCACCCATCACTTTCCCCGCCTCTATTTTTCCGCCTATGTTTACCCGCCTCTGTTTACCCACCTGTTTCACCGCCTATGATTCCCCGCCTCTGATTCCCCACCTCTGTCTCGACGCCTCTCTTTCGCCTCCACTCTTTCCCCTCCACTCTTTCCGTGCCTGTCTTTCCCTCCCTCAATTTCAACAACACTGTTTGATCTGTTTTGAGTACCTCATTTTAAAAACACAAGTTCCAACCACTATGTTTTGCCCGCCTCTTTCCCCGCCTCTATTTATCCACCTATGTTTACCTGCCTCTGTTTACCTGCCGGTTTCCCCGCCTCTCATTCCCCACCTTTCATTCCCTGACTCTCTTTCCCTGCCTCTATTTCTGCGCCTCTTTCTCTGCCTCTCTTTCCCCACATCTCTTTTCCTCCCCCTGATTCCCCGCCTCTGATTCCCCGCCTCTGATTCCCTGCCTCTGATTCCCCGCCTCTGATTCCCTGCCTCAGATTCCCTGCCTCAGATTCCCTGCCTCAGATTCCCTGCCTCAGATTCCCCGCCTCTGATTCCCCGCCTCTTATTCCCCGCCTCTGATTCCCCTCCTCTGATTCCCCACCTCTGATTCCCTGCCTCAGATTCCCCGGCTCTGATTCCCTGCATCAGATTCCCTGCCTCAGATTCCCTGCCTCTGATTCCCTGCCTCAGATTCCCTGCCTCAGATACCCTGCCTGCGATTCCCCGCCTTTGATTCCCCACCTCTTATTCCCCGCCTCTGATTCCCCACCTCTGATTCCGCGCCTCTGATTCCCTGCCTCTGTTTCCCCGCCTCTGATTCCCCGCCTCTGATTCCCCGCCTCAGATTCCCCGGCTCTGATTCCCTGCCTGAGATTCCCTGCCTCACATACCCCGCCTCAGATTCCCCGCCTCAGATTCCCCGCCTCAGATTCCCCGCCTCAGATTCCCCGCCTCAGATTCCCCGCCTCAGATTCCCCGCCTCAGATTCCCCGCCTCAGATTCCCCGCCTCAGATACCCTGCCTCAGATTCTCCGCCTCAGATTCCCCGCCTCAGATTCCCCGCCTCAGATTCCCCGCCTCAGATTCCCTGCCTCAGATTCCCTGCCTCTGATTGCCTGCCACTGATTCCCTGCCTCTGATTCCCTGCCTCTGATTCCCTGCCTCTTATTCCCTGCCTCTGATTCCTTGCCTCTGATTCCCTGCCTCTGATTCCGAGCCTCTGATTCCACACCTCTGTTTCCGTATCTCTGATTCCCCGCCTCTGATTCCCTGCCTCTGATACCCTGCCTCTCTTTGCCTGCCTCTATTTCGGTGCCTCTTTCTCTGCATCTAGTTTCCCACATCTCATTTGCCCCCTCTGATAACCCGCCTCTGATTCCATGCCTCTGATTCCCCGCCTCTGATTCCCCGCCTCTGATTCCCTGCCTCTGATTCCCCGCCTCTGATTCCCTGCCTCAGATTCCCTGCCTCAGATTCCCTGCCTCAGATTCCCTGCCTCAGATTCCCTGCCTCTGATTCCCCACCTCTGATTCCCCGCCTCTTATTCCCCGCCTCTGATTCCCCGCCTCTGATTCCCCGCCTCTGATTCCCTGCCTCTGTTTCCCCGCCTCTGATTCCCCGCCTCTGATTCCCCGCATCAGATTTCCCGGCTCTAATTCCCTGCCTGAGATTCCCTGCCTGAGATTCCCCGCCTCAGATTCCCTGCCTCAGATTCCCCGCCTCAGATTCCCCGCCTCATATTCCCCGCCTCAGATTCCCCATCTCAGATTCCCCGCCTCAGATTCCCCGCCTCAGATTCCCCGCCTCAGATTCCCTGCCTCAGATTCCCTGCCTCTGATTGCCTTACTCTGATTCCCTGCCTCTGATTCCCTGCCTCTGATTCCCTGCCTCTGATTCACTGCCTCCGATTCCCTGCCTCTAATTCCCTGCCTCTGATTCCGCACCTCTGATTCCACGCCTCTCTTTCCGTGTCTCTGATTCCCCGCCTCTGATTCCCTGCCTCTGATACCCTGCCTCTCTTTGCCTGCCTCTATTTCCGTGCCTCTTTCTCTGCATCTAGTTTCCCACATCTCATTTGCCCCATCTGATAACCCACCTCTGATTCCATGCCTCTGTTTCCCCGCCTCTGATTCCCCACCTCTGATTCCCCGCCTCTGATTCCCTGCCTCAGATTCCCTGCCTCAGATTCCTTGCCTCAGATTCCCTGCCTCTGATTCCCCGCCTCTGATTCCCCACCTCTTATTCCCCGCCTCTGATTCCCCGCCTCTGATTCCCCGCCTCTGATTCCCTGCCTCTGTTTCCCCGCCTCTGATTCCCCGCGTCTGATTCCCCGCCTCAGATTCCCCGGCTCTGATTCCCTGCCTGAGATTCCATACCTCAGAATCCCCGCCTCAGATTCCCTGCCTCAGATTCCCCGCCTCCGATTCCCCGCCTCAGATTCCCCGCCTCAGATTACCTGCCTCAGATTCCCCGCCTCAGATTCCCCGCCTCAGATTCCCCGCCTCAGATTCCCCGCCTCAGATTCCCTGCCTCAGATTCCCTGCTTCAGATTCCCTGCCTCAGATTCCCTTCATCTGATTCCCTTCATCTGATTCCCTGCCTCTGATTCCCTGCCTCTGATTTCCTGCCTCTGATTCCCCACCTCTGATTCCCCGCCTCAGATTCCCTGCCTCAGATTCCCTGCCTCAGATTCCCTGCCTCTGATTCCCTGCCTCAGATTCCCTGCCTCAGATTCCCTGCCTCAGATTCCCTGCCTCTGATTGCGTGCCTCTGATTCCCTGCCTCTGATTCCCTGCCTCTTATTGCCTGCCTCTGATTCCCTGCCTCTTATTGCCTGCCTCTGATTCCCTGCCTCTGATTCCCGCCTCTGATTCCCTGCCTCTGATTCCCCGCCTCTGATTCCCTGCCTCAGATTCCCTGCCTCAGATTCCCTGCCTCAGATTCCCTGCCTCAGATTCCCTGCCTCTGATTCCCCGCCTCTGATTCCCCGCCTCTTATTCCCCGCCTCTGATTCCCCGCCTCTGATTCCCCGCCTCTGATTCCCTGCCTCTGTTTCCCCGCCTCTGATTCCCCGCCTCTGATTCCCCGCATCAGATTTCCCGGCTCTAATTCCCTGCCTGAGATTCCCTGCCTGAGATTCCCCGCCTCAGATTCCCTGCCTCAGATTCCCCGCCTCAGATTCCCCGCCTCATATTCCCCGCCTCAGATTCCCCATCTCAGATTCCCCACCTCAGATTTCCTGCCTCAGATTCCCTGCCTCAGATTCCCTGCCTCAGATTCCCTGCCTCTGATTGCCTGCCTCTGATTGCCTGCCTCTGATTCCCTGCCTCTTATTGCCTGCCTCTGATTCCCTGCCTCTGATTCCCTGCCTCTGATTCCCTGCCTCTGATTCCGCACCTCTGATTCCACGCCTCTCTTTCCTTGTCTCTGATTCCCCGCCTCTGATTCCCTGCCTCTGATACCCTGCCTCTCTTTGCCTGCCTCTATTTCCGTGCCTCTTTCTCTGCATCTAGTTTCCCACATCTCATTTGCCCCCTCTGATAACACGCCTCTGATTCCATGCCTCTGATTCACTGCCTCAGATTCCCTGCCTCAGATACCCCGACTCAGATTTACCACCTCAGATTCCCCGCCTCAGATTCCCTGCCTCAGATTCCCTGCCTCAGATTCCCTGCCTCAGATTCCCTGCCTCAGATTCCCTGCCTCAGATTCCCTGCCTCCGATTCCCCGCCTCTGATTCCCCGCCTCTGATTCCCCGCCTCTGATACCCAGCCTCTGAATCCCCGCCTCTGAATCCCCGCCTCTGATTCCCCGCCTCTGTTTCCCCGCCTCTGATACCCCGCCTCTAATTCCCCGCCTCTGATTCCACGCCTCTAATTCCCCGCCTCTGATTCCAGGCCTCTTATTCCCCGCCTCTGATTCCCCACCTCTGATTGCCTGCCACTGATTGCCCGCCTCTGATTCCCTGCCTCTGATTCCCCGCCTCTGATTCCCCACCACTGTCTATATGCCTCTCTTTCGCCTCAGCTTTTTCCCCTTCACTCTTTCCGCGCCTCTCTTTCCCTCCCTCAATTTCAACAACTCTGTTTGATCTGTTCTGTGTACCTCATTTTCAACACACAAGTTCCAACCACGATGTTTCACCCATCACTTTCCCCGCCTCTATTTTTCCACCTATGTTTACCCGCCTCTGTTTATTCACCTGTTTCACCGCCTCTGATTCCCCGCCTCTGATTCCCCACCTCTGTCTCGACGCCTCTCTTTCGCCTCCACTCTTTCCCCTCCACTCTTTCCGTGCCTGTCTTTCCCTCCCTCAATTTCAACAACACTGTTTGATCTGTTTTGTGTACCTCATTTTAAACACACAAGTTCCAACCACTATGTTTTGCCCGCCTCTTTCCCCGCCTCTATTTATCCACCTATGTTTAACTGCCTCTGTTTACCCGCCTGTTTCCCCGCCTCTGATTCCCCACCTTTCATTCCCCGCCTCTCTTTCCCTGCCTCTATTTCCGCGCCTCTTTCTCTGCCTCTCTTTCCCCACATCTCTTTTCCTCCCGCTGATTCCCCGCCTCTGATTCCCCGCCTCTGATTCCCTGCCTCTGATTCCCCGCCTCTGATTCCCTGCCTCAGATTCCCTGCCTCAGATTCCCTGCTTCAGATTTCCTGCTTCTGATTCCTCGCCTCTGATTCCCCGCCTCTTATTCCCCGCCTCTGATTCCTCGCCTCTGATTCCCAGCCTCTGATTCCCTGCCTCAGATTCCCCGGCTCTGATTCCCTGCATCAGATTCCCTGCCTCAGATTTCCTGCCTCTGATTCCACGCCACTGATTCCCTGCCTCTGATTCCCCGCCTCTGATTCCCTGCCTCAGATTCCCTGCCTCAGATTCCCTGCCTCAGATTCCCCGCCTCTGATTCCCCGCCTTTGATTCCCCGCCTCTTATTCCCCGCCTCTGATTGCCCGCCTCATATTCCCCGCCTCAGATTCCCCATCTCAGATTCCCCGCCTCAGATTCCCCGCCTCAGATTCCCCGCCTCAGATTCCCTGCCTCAGATTCCCTGCCTCTGATTGCCTTACTCTGATTCCCTGCCTCTGATTCCCTGCCTCTGATTCCCTGCCTCTGATTCACTGCCTCCGATTCCCTGCCTCTAATTCCCTGCCTCTGATTCCACACCTCTGATTCCACGCCTCTCTTTCCGTGTCTCTGATTCCCCGCCTCTGATTCCCTGCCTCTGATACCCTGCCTCTCTTTGCCTGCCTCTATTTCCGTGCCTCTTTCTCTGCATCTAGTTTCCCACATCTCATTTGCCCCCTCTGAAAACCCACCTCTGATTCCATGCCTCTGATTCCCCGCCTCTGATTCCCCGCCTCTGATTCCCCGCCTCTGATACCCTGCCTCAGATTCCCTGCCTCAGATTCCTTGCCTCAGATTCCCTGCCTCTGATTCCCCGCCTCTGATTCCCCACCTCTTATTCCCCGCCTCTGATTCCCCGCCTCTGATTCCCCGCCTCTGATTCCCTGCCTCTGTTTCCCCGCCTCTGATTCCCCGCGTCTGATTCCCCGCCTCAGATTCCCCGGCTCTGATTCCCTGCCTGAGATTCCATACCTCAGAATCCCCGCCTCAGATTCCCTGCCTCAGATTCCCCGCCTCCGATTCCCCGCCTCAGATTCCCCGCCTCAGATTACCTGCCTCAGATTCCCCGCCTCAGATTCCCCGCCTCAGATTCCCCGCCTCAGATTCCCCGCCTCAGATTCCCTGCCTCAGATTCCCTGCTTTAGATTCCCTGCCTCAGATTCCCTTCATCTGATTCCCTTCATCTGATTCCCTGCCTCTGATTCCCTGCCTCTGATTTCCTGCCTCTGATTCCCCACCTCTGATTCCCCGCCTCAGATTCCCTGCCTCAGATTCCCTGCCTCAGATTCCCTGCCTCTGATTCCCTGCCTCAGATTCCCTGCCTCAGATTCCCTGCCTCAGATTCCCTGCCTCTGATTGCCTGCCTCTGATTCCCTGCCTCTGATTCCCTGCCTCTTATTGCCTGCCTCTGATTCCCTGCCTCTTATTGCCTGCCTCTGATTCCCTGCCTCTGATTCCCGCCTCTGATTCCCTGCCTCTGATTCCCCGCCTCTGATTCCCTGCCTCAGATTCCCTGCCTCAGATTCCCTGCCTCAGATTCCCTGCCTCAGATTCCCTGCCTCTGATTCCCCGCCTCTGATTCCCCGCCTCTTATTCCCCGCCTCTGATTCCCCGCCTCTGATTCCCCGCCTCTGATTCCCTGCCTCTGTTTCCCCGCCTCTGATTCCCCGCCTCTGATTCCCCGCATCAGATTTCCCGGCTCTAATTCCCTGCCTGAGATTCCCTGCCTGAGATTCCCCGCCTCAGATTCCCTGCCTCAGATTCCCCGCCTCAGATTCCCCGCCTCATATTCCCCGCCTCAGATTCCCCATCTCAGATTCCCCACCTCAGATTTCCTGCCTCAGATTCCCTGCCTCAGATTCCCTGCCTCAGATTCCCTGCCTCTGATTGCCTGCCTCTGATTGCCTGCCTCTGATTCCCTGCCTCTTATTGCCTGCCTCTGATTCCCTGCCTCTGATTCCCCGCCTCTGATTCCCTGCCTCAGATTCCCTGCCTCAGATTCCCTGCCTCAGATTCCCTGCCTCAGATTCCCTGCCTCTGATTCCCCTCCTCTGATTCCCCGCCTCTTATTCCCCGCCTCTGATTCCCCGCCTCTGATTCCCCGCCTCTGATTCCCTGCCTCTGTTTCCCCGCCTCTGATTCCCCGCCTCTGATTCCCCGCATCAGATTTCCCGGCTCTAATTCCCTGCCTGAGATTCCCTGCCTGAGATTCCCCGCCTCAGATTCCCTGCCTCAGATTCCCCGCCTCAGATTCCCCGCCTCATATTCCCCGCCTCAGATTCCCCATCTCAGATTCCCCGCCTCAGATTCCCCGCGTCAGATTCCCCGCCTCAGATTCCCTGTCTCAGATTCCCTGCCTCTGATTGCCTTCCTTTGATTCCCTGCCTCTGATTCCCTGCCTCTGATTCCCTGCCTCTGATTCCCTGCCTCTGATTCCCTGCCTCTAATTCCCTGCCTCTGATTCCGCACCTCTGATTCCACGCCTCTCTTTCCGTGTCTCTGATTCCCCACCTCTGATTCCCTGCCTCTGATACCCTGTCTCTCTTTGCCTGCCTCTATTTCCGTGCCTCTTTCTCTGCATCTAGTTTCCCACATCTCATTTGCTCCCTCTGATAACCCGCCTCTGATTCCATGCCTCTGATTCCCCGCCTCTGATTCCCCGCCTCTGATTCCCCGCCTCTGATTCCCTGCCTCAGATTCCCTGCCTCAGATTCCTTGCCTCAGATTCCCTGCCTCTGATTCCCCGCCTCTGATTCCCCACCTCTTATTCCCCGCCTCTGATTCCCCGCCTCTGATTCCCCGCCTCTGATTCCCTGCCTCTGTTTCCCCGCCTCTGATTCCCCGCGTCTGATTCCCCGCCTCAGATTCCCCGGCTCTGATTCCCTGCCTGAGATTCCATGCCTCAGAATCCCCTCCTCAGATTCCCTGCCTCAGATTCCCCGCCTCAGATTCCCCGTCTCAGATTCCCCGCCTCAGATTCCCTGCCTCAGATTCCCTGCCTCAGATTCCCCGCCTAAGATTCCCTGCCTCAGATTCCCTGCCTCAGATTCCCTGCCTCAGATTCCCTTCATCTGATTCCCTTCATCTGATTCCCTGCCTCTGATTCCCTGCCTCTGATTTCCTGCCTCTGATTCCCCACCTCTGATTCCCCGCCTCAGATTCCCTGCCTCAGATTTCCTGCCTCAGATTCCCTGCCTCTGACTCCCTGCCTCAGATTCCCTGCCTCAGATACCCTGCCTCTGATTGCCTGCCTCTGATTCCCTGCCTCTGATTCCCTGCCTCTGATTCCCTGCCTCTGATTCCGCACCTCTGATTCCACGCCTCTCTTTCCTTGTCTCTGATTCCCCGCCTCTGATTCCCTGCCTCCGATACCCTGCCTCTCTTTGCCTGCCTCTATTTCCGTGCCTCTTTCTCTGCATCTAGTTTCCCACATCTCATTTGCCCCCTCTGATAACACGCCTCTGATTCCATGCCTCTGATTCACTGCCTCAGATTCCCTGCCTCAGATACCCCGACTCAGATTTACCACCTCAGATTCCCCGCCTCAGATTCCCTGCCTCAGATTCCCAGCCTCAGATTCCCTGCCTCAGATTCCCTGCCTCAGATTCCCTGCCTCCGATTCCCCGCCTCTGATTCCCCGCCTCTGATTCCCCGCCTCTGATACCCAGCCTCTGAATCCCCGCCTCTGAATCCCCGCCTCTGATTCCCCGCCTCTGTTTCCCCGCCTCTGATTCCCCGCCTCTAATTCCCCGCCTCTGATTCCACGCCTCTAATTCCCCGCCTCTGATTCCAGGCCTCTTATTCCCCGCCTCTGATTCCCCACCACTGTCTATATGCCTCTCTTTCGCCTCAGCTTTTTCCCCTACACTCTTTCCGCGCCTCTCTTTCCCTCCCTCAATTTCAACAACACTGTTTGATCTGTTCTGTGTACCTCATTTTCAACACACAAGTTCCAACCACTATGTTTCACCCATCACTTTCCCCGCCTCTATTTTTCCGCCTATGTTTACCCGCCTCTGTTTATTCACCTGTTTCACCGCCTCTGATTCCCCGCCTCTGATTCCCCACCTCTGTCTCGACGCCTCTCTTTCGCATCCACTCTTTCCCCTCCACTCTTTCCGTGCCTGTCTTTCCCTCCCTCAATTTCAACAACACTGTTTGATCTGTTTTGTGTACCTCATTTTAAACACACAAGTTCCAACCACTATGTTTTCCCGCCTCTTTCCCCGCCTCTATTTATCCACCTATGTTTAACTGCCTCTGTTTACCCGCCTGTTTCCCCGCCTCTGATTCCCCACCTTTCATTCCCCGCCTCTCTTTCCCTGCCTCTATTTCCGCGCCTCTTTCTCTGCCTCTCTTTCCCCACATCTCTTTTCCTCCCGCTGATTCCCCGCCTCTGATTCCCCGCCTCTGATTCCCTGCCTCTGATTCCCCGCCTCTGATTCCCTGCCTCAGATTCCCTGCCTCAGATTCCCTGCCTCAGATTCCCTGCTTCTGATTCCCCGCCTCTGATTCCCCGCCTCTTATTCCCCGCCTCTGATTCCCCGCCTCTGATTCCCCGCCTCTGATTCCCTGCCTCAGATTCCCCGGCTCTGATTCCCTGCATCAGATTCCCTGCCTCAGATTCCCTGCCTCTGATTGCCCGCCTCTGATTCCCTGCCTCTGATTCCCCGCCTCTGATTCCCTGCCTCAGATTCCCTGCCTCAGATTCCCTGCCTCAGATTCCCCGGCTCTGATTCCCTGCCTTTGATTCCCCGCCTCTTATTCCCCGCCTCTGATTCCCCACCTCTGATTCCCCGCCTCTGATTCCCTGCCTCTCTTTCCCCGCCTCTGATTCCCCGCCTCTGATTCCCTGCCTCAGATTCCCCGACTCTGATTCCCTAGCTGAGATTCACTGCCTCAGATACCCCGCCTCAGATACCCCGCCTCAGATTCCCCGCCTCAGATTCCCCGCCTCAGATTCCCCGCCTCAGATTCCCCGCCTCAGATTCCCGCCTCAGATTCCCCGCCTCAGATTCCCCGCCTCAGATTCCCCGCCTCAGATTCCCCGCCTCAGATTCCCCGCCTCAGATTCCCCGCCTCAGATTCCCCGCCTCAGATTCCCCGCCTCAGATTCCCGGCCTCTGATTGCCTGATTCTGATTCCCTGCCTCTGATTCCCTGCCTCTGATTCCCTGCCTCTGATTCCCTGCCTCTGATTCCCTGCCTCTGATTCCCCGCCTTTGATTCCGCGCCTCTGATTCCCTGCCTTTGATTCCCTGCCTCTGATTCCCTGCCTCAGATCCCCTGCCTCAGATTCCCTGCCTCAGATTCCCTGCCTCAGATTCCCTGCCTCAGATACCCTGCCTTTGATTCCCCGCCTCAGATTCCTCGCCTCTGATTCCCCGCCTCCGATTCCCTGCCTCTGTTTCCCCGCCTCTGATTTCCCGACTCTGATTCCCCGCCTCAGATTTCCCGGCTCTGATTCCCTGCCTGAGATTCCCTGCCTGAGATTCCCCGCCTCAGATTCCCTGCCTCAGATTCCCAGCCTCAGATTCCCTTCATCTGATTCCCTTCATCTGATTCCCTGCCTCTGATTCCCTGCCTCTGATTCCCTGCCTCTGATTCCCTGCCTCTGATTCCCCGCCTTTGATTCCGCGCCTCTTATTCCCTGCCTTTGATTCCCTGCCTCTGATTCCCTGCCTCAGATCCCCTGCCTCAGATTCCCTGCCTCAGATTCCCTGCCTCAGATTCCCTGCCTCAGATACCCTGCCTTTGATTCCCCGCCTCAGATTCCTCGCCTCTGATTCCCCGCCTCCGATTCCCTGCCTCTGTTTCCCCGCCTCTGATTTCCCGACTCTGATTCCCCGCCTCAGATTTCCCGGCTCTGATTCCCTGCCTGAGATTCCCTGCCTGAGATTCCCCGCCTCAGATTCCCTGCCTCAGATTCCCAGCCTCAGATTCCCTTCATCTGATTCCCTTCATCTGATTCCCTGCCCCAGATTCCCTGCCTCAGATTCCCTGCCTCTGATTGCCTTCCTCTGATTCCCTGCCTCTGATTCCCTCCCTCTGATTCCCTGCCTCTGATTCCCTGCCTCTGATTCCCTGCCTCTGATTCCCTGCCTCTGATTCCGCACGGCTGATTCCACGCCTCTCTGACCGTGTCTCTGATTCCCCGCCTCTGATTCCCTGCCTCTAATACCCTGCCTCTCTTTGCCTGCCTCTATTTCCGTGCCTCTTCCTCTGCATCTAGTTTCCCACATCTCAATTGCCCCCTCTGATAACCCACCTCTGATTCCATGCCTCTGATTCCCCGCCTCTGATTCCCCGCCTCTGATTCCCTGCCTCAGATTCCCTGCCTCAGATTCCTTCCCTCAGATTCCCTGCCTCTGATTCCCCGCTTCTTATTCCCCGCCTCTGATTCCCCGCCTCTGATTCCCCACCTCTGATTCCCTGCCTCTGTTTCCCCGCGTCTGATTCCCCGCGTCTGATTCCCCGCCTCAGATTCCCCGGCTCTGATTCCCTGCCTGAGTTTCCATGCCTCAGAATCCCCGCCTCAGATTCCCTGCCTCAGATTCCCCGCCTCAGATTCCCCGCCTCAGATTCCCCGCCTCAGATTCCCTGCCTCAGATTCCCCGCCTCTGATTCCACGCCTCAGATTCCCCGCCTCAGATTCCCCGCCTCAGGTTCCCTGCCTCAGATTCCCTGCCTCAGATTCCCAGCCTCAGATTCCCTTCATCTGATTCCCTTCATCTGATTCCCTGCCTCTGATTCCCTGCCTCTGATTCCCTGCCTCTGATTCCCCGCCTCTGATTCCCTGCCTCTGATTCCCTGCCTCTGATTGCCTGCCTCTGATTCCCTGCCTCTGATTCCCTGCCTCTGATTCCCTGCCTCTGATTCCGCACATCTGATTCCACGCCTCTCTTTCCTTGTCTCTGATTCCCTGCCTCTGATTCCCTGCCTCTGATACCCTGCCTCTCTTTGCCTGCCTCTATTTCCGTGCCTCTTTCTCTGCATCTAGTTTCCCACATCTCATTTGCCCCCTCTGATAACACGCCTCTGATTCCATGCCTCTGATTCACTGCCTCAGATTCCCTGCCTCAGATACCCCGACTCAGATTTACCACCTCAGATTCCCCGCCTCAGATTCCCTGCCTCAGATTCAAAGCCTCAGATTCCCTGCCTCAGATTCCCTGCCTCAGATTCCCTGCCTCAGATTCCCTGCCTCCGATTCCCCGCCTCTGATTCCCCGCCTCTGATTCCCCGCCTCTGATACCCAGCCTCTGAATCCCCGCCTCTGAATCCCCGCCTCTGATTCCCCGCCTCTGTTTCCCCGCCTCTGATTCCCCGCCTCTAATTCCCCGCCTCTGATTCCACGCCTCTAATTCCCCGCCTCTGATTCCAGGCCTCTTATTCCCCGCCTCTGATTCCCCACCACTGTCTATATGCCTCTCTTTCGCCTCAGCTTTTTCCCCTACACTCTTTCCGCGCCTCTCTTTCCCTCCCTCAATTTCAACAACTCTGTTTGATCTGTTCTGTGTACCTCATTTTCAACACACAAGTTCCAACCACTATGTTTCACCCATCACTTTCCCCGCCTCTATATTTCCGCCTATGTTTACCCGCCTCTGTTTATTCACCTGTTTCACCGCCTCTGATTCCCCGCCTCTGATTCCCCACCTCTGTCTCGACGCCTCTCTTTCGCCTCCACTCTTTCCCCTCCACTCTTTCCGTGCCTGTCTTTCCCTCCCTCAATTTCAACAACACTGTTTGATCTGTTTTGTGTACCTCATTTTAAACACACAAGTTCCAACCACTATGTTTTCCCGCCTCTTTCCCCGCCTCTATTTATCCACCTATGTTTAACTGCCTCTGTTTACCCGCCTGTTTCCCCGCCTCTGATTCCCCACCTTTCATTCCCCGCCTCTCTTTCCCTGCCTCTATTTCCGCGCCTCTTTCTCTGCCTCTCTTTCCCCACATCTCTTTTCCTCCCGCAGATTCCCCGCCTCTGATTCCCCGCCTCTGATTCCCTGCCTCTGATTCCCCGCCTCTGATTCCCTGCCTCAGATTCCCTGCCTCAGATTCCCTGCCTCAGATTCCCTGCTTCTGATTCCCCGCCTCTGATTCCCCGCCTCTTATTCCCCGCCTCTGATTCCCCGCCTCTGATTCCCCGCCTCTGATTCCCTGCCTCAGATTCCCCGGCTCTGATTCCCTGCATCAGATTCCCTGCCTCAGATTCCCTGCCTCTGATTCCCCGCCTCTGATTCCCTGCCTCTGATTCCCCGCCTCTGATTCCCTGCCTCAGATTCCCTGCCTCAGATTCCCTGCCTCAGATTCCCCGGCTCTGATTCCCTGCCTTTGATTCCCCGCCTCTTATTCCCCGCCTCTGATTCCCCACCTCTGATTCCCCGCCTCTGATTCCCTGCCTCTCTTTCCCCGCCTCTGATTCCCCGCCTCTGATTCCCCGCCTCAGATTCCCCGACTCTGATTCCCTGGCTGAGATTCACTGCCTCAGATACCCCGCCTCAGATACCCCGCCTCAGATTCCCCGCCTCAGATTCCCCGCCTCAGATTCCCCGCCTCAGATTCCCCGCCTCAGATTCCCCGCCTCAGATTCCCCGCCTCAGATTCCCCGCCTCAGATTCCCCGCATCAGATTCCCCGCCTCAGATTCCCCGCCTCAGATTCCCCGCCTCAGATTCCCCGCCTCAGATTCCCCGCCTCAGATTCCCCGCCTCAGATTCCCCGCCTCAGATTCCCTGCCTCTGATTGCCTGATTCTGATTCCCTGCCTCTGATTCCCTGCCTCTGATTCCCTGCCTCTGATTCCCTGCCTCTGATTCCCTGCCTCTGATTCCCTGCCTCTGATTCCGCGCCTCTGATTCCACGCCTCTCTTTCCGTATCTCTGATTCCCCGCCTCTGATTCCCTGCCTCTGATACCCTGCCTCTCTTTGCCTGCCTCTATTTCGGTGCCTCTTTCTCTGCATCTAGTTTCCCACATCTCATTTGCCCCCTCTGATAACCCGCCTCTGATTCCATGCCTCTGATTCCCCGCCTTTGATTCCCCGCCTCTGATTCCCTGCCTTTGATTCCCAGCCTCTGATTCCCTGCCTCAGATCCCCTGCCTCAGATTCCCTGCCTCAGATTCCCTGCCTCAGATTCCCTGACTTTGATTCCCCGCCTCTGATTCCCCGCCTCTTATTCCCCGCCTCTGATTCCCTGCCTCTGTTTCCCTGCCTTTGATTCCCTGCCTCTGATTCCCCGCCTTTGATTCCCCGCCTCTGATTCCCTGCCTTTGATTCCCTGCCTCTGATTCCCTGCCTCAGATCCCCTGCCTCAGATTCCCTGCCTCAGATTCCCTGCCTCAGATTCCCTGCCTCAGATTCCCTGCCTTTGATTCCCCGCCTCTGATTCCTCGCCTCTGATTCCCCGCCTCTGATTCCCTGCCTCTGTTTCCCCGCCTCTGATTTCCCGACTCTGATTCCCCGCCTCAGATTTCCCGGCTCTGATTCCCTGCCTGAGATTCCCTGCCTGAGATTCCCCGCCTCAGATTCCCTGCCTCAGATTCCCAGCCTCAGATTCCCTTCATCTGATTCCCTTCATCTGATTCCCTGCCTCAGATTCCCTGCCTCAGATTCCCTGCCTCTGATTGCCTTCCTCTGATTCCCTGCCTCTGATTCCCTCCCTCTGATTCCCTGCCTCTGATTCCCTGCCTCTGATTCCCTGCCTCTGATTCCCTGCCTCTGATTCCGCACGGCTGCTTCCACGCCTCTCTGACCGTGTCACTGATTCCCCGCCTCTGATTCCCTGCCTCTGATACCCTGCCTCTCTTTGCCTGCCTCTATTTCCGTGCCTCTTCCTCTGCATCTAGTTTCCCACATCTCAATTGCCCCCTCTGATAACCCACCTCTGATTCCATGCCTCTGATTCCCCGCCTCTGATTCACCGCCTCTTATTCCCCGCCTCTGATTCCCCGCCTCTGATTCCCCGCCTCTGATTCCCTGCCTCAGATTCCCCGGCTCTGATTCCCTGCATCAGATTCCCTGCCTCAGATTCCCTGCCTGTGATTCCCCGCCTCTGATTCCCTGCCTCTGATTCCCCGCCTCTGATTCCCTGCCTCAGATTCCCTGCCTCAGATTCCCTGCCTCAGATTCCCCGGCTCTGATTCCCTGCCTTTGATTCCCCGCCTCTTATTCCCCGCCTCTGATTCCCCACCTCTGATTCCCCACCTCTGATTCCCTGCCTCTCTTTCCCCGCCTCTGATTCCCCGCCTCTGATTCCCCGCCTCAGATTCCCCGACTCTGATTCCCTGGCTGAGATTCACTGCCTCAGATACCCCGCCTCAGATACCCCGCCTCAGATTCCCCGCCTCAGATTCCCCGCCTCAGATTCCCCGCCTCAGATTCCCCGCCTCAGATTGCCCGCCTCTGATTCCCTGCCTCTGATTCCCCGCCTCTGATTCCCTGCCTCAGATTCCCTGCCTCAGATTCCCTGCCTCAGATTCCCCGGCTCTGATTCCCTGCCTTTGATTCCCCGCCTCTTATTCCCCGCCTCTGATTCCCCACCTCTGATTCCCCGCCTCTGATTCCCTGCCTCTCTTTCCCCGCCTCTGATTCCCCGCCTCTGATTCCCTGCCTCAGATTCCCCGACTCTGATTCCCTAGCTGAGATTCACTGCCTCAGATACCCCGCCTCAGATACCCCGCCTCAGATTCCCCGCCTCAGATTCCCCGCCTCAGATTCCCCGCCTCAGATTCCCCGCCTCAGATTCCCCGCCTCAGATTCCCCGCCTCAGATTCCCCGCCTCAGATTCCCCGCCTCAGATTCCCCGCCTCAGATTCCCCGCCTCAGATTCCCCGCCTCAGATTCCCCGCCTCAGATTCCCCGCCTCAGATTCCCGGCCTCTGATTGCCTGATTCTGATTCCCTGCCTCTGATTCCCTGCCTCTGATTCCCTGCCTCTGATTCCCTGCCTCTGATTCCCTGCCTCTGATTCCCCGCCTTTGATTCCGCGCCTCTGATTCCCTGCCTTTGATTCCCTGCCTCTGATTCCCTGCCTCAGATCCCCTGCCTCAGATTCCCTGCCTCAGATTCCCTGCCTCAGATTCCCTGCCTCAGATACCCTGCCTTTGATTCCCCGCCTCAGATTCCTCGCCTCTGATTCCCCGCCTCCGATTCCCTGCCTCTGTTTCCCCGCCTCTGATTTCCCGACTCTGATTCCCCGCCTCAGATTTCCCGGCTCTGATTCCCTGCCTGAGATTCCCTGCCTGAGATTCCCCGCCTCAGATTCCCTGCCTCAGATTCCCAGCCTCAGATTCCCTTCATCTGATTCCCTTCATCTGATTCCCTGCCTCTGATTCCCTGCCTCTGATTCCCTGCCTCTGATTCCCTGCCTCTGATTCCCCGCCTTTGATTCCGCGCCTCTGATTCCCTGCCTTTGATTCCCTGCCTCTGATTCCCTGCCTCAGATCCCCTGCCTCAGATTCCCTGCCTCAGATTCCCTGCCTCAGATTCCCTGCCTCAGATACCCTGCCTTTGATTCCCCGCCTCAGATTCCTCGCCTCTGATTCCCCGCCTCCGATTCCCTGCCTCTGTTTCCCCGCCTCTGATTTCCCGACTCTGATTCCCCGCCTCAGATTTCCCGGCTCTGATTCCCTGCCTGAGATTCCCTGCCTGAGATTCCCCGCCTCAGATTCCCTGCCTCAGATTCCCAGCCTCAGATTCCCTTCATCTGATTCCCTTCATCTGATTCCCTGCCCCAGATTCCCTGCCTCAGATTCCCTGCCTCTGATTGCCTTCCTCTGATTCCCTGCCTCTGATTCCCTCCCTCTGATTCCCTGCCTCTGATTCCCTGCCTCTGATTCCCTGCCTCTGATTCCCTGCCTCTGATTCCGCACGGCTGATTCCACGCCTCTCTGACCGTGTCTCTGATTCCCCGCCTCTGATTCCCTGCCTCTAATACCCTGCCTCTCTTTGCCTGCCTCTATTTCCGTGCCTCTTCCTCTGCATCTAGTTTCCCACATCTCAATTGCCCCCTCTGATAACCCACCTCTGATTCCATGCCTCTGATTCCCCGCCTCTGATTCCCCGCCTCTGATTCCCTGCCTCAGATTCCCTGCCTCAGATTCCTTCCCTCAGATTCCCTGCCTCTGATTCCCCGCTTCTTATTCCCCGCCTCTGATTCCCCGCCTCTGATTCCCCACCTCTGATTCCCTGCCTCTGTTTCCCCGCGTCTGATTCCCCGCGTCTGATTCCCCGCCTCAGATTCCCCGGCTCTGATTCCCTGCCTGAGTTTCCATGCCTCAGAATCCCCGCCTCAGATTCCCTGCCTCAGATTCCCCGCCTCAGATTCCCCGCCTCAGATTCCCCGCCTCAGATTCCCTGCCTCAGATTCCCCGCCTCTGATTCCACGCCTCAGATTCCCCGCCTCAGATTCCCCGCCTCAGGTTCCCTGCCTCAGATTCCCTGCCTCAGATTCCCAGCCTCAGATTCCCTTCATCTGATTCCCTTCATCTGATTCCCTGCCTCTGATTCCCTGCCTCTGATTCCCTGCCTCTGATTCCCCGCCTCTGATTCCCTGCCTCTGATTCCCTGCCTCTGATTGCCTGCCTCTGATTCCCTGCCTCTGATTCCCTGCCTCTGATTCCCTGCCTCTGATTCCGCACATCTGATTCCACGCCTCTCTTTCCTTGTCTCTGATTCCCTGCCTCTGATTCCCTGCCTCTGATACCCTGCCTCTCTTTGCCTGCCTCTATTTCCGTGCCTCTTTCTCTGCATCTAGTTTCCCACATCTCATTTGCCCCCTCTGATAACACGCCTCTGATTCCATGCCTCTGATTCACTGCCTCAGATTCCCTGCCTCAGATACCCCGACTCAGATTTACCACCTCAGATTCCCCGCCTCAGATTCCCTGCCTCAGATTCAAAGCCTCAGATTCCCTGCCTCAGATTCCCTGCCTCAGATTCCCTGCCTCAGATTCCCTGCCTCCGATTCCCCGCCTCTGATTCCCCGCCTCTGATTCCCCGCCTCTGATACCCAGCCTCTGAATCCCCGCCTCTGAATCCCCGCCTCTGATTCCCCGCCTCTGTTTCCCCGCCTCTGATTCCCCGCCTCTAATTCCCCGCCTCTGATTCCACGCCTCTAATTCCCCGCCTCTGATTCCAGGCCTCTTATTCCCCGCCTCTGATTCCCCACCACTGTCTATATGCCTCTCTTTCGCCTCAGCTTTTTCCCCTACACTCTTTCCGCGCCTCTCTTTCCCTCCCTCAATTTCAACAACTCTGTTTGATCTGTTCTGTGTACCTCATTTTCAACACACAAGTTCCAACCACTATGTTTCACCCATCACTTTCCCCGCCTCTATATTTCCGCCTATGTTTACCCGCCTCTGTTTATTCACCTGTTTCACCGCCTCTGATTCCCCGCCTCTGATTCCCCACCTCTGTCTCGACGCCTCTCTTTCGCCTCCACTCTTTCCCCTCCACTCTTTCCGTGCCTGTCTTTCCCTCCCTCAATTTCAACAACACTGTTTGATCTGTTTTGTGTACCTCATTTTAAACACACAAGTTCCAACCACTATGTTTTCCCGCCTCTTTCCCCGCCTCTATTTATCCACCTATGTTTAACTGCCTCTGTTTACCCGCCTGTTTCCCCGCCTCTGATTCCCCACCTTTCATTCCCCGCCTCTCTTTCCCTGCCTCTATTTCCGCGCCTCTTTCTCTGCCTCTCTTTCCCCACATCTCTTTTCCTCCCGCAGATTCCCCGCCTCTGATTCCCCGCCTCTGATTCCCTGCCTCTGATTCCCCGCCTCTGATTCCCTGCCTCAGATTCCCTGCCTCAGATTCCCTGCCTCAGATTCCCTGCTTCTGATTCCCCGCCTCTGATTCCCCGCCTCTTATTCCCCGCCTCTGATTCCCCGCCTCTGATTCCCCGCCTCTGATTCCCTGCCTCAGATTCCCCGGCTCTGATTCCCTGCATCAGATTCCCTGCCTCAGATTCCCTGCCTCTGATTCCCCGCCTCTGATTCCCTGCCTCTGATTCCCCGCCTCTGATTCCCTGCCTCAGATTCCCTGCCTCAGATTCCCTGCCTCAGATTCCCCGGCTCTGATTCCCTGCCTTTGATTCCCCGCCTCTTATTCCCCGCCTCTGATTCCCCACCTCTGATTCCCCGCCTCTGATTCCCTGCCTCTCTTTCCCCGCCTCTGATTCCCCGCCTCTGATTCCCCGCCTCAGATTCCCCGACTCTGATTCCCTGGCTGAGATTCACTGCCTCAGATACCCCGCCTCAGATACCCCGCCTCAGATTCCCCGCCTCAGATTCCCCGCCTCAGATTCCCCGCCTCAGATTCCCCGCCTCAGATTCCCCGCCTCAGATTCCCCGCCTCAGATTCCCCGCCTCAGATTCCCCGCATCAGATTCCCCGCCTCAGATTCCCCGCCTCAGATTCCCCGCCTCAGATTCCCCGCCTCAGATTCCCCGCCTCAGATTCCCCGCCTCAGATTCCCCGCCTCAGATTCCCTGCCTCTGATTGCCTGATTCTGATTCCCTGCCTCTGATTCCCTGCCTCTGATTCCCTGCCTCTGATTCCCTGCCTCTGATTCCCTGCCTCTGATTCCCTGCCTCTGATTCCGCGCCTCTGATTCCACGCCTCTCTTTCCGTATCTCTGATTCCCCGCCTCTGATTCCCTGCCTCTGATACCCTGCCTCTCTTTGCCTGCCTCTATTTCGGTGCCTCTTTCTCTGCATCTAGTTTCCCACATCTCATTTGCCCCCTCTGATAACCCGCCTCTGATTCCATGCCTCTGATTCCCCGCCTTTGATTCCCCGCCTCTGATTCCCTGCCTTTGATTCCCTGCCTCTGATTCCCTGCCTCAGATCCCCTGCCTCAGATTCCCTGCCTCAGATTCCCTGCCTCAGATTCCCTGACTTTGATTCCCCGCCTCTGATTCCCCGCCTCTTATTCCCCGCCTCTGATTCCCTGCCTCTGTTTCCCTGCCTTTGATTCCCTGCCTCTGATTCCCCGCCTTTGATTCCCCGCCTCTGATTCCCTGCCTTTGATTCCCTGCCTCTGATTCCCTGCCTCAGATCCCCTGCCTCAGATTCCCTGCCTCAGATTCCCTGCCTCAGATTCCCTGCCTCAGATTCCCTGCCTTTGATTCCCCGCCTCTGATTCCTCGCCTCTGATTCCCCGCCTCTGATTCCCTGCCTCTGTTTCCCCGCCTCTGATTTCCCGACTCTGATTCCCCGCCTCAGATTTCCCGGCTCTGATTCCCTGCCTGAGATTCCCTGCCTGAGATTCCCCGCCTCAGATTCCCTGCCTCAGATTCCCAGCCTCAGATTCCCTTCATCTGATTCCCTTCATCTGATTCCCTGCCTCAGATTCCCTGCCTCAGATTCCCTGCCTCTGATTGCCTTCCTCTGATTCCCTGCCTCTGATTCCCTCCCTCTGATTCCCTGCCTCTGATTCCCTGCCTCTGATTCCCTGCCTCTGATTCCCTGCCTCTGATTCCGCACGGCTGCTTCCACGCCTCTCTGACCGTGTCACTGATTCCCCGCCTCTGATTCCCTGCCTCTGATACCCTGCCTCTCTTTGCCTGCCTCTATTTCCGTGCCTCTTCCTCTGCATCTAGTTTCCCACATCTCAATTGCCCCCTCTGATAACCCACCTCTGATTCCATGCCTCTGATTCCCCGCCTCTGATTCACCGCCTCTTATTCCCCGCCTCTGATTCCCCGCCTCTGATTCCCCGCCTCTGATTCCCTGCCTCAGATTCCCCGGCTCTGATTCCCTGCATCAGATTCCCTGCCTCAGATTCCCTGCCTGTGATTCCCCGCCTCTGATTCCCTGCCTCTGATTCCCCGCCTCTGATTCCCTGCCTCAGATTCCCTGCCTCAGATTCCCTGCCTCAGATTCCCCGGCTCTGATTCCCTGCCTTTGATTCCCCGCCTCTTATTCCCCGCCTCTGATTCCCCACCTCTGATTCCCCACCTCTGATTCCCTGCCTCTCTTTCCCCGCCTCTGATTCCCCGCCTCTGATTCCCCGCCTCAGATTCCCCGACTCTGATTCCCTGGCTGAGATTCACTGCCTCAGATACCCCGCCTCAGATACCCCGCCTCAGATTCCCCGCCTCAGATTCCCCGCCTCAGATTCCCCGCCTCAGATTCCCCGCCTCAGATTCCCCGCCTCAGATTCCCCGCCTCAGATTCCCCGCCTCAGATTCCCCGCCTCAGATTCCCCGCCTCAGATTCCCGGCCTCTGATTCCCCGCCTCTGATTCCCCACCTCTGATTCCCTGCCTCTGTTTCCCCGCGTCTGATTCCCCGCGTCTGATTCCCCGCCTCAGATTCCCCGGCTCTGATTCCCTGCCTGAGTTTCCATGCCTCAGAATCCCCGCCTCAGATTCCCTGCCTTAGATTCCCCGCCTCAGATTCCCCGCCTCAGATTCCCCGCCTCAGATTCCCTGCCTCAGATTCCCCGCCTCAGATTCCACGCCTCAGATTCCCCGCCTCAGATTCCCCGCCTCAGGTTCCCTGCCTCAGATTCCCTGCCTCAGATTCCCAGCCTCAGATTCCCTTCATCTGATTCCCTTCATCTGATTCCCTGCCTCTGATTCCCTGCCTCTGATTCCCTGCCTCTGATTCCCCGCCTCTGATTCCCTGCCTCTGATTCCCTGCCTCTGATTGCCTGCCTCTGATTCCCTGCCTCTGATTCCCTGCCTCTGATTCCCTGCCTCTGATTCCGCACATCTGATTCCACGCCTCTCTTTCCTTGTCTCTGATTCCCTGCCTCTGATTCCCTGCCTCTGATACCCTGCCTCTCTTTGCCTGCCTCTATTTCCGTGCCTCTTTCTCTGCATCTAGTTTCCCACATCTCATTTTCCCCCTCTGATAACCCGCCTCTGATTCCATGCCTCTGTTTCACTGCCTCAGATACCCTGCCTCAGATACCCCGACTCAGATTTACCGCCTCAGATTCCCCACCTCAGTTTCCCTGCCTCAGATTCCCTGCCTCTGATTCCCCGCCTCTGATTCCCTGCCTCTGTTTCCCCGCCTCTGATTCCCCGCGTCTGATTCCCCGCCTCAGATTCCCCGGCTCTGATTCCCTGCCTGAGATTCCATGCCTCAGAATCCCCTCCTCAGATTCCCTGCCTCAGATTCCCCGCCTCAGATTCCCCGCCTCAGATTCGCCGCCTCAGATTCCCTGCCTCAGATTCCCTGCCTCAGATTCCCCGCCTAAGATTCCCTGCCTCAGATTCCCTGCCTCAGATTCCCTTCATCTGATTCCCTTCATCTGATTCCCTGCCTCTGATTCCCTGCCTCTGATTTCCTGCCTCTGATTCCCCACCTCTGATTCCCCGCCTCAGATTCCCTGCCTCAGATTTCCTGCCTCAGATTCCCTGCCTCTGATTCCCTGCCTCAGATTCCCTGCCTCAGATTCCCTGCCTCTGATTGCCTGCCTCTGATTCCCTGCCTCTGATTCCCTGCCTCTTATTGCCTGCCTCTGATTCCCTGCCTCTGATTCCCTGCCTCTGATTCCCTGCCTCTGATTCCGCACCTCTGATTCCACGCCTCTCTTTCCTTGTCTCTGATTCCCCGCCTCTGATTCCCTGCCTCCGATACCCTGCCTCTCTTTGCCTGCCTCTATTTCCGTGCCTCTTTCTCTGCATCTAGTTTCCCACATCTCATTTGCCCCCTCTGATAACACGCCTCTGATTCCATGCCTCTGATTCACTGCCTCAGATTCCCTGCCTCAGATACCCCGACTCAGATTTACCACCTCAGATTCCCCGCCTCAGATTCCCTGCCTCAGATTCCCTGCCTCAGATTCCCTGCCTCAGATTCCCTGCCTCAGATTCCCTGCCTCAGATTCCCTGCCTCCGATTCCCCGCCTCTGATTCCCCGCCTCTGATTCCCCGCCTCTGATACCCAGCCTCTGAATCCCCGCCTCTGAATCCCCGCCTCTGATTCCCCGCCTCTGTTTCCCCGCCTCTGATTCCCCGCCTCTAATTCCCCGCCTCTGATTCCACGCCTCTAATTCCCCGCCTCTGATTCCAGGCCTCTTATTCCCCGCCTCTGATTCCCCGCCTCTGATTCCCTGCCTCTGATTCCCCGCCTCTGATTCCCTGCCTCAGATTCCCTGCCTCAGATTCCCTGCCTCAGATTCCCTGCTTCTGATTCCCCGCCTCTGATTCACCGCCTCTTATTCCCCGCCTCTGATTCCCCGCCTCTGATTCCCCGCCTCTGATTCCCTGCCTCAGATTCCCCGGCTCTGATTCCCTGCATCAGATTCCCTGCCTCAGATTCCCTGCCTGTGATTCCCCGCCTCTGATTCCCTGCCTCTGATTCCCCGCCTCTGATTCCCTGCCTCAGATTCCCTGCCTCAGATTCCCTGCCTCAGATTCCCCGGCTCTGATTCCCTGCCTTTGATTCCCCGCCTCTTATTCCCCGCCTCTGATTCCCCACCTCTGATTCCCCGCCTCTGATTCCCTGCCTCTCTTTCCCCGCCTCTGATTCCCCGCCTCTGATTCCCCGCCTCAGATTCCCCGACTCTGATTCCCTGGCTGAGATTCACTGCCTCAGATACCCCGCCTCAGATACCCCGCCTCAGATTCCCCGCCTCAGATTCCCCGCCTCAGATTCCCCGCCTCAGATTCCCCGCCTCAGATTCCCCGCCTCAGATTCCCCGCCTCAGATTCCCCGCCTCAGATTCCCCGCCTCAGATTCCCCGCCTCAGATTCCCCGCCTCAGATTCCCCGCCTCAGATTCCCCGCCTCAGATTCCCCGCCTCAGATTCCCCGCCTCAGATTCCCCGCCTCAGATTCCCGGCCTCTGATTGCCTGATTCTGATTCCCTGCCTCTGATTCCCTGCCTCTGATTCCCTGCCTCTGATTCCCTGCCTCTGATTCCCTGCCTCTGATTCCCTGCCTCTGATTCCGCACCTCTGATTCCACGCCTCTCTTTCCGTATCTCTGATTCCCCGCCTCTGATTCCCTGACTCTGATACCCTGCCTCTCTTTGCCTGCCTCTATTTCGGTGCCTCTTTCTCTGCATCTAGTTTCCCACATCTCATTTGCCCCCTCTGATAACCCGCCTCTGATTCCATGCCTCTGATTCCCCGACTTTGATTCCCCGCCTCTGATTCCCTGCCTTTGATTCCCTGCCTCTGATTCCCTGCCTCAGATCCCCTGCCTCAGATTCCCTGCCTCAGATTCCCTGCCTCAGATTCCCTGACTTTGATTCCCCGCCTCTGATTCCCCGCCTCTTATTCCCCGCCTCTGATTCCCTGCCTCTGTTTCCCTGCCTTTGATTCCCTGCCTCTGATTCCCCGCCTTTGATTCCGCGCCTCTGATTCCCTGCCTTTGATTCCCTGCCTCTGATTCCCTGCCTCAGATCCCCTGCCTCAGATTCCCTGCCTCAGATTCCCTGCCTCAGATTCCCTGCCTCAGATACCCTGCCTTTGATTCCCCGCCTCAGATTCCTCGCCTCTGATTCCCCGCCTCCGATTCCCTGCCTCTGTTTCCCCGCCTCTGATTTCCCGACTCTGATTCCCCGCCTCAGATTTCCCGGCTCTGATTCCCTGCCTGAGATTCCCTGCCTGAGATTCCCCGCCTCAGATTCCCTGCCTCAGATTCCCAGCCTCAGATTCCCTTCATCTGATTCCCTTCATCTGATTCCCTGCCCCAGATTCCCTGCCTCAGATTCCCTGCCTCTGATTGCCTTCCTCTGATTCCCTGCCTCTGATTCCCTCCCTCTGATTCCCTGCCTCTGATTCCCTGCCTCTGATTCCCTGCCTCTGATTCCCTGCCTCTGATTCCGCACGGCTGATTCCACGCCTCTCTGACCGTGTCTCTGATTCCCCGCCTCTGATTCCCTGCCTCTAATACCCTGCCTCTCTTTGCCTGCCTCTATTTCCGTGCCTCTTCCTCTGCATCTAGTTTCCCACATCTCAATTGCCCCCTCTGATAACCCACCTCTGATTCCATGCCTCTGATTCCCCGCCTCTGATTCCCCGCCTCTGATTCCCTGCCTCAGATTCCCTGCCTCAGATTCCTTCCCTCAGATTCCCTGCCTCTGATTCCCCGCTTCTTATTCCCCGCCTCTGATTCCCCGCCTCTGATTCCCCACCTCTGATTCCCTGCCTCTGTTTCCCCGCGTCTGATTCCCCGCGTCTGATTCCCCGCCTCAGATTCCCCGGCTCTGATTCCCTGCCTGAGTTTCCATGCCTCAGAATCCCCGCCTCAGATTCCCTGCCTCAGATTCCCCGCCTCAGATTCCCCGCCTCAGATTCCCCGCCTCAGATTCCCTGCCTCAGATTCCCCGCCTCTGATTCCACGCCTCAGATTCCCCGCCTCAGATTCCCCGCCTCAGGTTCCCTGCCTCAGATTCCCTGCCTCAGATTCCCAGCCTCAGATTCCCTTCATCTGATTCCCTTCATCTGATTCCCTGCCTCTGATTCCCTGCCTCTGATTCCCTGCCTCTGATTCACCGCCTCTGATTCCCTGCCTCTGATTCCCTGCCTCTGATTGCCTGCCTCTGATTCCCTGCCTCTGATTCCCTGCCTCTGATTCCCTGCCTCTGATTCCGCACATCTGATTCCACGCCTCTCTTTCCTTGTCTCTGATTCCCTGCCTCTGATTCCCTGCCTCTGATACCCTGCCTCTCTTTGCCTGCCTCTATTTCCGTGCCTATTTCTCTGCATCTAGTTTCCCACATCTCATTTGCCCCCTCTGATAACACGCCTCTGATTCCATGCCTCTGATTCACTGCCTCAGATTCCCTGCCTCAGATACCCCGACTCAGATTTACCACCTCAGATTCCCCGCCTCAGATTCCCTGCCTCAGATTCAAAGCCTCAGATTCCCTGCCTCAGATTCCCTGCCTCAGATTCCCTGCCTCAGATTCCCTGCCTCCGATTCCCCGCCTCTGATTCCCCGCCTCTGATTCCCCGCCTCTGATACCCAGCCTCTGAATCCCCGCCTCTGAATCCCCGCCTCTGATTCCCCGCCTCTGTTTCCCCGCCTCTGATTCCCCGCCTCTAATTCCCCGCCTCTGATTCCACGCCTCTAATTCCCCGCCTCTGATTCCAGGCCTCTTATTCCCCGCCTCTGATTCCCCACCACTGTCTATATGCCTCTCTTTCGCCTCAGCTTTTTCCCCTACACTCTTTCCGCGCCTCTCTTTCCCTCCCTCAATTTCAACAACTCTGTTTGATCTGTTCTGTGTACCTCATTTTCAACACACAAGTTCCAACCACTATGTTTCACCCATCACTTTCCCCGCCTCTATATTTCCGCCTATGTTTACCCGCCTCTGTTTATTCACCTGTTTCACCGCCTCTGATTCCCCGCCTCTGATTCCCCACCTCTGTCTCGACGCCTCTCTTTCGCCTCCACTCTTTCCCCTCCACTCTTTCCGTGCCTGTCTTTCCCTCCCTCAATTTCAACAACACTGTTTGATCTGTTTTGTGTACCTCATTTTAAACACACAAGTTCCAACCACTATGTTTTCCCGCCTCTTTCCCCGCCTCTATTTATCCACCTATGTTTAACTGCCTCTGTTTACCCGCCTGTTTCCCCGCCTCTGATTCCCCACCTTTCATTCCCCGCCTCTCTTTCCCTGCCTCTATTTCCGCGCCTCTTTCTCTGCCTCTCTTTCCCCACATCTCTTTTCCTCCCGCAGATTCCCCGCCTCTGATTCCCCGCCTCTGATTCCCTGCCTCTGATTCCCCGCCTCTGATTCCCTGCCTCAGATTCCCTGCCTCAGATTCCCTGCCTCAGATTCCCTGCTTCTGATTCCCCGCCTCTGATTCCCCGCCTCTTATTCCCCGCCTCTGATTCCCCGCCTCTGATTCCCCGCCTCTGATTCCCTGCCTCAGATTCCCCGGCTCTGATTCCCTGCATCAGATTCCCTGCCTCAGATTCCCTGCCTCTGATTCCCCGCCTCTGATTCCCTGCCTCTGATTCCCCGCCTCTGATTCCCTGCCTCAGATTCCCTGCCTCAGATTCCCTGCCTCAGATTCCCCGGCTCTGATTCCCTGCCTTTGATTCCCCGCCTCTTATTCCCCGCCTCTGATTCCCCACCTCTGATTCCCCGCCTCTGATTCCCTGCCTCTCTTTCCCCGCCTCTGATTCCCCGCCTCTGATTCCCCGCCTCAGATTCCCCGACTCTGATTCCCTGGCTGAGATTCACTGCCTCAGATACCCCGCCTCAGATACCCCGCCTCAGATTCCCCGCCTCAGATTCCCCGCCTCAGATTCCCCGCCTCAGATTCCCCGCCTCAGATTCCCCGCCTCAGATTCCCCGCCTCAGATTCCCCGCCTCAGATTCCCCGCATCAGATTCCCCGCCTCAGATTCCCCGCCTCAGATTCCCCGCCTCAGATTCCCCGCCTCAGATTCCCCGCCTCAGATTCCCCGCCTCAGATTCCCCGCCTCAGATTCCCTGCCTCTGATTGCCTGATTCTGATTCCCTGCCTCTGATTCCCTGCCTCTGATTCCCTGCCTCTGATTCCCTGCCTCTGATTCCCTGCCTCTGATTCCCTGCCTCTGATACCCTGCCTCTCTTTGCCTGCCTCTATTTCGGTGCCTCTTTCTCTGCATCTAGTTTCCCACATCTCATTTGCCCCCTCTGATAACCCGCCTCTGATTCCATGCCTCTGATTCCCCGCCTTTGATTCCCCGCCTCTGATTCCCTGCCTTTGATTCCCTGCCTCTGATTCCCTGCCTCAGATCCCCTGCCTCAGATTCCCTGCCTCAGATTCCCTGCCTCAGATTCCCTGACTTTGATTCCCCGCCTCTGATTCCCCGCCTCTTATTCCCCGCCTCTGATTCCCTGCCTCTGTTTCCCTGCCTTTGATTCCCTGCCTCTGATTCCCCGCCTTTGATTCCCCGCCTCTGATTCCCTGCCTTTGATTCCCTGCCTCTGATTCCCTGCCTCAGATCCCCTGCCTCAGATTCCCTGCCTCAGATTCCCTGCCTCAGATTCCCTGCCTCAGATTCCCTGCCTTTGATTCCCCGCCTCTGATTCCTCGCCTCTGATTCCCCGCCTCTGATTCCCTGCCTCTGTTTCCCCGCCTCTGATTTCCCGACTCTGATTCCCCGCCTCAGATTTCCCGGCTCTGATTCCCTGCCTGAGATTCCCTGCCTGAGATTCCCCGCCTCAGATTCCCTGCCTCAGATTCCCAGCCTCAGATTCCCTTCATCTGATTCCCTTCATCTGATTCCCTGCCTCAGATTCCCTGCCTCAGATTCCCTGCCTCTGATTGCCTTCCTCTGATTCCCTGCCTCTGATTCCCTCCCTCTGATTCCCTGCCTCTGATTCCCTGCCTCTGATTCCCTGCCTCTGATTCCCTGCCTCTGATTCCGCACGGCTGCTTCCACGCCTCTCTGACCGTGTCACTGATTCCCCGCCTCTGATTCCCTGCCTCTGATACCCTGCCTCTCTTTGCCTGCCTCTATTTCCGTGCCTCTTCCTCTGCATCTAGTTTCCCACATCTCAATTGCCCCCTCTGATAACCCACCTCTGATTCCATGCCTCTGATTCCCCGCCTCTGATTCACCGCCTCTTATTCCCCGCCTCTGATTCCCCGCCTCTGATTCCCCGCCTCTGATTCCCTGCCTCAGATTCCCCGGCTCTGATTCCCTGCATCAGATTCCCTGCCTCAGATTCCCTGCCTGTGATTCCCCGCCTCTGATTCCCTGCCTCTGATTCCCCGCCTCTGATTCCCTGCCTCAGATTCCCTGCCTCAGATTCCCTGCCTCAGATTCCCCGGCTCTGATTCCCTGCCTTTGATTCCCCGCCTCTTATTCCCCGCCTCTGATTCCCCACCTCTGATTCCCCACCTCTGATTCCCTGCCTCTCTTTCCCCGCCTCTGATTCCCCGCCTCTGATTCCCCGCCTCAGATTCCCCGACTCTGATTCCCTGGCTGAGATTCACTGCCTCAGATACCCCGCCTCAGATACCCCGCCTCAGATTCCCCGCCTCAGATTCCCCGCCTCAGATTCCCCGCCTCAGATTCCCCGCCTCAGATTCCCCGCCTCAGATTCCCCGCCTCAGATTCCCCGCCTCAGATTCCCCGCCTCAGATTCCCCGCCTCAGATTCCCGGCCTCTGATTCCCCGCCTCTGATTCCCCACCTCTGATTCCCTGCCTCTGTTTCCCCGCGTCTGATTCCCCGCGTCTGATTCCCCGCCTCAGATTCCCCGGCTCTGATTCCCTGCCTGAGTTTCCATGCCTCAGAATCCCCGCCTCAGATTCCCTGCCTTAGATTCCCCGCCTCAGATTCCCCGCCTCAGATTCCCCGCCTCAGATTCCCTGCCTCAGATTCCCCGCCTCAGATTCCACGCCTCAGATTCCCCGCCTCAGATTCCCCGCCTCAGGTTCCCTGCCTCAGATTCCCTGCCTCAGATTCCCAGCCTCAGATTCCCTTCATCTGATTCCCTTCATCTGATTCCCTGCCTCTGATTCCCTGCCTCTGATTCCCTGCCTCTGATTCCCCGCCTCTGATTCCCTGCCTCTGATTCCCTGCCTCTGATTGCCTGCCTCTGATTCCCTGCCTCTGATTCCCTGCCTCTGATTCCCTGCCTCTGATTCCGCACATCTGATTCCACGCCTCTCTTTCCTTGTCTCTGATTCCCTGCCTCTGATTCCCTGCCTCTGATACCCTGCCTCTCTTTGCCTGCCTCTATTTCCGTGCCTCTTTCTCTGCATCTAGTTTCCCACATCTCATTTTCCCCCTCTGATAACCCGCCTCTGATTCCATGCCTCTGTTTCACTGCCTCAGATACCCTGCCTCAGATACCCCGACTCAGATTTACCGCCTCAGATTCCCCACCTCAGTTTCCCTGCCTCAGATTCCCTGCCTCTGATTCCCCGACTCTGATTCCCCGCCTCAGATTTCCCGGCTCTGATTCCCTGCCTGAGATTCCCTGCCTGAGATTCCCCGCCTCAGATTCCCTGCCTCAGATTCCCAGCCTCAGATTCCCTTCATCTGATTCCCTTCATCTGATTCCCTGCCTCAGATTCCCTGCCTCAGATTCCCTGCCTCTGATTGCCTTCCTCTGATTCCCTGCCTCTGATTCCCTCCCTCTGATTCCCTGCCTCTGATTCCCTGCCTCTGATTCCCTGCCTCTGATTCCCTGCCTCTGATTCCGCACGGCTGCTTCCACGCCTCTCTGACCGTGTCACTGATTCCCCGCCTCTGATTCCCTGCCTCTGATACCCTGCCTCTCTTTGCCTGCCTCTATTTCCGTGCCTCTTCCTCTGCATCTAGTTTCCCACATCTCAATTGCCCCCTCTGATAACCCACCTCTGATTCCATGCCTCTGATTCCCCGCCTCTGATTCACCGCCTCTTATTCCCCGCCTCTGATTCCCCGCCTCTGATTCCCCGCCTCTGATTCCCTGCCTCAGATTCCCCGGCTCTGATTCCCTGCATCAGATTCCCTGCCTCAGATTCCCTGCCTGTGATTCCCCGCCTCTGATTCCCTGCCTCTGATTCCCCGCCTCTGATTCCCTGCCTCAGATTCCCTGCCTCAGATTCCCTGCCTCAGATTCCCCGGCTCTGATTCCCTGCCTTTGATTCCCCGCCTCTTATTCCCCGCCTCTGATTCCCCACCTCTGATTCCCCACCTCTGATTCCCTGCCTCTCTTTCCCCGCCTCTGATTCCCCGCCTCTGATTCCCCGCCTCAGATTCCCCGACTCTGATTCCCTGGCTGAGATTCACTGCCTCAGATACCCCGCCTCAGATACCCCGCCTCAGATTCCCCGCCTCAGATTCCCCGCCTCAGATTCCCCGCCTCAGATTCCCCGCCTCAGATTCCCCGCCTCAGATTCCCCGCCTCAGATTCCCCGCCTCAGATTCCCCGCCTCAGATTCCCCGCCTCAGATTCCCGGCCTCTGATTCCCCGCCTCTGATTCCCCACCTCTGATTCCCTGCCTCTGTTTCCCCGCGTCTGATTCCCCGCGTCTGATTCCCCGCCTCAGATTCCCCGGCTCTGATTCCCTGCCTGAGTTTCCATGCCTCAGAATCCCCGCCTCAGATTCCCTGCCTTAGATTCCCCGCCTCAGATTCCCCGCCTCAGATTCCCCGCCTCAGATTCCCTGCCTCAGATTCCCCGCCTCAGATTCCACGCCTCAGATTCCCCGCCTCAGATTCCCCGCCTCAGGTTCCCTGCCTCAGATTCCCTGCCTCAGATTCCCAGCCTCAGATTCCCTTCATCTGATTCCCTTCATCTGATTCCCTGCCTCTGATTCCCTGCCTCTGATTCCCTGCCTCTGATTCCCCGCCTCTGATTCCCTGCCTCTGATTCCCTGCCTCTGATTGCCTGCCTCTGATTCCCTGCCTCTGATTCCCTGCCTCTGATTCCCTGCCTCTGATTCCGCACATCTGATTCCACGCCTCTCTTTCCTTGTCTCTGATTCCCTGCCTCTGATTCCCTGCCTCTGATACCCTGCCTCTCTTTGCCTGCCTCTATTTCCGTGCCTCTTTCTCTGCATCTAGTTTCCCACATCTCATTTTCCCCCTCTGATAACCCGCCTCTGATTCCATGCCTCTGTTTCACTGCCTCAGATACCCTGCCTCAGATACCCCGACTCAGATTTACCGCCTCAGATTCCCCACCTCAGTTTCCCTGCCTCAGATTCCCTGCCTCTGATTCTCCGCCTCTGATTCCCTGCCTCTGTTTCCCCGCCTCTGATTCCCCGCGTCTGATTCCCCGCCTCAGATTCCCCGGCTCTGATTCCCTGCCTGAGATTCCATGCCTCAGAATCCCCTCCTCAGATTCCCTGCCTCAGATTCCCCGCCTCAGATTCCCCGCCTCAGATTCGCCGCCTCAGATTCCCTGCCTCAGATTCCCTGCCTCAGATTCCCCGCCTAAGATTCCCTGCCTCAGATTCCCTGCCTCAGATTCCCTGCCTCAGATTCCCTTCATCTGATTCCCTTCATCTGATTCCCTGCCTCTGATTCCCTGCCTCTGATTTCCTGCCTCTGATTCCCCACCTCTGATTCCCCGCCTCAGATTCCCTGCCTCAGATTTCCTGCCTCAGAATCCCTGCCTCTGATTCCCTGCCTCAGATTCCCTGCCTCAGATTCCCTGCCTCTGATTGCCTGCCTCTGATTCCCTGCCTCTGATTCCCTGCCTCTTATTGCCTGCCTCTGATTCCCTGCCTCTGATTCCCTGCCTCTGATTCCCTGCCTCTGATTCCGCACCTCTGATTCCACGCCTCTCTTTCCTTGTCTCTGATTCCCCGCCTCTGATTCCCTGCCTCCGATACCCTGCCTCTCTTTGCCTGCCTCTATTTCCGTGCCTCTTTCTCTGCATCTAGTTTCCCACATCTCATTTGCCCCCTCTGATAACACGCCTCTGATTCCATGCCTCTGATTCACTGCCTCAGATTCCCTGCCTCAGATACCCCGACTCAGATTTACCACCTCAGATTCCCCGCCTCAGATTCCCTGCCTCAGATTCCCTGCCTCAGATTCCCTGCCTCAGATTCCCTGCCTCAGATTCCCTGCCTCAGATTCCCTGCCTCCGATTCCCCGCCTCTGATTCCCCGCCTCTGATTCCCCGCCTCTGATACCCAGCCTCTGAATCCCCGCCTCTGAATCCCCGCCTCTGATTCCCCGCCTCTGTTTCCCCGCCTCTGATTCCCCGCCTCTAATTCCCCGCCTCTGATTCCACGCCTCTAATTCCCCGCCTCTGATTCCAGGCCTCTTATTCCCCGCCTCTGATTCCCCGCCTCTGATTCCCTGCCTCTGATTCCCCGCCTCTGATTCCCTGCCTCAGATTCCCTGCCTCAGATTCCCTGCCTCAGATTCCCTGCTTCTGATTCCCCGCCTCTGATTCACCGCCTCTTATTCCCCGCCTCTGATTCCCCGCCTCTGATTCCCCGCCTCTGATTCCCTGCCTCAGATTCCCCGGCTCTGATTCCCTGCATCAGATTCCCTGCCTCAGATTCCCTGCCTGTGATTCCCCGCCTCTGATTCCCTGCCTCTGATTCCCCGCCTCTGATTCCCTGCCTCAGATTCCCTGCCTCAGATTCCCTGCCTCAGATTCCCCGGCTCTGATTCCCTGCCTTTGATTCCCCGCCTCTTATTCCCCGCCTCTGATTCCCCACCTCTGATTCCCCGCCTCTGATTCCCTGCCTCTCTTTCCCCGCCTCTGATTCCCCGCCTCTGATTCCCCGCCTCAGATTCCCCGACTCTGATTCCCTGGCTGAGATTCACTGCCTCAGATACCCCGCCTCAGATACCCCGCCTCAGATTCCCCGCCTCAGATTCCCCGCCTCAGATTCCCCGCCTCAGATTCCCCGCCTCAGATTCCCCGCCTCAGATTCCCCGCCTCAGATTCCCCGCCTCAGATTCCCCGCCTCAGATTCCCCGCCTCAGATTCCCCGCCTCAGATTCCCCGCCTCAGATTCCCCGCCTCAGATTCCCCGCCTCAGATTCCCCGCCTCAGATTCCCCGCCTCAGATTCCCGGCCTCTGATTGCCTGATTCTGATTCCCTGCCTCTGATTCCCTGCCTCTGATTCCCTGCCTCTGATTCCCTGCCTCTGATTCCCTGCCTCTGATTCCCTGCCTCTGATTCCGCACCTCTGATTCCACGCCTCTCTTTCCGTATCTCTGATTCCCCGCCTCTGATTCCCTGACTCTGATACCCTGCCTCTCTTTGCCTGCCTCTATTTCGGTGCCTCTTTCTCTGCATCTAGTTTCCCACATCTCATTTGCCCCCTCTGATAACCCGCCTCTGATTCCATGCCTCTGATTCCCCGACTTTGATTCCCCGCCTCTGATTCCCTGCCTTTGATTCCCTGCCTCTGATTCCCTGCCTCAGATCCCCTGCCTCAGATTCCCTGCCTCAGATTCCCTGCCTCAGATTCCCTGACTTTGATTCCCCGCCTCTGATTCCCCGCCTCTTATTCCCCGCCTCTGATTCCCTGCCTCTGTTTCCCTGCCTTTGATTCCCTGCCTCTGATTCCCCGCCTTTGATTCCGCGCCTCTGATTCCCTGCCTTTGATTCCCTGCCTCTGATTCCCTGCCTCAGATCCCCTGCCTCAGATTCCCTGCCTCAGATTCCCTGCCTCAGATTCCCTGCCTCAGATACCCTGCCTTTGATTCCCCGCCTCAGATTCCTCGCCTCTGATTCCCCGCCTCCGATTCCCTGCCTCTGTTTCCCCGCCTCTGATTTCCCGACTCTGATTCCCCGCCTCAGATTTCCCGGCTCTGATTCCCTGCCTGAGATTCCCTGCCTGAGATTCCCCGCCTCAGATTCCCTGCCTCAGATTCCCAGCCTCAGATTCCCTTCATCTGATTCCCTTCATCTGATTCCCTGCCCCAGATTCCCTGCCTCAGATTCCCTGCCTCTGATTGCCTTCCTCTGATTCCCTGCCTCTGATTCCCTCCCTCTGATTCCCTGCCTCTGATTCCCTGCCTCTGATTCCCTGCCTCTGATTCCCTGCCTCTGATTCCGCACGGCTGATTCCACGCCTCTCTGACCGTGTCTCTGATTCCCCGCCTCTGATTCCCTGCCTCTAATACCCTGCCTCTCTTTGCCTGCCTCTATTTCCGTGCCTCTTCCTCTGCATCTAGTTTCCCACATCTCAATTGCCCCCTCTGATAACCCACCTCTGATTCCATGCCTCTGATTCCCCGCCTCTGATTCCCCGCCTCTGATTCCCTGCCTCAGATTCCCTGCCTCAGATTCCTTCCCTCAGATTCCCTGCCTCTGATTCCCCGCTTCTTATTCCCCGCCTCTGATTCCCCGCCTCTGATTCCCCACCTCTGATTCCCTGCCTCTGTTTCCCCGCGTCTGATTCCCCGCGTCTGATTCCCCGCCTCAGATTCCCCGGCTCTGATTCCCTGCCTGAGTTTCCATGCCTCAGAATCCCCGCCTCAGATTCCCTGCCTCAGATTCCCCGCCTCAGATTCCCCGCCTCAGATTCCCCGCCTCAGATTCCCTGCCTCAGATTCCCCGCCTCTGATTCCACGCCTCAGATTCCCCGCCTCAGATTCCCCGCCTCAGGTTCCCTGCCTCAGATTCCCTGCCTCAGATTCCCAGCCTCAGATTCCCTTCATCTGATTCCCTTCATCTGATTCCCTGCCTCTGATTCCCTGCCTCTGATTCCCTGCCTCTGATTCACCGCCTCTGATTCCCTGCCTCTGATTCCCTGCCTCTGATTGCCTGCCTCTGATTCCCTGCCTCTGATTCCCTGCCTCTGATTCCCTGCCTCTGATTCCGCACATCTGATTCCACGCCTCTCTTTCCTTGTCTCTGATTCCCTGCCTCTGATTCCCTGCCTCTGATACCCTGCCTCTCTTTGCCTGCCTCTATTTCCGTGCCTCTTTCTCTGCATCTAGTTTCCCACATCTCATTTGCCCCCTCTGATAACACGCCTCTGATTCCATGCCTCTGATTCACTGCCTCAGATTCCCTGCCTCAGATACCCCGACTCAGATTTACCACCTCAGATTCCCCGCCTCAGATTCCCTGCCTCAGATTCAAAGCCTCAGATTCCCTGCCTCAGATTCCCTGCCTCAGATTCCCTGCCTCAGATTCCCTGCCTCCGATTCCCCGCCTCTGATTCCCCGCCTCTGATTCCCCGCCTCTGATACCCAGCCTCTGAATCCCCGCCTCTGAATCCCCGCCTCTGATTCCCCGCCTCTGTTTCCCCGCCTCTGATTCCCCGCCTCTAATTCCCCGCCTCTGATTCCACGCCTCTAATTCCCCGCCTCTGATTCCAGGCCTCTTATTCCCCGCCTCTGATTCCCCACCACTGTCTATATGCCTCTCTTTCGCCTCAGCTTTTTCCCCTACACTCTTTCCGCGCCTCTCTTTCCCTCCCTCAATTTCAACAACTCTGTTTGATCTGTTCTGTGTACCTCATTTTCAACACACAAGTTCCAACCACTATGTTTCACCCATCACTTTCCCCGCCTCTATATTTCCGCCTATGTTTACCCGCCTCTGTTTATTCACCTGTTTCACCGCCTCTGATTCCCCGCCTCTGATTCCCCACCTCTGTCTCGACGCCTCTCTTTCGCCTCCACTCTTTCCCCTCCACTCTTTCCGTGCCTGTCTTTCCCTCCCTCAATTTCAACAACACTGTTTGATCTGTTTTGTGTACCTCATTTTAAACACACAAGTTCCAACCACTATGTTTTCCCGCCTCTTTCCCCGCCTCTATTTATCCACCTATGTTTAACTGCCTCTGTTTACCCGCCTGTTTCCCCGCCTCTGATTCCCCACCTTTCATTCCCCGCCTCTCTTTCCCTGCCTCTATTTCCGCGCCTCTTTCTCTGCCTCTCTTTCCCCACATCTCTTTTCCTCCCGCAGATTCCCCGCCTCTGATTCCCCGCCTCTGATTCCCTGCCTCTGATTCCCCGCCTCTGATTCCCTGCCTCAGATTCCCTGCCTCAGATTCCCTGCCTCAGATTCCCTGCTTCTGATTCCCCGCCTCTGATTCCCCGCCTCTTATTCCCCGCCTCTGATTCCCCGCCTCTGATTCCCCGCCTCTGATTCCCTGCCTCAGATTCCCCGGCTCTGATTCCCTGCATCAGATTCCCTGCCTCAGATTCCCTGCCTCTGATTCCCCGCCTCTGATTCCCTGCCTCTGATTCCCCGCCTCTGATTCCCTGCCTCAGATTCCCTGCCTCAGATTCCCTGCCTCAGATTCCCCGGCTCTGATTCCCTGCCTTTGATTCCCCGCCTCTTATTCCCCGCCTCTGATTCCCCACCTCTGATTCCCCGCCTCTGATTCCCTGCCTCTCTTTCCCCGCCTCTGATTCCCCGCCTCTGATTCCCCGCCTCAGATTCCCCGACTCTGATTCCCTGGCTGAGATTCACTGCCTCAGATACCCCGCCTCAGATACCCCGCCTCAGATTCCCCGCCTCAGATTCCCCGCCTCAGATTCCCCGCCTCAGATTCCCCGCCTCAGATTCCCCGCCTCAGATTCCCCGCCTCAGATTCCCCGCCTCAGATTCCCCGCATCAGATTCCCCGCCTCAGATTCCCCGCCTCAGATTCCCCGCCTCAGATTCCCCGCCTCAGATTCCCCGCCTCAGATTCCCCGCCTCAGATTCCCCGCCTCAGATTCCCTGCCTCTGATTGCCTGATTCTGATTCCCTGCCTCTGATTCCCTGCCTCTGATTCCCTGCCTCTGATTCCCTGCCTCTGATTCCCTGCCTCTGATTCCCTGCCTCTGATACCCTGCCTCTCTTTGCCTGCCTCTATTTCGGTGCCTCTTTCTCTGCATCTAGTTTCCCACATCTCATTTGCCCCCTCTGATAACCCGCCTCTGATTCCATGCCTCTGATTCCCCGCCTTTGATTCCCCGCCTCTGATTCCCTGCCTTTGATTCCCTGCCTCTGATTCCCTGCCTCAGATCCCCTGCCTCAGATTCCCTGCCTCAGATTCCCTGCCTCAGATTCCCTGACTTTGATTCCCCGCCTCTGATTCCCCGCCTCTTATTCCCCGCCTCTGATTCCCTGCCTCTGTTTCCCTGCCTTTGATTCCCTGCCTCTGATTCCCCGCCTTTGATTCCCCGCCTCTGATTCCCTGCCTTTGATTCCCTGCCTCTGATTCCCTGCCTCAGATCCCCTGCCTCAGATTCCCTGCCTCAGATTCCCTGCCTCAGATTCCCTGCCTCAGATTCCCTGCCTTTGATTCCCCGCCTCTGATTCCTCGCCTCTGATTCCCCGCCTCTGATTCCCTGCCTCTGTTTCCCCGCCTCTGATTTACCGACTCTGATTCCCCGCCTCAGATTTCCCGGCTCTGATTCCCTGCCTGAGATTCCCTGCCTGAGATTCCCCGCCTCAGATTCCCTGCCTCAGATTCCCAGCCTCAGATTCCCTTCATCTGATTCCCTTCATCTGATTCCCTGCCTCAGATTCCCTGCCTCAGATTCCCTGCCTCTGATTGCCTTCCTCTGATTCCCTGCCTCTGATTCCCTCCCTCTGATTCCCTGCCTCTGATTCCCTGCCTCTGATTCCCTGCCTCTGATTCCCTGCCTCTGATTCCGCACGGCTGCTTCCACGCCTCTCTGACCGTGTCACTGATTCCCCGCCTCTGATTCCCTGCCTCTGATACCCTGCCTCTCTTTGCCTGCCTCTATTTCCGTGCCTCTTCCTCTGCATCTAGTTTCCCACATCTCAATTGCCCCCTCTGATAACCCACCTCTGATTCCATGCCTCTGATTCCCCGCCTCTGATTCACCGCCTCTTATTCCCCGCCTCTGATTCCCCGCCTCTGATTCCCCGCCTCTGATTCCCTGCCTCAGATTCCCCGGCTCTGATTCCCTGCATCAGATTCCCTGCCTCAGATTCCCTGCCTGTGATTCCCCGCCTCTGATTCCCTGCCTCTGATTCCCCGCCTCTGATTCCCTGCCTCAGATTCCCTGCCTCAGATTCCCTGCCTCAGATTCCCCGGCTCTGATTCCCTGCCTTTGATTCCCCGCCTCTTATTCCCCGCCTCTGATTCCCCACCTCTGATTCCCCACCTCTGATTCCCTGCCTCTCTTTCCCCGCCTCTGATTCCCCGCCTCTGATTCCCCGCCTCAGATTCCCCGACTCTGATTCCCTGGCTGAGATTCACTGCCTCAGATACCCCGCCTCAGATACCCCGCCTCAGATTCCCCGCCTCAGATTCCCCGCCTCAGATTCCCCGCCTCAGATTCCCCGCCTCAGATTCCCCGCCTCAGATTCCCCGCCTCAGATTCCCCGCCTCAGATTCCCCGCCTCAGATTCCCCGCCTCAGATTCCCGGCCTCTGATTCCCCGCCTCTGATTCCCCACCTCTGATTCCCTGCCTCTGTTTCCCCGCGTCTGATTCCCCGCGTCTGATTCCCCGCCTCAGATTCCCCGGCTCTGATTCCCTGCCTGAGTTTCCATGCCTCAGAATCCCCGCCTCAGATTCCCTGCCTTAGATTCCCCGCCTCAGATTCCCCGCCTCAGATTCCCCGCCTCAGATTCCCTGCCTCAGATTCCCCGCCTCAGATTCCACGCCTCAGATTCCCCGCCTCAGATTCCCCGCCTCAGGTTCCCTGCCTCAGATTCCCTGCCTCAGATTCCCAGCCTCAGATTCCCTTCATCTGATTCCCTTCATCTGATTCCCTGCCTCTGATTCCCTGCCTCTGATTCCCTGCCTCTGATTCCCCGCCTCTGATTCCCTGCCTCTGATTCCCTGCCTCTGATTGCCTGCCTCTGATTCCCTGCCTCTGATTCCCTGCCTCTGATTCCCTGCCTCTGATTCCGCACATCTGATTCCACGCCTCTCTTTCCTTGTCTCTGATTCCCTGCCTCTGATTCCCTGCCTCTGATACCCTGCCTCTCTTTGCCTGCCTCTATTTCCGTGCCTCTTTCTCTGCATCTAGTTTCCCACATCTCATTTTCCCCCTCTGATAACCCGCCTCTGATTCCATGCCTCTGTTTCACTGCCTCAGATACCCTGCCTCAGATACCCCGACTCAGATTTACCGCCTCAGATTCCCCACCTCAGTTTCCCTGCCTCAGATTCCCTGCCTCTGATTCCCCGCCTCTGATTCCCTGCCTCTGTTTCCCCGCCTCTGATTCCCCGCGTCTGATTCCCCGCCTCAGATTCCCCGGCTCTGATTCCCTGCCTGAGATTCCATGCCTCAGAATCCCCTCCTCAGATTCCCTGCCTCAGATTCCCCGCCTCAGATTCCCCGCCTCAGATTCGCCGCCTCAGATTCCCTGCCTCAGATTCCCTGCCTCAGATTCCCCGCCTAAGATTCCCTGCCTCAGATTCCCTGCCTCAGATTCCCTGCCTCAGATTCCCTTCATCTGATTCCCTTCATCTGATTCCCTGCCTCTGATTCCCTGCCTCTGATTTCCTGCCTCTGATTCCCCACCTCTGATTCCCCGCCTCAGATTCCCTGCCTCAGATTTCCTGCCTCAGATTCCCTGCCTCTGATTCCCTGCCTCAGATTCCCTGCCTCAGATTCCCTGCCTCTGATTGCCTGCCTCTGATTCCCTGCCTCTGATTCCCTGCCTCTTATTGCCTGCCTCTGATTCCCTGCCTCTGATTCCCTGCCTCTGATTCCCTGCCTCTGATTCCGCACCTCTGATTCCACGCCTCTCTTTCCTTGTCTCTGATTCCCCGCCTCTGATTCCCTGCCTCCGATACCCTGCCTCTCTTTGCCTGCCTCTATTTCCGTGCCTCTTTCTCTGCATCTAGTTTCCCACATCTCATTTGCCCCCTCTGATAACACGCCTCTGATTCCATGCCTCTGATTCACTGCCTCAGATTCCCTGCCTCAGATACCCCGACTCAGATTTACCACCTCAGATTCCCCGCCTCAGATTCCCTGCCTCAGATTCCCTGCCTCAGATTCCCTGCCTCAGATTCCCTGCCTCAGATTCCCTGCCTCAGATTCCCTGCCTCCGATTCCCCGCCTCTGATTCCCCGCCTCTGATTCCCCGCCTCTGATACCCAGCCTCTGAATCCCCGCCTCTGAATCCCCGCCTCTGATTCCCCGCCTCTGTTTCCCCGCCTCTGATTCCCCGCCTCTAATTCCCCGCCTCTGATTCCACGCCTCTAATTCCCCGCCTCTGATTCCAGGCCTCTTATTCCCCGCCTCTGATTCCCCGCCTCTGATTCCCTGCCTCTGATTCCCCGCCTCTGATTCCCTGCCTCAGATTCCCTGCCTCAGATTCCCTGCCTCAGATTCCCTGCTTCTGATTCCCCGCCTCTGATTCACCGCCTCTTATTCCCCGCCTCTGATTCCCTGCCTCTGATTCCCCGCCTCTGATTCCCTGCCTCAGATTCCCTGCCTCAGATTCCCCGGCTCTGATTCCCTGCATCAGATTCCCTGCCTCAGATTCCCTGCCTGTGATTCCCCGCCTCTGATTCCCTGCCTCTGATTCCCCGCCTCTGATTCCCTGCCTCAGATTCCCTGCCTCAGATTCCCTGCCTCAGATTCCCCGGCTCTGATTCCCTGCCTTTGATTCCCCGCCTCTTATTCCCCGCCTCTGATTCCCCACCTCTGATTCCCCGCCTCTGATTCCCTGCCTCTCTTTCCCCGCCTCTGATTCCCCGCCTCTGATTCCCCGCCTCAGATTCCCCGACTCTGATTCCCTGGCTGAGATTCACTGCCTCAGATACCCCGCCTCAGATACCCCGCCTCAGATTCCCCGCCTCAGATTCCCCGCCTCAGATTCCCCGCCTCAGATTCCCCGCCTCAGATTCCCCGCCTCAGATTCCCCGCCTCAGATTCCCCGCCTCAGATTCCCCGCCTCAGATTCCCCGCCTCAGATTCCCCGCCTCAGATTCCCCGCCTCAGATTCCCCGCCTCAGATTCCCCGCCTCAGATTCCCCGCCTCAGATTCCCCGCCTCAGATTCCCTGCCTCTGATTGCCTGATTCTGATTCCCTGCCTCTGATTCCCTGCCTCTGATTCCCTGCCTCTGATTCCCTGCCTCTGATTCCCTGCCTCTGATTCCCTGCCTCTGATTCCGCGCCTCTGATTCCACGCCTCTCTTTCCGTATATCTGATTCCCCGCCTCTGATTCCCTGCCTCTGATACCCTGCCTCTCTTTGCCTGCCTCTATTTCGGTGCCTCTTTCTCTGCATCTAGTTTCCCACATCTCATTTGCCCCCTCTGATAACCCGCCTCTGATTCCATGCCTCTGATTCCCCGCCTTTGATTCCCCGCCTCTGATTCCCTGCCTTTGATTCCCTGCCTCTGATTCCCTGCCTCAGATCCCCTGCCTCAGATTCCCTGCCTCAGATTCCCTGCCTCAGATTCCCTGACTTTGATTCCCCGCCTCTGATTCCCCGCCTCTTATTCCCCGCCTCTGATTCCCTGCCTCTGTTTCCCTGCCTTTGATTCCCTGCCTCTGATTCCCCGCCTTTGATTCCCCGCCTCTGATTCCCTGCCTTTGATTCCCTGCCTCTGATTCCCTGCCTCAGATCCCCTGCCTCAGATTCCCTGCCTCAGATTCCCTGCCTCAGATTCCCTGCCTCAGATTCCCTGCCTTTGATTCCCCGCCTCTGATTCCTCGCCTCTGATTCCCCGCCTCTGATTCCCTGCCTCTGTTTCCCCGCCTCTGAATTCCCGACTCTGATTCCCCGCCTCAGATTTCCCGGCTCTGATTCCCTGCCTGAGATTCCCTGCCTGAGATTCCCCGCCTCAGATTCCCTGCCTCAGATTCCCAGCCTCAGATTCCCTTCATCTGATTCCCTTCATCTGATTCCCTGCCTCAGATTCCCTGCCTCAGATTCCCTGCCTCTGATTGCCTTCCTCTGATTCCCTGCCTCTGATTCCCTCCCTCTGATTCCCTGCCTCTGATTCCCTGCCTCTGATTCCCTGCCTCTGATTCCGCACGGCTGATTCCACGCCTCTCTGACCGTGTCACTGATTCCCCGCCTCTGATTCCCTGCCTCTGATACCCTGCCTCTCTTTGCCTGCCTCTATTTCCGTGCCTCTTCCTCTGCATCTAGTTTCCCACATCTCAATTGCCCCCTCTGATAACCCACCTCTGATTCCATGCCTCTGATTCCCCGCCTCTGATTCCCCGCCTCTGATTCCCTGCCTCAGATTCCCTGCCTCAGATTCCTTGCCTCAGATTCCCTGCCTCTGATTCCCCACTTCTTATTCCCCGCCTCTGATTCCCCGCCTCTGATTCCCCACCTCTGATTCCCTGCCTCTGTTTCCCCGCGTCTGATTCCCCGCGTCTGATTCCCCGCCTCAGATTCCCCGGCTCTGATTCCCTGCCTGAGTTTCCATGCCTCAGAATCCCCGCCTCAGATTCCCTGCCTCAGATTCCCCGCCTCAGATTCCCCGCCTCAGATTCCCCGCATCAGATTCCCTGCCTCAGATTCCCCGCCTCAGATTCCACGCCTCAGATTCCCCGCCTCAGATTCCCCGCCTCAGGTTCCCTGCCTCAGATTCCCTGCCTCAGATTCCCAGCCTCAGATTCCCTTCATCTGATTCCCTTCATCTGATTCCCTGCCTCTGATTCCCTGCCTCTGATTCCCTGCCTCTGATTCCCCACCTCTGATTCCCTGCCTCTGATTCCCTGCCTCTGATTGCCTGCCTCTGATTCCCTGCCTCTGATTCCCTGCCTCTGATTCCCTGCCTCTGATTCCGCACATCTGATTCCACGCCTCTCTTTCCTTGTCTCTGATTCCCTGCCTCTGATTCCCTGCCTCTGATACCCTGCCTCTCTTTGCCTGCCTCTATTTCCGTGCCTCTTTCTCTGCATCTAGTTTCCCACATCTCATTTTCCCCCTCTGATAATCCGCCTCTGATTCCATGCCTCTGTTTCACTGCCTCAGATACCCTGCCTCAGATACCCCGACTCAGATTTACCGCCTCAGATTCCCCGCCTCAGTTTCCCTGCCTCAGATTCCCTGCCTCTGATTCCCCGCCTCTGATTCCCTGCCTCTGTTTCCCCGCCTCTGATTCCCCGCGTCTGATTCCCCGCCTTAGATTCCCCGGCTCTGATTCCCTGCCTGAGATTCCATGCCTCAGAATCCCCTCCTCAGATTCCCTGCCTCAGATTCCCCGCCTCAGATTCCCTGCCTCAGATTCCCCGCCTCAGATTCCCTGCCTCAGATTCCCCGCCTCTGATTCCAGGCCTCTTATTCCCCGCCACTGATTCCCAACCTCTGATTGCCTGCCACTGATTGCCCGCCTCTTATTCCCCGCCTCTGATTCCCCGCCTCTGATTCCCCACCTCTGTCTGTATGCCTCCCTTTCGCCTCCGCTTTTTCCCCTCCACTCTTTCCGCGCCTCTCTTTCCCTCCCTCAATTTCAACAACTCTGTTTGATCTGTTCTGTGTACCTCATTTTCAACACACAAGTTCCAACCACTATGTTTCACCCATCACTTTCCCCGCCTCTATTTTTCCGCCTATGTTTACCCGCCTCTGTTTACCCACCTGTTTCACTGCCTCTGATTCCCCGCCTCTGATTCCCCACCTCTGTCTCGAATCCTCTCTGTCGCCTCCACTCTTTCCCCTCCACTCTTTCCGTGCCTGTCTTTCCCTCCCTCAATTTCAACAACACTGTTTGATCTGTTTTGTGTACCTCATTTTCAACACACAAGTTCCAACCACTATGTTTCAGCCATCACTTTCCCCGCCTCTATTTATCCACCTATGTTTACCTGCCTCTGTTTACCCACCTGTTTCCCCGCCTCTGATTCCCCACCTTTCATTCCCCGCCTCTCTTTCCCTGCTTCTATTTCCGCACCTCTTTTTCTGCCTCTCTTTCCCCACATCTATTTTCCTCCAGCTGATTCCCCGCCTCTGATTCCACGCCTCTGATTCCCTGCCTCTGATACCCCGCCTCTGATTCCCTACCTCAGATTCCCTGCCTCAGATTCCCTGCCTCAGATTCCCTGCCTCTGATTCCCCGCCTCTGATTCGCCGCCTCTTATTCCCCGCCTCGGATTCCCCGCCTCTGATTCCCCGCCTCTGATTCCCTGCCTCAGATTCCCCGGCTCTGATTCCCTGCATCAGATTCCCTGCCTCAGATTCCCTGCCTCTGATTCCCCGCCTCTGATTCCCTGCCTCCGATTCCCCGCCTCTGATTCCCTGCCTCAGATTCCCTGCCTCAGATTCCCTGCCTCAGATTCCCTGCCTCTGATTCCCCGCCTTTGATTCCCCGCCTCTTATTCCCCGCCTCTGATTCCCGCCTCTGATTCCCCGCCTCTGATTCCCTGCCTGAGATTCCCTGCCTCAGATACCCCGCCTCAGATTCGCCGCCTCAGATTCCCCGCCTCAGATTCCCCGCCTCAGATTCCCCGCCTCAGATTCCCCGCCTCAGATTCCCCGTCTCAGATTCCCCGCCTCAGATTCCCCGCCTCAGATTCCCCGCCTCAGATTCCCCGCCTCAGATTCCCGCATCAGATTCCCCGCCTCAGATTCCCCACCTCAGATTCCCCGCCTCAGATTCCCCGCCTCAGATTCCCTGCCTCAGATTCCCTGCCTCTGATTGCCTGCCTCTGATTCCCTGCCTCTGATTCCCTGCCTCTGATTCCCTGCCTCTGATTCCCTGCCTCTGATTCCCTGTCTCTGATTCCCTGCCTCTGATTCCCTGCCTCTAAATCCCTGCCTCTGATTCCCTGCCTCTGAATCCCTGCCTCTGATTCCGCGCCTCTGATTCCCCGCCTCTCTTTCCGTGTCTGTGATTCCCCGCCTCAGATTCCCTGCCTCAGATACCCTGCCTCTCTTTGCCTGCCTCTATTTCCGTGCCTCTTTCTCCGCATCTAGTTTCCCACATCTCATTTGCCCCCTCTGATAACCCGCCTCTGATTCCATGCCTCTGATTCCCCGCCTCTGATTCCCCGCCTCTGACTCCCCGCCTCTGATTCCCTGCCTCAGATTCCCTGCCTCAGATTCCTCTCCTCAGATTCCCTGCCTCTGTTTCCCCGCCTCTGATTCCCCACGTCTGATTCCCCGCCTCAGATTCCCCGTCTCTGATTCGCTGCCTGAGATTCCATGCCTCAGATTCCCCGCCTCAGATTTCCTGCCTCAGATTCCCCGCCTCAGATTCCCCACCTCAGATTCCCCGCCTCAGATTCCCCGCCTCAGATTCCCCGCCTCAGATTCCCCGCCTCAGATTCTCCGCCTCAGATTCCCCGCCTCAGATTACCTGCCTCAGATTCCCTGCCTCAGATTCCCTGCCTCAGCTTCCCTTCATCTGATTTCCTTCATCTGATTCCCTGCCTCTGATTCCCTGCCTCTTATTCCCTGCCTCTGATTCCCCGCCTCTGATTTCCCGCCTCAGATTCCCTGCCTCAGATTCCCTGCCTCAGATTCCCTGCCTCTGATTCCCTGCCTCAGATTCCCTGCCTCAGATTCCCTGCCTCAGATTCCATGCCTCTGATTCCCCGCCTCTGATTCCACGCCTCTGATTCCCCGCCTCTGATTCCAGGCCTCTTATTCCCCGCCTCTGATTCCCCACCTCTGATTGCCTGCCACTGATTGCCCGCCTCTGATTCCCCACCTCTGATTCCCCGCCTCTGATTCCCCACCTCTGTCTGTATGCCTCTCTTGCGCCTCAGCTTTTTCCTCTACACTCTTTCCGCGCCTCTCTTTCCCTCCCTCAATTTCAACAACTCTGTTTGATCTGTTCTGTGTACCTCATTTTCAACACACAAGTTCCAACCACTATGTTTCACCCATCACTTTCCCCGCCTCTATTTTTCTGCCTATGTTTACCCGCCTCTGTTTACACACCTGTTTCACCGCCTCTGATTCCCCGCCTCTGATTCCCCACCTCTGTCTCGACGCCTCTCTTTCGCCGCCACTCTTTCCACTCCACTCTTTCCGTGCCTGTCTTTCCCTCCCTCAATTTCAACAACACTGTTTGATCTGTTTTGTGTACCTGATTTTAAACACACAAGTTCCAACCATTATGTTTTGCCCGCCTCTTTCCCCGCCTCTATTTATCCACATATGTTTACCTGCCTCTGTTTACCCGCCTGTTTCCCCACCTCTGATTCCCCACCTTTCATTCCCCGCCTCTCTTTCCCTGCCTCTATTTCCGCGCCTCTTTCTCTGCCTCTCTTTCCCCACAACGCTTTTCCTCCCGCTGATTCCCCGCCTCTGATTCCCCGCCTCTGATTCCCCGCCTCTTATTCCCCGCCTCTGATTCCCCGCCTCTGATTCCCCGTGTCTGATTCCCTGCCTCAGATTCCCCGGCTCTGATTCCCAGCGTCAGATTCCCTGCCTCAGATTCCCTGCCTCTGATTCCCCGCCTCTGATTCCCTGCCTCTGATTCCCCGCCTCTGATTCCTGCCTCAGATTCCCTGCCTCAGATTCCCTGCCTCAGATTCCCTGCCTCAGATTCCCTGCCTCTGATTCCCTGCCTCAGATTCCCTGCCTCAGATCCCCTGCCTCAGATTCCCTGCCTCAGATTCCCTGCCTCAGATTCCCTGCCTCAGATTCCCTGGCTCTGATTCCCTGCCTCAGATTCCCTGCCTCAGATTCCCTGCCTCAGATTCCCTGCCTCTGATTGCCTGCCTCTGATTCCCTGCCTCTGATTCCTTGCCTCTGATTCCCTGCCTCTGATTCCCTGCCTCTGATTCCCTGCCTCTGATTCCCTGCCTCTGATTCCGCAACTCTGATTCCACGCCTCTCTTTCCTTGTCTCTGATTCCCCGCCTCTGATTCCCTGCCTCTGATACCCTGCCTCACTTTGCCTGCCTCTATTTCCGTGCCTCTTTCTCTGCATCTAGTTTCCCACATCTCATTTGCCCCCTCTGATAACCCGCCTCTGATTCCATGCCTCTGATTCACTGCCTCAGATTCCGTGCCTCAGATTCCCCGACTCAGATTTACCGCCTCAGATTCCCCACCTCAGATTCCCTGCCTCAGATTCCATGCCTCAGATTCCCTGCCTCAGATTCCCTGCCTCAGATTCCCTGCCTCAGATTCCCCGCCTCTGATTCCCTGCCTCTGATTCCCCGCCTCTGATTCCCAGCCTCTGAATCCCCGCCTCTGAATCCTCGCCTCTGATTCCCCGCCTCTGTTTCCCCGCCTCTGATTCCCCGCCTCTGATTCCCCTCCTCTGATTCCACGCCTCTGATTCCCCGCCTCTGATTCCAGGCCTCTTATTCCCCACCTCTGATTCCCCACCTCTGATTGCCTGCCACTGATTGCCCGCCTCTGATTCCCCGCCTCTGATTCCCCGCCTCTGATTCCCCACCTCTGTCTGTATGCCTCTCTTTCGCCTCCGCTTTTTCCCCTCCACTCTTTCCGCGCCTCTCTTTCCCTCCCTCAATTTCAACAACTCTGTTTGATCTGTTCTGTGTACCTCATTTTCAACACACAAGTTCCAACCACTATGTTTCACCCATCACTTTCCCCGCCTCTATTTTTCCGCCTATGTTTACCCGCCTCTGTTTACCCACCTGTTTCACTGCCTCTGATTCCCCGCCTCTGATTCCCCACCTCTGTCTCGAATCCTCTCTGTCGCCTCCACTCTTTCCCCTCCACTCTTTCCGTGCCTGTCTTTCCCTCCCTCAATTTCAACAACACTGTTTGATCTGTTTTGTGTACCTCATTTTCAACACACAAGTTCCAACCACTATGTTTCAGCCATCACTTTCCCCGCCCCTATTTATCCACCTATGTTTACCTGCCTCTGTTTACCCACCTGTTTCCCCGCCTCTGATTCCCCACCTTTCATTCCCCGCCTCTCTTTCCCTGCTTCTATTTCCGCACCTCTTTTTCTGCCTCTCTTTCCCCACATCTATTTTCCTCCAGCTGATTCCCCGCCTCTGATTCCACGCCTCCGATTCCCTGCCTCTGATTCCCCGCCTCTGATTCCCTGCCTCAGATTCCCTGCCTCAGATTCCCTGCCTCAGATTCCCTGCCTCTGATTCCCCGCCTCTGATTCGCCGCCTCTTATTCCCCGCCTCGGATTCCCCGCCTCTGATTCCCCGCCTCTGATTCCCTGCCTCAGATTCCCCGGCTCTGATTCCCTGCATCAGATTCCCTGCCTCAGATTCCCTGCCTCTGATTCCCCGCCTCTGATTCCCTGCCTCCGATTCCCCGCCTCTGATTCCCTGCCTCAGATTCCCTGCCTCAGATTCCCTGCCTCAGATTCCCTGCCTCTGATTCCCCGCCTTTGATTCCCCGCCTCTTATTCCCCGCCTCTGATTCCCGCCTCTGATTCCCCGCCTCTGATTCCCTGCCTCTGTTTCCCCGCCTCTGATTCCCCGCCTCTGATTCCCCGCCTCAGATTCCCCGGCTCTGATTCCCTGCCTGAGATTCCCTGCCTCAGATACCCCGCCTCAGATTCGCCGCCTCAGATTCCCCGCCTCAGATTCCCCGCCTCAGATTCCCCGCCTCAGATTCCCCGCCTCAGATTCCCCGTCTCAGATTCCCCGCCTCAGATTCCCCGCCTCAGATTCCCCGCCTCAGATTCCCCGCCTCAGATTCCCGCATCAGATTCCCCGCCTCAGATTCCCCACCTCAGATTCCCCGCCTCAGATTCCCCGCCTCAGATTCCCTGCCTCAGATTCCCTGCCTCTGATTGCCTGCCTCTGATTCCCTGCCTCTGATTCCCTGCCTCTGATTCCCTGCCTCTGATTCCCTGCCTCTGATTCCCTGTCTCTGATTCCCTGCCTCTGATTCCCTGCCTCTAAATCCCTGCCTCTGATTCCCTGCCTCTGAATCCCTGCCTCTGATTCCGCGCCTCTGATTCCCCGCCTCTCTTTCCTTGTCTGTGATTCCCCGCCTCAGATTCCCTGCCTCAGATACCCTGCCTCTCTTTGCCTGCCTCTATTTCCGTGCCTCTTTCTCCGCATCTAGTTTCCCACATCTCATTTGCCCCCTCTGATAACCCGCCTCTGATTCCATGCCTCTGATTCCCCGCCTCTGATTCCCCGCCTCTGATTCCCCGCCTCTGATTCCCTGCCTCAGATTCCCTGCCTCAGATTCCTCTCCTCAGATTCCCTGCCTCTGTTTCCCTGCCTCTGATTCCCCACGTCTGATTCCCCGCCTCAGATTCCCCGTCTCTGATTCGCTGCCTGAGATTCCATGCCTCAGATTCCCCGCCTCAGATTTCCTGCCTCAGATTCCCCGCCTCAGATTCCCCACCTCAGATTCCCCGCCTCAGATTCCCCGCATCAGATTCCCCGCCTCAGATTCCCCGCCTCAGATTCTCCGCCTCAGATTCCCCGCCTCAGATTACCTGCCTCAGATTCCCTGCCTCAGATTCCCTGCCTCAGCTTCCCTTCATCTGATTTCCTTCATCTGATTCCCTGCCTCTGATTCCCTGCCTCTTATTCCCTGCCTCTGATTCCCCGCCTCTGATTTCCCGCCTCAGATTCCCTGCCTCAGATTCCCTGCCTCAGATTCCCTGCCTCTGATTCCCTGCCTCAGATTCCCTGCCTCAGATTCCCTGCCTCAGATTCCCTGCCTCTGATTCCCCGCCTCTGATTCCACGCCTCTGATTCCCCGCCTCTGATTCCAGGCCTCTTATTCCCCGCCTCTGATTCCCCACCTCTGATTGCCTGCCACTGATTGCCCGCCTCTGATTCCCCACCTCTGATTCCCCGCCTCTGATTCCCCACCTCTGTCTGTATGCCTCTCTTGCGCCTCAGCTTTTTCCTCTACACTCTTTCCGCGCCTCTCTTTCCCTCCCTCAATTTCAACAACTCTGTTTGATCTGTTCTGTGTACCTCATTTTCAACACACAAGTTCCAACCACTATGTTTCACCCATCACTTTCCCCGCCTCTATTTTTCTGCCTATGTTTACCCGCCTCTGTTTACACACCTGTTTCACCGCCTCTGATTCCCCGCCTCTGATTCCCCACCTCTGTCTCGACGCCTCTCTTTCGCCGCCACTCTTTCCACTCCACTCTTTCCGTGCCTGTCTTTCCCTCCCTCAATTTCAACAACACTGTTTGATCTGTTTTGTGTACCTGATTTTAAACACACAAGTTCCAACCATTATGTTTTGCCCGCCTCTTTCCCCGCCTCTATTTATCCACATATGTTTACCTGCCTCTGTTTACCCGCCTGTTTCCCCACCTCTGATTCCCCACCTTTCATTCCCCGCCTCTCTTTCCCTGCCTCTATTTCCGCGCCTCTTTCTCTGCCTCTCTTTCCCCACAACGCTTTTCCTCCCGCTGATTCCCCGCCTCTGATTCCCCGCCTCTGATTCCCCGCCTCTTATTCCCCGCCTCTGATTCCCCGCCTCTGATTCCCCGTGTCTGATTCCCTGCCTCAGATTCCCCGGCTCTGATTCCCTGCGTCAGATTCCCTGCCTCAGATTCCCTGCCTCTGATTCCCCGCCTCTGATTCCCTGCCTCTGATTCCCTGCCTCTGATTCCTGCCTCAGATTCCCTGCCTCAGATTCCCTGCCTCAGATTCCCTGCCTCAGATTCCCTGACTCTGATTCCCTGCCTCAGATTCCCTGCCTCAGATCCCCTGCCTCAGATTCCCTGCCTCAGATTCCCTGCCTCAGATTCCCTGCCTCAGATTCCCTGGCTCTGATTCCCTGCCTCAGATTCCCTGCCTCAGATTCCCTGCCTCAGATTCCCTGCCTCTGATTGCCTGCCTCTGATTCCCTGCCTCTGATTCCTTGCCTCTGATTCCCTGCCTCTGATTCCCTGCCTCTGATTCCCTGCCTCTGATTCCCTGCCTCTGATTCCGCAACTCTGATTCCACGCCTCTCTTTCCTTGTCTCTGATTCCCCGCCTCTGATTCCCTGCCTCTGATACCCTGCCTCACTTTGCCTGCCTCTATTTCCGTGCCTCTTTCTCTGCATCTAGTTTCCCACATCTCATTTGCCCCCTCTGATAACCCGCCTCTGATTCCATGCCTCTGATTCACTGCCTCAGATTCCGTGCCTCAGATTCCCCGACTCAGATTTACCGCCTCAGATTCCCCGCCTCAGATTCCCTGCCTCAGATTCCATGCCTCAGATTCCCTGCCTCAGATTCCCTGCCTCAGATTCCCTGCCTGAGATTCCCCGCCTCTGATTCCCTGCCTCTGATTCCCCGCCTCTGATTCCCAGCCTCTGAATCCCCGCCTCTGAATCCTCGCCTCTGATTCCCCGCCTCTGTTTCCCCGCCTCTGATTCCCCGCCTCTGATTCCCCTCCTCTGATTCCACGCCTCTGATTCCCCGCCTCTGATTCCAGGCCTCTTATTCCCCACCTCTGATTCCCCACCTCTGATTGCCTGCCACTGATTGCCCGCCTCTGATTCCCCGCCTCTGATTCCCCGCCTCTGATTCCCCACCTCTGTCTGTATGCCTCTCTTTCGCCTCCGCTTTTTCCCCTACACTCTTTCCGCGCCTCTCTTTCCCTCCCTCAATTTCAACAACTCTGTTTGATCTGTTCTGTGTACCTCATTTTCAACACACAAGTTCCAACCACTATGTTTCACCCATCACTTTCCCCGCCTCTATTTTTCCGCCTATGTTTACCCGCCTCTGTTTACACACCTGTTTCACCGCCTCTGATTACCCGCCTCTGAATCCCCACCTCTGTCTCGACGCCTCTCTTTCGCCTCCACTCTTTCCACTCCACTCTTTCCTTGCCTCTTTCCGTCCCTCAATTTCAACAGCACTGTTTGATCTGTTTTGTGTACCTGATTTTAAACACACAAGTTCTAACAACTATGTTTTGCCCGCCTCTTTCCCCGCCTCTATTTATCCACCTGTTTACCTGCCTCTGTTTACCCGCCTGTTTCCCCACCTCTGATTCCCCACCTTTCATTCCCCGCCTCTCTTTCCCTGCCTCTATTTCCGCGCCTCTTTCTCTGCCTCTCTTTCCCCACAACGCTTTTCCTCCCGCTGATTCCCCGCCTCTGATTCCCCGCCTCTGATTCCCTGCCTCTGATTCCCCGCCTCTGATTCCCTGCCTCTGATTCCCCGCCTCTGATTCCCCGCCTCTTATTCCACACCTCTGATTCCCCGCCTCTGATTCCCCGTGTCTGATTCCCTGCCTCAGATTCCCCGGCTCTGATTCCCTGCATCAGATTCCCTGCCTCAGATTCCCTGCCTCTGATTCCCCGCCTCTGATCCCTGCCTCTGATTCCGCGCCTCTGATTCCACGCCTCTCTTTCCGTATCTCTGATTCCTTGCCTCTGATACTCTGCCTCTGATACCCTGCCTCTCTTTGCCTGCCTCTATTTTGGTGCCTCTTTCTCTGCATCTAGTTTCCCACATCTCATTTGCCCCCTCTGATAACCCGCCTCTGATTCCATGCCTCTGATTCCCCGCCTCTGATTCCCTGCCTCTGTTTCCCCGCCTCTGATTCCCCGCCTCTGATTCCCCGCATCAGATTTCCAGGCTCTAATTCCCTGCCTGAGATTCCCTGCCTGAGATTCCCCGCCTCAGATTCCCTGCCTCAGATTCCCCGCCTCAGATTCCCCGCCTCATATTCCCCGCCTCAGATTCCCCATCTCAGATTCCCCGCCTCAGATTCCCCGCCTCAGATTCCCCGCCTCAGATTCCCTGCCTCATATTCCCTGCCTCTCATTGCCTTCCTCTGATTCCCTGCCTCTGATTTCCTGTCTCTGATTCCCTGCCTCTGATTCCCTGCCTCTGATTCCCTGCCTCTAATTCCCTGCCTCTGATTCCGCACCTCTGATTCCACGCCTCTCTTTCCGTGTCTCTGATTCCCCGCCTCTGATTCCCTGCCTCTGATACCCTGCCTCTCTTTGCCTGCCTCTATTTCCGTGCCTCTTTCTCTGCATCTAGTTTCCCACATCTCATTTGTCCCCTCTGATAACCCGCCTCTGATTCCATGCCTCTGATTCCCCACCTCTGATTCCCCGCCTCTGATTCCCCGCCTCTGATTCCCTGCCTCAGATTCCCTGCCTCAGATTCCTTGCCTCAGATTCCCTGCCTCTGATTCCCCGCCTCTGATTCCCCACCTCTTATTCCCCGCCTCTGATACCCCGCCTCTGATTCCCCGCCTCTGATTCCCTGCCTCTGTTTCCCCGCCTCTGATTCCCCGCGTCTGATTCCCCGCCTCAGATTCCCCGGCTCTGATTCACTGCCTGAGATTCCATGCCTCAGAATCCCCGCCTCAGATTCCCTGCCTCAGATTCCCTGCCTCAGATTCCCCGCCTCAGATTCCCCGCCTCAGATTCCCCGCCTCAGATTCCCCGCCTCAGATTCCCTGCCTCAGATTCCCCGCCTCAGATTCCCCGCCTCAGATTCCCCGCCTCAGATTCCCCGCCTCAGATTCCTTGCCTCAGATTCCCTGCCTCAGATTCCCCGCCTCAGATTCCCTGCCTCTGATTCCCCGCCTCTGATTCCCCGCCTCTGATTCCCCGCCTCTGATTCCCCGCCTCTGATTCCCTGCCTCAGATTCCCTGCCTCAGATTCCTTGCCTCAGATTCCCTGCCTCTGATTCCCCGCCTCTGATTCCCCACCTCTTATTCCCCGCCTCTGATTCCCCGCCTCTGATTCCCTGCCTCTGATTCCCTGCCTCTGATTCCGCACCTCTGATTCCACGCCTCTCTTTCCGTGTCTCTGATTCCCCGCCTCTGATTCCCTGCCTCTGATCCCCTGACTCTCTTTGCCTGCCTCTATTTCCGTGCCTCTTTCTCTGCTTCTAGTTTCCCACATCTCATTTGCCCCCTCTGATAACCCGCCTCTGATTCCATGCCTCTGATTCACTGCCTCAGATTCCCTGCCTCAGATACCCCGACTCATATTTACCACCTCAGATTCCCCGCCTCAGATTCCCTGCCTCAGATTCCCTGCCTCAGATTCCCTGCCTCAGATTCCCTGCCTCAGATTCCCTGCCTCCGATTCACCGCCTCTGATTCCCCGCCTCTGATTCCCCGCCTCTGATTCCCAGCCTCTGAATCCCCGCCTCTGAATCCCCGCCTCTGATTCCCCGCCTCTGTTTCCCCGCCTCTGATTCCCCGCCTCTGATTCCCCGCCTCTGATTCCACGCCTCTGATTCCCCGCCTCTGATTCCAGGCCTCTTATTCCCCGCCTCTGATTCCCCACCTCTGATTGCCTTCCACTGATTGCCCGCCTCTGATTCCCCGCCTCAGATTCCCTGCCTCTGATTCCCTGCCTCTGATTCCCTGCCTCTGATTCCCTGCCTCTGATTCCCTGCCTCTGATTCCGCACCTCTGATTCCACGCCTCTATTTCCGTGTCTCTGATTCCCCGCCTCTGATTCCCTGCCTCAGATTCCCTGCCTCAGATTCCTTGCCTCAGATTCCCTGCCTCTGATTCCCCGCCTCTGATTCCCCACCTCTTATTCCCCGCCTCGGATTCCCCGCCTCTGATTCCCCGCCTCTGATTCCCTGCCTCTGTTTCCCCGCCTCTGATTCCCCGCGTCTGATTCCCCGCCTCAGATTCCCCGGCTCTGATTCCCTGCCTGAGATTCCATGCCTCAGAATCCCCGCCTCAGATTCCCTGCCTCAGATTCCCCGCCTCAGATTCCCCGCCTCAGATTCCCTGCCTCAGATTCCCTGCCTCAGATTCCCCGCCTCAGATTCCCCGCCTCAGATTCCCTGCCTCAGATTCCCTGCCTAAGATTCCCTGCCTCAGATTCCCTGCCTCAGATTCCCTGCCTCAGATTCCCTTCATCTGATTCCCTTCATCTGATTCCCTGCCTCTGATTCCCTGCCTCTGATTTCCTGCCTCTGATTCCCCACCTCTGATTCCCCGCCTCAGATTCCCTGCCTCAGATTTCCTGCCTCAGATTCCCTGCCTCTGATTGCCTGCCTCTGATTCCCTGCCTCTGATTCCCTGCCTCTTATTGCCTGCCTCTGATTCCCTGCCTCTCATTCCCTGCCTCTCATTCCCTGCCTCTGATTCCGCACCTCTGATTCCACGCCTCTCTTTCCTTGTCTCTGATTCCCCGCCTCTGATTCCCTACCTCTGATACCCTGCCTCTCTTTGCCTGCCTCTATTTCCGTGCCTCTTTCTCTGCATCTAGTTTCCCACATCTCATTTGCCCCCTCTGATAACACGCCTCTGATTCCATGCCTCTGATTCACTGCCTCAGATTCCCTGCCTCAGATACCCCGACTCAGATTTACCACCTCAGATTCCCCGCCTCAGATTCCCTGCCTCAGATTCCCTGCCTCAGATTCCCTGCCTCAGATTCCCTGCCTCAGATTCCCTGCCTCAGATTCCCTGCCTCCGATTCCCCGCCTCTGATTCCCCGCCTCTGATTCCCCGCCTCTGATACCCAGCCTCTGAATCCCCGCCTCTGAATCCCCGCCTCTGATTCCCCGCCTCTGTTTCCCCGCATCTGATTCCCCGCCTCTAATTCCCCGCCTCTGATTCCACGCCTCTAATTCCCCGCCTCTGATTCCAGGCCTCTTATTCCCCGCCTCTGATTCCCCACCTCTGATTGCCTGCCACTGATTGCCCGCCTCTGATTCCCCGCCTCGGATTCCCCGCCTCTGATTATCCACCACTGTCTATATGCCTCTCTTTCGCCTCAACTTTTTCCCCTACACTCTTTCCGCGCCTCTCTTTCCCTCCCTCAATTTCAACAACTCTGTTTGATCTGTTCTGTGTACCTCATTTTCAACACACAAGTTCCAACCAAGATGTTTCACCCATCACTTTCCCCGCCTCTATTTTTCCGCCTATGTTTACCCGCCTCTGTTTATTCACCTGTTTCACCGCCTCTGATTCCCCGCCTCTGATTCCCCACCTCTGTCTCGACGCCTCTCTTTCGCCTCCACTCTTTACCCTCCACTCTTTCCGTGCCTGTCTTTCCCTCCCTCAATTTCAACAACACTGTTTGATCTGTTTTGTGTACCTCATTTTAAACACACAAGTTCCAACCACTATGTTTTGCCCGCCTCTTTCCCCGCCTCTATTTATCCATCTATGTTTAACTGCCTCTGTTTACCCGCCTGTTTCCCCGCCTCTGATTCCCCACCTTTCATTCACCGCCTCTCTTTCCCTGCCTCTATTTCCGCGCCTCTTTCTCTGCCTCTCTTTCCCCACATCTCTTTTCCTCCCGCTGATTCCCCGCCTCTGATTCCCCGCCTCTGATTCCCTGCCTCTGATTCCCCGCCTCTGATTCCCTGCATCAGATTCCCTGCCTCAGTTTCCCTGCCTCAGATTCCCTGCTTCTGATTCCCCGCCTCTGATTCCCCGCCTCTTATTCCCCGCCTCTGATTCCCCGCCTCTGATTCCCTGCCTCTGTTTCCCCGCCTCTGATTCCCCGCGTCTGATTCCCCGCCTCAGATTCCCCGGCTCTGATTCACTGCCTGAGATTCCATGCCTCAGAATCCCCGCCTCAGATTCCCTGCCTCAGATTCCCTGCCTCAGATTCCCCGCCTCAGATTCCTCGCCTCAGATTCCCCGCCTCAGATTCCCCGCCTCAGATTCCCTGCCTCAGATTCCCCGCCTCAGATTCCCCGCCTCAGATTCCCCGCCTCAGATTCCCCGCCTCAGATTCCTTGCCTCAGATTCCCTGCCTCAGATTCCCCGCCTCAGATTCCCTGCCTCTGATTCCCCGCCTCTGATTCCCCGCCTCTGATTCCCCGCCTCTGATTCCCCGCCTCTGATTCCCTGCCTCAGATTCCCTGCCTCAGATTCCTTGCCTCAGATTCCCTGCCTCTGATTCCCCGCCTCTGATTCCCCACCTCTTATTCCCCGCCTCTGATTCCCCGCCTCTGATTCCCTGCCTCTGATTCCCTGCCTCTGATTCCGCACCTCTGATTCCACGCCTCTCTTTCCGTGTCTCTGATTCCCCGCCTCTGATTCCCTGCCTCTGATCCCCTGACTCTCTTTGCCTGCCTCTATTTCCGTGCCTCTTTCTCTGCTTCTAGTTTCCCACATCTCATTTGCCCCCTCTGATAACCCGCCTCTGATTCCATGCCTCTGATTCACTGCCTCAGATTCCCTGCCTCAGATACCCCGACTCATATTTACCACCTCAGATTCCCCGCCTCAGATTCCCTGCCTCAGATTCCCTGCCTCAGATTCCCTGCCTCAGATTCCCTGCCTCAGATTCCCTGCCTCCGATTCACCGCCTCTGATTCCCCGCCTCTGATTCCCCGCCTCTGATTCCCAGCCTCTGAATCCCCGCCTCTGAATCCCCGCCTCTGATTCCCCGCCTCTGTTTCCCCGCCTCTGATTCCCCGCCTCTGATTCCCCGCCTCTGATTCCACGCCTCTGATTCCCCGCCTCTGATTCCAGGCCTCTTATTCCCCGCCTCTGACTCCCCACCTCTGATTGCCTTCCACTGATTGCCCGCCTCTGATTCCCCGCCTCAGATTCCCTGCCTCTGATTCCCTGCCTCTGATTCCCTGCCTCTGATTCCCTGCCTCTGATTCCGCACCTCTGATTCCACGCCTCTATTTCCGTGTCTCTGATTCCCCGCCTCTGATTCCCTGCCTCAGATTCCCTGCCTCAGATTCCTTGCCTCAGATTCCCTGCCTCTGATTCCCCGCCTCTGATTCCCCACCTCTTATTCCCCGCCTCGGATTCCCCGCCTCTGATTCCCCGCCTCTGATTCCCTGCCTCTGTTTCCCCGCCTCTGATTCCCCGCGTCTGATTCCCCGCCTCAGATTCCCCGGCTCTGATTCCCTGCCTGAGATTCCATGCCTCAGAATCCCCGCCTCAGATTCCCTGCCTCAGATTCCCCGCCTCAGATTCCCCGCCTCAGATTCCCCGCCTCAGATTCCCTGCCTCAGATTCCCCGCCTCAGATTCCCCGCCTCAGATTCCCTGCCTCAGATTCCCCGCCTAAGATTCCCTGCCTCAGATTCCCTGCCTCAGATTCCCTGCCTCAGATTCCCTTCATCTGATTCCCTTCATCTGATTCCCTGCCTCTGATTCCCTGCCTCTGATTTCCTGCCTCTGATTCCCCACCTCTGATTCCCCGCCTCAGATTCCCTGCCTCAGATTTCCTGCCTCAGATTCCCTGCCTCTGATTGCCTGCCTCTGATTCCCTGCCTCTGATTCCCTGCCTCTTATTGCCTGCCTCTGATTCCCTGCCTCTGATTCCCTGCCTCTCATTCCCTGCCTCTGATTCCGCACCTCTGATTCCACGCCTCTCTTTCCTTGTCTCTGATTCCCCGCCTCTGATTCCCTGCCTCTGATACCCTGCCTCTCTTTGCCTGCCTCTATTTCCGTGCCTCTTTCTCTGCATCTAGTTTCCCACATCTCATTTGCCCCCTCTGATAACACGCCTCTGATTCCATGCCTCTGATTCACTGCCTCAGATTCCCTGCCTCAGATACCCCGACTCAGATTTACCACCTCAGATTCCCCGCCTCAGATTCCCTGCCTCAGATTCCCTGCCTCAGATTCCCTGCCTCAGATTCCCTGCCTCAGATTCCCTGCCTCAGATTCCCTGCCTCCGATTTCCCGCCTCTGATTCCCCGCCTCTGATACCCAGCCTCTGAATCCCCGCCTCTGAATCCCCGCCTCTGATTCCCCGCCTCTGTTTCCCCGCATCTGATTCCCCGCCTCTAATTCCCCGCCTCTGATTCCACGCCTCTAATTCCCCGCCTCTGATTCCAGGCCTCATATTCCCCGCCTCTGATTCCCCACCTCTGATTGCCTGCCACTGATTGCCCGCCTCTGATTCCCCGCCTCGGATTCCCCGCCTCTGATTCCCCACCACTGTCTATATGCCTCTCTTTCGCCTCAACTTTTTCCCCTACACTCTTTCCGCGCCTCTCTTTCCCTCCCTCAATTTCAACAACTCTGTTTGATCTGTTCTGTGTACCTCATTTTCAACACACAAGTTCCAACCAAGATGTTTCACCCATCACTTTCCCCGCCTCTATTTTTCCGCCTATGTTTACCCGCCTCTGTTTATTCACCTGTTTCACCGCCTCTGATTCCCCGCCTCTGATTCCCCACCTCTGTCTCGACGCCTCTCTTTCGCCTCCACTCTTTCCCCTCCACTCTTTCCGTGCCTGTCTTTCCCTCCCTCAATTTCAACAACACTGTTTGATCTGTTTTGTGTACCTCATTTTAAACACACAAGTTCCAACCACTATGTTTTGCCCGCCTCTTTCCCCGCCTCTATTTATCCATCTATGTTTAACTGCCTCTGTTTACCCGCCTGTTTCCCCGCCTCTGATTCCCCACCTTTCATTCCCCGCCTCTCTTTCCCTGCCTCTATTTCCGCGCCTCTTTCTCTGCCTCTCTTTCCCCACATCTCTTTTCCTCCCGCTGATTCCCCGCCTCTGATTCCCCGCCTCTGATTCCCTGCCTCTGATTCCCCGCCTCTGATTCCCTGCCTCAGATTCCCTGCCTCAGATTCCCTGCCTCAGATTCCCTGCTTCTGATTCCCCGCCTCTGATTCCCCGCCTCTTATTCCCCGCCTCTGATTCCCCGCCTCTGATTCCCCGCCTCTGATTCCCTGCCTCAGATTCCCCGGCTCTGATTCCCTGCATCAGATTCCCTGCCTCAGATTCCCTGCCTCTGATTCCACGCCTCTGATTCCCTGCCTCTGATTCCCCGCCTCAGATTCCCCGCCTCAGATTCCCCGCCTCAGATTCCCTGCCTCATATTCCCTGCCTCTGATTGCCTTCCTCTGATTCCCTGCCTCTGATTCCCTGCCTCTGATTCCCTGCCTCTGATTCCCTGCCTCTGATTCCCTGCCTCTAATTCCCTGCCTCTGATTCCGCACCTCTGATTCCACGCCTCTCTTTCCGTGTCTCTGATTCCCCGCCTCTGATTCCCTGCCTCTGATACCCTGCCTCTCTTTGCCTGCCTCTATTTCCGTGCCTCTTTCTCTGCATCTAGTTTCCCACATCTCATTTGTCCCCTCTGATAACCCGCCTCTGATTCCATGCCTCTGATTACCCGCCTCTGATTCCCCGCCTCTGATTCCCCGCCTCTGATTCCCTGCCTCAGATTTCCTGCCTCAGATTCCTTGCCTCAGATTCCCTGCCTCTGATTCCCCGCCTCTGATACCCCACCTCTTATTCCCCGCCTCTGATACCCCGCCTCAGATTCCCCGCCTCTGATTCCCTGCCTCTGTTTCCCCGCCTCTGATTCCCCGCGTCTGATTCCCCGCCTCAGATTCCCCGGCTCTGATTCACTGCCTGAGATTCCATGCCTCAGAATCCCCGCCTCAGATTCCCTGCCTCAGATTCCCTGCCTCAGATTCCCCGCCTCAGATTCCCCGACTCAGATTCCCCGCCTCAGATTCCCCGCCTCAGATTCCCTGCCTCAGATTCCCCGCCTCAGATTCCCCGCCTCAGATTCCCCGCCTCAGATTCCCCACCTCAGATTCCCCGCCTCAGATTCCCCGCCTCAGATTCCCTGCCTCAGATTCCCCGCCTCAGATTCCCCGCCTCAGATTCCCCGCCTCAGATTCCCCACCTCAGATTCCTTGCCTCAGATTCCCTGCCTCAGATTCCCCGCCTCAGATTCCCTGCCTCAGATTCCCTGCCTCTGATTGCCTTCCTCTGATTCCCTGCCTCTGATTCCCTGCCTCTGATTCCCTGCCTCTGATTCCCTGCCTCTGATTCCCTGCCTCTCATTCCCTGCTCTGATTCCGCACCTCTGATTCCACGCCTCTCTTTCCGTGTCTCTGATTCCCCGCCTCTGATACCCTGCCTCTGATCCCCTGCCTCTCTTTGCCTGCCTCTATTTCGGTGCCTCTTTCTCTGCATCTAGTTTCCCACATCTCATTTGCCCCCACTGATAACCCGCCTCTGATTCCATGCCTCTGATTCCCCGCCTCTGATTCCCCGCCTCTGATTCCCCGCCTCTGATTCCCCGCCTCTGATTCCCTGCCTCAGATTCCCTGCCTCAGATTCCTTGCCTCAGATTCCCTGCCTCTGATTCCCCGCCTCTGATTCCCCAACTCTTATTCCCCGCCTCTGATTCCCCGCCTCTGATTCCCTGCCTCTGATTACCTGCCTCTGATTCCGCACCTCTGATTCCACGCCTCTCTTTCCGTGTCTCTGATTCCCCGCCTCTGATTCCCTGCCTCTGATCCCCTGACTCTCTTTGCCTGCCTCTATTTCCGTGCCTCTTTCTCTGCATCTAGTTTCCCACATCTCATTTGCCCCCTCTGATAACCCGCCTCTGATTCCATGCCTCTGATTCACTGCCTCAGATTCCCTGCCTCAGATACCCCGACTCATATTTACCACCTCAGATACCCCGCCTCAGATTCCCTGCCTCAGATTCCCTGCCTCAGATTCCCTGCCTCAGATTCCCTGCCTCAGATTCCCTGCCTCCGATTCACCGCCTCTGATTCCCCGCCTCTGATTCCCCGCCTCTGATTCCCAGCCTCTGAATCCCCGCCTCTGAATCCCCGCCTCTGATTCCCCGCCTCTGTTTCCCCGCCTCGGATTCCCCGCCTCTGATTCCCCGCCTCTGATTCCACGCCTCTGATTCCCCGCCTCTGATTCCTGGCCTCTTATTCCCCGCCTCTGATTCCCCACCTCTGATTGCCTTCCACTGATTGCCCGCCTCTGATTCCCCGCCTCAGATTCCCTGCCTCTGATTCCCTGCCTCTGATTCCCTGCCTCTGATTCCCTGCCTCTGATTCCGCACCTCTGATTCCACGCCTCTAGTTCCGTGTCTCTGATTCCCCGCCTCTGATTCCCTGCCTCAGATTCCCTGCCTCAGATTCCTTGCCTCAGATTCCCCGCCTCTGATTCCCCGCGTCTGATTCCCCGCCTCAGATTCCCCGGCTCTGATTCCCTGCCTGAGATTCCATGCCTCAGAATCCCCGCCTCAGATTCCCTGCCTCAGATTCCCCGCCTCAGATTCCCCGCCTCAGATTCCCCGCCTCAGATTCCCTGCCTCAGATTCCCCGCCTCAGATTCCCCGCCTCAGATTCCCTGCCTCAGATTCCCCGCCTAAGATTCCCTGCCTCAGATTCCCTGCCTCAGATTCCCTGCCTCAGATTCCCTTCATCTGATTCCCTTCATCTGATTCCCTGCCTCTGATTCCCTGCCTCTGATTTCCTGCCTCTGATTCCCCACCTCTGATTCCCCGCCTCAGATTCCCTGCCTCAGATTTCCTGCCTCAGATTCCCTGCCTCTGATTGCCTGCCTCTGATTCCCTGCCTCTGATTCGCTGCCTCTTATTGCCTGCCTCTGATTCCCTGCCTCTGATTCCCTGCCTCTCATTCCCTGCCTCTGATTCCGCACCTCTGATTCCACGCCTCTCTTTCCTTGTCTCTGATTCCCCGCCTCTGATTCCCTGCCTCTGATACCCTGCCTCTCTTTGCCTGCCTCTATTTCCGTGCCTCTTTCTCTGCATCTAGTTTCCCACATCTCATTTGCCCCCTCTGATAACACGCCTCTGATTCAATGCCTCTGATTCACTGCCTCAGATTCCCTGCCTCAGATACCCCGACTCAGATTTACCACCTCAGATTCCCCGCCTCAGATTCCCTGCCTCAGATTCCCTGCCTCAGATTCCCTGCCTCAGATTCCCTGCCTCAGATTCCCTGCCTCAGATTCCCTGCCTCCGATTCCCCGCCTCTGATTCCCCACCTCTGATTCCCCGCCTCTGATACCCAGCCTCTGAATCCCCGCCTCTGAATCCCCGCCTCTGATTCCCCGCCTCTGTTTCCCCGCATCTGATTCCCCGCCTCTAATTCCCCGCCTCTGATTCCACGCCTCTAATTCCCCGCCTCTGATTCCAGGCCTCTTATTCCCCGCCTCTGATTCCCCACCTCTGATTGCCTGCCACTGATTGCCCGCCTCTGATTCCCCGCCTCGGATTCCCCGCCTCTGATTCCCCACCACTGTCTATATGCCTCTCTTTCGCCTCAACTTTTTGCCCTACACTCTTTCCGCGCCTCTCTTTCCCTCCCTCAATTTCAACAACTCTGTTTGATCTGTTCTGTGTACCTCATTTTCAACACACAAGTTCCAACCATGATGTTTCACCCATCACTTTCCCCGCCTCTATTTTTCCGCCTATGTTTACCCGCCTCTGTTTATTCACCTGTTTCACCGCCTCTGATTCCCCGCCTCTGATTCCCCACCTCTGTCTCGACGCCTCTCTTTCGCCTCCACTCTTTCCCCTCCACTCTTTCCGTGCCTGTCTTTCCCTCCCTCAATTTCAACAACACTGTTTGATCTGTTTTGTGTACCTCATTTTAAACACACAAGTTCCAACCACTATGTTTTGCCCGCCTCTTTCCCCGCCTCTATTTATCCACCTATGTTTAACTGCCTCTGTTTACCCGCCTGTTTCCCCGCCTCTGATTCCCCACCTTTCATTCCCCGCCTCTCTTTCCCTGCCTCTATTTCCGCGCCTCTTTCTCTGCCTCTCTTTCCCCACATCTCTTTTCCTCCCGCTGATTCCCCGCCTCTGATTCCCCGCCTCTGATTCCCTGCCTCTGATTCCCCGCCTCAGATTCCCTGCCTCAGATTCCCTGCCTCAGATTCCCTGCCTCAGATTCCCTGCTTCTGATTCCCCGCCTCTGATTCCCCGCCTCTTATTCCCCGCCTCTGATTCCCCGCCTCTAATTCCCCGCCTCTGATTCCCTGCCTCAGATTCCCCGGCTCTGATTCCCTGCATCAGATTCCCTGCCTCAGATTCCCTGCCTCTGATTCCACGCCTCTGATTCCCTGCCTCTGATTCCCCGCCTCTGATTCCCTGCCTCAGATTCCCTGCCTCAAATTCCCTGCCTCAGATTCCCCGCCTCTGATTCCCCGCCTTTGATTCCCCGCCTCTTATTCCCCGCCTCTGATTCCCCGCCTCTGATTCCCCGCCTCTGATTCCCTGCCTCTGTTTCCCCGCCTCTGATTCCCCGCCTCTGATTCCCCGCCTCAGATTCCCCGACTCTGATTCCCTGGCTGAGATTCCCTGCCTCAGATACCCCGCCTCAGATACCCGGCCTCAGATTCCCCGCCTCTGATTCCCTGCCTCTGATTCCCTGCCTCTAAATCACTGCCTCTGATTCCCTGCCTCTGATACCCTGCCTCTCTTTGCCTGCCTCTATTTCGGTGCCTCTTTCTCTGCATCTAGTTTCCCACATCTCATTTGCCCCCTCTGATAACCCACCTCTGATTCCATGCCTCTGATTCCCCACCTCTGATTCCCCGCCTCTGATTCCCTGCCTCTGATTCCCCGCCTCTGATTCCCTGCCTCAGATTCCCTGCCTCAGATTCCCTGCCTCAGATTCCCTGCCTCAGATTCCCTGCCTCTGATTCCCCACCTCTGATTCCCCGCCTCTGATTCCCCGCCTCTGATTCCCTGCCTCTGATTCCCTGCCTCTGTTTCCCCGCCTCTGATTCCCCGCCTCTGATTCCCCGCATCAGATTTCCCGGCTCTAATTCCCTGCCTGAGATTCCCTGCCTGAGATTCCCCGCCTCAGATTCCCTGCCTCAGATTCCCCACCTCAGATTCCCCGCCTCATATTCCCCGCCTCAGATTCCCCATCTCAGATTCCCCGCCTCAGATTCCCCGCCTCTGATTCCCCACCTCTGATTCCCTGCCTCTGATACCCTGCCTCAGATTTCCGTGCCTCTTTCTCTGCATCTAGTTTCCCACATCTCATTTGCCCCCTCTGATAACCCGCCTCTGATTCCATGCCTCTGATTCCCCGCCTCTGATTCCCCGCCTCAGATTCCCCGCGTCTGATTCCCCGCCTCAGATTCCCCGGCTCTGATTCCCTGCCTGAGATTCCATGCCTCAGAATCCCCGCCTCAGATTCCCTGCCTCAGATTCCCCGCCTCAGATTCCCCGCCTCAGATTCCCCGCCTCAGATTCCCTGCCTCAGATTCCCCGCCTCAGATTCCCCGCCTCAGATTCCCTGCCTCAGATTCCCCGCCTAAGATTCCCTACCTCAGATTCCCTGCCTCAGATTCCCTGCCTCAGATTCCCTTCATCTGATTCCCTTCATCTGATTCCCTGCCTCTGATTCCTTGCCTCTGATTTCCTGCCTCTGATTCCCCACCTCTGATTCCCCGCCTCAGATTCCCTGCCTCAGATTTCCTGCCTCAGATTCCCTGCCTCTGATTCCCTGCCTCAGATTCCCTGCCTCAGATTCCCTGCCTCAGATTCCCTGCCTCTGATTGCCTTCCTCTGATTCCCTGCCTCTGATTCCCTGCCTCTTATTGCCTGCCTCTTATTCCCTGCCTCTGATTCCCTGCCTCTGATTCCCTGCCTCTGATTCCGCACCTCTGATTCCACGCCTCTCTTTCCTTGTCTCTGATTCCCCGCCTCTGATTCCCTGCCTCTGATACCCTGCCTCTCTTTGCCTGCCTCTAGTTCCGTGCCTCTTTCTCTGCATCTAGTTTCCCACATCTCATTTGCCCCCTCTGATAACACGCCTCTGATTCCATGCCTCTGATTCACTGCCTCAGATTCCCTGCCTCAGATACCCCGACTCAGATTTACCACCTCAGATTCCCCGCCTCAGATTCCCTGCCTCAGATTCCCCGCCTCAGATTCCCTGCCTCAGATTCCCTGCCTCAGATTCCCTGCCTCAGATTCCCTGCCTCCGATTCCCCGCCTCTGATTCCCCGCCTCTGATTCCCTGCCTCTGATTCCGCACCTCTGATTCCACGCCTCTCTTTCCCTCCCTCAATTTCAACAACTCTGTTTGATCTGTTCTGTGTACCTCATTTTCAACACACAAGTTCCAACCAAGATGTTTCACCCATCACTTTCCCCGCCTCTATTTTTCCGACTATGTTTACCCGCCTCTGTTTATTCACCTGTTTCACCGCCTCTGATTCCCCGCCTCTGATTCCCCACCTCTGTCTCGACGCCTCTCTTTCGCCTCCACTCTTTCCCCTCCACTCTTTCCGTGCCTGTCTTTCCCTCCCTCAATTTCAACAACACTGTTTGATCTGTTTTGTGTACCTCATTTTAAACACACAAGTTCCAACCACTATGTTTTGCCCGCCTCTTTCCCCGCCTCTATTTATCCATCTATGTTTAACTGCCTCTGTTTACCCGCCTGTTTCCCCGCCTCTGATTCCCCACCTTTCATTCCCCGCCTCTCTTTCCCTGCCTCTATTTCCGCGCCTCTTTCTCTGCCTCTCTTTCCCCACATCTCTTTTCCTCCCGCTGATTCCCCGCCTCTGATTCCCCGCCTCTGATTCCCTGCCTCTGATTCCCCGCCTCTGATTCCCTGCCTCAGATTCCCTGCTTCTGATTCCCCGCCTCTGATTCCCCGCCTCTTATTCCCCGCCTCTGATTCCCCGCCTCTGATTCCCCGCCTCTGATTCCCTGCCTCAGATTCCCCGGCTCTGATTCCCTGCATCAGATTCCCTGCCTCAGATTCCCTGCCTCTGATTCCACGCCTCTGATTCCCTGCCTCTGATTCCCCGCCTCAGATTCCCTGCCTCAGATTCCCCGCCTCAGATTCCCTGCCTCTGATTGCCTTCCTCTGATTCCCTGCCTCTGATTCCCTGCCTCTGATTCCCTGCCTCTGATTCCCTGCCTCTGATTTCCTGCCTCTAATTCCCTGCCTCTGATTCCGCACCTCTGATTCCACGCCTCTCTTTCCGTGTCTCTGATTCCCCGCCTCTGATTCCCTGCCTCTGATACCCAGCCTCTCTTTGCCTGCCTCTATTTCCGTGCCTCTTTCTCTGCATCTAGTTTCCCACATCTCATTTGTCCCCTCTGATAACCCGCCTCTGATTCCATGCCTCTGATTCCCCGCCTCTGATTCCCCGCCTCTGATTCCCCGCCTCTGATTCCCTGCCTCAGATTCCCTGCCTCAGATTCCTTGCCTCAGATTCCCTGCCTCTGATTCCCCGCCTCTGATACCCCACCTCTTATTCCCCGCCTCTGATACCCCGCCTCTGATTCCCCGCCTCTGATTCCCTGCCTCTGTTTCCCCACCTCTGATTCCCCGCGTCTGATTCCCCGCCTCAGATTCCCCGGCTCTGAATCACTGCCTGAGATTCCATGCCTCAGAATCCCCGCCTCAGATTCCCTGCCTCAGATTCCCTGCCTCAGATTCCCTGCCTCAGATTCCCTGCCTCAGATTCCCTGCTTCTGATTCCCCGCCTCTGATTCCCCGCCTCTTATTCCCCGCCTCTGATTCCCCGCCTCTGATTCCCCGCCTCTGATTCCCTGCCTCAGATTCCCCGGCTCTGATTCCCTGCATCAGATTCCCTGCCTCAGATTCCCTGCCTCTGATTCCACGCCTCTGATTCCCTGCCTCTGATTCCCCGCCTCTGATTCCCTGCCTCAGATTCCCTGCCTCAGATTCCCTGCCTCAGATTCCCCGCCTCTGATTCCCCGCCTTTGATTCCCCGCCTCTTATTCCCCGCCTCTGATTCCCCGCCTCTGATTCCCCGCCTCTGATTCCCTGCCTCTGTTTCCCCGCCTCTGATTCCCCGCCTCTGATTCCCCGCCTCAGATTCCCCGACTCTGATTCCCTGGCTGAGATTCCCTGCCTCAGATACCCCGCCTCAGATACCCGGCCTCAGATTCCCCGCCTCTGATTCCCTGCCTCTGATTCCCTGCCTCTAAATCACTGCCTCTGATTCCCTGCCTCTGATACCCTGCCTCTCTTTGCCTGCCTCTATTTCGGTGCCTCTTTCTCTGCATCTAGTTTCCCACATCTCATTTGCCCCCTCTGATAACCCGCCTCTGATTCCATGCCTCTGATTCCCCGCCTCTGATTCCCCGCCTCTGATTCCCTGCCTCTGATTCCCCGCCTCTGATTCCCTGCCTCAGATTCCCTGCCTCAGATTCCCTGCCTCAGATTCCCTGCCTCAGATTCCCTGCCTCTGATTCCCCGCCTCTGATTCCCCGCCTCTTATTCCCCGCCTCTGATTCCCCGCCTCTGATTCCCTGCCTCTGATTCCCTGCCTCTGTTTCCCCGCCTCTGATTCCCCGCCTCTGATTCCCCGCATCAGATTTACCGGCTCTAATTCCCTGCCTGAGATTCCCTGCCTGAGATTCCCCGCCTCAGATTCCCTGCCTCAGATTCCCAGCCTCAGATTCCCCGCCTCATATTCCCCGCCTCAGATTCCCCATCTCAGATTCCCTGCCTCAGATTCCCCGCCTCTGATTCCCCACCTCTGATTCCCTGCCTCTGATACCCTGCCTCAGATTTCCGTGCCTCTTTCTCTGCATCTAGTTTCCCACATCTCATTTGCCCCCTCTGATAACCCGCCTCTGATTCCATGCCTCTGATTCCCCGCCTCTGATTCCCCGCCTCTGATTCCCCGCCTCTGATTCCCTGCCTCAGATTCCCTGCCTCAGATTCCTTGCCTCAGATTCCCTGCCTCTGATTCCCCGCCTCTGATTCCCCACCTCTTATTCCCCGCCTCTGATTCCCCGCCTCTGATTCCCCGCCTCTGATTCCCTGCCTCTGTTTCCCCGCCTCTGATTCCCCGCGTCTGATTCCCCGCCTCAGATTCCCCGGCTCTGATTCCCCGGCTCTGATTCCCTGCCTGAGATTCCATGCCTCAGAATCCCCGCGTCAGATTCCCTGCCTCAGATTCCCCGCCTCAGATTCCCCGCCTCAGATTCCCCGCCTCAGATTCCCTGCCTCAGATTCCCCGCCTCAGATTACCCGCCTCAGATTCCCTGCCTCAGATTCCCCGCCTAAGATTCCCTACCTCAGATTCCCTGCCTCAGATTCCCTGCCTCAGATTCCCTTCATCTGATTCCCTTCATCTGATTCCCTGCCTCTGATTCCTTGCCTCTGATTTCCTGCCTCTGATTCCCCACCTCTGATTCCCCGCCTCAGATTCCCTGCCTCAGATTTCCTGCCTCAGATTCCCTGCCTCTGATTCCCTGCCTCAGATTCCCTGCCTCAGATTCCCTGCCTCAGATTCCCTGCCTCTGATTGCCTTCCTCTGATTCCCTGCCTCTGATTCCCTGCCTCTTATTGCCTGCCTCTTATTCCCTGCCTCTGATTCCCTGCCTCTGATTCCCTGCCTCTGATTCCGCACCTCTGATTCCACCCTCTCTTTCCTTGTCTCTGATTCCCCGCCTCTGATTCCCTGCCTCTGATACCCTGCCTCTCTTTGCCTGCCTCTAGTTCCGTGCCTCTTTCTCTGCATCTAGTTTCCCACATCTCATTTGCCCCCTCTGATAACACGCCTCTGATTCCATGCCTCTGATTCACTGCCTCAGATTCCCTGCCTCAGATACCCCGACTCAGATTTACCGCCTCAGATTCCCCGCCTCAGATTCCCTGCCTCAGATTCCCTGCCTCAGATTCCCTGCCTCAGATTCCCTGCCTCAGATTCCCTGCCTCAGATTCCCTGCCTCCGATTCCCCGCCTCTGATTCCCCGCCTCTGATTCCCTGCCTCTGATTCCGCACCTCTGATTCCACGCCTCTCTTTCCCTCCCTCAATTTCAACAACTCTGTTTGATCTGTTCTGTGTACCTCATTTTCAACACACAAGTTCCAACCAAGATGTTTCACCCATCACTTTCCCCGCCTCTATTTTTCTGCCTATGTTTACCCGCCTCTGTTTATTCACCTGTTTCACCGCCTCTGATTCACCGCCTCTGATTCCCCACCTCTGTCTCGACGCCTCTCTTTCGCCTCCACTCATTCCCCTCCACTCTTTCCGTGCCTGTCTTTCCCTCCCTCAATTTCAACAACACTGTTTGATCTGTTTTGTGTACCTCATTTTAAACACACAAGTTCCAACCACTATGTTTTGCCCGCCTCTTTCCCCGCCTCTATTTATCCATCTATGTTTAACTGCCTCTGTTTACCCGCCTGTTTCCCCGCCTCTGATTCCCCACCTTTCATTCCCCGCCTCTCTTTCCCTGCCTCTATTTCCGCGCCTCTTTCTCTGCCTCTCTTTCCCCACATCTCTATTCCTCCCGCTGATTCCCCGCCTCTGATTCCCCGCCTCTGATTCCCTGCCTCTGATTCCCCGCCTCTGATTCCCTGCCTCAGATTCCCTGCCTCAGATTCCCTGCCTCAGATTCCCTGCTTCTGATTCCCCACCTCTGATTCCCCGCCTCTTATTCCCCGCCTCTGATTCCCCGCCTCTGATTCCCCGCCTCTGATTCCCTGCCTCAGATTCCCCGGCTCTGATTCCCTGCATCAGATTCCCTGCCTCAGATTCCCTGCCTCTGATTCCACGCCTCTGATTCCCTGCCTCTGATTCCCCGCCTCAGATTCCCCGCCTCAGATTCCCCGCCTCAGATTCCCTGCCTCATATTCCCTGCCTCTGATTGCCTTCCTCTGATTCCCTGCCTCTGATTCCCTGCCTCTGATTCCCTGCCTCTGATTCCCTGCCTCTGATTCCCTGCCTCTAATTCCCTGCCTCTGATTCCGCACCTCTGATTCCACGCCTCTCTTTCCGTGTCTCTGATTCCCCGCCTCTGATTCCCTGCCTCTGATTCCCTGCCTCTGATTCCCCGCCTCTGATTCCCTGCCTCAGATTCCCTGCCTCAGATTCCCTGCCTCAGATTCCCCGCCTCTGATTCCCCGCCTTTGATTCCCCGCCTCTTATTCCCCGCCTCTGATTCCCCGCCTCTGATTCCCCGCCTCTGATTCCCTGCCTCTGTTTCCCCGCCTCTGATTCCCCGCCTCTGATTCCCCGCCTCAGATTCCCCGACTCTGATTCCCTGGCTGAGATTCCCTGCCTCAGATACCCCGCCTCAGATACCCGGCCTCAGATTCCCCGCCTCTGATTCCCTGCCTCTGATTCCCTGCCTCTAAATCACTGCCTCTGATTCCCTGCCTCTGATACCCTGCCTCTCTTTGCCTGCCTCTATTTCGGTGCCTCTTTCTCTGCATCTAGTTTCCCACATCTCATTTGCCCCCTCTGATAACCTGCCTCTGATTCCATGCCTCTGATTCCCCGCCTCTGATTCCCCGCCTCTGATTCCCTGCCTCTGATTCCCCGCCTCTGATTCCCTGCCTCAGATTCCCTGCCTCAGATTCCCTGCCTCAGATTCCCTTCCTCAGATTCCCTGCCTCTGATTCCCCGCCTCTGATTCCCCGCCTCTTATTCCCCGCCTCTGATTCCCCGCCTCTGATTCCCTGCCTCTGATTCCCTGCCTCTGTTTCCCCGCCTCTGATTCCCCGCCTCTGATTCCCCGCATCAGATTTCCCGGCTCTAATTCCCTGCCTGAGATTCCCTGCCTGAGATTCCCCGCCTCAGATTCCCTGCCTCAGATTCCCAGCCTCAGATTCCCCGCCTCATATTCCCCGCCTCAGATTCCCCATCTCAGATTCCCCGCCTCAGATTCCCCGCCTCTGATTCCCCACCTCTGATTCCCTGCCTCTGATACCCTGCCTCAGATTTCCGTGCCTCTTTCTCTGCATCTAGTTTCCCACATCTCATTTGCCCCCTCTGATAACCCGCCTCTGATTCCATGCCTCTGATTCCCCGCCTCTGATTCCCCGCCTCTGATTCCCCGCCTCTGATTCCCTGCCTCAGATTCCCTGCCTCAGATTCCTTGCCTCAGATTCCCTGCCTCTGATTCCCCGCCTCTGATTCCCCACCTCTTATTCCCCGCCTCTGATTCCCCGCCTCTGATTCCCCGCCTCTGATTCCCTGCCTCTGTTTCCCCGCCTCTGATTCCCCGCGTCTGATTCCCCGCCTCAGATTCCCCGGCTCTGATTCCCTGCCTGAGATTCCATGCCTCAGAATCCCCGCGTCAGATTCCCTGCCTCAGATTCCCCGCCTCAGATTCCCCGCCTCAGATTCCCCGCCTCAGATTCCCTGCCTCAGATTCCCCGCCTCAGATTACCCGCCTCAGATTCCCTGCCTCAGATTCCCCGCCTAAGATTCCCTACCTCAGATTCCCTGCCTCAGATTCCCTGCCTCAGATTCCCTTCATCTGATTCCCTTCATCTGATTCCCTGCCTCTGATTCCTTGCCTCTGATTTCCTGCCTCTGATTCCCCACCTCTGATTCCCCGCCTCAGATTCCCTGCCTCAGATTTCCTGCCTCAGATTCCCTGCCTCTGATTCCCTGCCTCAGATTCCCTGCCTCAGATTCCCTGCCTCAGATTCCCTGCCTCTGATTGCCTTCCTCTGATTCCCTTCCTCTGATTCCCTGCCTCTTATTGCCTGCCTCTTATTCCCTGCCTCTGATTCCCTGCCTCTGATTCCCTGCCTCTGATTCCGCACCTCTGATTCCACGCCTCTCTTTCCTTGTCTCTGATTCCCCGCCTCTGATTCCCTGCCTCTGATACCCTGCCTCTCTTTGCCTGCCTCTAGTTCCGTGCCTCTTTCTCTGCATCTAGTTTCCCACATCTCATTTGCCCCCTCTGATAACACGCCTCTGATTCCATGCCTCTGATTCACTGCCTCAGATTCCCTGCCTCAGATACCCCGACTCAGATTTACCACCTCAGATTCCCCGCCTCAGATTCCCTGCCTCAGATTCCCTGCCTCAGATTCCCTGCCTCAGATTCCCTGCCTCAGATTCCCTGCCTCAGATTCCCTGCCTCCGATTCCCCGCCTCTGATTCCCCGCCTCTGATTCCCTGCCTCTGATTCCGCACCTCTGATTCCACGCCTCTCTTTCCCTCCCTCAATTTCAACAACTCTGTTTGATCTGTTCTGTGTACCTCATTTTCAACACACAAGTTCCAACCAAGATGTTTCACCCATCACTTTCCCCGCCTCTATTTTTCCGCCTATGTTTACCCGCCTCTGTTTATTCACCTGTTTCACCGCCTCTGATTCCCCGCCTCTGATTCCCCACCTCTGTCTCGACGCCTCTCTTTCGCCTCCACTCATTCCCCTCCACTCTTTCCGTGCCTGTCTTTCCCTCCCTCAATTTCAACAACACTGTTTGATCTGTTTTGTGTACCTCATTTTAAACACACAAGTTCCAACCACTATGTTTTGCCCGCCTCTTTCCCCGCCTCTATTTATCCATCTATGTTTAACTGCCTCTGTTTACCCGCCTGTTTCCCCGCCTCTGATTCCCCACCTTTCATTCCCCGCCTCTCTTTCCCTGCCTCTATTTCCGCGCCTCTTTCTCTGCCTCTCTTTCCCCACATCTCTTTTCCTCCCGCTGATTCCCAGCCTCTGATTCCCCGCCTCTGATTCCCTGCCTCTGATTCCCCGCCTCTGATTCCCTGCCTCAGATTCCCTGCCTCAGATTCCCTGCCTCAGATTCCCTGCTTCTGATTCCCCGCCTCTGATTCCCCGCCTCTTATTCCCCGCCTCTGATTCCCCGCCTCTGGTTCCCCGCCTCTGATTCCCTGCCTCAGATTCCCCGGCTCTGATTCCCTGCATCAGATTCCCTGCCTCAGATTCCCTGCCTCTGATTCCACGCCTCTGATTCCCTGCCTCTGATTCACCGCCTCAGATTCCCCGCCTCAGATTCCCCGCCTCAGATTCCCTGCCTCATATTCCCTGCCTCTGATTGCCTTCCTCTGATTCCCTGCCTCTGATTCCCTGCCTCTGATTCCCTGCCTCTGATTCCCTGCCTCTGATTCCCTGCCTCTAATTCCCTGCCTCTGATTCCGCACCTCTGATTCCACGCCTCTCTTTCCGTGTCTCTGATTCCCCGCCTCTGATTCCCTGCCTCTGATACCCTGCCTCTCTTTGCCTGCCTCTATTTCCGTGCCTCTTACTCTGCATCTAGTTTCCCACATCTCATTTGTCCCCTCTGATAACCCGCCTCTGATTTCATGCCTCTGATTCCCCGCCTCTGATTCCCCGCCTCTGATTCCCCGCCTCTGATTCCCTCCCTCAGATTCCCTGCCTCAGATTCCTTGCCTCAGATTCCCTGCCTCTGATTCCCCGCCTCTGATACCCCACCTCTTATTCCCCGCCTCTGATACCCCGCCTCTGATTCCCCGCCTCTGATTCCCTGCCTCTGTTTCCCCGCCTCTGATTCCCCGCGTCTGATTCCCCGCCTCAGATTCCCCGGCTCTGATTCACTGCCTGAGATTCCATGCCTCACAATCCCCGCCTCAGATTCCCTGCCTCAGATTCCCTGCCTCAGATTCCCCGCCTCAGATTCCCCGCCTCAGATTCCCCGCCTCAGATTCCCCGCCTCAGATTCCCTGCCTCAGATTCCCCGCCTCAGATTCCCCGCCTCAGATTCCCCGCCTCAGATTCCCCACCTCAGATTCCTTGCCTCAGATTCCCTGCCTCAAATTCCCCGCCTCAGATTCCCTGCCTCAGATTCCCTGCCTCTGATTGCCTTCCTCTGATTCCCTGCCTCTGATTCCCTGCCTCTGATTCCCTGCCTCTGATTCCCTGCCTCTGATTCCCTGCCTCTCATTCCCTGCCTCTGATTCCGCACCTCTGATTCCACGCCTCTCTTTCCGTGTCTCTGATTCCCCGCCTCTGATTCCCTGCCTCTGATCCCCTGCCTCTCTTTGCCTGCCTCTATTTCGGTGCCTCTTTCTCTGCATCTAGTTTCGCACATCTCATTTGCCCCCTCTGATAACCCGCCTCTGATTCCATGCCTCTGATTCCCCGCCTCTGATTCCCCGCCTCTGATTCCCCGCCTCTGATTCCCTTCCTCAGATTCCCTGCCTCAGATTCCTTGCCTCAGATTCCCTGCCTCTGATTCCCCGCCTCTGATTCCCCACCTCTTATTCCCCGCCTCTGATTCCCCGCCTCTGATTCCCTGCCTCTGATTCCCTGCCTCTGATTCCGCACCTCTGATTCCACGCCTCTCTTTCCGTGTCTCTGATTCCCCGCCTCTGATTCCCTGCCTCTGATCCCCTGACTCTCTTTGCCTGCCTCTATTTCCGTGCCTCTTTCTCTGCATTTAGTTTCCCACATCTCATTTGCCCCCTCTGATAACCCGCCTCTGATTCCATGCCTCTGATTCACTGCCTCAGATTCCCTGCCTCAGATACCCCGACTCATATTTACCACCTCAGATACCCCGCCTCAGATTCCCTGCCTCAGATTCCCTGCCTCAGATTCCCTGCCTCAGATTCCCTGCCTCAGATTCCCTGCCTCAGATTCCCTGCCTCCGATTCACCGCCTCTGATTCCCCGCCTCTGATTCCCCGCCTCTGATTCCCAGCCTCTGAATCCCAGCCTCTGAATCCCCGCCTCTGATTCCCCGCCTCTGTTTCCCCGCCTCTGATTCCCCGCCTCTGATTCCCCGCCTCTGATTCCACGCCTCTCATTCCCCGCCTCTGATTCCAGGCCTCTTATTCCCCGCCTCTGATTCCCCACCTCTGATTGCCTTCCACTGATTGCCCGCCTCTGATTCCCCGCCTCAGATTCCCTGCCTCTGATTCCCTGCCTCTGATTCCCTGCCTCTGATTCCCTGCCTCTGATTCCGCACCTCTGATTCCACGCCTCTAGTTCCGTGTCTCTGATTCCCCGCCTCTGATTCCCTGCCTCAGATTCCCTGCCTCAGATTCCTTGCCTCAGATTCCCCGCCTCTGATTCCCCGCGTCTGATTCCCCGCCTCAGATTCCCAGGCTCTGATTCCCTGCCTGAGATTCCATGCCTCAGAATCCCCGCCTCAGATTCCCTGCCTCAGATTCCCCGCCTCAGATTCCCCGCCTCAGATTCCCCGCCTCAGATTCCCTGCCTCAGATTCCCCGCCTCAGATTCCCCGCCTCAGATTCCCTGCCTCAGATTCCCCGCCTAAGATTCCCTGCCTCAGATTCCCTGCCTCAGATTCCCTGCCTCAGATTCCCTTCATCTGATTGCCTGCCTCTGATTCCCTGCCTCTGATTCCCTGCCTCTTATTGCCTGCCTCTGATTCCCTGCCTCTGATTCCCTGCCTCTCATTCCCTGCCTCTGATTCCGCACCTCTGATTCCACGCCTCTCTTTCCTTGTCTCTGATTCCCCGCCTCTGATTCCCTGCCTCTGATACCCTGCCTCTCTTTGCCTGCCTCTATTTCCGTGCCTCTTTCTCTGCATCTAGTTTCCCACATCTCATTTGCCCCCTCTGATAACACGCCTCTGATTCAATGCCTCTGATTCACTGCCTCAGATTCCCTGCCTCAGATACCCCGACTCAGATTTACCACCTCAGATTCCCCGCCTCAGATTCCCTGCCTCAGATTCCCTGCCTCAGATTCCCTGCCTCAGATTCCCTGCCTCAGATTCCCTGCCTCAGATTCCCTGCCTCCGATTCCCCGCCTCTGATTCCCCGCCTCTGATTCCCCGCCTCTGATACCCAGCCTCTGAATCCCCGCCTCTGAATCCCCGCCTCTGATTCCCCGCCTCTGTTTCCCCGCATCTGATTCCCCGCCTCTAATTCCCCGCCTCTGATTCCACGCCTCTAATTCCCCGCCTCTGATTCCAGGCCTCTTATTCCCCGCCTCTGATTCCCCACCTCTGATTGCCTGCCACTGTTTGCCCGCCTCTGATTCCCCGCCTCGGATTCCCCGCCTCTGATTCCCCACCACTGTCTATATGCCTCTCTTTCGCCTCAACTTTTTCCCCTACACTCTTTCCGCGCCTCTCTTTCCCTCCCTCAATTTCAACAACTCTGTTTGATCTGTTCTGTGTACCTCATTTTCAACACACAAGTTCCAACCATGATGTTTCACCCATCACTTTCCCCGCCTCTATTTTTCCGCCTATGTTTACCCGCCTCTGTTTATTCACCTGTTTCACCGCCTCTGATTCCCCGCCTCTGATTCCCCACCTCTGTCTCGACGCCTCTCTTTCGCCTCCACTCTTTCCCCTCCACTCTTTCCGTGCCTGTCTTTCCCTCCCTCAATTTCAACAACACTGTTTGATCTGTTTTGTGTACCTCATTTTAAACACACAAGTTCCAACCACTATGTTTTGCCCGCCTCTTTCCCCGCCTCTATTTATCCACCTATGTTTAACTGCCTCTGTTTACCCGCCTGTTTCCCCGCCTCTGATTCCCCACCTTTCATTCCCCGCCTCTCTTTCCCTGCCTCTATTTCCGCGCCTCTTTCTCTGCCTCTCTTTCCCAACATCTCTTTTCCTCCCGCTGATTCCCCGCCTCTGATTCCCCGCCTCTGATTCCCTGCCTCTGATTCCCCGCCTCTGATTCCCTGCCTCAGATTCCCTGCCTCAGATTCCCTGCCTCAGATTCCCTGCTTCTGATTCCCCGCCTCTGATTCCCCGCCTCTTATTCCCCGCCTCTGATTCCCCGCCTCTGATTCCCCGCCTCTGATTCCCTGCCTCAGATTCCCCGGCTCTGATTCCCTGCATCAGATTCCCTGCCTCAGATTCCCTGCCTCTGATTCCACGCCTCTGATTCCCTGCCTCTGATTCCACGCCTCTGATTCCCTGCCTCAGATTCCCTGCCTCAGATTCCCTGCCTCAGATTCCCCGCCTCTGATTCCCCGCCTTTGATTCCCCGCCTCTTATTCCCCGCCTCTGATTCCCCGCCTCTGATTCCCCGCCTCTGATTCCCTGCCTCTGTTTCCCCGCCTCTGATTCCCCGCCTCTGATTCCCCGCCTCAGATTCCCCGACTCTGATTCCCTGGCTGAGATTCCCTGCCTCAGATACCCCGCCTCAGATACCCGGCCTCAGATTCCCCGCCTCTGATTCCCTGCCTCTGATTCCCTGCCTCTAAATCACTGCCTCTGATTCCCTGCCTCTGATACCCTGCCTCTCTTTGCCTCCCTCTCTTTCGGTGCCTCTTTCTCTGCATCTAGTTTCCCACATCTCATTTGCCCCCTCTGATAACCCGCCTCTGATTCCATGCCTCTGATTCCCCGCCTCTGATTCCCCGCCTCTGATTCCCTGCCTCTGATTCCCCGCCTCTGATTCCCTGCCTCAGATTCCCTGCCTCAGATTCCCTGCCTCAGATTCCCTGCCTCAGATTCCCTGCCTCTGATTCCCCTCCTCCGATTCCCCGCCTCTTATTCCCCGCCTCTGATTCCCCGCCTCTGATTCCCTGCCTCTGATTCCCTGCCTCTGTTTCCCCGCCTCTGATTCCCCGCCTCAGATTCCCCGCCTCAGATTCCCCGCCTCAGATTCCCCACCTCAGATTCCTTGCCTCAGATTCCCTGCCTCAAATTCCCCGCCTCAGATTCCCTGCCTCAGATTCCCTGCCTCTGATTGCCTTCCTCTGATTCCCTGCCTCTGATTCCCTGCCTCTGATTCCCTGCCTCTGATTCCCTGCCTCTGATTCCCTGCCTCTCATTCCCTGCCTCTGATTCCGCACCTCTGATTCCACGCCTCTCTTTCCGTGTCTCTGATTCCCCGCCTCTGATTCCCTGCCTCTGATCCCCTGCCTCTCTTTGCCTGCCTCTATTTCGGTGCCTCTTTCTCTGCATCTAGTTTCGCACATCTCATTTGCCCCCTCTGATAACCCGCCTCTGATTCCATGCCTCTGATTCCCCGCCTCTGATTCCCCACCTCTGATTCCCCGCCTCTGATTCCCTTCCTCAGATTCCCTGCCTCAGATTCCTTGCCTCAGATTCCCTGCCTCTGATTCCCCGCCTCTGATTCCCCACCTCTTATTCCCCGCCTCTGATTCCCCGCCTCTGATTCCCTGCCTCTGATTCCCTGCCTCTGATTCCGCACCTCTGATTCCACGCCTCTCTTTCCGTGTCTCTGATTCCCCGCCTCTGATTCCCTGCCTCTGATCCCCTGACTCTCTTTGCCTGCCTCTATTTCCGTGCCTCTTTCTCTGCATTTAGTTTCCCACATCTCATTTGCCCCCTCTGATAACCCGCCTCTGATTCCATGCCTCTGATTCACTGCCTCAGATTCCCTGCCTCAGATACCCCGACTCATATTTACCACCTCAGATACCCCGCCTCAGATACCCCGCCTCAGATTCCCTGCCTCAGATTCCCTGCCTCAGATTCCCTGCCTCAGATTCCCTGCCTCAGATTCCCTGCCTCCGATTCACCGCCTCCGATTCCCCGCCTCTGATTCCCCGCCTCTGATTCCCAGCCTCTGAATCCCAGCCTCTGAATCCCCGCCTCTGATTCCCCGCCTCTGTTTCCCCGCCTCTGATTCCCCGCCTCTGATTCCCCGCCTCTGATTCCACGCCTCTCATTCCCCGCCTCTGATTCCAGGCCTCTTATTCCCCGCCTCTGATTCCCCACCTCTGATTGCCTTCCACTGATTGCCCGCCTCTGATTCCCCGCCTCAGATTCCCTGCCTCTGATTCCCTGCCTCTGATTCCCTGCCTCTGATTCCCTGCCTCTGATTCCCTGCCTCTGATTCCGCACCTCTGATTCCACGCCTCTAGTTCCGTGTCTCTGATTCCCCGCCTCTGATTCCCTGCCTCAGATTCCCTGCCTCAGATTCCTTGCCTCAGATTCCCCGCCTCTGATTCCCCGCGTCTGATTCCCCGCCTCAGATTCCCAGGCTCTGATTCCCTGCCTGAGATTCCATGCCTCAGAATCCCCGCCTCAGATTCCCTGCCTCAGATTCCCCGCCTCAGATTCCCCGCCTCAGATTCCCCGCCTCAGATTCCCTGCCTCAGATTCCCCGCCTCAGATTCCCCGCCTCAGATTCCCTGCCTCAGATTCCCCGCCTAAGATTCCCTGCCTCAGATTCCCTGCCTCAGATTCCCTGCCTCAGATTCCCTTCATCTGATTGCCTGCCTCTGATTCCCTGCCTCTGATTCCCTGCCTCTTATTGCCTGCCTCTGATTCCCTGCCTCTGATTCCCTGCCTCTCATTCCCTGCCTCTGATTCCGCACCTCTGATTCCACGCCTCTCTTTCCTTGTCTCTGATTCCCCGCCTCTGATTCCCTGCCTCTGATACCCTGCCTCTCTTTGCCTGCCTCTATTTCCGTGCCTCTTTCTCTGCATCTAGTTTCCCACATCTCATTTGCCCCCTCTGATAACACGCCTCTGATTCAATGCCTCTGATTCACTGCCTCAGATTCCCTGCCTCAGATACCCCGACTCAGATTTACCACCTCAGATTCCCCGCCTCAGATTCCCTGCCTCAGATTCCCTGCCTCAGATTCCCTGCCTCAGATTCCCTGCCTCAGATTCCCTGCCTCAGATTCCCTGCCTCCGATTCCCCGCCTCTGATTCCCCGCCTCTGATTCCCCGCCTCTGATACCCAGCCTCTGAATCCCCGCCTCTGAATCCCCGCCTCTGATTCCCCGCCTCTGTTTCCCCGCATCTGATTCCCCGCCTCTAATTCCCCGCCTCTGATTCCACGCCTCTAATTCCCCGCCTCTGATTCCAGGCCTCTTATTCCCCGCCTCTGATTCCCCACCTCTGATTGCCTGCCACTGTTTGCCCGCATCTGATTCCCCGCCTCGGATTCCCCGCCTCTGATTCCCCACCACTGTCTATATGCCTCTCTTTCGCCTCAACTTTTTCCCCTACACTCTTTCCGCGCCTCTCTTTCCCTCCCTCAATTTCAACAACTCTGTTTGATCTGTTCTGTGTACCTCATTTTCAACACACAAGTTCCAACCATGATGTTTCACCCATCACTTTCCCCGCCTCTATTTTTCCGCCTATGTTTACCCGCCTCTGTTTATTCACCTGTTTCACCGCCTCTGATTCCCCGCCTCTGATTCCCCACCTCTGTCTGGACGCCTCTCTTTCGCCTCCACTCTTTCCCCTCCACTCTTTCCGTGCCTGTCTTTCCCTCCCTCAATTTCAACAACACTGTTTGATCTGTTTTGTGTACCTCATTTTAAACACACAAGTTCCAACCACTATGTTTTGCCCGCCTCTTTCCCCGCCTCTATTTATCCACCTATGTTTAACTGCCTCTGTTTACCCGCCTGTTTCCCCGCCTCTGATTCCCCACCTTTCATTCCCCGCCTCTCTTTCCCTGCCTCTATTTCCGCGCCTCTTTCTCTGCCTCTCTTTCCCAACATCTCTTTTCCTCCCGCTGATTCCCCGCCTCTGATTCCCCGCCTCTGATTCCCTGCCTCTGATTCCCCGCCTCTGATTCCCTGCCTCAGATTCCCTGCCTCAGATTCCCTGCCTCAGATTCCCTGCTTCTGATTCCCCGCCTCTGATTCCCCGCCTCTTATTCCCCGCCTCTGATTCCCCGCCTCTGATTCCCCGCCTCTGATTCCCTGCCTCAGATTCCCCGGCTCTGATTCCCTGCATCAGATTCCCTGCCTCAGATTCCCTGCCTCTGATTCCACGCCTCTGATTCCCTGCCTCTGATTCCACGCCTCTGATTCCCTGCCTCAGATTCCCTGCCTCAGATTCCCTGCCTCAGATTCCCCGCCTCTGATTCCCCGCCTTTGATTCCCCGCCTCTTATTCCCCGCCTCTGATTCCCCGCCTCTGATTCCCCGCCTCTGATTCCCTGCCTCTGTTTCCCCGCCTCTGATTCCCCGCCTCTGATTCCCCGCCTCAGATTCCCCGACTCTGATTCCCTGGCTGAGATTCCCTGCCTCAGATACCCCGCCTCAGATACCCGGCCTCAGATTCCCCGCCTCTGATTCCCTGCCTCTGATTCCCTGCCTCTAAATCACTGCCTCTGATTCCCTGCCTCTGATACCCTGCCTCTCTTTGCCTGCCTCTCTTTCGGTGCCTCTTTCTCTGCATCTAGTTTCCCACATCTCATTTGCCCCCTCTGATAACCCGCCTCTGATTCCATGCCTCTGATTCCCCGCCTCTGATTCCCCGCCTCTGATTCCCTGCCTCTGATTCCCCGCCTCTGATTCCCTGCCTCAGATTCCCTGCCTCAGATTCCCTGCCTCAGATTCCCTGCCTCAGATTCCCTGCCTCTGATTCCCCGCCTCCGATTCCCCGCCTCTTATTCCCCGCCTCTGATTCCCCGCCTCTGATTCCCTGCCTCTGATTCCCTGCCTCTGTTTCCCCGCCTCTGATTCCCCGCCTCTGATTCCCCGCATCAGATTTCCCGGCTGTAATTCCCTGCCTGAGATTCCCTGCCTGAGATTCCCCGCCTCTGATTCCCTGCCTCTGATTCCCCGCCTCTGATTCCCTGCCTCAGATTCCCTGCCTCAGATTCCCTGCCTCAGATTCCCTGCTTCTGATTCCCCGCCTCTGATTCCCCGCCTCTTATTCCCCGCCTCTGATTCCCCGCCTCTGGTTCCCCGCCTCTGATTCCCTGCCTCAGATTCCCCGGCTCTGATTCCCTGCATCAGATTCCCTGCCTCAGATTCCCTGCCTCTGATTCCACGCCTCTGATTCCCTGCCTCTGATTCACCGCCTCAGATTCCCCGCCTCAGATTCCCCGCCTCAGATTCCCTGCCTCATATTCCCTGCCTCTGATTGCCTTCCTCTGATTCCCTGCCTCTGATTCCCTGCCTCTGATTCCCTGCCTCTGATTCCCTGCCTCTGATTCCCTGCCTCTAATTCCCTGCCTCTGATTCCGCACCTCTGATTCCACGCCTCTCTTTCCGTGTCTCTGATTCCCCGCCTCTGATTCCCTGCCTCTGATACCCTGCCTCTCTTTGCCTGCCTCTATTTCCGTGCCTCTTACTCTGCATCTAGTTTCCCACATCTCATTTGTCCCCTCTGATAACCCGCCTCTGATTTCATGCCTCTGATTCCCCGCCTCTGATTCCCCGCCTCTGATTCCCCGCCTCTGATTCCCTCCCTCAGATTCCCTGCCTCAGATTCCTTGCCTCAGATTCCCTGCCTCTGATTCCCCGCCTCTGATACCCCACCTCTTATTCCCCGCCTCTGATACCCCGCCTCTGATTCCCCGCCTCTGATTCCCTGCCTCTGTTTCCCCGCCTCTGATTCCCCGCGTCTGATTCCCCGCCTCAGATTCCCCGGCTCTGATTCACTGCCTGAGATTCCATGCCTCACAATCCCCGCCTCAGATTCCCTGCCTCAGATTCCCTGCCTCAGATTCCCCGCCTCAGATTCCCCGCCTCAGATTCCCCGCCTCAGATTCCCCGCCTCAGATTCCCTGCCTCAGATTCCCCGCCTCAGATTCCCCGCCTCAGATTCCCCGCCTCAGATTCCCCACCTCAGATTCCTTGCCTCAGATTCCCTGCCTCAAATTCCCCGCCTCAGATTCCCTGCCTCAGATTCCCTGCCTCTGATTGCCTTCCTCTGATTCCCTGCCTCTGATTCCCTGCCTCTGATTCCCTGCCTCTGATTCCCTGCCTCTGATTCCCTGCCTCTCATTCCCTGCCTCTGATTCCGCACCTCTGATTCCACGCCTCTCTTTCCGTGTCTCTGATTCCCCGCCTCTGATTCCCTGCCTCTGATCCCCTGCCTCTCTTTGCCTGCCTCTATTTCGGTGCCTCTTTCTCTGCATCTAGTTTCGCACATCTCATTTGCCCCCTCTGATAACCCGCCTCTGATTCCATGCCTCTGATTCCCCGCCTCTGATTCCCCGCCTCTGATTCCCCGCCTCTGATTCCCTTCCTCAGATTCCCTGCCTCAGATTCCTTGCCTCAGATTCCCTGCCTCTGATTCCCCGCCTCTGATTCCCCACCTCTTATTCCCCGCCTCTGATTCCCCGCCTCTGATTCCCTGCCTCTGATTCCCTGCCTCTGATTCCGCACCTCTGATTCCACGCCTCTCTTTCCGTGTCTCTGATTCCCCGCCTCTGATTCCCTGCCTCTGATCCCCTGACTCTCTTTGCCTGCCTCTATTTCCGTGCCTCTTTCTCTGCATTTAGTTTCCCACATCTCATTTGCCCCCTCTGATAACCCGCCTCTGATTCCATGCCTCTGATTCACTGCCTCAGATTCCCTGCCTCAGATACCCCGACTCATATTTACCACCTCAGATACCCCGCCTCAGATTCCCTGCCTCAGATTCCCTGCCTCAGATTCCCTGCCTCAGATTCCCTGCCTCAGATTCCCTGCCTCAGATTCCCTGCCTCCGATTCACCGCCTCTGATTCCCCGCCTCTGATTCCCCGCCTCTGATTCCCAGCCTCTGAATCCCAGCCTCTGAATCCCCGCCTCTGATTCCCCGCCTCTGTTTCCCCGCCTCTGATTCCCCGCCTCTGATTCCCCGCCTCTGATTCCACGCCTCTCATTCCCCGCCTCTGATTCCAGGCCTCTTATTCCCCGCCTCTGATTCCCCACCTCTGATTGCCTTCCACTGATTGCCCGCCTCTGATTCCCCGCCTCAGATTCCCTGCCTCTGATTCCCTGCCTCTGATTCCCTGCCTCTGATTCCCTGCCTCTGATTCCGCACCTCTGATTCCACGCCTCTAGTTCCGTGTCTCTGATTCCCCGCCTCTGATTCCCTGCCTCAGATTCCCTGCCTCAGATTCCTTGCCTCAGATTCCCCGCCTCTGATTCCCCGCGTCTGATTCCCCGCCTCAGATTCCCAGGCTCTGATTCCCTGCCTGAGATTCCATGCCTCAGAATCCCCGCCTCAGATTCCCTGCCTCAGATTCCCCGCCTCAGATTCCCCGCCTCAGATTCCCCGCCTCAGATTCCCTGCCTCAGATTCCCCGCCTCAGATTCCCCGCCTCAGATTCCCTGCCTCAGATTCCCCGCCTAAGATTCCCTGCCTCAGATTCCCTGCCTCAGATTCCCTGCCTCAGATTCCCTTCATCTGATTGCCTGCCTCTGATTCCCTGCCTCTGATTCCCTGCCTCTTATTGCCTGCCTCTGATTCCCTGCCTCTGATTCCCTGCCTCTCATTCCCTGCCTCTGATTCCGCACCTCTGATTCCACGCCTCTCTTTCCTTGTCTCTGATTCCCCGCCTCTGATTCCCTGCCTCTGATACCCTGCCTCTCTTTGCCTGCCTCTATTTCCGTGCCTCTTTCTCTGCATCTAGTTTCCCACATCTCATTTGCCCCCTCTGATAACACGCCTCTGATTCAATGCCTCTGATTCCATGCCTCTGATTCACTGCCTCAGATTCCCTGCCTCAGATACCCCGACTCATATTTACCACCTCAGATACCCCGCCTCAGATACCCCGCCTCAGATTCCCTGCCTCAGATTCCCTGCCTCAGATTCCCTGCCTCAGATTCCCTGCCTCAGATTCCCTGCCTCCGATTCACCGCCTCCGATTCCCCGCCTCTGATTCCCCGCCTCTGATTCCCAGCCTCTGAATCCCAGCCTCTGAATCCCCGCCTCTGATTCCCCGCCTCTGTTTCCCCGCCTCTGATTCCCCGCCTCTGATTCCCCGCCTCTGATTCCACGCCTCTCATTCCCCGCCTCTGATTCCAGGCCTCTTATTCCCCGCCTCTGATTCCCCACCTCTGATTGCCTTCCACTGATTGCCCGCCTCTGATTCCCCGCCTCAGATTCCCTGCCTCTGATTCCCTGCCTCTGATTCCCTGCCTCTGATTCCCTGCCTCTGATTCCCTGCCTCTGATTCCGCACCTCTGATTCCACGCCTCTAGTTCCGTGTCTCTGATTCCCCGCCTCTGATTCCCTGCCTCAGATTCCCTGCCTCAGATTCCTTGCCTCAGATTCCCCGCCTCTGATTCCCCGCGTCTGATTCCCCGCCTCAGATTCCCAGGCTCTGATTCCCTGCCTGAGATTCCATGCCTCAGAATCCCCGCCTCAGATTCCCTGCCTCAGATTCCCCGCCTCAGATTCCCCGCCTCAGATTCCCCGCCTCAGATTCCCTGCCTCAGATTCCCCGCCTCAGATTCCCCGCCTCAGATTCCCTGCCTCAGATTCCCCGCCTAAGATTCCCTGCCTCAGATTCCCTGCCTCAGATTCCCTGCCTCAGATTCCCTTCATCTGATTGCCTGCCTCTGATTCCCTGCCTCTGATTCCCTGCCTCTTATTGCCTGCCTCTGATTCCCTGCCTCTGATTCCCTGCCTCTCATTCCCTGCCTCTGATTCCGCACCTCTGATTCCACGCCTCTCTTTCCTTGTCTCTGATTCCCCGCCTCTGATTCCCTGCCTCTGATACCCTGCCTCTCTTTGCCTGCCTCTATTTCCGTGCCTCTTTCTCTGCATCTAGTTTCCCACATCTCATTTGCCCCCTCTGATAACACGCCTCTGATTCAATGCCTCTGATTCACTGCCTCAGATTCCCTGCCTCAGATACCCCGACTCAGATTTACCACCTCAGATTCCCCGCCTCAGATTCCCTGCCTCAGATTCCCTGCCTCAGATTCCCTGCCTCAGATTCCCTGCCTCAGATTCCCTGCCTCAGATTCCCTGCCTCCGATTCCCCGCCTCTGATTCCCCGCCTCTGATTCCCCGCCTCTGATACCCAGCCTCTGAATCCCCGCCTCTGAATCCCCGCCTCTGATTCCCCGCCTCTGTTTCCCCGCATCTGATTCCCCGCCTCTAATTCCCCGCCTCTGATTCCACGCCTCTAATTCCCCGCCTCTGATTCCAGGCCTCTTATTCCCCGCCTCTGATTCCCCACCTCTGATTGCCTGCCACTGTTTGCCCGCATCTGATTCCCTGCCTCTGATTCCCTGCCTCTGATTCCGCACCTCTGATTCCACGCCTCTCTTTCCGTGTCTCTGATTCCCCGCCTCTGATTCCCTGCCTCTGATCCCCTGACTCTCTTTGCCTGCCTCTATTTCCGTGCCTCTTTCTCTGCATTTAGTTTCCCACATCTCATTTGCCCCCTCTGATAACCCGCCTCTGATTCCATGCCTCTGATTCACTGCCTCAGATTCCCTGCCTCAGATACCCCGACTCATATTTACCACCTCAGATACCCCGCCTCAGATACCCCGCCTCAGATTCCCTGCCTCAGATTCCCTGCCTCAGATTCCCTGCCTCAGATTCCCTGCCTCAGATTCCCTGCCTCCGATTCACCGCCTCCGATTCCCCGCCTCTGATTCCCCGCCTCTGATTCCCAGCCTCTGAATCCCAGCCTCTGAATCCCCGCCTCTGATTCCCCGCCTCTGTTTCCCCGCCTCTGATTCCCCGCCTCTGATTCCCCGCCTCTGATTCCACGCCTCTCATTCCCCGCCTCTGATTCCAGGCCTCTTATTCCCCGCCTCTGATTCCCCACCTCTGATTGCCTTCCACTGATTGCCCGCCTCTGATTCCCCGCCTCAGATTCCCTGCCTCTGATTCCCTGCCTCTGATTCCCTGCCTCTGATTCCCTGCCTCTGATTCCCTGCCTCTGATTCCGCACCTCTGATTCCACGCCTCTAGTTCCGTGTCTCTGATTCCCCGCCTCTGATTCCCTGCCTCAGATTCCCTGCCTCAGATTCCTTGCCTCAGATTCCCCGCCTCTGATTCCCCGCGTCTGATTCCCCGCCTCAGATTCCCAGGCTCTGATTCCCTGCCTGAGATTCCATGCCTCAGAATCCCCGCCTCAGATTCCCTGCCTCAGATTCCCCGCCTCAGATTCCCCGCCTCAGATTCCCCGCCTCAGATTCCCTGCCTCAGATTCCCCGCCTCAGATTCCCCGCCTCAGATTCCCTGCCTCAGATTCCCCGCCTAAGATTCCCTGCCTCAGATTCCCTGCCTCAGATTCCCTGCCTCAGATTCCCTTCATCTGATTGCCTGCCTCTGATTCCCTGCCTCTGATTCCCTGCCTCTTATTGCCTGCCTCTGATTCCCTGCCTCTGATTCCCTGCCTCTCATTCCCTGCCTCTGATTCCGCACCTCTGATTCCACGCCTCTCTTTCCTTGTCTCTGATTCCCCGCCTCTGATTCCCTGCCTCTGATACCCTGCCTCTCTTTGCCTGCCTCTATTTCCGTGCCTCTTTCTCTGCATCTAGTTTCCCACATCTCATTTGCCCCCTCTGATAACACGCCTCTGATTCAATGCCTCTGATTCACTGCCTCAGATTCCCTGCCTCAGATACCCCGACTCAGATTTACCACCTCAGATTCCCCGCCTCAGATTCCCTGCCTCAGATTCCCTGCCTCAGATTCCCTGCCTCAGATTCCCTGCCTCAGATTCCCTGCCTCAGATTCCCTGCCTCCGATTCCCCGCCTCTGATTCCCCGCCTCTGATTCCCCGCCTCTGATACCCAGCCTCTGAATCCCCGCCTCTGAATCCCCGCCTCTGATTCCCCGCCTCTGTTTCCCCGCATCTGATTCCCCGCCTCTAATTCCCCGCCTCTGATTCCACGCCTCTAATTCCCCGCCTCTGATTCCAGGCCTCTTATTCCCCGCCTCTGATTCCCCACCTCTGATTGCCTGCCACTGTTTGCCCGCATCTGATTCCCCGCCTCGGATTCCCCGCCTCTGATTCCCCACCACTGTCTATATGCCTCTCTTTCGCCTCAACTTTTTCCCCTACACTCTTTCCGCGCCTCTCTTTCCCTCCCTCAATTTCAACAACTCTGTTTGATCTGTTCTGTGTACCTCATTTTCAACACACAAGTTCCAACCATGATGTTTCACCCATCACTTTCCCCGCCTCTATTTTTCCGCCTATGTTTACCCGCCTCTGTTTATTCACCTGTTTCACCGCCTCTGATTCCCCGCCTCTGATTCCCCACCTCTGTCTGGACGCCTCTCTTTCGCCTCCACTCTTTCCCCTCCACTCTTTCCGTGCCTGTCTTTCCCTCCCTCAATTTCAACAACACTGTTTGATCTGTTTTGTGTACCTCATTTTAAACACACAAGTTCCAACCACTATGTTTTGCCCGCCTCTTTCCCCGCCTCTATTTATCCACCTATGTTTAACTGCCTCTGTTTACCCGCCTGTTTCCCCGCCTCTGATTCCCCACCTTTCATTCCCCGCCTCTCTTTCCCTGCCTCTATTTCCGCGCCTCTTTCTCTGCCTCTCTTTCCCAACATCTCTTTTCCTCCCGCTGATTCCCCGCCTCTGATTCCCCGCCTCTGATTCCCTGCCTCTGATTCCCCGCCTCTGATTCCCTGCCTCAGATTCCCTGCCTCAGATTCCCTGCCTCAGATTCCCTGCTTCTGATTCCCCGCCTCTGATTCCCCGCCTCTTATTCCCCGCCTCTGATTCCCCGCCTCTGATTCCCCGCCTCTGATTCCCTGCCTCAGATTCCCCGGCTCTGATTCCCTGCATCAGATTCCCTGCCTCAGATTCCCTGCCTCTGATTCCACGCCTCTGATTCCCTGCCTCTGATTCCACGCCTCTGATTCCCTGCCTCAGATTCCCTGCCTCAGATTCCCTGCCTCAGATTCCCCGCCTCTGATTCCCCGCCTTTGATTCCCCGCCTCTTATTCCCCGCCTCTGATTCCCCGCCTCTGATTCCCCGCCTCTGATTCCCTGCCTCTGTTTCCCCGCCTCTGATTCCCCGCCTCTGATTCCCCGCCTCAGATTCCCCGACTCTGATTCCCTGGCTGAGATTCCCTGCCTCAGATACCCCGCCTCAGATACCCGGCCTCAGATTCCCCGCCTCTGATTCCCTGCCTCTGATTCCCTGCCTCTAAATCACTGCCTCTGATTCCCTGCCTCTGATACCCTGCCTCTCTTTGCCTGCCTCTCTTTCGGTGCCTCTTTCTCTGCATCTAGTTTCCCACATCTCATTTGCCCCCTCTGATAACCCGCCTCTGATTCCATGCCTCTGATTCCCCGCCTCTGATTCCCCGCCTCTGATTCCCTGCCTCTGATTCCCCGCCTCTGATTCCCTGCCTCAGATTCCCTGCCTCAGATTCCCTGCCTCAGATTCCCTGCCTCAGATTCCCTGCCTCTGATTCCCCGCCTCCGATTCCCCGCCTCTTATTCCCCGCCTCTGATTCCCCGCCTCTGATTCCCTGCCTCTGATTCCCTGCCTCTGTTTCCCCGCCTCTGATTCCCCGCCTCTGATTCCCCGCATCAGATTTCCCGGCTGTAATTCCCTGCCTGAGATTCCCTGCCTGAGATTCCCCGCCTCAGATTCCCTGCCTCAGATTCCCCGCCTCAGATTCCCCGCCTCATATTCCCCGCCTCAGATTCCCCATCTCAGATTCCCCGCCTCAGATTCCCCGCCTCTGATTCCCCACCTCTGATTCCCTGCCTCTGATACCCTGCCTCAGATTTCCGTGCCTCTTTCTCTGCATCTAGTTTCCCACATCTCATTTGCCCCCTCTGATAACCCGCCTCTGATTCCATGCCTCTGATTCCCCGCCTCTGATTCCCCGCCTCTGATTCCCCGCCTCTGATTCCCTGCCTCAGATTCCCTGCCTCAGATTCCTTGCCTCAGATTCCCTGCATTTGATTCCCCGCCTCTGATTCCCCACCTCTTATTCCCCGCCTCTGATTCCCCGCCTCTGATTCCCCGCCTCTGATTCCCTGCCTCTGTTTCCCCGCCTCTGATTCCCCGCGTCCGATTCCCCGCCTCAGATTCCCCGGCTCTGATTCCCTGCCTGAGATTCCATGCCTCAGAATCCCCGCCTCAGATTCCCTGCCTCAGATTCCCCGCCTCAGATTCCCCGCCTCAGATTCCCCGCCTCAGATTCCCTGCCTCAGATTCCCCGCCTCAGATTCCCCGCCTCAGATTCCCTGCCTCAGATTCCCCGCCTAAGATTCCCTACCTCAGATTCCCTGCCTCAGATTCCCTGCCTCAGATTCCCTTCATCTGATTCCCTTCATCTGATTCCCTGCCTCTGATTCCTTGCCTCTGATTCCCCACCTCTGATTCCCCGCCTCAGATTCCCTGCCTCAGATTTCCTGCCTCAGATTCCCTGCCTCTGATTCCCTGCCTCAGATTCCCTGCCTCAGATTCCCTGCCTCAGATTCCCTGCCTCTGATTGCCTTCCTCTGATTCCCTGCCTCTGATTCCCTGCCTCTTATTGCCTGCCTCTTATTCCCTGCCTCTGATTCCCTGCCTCTGATTCCCTGCCTCTGATTCCGCACCTCTGATTCCACGCCTCTCTTTCCTTGTCTCTGATTCCCCGCCTCTGATTCCCTGCCTCTGATACCCTGCCTCTCTTTGCCTGCCTCTAGTTCCGTGCCTCTTTCTCTGCATCTAGTTTCCCACATCTCATTTGCCCCCTCTGATAACACGCCTCTGATTCCATGCCTCTGATTCACTGCCTCAGATTCCCTGCCTCAGATACCCCGACTCAGATTTACCACCTCAGATTCCCCGCCTCAGATTCCCTGCCTCAGATTCCCTGCCTCAGATTCCCTGCCTCAGATTCCCTGCCTCAGATTCCCTGCCTCAGATTCCCTGCCTCCGATTCCCCGCCTCTGATTCCCCGCCTCTGATTCCCCGCCTCTGATACCCAGCCTCTGAATCCCCGCCTCTGAATCCCCGCCTCTGATTCCCCGCCTCTGTTTCCCCGCCTCTGATTCCCCGCCTCTAATTCCCCGCCTCTGATTCCACGCCTCTAATTCCCCGCCTCTGATTCCAGGCCTCTTATTCCCCGCCTCTGATTCCCCACCACTGATTGCCTGCCACTGATTGCCCGCCTCTGATTCCCCGCCTCTGATTCCCCGCCTCTGATTCCCCACCACTGTCTATATGCCTCTCTTTCGCCTCAGCTTTTTCCCCTACACTCTTTCCGCGCCTCTCTTTCCCTCCCTCAATTTCAACAACTCTGTTTGATCTGTTCTGTGTACCTCATTTTCAACACACAAGTTCCAACCACTATGTTTCACCCATCACTTTCCCGCCTCTATTTTTCCGCCTATGTTTACCCGCCTCTGTTTATTCATCTGTTTCACCGCCTCTGATTCCCCGCCTCTGATTCCCCACCTCTGTCTCGATGCCTCTCTTTCGCCTCCACTCTTTCCCCTCCACTCTTTCCGTGCATGTCTTTCCCTCCCTCAATTTCAACAACACTGTTTGATCTGTTTTGTGTACCTCATTTTAAACACACAAGTTCCAACCACTATGTTTTCCCGCCTCTTTCCCCGCCTCTATTTATCCACCTATGTTTAACTGCCTCTGTTTACCCGCCTGTTTCCCCGCCTCTGATTCCCCACCTTTCATTCCCCGCCTCTCTTTCCCTGCCTCTATTTCTGCGCCTCTTTCTCTGCCTCTCTTTCCCCACATCTCTTTTCCTCCCGCTGATTCCCCGCCTCTGATTCCCCGCCTCTGATTCCCTGCCTCTGATTCCCCGCCTCTGATTCCCTGCCTCAGATTCCCTGCCTCAGATTCCCTGCCTCAGATTCCCTGCTTCTGATTCCCCGCCTCTGATTCCCCGCCTCTTATTCCCCGCCTCTGATTCCCCGCCTCTGATTCCCCGCCTCTGATTCCCTGCCTCAGATTCCCCGGCTCTGATTCCCTGCATCAGATTCCCTGCCTCAGATTCCCTGCCTCTGATTCCCCGCCTCTGATTCCCTGCCTCTGATTCCCCGCCTCTGATTCCCTGCCTCAGATTCCCTGCCTCAGATTCCCTGCGTCAGATTCCCCGCCTCTGATTCCCCGCCTTTGATTCCCCGCCTCTTATTCCCCGCCTCTGATTCCCCGCCTCTGATTCCCCGCCTCTGATTCCCTGCCTCTGTTTCCCCGCCTCTGATTCCCCGCCTCTGATTCCCCACCTCAGATTCCCCGACTCTGATTCCCTGGCTGAGATTCCCTGCCTCAGATACCCCGCCTCAGATACCCCGCCTCAGATTCCCCGCCTCAGATTCCCCGCCTCAGATTCCCCGCCTCAGATTCCCCGCCTCAGATTCCCCGCCTCAGATTCCCCGCCTCTGTTTCCCCGCCTCTGATTCCCCGTGTCTGATTCCCCGCCTCAGATTTTCCGGCTCTGATTCCCTGCCTGAGATTCCATGCCTCAGAATCCCCGCCTCAGATTCCCTGCCTCAGATTCCCCGCCTCAGATTCCCCGCCTCAGATTCCCAGCCTCAGATTCCCTGCCTCAGATTCCCCGCCTCAGATTCCCCGCCTCAGATTCCCTGCCTCAGATTCCCCGCCTAAGATTCCCTGCCTCAGATTCCCTGCCTCAGATTCCCAGCCTCAGATTCCCTTCATCTGATTCCCTTCATCTGATTCCCTGCCTCTGATTCCCTGCCTCTGATTTCCTGCCTCTGATTCCCCACCTCTGATTCCCCGCCTCAGATTCCCTGCCTCAGATTTCCTGCCTCAGATTCCCTGCCTCTGATTGCCTGCCTCTGATTCCCTGCCTCTGATTCCCTGCCTCTTATTGCCTGCCTCTGATTCCCTGCCTCTGATTCCCTGCCTCTGATTCCCTGCCTCTGATTCCGCACCTCTGATTCCACGCCTCTCTTTTCTTGTCTCTGATTCCCCGCCTCTGATTCCCTGCCTCTGATACCCCACCTCTGTCTCGACGCCTCTCTTTCGCCTCCACTCTTTCCCCTCCACTCTTTCCGTGCCTGTCTTTCCCTCCCTCAATTTCAACAACACTGTTTGATCTGTTTTGTGTACCTCATTTTAAACACACAAGTTCCAACCACTATGTTTTGCCCGCCTCTTTCCCCGCCTCTATTTATCCACCTATGTTTAACTGCCTCTGTTTACCCGCCTGTTTCCCCGCCTCTGATTCCCCACCTTTCATTCCCCGCCTCTCTTTCCCTGCCTCTATTTCCGCGCCTCTTTCTCTGCCTCTCATTCCCCACATCTCTTTTCCTCCCGCTGATTCCCCGCCTCTGATTCCCCGCCTCTGATTCCCTGCCTCTGATTCCCCGCCTCTGATTCCCTGCCTCAGATTCCCTGCCTCAGATTCCCTGCCTCAGATTCCCTGCTTCTGATTCCCCGCCTCTGATTCCCCGCCTCTTATTCCCCGCCTCTGATTCCCCGCCTCTGATTCCCCGCCTCTGATTCCCTGCCTCAGATTCCCCGGCTCTGATTCCCTGCATCAGATTCCCTGCCTCAGATTCCCTGCCTCTGATTCCACGCCTCTGATTCCCTGCCTCTGATTCCCCGCCTCTGATTCCCTGCCTCAGATTCCCTGCCTCAGATTCCCTGCCTCAGATTCCCCGCCTCTGATTCCCCGCCTTTGATTCCCCGCCTCTTATTCCCCGCCTCTGATTCCCCGCCTCTGATTCCCCGCCTCTGATTCCCTGCCTCTGTTTCCCCGCCTCTGATTCCCCGCCTCTGATTCCCCGCCTCAGATTCCCCGACTCTGATTCCCTTGCTGAGATTCCCTGCCTCAGATACCCCGCCTCAGATACCCCGCCTCAGATTCCCCGCCTCTGATTCCCTGCCTCTGATTCCCTGCCTCTAAATCACTGCCTCTGATTCCCTGCCTCTTATTCCCCGCCTCTGATACCCCGCCTCTGATTCCCCGCCTCTGATTCCCTGCCTCTGATTCCCCGCCTCTGATTCCCTGCCTCAGATTCCCTGCCTCAGATTCCCTGCCTCAGATTCCCTGCTTCTGATTCCCCGCCTCTGATTCCCCGCCTCTTATTCCCCGCCTCTGATTCCCCGCCTCTGATTCCCCGCCTCTGATTCCCTGCCTCAGATTCCCCGGCTCTGATTCCCTGCATCAGATTCCCTGCCTCAGATTCCCCGCCTCTGATTCCCTGCCTCTGTTTCCCCGCCTCTGATTCCCCGCCTCTGATTCCCCGCCTCAGATTCCCCGACTCTGATTCCCTTGCTGAGATTCCCTGCCTCAGATACCCCGCCTCAGATACCCCGCCTCAGATTCCCCGCCTCTGATTCCCTGCCTCTGATTCCCTGCCTCTAAATCACTGCCTCTGATTCCCTGCCTCTTATTCCCCGCCTCTGATTCCCCGCCTTTGATTCCCCGCCTCTTATTCCCCGCCTCTGATTCCCCGCCTCTGATTCCCCGCCTCTGATTCCCTGCCTCTGTTTCCCCGCCTCTGATTCCCCGCCTCTGATTCCCCGCCTCAGATTCCCCGACTCTGATTCCCTTGCTGAGATTCCCTGCCTCAGATACCCCGCCTCAGATACCCCGCCTCAGATTCCCCGCCTCTGATTCCCTGCCTCTGATTCCCTGCCTCTAAATCACTGCCTCTGATTCCCTGCCTCTTATTCCCCGCCTCTGATACCCCGCCTCTGATTCCCCACCTCTGATTACCTGCCTCTGTTTCCCCGCCTCTGATTCCCAGCCTCTGATTCCCCGCCTCAGATTCCCCGCCTCAGATTCCCTGCCTCAGATTCCCCGCCTGAGATTCCCCGCCTCAGATTCCCCGCCTCAGATTCCCCACCTCAGATTCCACGCCTCAGATTCCCCGCATCAGATTCCCCGCCTCAGATTCCCCGCCTCAGATTCCCCGCCTCAGATTCCCCGCATCAGATTCCCCGCCTCAGATTCCCCGCCTCAGATTCCCCGCCTCACATTCCCCGCCTCAGATTCCCCGCCTCAGATTCCCCGCCTCAGATTCCCTGCCTCTGATTGCCTGCCTCTGATTGCTTGCCTCTGATTCCCTGCCTCTGATTCCCTGCCTCTGATTCCCTGCCTCTGATTCCCTGCCTCTGATTCCCTGCCTCTGATTCCGCGCCTCTGATTCCACGCCTCTCTTTCCGTATCTCTGATTCCTTGCCTCTGATACTCTGCCTCTGATACCCTGCCTCTCTTTGCCTGCCTCTATTTTGGTGCCTCTTTCTCTGCATCTAGTTTCCCACATCTCATTTGCCCCCTCTGATAACCCGCCTCTGATTCCATGCCTCTGATTCCCCGCCTCTGATTCCCTGCCTCTGTTTCCCCGCCTCTGATTCCCCGCCTCTGATTCCCCGCATCAGATTTCCAGGCTCTAATTCCCTGCCTGAGATTCCCTGCCTGAGATTCCCCGCCTCAGATTCCCTGCCTCAGATTCCCCGCCTCAGATTCCCCGCCTCATATTCCCCGCCTCAGATTCCCCATCTCAGATTCCCCGCCTCAGATTCCCCGCCTCAGATTCCCCGCCTCAGATTCCCTGCCTCATATTCCCTGCCTCTCATTGCCTTCCTCTGATTCCCTGCCTCTGATTCCCTGCCTCTGATTCCCTGCCTCTGATTCCCTGCCTCTGATTCCCTGCCTCTAATTCCCTGCCTCTGATTCCGCACCTCTGATTCCACGCCTCTCTTTCCGTGTCTCTGATTCCCCACCTCTGATTCCCTGCCTCTGATACCCTGCCTCTCTTTGCCTGCCTCTATTTCCGTGCCTCTTTCTCTGCATCTAGTTTCCCACATCTCATTTGTCCCCTCTGATAACCCGCCTCTGATTCCATGCCTCTGATTCCCCACCTCTGATTCCCCGCCTCTGATTCCCCGCCTCTGATTCCCTGCCTCAGATTCCCTGCCTCAGATTCCTTGCCTCAGATTCCCTGCCTCTGATTCCCCGCCTCTGATTCCCCACCTCTTATTCCCCGCCTCTGATACCCCGCCTCTGATTCCCCGCCTCTGATTCCCTGCCTCTTTTTCCCCGCCTCTGATTCCCCGCGTCTGATTCCCTGCCTCAGATTCCCCGGCTCTGATTCACTGCCTGAGATTCCATGCCTCAGAATCCCCGCCTCAGATTCCCTGCCTCAGATTCCCTGCCTCAGATTCCCCGCCTCAGATTCCCCGCCTCAGATTCCCCGCCTCAGATTCCCCGCCTCAGATTCCCTGCCTCAGATTCCCCGCCTCAGATTCCCCGCCTCAGATTCCCCGCCTCAGATTCCCCGCCTCAGATTCCTTGCCTCAGATTCCCTGCCTCAGATTCCCCGCCTCAGATTCCCTGCCTCTGATTCCCCGCCTCTGATTCCCCGCCTCTGATTCCCCGCCTCTGATTCCCCGCCTCTGATTCCCTGCCTCAGATTCCCTGCCTCAGATTCCTTGCCTCAGATTCCCTGCCTCTGATTCCCCGCCTCTGATTCCCCACCTCTTATTCCCCGCCTCTGATTCCCCGCCTCTGATTCCCTGCCTCTGATTCCCTGCCTCTGATTCCGCACCTCTGATTCCACGCCTCTCTTTCCGTGTCTCTGATTCCCCGCCTCTGATTCCCTGCCTCTGATCCCCTGACTCTCTTTGCCTGCCTCTATTTCCGTGCCTCTTTCTCTGCTTCTAGTTTCCCACATCTCATTTGCCCCCTCTGATAACCGGCCTCTGATTCCATGCCTCTGATTCACTGCCTCAGATTCCCTGCCTCAGATACCCCGACTCATATTTACCACCTCAGATTCCCCGCCTCAGATTCCCTGCCTCAGATTCCCTGCCTCAGATTCCCTGCCTCAGATTCCCTGCCTCAGATTCCCTGCCTCCGATTCACCGCCTCTGATTCCCCGCCTCTGATTCCCCGCCTCTGATTCCCAGCCTCTGAATCCCCGCCTCTGAATCCCCGCCTCTGATTCCCCGCCTCTGTTTCCCCGCCTCTGATTCCCCGCCTCTGATTCCAGGCCTCTTATTCCCCGCCTCTGATTCCCCACCTCTGATTGCCTTCCACTGATTGCCCGCCTCTGATTCCCCGCCTCAGATTCCCTGCCTCTGATTCCCTGCCTCTGATTCCCTGCCTCTGATTCCCTGCCTCTGATTCCCTGCCTCTGATTCCGCACCTCTGATTCCACGCCTCTATTTCCGTGTCTCTGATTCCCTGCCTCTGATTCCCTGCCTCAGATTCCCTGCCTCAGATTCCTTGCCTCAGATTCCCTGCCTCTGATTCCCCGCCTCTGATTCCCCACCTCTTATTCCCCGCCTCGGATTCCCCGCCTCTGATTCCCCGCCTCTGATTCCCTGCCTCTGTTTCCCCGCCTCTGATTCCCCGCGTCTGATTCCCCGCCTCAGATTCCCCGGCTCTGATTCCCTGCCTGAGATTCCATGCCTCAGAATCCCCGCCTCAGATTCCCTGCCTCAGATTCCCCGCCTCAGATTCCCCGCCTCAGATTCCCTGCCTCAGATTCCCTGCCTCAGATTCCCCGCCTCAGATTCCCCGCCTCAGATTCCCTGCCTCAGATTCCCCGCCTAAGATTCCCTGCCTCAGATTCCCTGCCTCAGATTCCCTGCCTCAGATTCCCTTCATCTGATTCCCTTCATCTGATTCCCTGCCTCTGATTCCCTGCCTCTGATTTCCTGCCTCTGATTCCCCACCTCTGATTCCCCGCCTCAGATTCCCTGCCTCAGATTTCCTGCCTCAGATTCCCTGCCTCTGATTGCCTGCCTCTGATTCCCTGCCTCTGATTCCCTGCCTCTTATTGCCTGCCTCTGATTCCCTGCCTCTCATTCCCTGCCTCTCATTCCCTGCCTCTGATTCCGCACCTCTGATTCCACGCCTCTCTTTCCTTGTCTCTGATTCCCCGCCTCTGATTCCCTGCCTCTGATACCCTGCCTCTCTTTGCCTGCCTCTATTTCCGTGCCTCTTTCTCTGCATCTAGTTTCCCACATCTCATTTGCCCCCTCTGATAACACGCCTCTGATCCATGCCTCTGATTCACTGCCTCAGATTCCCTGCCTCAGATACCCCGACTCAGATTTACCACCTCAGATTCCCCGCCTCAGATTCCCTGCCTCAGATTCCCTGCCTCAGATTCCCTGCCTCAGATTCCCTGCCTCAGATTCCCTGCCTCAGATTCCCTGCCTCCGATTCCCCGCCTCTGATTCCCCGCCTCTGATTCCCCGCCTCTGATACCCAGCCTCTGAATCCCCGCCTCTGAATCCCCGCCTCTGATTCCCCGCCTCTGTTTCCCCGCATCTGATTCCCCGCCTCTAATTCCCCGCCTCTGATTCCACGCCTCTAATTCCCCGCCTCTGATTCCAGGCCTCTTATTCCCCGCCTCTGATTCCCCACCTCTGATTGCCTGCCACTGATTGCCCGCCTCTGATTCCCCGCCTCGGATTCCCCGCCTCTGATTATCCACCACTGTCTATATGCCTCTCTTTCGCCTCAACTTTTTCCCCTACACTCTTTCCGCGCCTCTCTTTCCCTCCCTCAATTTCAACAACTCTGTTTGATCTGTTCTGTGTACCTCATTTTCAACACACAAGTTCCAACCAAGATGTTTCACCCATCACTTTCCCCGCCTCTATTTTTCCGCCTATGTTTACCCACCTCTGTTTATTCACCTGTTTCACCGCCTCTGATTCCCCGCCTCTGATTCCCCACCTCTGTCTCGACGCCTCTCTTTCGCCTCCACTCTTTCCCCTCCACTCTTTCCGTGCCTGTCTTTCCCTCCCTCAATTTCAACAACACTGTTTGATCTGTTTTGTGTACCTCATTTTAAACACACAAGTTCCAACCACTATGTTTTGCCCGCCTCTTTCCCCGCCTCTATTTATCCATCTATGTTTAACTGCCTCTGTTTACCCGCCTGTTTCCCAGCCTCTGATTCCCCACCTTTCATTCACCGCCTCTCTTTCCCTGCCTCTATTTCCGCGCCTCTTTCTCTGCCTCTCTTTCCCCACATCTCTTTTCCTCCCGCTGATTCCCCGCCTCTGATTCCCCGCCTCTGATTCCCTGCCTCTGATTCCCCGCCTCTGATTCCCTGCCTCAGATTCCCTGCCTCAGATTCCCTGCCTCAGATTCCCTGCTTCTGATTCCCCGCCTCTGATTCCCCGCCTCTTATTCCCCGCCTCTGATTCCCCGCCTCTGATTCCCTGCCTCTGTTTCCCCGCCTCTGATTCCCCGCGTCTGATTCCCCGCCTCAGATTCCCCGGCTCTGATTCACTGCCTGAGATTCCATGCCTCAGAATCCCCGCCTCAGATTCCCTGCCTCAGATTCCCTGCCTCAGATTCCCCGCCTCAGATTCCCCGCCTCAGATTCCCCGCCTCAGATTCCCCGCCTCAGATTCCCTGCCTCAGATTCCCCGCCTCAGATTCCCCGCCTCAGATTCCCCGCCTCAGATTCCCCGCCTCAGATTCCTTGCCTCAGATTCCCTGCCTCAGATTCCCCGCCTCAGATTCCCTGCCTCTGATTCCCCGCCTCTGATTCCCTGCCTCAGATTCCCTGCCTCAGATTCCTTGCCTCAGATTCCCTGCCTCTGATTCCCCGCCTCTGATTCCCCACCTCTTATTCCCCGCCTCTGATTCCCCGCCTCTGATTCCCTGCCTCTGATTCCCTGCCTCTGATTCCGCACCTCTGATTCCACGCCTCTCTTTCCGTGTCTCTGATTCCCCGCCTCTGATTCCCTGCCTCTGATCCCCTGACTCTCTTTGCCTGCCTCTATTTCCGTGCCTCTTTCTCTGCTTCTAGTTTCCCACATCTCATTTGCCCCCTCTGATAACCCGCCTCTGATTCCATGCCTCTGATTCACTGCCTCAGATTCCCTGCCTCAGATACCCCGACTCATATTTACCACCTCAGATTCCCCGCCTCAGATTCCCTGCCTCAGATTCCCTGCCTCAGATTCCCTGCCTCAGATTCCCTGCCTCAGATTCCCTGCCTCCGATTCACCGCCTCTGATTCCCCGCCTCTGATTCCCCGCCTCTGATTCCCAGCCTCTGAATCCCCGCATCTGAATCCCCGCCTCTGATTCCCCGCCTCTGTTTCCCCGCCTCTGATTCCCCGCCTCTGATTCCCCGCCTCTGATTCCACGCCTCTGATTCCCCGCCTCTGATTCCAGGCCTCTTATTCCCCGCCTCTGACTCCCCACCTCTGATTGCCTTCCACTGATTGCCCGCCTCTGATTCCCCGCCTCAGATTCCCTGCCTCTGATTCCCTGCCTCTGATTCCCTGCCTCTGATTCCCTGCCTCTGATTCCCTGCCTCTGATTCCGCACCTCTGATTCCACGCCTCTATTTCCGTGTCTCTGATTCCCCGCCTCTGATTCCCTGCCTCAGATTCCCTGCCTCAGATTCCTTGCCTCAGATTCCCTGCCTCTGATTCCCCGCCTCTGATTCCCCACCTCTTATTCCCCTCCTCGGATTCCCCGCCTCTGATTCCCCGCCTCTGATTCCCTGCCTCTGTTTCCCCGCCTCTGATTCCCCGCGTCTGATTCCCCGCCTCAGATTCCCCGGCTCTGATTCCCTGCCTGAGATTCCATGCCTCAGAATCCCCGCCTCAGATTCCCTGCCTCAGATTCCCCGCCTCAGATTCCCCGCCTCAGATTCCCCGCCTCAGATTCCCTGCCTCAGATTCCCCGCCTCAGATTCCCCGCCTCAGCTTCCCTGCCTCAGATTCCCCGCCTAAGATTCCCTGCCTCAGATTCCCTGCCTCAGATTCCCTGCCTCAGATTCCCTTCATCTGATTCCCTTCATCTGATTCCCTGCCTCTGATTCCCTGCCTCTGATTTCCTGCCTCTGATTCCCCACCTCTGATTCCCCGCCTCAGATTCCCTGCCTCAGATTTCCTGCCTCAGATTCCCTGCCTCTGATTGCCTGCCTCTGATTCCCTGCCTCTGATTCCCTGCCTCTTATTGCCTGCCTCTGATTCCCTGCCTCTGATTCCCTGCCTCTCATTCCCTGCCTCTGATTCCGCACCTCTGATTCCACGCCTCTCTTTCCTTGTCTCTGATTCCCCGCCTCTGATTCCCTGCCTCTGATACCCTGCCTCTCTTTGCCTGCCTCTATTTCCGTGCCTCTTTCTCTGCATCTAGTTTCCCACATCTCATTTGCCCCCTCTGATAACACGCCTCTGATTCCATGCCTCTGATTCACTGCCTCAGATTCCCTGCCTCAGATACCCCGACTCAGATTTACCACCTCAGATTCCCCGCCTCAGATTCCCTGCCTCAGATTCCCTGCCTCAGATTCCATGCCTCAGATTCCCTGCCTCAGATTCCCTGCCTCAGATTCCCTGCCTCCGATTCCCCGCCTCTGATTCCCCGCCTCTGATACCCAGCCTCTGAATCCCCGCCTCTGAATCCCCGCCTCTGATTCCCCGCCTCTGTTTCCCCGCATCTGATTCCCCGCCTCTAATTCCCCGCCTCTGATTCCACGCCTCTAATTCCCCGCCTCTGATTCCAGGCCTCTTATTCCCCGCCTCTGATTCCCCACCTCTGATTGCCTGCCACTGATTGCCCGCCTCTGATTCCCCGCCTCGGATTCCCCGCCTCTGATTCCCCACCACTGTCTATATGCCTCTCTTTCGCCTCAACTTTTTCCCCTACACTCTTTCCGCGCCTCTCTTTCCCTCCCTCAATTTCAACAACTCTGTTTGATCTGTTCTGTGTACCTCATTTTCAACACACAAGTTCCAACCAAGATGTTTCACCCATCACTTTCCCGCCTCTATTTTTCCGCCTATGTTTACCCGCCTCTGTTTATTCACCTGTTTCACCGCCTCTGATTCCCCGCCTCTGATTCCCCACCTCTGTCTCGACGCCTCTCTTTCGCCTCCACTCTTTCCCCTCCACTCTTTCCGTGCCTGTCTTTCCCTCCCTCAATTTCAACAACACTGTTTGATCTGTTTTGTGTACCTCATTTTAAACACACAAGTTCCAACCACTATGTTTTGCCCGCCTCTTTCCCCACCTCTATTTATCCATCTATGTTTAACTGCCTCTGTTTACCCGCCTGTTTCCCCGCCTCTGATTCCCCACCTTTCATTCCCCGCCTCTCTTTCCCTGCCTCTATTTCCGCGCCTCTTTCTCTGCCTCTCTTTCCCCACATCTCTTTTCCTCCCGCTGATTCCCCGCCTCTGATTCCCCGCCTCTGATTCCCTGCCTCTGATTCCCCGCCTCTGATTCCCTGCCTCAGATTCCCTGCCTCAGATTCCCTGCCTCAGATTCCCTGCTTCTGATTCCCCGCCTCTGATTCCCCGCCTCTTATTCCCCGCCTCTGATTCCCCGCCTCTGATTCCCCGCCTCTGATTCCCTGCCTCAGATTCCCCGGCTCTGATTCCCTGCATCAGATTCCCTGCCTCAGATTCCCTGCCTCTGATTCCACGCCTCTGATTCCCTGCCTCTGATTCCCCGCCTCAGATTCCCCGCCTCAGATTCCCCGCCTCAGATTCCCTGCCTCATATTCCCTGCCTCTGATTGCCTTCCTCTGATTCCCTGCCTCTGATTCCCTGCCTCTGATTCCCTGCCTCTGATTCCCTGCCTCTGATTTCCTGCCTCTAATTCCCTGCCTCTGATTCCGCACCTCTGATTCCACGCCTCTCTTTCCGTGTCTCTGATTCCCCGCCTCTGATTCCCTGCCTCTGATACCCAGCCTCTCTTTGCCTGCCTCTATTTCCGTGCCTCTTTCTCTGCATCTAGTTTCCCACATCTCATTTGTCCCCTCTGATAACCCGCCTCTGATTCCATGCCTCTGATTCCCCGCCTCTGATTCCCCGCCTCTGATTCCCCGCCTCTGATTCCCTGCCTCAGATTCCCTGCCTCAGATTCCTTGCCTCAGATTCCCTGCCTCTGATTCCCCGCCTCTGATACCCCACCTCTTATTCCCCGCCTCTGATACCCCGCCTCTGATTCCCCGCCTCTGATTCCCTGCCTCTGTTTCCCCGCCTCTGATTCCCCGCGTCTGATTCCCCGCCTCAGATTCCCCGGCTCTGAATCACTGCCTGAGATTCCATGCCTCAGAATCCCCGCCTCAGATTCCCTGCCTCAGATTCCCTGCCTCAGATTCCCTGCCTCAGATTCCCTGCCTCAGATTCCCTGCTTCTGATTCCCCGCCTCTGATTCCCCGCCTCTTATTCCCCGCCTCTGATTCCCCGCCTCTGATTCCCTGCCTCTGATTCCCTGCCTCAGATTCCCTGGCTCTGATTCCCTGCATCAGATTCCCTGCCTCAGATTCCCTGCCTCTGATTCCACGCCTCTGATTCCCTGCCTCTGATTCCCTGCCTCTGATTCCCTGCCTCAGATTCCCTGCCTCAGATTCCCTGCCTCAGATTCCCCGCCTCTGATTCCCCGCCTTTGATTCCCCGCCTCTTATTCCCCGCCTCTGATTCCCCGCCTCTGATTCCCCGCCTCTGATTCCCTGCCTCTGTTTCCCCGCCTCTGATTCCCCGCCTCTGATTCCCCGCCTCAGATTCCCCGACTCTGATTCCCTGGCTGAGATTCCCTGCCTCAGATACCCCGCTTCAGATACCCGGCCTCAGATTCCCCGCCTCTGATTCCCTGCCTCTGATTCCCTGCCTCTGATTCCCTGCCTCTGATTCCCTGCCTCTGATTCCTTGCCTCAGATTCCCTGCCTCTGATTCCCCGCCTCTGATACCCCACCTCTTATTCCCCGCCTCTGATACCCCGCCTCTGATTCCCCGCCTCTGATTCCCTGCCTCTGTTTCCCCGCCTCTGATTCCCCGCGTCTGATTCCCCGCCTCAGATTCCCCGGCTCTGAATCACTGCCTGAGATTCCATGCCTCAGAATCCCCGCCTCAGATTCCCTGCCTCAGATTCCCTGCCTCAGATTCCCTGCCTCAGATTCCCTGCCTCAGATTCCCTGCTTCTGATTCCCCGCCTCTGATTCCCCGCCTCTTATTCCCCGCCTCTGATTCCCCGCCTCTGATTCCCTGCCTCTGATTCCCTGCCTCAGATTCCCCGGCTCTGATTCCCTGCATCAGATTCCCTGCCTCAGATTCCCTGCCTCTGATTCCACGCCTCTGATTCCCTGCCTCTGATTCCCTGCCTCTGATTCCCTGCCTCAGATTCCCTGCCTCAGATTCCCTGCCTCAGATTCCCCGCCTCTGATTCCCCGCCTTTGATTCCCCGCCTCTTATTCCCCGCCTCTGATTCCCCGCCTCTGATTCCCCGCCTCTGATTCCCTGCCTCTGTTTCCCCGCCTCTGATTCCCCGCCTCTGATTCCCCGCCTCAGATTCCCCGACTCTGATTCCCTGGCTGAGATTCCCTGCCTCAGATACCCCGCTTCAGATACCCGGCCTCAGATTCCCCGCCTCTGATTCCCTGCCTCTGATTCCCTGCCTCTAAATCACTGCCTCTGATTCCCTGCCTCTGATACCCTGCCTCTCTTTGCCTGCCTCTATTTCGGTGCCTCTTTCTCTGCATCTAGTTTCCCACATCTCATTTGCCCCCTCTGATAACCCGCCTCTGATTCCATGCCTCTGATTCCCCGCCTCTGATTCCCCGCCTCTGATTCCCTGCCTCTGATTCCCCGCCTCTGATTCCCTGCCTCAGATTCCCTGCCTCAGATTCCCTGCCTCAGATTCCCTGCCTCAGATTCCCTGCCTCTGATTCCCCGCCTCTGATTCCCCGCCTCTTATTCCCCGCCTCTGATTCCCCGCCTCTTTTTCCCTGCCTCTGATTCCCTGCCTCTGTTTCCCCGCCTCTGATTCCCCGCCTCTGATTCCCCGCATCAGATTTCCCGGCTCTAATTCCCTGCCTGAGATTCCCTGCCTGAGATTCCCCGCCTCAGATTCCCTGCCTCAGATTCCCAGCCTCAGATTCCCCGCCTCATATTCCCCGCCTCAGATTCCCCATCTCAGATTCCCCGCCTCAGATTCCCCGCCTCTGATTCCCCACCTCTGATTCCCTGCCTCTGATACCCTGCCTCAGATTTCCGTGCCTCTTTCTCTGCATCTAGTTTCCCACATCTCATTTGCCCCCTCTGATAACCCGCCTCTGATTCCATGCCTCTGATTCCCCGCCTCTGATTCCCCGCCTCTGATTCCCCGCCTCTGATTCCCTGCCTCAGATTCCCTGCCTCAGATTCCTTGCCTCAGATTCCCTGCCTCTGATTCCCCGCCTCTGATTCCCCACCTCTTATTCCCCGCCTCTGATTCCCCGCCTCTGATTCCCCGCCTCTGATTCCCTGCCTCTGTTTCCCCGCCTCTGATTCCCCGCGTCTGATTCCCCGCCTCAGATTCCCCGGCTCTGATTCCCTGCCTGAGATTCCATGCCTCAGAATCCCCGCGTCAGATTCCCTGCCTCAGATTCCCCGCCTCAGATTCCCCGCCTCAGATTCCCCGCCTCAGATTCCCTGCCTCAGATTCCCCGCCTCAGATTACCCGCCTCAGATTCCCTGCCTCAGATTCCCCGCCTCAGATTCCCCGCCTCTGATTCCCCGCCTCTGATTCCCTGCCTCTGATTCCCTGCCTCTGATTCCGCACCTCTGATTCCACGCCTCTCTTTCCGTGTCTCTGATTCCCCGCCTCTGATTCCCTGCCTCTGATCCCCTGACTCTCTTTGCCTGCCTCTATTTCCGTGCCTCTTTCTCTGCTTCTAGTTTCCCACATCTCATTTGCCCCCTCTGATAACCCGCCTCTGATTCCATGCCTCTGATTCACTGCCTCAGATTCCCTGCCTCAGATACCCCGACTCATATTTACCACCTCAGATTCCCCGCCTCAGATTCCCTGCCTCAGATTCCCTGCCTCAGATTCCCTGCCTCAGATTCCCTGCCTCAGATTCCCTGCCTCCGATTCACCGCCTCTGATTCCCCGCCTCTGATTCCCCGCCTCTGATTCCCAGCCTCTGAATCCCCGCATCTGAATCCCCGCCTCTGATTCCCCGCCTCTGTTTCCCCGCCTCTGATTCCCCGCCTCTGATTCCCCGCCTCTGATTCCACGCCTCTGATTCCCCGCCTCTGATTCCAGGCCTCTTATTCCCCGCCTCTGACTCCCCACCTCTGATTGCCTTCCACTGATTGCCCGCCTCTGATTCCCCGCCTCAGATTCCCTGCCTCTGATTCCCTGCCTCTGATTCCCTGCCTCTGATTCCCTGCCTCTGATTCCCTGCCTCTGATTCCGCACCTCTGATTCCACGCCTCTATTTCCGTGTCTCTGATTCCCCGCCTCTGATTCCCTGCCTCAGATTCCCTGCCTCAGATTCCTTGCCTCAGATTCCCTGCCTCTGATTCCCCGCCTCTGATTCCCCACCTCTTATTCCCCGCCTCGGATTCCCCGCCTCTGATTCCCCGCCTCTGATTCCCTGCCTCTGTTTCCCCGCCTCTGATTCCCCGCGTCTGATTCCCCGCCTCAGATTCCCCGGCTCTGATTCCCTGCCTGAGATTCCATGCCTCAGAATCCCCGCCTCAGATTCCCTGCCTCAGATTCCCCGCCTCAGATTCCCCGCCTCAGATTCCCTGCCTCAGATTCCCTGCCTCAGATTCCCCGCCTCAGATTCCCCGCCTCAGATTCCCTGCCTCAGATTCCCCGCCTAAGATTCCCTGCCTCAGATTCCCTGCCTCAGATTCCCTGCCTCAGATTCCCTTCATCTGATTCCCTTCATCTGATTCCCTGCCTCTGATTCCCTGCCTCTGATTTCCTGCCTCTGATTCCCCACCTCTGATTCCCCGCCTCAGATTCCCTGCCTCAGATTTCCTGCCTCAGATTCCCTGCCTCTGATTGCCTGCCTCTGATTCCCTGCCTCTGATTCCCTGCCTCTTATTGCCTGCCTCTGATTCCCTGCCTCTGATTCCCTGCCTCTCATTCCCTGCCTCTGATTCCGCACCTCTGATTCCACGCCTCTCTTTCCTTGTCTCTGATTCCCCGCCTCTGATTCCCTGCCTCTGATACCCTGCCTCTCTTTGCCTGCCTCTATTTCCGTGCCTCTTTCTCTGCATCTAGTTTCCCACATCTCATTTTCCCCCTCTGATAACACGCCTCTGATTCCATGCCTCTGATTCACTGCCTCAGATTCCCTGCCTCAGATACCCCGACTCAGATTTACCACCTCAGATTCCCCGCCTCAGATTCCCTGCCTCAGATTCCCTGCCTCAGATTCCCTGCCTCAGATTCCCTGCCTCAGATTCCCTGCCTCAGATTCCCTGCCTCCGATTCCCCGCCTCTGATTCCCCGCCTCTGATACCCAGCCTCTGAATCCCCGCCTCTGAAACCCCGCCTCTGATTCCCCGCCTCTGTTTCCCCGCATCTGATTCCCCGCCTCTAATTCCCCGCCTCTGATTCCACGCCTCTAATTCCCCGCCTCTGATTCCAGGCCTCTTATTCCCCGCCTCTGATTCCCCACCTCTGATTGCCTGCCACTGATTGCCCGCCTCTGATTCCCCGCCTCGGATTCCCCGCCTCTGATTCCCCACCACTGTCTATATGCCTCTCTTTCGCCTCAACTTTTTCCCCTACACTCTTTCCGCGCCTCTCTTTCCCTCCCTCAATTTCAACAACTCTGTTTGATCTGTTCTGTGTACCTCATTTTCAACACACAAGTTCCAACCAAGATGTTTCACCCATCACTTTCCCGCCTCTATTTTTCCGCCTATGTTTACCCGCCTCTGTTTATTCACCTGTTTCACCGCCTCTGATTCCCCGCCTCTGATTCCCCACCTCTGTCTCGACGCCTCTCTTTCGCCTCCACTCTTTCCCCTCCACTCTTTCCGTGCCTGTCTTTCCCTCCCTCAATTTCAACAACACTGTTTGATCTGTTTTGTGTACCTCATTTTAAACACACAAGTTCCAACCACTATGTTTTGCCCGCCTCTTTCCCCGCCTCTATTTATCCATCTATGTTTAACTGCCTCTGTTTACCCGCCTGTTTCCCCGCCTCTGATTCCCCACCTTTCATTCCCCGCCTCTCTTTCCCTGCCTCTATTTCCGCGCCTCTTTCTCTGCCTCTCTTTCCCCACATCTCTTTTCCTCCCGCTGATTCCCCGCCTCTGATTCCCCGCCTCTGATTCCCTGCCTCTGATTCCCCGCCTCTGATTCCCTGCCTCAGATTCCCTGCCTCAGATTCCCTGCCTCAGATTCCCTGCTTCTGATTCCCCGCCTCTGATTCCCCGCCTCTTATTCCCCGCCTCTGATTCCCCGCCTCTGATTCCCCGCCTCTGATTCCCTGCCTCAGATTCCCCGGCTCTGATTCCCTGCATCAGATTCCCTGCCTCAGATTCCCTGCCTCTGATTCCACGCCTCTGATTCCCTGCCTCTGATTCCCCGCCTCAGATTCCCCGCCTCAGATTCCCCGCCTCAGATTCCCTGCCTCATATTCCCTGCCTCTGATTGCCTTCCTCTGATTCCCTGCCTCTGATTCCCTGCCTCTGATTCCCTGCCTCTGATTCCCTGCCTCTGATTTCCTGCCTCTAATTCCCTGCCTCTGATTCCGCACCTCTGATTCCACGCCTCTCTTTCCGTGTCTCTGATTCCCCGCCTCTGATTCCCTGCCTCTGATACCCAGCCTCTCTTTGCCTGCCTCTATTTCCGTGCCTCTTTCTCTGCATCTAGTTTCCCACATCTCATTTGTCCCCTCTGATAACCCGCCTCTGATTCCATTCCTCTGATTCCCCGCCTCTGATTCCCCGCCTCTGATTCCCCGCCTCTGATTCCCTGCCTCAGATTCCCTGCCTCAGATTCCTTGCCTCAGATTCCCTGCCTCTGATTCCCCGCCTCTGATACCCCACCTCTTATTCCCCGCCTCTGATACCCCGCCTCTGATTCCCCGCCTCTGATTCCCTGCCTCTGTTTCCCCGCCTCTGATTCCCCGCGTCTGATTCCCCGCCTCAGATTCCCCGGCTCTGAATCACTGCCTGAGATTCCATGCCTCAGAATCCCCGCCTCAGATTCCCTGCCTCAGATTCCCTGCCTCAGATTCCCTGCCTCAGATTCCCTGCCTCAGATTCCCTGCTTCTGATTCCCCGCCTCTGATTCCCCGCCTCTTATTCCCCGCCTCTGATTCCCCGCCTCTGATTCCCTGCCTCTGATTCCCTGCCTCAGATTCCCCGGCTCTGATTCCCTGCATCAGATTCCCTGCCTCAGATTCCCTGCCTCTGATTCCACGCCTCTGATTCCCTGCCTCTGATTCCCCGCCTCTGATTCCCTGCCTCAGATTCCCTGCCTCAGATTCCCTGCCTCAGATTCCCCGCCTCTGATTCCCCGCCTTTGATTCCCCGCCTCTTATTCCCCGCCTCTGATTCCCCGCCTCTGATTCCCCGCCTCTGATTCCCTGCCTCTGTTTCCCCGCCTCTGATTCCCCGCCTCTGATTCCCCGCCTCAGATTCCCCGACTCTGATTCCCTGGCTGAGATTCCCTGCCTCAGATACCCCGCCTCAGATACCCGGCCTCAGATTCCCCGCCTCTGATTCCCTGCCTCTGATTCCCTGCCTCTAAATCACTGCCTCTGATTCCCTGCCTCTGATACCCTGCCTCTCTTTGCCTGCCTCTATTTCGGTGCCTCTTTCTCTGCATCTAGTTTCCCACATCTCATTTGCCCCCTCTGATAACCCGCCTCTGATTCCATGCCTCTGATTCCCCGCCTCTGATTCCCCGCCTCTGATTCCCTGCCTCTGATTCCCCGCCTCTGATTCCCTGCCTCAGATTCCCTGCCTCAGATTCCCTGCCTCAGATTCCCTGCCTCAGATTCCCTGCCTCTGATTCCCCGCCTCTGATTCCCCGCCTCTTATTCCCCGCCTCTGATTCCCCGCCTCTGATTCCCTGCCTCTGATTCCCTGCCTCTGTTTCCCCGCCTCTGATTCCCCGCCTCTGATTCCCCACATCAGATTTCCCGGCTCTAATTCCCTGCCTGAGATTCCCTGCCTGAGATTCCCCGCCTCAGATTCCCTGCCTCAGATTCCCAGCCTCAGATTCCCCGCCTCATATTCCCCGCCTCAGATTCCCCATCTCAGATTCCCCGCCTCAGATTCCCCGCCTCTGATTCCCCACCTCTGATTCCCTGCCTCTGATACCCTGCCTCAGATTTCCGTGCCTCTTTCTCTGCATCTAGTTTCCCACATCTCATTTGCCCCCTCTGATAACCCGCCTCTGATTCCATGCCTCTGATTCCCCGCCTCTGATTCCCCGCCTCTGATTCCCCGCCTCTGATTCCCTGCCTCAGATTCCCTGCATCAGATTCCTTGCCTCAGATTCCCTGCCTCTGATTCCCCGCCTCTGATTCCCCACCTCTTATTCCCCGCCTCTGATTCCCCGCCTCTGATTCCCCGCCTCTGATTCCCTGCCTCTGTTTCCCCGCCTCTGATTCCCCGCGTCTGATTCCCCGCCTCAGATTCCCCGGCTCTGATTCCCTGCCTGAGATTCCATGCCTCAGAATCCCCGCGTCAGATTCCCTGCCTCAGATTCCCCGCCTCAGATTCCCCGCCTCAGATTCCCCGCCTCAGATTCCCTGCCTCAGATTCCCCGCCTCAGATTACCCGCCTCAGATTCCCTGCCTCAGATTCCCCGCCTAAGATTCCCTACCTCAGATTCCCTGCCTCAGATTCCCTGCCTCAGATTCCCTTCATCTGATTCCCTTCATCTGATTCCCTGCCTCTGATTCCTTGCCTCTGATTTCCTGCCTCTGATTCCCCACCTCTGATTCCCCGCCTCAGATTCCCTGCCTCAGATTTCCTGCCTCAGATTCCCTGCCTCTGATTCCCTGCCTCAGATTCCCTGCCTCAGATTCCCTGCCTCAGATTCCCTGCCTCTGATTGCCTTCCTCTGATTCCCTGCCTCTGATTCCCTGCCTCTTATTGCCTGCCTCTTATTCCCTGCCTCTGATTCCCTGCCTCTGATTCCCTGCCTCTGATTCCGCACCTCTGATTCCACCCTCTCTTTCCTTGTCTCTGATTCCCCGCCTCTGATTCCCTGCCTCTGATACCCTGCCTCTCTTTGCCTGCCTCTAGTTCCGTGCCTCTTTCTCTGCATCTAGTTTCCCACATCTCATTTGCCCCCTCTGATAACACGCCTCTGATTCCATGCCTCTGATTCACTGCCTCAGATTCCCTGCCTCAGATACCCCGACTCAGATTTACCACCTCAGATTCCCCGCCTCAGATTCCCTGCCTCAGATTCCCTGCCTCAGATTCCCTGCCTCAGATTCCCTGCCTCAGATTCCCTGCCTCAGATTCCCTGCCTCCGATTCCCCGCCTCTGATTCCCCGCCTCTGATTCCCTGCCTCTGATTCCGCACCTCTGATTCCACGCCTCTCTTTCCCTCCCTCAATTTCAACAACTCTGTTTGATCTGTTCTGTGTACCTCATTTTCAACACACAAGTTCCAACCAAGATGTTTCACCCATCACTTTCCCCGCCTCTATTTTTCCGCCTATGTTTACCCGCCTCTGTTTATTCACCTGTTTCACCGCCTCTGATTCCCCGCCTCTGATTCCCCACCTCTGTCTCGACGCCTCTCTTTCGCCTCCACTCATTCCCCTCCACTCTTTCCGTGCCTGTCTTTCCCTCCCTCAATTTCAACAACACTGTTTGATCTGTTTTGTGTACCTCATTTTAAACACACAAGTTCCAACCACTATGTTTTGCCCGCCTCTTTCCCCGCCTCTATTTATCCATCTATGTTTAACTGCCTCTGTTTACCCGCCTGTTTCCCCGCCTCTGATTCCCCAACTTTCATTCCCCGCCTCTCTTTCCCTGCCTCTATTTCCGCGCCTCTTTCTCTGCCTCTCTTTCCCCACATCTCTTTTCCTCCCGCTGATTCCCCGCCTCTGATTCCCCGCCTCTGATTCCCTGCCTCTGATTCCCCGCCTCTGATTCCCTGCCTCAGATTCCCTGCCTCAGATTCCCTGCCTCAGATTCCCTGCTTCTGATTCCCCGCCTCTGATTCCCCGCCTCTTATTCCCCGCCTCTGATTCCCCGCCTCTGATTCCCCGCCTCTGATTCCCTGCCTCAGATTCCCCGGCTCTGATTCCCTGCATCAGATTCCCTGCCTCAGATTCCCTGCCTCTGATTCCACGCCTCTGATTCCCTGCCTCTGATCCCCGCCTCAGATTCCCCGCCTCAGATTCCCCGCCTCAGATTCCCTGCCTCATATTCCCTGCCTCTGATTCCCTGCCTCTGATTCCCTGCCTCTGATTCCCTGCCTCTGATTCCCTGCCTCTAATTCCCTGCCTCTGATTCCGCACCTCTGATTCCACGCCTCTCTTTCCGTGTCTCTGACTCCCCGCCTCTGATTCCCTGCCTCTGATTCCCTGCCTCTGATTCCCCGCCTCTGATTCCCTGCCTCAGATTCCCTGCCTCAGATTCCCTGCCTCAGATTCCCCGCCTCTGATTCCCCGCCTTTGATTCCCCGCCTCTTATTCCCCGCCTCTGATTCCCCGCCTCTGATTCCCCGCCTCTGATTCCCTGCCTCTGTTTCCCCGCCTCTGATTCCCCGCCTCTGATTCCCCGCCTCAGATTCCCCGACTCTGATTCCCTGGCTGAGATTCCCTGCCTCAGATACCCCGCCTCAGATACCCGGCCTCAGATTCCCCGCCTCTGATTCCCTGCCTCTGATTCCCTGCCTCTAAATCACTGCCTCTGATTCCCTGCCTCTGATACCCTGCCTCTCTTTGCCTGCCTCTATTTCGGTGCCTCTTTCTCTGCATCTAGTTTCCCACATCTCATTTGCCCCCTCTGATAACCCGCCTCTGATTCCATGCCTCTGATTCCCCGCCTCTGATTCCCCGCCTCTGATTCCCTGCCTCTGATTCCCCGCCTCTGATTCCCTGCCTCAGATTCCCTGCCTCAGATTCCCTGCCTCAGATTCCCTGCCTCAGATTCCCTGCCTCTGATTCCCCGCCTCTGATTCCCCGCCTCTTATTCCCCGCCTCTGATTCCCCGCCTCTGATTCCCTGCCTCTGATACCCTGCCTCTGTTTCCCCGCCTCTGATTCCCCGCCTCTGATTCCCCGCATCAGATTTCCCGGCTCTAATTCCCTGCCTGAGATTCCCTGCCTGAGATTCCCCGCCTCAGATTCCCTGCCTCAGATTCCCAGCCTCAGATTCCCCGCCTCATATTCCCCGCCTCAGATTCCCCATCTCAGATTCCCCGCCTCAGATTCCCCGCCTCTGATTCCCCACCTCTGATTCCCTGCCTCTGATACCCTGCCTCAGATTTCCGTGCCTCTTTCTCTGCATCTAGTTTCCCACATCTCATTTGCCCCCTCTGATAACCCGCCTCTGATTCCATGCCTCTGATTCCCCGCCTCTGATTCCCCGCCTCAGATTCCCTGCCTCAGATACCCCGACTCAGATTTACCACCTCAGATTCCCCGCCTCAGATTCCCTGCCTCAGATTCCCTGCCTCAGATTCCCTCCCTCAGATTCCCTGCCTCAGATTCCCTGCCTCAGATTCCCTGCCTCCGATTCCCCGCCTCTGATTCCCCGCCTCTGATTCCCTGCCTCTGATTCCGCATCTCTGATTCCACGCCTCTCTTTCCCTCCCTCAATTTCAACAACTCTGTTTGATCTGTTCTGTGTACCTCATTTTCAACACACAAGTTCCAACCAAGATGTTTCACCCATCACTTTCCCCGCCTCTATTTTTCCGCCTATGTTTACCCGCCTCTGTTTATTCACCTGTTTCACCGCCTCTGATTCCCCGCCTCTGATTCCCCACCTCTGTCTCGACGCCTCTCTTTCGCCTCCACTCATTCCCCTCCACTCTTTCCGTGCCTGTCTTTCCCTCCCTCAATTTCAACAACACTGTTTGATCTGTTTTGTGTACCTCATTTTAAACACACAAGTTCCAACCACTATGTTTTGCCCGCCTCTTTCCCCGCCTCTATTTATCCATCTATGTTTAACTGCCTCTGTTTACCCGCCTGTTTCCCCGCCTCTGATTCCCCACCTTTCATTCCCCGCCTCTCTTTCCCTGCCTCTATTTCCGCGCCTCTTTCTCTGCCTCTCTTTCCCCACATCTCTTTTCCTCCCGCTGATTCCCCGCCTCTGATTCCCCGCCTCTGATTCCCTGCCTCTGATTCCCCGCCTCTGATTCCCTGCCTCAGATTCCCTGCCTCAGATTCCCTGCCTCAGATTCCCTGCTTCTGATTCCCCGCCTCTGATTCCCCGCCTCTTATTCCCCGCCTCTGATTCCCCGCCTCTGATTCCCCGCCTCTGATTCCCTGCCTCAGATTCCCCGGCTCTGATTCCCTGCATCAGATTCCCTGCCTCAGATTCCCTGCCTCTGATTCCACGCCTCTGATTCCCTGCCTCTGATTCCCCGCCTCAGATTCCCCGCCTCAGATTCCCCGCCTCAGATTCCCTGCCTCATATTCCCTGCCTCTGATTGCCTTCCTCTGATTCCCTGCCTCTGATTCCCTGCCTCTGATTCCCTGCCTCTGATTCCCTGCCTCTGATTCCCTGCCTCTAATTCCCTGCCTCTGATTCCGCACCTCTGATTCCACGCCTCTCTTTCCGTGTCTCTGATTCCCCGCCTCTGATTCCCTGCCTCTGATACCCTGCCTCTCTTTGCCTGCCTCTATTTCCGTGCCTCTTTCTCTGCATCTAGTTTCCCACATCTCATTTGTCCCCTCTGATAACCCGCCTCTGATTTCATGCCTGTGATTCCCCGCCTCTGATTCCCCGCCTCTGATTCCCCGCCTCTGATTCCCTGCCTCAGATTCCCTGCCTCAGATTCCTTGCCTCAGATTCCCAGCCTCTGATTCCCCGCCTCTGATACCCCACCTCTTATTCCCCGCCTCTGATACCCCGCCTCTGATTCCCCGCCTCTGATTCCCTGCCTCTGTTTCCCCGCCTCTGATTCCCCGCGTCTGATTCCCCGCCTCAGATTCCCCGGCTCTGATTCACTGCCTGAGATTCCATGCCTCACAATCCCCGCCTCAGATTCCCTGCCTCAGATTCCCTGCCTCAGATTCCCCGCCTCAGATTCCCCGCCTCAGATTCCCCGCCTCAGATTCCCCGCCTCAGATTCCCTGCCTCAGATTCCCCGCCTCAGATTCCCCGCCTCAGATTCCCCGCCTCAGATTCCCCACCTCAGATTCCTTGCCTCAGATTCCCTGCCTCAGATTCCCTGCCTCAGATTCCCTGCCTCAGATTCCCTGCCTCTGATTGCCTTCCTCTGATTCCCTGCCTCTGATTCCCTGCCTCTGATTCCCTGCCTCTGATTCCCTGCCTCTCATTCCCTGCCTCTCATTCCCTGCCTCTGATTCCGCACCTCTGATTCCACGCCTCTCTTTCCGTGTCTCTGATTCCCCGCCTCTGATTCCCTGCCTCTGATCCCCTGCCTCTCTTTGCCTGCCTCTATTTCGGTGCCTCTTTCTCTGCATCTAGTTTCCCACATCTCATTTGCCCCCTCTGATAACCCGCCTCTGATTCCATGCCTCTGATTCCCCGCCTCTGATTCCCCGCCTCTGATTCCCCGCCTCTGATTCCCTGCCTCAGATTCCCTGCCTCAGATTCCTTGCCTCAGATTCCCTGCCTCTGATTCCCCGCCTCTGATTCCCCACCTCTTATTCCCCGCCTCTGATTCCCTGCCTCTGATTCCGCACCTCTGATTCCACGCCTCTCTTTCCGTGTCTCTGATTCCCTGCCTCTGATTCCCTGCCTCTCATTCCCTGCCTCTGATTCCGCACCTCTGATTCCACGCCTCTCTTTCCGTGTCTCTGATTCCCCGCCTCTGATTCCCTGCCTCTGATCCCCTGCCTCTCTTTGCCTGCCTCTATTTCGGTGCCTCTTTCTCTGCATCTAGTTTCCCACATCTCATTTGCCCCCTCTGATAACCCGCCTCTGATTCCATGCCTCTGATTCCCCGCCTCTGATTCCCCGCCTCTGATTCCCCGCCTCTGATTCCCTGCCTCAGATTCCCTGCCTCAGATTCCTTGCCTCAGATTCCCTGCCTCTGATTCCCCGCCTCTGATTCCCCACCTCTTATTCCCCGCCTCTGATTCCCTGCCTCTGATTCCGCACCTCTGATTCCACGCCTCTCTTTCCGTGTCTCTGATTCCCCGCCTCTGATTCCATGCCTCTGATTCACTGCCTCAGATTCCCTGCCTCAGATACCCCGACTCATATTTACCACCTCAGATACCCCGCCTCAGATTCCCTGCCTCAGATTCCCTGCCTCAGATTCCCTGCCTCAGATTCCCTGCTTCAGATTCCCTGCCTCCGATTCACCGCCTCTGATTCCCCGCCTCTGATTCCCCGCCTCTGATTCCCAGCCTCTGTATCCCAGCCTCTGAATCCCCGCCTCTGATTCCCCGCCTCTGTTTCCCCGCCTCGGATTCCCCGCCTCTGATTCCCCGCCTCTGATTCCACGCCTCTCATTCCCCGCCTCTGATTCCAGGCCTCTTATTCCCCGCCTCTGATTCCCCACCTCTGATTGCCTTCCACTGATTGCCCGCCTCTGATTCCCCGCCTCAGATTCCCTGCCTCTGATTCCCTGCCTCTGATTCCCTGCCTCTGATTCCCTGCCTCTGATTCCGCACCTCTGATTCCACGCCTCTAGTTCCGTGTCTCTGATTCCCCGCCTCTGATTCCCTGCCTCAGATTCCCTGCCTCAGATTCCTTGCCTCAGATTCCCCGCCTCTGATTCCCCGCGTCTGATTCCCCGCCTCAGATTCCCCGGCTCTGATTCCCTGCCTGAGATTCCATGCCTCAGAATCCCCGCCTCAGATTCCCTGCCTCAGATTCCCCGCCTCAGATTCCCCGCCTCAGATTCCCCGCCTCAGATTCCCTGCCTCAGATTCCCCGCCTCAGATTCCCCGCCTCAGATTCCCTGCCTCAGATTCCCCGCCTAAGATTCCCTGCCTCAGATTCCCTGCCTCAGATTCCCTGCCTCAGATTCCCTTCATCTGATTGCCTGCCTCTGATTCCCTGCCTCTGATTCCCTGCCTCTTATTGCCTGCCTCTGATTCCCTGCCTCTGATTCCCTGCCTCTCATTCCCTGCCTCTGATTCCGCACCTCTGATTCCACGCCTCTCTTTCCTTGTCTCTGATTCCCCGCCTCTGATTCCCTGCCTCTGATACCCTGCCTCTCTTTGCCTGCCTCTATTTCCGTGCCTCTTTCTCTGCATCTAGTTTCCCACATCTCATTTGCCCCCTCTGATAACACGCCTCTGATTCAATGCCTCTGATTCACTGCCTCAGATTCCCTGCCTCAGATACCCCGACTCAGATTTACCACCTCAGATTCCCCGCCTCAGATTCCCTGCCTCAGATTCCCTGCCTCAGATTCCCTGCCTCAGATTCCCTGCCTCAGATTCCCTGCCTCAGATTCCCTGCCTCCGATTCCCCGCCTCTGATTCCCCGCCTCTGATTCCCCGCCTCTGATACCCAGCCTCTGAATCCCCGCCTCTGAATCCCCGCCTCTGATTCCCCGCCTCTGTTTCCCCGCATCTGATTCCCCGCCTCTAATTCCCCGCCTCTGATTCCACGCCTCTAATTCCCCGCCTCTGATTCCAGGCCTCTTATTCCCCGCCTCTGATTCCCCACCTCTGATTGCCTGCCACTGTTTGCCCGCCTCTGATTCCCCGCCTCGGATTCCCCGCCTCTGATTCCCCACCACTGTCTATATGCCTCTCTTTCGCCTCAACTTTTTCCCCTACACTCTTTCCGCGCCTCTCTTTCCCTCCCTCAATTTCAACAACTCTGTTTGATCTGTTCTGTGTACCTCATTTTCAACACACAAGTTCCAACCATGATGTTTCACCCATCACTTTCCCCGCCTCTATTTTTCCGCCTATGTTTACCCGCCTCTGTTTATTCACCTGTTTCACCGCCTCTGATTCCCCGCCTCTGATTCCCCGCCTCTGATTCCCTGCCTCAGATTCCCTGCCTCAGATTCCTTGCCTCAGATTCCCTGCCTCTGATTCCCCGCCTCTGATTCCCCACCTCTTATTCCCCGCCTCTGATTCCCCGCCTCTGATTCCCTGCCTCTGATTCCCTGCCTCTGATTCCGCACCTCTGATTCCACGCCTCTCTTTCCGTGTCTCTGATTCCCCGCCTCTGATTCCCTGCCTCTGATCCCCTGACTCTCTTTGCCTGCCTCTATTTCCGTGCCTCTTTCTCTGCATCTAGTTTCCCACATCTCATTTGCCCCCTCTGATAACCCGCCTCTGATTCCATGCCTCTGATTCACTGCCTCAGATTCCCTGCCTCAGATACCCCGACTCATATTTACCACCTCAGATACCCCGCCTCAGATTCCCTGCCTCAGATTCCCTGCCTCAGATTCCCTGCCTCAGATTCCCTGCCTCAGATTCCCTGCCTCCGATTCACCGCCTCTGATTCCCCGCCTCTGATTCCCCGCCTCTGATTCCCAGCCTCTGAATCCCAGCCTCTGAATCCCCGCCTCTGATTCCCCGCCTCTGTTTTCCCGCCTCGGATTCCCCGCCTCTGATTCCCCACCTCTGATTCCACGCCTCTCATTCCCCGCCTCTGATTCCAGGCCTCTTATTCCCCGCCTCTGATTCCCCACCTCTGATTGCCTTCCACTGATTGCCCGCCTCTGATTCCCCGCCTCAGATTCCCTGCCTCTGATTCCCTGCCTCTGATTCCCTGCCTCTGATTCCCTGCCTCTGATTCCGCACCTCTGATTCCACGCCTCTAGTTCCGTGTCTCTGATTCCCCGCCTCTGATTCCCTGCCTCAGATTCCCTGCCTCAGATTCCTTGCCTCAGATTCCCCGCCTCTGATTCCCCGCGTCTGATTCCCCGCCTCAGATTCCCCGGCTCTGATTCCCTGCCTGAGATTCCATGCCTCAGAATCCCCGCCTCAGATTCCCTGCCTCAGATTCCCCGCCTCAGATTCCCCGCCTCAGATTCCCCGCCTCAGATTCCCTGCCTCAGATTCCCCGCCTCAGATTCCCCGCCTCAGATTCCCTGCCTCAGATTCCCCGCCTAAGATTCCCTGCCTCAGATTCCCTGCCTCAGATTCCCTGCCTCAGATTCCCTTCATCTGATTGCCTGCCTCTGATTCCCTGCCTCTGATTCCCTGCCTTTTATTGCCTGCCTCTGATTCCCTGCCTCTGATTCCCTGCCTCTCATTCCCTGCCTCTGATTCCGCACCTCTGATTCCACGCCTCTCTTTCCTTGTCTCTGATTCCCCGCCTCTGATTCCCTGCCTCTGATACCCTGCCTCTCTTTGCCTGCCTCTATTTCCGTGCCTCTTTCTCTGCATCTAGTTTCCCACATCTCATTTGCCCCCTCTGATAACACGCCTCTGATTCAATGCCTCTGATTCACTGCCTCAGATTCCCTGCCTCAGATACCCCGACTCAGATTTACCACCTCAGATTCCCCGCCTCAGATTCCCTGCCTCAGATTCCCTGCCTCAGATTCCCTGCCTCAGATTCCCTGCCTCAGATTCCCTGCCTCAGATTCCCTGCCTCCGATTCCCCGCCTCTGATTCCCCGCCTCTGATTCCCCGCCTCTGATACCCAGCCTCTGAATCCCCGCCTCTGAATCCCCGCCTCTGATTCCCCGCCTCTGTTTCCCCGCATCTGATTCCCCGCCTCTAATTCCCCGCCTCTGATTCCACGCCTCTAATTCCCCGCCTCTGATTCCAGGCCTCTTATTCCCCGCCTCTGATTCCCCACCTCTGATTGCCTGCCACTGTTTGCCCGCCTCTGATTCCCCGCCTCGTATTCCCCGCCTCTGATTCCCCACCACTGTCTATATGCCTCTCTTTCGCCTCAACTTTTTCCCCTACACTCTTTCCGCGCCTCTCTTTCCCTCCCTCAATTTCAACAACTCTGTTTGATCTGTTCTGTGTACCTCATTTTCAACACACAAGTTCCAACCATGATGTTTCACCCATCACTTTCCCCGCCTCTATTTTTCCGCCTATGTTTACCCGCCTCTGTTTATTCACCTGTTTCACCGCCTCTGATTCCCCGCCTCTGATTCCCCACCTCTGTCTCGACGCCTCTCTTTCGCCTCCACTCTTTCCCCTCCACTCTTTCCGTGCCTGTCTTTCCCTCCCTCAATTTCAACAACACTGTTTGATCTGTTTTGTGTACCTCATTTTAAACACACAAGTTCCAACCACTATGTTTTGCCCGCCTCTTTCCCCGCCTCTATTTATCCACCTATGTTTAACTGCCTCTGTTTACCCGCCTGTTTCCCCGCCTCTGATTCCCCACCTTTCATTCCCCGCCTCTCTTTCCCTGCCTCTATTTCCGCGCCTCTTTCTCTGCCTCTCTTTCCCAACATCTCTTTTCCTCCCGCTGATTCCCCGCCTCTGATTCCCCGCCTCTGATTCCCTGCCTCTGATTCCCCGCCTCTGATTCCCTGCCTCAGATTCCCTGCCTCAGATTCCCTGCCTCAGATTCCCTGCTTCTGATTCCCCGCCTCTGATTCCCCGCCTCTTATTCCCCGCCTCTGATTCCCCGCCTCTGATTCCCCGCCTCTGATTCCCTGCCTCAGATTCCCCGGCTCTGATTCCCTGCATCAGATTCCCTGCCTCAGATTCCCTGCCTCTGATTCCACGCCTCTGATTCCCTGCCTCTGATTCCCCGCCTCTGATTCCCTGCCTCAGATTCCCTGCCTCAGATTCCCTGCCTCAGATTCCCCGCCTCTGATTCCCCGCCTTTGATTCCCTGCCTCTTATTCCCCGCCTCTGATTCCCCGCCTCTGATTCCCCGCCTCTGATTCCCTGCCTCTGTTTCCCCGCCTCTGATTCCCCGCCTCTGATTCCCCGCCTCAGATTCCCCGACTCTGATTCCCTGGCTGAGATTCCCTGCCTCAGATACCCCGCCTCAGATACCCGGCCTCAGATTCCCCGCCTCTGATTCCCTGCCTCTGATTCCCTGCCTCTAAATCACTGCCTCTGATTCCCTGCCTCTGATACCCTGCCTCTCTTTGCCTGCCTCTCTTTCGGTGCCTCTTTCTCTGCATCTAGTTTCCCACATCTCATTTGCCCCCTCTGATAACCCGCCTCTGATTCCATGCCTCTGATTCCCCGCCTCTGATTCCCCGCCTCTGATTCCCTGCCTCTGATTCCCCGCCTCTGATTCCCTGCCTCAGATTCCCTGCCTCAGATTCCCTGCCTCAGATTCCCTGCCTCAGATTCCCTGCCTCTGATTCCCCGCCTCCGATTCCCCGCCTCTTATTCCCCGCCTCTGATTCCCCGCCTCTGATTCCCTGCCTCTGATTCCCTGCCTCTGTTTCCCCGCCTCTGATTCCCCGCCTCTGATTCCCCGCATCAGATTTCCCGGCTGTAATTCCCTGCCTGAGATTCCCTGCCTGAGATTCCCCGCCTCAGATTCCCTGCCTCAGATTCCCCGCCTCAGATTCCCCGCCTCATATTCCCCGCCTCAGATTCCCCATCTCAGATTCCCCGCCTCAGATTCCCCACCTCTGATTCCCCACCTCTGATTCCCTGCCTCTGATACCCTGCCTCAGATTTCCGTGCCTCTTTCTCTGCATCTAGTTTCCCACATCTCATTTGCCACCTCTGATAACCCGCCTCTGATTCCATGCCTCTGATTCCCCGCCTCTGATTCCCCGCCTCTGATTCCCCGCCTCTGATTCCCTGCCTCAGATTCCCTGCCTCAGATTCCTTGCCTCAGATTCCCTGCCTCTGATTCCCCGCCTCTGATTCCCCACCTCTTATTCCCCGCCTCTGATTCCCCGCCTCTGATTCCCCGCCTCTGATTCCCTGCCTCTGTTTCCCCGCCTCTGATTCCCCGCGTCTGATTCCCCGCCTCAGATTCCCCGGCTCTGATTCCCTGCCTGAGATTCCATGCCTCAGAATCCCCGCCTCAGATTCCCTGCCTCAGATTCCCCGCCTCAGATTCCCCGCCTCAGATTCCCCGCCTCAGATTCCCTCCCTCAGATTCCCCGCCTCAGATTCCCCGCCTCAGATTCCCTGCCTCAGATTCCCCGCCTAAGATTCCCTACCTCAGATTCCCTGCCTCAGATTCCCTGCCTCAGATTCCCTTCATCTGATTCCCTTCATCTGATTCCCTGCCTCTGATTCCTTGCCTCTGATTTCCTGCCTCTGATTCCCCACCTCTGATTCCCCGCCTCAGATTCCCTGCCTCAGATTTCCTGCCTCAGATTCCCTGCCTCTGATTCCCTGCCTCAGATTCCCTGCCTCAGATTCCCTGCCTCAGATTCCCTGCCTCTGATTGCCTTCCTCTGATTCCCTGCCTCTGATTCCCTGCCTCTTATTGCCTGCCTCTTATTCCCTGCCTCTGATTCCCTGCCTCTGATTCCCTGCCTCTGATTCCGCACCTCTGATTCCACGCCTCTCTTTCCTTGTCTCTGATTCCCCGCCTCTGATTCCCTGCCTCTGATACCCTGCCTCTCTTTGCCTGCCTCTAGTTCCGTGCCTCTTTCTCTGCATCTAGTTTCCCACATCTCATTTGCCCCCTCTGATAACACGCCTCTGATTCCATGCCTCTGATTCACTGCCTCAGATTCCCTGCCTCAGATACCCCGACTCAGATTTACCACCTCAGATTCCCCGCCTCAGATTCCCTGCCTCAGATTCCCTGCCTCAGATTCCCTGCCTCAGATTCCCTGCCTCAGATTCCCTGCCTCAGATTCCCTGCCTCCGATTCCCCGCCTCTGATTCCCCGCCTCTGATTCCCCGCCTCTGATACCCAGCCTCTGAATCCCCGCCTCTGAATCCCCGCCTCTGATTCCCCGCCTCTGTTTCCCCGCCTCTGATTCCCCGCCTCTAATTCCCCGCCTCTGATTCCACGCCTCTAATTCCCCGCCTCTGATTCCAGGCCTCTTATTCCCCGCCTCTGATCCCCACCTCTGATTGCCTGCCACTGATTGCCCGCCTCTGATTCCCCGCCTCTGATTCCCCGCCTCTGATTCCCCACCACTGTCTATATGCCTCTCTTTCGCCTCAGCTTTTTCCCCTACACTCTTTCCGCGCCTCTCTTTCCCTCCCTCAATTTCAACAACTCTGTTTGATCTGTTCTGTGTACCTCATTTTCAACACACAAGTTCCAACCACTATGTTTCACCCATCACTTTCCCGCCTCTATTTTTCCGCCTATGTTTACCCGCCTCTGTTTATTCACCTGTTTCACCGCCTCTGATTCCCCGCCTCTGATTCCCCACCTCTGTCTCGATGCCTCTCTTTCGCCTCCACTCTTTCCCCTCCACTCTTTCCGTGCATGTCTTTCCCTCCCTCAATTTCAACAACACTGTTTGATCTGTTTTGTGTACCTCATTTTAAACACACAAGTTCCAACCACTATGTTTTCCCGCCTCTTTCCCCGCCTCTATTTATCCACCTATGTTTAACTGCCTCTGTTTACCCGCCTGTTTCCCCGCCTCTGATTCCCCACCTTTCATTCCCCGCCTCTCTTTCCCTGCCTCTATTTCCGCGCCTCTTTCTCTGCCTCTCTTTCCCCACATCTCTTTTCCTCCCGCTGATTCCCCGCCTCTGATTCCCCGCCTCTGATTCCCTGCCTCTGATTCCCCGCCTCTGATTCCCTGCCTCAGATTCCCTGCCTCAGATTCCCTGCCTCAGATTCCCTGCTTCTGATTCCCCGCCTCTGATTCCCCGCCTCTTATTCCCCGCCTCTGATTCCCCGCCTCTGATTCCCCGCCTCTGATTCCCTGCCTCAGATTCCCCGGCTCTGATTCCCTGCATCAGATTCCCTGCCTCAGATTCCCTGCCTCTGATTCCCCGCCTCTGATTCCCTGCCTCTGATTCCCCGCCTCTGATTCCCTGCCTCAGATTCCCTGCCTCAGATTCCCTGCCTCAGATTCCCCGCCTCTGATTCCCCGCCTTTGATTCCCCGCCTCTTATTCCCCGCCTCTGATTCCCCGCCTCTGATTCCCCGCCTCTGATTCCCTGCCTCTGTTTCCCCGCCTCTGATTCCCCGCCTCTGATTCCCCGCCTCAGATTCCCCGACTCTGATTCCCTGGCTGAGATTCCCTGCCTCAGATACCCCGCCTCAGATACCCCGCCTCAGATACCCCGCCTCAGATTCCCCGCCTCAGATTCCCCGCCTCAGATTCCCCGCCTCAGATTCCCCGCCTCAGATTCCCCGCCTCTGTTTCCCCGCCTCTGATTCCCCGTGTCTGATTCCCCGCCTCAGATTCCCCGGCTCTGATTCCCTGCCTGAGATTCCATGCCTCAGAATCCCCGCCTCAGATTCCCTGCCTCAGATTCCCCGCCTCAGATTCCCCGCCTCAGATTCCCAGCCTCAGATTCCCTGCCTCAGATTCCCCGCCTCAGATTCCCCGCCTCAGATTCCCTGCCTCAGATTCCCCGCCTAAGATTCCCTGCCTCAGATTCCCTGCCTCAGATTCCCAGCCTCAGATTCCCTTCATCTGATTCCCTTCATCTGATTCCCTGCCTCTGATTCCCTGCCTCTGATTTCCTGCCTCTGATTCCCCACCTCTGATTCCCCGCCTCAGATTCCCTGCCTCAGATTTCCTGCCTCAGATTCCCTGCCTCTGATTGCCTGCCTCTGATTCCCTGCCTCTGATTCCCTGCCTCTTATTGCCTGCCTCTGATTCCCTGCCTCTGATTCCCTGCCTCTGATTCCCTGCCTCTGATTCCGCACCTCTGATTCCACGCCTCTCTTTTCTTGTCTCTGATTCCCCGCCTCTGATTCCCTGCCTCTGATACCCTGCCTCTCTTTGCCTGCCTCTATTTCCGTGCCTCTTTCTCTGCATCTAGTTTCCCACATCTCATTTGCCCCCTCTGATAACACACCTGTGATTCCATGCCTCTGATTCACTGCCTCAGATTCCCTGCCTCAGATACCCCGACTCAGATTTACCACCTCAGATTCCCCGCCTCAGATTCCCTGCCTCAGATTCACTGCCTCAGATTCCCTGGCTCAGATTCCCTGCCTCAGATTCCCTGCCTCAGATTCCCTGCCTCCGATTCCCCGCCTCTGATTCCCCGCCTCTGATTCCCCGCCTCTGATACCCAGCCTCTGAATCCCCGCCTCTGAATCCCCGCCTCTGATTCACCGCCTCTGTTTCCCCGCCTCTGATTCCCCGCCTCTAATTCCCCGCCTCTGATTCCACGCCTCTAATTCCCCGCCTCTGATTCCAGGCCTCTTATTCCCCGCCTCTGATTCCCCACCTCCGATTGCCTGCCACTGATTGCCCGCCTCTGATTCCCCGCCTCTGATTCCCCGCCTCTGATTCCCCACCACTGTCTATATGCCTCTCTTTCGCCTCAGCTTTTTCCCCTACACTCTTTCCGCGCCTCTCTTTCCCTCCCTCAATTTCAACAACTCTGTTTGATCTGTTCTGTGTACCTCATTTTCAACACACAAGTTCCAACCACGATGTTTCACCCATCACTTTCCCCGCCTCTATTTTTCCGCCTATGTTTACCCGCCTCTGTTTATTCACCTGTTTCACCGCCTCTGATTCCCCGCCTCTGATTCCCCACCTCTGTCTCGACGCCTCTCTTTCGCCTCCACTCTTTCCCCTCCACTCTTTCCGTGCCTGTCTTTCCCTCCCTCAATTTCAACAACACTGTTTGATCTGTTTTGTGTACCTCATTTTAAACACACAAGTTCCAACCACTATGTTTTGCCCGCCTCTTTCCCCGCCTCTATTTATCCACCTATGTTTAACTGCCTCTGTTTACCCGCCTGTTTCCCCGCCTCTGATTCCCCACCTTTCATTCCCCGCCTCTCTTTCCCTGCCTCTATTTCCGCGCCTCTTTCTCTGCCTCTCTTTCCCCACATCTCTTTTCCTCCCGCTGATTCCCCGCCTCTGATTCCCCGCCTCTGATTCCCCGCCTCTGATTCCCTGCCTCAGATTCCCTGCCTCAGATTCCCTGCCTCAGATTCCCTGCTTCTGATTCCCCGCCTCTGATTCCCCGCCTCTTATTCCCCGCCTCTGATTCCCCGCCTCTGATTCCCCGCCTCTGATTCCCTGCCTCAGATTCCCCGGCTCTGATTCCCTGCATCAGATTCCCTGCCTCAGATTCCCTGCCTCTGATTCCACGCCTCTGATTCCCTGCCTCTGATTCCCCGCCTCTGATTCCCTGCCTCAGATTCCCTGCCTCAGATTCCCTGCCTCAGATTCCCCGCCTCTGATTCCCCGCCTTTGATTCCCCGCCTCTTATTCCCCGCCTCTGATTCCCCGCCTCTGATTCCCCGCCTCTGATTCTCTGCCTCTGTTTCCCCGCCTCTGATTCCCCGCCTCTGATTCCCTGCCTCAGATTCCCCGCCTCTGATTCCCCGCCTTTGATTCCCCGCCTCTTATTCCCCGCCTCTGATTCCCCGCCTCTGATTCCCCGACTCTGATTCCCTTGCTGAGATTCCCTGCCTCAGATACCCCGCCTCAGATACCCCGCCTCAGATTCCCCGCCTCTGATTCCCTGCCTCTGATTCCCTGCCTCTAAATCACTGCCTCTGATTCCCTGCCTCTGATACCCTGCCTCTCTTTGCCTGCCTCTATTTCGGTGCCTCTTTCTCTGCATCTAGTTTCCCACATCTCATTTGCCCCCTCTGATAACCCGCCTCTGATTCCATGCCTCTGATTCCCCGCCTCTGATTCCCCGCCTCTGATTCCCCGCCTCTTATTCCCCGCCTCTGATTCCCCGCCTCTGATTCCCCGCCTCTGATTCCCTGCCTCTGTTTCCCCGCCTCTGATTCCCCGCCTCTGATTCCCCGCATCAGATTTCCCGGCTCTAATTCCCTGCCTGAGATTCCCTGCCTGAGATTCCCCGCCTCAGATTCCCTGCCTCAGATTCCCCGCCTCAGATTCCCCGCCTCATATTCCCCGCCTCAGATTCGCCGCCTCAGATTCCCTGCCTCAGATTCCCTGCCTCTGATTGCCTTCCTCTGATTCCCTGCCTCTGATTCCCTGCCTCTGATTCCCTGCCTCTGATTCCCTGCCTCTGATTCCCTGCCTCTAATTCCCTGCCTCTGATTCCGCACCTCTGATTCCACGCCTCTCTTTCCGTGTCTCTGATTCCCCACCTCTGATTCCCTGCCTCTGATACCCTGCCTCTCTTTGCCTGCCTCTATTTCCGTGCCTCTTTCTCTGCATCTAGTTTCCCACATCTCATTTGCCCCCTCTGATAACCCGCCTTTGATTCCATGCCTCTGATTCCCCGCCTCTGATTCCCCGCCTCTGATTCCCCGCCTCTGATTCCCTGCCTCAGATTCCCTGCCTCAGATTCCTTGCCTCAGATTCCCTTCCTCTGATTCCCCGCCTCTGATTCCCCACCTCTTATTCCCCGCCTCTGATTCCCCGCCTCTGATTCCCCGCCTCTGATTCCCTGCCTCTGTTTCCCCCCTCTGATTCCCCACGTCTGATTCCCCGCCTCAGATTCCCCGGCTCTGATTCCCTGCCTGAGATTCCATGCCTCAGAATCCCCGCCTCAGATTCCCTGCCTCAGATTCCCCGCCTCAGATTCCCCGCCTCAGATTCCCCGCCTCAGATTCCCTGCCTGAGATTCCCCGCCTCAGATTCCCCGCCTCAGATTCCCTGCCTCAGATTCCCCGCCTAAGATTCCCTACCTCAGATTCCCTGCCTCAGATTCCCTGCCTCAGATTCCCTTCATCTGATTCCCTTCATCTGATTCCCTGCCTCTGATTCCCTGCCTCTGATTTCCTGCCTCTGATTCCCCACCTCTGATTCCCCGCCTCAGATTCCCTGCCTCAGATTTCCTGCCTCAGATTCCCTGCCTCTGATTCCCTGCCTCAGATTCCCTGCCTCAGATTCCCTGCCTCAGATTCCCTGCCTCTGATTGCCTGCCTCTGATTCCCTGCCTCTGATTCCCTGCCTCTTATTGCCTGCCTCTGATTCCCTGCCTCTGATTCCCTGCCTCTGATTCCCTGCCTCTGATTCCGCACCTCTGATTCCACGCCTCTCTTTCCTTGTCTCTGATTCCCCGCCTCTGATTCCCTGCCTCTGATACCCTGCCTCTCTTTGCCTGCCTCTAGTTCCGTGCCTCTTTCTTTGCATCTAGTTTCCCACATCTCATTTGCCCCCTCTGATAACACGCCTCTGATTCACTGCCTCAGATTCCCCGCCTCAGATACCCCGACTCAGATTTACCACTTCAGATTCCCCGCCTCAGATTCCCTGCCTCAGATTCCCTGCCTCAGATTCCCTGCCTCAGATTCCCTGCCTCAGATTCCCTGCCTCAGATTCCCTGCCTCCGATTCCCCGCCTCTGATTCCCCGCCTCTGATTCCCCGCCTCTGATACCCAGCCTCTGAATCCCCGCCTCTGAATCCCCGCCTCTGATTCCCCGCCTCTTTTTCCCCGCCTCTGATTCCCCGCCTCTAATTCCCCGCCTCTGATTCCACGCCTCTAATTCCCCGCCTCTGATTCCAGGCCTCTTATTCCCCGCCTCTGATTCCCCACCTCTGATTGCCTGCCACTGATTGCCCGCCTCTGATTCCCCGCCTCTGATTCCCTGCCTCTGATTCCCCGCCTCTGATTCCCCACCACTGTCTATATGCCTCTCTTTCGCCTCAGCTTTTTCCCCTACACTCTTTCCGCGCCTCTCTTTCCCTCCCTCAATTTCAACAACTCTGTTTGATCTGTTCTGTGTACCTCATTTTCAACACACAAGTTCCAACCACTATGTTTCACCCATCACTTTCCCCGCCTCTATTTTTCCGCCTATGTTTACCCGCCTCTGTTTATTCACCTGTTTCACCGCCTCTGATTCCCCGCCTCTGATTCCCCACCTCTGTCTCGATGCCTCTCTTTCGCCTCCACTCTTTCCCCTCCACTCTTTCCGTGCCTGTCTTTCCCTCCCTCAATTTCAACAACACTGTTTGATCTGTTTTGTGTACCTCATTTTAAACACACAAGTTCCAACCACTATGTTTTCCCGCCTCTTTCCCCGCCTCTATTTATCCACCTCTGTTTAACTGCCTCTGTTTACCCGCCTGTTTCCCCGCCTCTGATTCCCCACCTTTCATTCCCCGCCTCTCTTTCCCTGCCTCTATTTCCGCGCCTCTTTCTCTGCCTCTCTTTCCCCACATCTCTTTTCCTCCCGCTGATTCCCCGCCTCTGATTCCCCGCCTCTGATTCCCTGCCTCTGATTCCCCGCCTCTGATTCCCTGCCTCAGATTCCCTGCCTCAGATTCCCTGCCTCAGATTCCCTGCTTCTGATTCCCCGCATCTGATTCCCTGCCTCAGATTCCCCGGCTCTGATTCCCTGCATCAGATTCCCTGCCTCAGATTCCCTGCCTCTGATTCCCCGCCTCTGATTCCCTGCCTCTGATTCCCCGCCTCTGATTCCCTGCCTCAGATTCCCTGCCTCAGATTCCCTGCCTCAGATTCCCCGCCTCTGATTCCCCGCCTTTGATTCCCCGCCTCTTATTCCCCACCTCTGATTCCCCGCCTCTGATTCCCCGCCTCTGATTCCCTGCCTCTGTTTCCCCGCCTCTGATTTCCCGCCTCTGATTCCCCGCCTCAGATTCCCCGACTCTGATTCCCTGGCTGAGATTCCCTGCCTCAGATACCCCGCCTCAGATACCCCGCCTCAGATTCCCCGCCTCAGATTCCCCGCCTCAGATTCCCCGCCTCAGATTCCCCGCCTCAGATTCCCCACCTCAGATTCCCCGCCTCAGATTCCCCGCCTCAGATTCCCCGCCTCAGATTCCCCGCCTCAGATTCCCCGCCTCAGATTCCCCGCCTCAGATTCCCCGCCTCAGATTCCCCGCATCAGATTCCCCGCCTCAGATTCCCCGCCTCAGATTCCCTGCCTCTGATTGCCTGCCTCTGATTCCCTGCCTCTGATTCCCTGCCTCGGATTCCCTGCCTCTGATTCCCTGCCTCTGATTCCCTGCCTCTGATTCCCTGCCTCTGATTCCGCGCCTCTGATTCCACGCCTCTCTTTCCGTATTTCTGATTCCCCGCCTCTGATTCCCTGCCTCTGATACCCTGCCTCTCTTTGCCTGCCTCTATTTCGGTGCCTCTTTCTCTGCATCTAGTTTCCCACATCTCATTTGCCCCCTCTGATAACCCGCCTCTGATTCCATGCCTCTGATTCCCCGCCTTTGATTCCCCACCTCTGATTCCCTGCCTTTGATTCCCTGCCTCTGATTCCCTGCCTCAGATCCCCTGCCTCAGATTCCCTGCCACAGATTCCCTGCCTCAGATTCCCTGCCTTTGATTCCCCGCCTCTGATTCCCCGCCTCTTATTCCCCGCCTCTGATTCCCCGCCTCTGATTCCCCGCCTCTGATTCCCTGCCTCTGTTTCCCCGCCTCTGATTTCCCGCCTCTGATTCCCCGCCTCGGATTTCCCGGCTCTGATTCCCTGCCTGAGATTCCCTGCCTGAGATTCCCTGCCTCAGATTCCCTGCCTCAGATTCCCAGCCTCAGATTCCCTTCATCTGATTCCCTTCATCTGATTCCCTGCCTCAGATTCCCTGCCTCAGATTCCCTGCCTCTGATTGCCTTCCTCTGATTCCCTGCCTCTGATTCCCTCCCTCTGATTCCCTGCCTCTGATTCCCTGCCTCTGATTCCCTGCCTCTGATTCCGCACGGCTGATTCCACGCCTCTCTGAGCGAGTCTCTGATTCCCCGCCTCTGATTCCCTGCCTCTGATACCCTGCCTCTCTTTGCCTGCCTCTATTTCCGTGCCTCTTCCTCTGCATCTAGTTTCCCACATCTCAATTGCCCCCTCTGATAACCCACCTCTGATTCCATGCCTCTGATTCCCCGCCTCTGATTCCCCGCCTCTGATTCCCTGCCTCTGTTTCCCCGCGTCTGATTCCCCGCGTCTGATTCCCTGCCTCAGATTCCTTGCCTCAGATTCCCTGCCTCTGATTCCCCGCTTCTTATTCCCCGCCTCTGATTCCCCGCCTCTGATTCCCTGCCTCTGATTCCCTGCCTCTGTTTCCCCGCGTCTGATTCCCCGCGTCTGATTCCCCGCCTCAGATTCCCCGGCTCTGATTCCCTGCCTGAGTTTCCATGCCTCAGAATCCCCGCCTCAGATTCCCTGCCTCAGATTCCCCGCCTCAGATTCCCCGCCTCAGATTCCCCGCCTCAGATTCCCTGCCTCAGATTCCCTGCCTCAGATTCCACGCCTCAGATTCCCCGCCTCAGATTCCCCGCCTCAGGTTCCCTGCCTCAGATTCCCTGCCTCAGATTCCTAGCCTCAGATTCCCTTCATCTGATTCCTTTCATCTGATTCCCTGCCTCTGATTCCCTGCCTCTGATTCCCTGCCTCTGATTCCCCGCCTCTGATTCCCTGCCTCTGATTCCCTACCTCTGATTGCCTGCCTCTGATTCCCTGCCTCTGATTCCCTGCCTCAGATTCCCTGCCTCTGATTCCGCACATCTGATTCCACGCCTCTCTTTTCTTGTCTCTGATTCCCTGCCTCTGATTCCCTGCCTCTGATACCCTGCCTCTCTTTGCCTGCCTCTATTTCCGTGCCTCTTTCTCTGCATCTAGTTTCCCACATCTCATTTTCCCCCTCTGATAACCCGCCTCTGATTCCATGCCTCTGATTCACTGCCTCAGATCCCCTGCCTCAGATACCCCGACTCAGATTTACCGCCTCAGATTCCCCGCCTCAGTTTCCCTGCCTCAGATTCCCTGCCTCAGATTCCCTGCCTCAGATTCCCTGCCTCAGATTCCCTGCCTCCGATTCCCCGCCTCTGATTCCCCGCCTCTGATTCCCCGCCTCTGATTCCCAGCCTCTGAATCCACGCCTCTGAATCCCCGCCTCTGAATCCCCGCCTCTGTTTCCCCACCTCTGATTCCCCGCCTCTGATTCCCCGCCTCTGATTCCACGCCTCTGATTCCCCGCATCTGATTCCAGGCCTCTTATTCCCCGCCACTGATTCCCCATCTCTGATTGCCTGCCACTGATTGCCCGCCTCTGATTCCCCGCCTCTGATTCCCCGCCTCTGATTCCCCACCTCTGTCTGTATGTCTCTCTTTCGCCTCCGCTTTTTCCCCTACACTCTTTCCGTGCCTCTCTTTCCCTCCCTCAATTTGAACAACTCTGTTTGATCTGTTCTGTGTACCTCATTTTCAACACACAAGTTCCAACCACTATGTTTCACCCATCACTTTCCCCGCCTCTATTTTTCCGCCTATGTTTACCCGCCTCTGTTTACCCACCTGTTTCACTGCCTCTGATTCCCCGCCTCTGATTCCCCACCTCTGTCTCGACGCCTCTCTGTCGCCTCCACTCTTTCTTCTCCACTCTTTCCGTGCCTGTCTTTCCCTCCCTCAATTTCAACAACACTGTTTGATCTGTTTTGTGTACCTCATTTTCAACAAACAAGTTCCAACCACTATGTTTCAGCCATCACTTTCCCCGCCTCTATTTATCCACCTATGTTTACCTGCCTCTGTTTACCCACCTGTTTCCCCGCCTCTGATTCCCCACCTTTCATTCCCCGCCTCTCTTTCCCTGCCTCTATTTCCGCACCTCTTTTTCTGCCTCTCTTTCCCCACATCTCTTTTCCTCCCGCTGATTCCCCGCCTCTGATTCCACGCCTCTGATTCCCTGCCTCTGATTCCCCGCCTCTGATTCCCTGCCTCAAATTCCCTGCCTCAGATTCCCTGCCTCAGATTCCCTGCCTCTGATTCCCCGCCTCTGATTCCCCGCCTCTTATTACCCGCCTCGGATTCCCCGCCTCTGATTCCCCGCCTCTGATTCCCTGCCTCAGATTCCCCGGCTCTGATTCCCTGCATCAGATTCCCTGCCTCAGATTCCCTGCCTCTGATTCCCCGCCTCTGATTCCCTGCCTCTGATTCCCCGCCTCTGATTCCCTGCCTCAGATTCCCTGCCTCAGATTCCCTGCCTCAGATTCCCCACCTCTGATTGCCTGCCACTGATTGCCCGCCTCTGATTCCCCGCCTCTGATTCCCCGCCTCTGATTCCCCACCTCTGTCTGTATGCCTCTCTTTCGCCTCCGCTTTTTCCCCTACACTCTTTCTGCGCCTCTCTTTCCCTCCCTCAATTTCAACAACTCTGTTTGATCTGTTCTGTGTACCTCATTTTCAACACACAAGTTCCAACCACTATGTTTCACCCATCACTTTCCCCGCCTCTATTTTTCCGCCTATGTTTACCCGCCTCTGTTTACACACCTGTTTCACCGCCTCTGATTACCCGCCTCTGAATCCCCACCTCTGTCTCGACGCCTCTCTTTCGCCTCCACTCTTTCCACTCCACTCTTTCCTTGCCTGTCTTTCCGTCCCTCAATTTCAACAACACTGTTTGATCTGTTTTGTGTACCTGATTTTAAACACACAAGTTCCAACCACTATGTTTTGCCCGCCTCTTTCCCCGCATCTATTTATCCACCTGTTTACCTGCCTCTGTTTACCCGCCTGTTTCCCCACCTCTGATTCCCCACTTTTCATTCCCCGCCTCTCTTCCCCTGCCTCTATTTCCGCGCCTCTTTCTCTGCCTCTCTTTCCCCACAACGCTTTTCCTCCCGCTGATTCCCCGCCTCTGATTCCCCGCCTCTGATTCCCTGCCTCTGATTCCCCGCCTCAGATTCCCTGCCTCAGATTCCCTGCCTCAGATTCCCTGCCTCTGATTCCCCGCCTCTGATTCCCCGCCTCTTATTCCCCGCCTCTGATTCCCTGCCTCTGATTCCCCGTGTCTGATTCCCTGCCTCAGATTCCCCGGCTCTGATTCCCTGCATCAGATTCCCTGCCTCAGATTCCCTGCCTCTGATTCCCCGCCTCTGATTCCTGCCTCAGATTCCCTGCCTCAGATTCCCTGCCTCAGATTCACTGCTTCTGATTCCCCGCCTTTGATTCCCCGCCTCTTATTCCCCGCCTCTGAATCCCAGCCTCTGATTCCCCGCCTCTGATTACCTGCCTCTGTTTCCCCGCCTCTGATTCCCAGCCTCTGATTCCCCGCCTCAGATTCCCCGCCTCAGATTCCCTGCCTCAGATTCCCCGCCTGAGATTCCCCGCCTCTGATTCCCCGCCTCAGATTCCCCGCCTCAGATTCCCCGCCTCAGATTCCACGCCTCAGATTCCCCGCATCAGATTCCCCGCCTCAGATTCCCCGCCTCAGATTCCCCGCCTCAGATTCCCCGCCTCAGATTCCCCGCCTCAGATTCCCCGCCTCAGATTCCCCGCCTCACATTCCCCGCCTCAGATTCCCCGCCTCAGATTCCCTGCCTCTGATTCCCCACCTCTGATTCCCTGCCTCTGATTCCCCGCCTCTGATTCCTGCCTCAGATTCCCCGCCTCAGATTCCCCGCCTCAGATTCCCTGCCTCTGATTGCCTGCCTCTGATTGCCTGCCTCTGATTCCCTGCCTCTGATTCCCTGCCTCTGATTCCCTGCCTCTGATTCCCTGCCTCTGATTCCCTGCCTCTGATTCCATGCCTCTGATTCCACGCCTCTCTTTCCGTATCTCTGATTCCTTGCCTCTGATTCTCTGCCTCTGATACCCTGCCTCTCTTTGCCTGCCTCTATTTTGGTGCCTCTTTCTCTGCATCTAGTTTCCCACATCTCATTTGCCCCCTCTGATAACCTGCCTCTGATTCCATGCCTCTGATTCCCCACCTCTGATTCCCTGCCTCTGATTCCCCGCCTCTGATACCCCGCCTCTGATTCCCTGCCTCAGATTCCCTGCCTCAGATTCCCTGCCTCAGATTCCCTGCATCTGATTCCCCGCCTCTGATTCCCCGCCTCTTATTCCCCGCCTCTGATTACCCGCCTCTGATTCCCCGCCTCTGATTCCCTGCCTCTGTTTCCCAGCCTCTGATTCCCCGCCTCTGATTCCCCGCCTCAGATTCCCCGGCTCTGATTCCCTGCCTGAGATTCCCTGCCTCAGATTCCCTGCCTATGATTCCCTGCCTCTGAGTCCCTGCGTCAGATTCCCCGGCTCTGATTACCTGCCTGAGATTCCCTGCCTCAGAATCCCCGCCTCAGATTCCCTGCCTCAGATTCCCCGCCTCAGATTCCCCGCCTCAGATTCCCCGCCTCAGATTCCCCGCCTCAGATTCCCCGCCTCAGATTCCCCGCCTCAGATTCCCCACCTCAGATTCCCCGCCTCAGATTCCCTGCCTCTGATTGCCTGCCTCTGATTCCCTGCCTCTGATTCCCTGCCTCTAAATCCCCGCCTCTGATTCACTGCATCTGATTCCACGCCTCTGATTCCCCGCCTCTCTTTCCGTGTCTCTGATTCCCCGCCTCAGATTCCCTGCCTCACATACCCTGCCTCTCTTTGCCTGCCTCTATTTCCGTGCCTCTTTCTCTGCATCTAGTTTCCCACATCTCATTTGCCCCCTCTGATAACCCGCCTCTGATTCCATGCCTCTGATTCCCCGCCTCTGATTCCCCGCCTCTGATTCCCCGCCTCTGATTCCCTGCCTCAGAATCCCTGCCTCAGATTCCTTGCCTCAGATTCCCTGCCTCTGATTCCCCGCCTCTGATTCCCCGCCTCTTATTCCCCGCCTCTGATACCCCGCCTCTGATTCCCCGCCTCTGATTCCCTGCCTCTGTATCCCCGCCTCTGATTCCCCGCGTCTGATTCCCCGCCTCAGATTCCCTTCATCTGATTCCCTTCATCTGATTCCCTGCCTCTGATTCCCTGCCTCTGATTCCCTGCCTCTGATTCCCCGCCTCTGTTTCCCAGCCTCAGATTGCCTGCCTCAGATTCCCTGCCTCAGATTCCCTGCCTCTGATTCCCCGCCTCTAAATCCCTGCCTCTGATTGCCTGCCTCTGATTCCGCGCCTCAGATTTCCCGCATCAGATTCCCCGCCTCAGATTCCCCGCCTCAGATTCCCCGCCTCAGATTCCCCGCCTCAGATTCCCCGCCTCAGATTCCCCGCCTCAGATTCCCCGCCTCACATTCCCCGCCTCAGATTCCCTGCCTCAGATTCCCCACCTCAGATTCCCTGCCTCTGATTGCATGCCTCTGATTGCCTGCCTCTGATTCCCTGCCTCTGATTCCCTGCCTCTGATTCCCTGCCTCTGATTCCCTGCCTCTGATTCCCTGCCTCTGATTCCGCGCCTCTGATTCCACGCCTCTCTTTCCGTATCTCTGATTCCCCGCCTCTAATTCCCTGCCTCTGATACCCTGCCTCTCTTTGCCTGCCTCTATTTTGGTGCCTCTTTCTCTGCATCTAGTTTCCCACATCTCATTTGCCCCCTCTGATAACCCGCCTCTGATTCCATGCCTCTGATTCCCCACCTCTGATTCCCTGCCTCTGATTCCCCGCCTCTGATACCCCGCCTCTGATTCCCTGCCTCAGATTCCCTGCCTCAGATTCCCTGCATCTGATTCCCCGCCTCTGATTCCCCGCCTCTTATTCCCCGCCTCTGATTACCCGCCTCTGATTCCCCGCCTCTGATTCCCTGCCTGTTTCCCAGCCTCTGATTCCCCGCCTCTGATTCCCCGCCTCAGATTCCCCGGCTCTGATTCCCTGCCTCAGATTCCCTGCCTCAGATTCCCTGCCTATGATTCCCTGCCTCTGAGTCCCCGCGTCAGATTCCCCGGCTCTGATTCCCTGCCTGAGATTCCCTGCCTCAGAATCCCCGCCTCAGATTGCCTGCCTCAGATTCCCCGCCTCAGATTCCCCGCCTCAGATTCCCCGCCTCAGATTCCCCGCCTCAGATTCCCCGCCTCAGATTCCCCGCCTCAGATTCCCCACCTCAGGTTCCCCGCCTCAGATTCCCTGCTTCTGATTCCCTGCCTCTGATTCCCTGCCTCTAAATCCCTGCCTCTGATTCACTGCCTCAGATTCCGCGCCTCTGATTCCCCGTCTCTCTTTCCGTGTCTCTGATTCCCCGCCTCAGATTCCCTGCCTCACATACCCTGCCTCTCTTTGCCTGCCTCTATTTCCGTGCCTCTTTCTCTGCATCTAGTTTCCCACATCTCATTTGCCCCCTCTGATAACCCGCCTCTGATTCCATGCCTCTGATTCCCCGCCTCTGATTCCCCGCCTCTGATTCCCCGCCTCTGATTCCCTGCCTCTTATTCCTCGCCTCTGATACCCCGCCTCTGATTCCGCGCCTCTGATTCCCTGCCTCTGTATCCCCGCCTCTGATTCCCCGCGTCAGATTCCCCGCCTCAGATTCCCCGGCTCTGATTCCCAGCCTGAGATTCCATGCCTCAGATTCTCTGCCTCAGATTCCCTGCCTCAGATTCACCGCCTCAGATTCCCCACCTCAGATTCCCCGCCTCAGATTCCCCACCTCAGATTCCCCGCCTCACATTCCCCACCTCAGATTCCCCGCCTCAGATTCCCTGCCTCAGATTCCCTGTCTCAGATTCCCTGCCTCAGATTCCCTTCATCTGATTCCCTTCATCTGATTCCCTGCCTCTGATTCCCTGCCTCTGATTCCCTGCCTCTGATTCCCCGCCTCTGATTCCCCGCCTCAGATTGCCTGCCTCAGATTCCCTGCCTCAGATTCCCTGCCTCTGATTCCCCGCCTCTAAATCCCTGCCTCTGATTGCCTGCCTCTGATTCTGCGCCTCTGATTCCCCGCCTCTCTTTCCGTGTCTCTGATTCCCCGCCTCAGATTCCCTGCCTCACATACCCTGCCTCTCTTTGCCTGCCTCTATTTCCGTGCCTCTTTCTCTGCATCTAGTTTCCCACATCTCATTTGCCCCCTCTGATAGCCCGCCTCTGATTCCATGCCTCTGATTCCCCGCCTCTGATTTCCCCGCCTCTGCTTCCCCGCCTCTGATTCCCTGCCTCAGAATCCCTGCCTCAGATTCCTTGCCTCAGATTCCCTGCCTCTGATTCCCCGCCTCTGATTCCCCGCCTCCTATTCCCCGCCTCTGATTCCCCGCCTCTGATTACCCGCCTCTGATTCCCTGCCTCAGATTCCCTGCCTCTGATTGCCTTCCTCTGATTCCCTGCCTCTGATTCCCTCCCTCTGATTCCCTGCCTCTGATTCCCTGCCTCTGATTCCCTGCCTCTGATTCCCTGCCTCTGATTCCGCACGGCTGATTCCACGCCTCTCTGACCGTGTCTCTGATTCCCCGCCTCTGATTCCCTGCCTCGGATACCCTGCCTCTCTTTGCCTGCCTCTATTTCCGTGCCTCTTCCTCTGCATCTAGTTTCCCACATCTCAATTGCCCCCTCTGATAACCCACCTCTGATTCCATGCCTCTGATTCCCCACCTCTGATTCCCCGCCTCTGATTCCCTGCCTCAGATTCCCTGCCTCAGATTCCTTGCCTCAGATTCCCTGCCTCTGATTACCCGCCTCTTATTCCCCGCCTCTGTTTCCCCGCCTCTGATTCCCCGCCTCTGATTCCCTGCCTCTGTTTCCCCGCGTCTGATTCCCCACCTTTCATTCCCCGCCTCTCTTTCCCTGCCTCTATTTCCGCACCTCTTTTTCTGCCTCTCTTTCCCCACATCTCTTTTCCTCCCGCTGATTCCCCGCCTCTGATTCCACGCCTCTTATTCCCCGCCTCTGATTCCCTGCCTCAGATTCCCCGGCTCTGATTCCCTGCATCAGATTCCCTGCCTCAGATTCCCTGCCTCTGATTCCCCGCCTCTGATTCCCTGCCTCTGATTCCCCGCCTCTGATTCCCTGCCTCAGATTCCCTGCCTCAGATTCCCTGCCTCAGATTCCCCACCTCTGATTGCCTGCCACTGATTGCCCGCCTCTGATTCCCCGCCTCTGATTCCCCGCCTCTGATTCCCCACCTCTGTCTGTATGCCTCTCTTTCGCCTCCGCTTTTTCCCCTACACTCTTTCTGCGCCTCTCTTTCCCTCCCTCAATTTCAACAACTCTGTTTGATCTGTTCTGTGTACCTCATTTTCAACACACAAGTTCCAACCACTATGTTTCACCCATCACTTTCCCCGCCTCTATTTTTCCGCCTATGTTTACCCGCCTCTGTTTACACACCTGTTTCACCGCCTCTGATTACCCGCCTCTGAATCCCCACCTCTGTCTCGACGCCTCTCTTTCGCCTCCACTCTTTCCACTCCACTCTTTCCTTGCCTGTCTTTCCGTCCCTCAATTTCAACAACACTGTTTGATCTGTTTTGTGTACCTGATTTTAAACACACAAGTTCCAACCACTATGTTTTGCCCGCCTCTTTCCCCGCATCTATTTATCCACCTGTTTACCTGCCTCTGTTTACCCGCCTGTTTCCCCACCTCTGATTCCCCACCTTTCATTCCCCGCCTCTCTTCCCCTGCCTCTATTTCCGCGCCTCTTTCTCTGCCTCTCTTTCCCCACAACGCTTTTCCTCCCGCTGATTCCCCGCCTCTGATTCCCCGCCTCTGATTCCCTGCCTCTGATTCCCCGCCTCTGATTCCCTGCCTCAGATTCCCTGCCTCAGATTCCCTGCCTCAGATTCCCTGCCTCTGATTCCCCGCCTCTGATTCCCCGCCTCTTATTCCCCGCCTCTGATTCCCTGCCTCTGATTCCCCGTGTCTGATTCCCTGCCTCAGATTCCCCGGCTCTGATTCCCTGCATCAGATTCCCTGCCTCAGATTCCCTGCCTCTGATTCCCCGCCTCTGATTCCTGCCTCAGATTCCCTGCCTCAGATTCCCTGCCTCAGATTCACTGCTTCTGATTCCCCGCCTTTGATTCCCCGCCTCTTATTCCCCGCCTCTGAATCCCAGCCTCTGATTCCCCGCCTCTGATTACCTGCCTCTGTTTCCCCGCCTCTGATTCCCAGCCTCTGATTCCCCGCCTCAGATTCCCCGCCTCAGATTCCCTGCCTCAGATTCCCCGCCTGAGATTCCCCGCCTCTGATTCCCCGCCTCAGATTCCCCGCCTCAGATTCCCCGCCTCAGATTCCACGCCTCAGATTCCCCGCATCAGATTCCCCACCTCAGATTCCCCGCCTCAGATTCCCCGCCTCAGATTCCCCGCCTCAGATTCCCCGCCTCAGATTCCCCGCCTCAGATTCCCCGCCTCACATTCCCCGCCTCAGATTCCCCGCCTCAGATTCCCTGCCTCTGATTCCCCACCTCTGATTCCCTGCCTCTGATTCCCCGCCTCTGATTCCTGCCTCAGATTCCCCGCCTCAGATTCCCCGCCTCAGATTCCCCGCCTCAGATTCCCTGCCTCTGATTGCCTGCCTCTGATTGCCTGCCTCTGATTCCCTGCCTCTGATTCCCTGCCTCTGATTCCCTGCCTCTGATTCCCTGCCTCTGATTCCCTGCCTCTGATTCCACGCCTCTCTTTCCGTATCTCTGATTCCTTGCCTCTGATTCTCTGCCTCTGATACCCTGCCTCTCTTTGCCTGCCTCTATTTTGGTGCCTCTTTCTCTGCATCTAGTTTCCCACATCTCATTTGCCCCCTCTGATAACTTGCCTCTGATTCCATGCCTCTGATTCCCCACCTCTGATTCCCTGCCTCTGATTCCCCGCCTCTGATACCCCGCCTCTGATTCCCTGCCTCAGATTCCCTGCCTCAGATTCCCTGCCTCAGATTCCCTGCATCTGATTCCCCGCCTCTGATTCCCCGCCTCTTATTCCCCGCCTCTGATTACCCGCCTCTGATTCCCCGCCTCTGATTCCCTGCCTCTGCTTCCCAGCCTCTGATTCCCCGCCTCTGATTCCCCGCCTCAGATTCCCCGGCTCTGATTCCCTGCCTGAGATTCCCTGCCTCAGATTCCCTGCCTATGATTCCCTGCCTCTGAGTCCCTGCGTCAGATTCCCCGGCTCTGATTACCTGCCTGAGATTCCCTGCCTCAGAATCCCCGCCTCAGATTCCCTGCCTCACATTCCCTGCCTCAGATTCCCCGCCTCAGATTCCCCACCTCAGATTCCCCGCCTCAGATTCCCCGCCTCAGATTCCCCGCCTCAGATTCCCCACCTCAGATTCCCCGCCTCAGATTCCCTGCCTCTGATTGCCTGCCTCTGATTCCCTGCCTCTGATTCCCTGCCTCTGATTCCCTGCCTCTGATTCACTGCATCTGATTCCACGCCTCTGATTCCCCGCCTCTCTTTCCGTGTCTCTGATTCCCCGCCTCAGATTCCCTGCCTCACATACCCTGCCTCTCTTTGCCTGCCTCTATTTCCGTGCCTCTTTCTCTGCATCTAGTTTCCCACATCTCATTTGCCCCCTCTGATAACCCGCCTCTGATTCCATGCCTCTGATTCCCCGCCTCTGATTCCCCGCCTCTGATTCCCCGCCTCTGATTCCCTGCCTCAGAATCCCTGCCTCAGATTCCTTGCCTCAGATTCCCTGCCTCTGATTCCCCGCCTCTGATTCCCCGCCTCTTATTCCCCGCCTCTGATACCCCGCCTCTGATTCCCCGCCTCTGATTCCCTGCCTCTGTATCCCCGCCTCTGATTCCCCGCGTCTGATTCCCCGCCTCAGATTCCCCGGCTCTGATTCCCAGCCTGAGATTCCATGCCTCAGATTCCCTGCCTCAGATTCCCTGCCTCAGATTCACCGCCTCAGATTCCCAGCCTCAGATTCCCCGCCTCAGATTCCCCACCTCAGATTCCCCGCCTCACATTCCCCACCTCAGATTCCCCGCCTCAGATTCCCTGCCTCAGATTCCCTGTCTCAGATTCCCAGCCTCAGATTCCCTTCATCTGATTCCCTTCATCTGATTCCCTGCCTCTGATTCCCTGCCTCTGATTCCCTGCCTCTGATTCCCCGCCTCTGTTTCCCCGCCTCAGATTGCCTGCCTCAGATTCCCTGCCTCAGATTCCCTGCCTCTGATTCCCCGCCTCTAAATCCCTGCCTCTGATTGCCTGCCTCTGATTCCGCGCCTCTGATTCCCCGCCTCTCTTTCCGTGTCTCTGATTCCCCGCCTCAGATTCCCTGCCTCACATACCCTGCCTCTCTTTGCCTGCCTCTATTTCCGTGCCTCTTTCTCTGCATCTAGTTTCCCACATCTCATTTGCCCCCTCTGATAACCCGCCTCTGATTCCATGCCACTGATTCCCCGCCTCTGATTTCCCCGCCTCTGCTTCCCCGCCTCTGATTCCCTGCCTCAGAATCCCTGCCTCAGATTCCTTGCCTCAGATTCCCTGCCTCTGATTCCCCGCCTCTGATTCCCCACCTCCTATTCCCCGCCTCTGATTCCCCGCCTCTGATTCCCCGCCTCTGATTCCCTGCCTCAGATTCCCTGCCTCTGATTCCCTCCCTCTGATTCCCTGCCTCTGATTCCCTGCCTCTGATTCCCTGCCTCTGATTCCCTGCCTCTGATTCCGCACGGCTGATTCCACGCCTCTCTGACCGTGTCTCTGATTCCCCGCCTCTGATTCCCTGCCTCTGACACCCTGCCTCTCTTTGCCTGCCTCTATTTCCGTGCCTCTTCCTCTGCATCTAGTTTCCTACATCTCAATTGCCCCCTCTGATAACCCACCTCTGATTCCATGCCTCTGATTCCCCACCTCTGATTCCCCGCCTCTGATTCCCTGCCTCAGATTCCCTGCCTCAGATTCCTTGCCTCAGATTCCCTGCCTCTGATTCCCCGCCTCTTATTCCCCGCCTCTGATTCCCCACCTCTGATTCCCCGCCTCTGATTCCCTGCCTCTGTTTCCCCGCGTCTGATTCCCCGCGTCTGATTCCCCGCCTCAGATTCCCCGGCTCTGATTCCCTGCCTGAGATTCCATGCCTCAGAATCCCCGCCTCAGATTCCCTGCCTCAGATTCCCCGCCTCAGATTCCCCGCCTCAGATTCCCCGCCTCTGATTCCCTGCCTCTGATACCCTGCCTCACTTTGCCTGCCTCTATTTCCGTGCCTCTTTCTCTGCATCTAGTTTCCCACATCTCATTTGCCCCCTCTGATAACCCGCCTCTGATTCCATGCCTCTGATTCACTGCCTCAGATTCCGTGCCTCAGATTCCCCAACTCAGATTTACCGCCTCAGATTCCCCGCCTCAGATTCCCTGCCTCAGATTCCATGCCTCAGATTCCCTGCCTCAGATTCCCTGCCTCAGATTCCCTGCCTCCGATTCCCCGCCTCTGATTCCCCGCCTCTGATTCCCCTCCTCTGATTCCCCTCCTCTGATTCCACGCCTCTGATTCCCCGCCTCTGATTCCAGGCCTCTTATTCCCCACCTCTGATTCCCCACCTCTGATTGCCTGCCACTGATTGCCCGCCTCTGATTCCCCGCCTCTGATTCCCCGCCTCTGATTCCCCACCTCTGTCTGTATGGCTCTCTTTCGCCTCCGCTTTTTCCCCTACACTCTTTCCGCGCCTCTCTTTCCCTCCCTCAATTTCAACAACTCTGTTTGATCTGTTCTGTGTACCTCATTTTCAACACACAAGTTCCAACCACTATGTTTCACCCATCACTTTCCCCGCCTCTATTTTTCTGCCTATGTTTACCCGCCTCTGTTTACACACCTGTTTCACCGCCTCTGATTCCCCGCCCCTGATTCCCCACCTCTGTCTCGACGCCTCTCTTTCGCCTCCACTCTTTCCACTCCAATCTTTCCTTGCCTGTCTTTCCCTCCCTCAATTTCAACAACACTGTTTGATCTGTTTTGTGTACCTGATTTTAAACACACAAGTTCCAACCACTATGTTTTGCCCGCCTCTTTCCCCGCCTCTATTTATCCACCTATGTTTACCTGCCTCTGTTTACCCGCCTGTTTCCCCACCTCTGATTCCCCACCTTTCATTCCCCGCCTCTCTTTCCCTGCCTCTATTTCCGCGCCTCTTTCTCTGCCTCTCTTTCCCCACAACGCTTTTCCTCCCGCTGATTCCCCGCCTCTGATTCCCCGCCTCTGATTCCCTGCCTCTGATTCCCCACCTCTGATTCCCTGCCTCAGATTCCCTGCCTCAGATTCCCTGCCTCAGATTCCCTGCCTCTGATTCCCCGCCTCTGATTCCCCGCCTCTTATTCCCCGCCTCTGATTCCCCGCCTCTGATTCCCCGTGTCTGATTCCCTGCCTCAGATTCCCCGGCTCTGATTCCCTGCATCAGATTCCCTGCCTCAGATTCCCTGCCTCTGATTCCCCGCCTCTGATTCCCTGCCTCTGATTCCCCGCCTCTGATTCCTGCCTCAGATTCCCTGCCTCAGATTCCCTGCCTCAGATTCACTGCTTCTGATTCCCCGCCTTTGATTCCCAGCCTCTTATTCCCCGCCTCTGAATCCCAGCCTCTGATTCCCCGCCTCTGATTACCTGCCTCTATTTCCCCGCCTCTGATTCCCAGCCCCTGATTCCCCGCCTCAGATTCCCCGCCTCAGATTCCCTGCCTCAGATTCCCCGCCTGAGATTCCCCGCCTCAGATTCCCCGCCTCAGATTCCCCGCCTCATATTCCCCGCCTCAGATTCCACGCCTCAGATTTCCCGCATCAGATTCCCCGCCTCAGATTCCCCGCCTCAGATTCCCCGCCTCAGATTCCCCGCCTCAGATTCCCCGCCTCAGATTCCCCGCCTCAGATTCCCCGCCTCACATTCCCCGCCTCAGATTCCCTGCCTCAGATTCCCCACCTCAGATTCCCTGCCTCTGATTGCATGCCTCTGATTGCCTGCCTCTGATTCCCTGCCTCTGATTCCCTGCCTCTGATTCCCTGCCTCTGATTCCCTGCCTCTGATTCCCTGCCTCTGATTCCGCGCCTCTGATTCCACGCCTCTCTTTCCGTATCTCTGATTCCCCGCCTCTAATTCCCTGCCTCTGATACCCTGCCTCTCTTTGCCTGCCTCTATTTTGGTGCCTCTTTCTCTGCATCTAGTTTCCCACATCTCATTTGCCCCCTCTGATAACCCGCCTCTGATTCCATGCCTCTGATTCCCCACCTCTGATTCCCTGCCTCTGATTCCCCGCCTCTGATACCCCGCCTCTGATTCCCTGCCTCAGATTCCCTGCCTCAGATTCCCTGCATCTGATTCCCCGCCTCTGATTCCCCGCCTCTTATTCCCCGCCTCTGATTACCCGCCTCTGATTCCCCGCCTCTGATTCCCTGCCTCTGTTTCCCAGCCTCTGATTCCCCGCCTCTGATTCCCCGCCTCAGATTCCCCGGCTCTGATTCCCTGCCTCAGATTCCCTGCCTCAGATTCCCTGCCTATGATTCCCTGCCTCTGAGTCCCCGCGTCAGATTCCCCGGCTCTGATTCCCTGCCTGAGATTCCCTGCCTCAGAATCCCCGCCTCAGATAGCCTGCCTCAGATTCCCCGCCTCAGATTCCCCGCCTCAGATTCCCCGCCTCAGATTCCCCGCCTCAGATTCCCCGCCTCAGATTCCCCGCCTCAGATTCCCCACCTCAGGTTCCCCGCCTCAGATTCCCTGCCTCTTATTGCCTGCTTCTGATTCCCTGCCTCTGATTCCCTGCCTCTAAATCCCTGCCTCTGATTCACTGCCTCAGATTCCGCGCCTCTGATTCCCCGCCTCTCTTTCCGTGTCTCTGATTCCCCGCCTCAGATTCCCTGCCTCACATACCCTGCCTCTCTTTGCCTGCCTCTATTTCCGTGCCTCTTTCTCTGCATCTAGTTTCCCACATCTCATTTGCCCCCTCTGATAACCTGCCTCTGATTCCATGCCTCTGATTCCCCGCCTCTGATTCCCCGCCTCTGATTCCCCGCCTCTGATTCCCCGCCTCTTATTCCCCGCCTCTGATACCCCGCCTCTGATTCCGCGCCTCTGATTCCCTGCCTCTGTATCCCCGCCTCTGATTCCCCGCGTCTGATTCCCCGCCTCAGATTCCCCGGCTCTGATTCCCAGCCTGAGATTCCATGCCTCAGATTCTCTGCCTCAGATTCCCTGCCTCAGATTCACCGCCTCAGATTCCCCACCTCAGATTCCCCGCCTCAGATTCCCCACCTCAGATTCCCCGCCTCACATTCCCCACCTCAGATTCCCCGCCTCAGATTCCCTGCCTCAGATTCCCTGTCTCAGATTCCCTGCCTCAGATTCCCTTCATCTGATTCCCTTCATCTGATTCCCTGCCTCTGATTCCCTGCCTCTGATTCCCTGCCTCTGATTCCCCGCCTCTGATTCCCCGCCTCAGATTGCCTGCCTCAGATTCCCTGCCTCAGATTCCCTGCCTCTGATTCCCCGCCTCTAAATCCCTGCCTCTGATTGCCTGCCTCTGATTCTGCGCCTCTGATTCCCCGCCTCTCTTTCCGTGTCTCTGATTCCCCGCCTCAGATTCCCTGCCTCACATACCCTGCCTCTCTTTGCCTGCCTCTATTTCCGTGCCTCTTTCTCTGCATCTAGTTTCCCACATCTCATTTGCCCCCTCTGATAGCCCGCCTCTGATTCCATGCCTCTGATTCCCCGCCTCTGATTTCCCCGCCTCTTCTTCCCCACCTCTGATTCCCTGCCTCAGAATCCCTGCCTCAGATTCCTTGCCTCAGATTCCCTGCCTCTGATTCCCCGCCTCTGATTCCCCGCCTCCTATTCCCCGCCTCTGATTCCCCGCCTCTGATTCCCCGCCTCTGATTCCCTGCCTCAGATTCCCTGCCTCTGATTGCCTTCCTCTGATTCCCTGCCTCTGATTCCCTCCCTCTGATTCCCTGCCTCTGATTCCCTGCCTCTGATTCCCTGCCTCTGATTCCCTGCCTCTGATTCCGCACGGCTGATTCCACGCCTCTCTGACCGTGTCTCTGATTCCCCGCCTCTGATTCCCTGCCTCTGATACCCTGCCTCTCTTTGCCTGCCTCTATTTCCGTGCCTCTTCCTCTGCATCTAGTTTCCCACATCTCAATTGCCCCCTCTGATAACCCACCTCTGATTCCATGCCTCTGATTCCCCACCTCTGATTCCCCGCCTCTGATTCCCTGCCTCAGATTCCCTGCCTCAGATTCCTTGCCTCAGATTCCCTGCCTCTGATTACCCGCCTCTTATTCCCCGCCTCTGATTCCCCGCCTCTGATTCCCCGCCTCTGATTCCCTGCCTCTGTTTCCCCGCGTCTGATTCCCCGCGTCTGATTCCCCGCCTCAGATTCCCCGGCTCTGATTCCCTGCCTGAGATTCCATGCCTCAGAATCCCCGCCTCAGATTCCCTGCCTCAGATTCCCCGCCTCAGATTCCCCGCCTCAGATTCCCCGCCTCAGATTCCCTGCCTCAGATTCCCCGCCTCAGATTCCACGCCTCAGATTCCCCGCCTCAGATTCCCCGCCTCAGATTCCCTGCCTCAGATTCCCTGCCTCAGATTCCCAGCCTCAGATTCCCTTCATCTGATTCCCTTCATCTGATTCCCTGCCTCTGATTCCCTGCCTCTGATTCCCTGCCTCTGATTCCCCGCCTGTGATTCCCTGCCTCTGATTCCCTGCCTCTGATTGCCTGCCTCTGATTCCCTGCCTCTGATTCCCTGCCTCTGATTCCCTGCCTCTGATTCCGCACCTCTGATTCCACGCCTCTCTTTCCTTGTCTCTGATTCCCTGCCTCTGATTCCCTGCCTCTGATACCCTGCCTCTCTTTGCCTGCCTCTATTTCCGTGCCTCTTTCTCTGCATCTAGTTTCCCACATCTCATTTGCCCCCTCTGATAACCCGCCTCTGATTCCATGCCTCTGATTCACTGCCTCAGAACCCCTGCCTCAGATACCCCGACTCAGATTCACCGCCTCAGATTCCCCGCCTCAGATTCCCCGCCTCAGATTCCCCACCTCAGATTCCCCGCCTCACATTCCCCACCTCAGATTCCCCGCCTCAGATTCCCTGCCTCAGATTCCCTGTCTCAGATTCCCTGCCTCAGATTCCCTTCATCTGATTCCCTTCATCTGATTCCCTGCCTCTGATTCCCTGCCTCTGATTCCCTGCCTCTGATTCCCCGCCTCTGATTCCCCGCCTCAGATTGCCTGCCTCAGATTCCCTGCCTCAGATTCCCTGCCTCTGATTCCCCGCCTCTAAAGCCCTGCCTCTGATTGCCTGCCTCTGATTCTGCGCCTCTGATTCCCCGCCTCTCTTTCCGTGTCTCTGATTCCCCGCCTCAGATTCCCTGCCTCACATACCCTGCCTCTCTTTGCCTGCCTCTATTTCCGTGCCTCTTTCTCTGCATCTAGTTTCCCACATCTCATTTGCCCCCTCTGATAGCCCGCCTCTGATTCCATGCCTCTGATTCCCCGCCTCTGATTTCCCCGCCTCTGCTTCCCCGCCTCTGATTCCCTGCCTCAGAATCCCTGCCTCAGATTCCTTGTCTCAGATTCCCTGCCTCTGATTCCCCGCCTCTGATTCCCTGCCTCTGATTGCATGCCTCTGATTGCCTGCCTCTGATTCCCTGCCTCTGATTCCCTGCCTCTGATTCCCTGCCTCTGATTCCCTGCCTCTGATACCCTGCCTCTGATTCCGCGCCTCTGATTCCACGCCTCTCTTTCCGTATCTCTGACTCCCCGCCTCTAATTCCCTGCCTCTGATACCCTGCCTCTCTTTGCCTGCCTCTATTTTGGTGCCTCTTTCTCTGCATCTAGTTTCCCACATCTCATTTGCCCCCTCTGATAACCCGCCTCTGATTCCATGCCTCTGATTCCCCACCTCTGATTCCCTGCCTCTGATTCCCCGCCTCTGATACCCCGCCTCTGATTCCCTGCCTCAGATTCCCTGCCTCAGATTCCCTGCATCTGATTCCCCGCCTCTGATTCCCCGCCTCTTATTCCCCGCCTCTGATTACCCGCCTCTGATTCCCCGCCTCTGATTCCCTGCCTCTGTTTCCCAGCCTCTGATTCCCCGCCTCTGATTCCCCGCCTCAGATTCCCCGGCTCTGATTCCCTGCCTCAGATTCCCTGCCTCAGATTCCCTGCCTATGATTCCCTGCCTCTGAGTCCCCGCGTCAGATTCCCCGGCTCTGATTCCCTGCCTGAGATTCCCTGCCTCAGAATCACCGCCTCAGATTGCCTGCCTCAGATTCCCCGCCTCAGATTCCCCTCCTCAGATTCCCCGCCTCAGATTCCCCGCCTCAGATTCCCCGCCTCAGATTCCCCGCCTCAGATTCCCCACCTCAGGTTCCCCGCCTCAGATTCCCTGCCTCTGATTGCCTGCTTCTGATTCCCTGCCTCTGATTCCCTGCCTCTAAATCCCTGCCTCTGATTCACTGCCTCAGATTCCGCGCCTCTGATTCCCCGCCTCTCTTTCCGTGTCTCTGATTCCCCGCCTCAGATTCCCTGCCTCACATACCCTGCCTCTCTTTGCCTGCCTCTATTTCCGTGCCTCTTTCTCTGCATCTAGTTTCCCACATCTCATTTGCCCCCTCTGATAACCCGCCTCTGATTCCATGCCTCTGATTCCCCGCCTCTGATTCCCCGCCTCTGATTCCCCGCCTCTGATTCCCCGCCTCTTATTCCCCGCCTCTGATACCCCGCCTCTGATTCCGCGCCTCTGATTCCCTGCCTCTGTATCCCCGCCTCTGATTCCCCGCGTCTGATTCCCCGCCTCAGATTCCCCAGCTCTGATTCCCAGCCTGAGATTCCATGCCTCAGATTCTCTGCCTCAGATTCCCTGCCTCAGATTCACCGCCTCAGATTCCCCGCCTCAGATTCCCCGCCTCAGATTCCCCACCTCAGATTCCCCGCCTCACATTCCCCACCTCAGATTCCCCGCCTCAGATTCCCTGCCTCAGATTCCCTGTCTCAGATTCCCTGCCTCAGATTCCCTTCATCTGATTCCCTTCATCTGATTCCCTGCCTCTGATTCCCTGCCTCTGATTCCCTGCCTCTGATTCCCCGCCTCTGATTCCCCGCCTCAGATTGCCTGCCTCAGATTCCCTGCCTCAGATTCCCTGCCTCTGATTCCCCGCCTCTAAATCCCTGCCTCTGATTGCCTGCCTCTGATTCTGCGCCTCTGATTCCCCGCCTCTCTTTCCGTGTCTCTGATTCCCCGCCTCAGATTCCCTGCCTCACATACCCTGCCTCTCTTTGCCTGCCTCTATTTCCGTGCCTCTTTCTCTGCATCTAGTTTCCCACATCTCATTTGCCCCCTCTGATAGCCCGCCTCTGATTCCATGCCTCTGATTCCCCGCCTCTGATTTCCCCGCCTCTGCTTCCCCGCCTCTGATTCCCTGCCTCAGAATCCCTGCCTCAGATTCCTTGCCTCAGATTCCCTGCCTCTGATTCCCCGCCTCTGATTCCCCGCCTCCTATTCCCCGCCTCTGATTCCCCGCCTCTAATTCCCCGCCTCTGATTCCCTGCCTCTGATTCCCTGCCTCTGATTCCCTCCCTCTGATTCCCTGCCTCTGATTCCCTGCCTCTGATTCCCTGCCTCTGATTCCCTGCCTCTGATTCCGCACGGCTGATTCCACGCCTCTCTGACCGTGTCTCTGATTCCCCGCCTCTGATTCCCTGCCTCTGATACCCTGCCTCTCTTTGCCTGCCTCTATTTCCGTGCCTCTTCCTCTGCATCTAGTTTCCCACATCTCAATTGCCCCCTCTGATTCCCCACCTCTGATTCCCCGCCTCTGATTCCCTGCCTCAGATTCCCTGCCTCAGATTCCTTGCCTCAGATTCCCTGCCTCTGATTACCCGCCTCTTATTCCCCGCCTCTGATTCCCCGCCTCTGATTCCCCGCCTCTGATTCCCTGCCTCTGTTTCCCCGCGTCTGATTCCCCGCGTCTGATTCCCCACCTCAGATTCCCCGGCTCTGATTCCCTGCCTGAGATTCCATGCCTCAGAATCCCCGCCTCAGATTCCCTGCCTCAGATTCCCCGCCTCAGATTCACCGCCTCAGATTCCCCGCCTCAGATTCCCTGCCTCAGATTCCCCGCCTCAGATTCCACGCCTCAGATTCCCCGCCTCAGATTCCCCGCCTCAGATTCCCTGCCTCAGATTCCCTGCCTCAGATTCCCAGCCTCAGATTCCCTTCATCTGATTCCCTTCATCTGATTCCCTGCCTCTGATTCCCTGCCTCTGATTCCCTGCCTCTGATTCCCCGCCTGTGATTCCCTGCCTCTGATTCCCTGCCTCTGATTGCCTGCCTCTGATTCCCTGCCTCTGATTCCCTGCCTCTGATTCCCTGCCTCTGATTCCGCACCTCTGATTCCACGCCTCTCTTTCCTTGTCTCTGATTCCCTGCCTCTGATTCCCTGCCTCTGATACCCTGCCTCTCTTTGCCTGCCTCTATTTCCGTGCCTCTTTCTCTGCATCTAGTTTCCCACATCTCATTTGCCCCCTCTGATAACCCGCCTCTGATTCCATGCCTCTGATTCACTGCCTCAGAACCCCTGCCTCAGATACCCCGACTCAGATTCACCGCCTCAGATTCCCCGCCTCAGATTCCCCGCCTCAGATTCCCCACCTCAGATTCCCCGCCTCACATTCCCCACCTCAGATTCCCCGCCTCAGATTCCCTGCCTCAGATTCCCTGTCTCAGATTCCCTGCCTCAGATTCCCTTCATCTGATTCCCTTCATCTGATTCCCTGCCTCTGATTCCCTGCCTCTGATTCCCTGCCTCTGATTCCCCGCCTCTGATTCCCCGCCTCAGATTGCCTGCCTCAGATTCCCTGCCTCAGATTCCCTGCCTCTGATTCCCCGCCTCTAAAGCCCTGCCTCTGATTGCCTGCCTCTGATTCTGCGCCTCTGATTCCCCGCCTCTCTTTCCGTGTCTCTGATTCCCCGCCTCAGATTCCCTGCCTCACATACCCTGCCTCTCTTTGCCTGCCTCTATTTCCGTGCCTCTTTCTCTGCATCTAGTTTCCCACATCTCATTTGCCCCCTCTGATAGCCCGCCTCTGATTCCATGCCTCTGATTCCCCGCCTCTGATTTCCCCGCCTCTGCTTCCCCGCCTCTGATTCCCTGCCTCAGAATCCCTGCCTCAGATTCCTTGTCTCAGATTCCCTGCCTCTGATTCCCCGCCTCTGATTCCCCGCCTCCTATTCCCCGCCTCTGATTCCCCGCCTCTGATTCCCCGCCTCTGATTCCCTGCCTCAGATTCCCTGCCTCTGATTGCCTTCCTCTGATTCCCTGCCTCTGATTCCCTCCCTCTGATTCCCTGCCTCTGATTCCCTGCCTCTGATTCCCTGCCTCTGATTCCCTGCCTCTGATTCCGCACGGCTGATTCCACGCCTCTCTGACCGTGTCTCTGATTCCCCGCCTCTGATTCCCTGCCTCTGATACCCTGCCTCTCTTTGCCTGCCTCTATTTCCGTGCCTCTTCCTCTGCATCTAGTTTCCCACATCTCAATTGCCCCCTCTGATAACCCACCTCTGATTCCATGCCTCTGATTCCCCACCTCTGATTCCCCGCCTCTGATTCCCTGCCTCAGATTCCCTGCCTCAGATTCCTTGCCTCAGATTCCCTGCCTCTGATTACCCGCCTCTTATTCCCCGCCTCTGATTCCCCGCCTCTGATTCCCCGCCTCTGATTCCCTGCCTCTGTTTCCCCGCGTCTGATTCCCCGCGTCTGATTCCCCGCCTCAGATTCCCCGGCTCTGATTCCCTGCCTGAGATTCCATGCCTCAGAATCCCCGCCTCAGATTCCCTGCCTCAGATACCCCGCCTCAGATTCCCCGCCTCAGATTCCCCGCCTCAGATTCCCTGCCTCAGATTCCCCGCCTCAGATTCCACGCCTCAGATTCCCCGCCTCAGATTCCCCGCCTCAGATTCCCTGCCTCAGATTCCCTGCCTCAGATTCCCAGCCTCAGATTCCCTTCATCTGATTCCCTTCATCTGATTCCCTGCCTCTGATTCCCTGCCTCTGATTCCCTGCCTCTGATTCCCCGCCTGTGATTCCCTGCCTCTGATTCCCTGCCTCTGATTGCCTGCCTCTGATTCCCTGCCTCTGATTCCCTGCCTCTGATTCCCTGCCTCTGATTCCGCACCTCTGATTCCACGCCTCTCTTTCCTTGTCTCTGATTCCCTGCCTCTGATTCCCTGCCTCTGATACCCTGCCTCTCTTTGCCTGCCTCTATTTCCGTGCCTCTTTCTCTGCATCTAGTTTCCCACATCTCATTTGCCCCCTCTGATAACCCGCCTCTGATTCCATGCCTCTGATTCACTGCCTCAGAACCCCTGCCTCAGATACCCCGACTCAGATTCACCGCCTCAGATTCCCCGCCTCAGATTCCCCGCCTCAGATTCCCCACCTCAGATTCCCTGCCTCACATTCCCCACCTCAGATTCCCCGCCTCAGATTCCCTGCCTCAGATTCCCTGTCTCAGATTCCCTGCCTCAGATTCCCTTCATCTGATTCCCTTCATCTGATTCCCTGCCTCTGATTCCCTGCCTCTGATTCCCTGCCTCTGATTCCCCGCCTCTGATTCCCCGCCTCAGATTGCCTGCCTCAGATTCCCTGCCTCAGATTCCCTGCCTCTGATTCCCCGCCTCTAAAGCCCTGCCTCTGATTGCCTGCCTCTGATTCTGCGCCTCTGATTCCCCGCCTCTCTTTCCGTGTCTCTGATTCCCCGCCTCAGATTCCCTGCCTCACATACCCTGCCTCTCTTTGCCTGCCTCTATTTCCGTGCCTCTTTCTCTGCATCTAGTTTCCCACATCTCATTTGCCCCCTCTGATAGCCCGTCTCTGATTCCATGCCTCTGATTCCCCGCCTCTGATTTCCCCGCCTCTGCTTCCCCGCCTCTGATTCCCTGCCTCAGAATCCCTGCCTCAGATTCCTTGTCTCAGATTCCCTGCCTCTGATTCCCCGCCTCTGATTCCCCGCCTCCTATTCCCCGCCTCTGATTCCCCGCCTCTGATTCCCCGCCTCTGATTCCCTGCCTCAGATTCCCTGCCTCTGATTGCCTTCCTCTGATTCCCTGCCTCTGATTCCCTCCCTCTGATTCCCTGCCTCTGATTCCCTGCCTCTGATTCCCTGCCTCTGATTCCCTGCCTCTGATTCCTCACGGCTGATTCCACGCCTCTCTGACCGTGTCTCTGATTCCCCGCCTCTGATTCCCTGCCTCTGATACCCTGCCTCTCTTTGCCTGCCTCTATTTCCGTGCCTCTTCCTCTGCATCTAGTTTCCCACATCTCAATTGCCCCCTCTGATAACCCACCTCTGATTCCATGCCTCTGATTCCCCACCTCTGATTCCCCGCCTCTGATTCCCTGCCTCAGATTCCCTGCCTCAGATTCCATGCCTCAGATTCCCTGCCTCTGATTACCCGCCTCTTATTCCCCGCCTCTGATTCCCCGCCTCTGATTCCCCGCCTCTGATTCCCTGCCTCTGTTTCCCCGCGTCTGATTCCCTGCCTCTGATTCCCTGCCTCTGATTCCCCGCCTCTGATTCCCCGCCTCAGATTGCCTGCCTCAGATTCCCTGCCTCAGATTCCCTGCCTCTGATTCCCCGCCTCTAAAGCCCTGCCTCTGATTGCCTGCCTCTGATTCTGCGCCTCTGATTCCCCGCCTCTCTTTCCGTGTCTCTGATTCCCCGCCTCAGATTCCCTGCCTCACATACCCTGCCTCTCTTTGCCTGCCTCTATTTCCGTGCCTCTTTCTCTGCATCTAGTTTCCCACATCTCATTTGCCCCCTCTGATAGCCCGTCTCTGATTCCATGCCTCTGATTCCCCGCCTCTGATTTCCCCGCCTCTGCTTCCCCGCCTCTGATTCCCTGCCTCAGAATCCCTGCCTCAGATTCCTTGTCTCAGATTCCCTGCCTCTGATTCCCCGCCTCTGATTCCCCGCCTCCTATTCCCCGCCTCTGATTCCCCGCCTCTGATTCCCCGCCTCTGATTCCCTGCCTCAGATTCCCTGCCTCTGATTGCCTTCCTCTGATTCCCTGCCTCTGATTCCCTCCCTCTGATTCCCTGCCTCTGATTCCCTGCCTCTGATTCCCTGCCTCTGATTCCCTGCCTCTGATTCCTCACGGCTGATTCCACGCCTCTCTGACCGTGTCTCTGATTCCCCGCCTCTGATTCCCTGCCTCTGATACCCTGCCTCTCTTTGCCTGCCTCTATTTCCGTGCCTCTTCCTCTGCATCTAGTTTCCCACATCTCAATTGCCCCCTCTGATAACCCACCTCTGATTCCATGCCTCTGATTCCCCACCTCTGATTCCCCGCCTCTGATTCCCTGCCTCAGATTCCCTGCCTCAGATTCCATGCCTCAGATTCCCTGCCTCTGATTACCCGCCTCTTATTCCCCGCCTCTGATTCCCCGCCTCTGATTCCCCGCCTCTGATTCCCTGCCTCTGTTTCCCCGCGTCTGATTCCCCGCGTCTGATTCCCCGCCTCAGATTCCCCGGCTCTGATTCCCTGCCTGAGATTCCATGCCTCAGAATCCCCGCCTCAGATTCCCTGCCTCAGAATCCCCGCCTCAGATTCCCCGCCTCAGATTCCCCGCCTCAGATTCCCTGCCTCAGATTCCCCGCCTCAGATTCCACGCCTCAGATTCCCCGCCTCAGATTCCCCGCCTCAGATTCCCTGCCTCAGATTCCCTGCCTCAGATTCCCAGCCTCAGATTCCCTTCATCTGATTCCTTTCATCTGATTCCCTGCCTCTGATTCCCTGCCTCTGATTCCCTGCCTCTGATTCCCCGCCTCTGATTCCCTGCCTCTGATTCCCTACCTCTGATTGCCTGCCTCTGATTCCCTGCCTCTGATTCCCTGCCTCAGATTCCCTGCCTCTGATTCCGCACATCTGATTCCACGCCTCTCTTTTCTTGTCTCTGATTCCCTGCCTCTGATTCCCTGCCTCTGATACCCTGCCTCTCTTTGCCTGCCTCTATTTCCGTGCCTCTTTCTCTGCATCTAGTTTCCCACATCTCATTTTCCCCCTCTGATAACCCGCCTCTGATTCCATGCCTCTGATTCACTGCCTCAGATCCCCTGCCTCAGATACCCCGACTCAGATTTACCGCCTCAGATTCCCCGCCTCAGTTTCCCTGCCTCAGATTCCCTGCCTCAGATTCCCTGCCTCAGATTCCCTGCCTCAGATTCCCTGCCTCCGATTCCCCGCCTCTGATTCCCCGCCTCTGATTCCCCGCCTCTGATTCCCAGCCTCTGAATCCACGCCTCTGAATCCCCGCCTCTGAATCCCCGCCTCTGTTTCCCCGCCTCTGATTCCCCGCCTCTGATTCCCCGCCTCTGATTCCACGCCTCTGATTCCCCGCCTCTGATTCCAGGCCTCTTATTCCCCGCCACTGATTCCCCATCTCTGATTGCCTGCCACTGATTGCCCGCCTCTGATTCCCCGCCTCTGATTCCCCGCCTCTGATTCCCCACCTCTGTCTGTATGTCTCTCTTTCGCCTCCGCTTTTTCCCCTACACTCTTTCCGCGCCTCTCTTTCCCTCCCTCAATTTGAACAACTCTGTTTGATCTGTTCTGTGTACCTCATTTTCAACACACAAGTTCCAACCACTATGTTTCACCCATCACTTTCCCCGCCTCTATTTTTCCGCCTATGTTTACCCGCCTCTGTTTACCCACCTGTTTCACTGCCTCTGATTCCCCGCCTCTGATTCCCCACCTCTGTCTCGACGCCTCTCTGTCGCCTCCACTCTTTCTTCTCCACTCTTTCCGTGCCTGTCTTTCCCTCCCTCAATTTCAACAACACTGTTTGATCTGTTTTGTGTACCTCATTTTCAACAAACAAGTTCCAACCACTATGTTTCAGCCATCACTTTCCCCGCCTCTATTTATCCACCTATGTTTACCTGCCTCTGTTTACCCACCTGTTTCCCCGCCTCTGATTCCCCACCTTTCATTCCCCGCCTCTCTTTCCCTGCCTCTATTTCCGCACCTCTTTTTCTGCCTCTCTTTCCCCACATCTCTTTTCCTCCCGCTGATTCCCCGCCTCTGATTCCACGCCTCTGATTCCCTGCCTCTGATTCCCCGCCTCTGATTCCCTGCCTCAAATTCCCTGCCTCAGATTCCCTGCCTCAGATTCCCTGCCTCTGATTCCCCGCCTCTGATTCCCCGCCTCTTATTACCCGCCTCGGATTCCCCGCCTCTGATTCCCCGCCTCTGATTCCCTGCCTCAGATTCCCCGGCTCTGATTCCCTGCATCAGATTCCCTGCCTCAGATTCCCTGCCTCTGATTCCCCGCCTCTGATTCCCTGCCTCTGATTCCCCGCCTCTGATTCCCTGCCTCAGATTCCCTGCCTCAGATTCCCTGCCTCAGATTCCCCACCTCTGATTGCCTGCCACTGATTGCCCGCCTCTGATTCCCCGCCTCTGATTCCCCGCCTCTGATTCCCCACCTCTGTCTGTATGCCTCTCTTTCGCCTCCGCTTTTTCCCCTACACTCTTTCTGCGCCTCTCTTTCCCTCCCTCAATTTCAACAACTCTGTTTGATCTGTTCTGTGTACCTCATTTTCAACACACAAGTTCCAACCACTATGTTTCACCCATCACATTCCCCGCCTCTATTTTTCCGCCTATGTTTACCCGCCTCTGTTTACACACCTGTTTCACTGCCTCTGATTACCCGCCTCTGAATCCCCACCTCTGTCTCGACGCCTCTCTTTCGCCTCCACTCTTTCCACTCCACTCTTTCCTTGCCTGTCTTTCCGTCCCTCAATTTCAACAACACTGTTTGATCTGTTTTGTGTACCTGATTTTAAACACACAAGTTCCAACCACTATGTTTTGCCCGCCTCTTTCCCCGCATCTATTTATCCACCTGTTTACCTGCCTCTGTTTACCCGCCTGTTTCCCCACCTCTGATTCCCCACTTTTCATTCCCCGCCTCTCTTCCCCTGCCTCTATTTCCGCGCCTCTTTCTCTGCCTCTCTTTCCCCACAACGCTTTTCCTCCCGCTGATTCCCCGCCTCTGATTCCCCGCCTCTGATTCCCTGCCTCTGATTCCCCGCCTCAGATTCCCTGCCTCAGATTCCCTGCCTCAGATTCCCTGCCTCTGATTCCCCGCCTCTGATTCCCCGCCTCTTATTCCCCGCCTCTGATTCCCTGCCTCTGATTCCCCGTGTCTGATTCCCTGCCTCAGATTCCCCGGCTCTGATTCCCTGCATCAGATTCCCTGCCTCAGATTCCCTGCCTCTGATTCCCCGCCTCTGATTCCTGCCTCAGATTCCCTGCCTCAGATTCCCTGCCTCAGATTCACTGCTTCTGATTCCCCGCCTTTGATTCCCCGCCTCTTATTCCCCGCCTCTGAATCCCAGCCTCTGATTCCCCGCCTCTGATTACCTGCCTCTGTTTCCCCGCCTCTGATTCCCAGCCTCTGATTCCCCGCCTCAGATTCCCCGCCTCAGATTCCCTGCCTCAGATTCCCCGCCTGAGATTCCCCGCCTCTGATTCCCCGCCTCAGATTCCCCGCCTCAGATTCCCCGCCTCAGATTCCACGCCTCAGATTCCCCGCATCAGATTCCCCGCCTCAGATTCCCCGCCTCAGATTCCCCGCCTCAGATTCCCCGCCTCAGATTCCCCGCCTCAGATTCCCCGCCTCAGATTCCCCGCCTCACATTCCCCGCCTCAGATTCCCCGCCTCAGATTCCCTGCCTCTGATTCCCCACCTCTGATTCCCTGCCTCTGATTCCCCGCCTCTGATTCCTGCCTCAGATTCCCCGCCTCAGATTCCCCGCCTCAGATTCCCTGCCTCTGATTGCCTGCCTCTGATTGCCTGCCTCTGATTCCCTGCCTCTGATTCCCTGCCTCTGATTCCCTGCCTCTGATTCCCTGCCTCTGATTCCCTGCCTCTGATTCCATGCCTCTGATTCCACGCCTCTCTTTCCGTATCTCTGATTCCTTGCCTCTGATTCTCTGCCTCTGATACCCTGCCTCTCTTTGCCTGCCTCTATTTTGGTGCCTCTTTCTCTGCATCTAGTTTCCCACATCTCATTTGCCCCCTCTGATAACCTGCCTCTGATTCCATGCCTCTGATTCCCCACCTCTGATTCCCTGCCTCTGATTCCCCGCCTCTGATACCCCGCCTCTGATTCCCTGCCTCAGATTCCCTGCCTCAGATTCCCTGCCTCAGATTCCCTGCATCTGATTCCCCGCCTCTGATTCCCCGCCTCTTATTCCCCGCCTCTGATTACCCGCCTCTGATTCCCCGCCTCTGATTCCCTGCCTCTGTTTCCCAGCCTCTGATTCCCCGCCTCTGATTCCCCGCCTCAGATTCCCCGGCTCTGATTCCCTGCCTGAGATTCCCTGCCTCAGATTCCCTGCCTATGATTCCCTGCCTCTGAGTCCCTGCGTCAGATTCCCCGGCTCTGATTACCTGCCTGAGATTCCCTGCCTCAGAATCCCCGCCTCAGATTCCCTGCCTCAGATTCCCCGCCTCAGATTCCCCGCCTCAGATTCCCCGCCTCAGATTCCCCGCCTCAGATTCCCCGCCTCAGATTCCCCGCCTCAGATTCCCCACCTCAGATTCCCCGCCTCAGATTCCCTGCCTCTGATTGCCTGCCTCTGATTCCCTGCCTCTGATTCCCTGCCTCTAAATCCCCGCCTCTGATTCACTGCATCTGATTCCACGCCTCTGATTCCCCGCCTCTCTTTCCGTGTCTCTGATTCCCCGCCTCAGATTCCCTGCCTCACATACCCTGCCTCTCTTTGCCTGCCTCTATTTCCGTGCCTCTTTCTCTGCATCTAGTTTCCCACATCTCATTTGCCCCCTCTGATAACCCGCCTCTGATTCCATGCCTCTGATTCCCCGCCTCTGATTCCCCGCCTCTGATTCCCCGCCTCTGATTCCCTGCCTCAGAATCCCTGCCTCAGATTCCTTGCCTCAGATTCCCTGCCTCTGATTCCCCGCCTCCGATTCCCCGCCTCTTATTCCCCGCCTCTGATACCCCGCCTCTGATTCCCCGCCTCTGATTCCCTGCCTCTGTATCCCCGCCTCTGATTCCCCGCGTCTGATTCCCCGCCTCAGATTCCCTTCATCTGATTCCCTTCATCTGATTCCCTGCCTCTGATTCCCTGCCTCTGATTCCCTGCCTCTGATTCCCCGCCTCTGTTTCCCAGCCTCAGATTGCCTGCCTCAGATTCCCTGCCTCAGATTCCCTGCCTCTGATTCCCCGCCTCTAAATCCCTGCCTCTGATTGCCTGCCTCTGATTCCGCGCCTCTGATTCCCCGCCTCTCTTTCCGTGTCTCTGATTCCACGCCTCAGATTCCCTGCCTCACATACCCTGCCTCTCTTTGCCTGCCTCTATTTCCGTGCCTCTTTCTCTGCATCTAGTTTCCCACATCTCATTTGCCCCCTCTGATAACCGGCCTCTGATTCCATGCCACTGATTCCCCGCCTCTGATTTCCCCGCCTCTGCTTCCCCGCCTCTGATTCCCTGCCTCAGAATCCCTGCCTTGATTCCTTGCCTCAGATTCCCTGCCTCTGATTCCCCGCCTCTGATTCCCCACCTCCTATTCCCCGCCTCTGATTCCCCGCCTCTGATTCCCCGCCTCTGATTCCCTGCCTCAGATTCCCTGCCTCTGATTCCCTCCCTCTGATTCCCTGCCTCTGATTCCCTGCCTCTGATTCCCTGCCTCTGATTCCCTGCCTCTGATTCCGCACGGCTGATTCCACGCCTCTCTGACCGTGTCTCTGATTCCCCGCCTCTGATTCCCTGCCTCTGACACCCTGCCTCTCTTTGCCTGCCTCTATTTCCGTGCCTCTTCCTCTGCATCTAGTTTCCTACATCTCAATTGCCCCCTCTGATAACCCACCTCTGATTCCATGCCTCTGATTCCCCACCTCTGATTCCCCGCCTCTGATTCCCTGCCTCAGATTCCCTGCCTCAGATTCCTTGCCTCAGATTCCCTGCCTCTGATTCCCCGCCTCTTATTCCCCGCCTCTGATTCCCCACCTCTGATTCCCCGCCTCTGATTCCCTGCCTCTGTTTCCCCGCGTCTGATTCCCCGCGTCTGATTCCCCGCCTCAGATTCCCCGGCTCTGATTCCCTGCCTGAGATTCCATGCCTCAGAATCCCCGCCTCAGATTCCCTGCCTCAGATTCCCCGCCTCAGATTCCCCGCCTCAGATTCCCCGCCTCTGATTCCCTGCCTCTGATACCCTGCCTCACTTTGCCTGCCTCTATTTCCGTGCCTCTTTCTCTGCATCTAGTTTCCCACATCTCATTTGCCCCCTCTGATAACCCGCCTCTGATTCCATGCCTCTGATTCACTGCCTCAGATTCCGTGCCTCAGATTCCCCAACTCAGATTTACCGCCTCAGATTCCCCGCCTCAGATTCCCTGCCTCAGATTCCATGCCTCAGATTCCCTGCCTCAGATTCCCTGCCTCAGATTCCCTGCCTCCGATTCCCCGCCTCTGATTCCCCGCCTCTGATTCCCCTCCTCTGATTCCCCTCCTCTGATTCCACGCCTCTGATTCCCCGCCTCTGATTCCAGGCCTCTTATTCCCCACCTCTGATTCCCCACCTCTGATTGCCTGCCACTGATTGCCCGCCTCTGATTCCCCGCCTCTGATTCCCCGCCTCTGATTCCCCACCTCTGTCTGTATGGCTCTCTTTCGCCTCCGCTTTTTCCCCTACACTCTTTCCGCGCCTCTCTTTCCCTCCCTCAATTTCAACAACTCTGTTTGATCTGTTCTGTGTACCTCATTTTCAACACACAAGTTCCAACCACTATGTTTCACCCATCACTTTCCCCGCCTCTATTTTTCTGCCTATGTTTACCCGCCTCTGTTTACACACCTGTTTCACCGCCTCTGATTCCCCGCCCCTGATTCCCCACCTCTGTCTCGACGCCTCTCTTTCGCCTCCACTCTTTCCACTCCAATCTTTCCTTGCCTGTCTTTCCCTCCCTCAATTTCAACAACACTGTTTGATCTGTTTTGTGTACCTGATTTTAAACACACAAGTTCCAACCACTATGTTTTGCCCGCCTCTTTCCCCGCCTCTATTTATCCACCTATGTTTACCTGCCTCTGTTTACCCGCCTGTTTCCCCACCTCTGATTCCCCACCTTTCATTCCCCGCCTCTCTTTCCCTGCCTCTATTTCTGCGCCTCTTTCTCTGCCTCTCTTTCCCCACAACGCTTTTCCTCCCGCTGATTCCCCGCCTCTGATTCCACGCCTCTGATTCCCTGCCTCTGATTCCCCGCCTCTGATTCCCTGCCTCAGATTCCCTGCCTCAGATTCCCTGCCTCAGATTCCCTGCCTCTGATTCCCCGCCTCTGATTCCCCGCCTCTTATTCCCCGCCTCTGATTCCCCGCCTCTGATTCCCCGTGTCTGATTCCCTGCCTCAGATTCCCCGGCTCTGATTCCCTGCATCAGATTCCCTGCCTCAGATTCCCTGCCTCTGATTCCCCGCCTCTGATTCCCTGCCTCTGATTCCCCGCCTCTGATTCCTGCCTCAGATTCCCTGCCTCAGATTCCCTGCCTCAGATTCACTGCTTCTGATTCCCCGCCTTTGATTCCCCGCCTCTTATTCCCCGCCTCTGAATCCCAGCCTCTGATTCCCCGCCTCTGATTACCTGCCTCTGTTTCCCCGCCTCTGATTCCCAGCCCCTGATTCCCCGCCTCAGATTCCCCGCCTCAGATTCCCTGCCTCAGATTCCCCGCCTGAGATTCCCCGCCTCAGATTCCCCGCCTCATATTCCCCGCCTCAGATTCCACGCCTCAGATTTCCCGCATCAGATTCCCCGCCTCAGATTCCCCGCCTCAGATTCCCCGCCTCAGATTCCCCGCCTCAGATTCCCCGCCTCAGATTCCCCGCCTCAGATTCCCCGCCTCACATTCCCCGCCTCAGATTCCCTGCCTCAGATTCCCCACCTCAGATTCCCTGCCTCTGATTGCATGCCTCTGATTGCCTGCCTCTGATTCCCTGCCTCTGATTCCCTGCCTCTGATTCCCTGCCTCTGATTCCCTGCCTCTGATTCCCTGCCTCTGATTCCGCGCCTCTGATTCCACGCCTCTCTTTCCGTATCTCTGATTCCCCGCCTCTAATTCCCTGCCTCTGATACCCTGCCTCTCTTTGCCTGCCTCTATTTTGGTGCCTCTTTCTCTGCATCTAGTTTCCCACATCTCATTTGCCCCCTCTGATAACCCGCCTCTGATTCCATGCCTCTGATTCCCCACCTCTGATTCCCTGCCTCTGATTCCCCGCCTCTGATACCCCGCCTCTGATTCCCTGCCTCAGATTCCCTGCCTCAGATTCCCTGCATCTGATTCCCCGCCTCTGATTCCCCGCCTCTTATTCCCCGCCTCTGATTACCCGCCTCTGATTCCCCACCTCTGATTCCCTGCCTCTGTTTCCCAGCCTCTGATTCCCCGCCTCTGATTCCCCGCCTCAGATTCCCCGGCTCTGATTCCCTGCCTCAGATTCCCTGCCTCAGATTCCCTGCCTATGATTCCCTGCCTCTGAGTCCCCGCGTCAGATTCCCCGGCTCTGATTCCCTGCCTGAGATTCCCTGCCTCAGAATCCCCGCCTCAGATTGCCTGCCTCAGATTCCCCGCCTCAGATTCCCCGCCTCAGATTCCCCGCCTCAGATTCCCCGCCTCAGATTCCCCGCCTCAGATTCCCCGCCTCAGATTCCCCACCTCAGGTTCCCCGCCTCAGATTCCCTGCCTCTGATTCACTGCCTCAGATTCCGCGCCTCTGATTCCTCGCCTCTCTTTCCGTGTCTCTGATTCCCCGCCTCAGATTCCCTGCCTCACATACCCTGCCTCTCTTTGCCTGCCTCTATTTCCGTGCCTCTTTCTCTGCATCTAGTTTCCCACATCTCATTTGCCCCCTCTGATAACCCGCCTCTGATTCCATGCCTCTGATTCCCCGCCTCTGATTCCTCGCCTCTGATTCCCCGCCTCTGATTCCCCGCCTCTTATTCCTCGCCTCTGATACCCCGCCTCTGATTCCGCGCCTCTGATTCCCTGCCTCTGTATCCCCGCCTCTGATTCCCCGCGTCTGATTCCCCGCCTCAGATTCCCCGGCTCTGATTCCCAGCCTGAGATTCCATGCCTCAGATTCTCTGCCTCAGATTCCCTGCCTCAGATTCACCGCCTCAGATTCCCCGCCTCAGATTCCCCGCCTCAGATTCCCCACCTCAGATTCCCCGCCTCACATTCCCCACCTCAGATTCCCCGCCTCAGATTCCCTGCCTCAGATTCCCTGTCTCAGATTCCCTGCCTCAGATTCCCTTCATCTGATTCCCTTCATCTGATTCCCTGCCTCTGATTCCCTGCCTCTGATTCCCTGCCTCTGATTCCCCGCCTCTGATTCCCCGCCTCAGATTGCCTGCCTCAGATTCCCTGCCTCAGATTCCCTGCCTCTGATTCCCCGCCTCTAAATCCCTGCCTCTGATTGCCTGCCTCTGATTCTGCGCCTCTGATTCCCCGCCTCTCTTTCCGTGTCTCTGATTCCCCGCCTCAGATTCCCTGCCTCACATACCCTGCCTCTCTTTGCCTGCCTCTATTTCCGTGCCTCTTTCTCTGCATCTAGTTTCCCACATCTCATTTGCCCCCTCTGATAGCCCGCCTCTGATTCCATGCCTCTGATTCCCCGCCTCTGATTTCCCCGCCTCTGCTTCCCCGCCTCTGATTCCCTGCCTCAGAATCCCTGCCTCAGATTCCTTGCCTCAGATTCCCTGCCTCTGATTCCCCGCCTCTGATTCCCCGCCTCCTATTCCCCGCCTCTGATTCCCCGCCTCTGATTCCCCGCCTCTGATTCCCTGCCTCAGATTCCCTGCCTCTGATTGCCTTCCTCTGATTCCCTGCCTCTGATTCCCTCCCTCTGTTTCCCTGCCTCTGATTCCCTGCCTCTGATTCCCTGCCTCTGATTCCCTGCCTCTGATTCCACACGGCTGATTCCACGCCTCTCTGACCGTGTCTCTGATTCCCCGCCTCTGATTCCCTGCCTCTGATACCCTGCCTCTCTTTGCCTGCCTCTATTTCCGTGCCTCTTCCTCTGCATCTAGTTTCCCACATCTCAATTGCCCCCTCTGATAACCCACCTCTGATTCCATGCCTCTGATTCCCCACCTCTGATTCCCCGCCTCTGAATCCCTGCCTCAGATTCCCTGCCTCAGATTCCTTGCCTCAGATTCCCTGCCTCTGATTACCCGCCTCTTATTCCCCGCCTCTGATTCCCCGCCTCTGATTCCCCGCCTCTGATTCCCTGCCTCTGTTTCCCCGCGTCTGATGCCCCACCTTTCATTCCCCGCCTCTCTTTCCCTGCCTCTATTTCCGCACCTCTTTTTCTGCCTCTCTTTCCCCACATCTCTTTTCCTCCCACTGATTCCCCGCCTCTGATTCCACGCCTCTGATTCCCTGCCTCTGATTCCCCGCCTCTGATTCCCTGCCTCAGATTCCCTGCCTCAGATTCCCTGCCTCAGATTCCCTGCCTCTGATTCCCCGCCTCTGATTCCCCGCCTCTTATTACCCGCCTCGGATTCCCCGCCTCTGATTCCCCGCCTCTGATTCCCTGCCTCAGATTCCCCGGCTCTGATTCCCTGCATCAGATTCCCTGCCTCAGATTCCCTGCCTCTGATTCCCCGCCTCTGATTCCCTGCCTCTGATTCCCCGCCTCTGATTCCCTGCCTCAGATTCCCTGCCTCAGATTCCCTGCCTCAGATTCCCCACCTCTGATTGCCTGCCACTGATTGCCCGCCTCTGATTCCCCGCCTCTGATTCCCCGCCTCTGATTCCCCACCTCTGTCTGTATGCCTCTCTTTCGCCTCCGCTTTTTCCCCTACACTCTTTCTGCGCCTCTCTTTCCCTCCCTCAATTTCAACAACTCTGTTTGATCTGTTCTGTGTACCTCATTTTCAACACACAAGTTCCAACCACTATGTTTCACCCATCACTTTCCCCGCCTCTATTTTTCCGCCTATGTTTACCCGCCTCTGTTTACACACCTGTTTCACTGCCTCTGATTACCCGCCTCTGAATCCCCACCTCTGTCTCAACGCCTCTCTTTCGCCTCCACTCTTTCCACTCCACTCTTTCCTTGCCTGTCTTTCCGTCCCTCAATTTCAACAACACTGTTTGATCTGTTTTGTGTACCTGATTTTAAACACACAAGTTCCAACCACTATGTTTTGCCCGCCTCTTTCCCCGCATCTATTTATCCACCTGTTTACCTGCCTCTGTTTACCCGCCTGTTTCCCCACCTCTGATTCCCCACCTTTCATTCCCCGCCTCTCTTCCCCTGCCTCTATTTCCGCGCCTCTTTCTCTGCCTCTCTTTCCCCACAACGCATTTCCTCCCGCTGATTCCCCGCCTCTGATTCCCCGCCTCTGATTCCCTGCCTCTGATTCCCCGCCTCTGATTCCCTGCCTCAGATTCCCTGCCTCAGATTCCCTGCCTCAGATTCCCTGCCTCTGATTCCCCGCCTCTGATTCCCCGCCTCTTATTCCCCGCCTCTGATTCCCTGCCTCTGATTCCCCGTGTCTGATTCCCTGCCTCAGATTCCCCGGCTCTGATTCCCTGCATCAGATTCCCTGCCTCAGATTCCCTGCCTCTGATTCCCCGCCTCTGATTCCTGCCTCAGATTCCCTGCCTCAGATTCCCTGCCTCAGATTCACTGCTTCTGATTCCCCGCCTTTGATTCCCCGCCTCTTATTCCCCGCCTCTGAATCCCAGCCTCTGATTCCCCGCCTCTGATTACCTGCCTCTGTTTCCCCGCCTCTGATTCCCAGCCTCTGATTCCCCGCCTCAGATTCCCCGCCTCAGATTCCCTGCCTCAGATTCCCCGCCTGAGATTCCCCGCCTCTGATTCCCCGCCTCAGATTCCCCGCCTCAGATTCCCCGCCTCAGATTCCACGCCTCAGATTCCCCGCATCAGATTCCCCACCTCAGATTCCCCGCCTCAGATTCCCCGCCTCAGATTCCCCGCCTCAGATTCCCCGCCTCAGATTCCCCGCCTCAGATTCCCCGCCTCACATTCCCCGCCTCAGATTCCCCGCCTCAGATTCCCTGCCTCTGATTCCCCACCTCTGATTCCCTGCCTCTGATTCCCCGCCTCTGATTCCTGCCTCAGATTCCCCGCCTCAGATTCCCCGCCTCAGATTCCCTGCCTCTGATTGCCTGCCTCTGATTGCCTGCCTCTGATTCCCTGCCTCTGATTCCCTGCCTCTGATTCCCTGCCTCTGATTCCCTGCCTCTGATTCCCTGCCTCTGATTCCATGCCTCTGATTCCACGCCTCTCTTTCCGTATCTCTGATTCCTTGCCTCTGATTCTCTGCCTCTGATACCCTGCCTCTCTTTGCCTGCCTCTATTTTGGTGCCTCTTTCTCTGCATCTAGTTTCCCACATCTCATTTGCCCCCTCTGATAACCTGCCTCTGATTCCATGCCTCTGATTCCCCACCTCTGATTCCCTGCCTCTGATTCCCCGCCTCTGATACCCCGCCTCTGATTCCCTGCCTCAGATTCCCTGCCTCAGATTCCCTGCCTCAGATTCCCTGCATCTGATTCCCTGCCTCTGATTCCCCGCCTCTTATTCCCCGCCTCTGATTACCCGCCTCTGATTCCCCGCCTCTGATTCCCTGCCTCTGTTTCCCAGCCTCTGATTCCCCGCCTCTGATTCCCCGCCTCAGATTCCCCGGCTCTGATTCCCTGCCTGAGATTCCCTGCCTCAGATTCCCTGCCTATGATTCCCTGCCTCTGAGTCCCTGCGTCAGATTCCCCGGCTCTGATTACCTGCCTGAGATTCCCTGCCTCAGAATCCCCGCCTCAGATTCCCTGCCTCAGATTCCCCACCTCAGATTCCCCGCCTCAGATTCCCCACCTCAGATTCCCCGCCTCAGATTCCCCGCCTCAGATTCCCCGCCTCAGATTCCCCACCTCAGATTCCCCGCCTCAGATTCCCTGCCTCTGATTGCCTGCCTCTGATTCCCTGCCTCTGATTCCCTGCCTCTAAATCCCCGCCTCTGATTCACTGCATCTGATTCCACGCCTCTGATTCCCCGCCTCTCTTTCCGTGTCTCTGATTCCCCGCCTCAGATTCCCTGCCTCACATACCCTGCCTCTCTTTGCCTGCCTCTATTTCCGTGCCTCTTTCTCTGCATCTAGTTTCCCACATCTCATTTGCCCCCTCTGATAACCCGCCTCTGATTCCATGCCTCTGATTCCCCGCCTCTGATTCCCCGCCTCTGATTCCCCGCCTCTGATTCCCTGCCTCAGAATCCCTGCCTCAGATTCCTTGCCTCAGATTCCCTGCCTCTGATTCCCCGCCTCTGATTCCCCGCCTCTTATTCCCCGCCTCTGATACCCCGCCTCTGATTCCCCGCCTCTGATTCCCTGCCTCTGTATCCCCGCCTCTGATTCCCCGCGTCTGATTCCCCGCCTCAGATTCCCCGGCTCTGATTCCCAGCCTGAGATTCCATGCCTCAGATTCCCTGCCTCAGATTCCCTGCCTCAGATTCACCACCTCAGATTCCCAGCCTCAGATTCCCCGCCTCAGATTCCCCACCTCAGATTCCCCGCCTCACATTCCCCACCTCAGATTCCCCGCCTCAGATTCCCTGCCTCAGATTCCCTGTCTCAGATTCCCAGCCTCAGATTCCCTTCATCTGATTCCCTTCATCTGATTCCCTGCCTCTGATTCCCTGCCTCTGATTCCCTGCCTCTGATTCCCCGCCTCTGTTTCCCCGCCTCAGATTGCCTGCCTCAGATTCCCTGCCTCAGATTCCCTGCCTCTGATTCCCCGCCTCTAAATCCCTGCCTCTGATTGCCTGCCTCTGATTCCGCGCCTCTGATTCCCCGCCTCTCTTTCCGTGTCTCTGATTCCCCGCCTCAGATTCCCTGCCTCACATACCCTGCCTCTCTTTGCCTGCCTCTATTTCCGTGCCTCTTTCTCTGCATCTAGTTTCCCACATCTCATTTGCCCCCTCTGATAACCCGCCTCTGATTCCATGCCACTGATTCCCCGCCTCTGATTTCCCCGCCTCTGCTTCCCCGCCTCTGATTCCCTGCCTCAGAATCCCTGCCTCAGATTCCTTGCCTCAGATTCCCTGCCTCTGATTCCCCGCCTCTGATTCCCCACCTCCTATTCCCCGCCTCTGATTCCCCGCCTCTGATTCCCCGCCTCTGATTCCCTGCCTCAGATTCCCTGCCTCTGATTCCCTCCCTCTGATTCCCTGCCTCTGATTCCCTGCCTCTGATTCCCTGCCTCTGATTCCCTGCCTCTGATTCCCTGCCTCTGATTCCGCACGGCTGATTCCACGCCTCTCTGACCGTGTCTCTGATTCCCCGCCTCTGATTCCCTGCCTCTGACACCCTGCCTCTCTTTGCCTGCCTCTATTTCCGTGCCTCTTCCTCTGCATCTAGTTTCCTACATCTCAATTGCCCCCTCTGATAACCCACCTCTGATTCCATGCCTCTGATTCCCCACCTCTGATTCCCCGCCTCTGATTCCCTGCCTCAGATTCCCTGCCTCAGATTCCTTGCCTCAGATTCCCTGCCTCTGATTCCCCGCCTCTTATTCCCCGCCTCTGATTCCCCACCTCTGATTCCCCGCCTCTGATTCCCTGCCTCTGTTTCCCCGCGTCTGATTCCCCGCGTCTGATTCCCCGCCTCAGATTCCCCGGCTCTGATTCCCTGCCTGAGATTCCATGCCTCAGAATCCCCGCCTCAGATTCCCTGCCTCAGATTCCCCGCCTCAGATTCCCCGCCTCAGATACCCCGTCTCTGATTCCCTGCCTCTGATACCCTGCCTCACTTTGCCTGCCTCTATTTCCGTGCCTCTTTCTCTGCATCTAGTTTCCCACATCTCATTTGCCCCCTCTGATAACCCGCCTCTGATTCCATGCCTCTGATTCACTGCCTCAGATTCCGTGCCTCAGATTCCCCAACTCAGATTTACCGCCTCAGATTCCCCGCCTCAGATTCCCTGCCTCAGATTCCATGCCTCAGATTCCCTGCCTCAGATTCACTGCCTCAGATTCCCTGCCTCCGATTCCCCGCCTCTGATTCCCCGCCTCTGATTCCCCTCCTCTGATTCCCCTCCTCTGATTCCACGCCTCTGATTCCCCGCCTCTGATTCCAGGCCTCTTATTCCCCACCTCTGATTCCCCACCTCTGATTGCCTGCCACTGATTGCCCGCCTCTGATTCCCCGCCTCTGATTCCCCGCCTCTGATTCCCCACCTCTGTCTGTATGGCTCTCTTTCGCCTCCGCTTTTTCCCCTACACTCTTTCCGCGCCTCTCTTTCCCTCCCTCAATTTCAACAACTCTGTTTGATCTGTTCTGTGTACCTCATTTTCAACACACAAGTTCCAACCACTATGTTTCACCCATCACTTTCCCCGCCTCTATTTTTCTGCCTATGTTTACCCGCCTCTGTTTACACACCTGTTTCACCGCCTCTGATTCCCCGCCCCTGATTCCCCACCTCTGTCTCGACGCCTCTCTTTCGCCTCCACTCTTTACACTCCAATCTTTCCTTGCCTGTCTTTCCCTCCCTCAATTTCAACAACACTGTTTGATCTGTTTTGTGTACCTGATTTTAAACACACAAGTTCCAACCACTATGTTTTGCCCGCCTCTTTCCCCGCCTCTATTTATCCACCTATGTTTACCTGCCTCTGTTTACCCGCCTGTTTCCCCACCTCTGATTCCCCACCTTTCATTCCCCGCCTCTCTTTCCCTGCCTCTATTTCCGCGCCTCTTTCTCTGCCTCTCTTTCCCCACAACGCTTTTCCTCCCGCTGATTCCCCGCCTCTGATTCCCCGCCTCTGATTCCCTGCCTCTGATTCCCCACCTCTGATTCCCTGCCTCAGATTCCCTGCCTCAGATTCCCTGCCTCAGATTCCCTGCCTCTGATTCCCCGCCTCTGATTCCCCGCCTCTTATTCCCCGCCTCTGATTCCCCGCCTCTGATTCCCCGTGTCTGATTCCCTGCCTCAGATTCCCCGGCTCTGATTCCCTGCATCAGATTCCCTGCCTCAGATTCCCTGCCTCTGATTCCCCGCCTCTGATTCCCTGCCTCTGATTCCCCGCCTCTGATTCCTGCCTCAGATTCCCTGCCTCAGATTCCCTGCCTCAGATTCACTGCTTCTGATTCCCCGCCTTTGATTCCCCGCCTCTTATTCCCCGCCTCTGAATCCCAGCCTCTGATTCCCCGCCTCTGATTACCTGCCTCTGTTTCCCCGCCTCTGATTCCCAGCCCCTGATTCCCCGCCTCAGATTCCCCGCCTCAGATTCCCTGCCTCAGATTCCCCGCCTGAGATTCCCCGCCTCAGATTCCCCGCCTCAGATTCCCCGCCTCATATTCCCCGCCTCAGATTCCACGCCTCAGATTTCCCGCATCAGATTCCCCGCCTCAGATTCCCCGCCTCAGATTCCCCGCCTCAGATTCCCCGCCTCAGATTCCCCGCCTCAGATTCCCCGCCTCAGATTCCCCGCCTCACATTCCCCGCCTCAGATTCCCTGCCTCAGATTCCCCACCTCAGATTCCCTGCCTCTGATTGCATGCCTCTGATTGCCTGCCTCTGATTCCCTGCCTCTGATTCCCTGCCTCTGATTCCCTGCCTCTGATTCCCTGCCTCTGATTCCCTGCCTCTGATTCCGCGCCTCTGATTCCACGCCTCTCTTTCCGTATCTCTGATTCCCCGCCTCTAATTCCCTGCCTCTGATACCCTGCCTCTCTTTGCCTGCCTCTATTTTGGTGCCTCTTTCTCTGCATCTAGTTTCCCACATCTCATTTGCCCCCTCTGATAACCCGCCTCTGATTCCATGCCTCTGATTCCCCACCTCTGATTCCCTGCCTCTGATTCCCCGCCTCTGATACCACGCCTCTGATTCCCTGCCTCAGATTCCCTGCCTCAGATTCCCTGCATCTGATTCCCCGCCTCTGATTCCCCGCCTCTTATTCCCCGCCTCTGATTACCCGCCTCTGATTCCCCGCCTCTGATTCCCTGCCTCTGTTTCCCAGCCTCTGATTCCCCGCCTCTGATTCCCCGCCTCAGATTCCCCGGCTCTGATTCCCTGCCTCAGATTCCCTGCCTCAGATTCCCTGCCTATGATTCCCTGCCTCTGAGTCCCCGCGTCAGATTCCCCGGCTCTGATTCCCTGCCTGAGATTCCCTGCCTCAGAATCCCCGCCTCAGATTGCCTGCCTCAGATTCCCCGCCTCAGATTCCCCGCCTCAGATTCCCCGCCTCAGATTCCCCGCCTCAGATTCCCCGCCTCAGATTCCCCGCCTCAGATTCCCCACCTCAGGTTCCCCGCCTCAGATTCCCTGCCTCTGATTGCCTGCTTCTGATTCCCTGCCTCTGATTCCCTGCCTCTAAATCCCTGCCTCTGATTCACTGCCTCAGATTCCGCGCCTCTGATTCCCCGCCTCTCTTTCCGTGTCTCTGATTCCCCGCCTCAGATTCCCTGCCTCACATACCCTACCTCTCTTTGCCTGCCTCTATTTCCGTGCCTCTTTCTCTGCATCTAGTTTCCCACATCTCATTTGCCCCCTCTGATAACCCGCCTCTGATTCCATGCCTCTGATTCCCCGCCTCTGATTCCCCGCCTCTGATTCCCCGCCTCTGATTCCCCGCCTCTTATTCCCCGCCTCTGATACCCCGCCTCTGATTCCGCGCCTCTGATTCCCTGCCTCTGTATCCCCGCCTCTGATTCCCCGCGTCTGATTCCCCGCCTCAGATTCCCCGGCTCTGATTCCCAGCCTGAGATTCCATGCCTCAGATTCTCTGCCTCAGATTCCCTGCCTCAGATTCACCGCCTCAGATTCCCCACCTCAGATTCCCCGCCTCAGATTCCCCACCTCAGATTCCCCGCCTCACATTCCCCACCTCAGATTCCCCACCTCAGATTCCCTGCCTCAGATTCCCTGTCTCAGATTCCCTGCCTCAGATTCCCTTCATCTGATTCCCTTCATCTGATTCCCTGCCTCTGATTCCCTGCCTCTGATTCCCTGCCTCTGATTCCCCGCCTCTGATTCCCCGCCTCAGATTGCCTGCCTCAGATTCCCTGCCTCAGATTCCCTGCCTCTGATTCCCCGCCTCTAAATCCCTGCCTCTGATTGCCTGCCTCTGATTCTGCGCCTCTGATTCCCCGCCTCTCTTTCCGTGTCTCTGATTCCCCGCCTCAGATTCCCTGCCTCACATACCCTGCCTCTCTTTGCCTGCCTCTATTTCCGTGCCTCTTTCTCTGCATCTAGTTTCCCACATCTCATTTGCCCCCTCTGATAGCCCGCCTCTGATTCCATGCCTCTGATTCCCCGCCTCTGATTTCCCCGCCTCTGCTTCCCCGCCTCTGATTCCCTGCCTCAGAATCCCTGCCTCAGATTCCTTGCCTCAGATTCCCTGCCTCTGATTCCCCGCCTCTGATTCCCCGCCTCCTATTCCCCACCTCTGATTCCCCGCCTCTGATTCCCCGCCTCTGATTCCCTGCCTCAGATTCCCTGCCTCTGATTGCCTTCCTCTGATTCCCTGCCTCTGATTCCCTCCCTCTGATACCCTGCCTCTGATTCCCTGCCTCTGATTCCCTGCCTCTGATTCCCTGCCTCTGATTCCGCACGGCTGATTCCACGCCTCTCTGACCGTGTCTCTGATTCCCCGCCTCTGATTCCCTGCCTCTGATACCCTGCCTCTCTTTGCCTGCCTCTATTTCCGTGCCTCTTCCTCTGCATCTAGTTTCCCACATCTCAATTGCCCCCTCTGATAACCCACCTCTGATTCCATGCCTCTGATTCCCCACCTCTGATTCCCCGCCTCTGATTCCCTGCCTCAGATTCCCTGCCTCAGATTCCTTGCCTCAGATTCCCTGCCTCTGATTACCCGCCTCTTATTCCCCGCCTCTGATTCCCCGCCTCTGATTCCTCGCCTCTGATTCCCTGCCTCTGTTTCCCCGCGTCTGATTCCCCGCGTCTGATTCCCCGCCTCAGATTCCCCGGCTCTGATTCCCTGCCTGAGATTCCATGCCTCAGAATCCCCGCCTCAGATTCCCTGCCTCAGATTCCCCGCCTCAGATTCCCCGCCTCAGATTCCCCGCCTCAGATTCCCTGCCTCAGATTCCCCGCCTCAGATTCCACGCCTCAGATTCCCCGCCTCAGATTCCCCGCCTCAGATTCCCTGCCTCAGATTCCCTGCCTCAGATTCCCAGCCTCAGATTCCCTTCATCTGATTCCCTTCATCTGATTCCCTGCCTCTGATTCCCTGCCTCTGATTCCCTGCCTCTGATTCCCCGCCTGTGATTCCCTGCCTCTGATTCCCTGCCTCTGATTGCCTGCCTCTGATTCCCTGCCTCTGATTCCCTGCCTCTGATTCCCTGCCTCTGATTCCGCACCTCTGATTCCACGCCTCTCTTTCCTTGTCTCTGATTCCCTGCCTCTGATTCCCTGCCTCTGATACCCTGCCTCTCTTTGCCTGCCTCTATTTCCGTGCCTCTTTCTCTGCATCTAGTTTCCCACATCTCATTTGCCCCCTCTGATAACCCTCCTCTGATTCCATGCCTCTGATTCACTGCCTCAGAACCCCTGCCTCAGATACCCCGACTCAGATTCACCGCCTCAGATTCCCCGCCTCAGATTCCCCGCCTCAGATTCCCCACCTCAGATTCCCCGCCTCACATTCCCCACCTCAGATTCCCCGCCTCAGATTCCCTGCCTCAGATTCCCTGTCTCAGATTCCCTGCCTCAGATTCCCTTCATCTGATTCCCTTCATCTGATTCCCTGCCTCTGATTCCCTGCCTCTGATTCCCTGCCTCTGATTCCCCGCCTCTGATTCCCCGCCTCAGATTGCCTGCCTCAGATTCCCTGCCTCAGATTCCCTGCCTCTGATTCCCCGCCTCTAAAGCCCTGCCTCTGATTGCCTGCCTCTGATTCTGCGCCTCTGATTCCCCGCCTCACTTTCCGTGTCTCTGATTCCCCGCCTCAGATTCCCTGCCTCACATACCCTGCCTCTCTTTGCCTGCCTCTATTTCCGTGTCTCTTTCTCTGCATCTAGTTTCCCACATCTCATTTGCCCCCTCTGATAGCCCGCCTCTGATTCCATGCCTCTGATTCCCCGCCTCTGATTTCCCCGCCTCTGCTTCCCCGCCTCTGATTCCCTGCCTCAGAATCCCTGCCTCAGATTCCTTGTCTCAGATTCCCTGCCTCTGATTCCCCGCCTCTGATTCCCTGCCTCCGATTCCCTGCCTCTGATTCCCCGCCTCTTATTCCCCGCCTCTGAATCCCCGCCTCTGATTCCCCGCCTCTGATTCCCCGCATCTGATTCCCCGCCTCAGATTCCCCGCCTCAGATTCCCTGCCTCAGATTCCATGCCTCAGATTCCCTGCCTCTAATTCCCTGCCTATGATACCCTGCCTCTCTTTGCCTGCCTCTATTTCGGTGCCTCTTTCTCTGCATCTAGGTTCCCACATCTCATTTGCCCCATCTGATAACCCGCCTCTGATTCCATGCCTCTGATTCCCCGCCTCAGATTCCCCGCCTCTGATTCCCCGCCTCTGATTCCCTGCCTCAGATTCCCTGCCTCAGATTCCTTGCCTCAGATTCCCTGCCTCTGATTCCCCGCCTCTGATTCCCCGCCTCTTATTCCCTGCCTCTGATTCCCCGCCTCTGATTCCCTGCCTCCGATTCCCTGCCTCAGATTCCCTGCCTCAGATTCCCTGCCTCTGATTCCCCACCTCTGATTCCCCGCCTCTTATTCCCCGCCTCTGATTCCCCGCCTCTGATTCCCCGCCTCTGATTCCCCGCCTCTAATTCCCTGCCTATGATACCCTGCCTCTCTTTGCCTGCCTCTATTTCGGTGCCTCTTTCTCTGCATCTAGGTTCCCACATCTCATTTGCCCCATCTGATAACCCGCCTCTGATTCCATGCCTCTGATTCCCCGCCTCTGATTCCCCGCCTCTTATTCCCTGCCTCTGATTCCCCGCCTCTGATTCCCTGCCTCTGATTCCCTGCCTCAGATTCACTGCCTCAGATTCCCTGCCTCTGATTCCCCACCTCTGATTCCCCGCCTCTTATTCCCCGCCTCTGATTCCCCGCCTCAGATTCCCTGCCTCAGATTCCCTGCCTTAGATTCCCTGCCTCTAATTCCCTGCCTATGATACCCTGCCTCTCTTTGCCTGCCTCTATTTCGGTGCCTCTTTCTCTGCATCTAGGTTCCCACATCTCATTTGCCCCATCTGATAACCCGCCTCTTATTCCATGCCTCTGATTCCCCGCCTCAGATTCCCCGCCTCTGATTCCCCGCCTCTGATTCCCTGCCTCAGATTCCCTGCCTCAGATTCCTTGCCTCAGATTCCCTGCCTCTGATTCCCCGCCTCTGATTCCCCGCCTCATTTTCCCTGCCTCTGATTCCCCGCCTCTGATTCCCGCCTCTGATTCCCTGCCTCTGTTTCCCCGCCTCTGAATCCCCGCGTCTGATTCCCCGCCTCAGATTCCCCGGCTCTGATTCCCTGCCTGAGATTCCATGCCTCAGATTCCCCACCTCAGATTCCCTGCCTCAGATTCCCTGCCTCAGATTCCCCGCCTCAGATTCCCCGCCTCAGATTCCCCGCCTCAGATTCCCCGCCTCAGATTCCCCGCCTCAGATTCCCTGCCTCAGATTCCCTGCCTCAGATTCCCCGCCTCTAATTCCCAGCCTATGATACCCTGCCTCTCTTTGCCTGCCTCTATTTCGGTGCCTCTTTCTCTGCATCTAGGTTCCCACATCTCATTTGCCCCATCTGATAACCCGCCTCTGATTCCATGCCTCTGATTCCCCGCCTCTGATTCCCCGCCTCTTATTCCCTGCCTCTGATTCCCCGCCTCTGATTCCCTGCCTCCGATTCCCTGCCTCAGATTCCCTGCCTCAGATTCCCTGCCTCTGATTCCCCACCTCTGATTCCCCGCCTCTTATTCCCCGCCTCTGATTCCCCGCCTCTGATTCCCCGCCTCTGATTCCCCGCATCTGATTCCCTGCCTCAGATTCCCCGGCTCTGATTCCCTGCATTAGATTCCCTGCCTCAGATTCCCTGCCTCTGATTCCCCGCATCTGATTCCCTGCCTCTGATTCCCCGCCTCTGATTCCTGCCTCAGAATCCCTGCCTCAGATTCCCTGCCTCAGATTCCCTGCCTCTTATTCCCTGCCTTTGATTCCCCGCATCTTATTCCCCGCCTCTGATTCCCAGCATCTGATTCCCCGCCTATGATTCCCTGCCTCTGTTTCCCCGCCTCTGATAACCCGCCTCTGATTCCCCGCCTCAGATTCCCCGCCTCAGATTCCCTGCCTCAGATTCCCCGCCTGAGATTCCCCGCCTCAGATTCCCCGACTCAGATTCCCCGCCTCAGATTCCCCGCCTCAGATTCCCCGCCTCAGATTCCCCACCTCAGATTCCCCGCCTCAGATTCCCCGCCTCAGATTTCCCGCCTCAGATTCCCCGCCTCAGATTCCCAGCCTCAGATTCCCCACCTCAGACTCCCCGCCTCAGATTCCCCGCCTCAGATTCCCCGCCTCAGATTCCCCGCCTCAGATTCCCCGCCTCTGATTGCCTGCCTCTGATTCCCTGCCTCTGAATCCCTGCCTCTGATTCCCTGCCTCTGATTCCATGCCTCTGGTTCCCTGCCTCTGATTCCCTGCCTCTGATTCCGCGCCTCTGATTCCACGCCTCTCTTTCCGTATCTCTGATTCCCCGCCTCTGATTCCCTGCCTCTGATACCATGCCTCTCTTTGCCTGTCTCTATTTCGGTGCCTCTTTCTCTGCATCTAGTTTCCCACATCTCATTTGCCCCCTCTGATTCCCCACCTCTGATTCCCTGCCTCAGATACCCTGCCTCAGATTCCCTGCCTCAGATTCCCTGCATCTGATTCCCCGCCTCTGATTCCCCTCCTCTTATTCCCCGCCTCTGATTCCCTGCCTGAGATTCCCTGCCTCAGATTCCCTGCATATGATTCCCTGCCTCTGAGTCCCCGCGTCAGATTCCCCGGCTCTGATTCCCTGCCTGAGATTCCCTGCCTCAGATACCCCGCCTCAGATTCCCTGCCTCAGATTCCCCGCCTCAGATTCCCCGCCTCAGATTCCCCACCTCAGATTCCCCGCCTCAGATTCCCCGCCTCAGATACCCCGCCTCAGATTCCCCACCTCAGATTCCCCGCCTCAGATTCCCTGCCTCTGATTCCCTGCCTCTGATTCCCTGCCTCTAATTCCCTGCCTCTATATCCCTGCCTCTGATTCCCTGCCTCTGATTCCGCGCCTCTGATTCCCCGCTTTTCTTTCCGTGTCTCTGATTCCCCGCCTCAGATTCCCTGCCTCAGATACCCTGCCTCTCTTTGCCTTCCTCTATTTCCGTGCCTCTTTCTCTGCATCTAGTTTCCCACATCTCATTTGCCCCCTCTGATAACCCGCCTCTGATTCCATGCCTCTGATTCCCCGCCTCAGATTCCCCGCCTCTGATTCCCCGCCTCTGATTCCCTGCCTCAGATTCCCTGCCTCAGATTCCTTGCCTCAGATTCCCTGCCTCTGATTCCCCGCCTCTGATTCCCCGCCTCATTTTCCCTGCCTCTGATTCCCCGCCTCTGATTCCCGCCTCTGATTCCCTGCCTCTGTTTCCACGCCTCTGAATCCCCGCGTCTGATTCCCGCCTCAGATTCCCCGGCTCTGATTCCCTGCCTGAGATTCCATGCCGCAGATTCCCCACCTCAGATTCCCTGCCTCAGATTCCCTGCCTCAGATTCCCCGCCTCAGATTCCCCGCCTCAGATTCCCCGCCTCAGATTCCCCGCCTCAGATTCCCCGCCTCAGATTCCCTGCCTCAGATTCCCTGCCTCAGATTCCCTGCCTCTGATTCCCCGCCTCTGATTCCCCGCCTCTTATTCCCCGCCTCTGATTCCCCGCCTCTGATTCCCCGCGTCTGATTCCCTGCCTCAGATTCCCCGGCTCTGATTCCCTGCATTAGATTCCCTGCCTCAGATTCCCTGCCTCTGATTCCCCGCCTCTGATTCCCTTCCTCTGATTCCCCGCCTCTGATTCCTGCCTCAGATTCCCTGCCTCAGATTCCCTGCCTCAGACTCCCTGCCTCTTATTCCCAGTCTTTGATTCCCCGCCTCTTATTCCCCGCCTCTGATTCCCAGCCTCTGATTCCCCGACTCTGATTCCCTGCCTCTGTTTCCCCGCCTCTGATTCCCCGACTCTGATTCCCCGCCTCAGATTCCCCACCTCAGATTCCCTGCCTGAGATTCCACGCCTGAGATTCCCCGCCTCAGATTCCCCACCTCAGATTCCCCGCCTCAGATTCCCCGCCTCAGATACCCCGCCTCAGATTCCCCGCCTCAGATTCCCCGCCTCAGATTCCCCGCCTCAGATTCCCCGCCTCAGATTCCCTGCCTCAGATTCCCCGCCTCAGATTCCCCGCCTCTGATTGCCTGCCTCTGATTCCCTGCCTCAGATTCCCTTCATCTGATGCCCTTCATCAATTCCCTGCCTCTGATTCCCTGCCTCTGATTCCGCGCCTCTGATTCCACGCCTCTCTTTCCGTATCTCTGATTCCCCGCCTCTAATTCCCTGCCTATGATACCCTGCCTCTCTTTGCCTGCCTCAATTTCGGTGCCTCTTTCTCTGCATCTAGTTTCCCACATCTCATTTGCCCCCTCTGATAACCCGCCTCTGATTCCATGCCTCTGATTCCCCGCCTCTGATTCCCCGCCTCTTATTCCCTGCCTCTGATTCCCCGCCTCTGATTCCCTGCCTCCGATTCCCTGCCTCAGATTCCCTGCCTCAGATTCCCTGCCTCTGATTCCCCACCTCTGATTCCCCGCCTCTTATTCCCCGCCTCTGATTCCCCGCCTCTGATTCCCCGCCTCTGATTCCCCGCATCTGATTCCCTGCCTCAGATTCCCCGGCTCTGATTCCCTGCATTAGATTCCCTGCCTCAGATTCCCTGCCTCTGATTCCCCGCATCTGATTCCCTGCCTCTGATTCCCCGCCTCTGATTCCTGCCTCAGAATCCCTGCCTCAGATTCCCTGCCTCAGATTCCCTGCCTCTTATTCCCTGCCTTTGATTCCCCGCATCTTATTCCCCGCCTCTGATTCCCAGCATCTGATTCCCCGCCTATGATTCCCTGCCTCTGTTTCCCCGCCTCTGATAACCCGCCTCTGATTCCCCGCCTCAGATTCCCCGCCTCAGATTCCCTGCCTCAGATTCCCCGCCTGAGATTCCCCGCCTCAGATTCCCCGACTCAGATTCCCCGCCTCAGATTCCCCGCCTCAGATTCCCCGCCTCAGATTCCCCACCTCAGATTCCCCGCCTCAGATTCCCCGCCTCAGATTTCCCGCCTCAGATTCCCCGCCTCAGATTCCCAGCCTCAGATTCCCCACCTCAGATTCCCCGCCTCAGATTCCCCGCCTCAGATTCCCCGCCTCAGATTCCCCGCCTCAGATTCCCCGCCTCTGATTGCCTGCCTCTGATTCCCTGCCTCTGAATCCCTGCCTCTGATTCCCTGCCTCTGATTCCATGCCTCTGGTTCCCTGCCTCTGATTCCCTGCCTCTGATTTCGCGCCTCTGATTCCACGCCTCTCTTTCCGTATCTCTGATTCCCCGCCTCTGATTCCCTGCCTCTGATACCATGCCTCTCTTTGCCTGCCTCTATTTCGGTGCCTCTTTCTCTGCATCTAGTTTCCCACATCTCATTTGCCCCCTCTGATTCCCCGCCTCTGATTCCCTGCCTCAGATTCCCTGCCTCAGATTCCCTGCCTCAGATTCCCTGCATCTGATTCCCCGCCTCTGATTCCCCGCCTCTTATTCCCCGCCTCTGATTCCCTGCCTGAGATTCCCTGCCTCAGATTCCCTGCCTATGATTCCCTGCCTCTGAGTCCCCGCGTCAGATTCCCCGGCTCTGATTCCCTGCCTGAGATTCCCTGCCTCAGATACCCCGCCTCAGATTCCCTGCCTCAGATTCCCCGCCTCAGATTCCCCGCCTCAGATTCACCGCCTCAGATTCCCCGCCTCAGATTCCCCGCCTCAGATACCCCGCCTCAGATTCCCCACCTCAGATTCCCCGCCTCAGATTCCCTGCCTCTGATTCCCTGCCTCTGATTCCCTGCCTCTGATTCCCTGCCTCTATATCCCTGCCTCTGATTCCATGCCTCTGATTCCGCGCCTCTGATTCCCCGCTTCTCTTTCCGTGTCTCTGATTACCCGCCTCAGATTCCCTGCCTCAGATACACTGCCTCTCTTTGCCTTCCTCTATTTCCGTGCCTCTTTCTCTGCATATAGTTTCCCACATCTCATTTGCCCCCTCTGATAACCCGCCTCTGATTCCATGCCTCTGATTCCCCGCCTCAGATTCCCCGCCTCTGATTCCCCGCCTCTGATTCCCTGCCTCAGATTCCCTGCCTCAGATTCCTTGCCTCAGATTCCCTGCCTCTGATTCCCCGCCTCTGATTCCCCGCCTCATTTTCCCTGCCTCTGATTCCCCGCCTCTGATTCCCGCCTCTGATTCCCTGCCTCTGTTTCCCCGCCTCTGAATCCCCGCATCTGATTCCCCGCCTCAGATTCCCCGGCTCTGATTCCCTGCCTGCGATTCCATGCCTCAGATTCCCCACCTCAGATTCCCTGCCTCAGATTCCCTGCCTCTGATTCCCCGCCTCAGATTCCCCGCCTCAGATTCCCCGCCTCAGATTCCCCGCCTCAGATTCCCCGCCTCAGATTCCCTGCCTCAGATTCCCTGCCTCAGATTCCCTGCCTCTGATTCCCCGCCTCTGATTTCCCGCCTCTTATTCCCCGCCTCTGATTCCCCGCCTCTGATTCCCCGCGTCTGATTCCCTGCCTCAGATTCCCCGGCTCTGATTCCCTGCATTAGATTCCATGCCTCAGATTCCCTGCCTCTGATTCCCCGCCTCTGATTCCCTGCCTCTGATTCCCCGCCTCTGATTCCTGCCTCAGATTCCCTGCCTCAGATTCCCTGCCTCAGATTACCTGCCTCTTATTCCCAGCCTTAGATTCCCCGCCTCTTATTCCCCGCCTCTGATTCCCAGCCTCTGATTCCCCGACTCTGATTCCCTGCCTCTGTTTCCCCGCCTCTGATTCCCCGACTCTGATTCCCTGCCTATGATTCCCTGCCTCTGAGTCCCCGCGTCAGATTCCCCGGCTCTGATTCCCTGCCTGAGATTCCCTGACTCAGATTCCCCGCCTCAGATTCCCTGCCTCAGAATCCCCGCCTCAGATTCCCTGCCTCAGATTCCAAGCCTCAGGTTCCCCGCCTCAGATTCCCCGCCTCAGATACCCCGCCTCAGATTCCCCACCTCAGATTCCCCGCCTCAGATTCCCTGCCTCTGATTCCCTGCCTCTGATTCCCTGCCTCTGATTCCCTGCCTCTATATCCCTGCCTCTGATTCCCTGCCTCTGATTCCGCGCCTCTGATTCCCCGCCTCTCTTTCCGTGTCTCTGATTCCCCGCCTCAGATTCCCTGCCTCAGATACCCTGCCTCTCTTTGCCTTCCTCTATTTCCGTGCCTCTTTCTCTGCATCTAGTTTCCCACATCTCATTTGCCCCCTCTGATAACCCGCCTCTGATTCCATGCCTCTGATTCCCCGCCTCAGATTCCCCGCCTCTGATTCCCCGCCTCTGATTCCCTGCCTCAGATTCCCTGCCTCAGATTCCTTGCCTCAGATTACCTTCCTCTGATTCCCCGCCTCTGATTCCCCGCCTCATTTTCCCTGCCTCTGATTCCCCGCCTCTGATTCCCGCCTCTGATTCCCTGCCTCTGTTTCCCCGCCTCTGAATCCCCGCGTCTGATTCCCCGCCTCAGATTCCCCGGCTCTGATTCCCTGCCTGAGATTCCATGCCTCAGATTCCCCACCTCAGATTCCCTGCCTCAGATTCCCTGCCTCAGATTCCCCGCCTCAGATTCCCCGCCTCAGATTCCCCACCTCAGATTCCCCGCCTCAGATTCCCCGCCTCAGATACCATGCATCAGATTCCCTGCCTCAGATTCCCTGCCTCTGATTCCCCGCCTCTGATTCCCCGCCTCTTATTCCCCGCCTCTGATTCCCCGCCTCTGATTCCCCGCGTCTGATTCCCTGCCTCAGATTCCCCGGCTCTGATTCCCTGCATTAGATTCCCTGCCTCAGATTCCCTGCCTCTGATTCCCCGCCTCTGATTCCCTGCCTCTGATTCCCCGCCTCTGATTCCTGCCTCAGATTCCCTGCCTCAGATTCCCTGCCTCAGATTCCCTGCCTCTTATTCCCAGCCTTTGATTCCCCGCCTCTTATTCCCCGCCTCTGATTCCCAGCCTCTGATTCCCCGACTCTGATTCCCTGCCTCTGTTTCCCCGCCTCTGATTCCCCGACTCTGATTCCCCGCCTCAGATTCCCCGCCTCAGATTCCCTGCCTGAGATTCCACGCCTGAGATTCCCCGCCTCAGATTCCCCACCTCAGATTCCCCGCCTCAGATTCCCCGCCTCAGATTCCCCGCCTCAGATTCCCCGCCTTAGATTCCCCGCCTCAGATTTCCCGCCTCAGATTCCCGGCCTCAGATTCCCCGCCTAAGATTCCCCGCCTCAGATTCCGCGCCTCAGATTCCATGCCTCAGATTCCCCGCCTCAGATTCCCCGCCTCTGATTGCCTGCCTCTGATTCCCTGCCTCTGATTCCCTGCCTCTGATTCCCTGCCTCTGATTCCCTGCCTATGATTCCCTGCCTCTGATTCCCTGCCTCTGATTCCGCGCCTCTGATTCCACGCCTCTCTTTCCGTATCTCTGATTCCCCGCCTCTGAATCCCTGCCTCTGATTCCCCGCCTCTGATTCCCCGCCTCTGATTCCCCGCCTCCGATTCCCTGCCTCAGATTCCCTGCCTCAGATTCCCTGCCTCAGATTCCCTGCATCTGATTCCCCGACTCTGATTCCCCGCCTCTTATTCCCCGCCTCTGATTCCCCGCCTCTGATTCCCCGCCTCTGATTCCCTGCCTCTGTTTCCCCGCCTCTGATTCCCCGCCTCAGATTCCCCGCCTCAGATTCCCCGCCTCAGATTCCCCGCCTCAGACTCCCCGCCTCAGATTCCCCGCCTCAGATTCCCTGCCTCAGATTCCCCGCCTCAGATTCCCTGCCTCTGATTGCCTGCCTCTGATTCCCTGCCTCAGATTCCCTGCCTCAGATTCCCTGCCTCTGATTGCCTGCCTCTGATTCCCTGCCTCTGATTCCCTGCCTCTGATTCCCTGCCTCGGTTTCCCCTCCTCAGATTCCCTGCCTCTGATTCCCCGCCTCTGATACCCTGCCACAGATTCCCTGCCTCAGATTCCCTGCCTCAGATTCCCTGCATCTGATTCACCGCCTCTGATTCCCCGCCTCTTATTCCCCGCCTCTGATTCCCCGCCTCTGATTCCCCGCCTCTGATTCCCTGCCTCTGTTTCCCCGCCTCTGATTCCCCGCCTCAGATTCCCCGCCTCAGATTCCCCGCCTCAGATTCCCCGCCTCAGACTCCCCGCCTCAGATTCCCTGCCTCAGATTCCCTGCCTCTGATTCCCTGCCTCTGATTGCCTGCCTCTGATTGCCTGCCTCTGATTCCCTGCCTCTGATTCCCTGCCTCTGATTCCCTGCCTCTGATTCCCTGCCTCTGATTCCCTGCCTCTGATTCCGCGCCTCTGATTCCACGCCTCTCTTTCCTTGTCTCTGAATCCCCGCCTCTGAATCCGTGCCTCTGATTCCCTGCCTCTCTTTGCCTGCCTCTATTTCCGTGCCTCTTTCTCTGCATCTAGTTTCCCACATCTCATTTGCCCCCTCTGATAACCCGCCTCTGATTCCATGCCTCTGATTCCCCGACTCCGATTTACCGCGTCAGATTCCCCGCCTCAGATTCCCTGCCTCAGATTCCCTGCCTCAGATTCCCTGCCTCAGATTCCCTGCCTCAGATTCCCTTCATCTGATGCCCTTCATCAATTCCCTGCCTCTGATTCCCTGCCTCTGATTCCCCACCTCTGATTCCCTGCCTCAGATTCCCTGGCTCTGATTCTCTGGCTCAGATTCCCTGCCTTAGATTCCCTGCCTCTGATTCCCCGCATCTGATTCCAGGCCTCTTATTCCCCACCTCTGATTCCCCGCCTCTGATTGCCTGCCACTGATTGCCCGCCTCTTATTCCCCGCCTCTGATTCCCCGCCTCTGATTCCCCACCTCTGTCTGTATCCCTCTCTTTCGCCTCCGCTTTTTCCCCTCCACTCTTTCCGTGCCTCTCTTTCCCTCCCTCAATTTCAACAACTCTGTTTGATCTGTTCTGTGTACCTCATTTTCAACACACAAGTTCCAACCACTATGTTTCACCCATCTCTTTCCCCGCCTCTATTTATCCGCCTATGTTTACCCGCCTCTGTTTACCCACCTGTTCCACCGCCTCTGATTCCCCGCCTCTGATTCCCCACCTCTGTCTCTACGCCTCTATTTCGCCTCCACTCTTTCCCCTCCACTCATTCCGTGCCTGTCTTTCCCTCCCTCAATTTCAACAACACTGTTTGATCTGTTTTGTGTACCTCATTTTAAACACACAAGTTCCAACCACTATGTTTTGCCCGCCTCTTTCCCCGCCTCTATTTATCCACCAATGTTTACCTGCCACTGTTTACCCGCCTGTTTCCCCGCCTCTGATTCCCCACCTTTCATTCCCCGCCTCTCTTTCCCTGCCTCTAATTCCGCGCCTCTTTTTCTGCCTCTCTTTCCCCACATCTCCTTTCCTCCCGCTGATTCCCCGCCTCTGATTCCCCGCCTCTGATTCCCTGCCTGAGATTCCCTGCCTCTGATTCCCCGCCTCTTATTCCCTGCCTCAGATTCCCCGCCTCAGATTCCCCGCCTCAGATTCACCGCCTCAGATTCCCCGCCTCAGATTCCCCGCCTCAGATACCCCGCCTCAGATTCCCCACCTCAGATTCCCCGCCTCAGATTCCCTGCCTCTGATTCCCTGCCTCTGATTCCCTGCCTCTGATTCCCTGCCTCTATATCCCTGCCTCTGATTCCCTGCCTCTGATTCCGCGCCTCTGATTCCCCGCTTCTCTTTCCGTGTCTCTGATTACCCGCCTCAGATTCCCTGCCTCAGATACCCTGCCTCTCTTTGCCTTCCTCTATTTCCGTGCCTCTTTCTCTGCATATAGTTTCCCACATCTCATTTGCCCCCTCTGATAACCCGCCTCTGAATCCATGCCTCTGATTCCCCGCCTCAGATTCCCCACCTCTGAATCCCCGCCTCTGATTCCCTGCCTCAGATTCCCTGCCTCAGATTCCTTGCCTCAGATTCCCTGCCTCTGATTCCCCGCCTCTGATTCCCCGCCTCATTTTCCCTGCCTCTGATTCCCCGCCTCTGATTCCCGCCTCTGATTCCCTGCCTCTGTTTCCCCGCCTCTGAATTCCCGCGTCTGATTCCCCGCCTCAGATTCCCCGGCTCTGATTCCCTGCCTGCGATTCCATGCCTCAGATTCCCCACCTCAGATTCCCTGCCTCAGATTCCCTGCCTCTGATTCCCCGCCTCAGATTCCCCGCCTCAGATTCCCCACCTCAGATTCCCCGCCTCAGATTCCCCGCCTCAGATTCCCTGCCTCAGATTCCCTGCCTCAGATTCCCTGCCTCTGATTCCCCGCCTCTGATTCCCCGCCTCTTATTCCCCGCCTCTGATTCCCCACCTCTGATTCCCCGCGTCTGATTCCCCGGCTCTGATTCCCTGCATTAGATTCCCTGCCTCAGATTCCCTGCCTCTGATTCCCCGCCTCTGATTCCCTGCCTCTGATTCCGCGCCTCTGATTCCTGCCTCAGATTCCCTGCCTCAGATTCCCTGCCTCAGATTACCTGCCTCTTATTCCCAGCCTTAGATTCCCCGCCTCTTATTCCCCGCCTCTGATTCCCAGCCTCTGATTCCCCGACTCTGATTCCCTGCCTCTGTTTCCCCGCCTCTGATTCCCCGACTCTGATTCCCTGCCTATGATTCCCTGCCTCTGAGTCCCCGCGTCAGATTCCCCGGCTCTGATTCCCTGCCTGAGATTCCCTGACTCAGATTCCCCGCCTCAGATTCCCTGCCTCAGATTCCCCGCCTCAGATTCCCTGCCTCAGATTCCCCGCCTCAGGTTCCCCGCCTCAGATTCCCCGCCTCAGATACCCCGCCTCAGATTCCCCACCTCAGATTCCCCGCCTCAGATTCCCTGCCTCTGATTCCCTGCCTCTGATTCCCTGCCTCTGATTCCCTGCCTCTATATCCCTGCCTCTGATTCCCTGCCTCTGATTCCGCGCCTCTGATTCCCCGCCTCTCTTTCCGTGTCTCTGATTCCCCGCCTCAGATTCCCTGCCTCAGATACCCTGCCTCTCTTTGCCTTCCTCTATTTCCGTGCCTCTTTCTCTGCATCTAGTTTCCCACATCTCATTTGCCCCCTCTGATAACCCGCCTCTGATTCCATGCCTCTGATTCCCCGCCTCAGATTCCCCGCCTCTGATTCCCCGCCTCTGATTCCCTGCCTCAGATTCCCTGCCTCAGATTCCTTGCCTCAGATTACCTGCCTCTGATTCCCCGCCTCTGATTCCCCGCCTCATTTTCCCTGCCTCTGATTCCCCGCCTCTGATTCCCGCCTCTGATTCCCTGCCTCTGTTTCCCCGCCTCTGAATCCCCGCGTCTGATTCCCCGCCTCAGATTCCCCGGCTCTGATTCCCTGCCTGAGATTCCATGCCTCAGATTCCCCACCTCAGATTCCCTGCCTCAGATTCCCTGCCTCAGATTCCCCGCCTCAGATTCCCCGGCTCTGATTCCCTGCCTGAGATTCCATGCCTCAGATTCCCCACCTCAGATTCCCTGCCTCAGATTCCCTGCCTCAGATTCCCCGCCTCAGATTCCCCGCCTCAGATTCCCCACCTCAGATTCCCCGCCTCAGATTCCCCGCCTCAGATACCATGCATCAGATTCCCTGCCTCAGATTCCCTGCCTCTGATTCCCCGCCTCTGATTCCCCGCCTCTTATTCCCCGCCTCTGATTCCCCGCCTCTGATTCCCCGCGTCTGATTCCCTGCCTCAGATTCCCCGGCTCTGATTCCCTGCATTAGATTCCCTGCCTCAGATTCCCTGCCTCTGATTCCCCGCCTCTGATTCCCTGCCTCTGATTCCCCGCCTCTGATTCCTGCCTCAGATTCCCTGCCTCAGATTCCCTGCCTCAGATTCCCTGCCTCTTATTCCCAGCCTTTGATTCCCCGCCTCTTATTCCCCGCCTCTGATTCCCAGCCTCTGATTCCCCGACTCTGATTCCCTGCCTCTGTTTCCCCGCCTCTGATTCCCCGACTCTGATTCCCCGCCTCAGATTCCCCGCCTCAGATTCCCTGCCTGAGATTCCACGCCTGAGATTCCCCGCCTCAGATTCCCCACCTCAGATTCCCCGCCTCAGATTCCCCGCCTCAGATTCCCCGCCTGAGATTCCCCGCCTTAGATTCCCCGCCTCAGATTGCCCGCCTCAGATTCCCGGCCTCAGATTCCCCGCCTAAGATTCCCCGCCTCAGATTCCGCGCCTCAGATTCCATGCCTCAGATTCCCCGCCTCAGATTCCCCGCCTCTGATTGCCTGCCTCTGATTCCCTGCCTCTGATTCCCTGCCTCTGATTCCCTGCCTCTGATTCCCTGCCTATGATTCCCTGCCTCTGATTCCCTGCCTCTGATTCCGCGCCTCTGATTCCACGCCTCTCTTTCCGTATCTCTGATTCCCCGCCTCTGAATCCCTGCCTCTGATTCCCCGCCTCTGATTCCCCGCCTCTGATTCCCCGCCTCCGATTCCCTGCCTCAGATTCCCTGCCTCAGATTCCCTGCCTCAGATTCCCTGCATCTGATTCCCCGACTCTGATTCCCCGCCTCTTATTCCCCGCCTCTGATTCCCCGCCTCTGATTCCCCGCCTCTGATTCCCTGCCTCTGTTTCCCCGCCTCTGATTCCCCGCCTCAGATTCCCCGCCTCAGATTCCCCGCCTCAGATTCCCCGCCTCAGACTCCCCGCCTCAGATTCCCCGCCTCAGATTCCCTGCCTCAGATTCCCCGCCTCAGATTCCCTGCCTCTGATTGCCTGCCTCTGATTCCCTGCCTCAGATTCCCTGCCTCAGATTCCCTGCCTCTGATTGCCTACCTCTGATTCCCTGACTCTGATTCCCTGCCTCTGATTCCCTGCCTCGGTTTCCCCTCCTCAGATTCCCTGCCTCTGATTCCGCGCCTCTGAATCCCCGCCTCTGATTCCCCGCCTCTGTTTCCCCGCCTCAGATTCCCTGCCTCAGATTCCCTGCCTCAGATTCGCTGCCTCTGATTCCCTGCCTCAGATTCCCTGCCTCAGATTCCCTGCCTCAGATTCCCTGCCTCTGATTGCCTGCCTCTGATTCCCTGCCTCTGATTCCCTGCCTCTGATTCCCTGCCTCGGTTTCCCCTCCTCAGATTCCCTGCCTCTGATTCCGCGCCTCTGATTCCACGCCTCTCTTTCCGTATCTCTGATTCCCCGCCTCTGATTCCCTGCCTCTGATTCCCCGCCTCTGATTCCCCGCCTCTGATTCCCCGCCTCTGATACCCTGCCACAGATTCCCTGCCTCAGATTCCCTGCCTCAGATTCCCTGCATCTGATTCACCGCCTCTGATTCCCCGCCTCTTATTCCCCGCCTCTGATTCCCCGCCTCTGATTCCCCGCCTCTGATTCCCTGCCTCTGTTTCCCCGCCTCTGATTCCCCGCCTCAGATTCCCCGCCTCAGATTCCCCGCCTCAGATTCCCCGCCTCAGACTCCCCGCCTCAGATTCCCTGCCTCAGATTCCCTGCCTCTGATTCCCTGCCTCTGATTGCCTGCCTCTGATTGCCTGCCTCTGATTCCCTGCCTCTGATTCCCTGCCTCTGATTCCCTGCCTCTGATTCCCTGCCTCTGATTCCCTGCCTCTGATTCCGCGCCTCTGATTCCACGCCTCTCTTTCCTTGTCTCTGAATCCCCGCCTCTGAATCCGTGCCTCTGATTCCCTGCCTCTCTTTGCCTGCCTCTATTTCCGTGCCTCTTTCTCTGCATCTAGTTTCCCACATCTCATTTGCCCCCTCTGATAACCCGCCTCTGATTCCATGCCTCTGATTCACTGCCTCAGATTCCCTGCCTCATATTCCCCGACTCCGATTTACCGCGTCAGATTCCCCGCCTCTGATTCCCCGCCTCTGATTCCCCGCCTCCGATTCCCTGCCTCAGATTCCCTGCCTCAGATTCCCTGCCTCAGATTCCCTGCATCTGATTCCCCGACTCTGATTCCCCGCCTCTTATTCCCCGCCTCTGATTCCCCGCCTCTGATTCCCCGCCTCTGATTCCCTGCCTCTGTTTCCCCGCCTCTGATTCCCCGCCTCAGATTCCCCGCCTCAGATTCCCCGCCTCAGATTCCCCGCCTCAGACTCCCCGCCTCAGATTCCCCGCCTCAGATTCCCTGCCTCAGATTCCCCGCCTCAGATTCCCTGCCTCTGATTGCCTGCCTCTGATTCCCTGCCTCAGATTCCCTGCCTCAGATTCCCTGCCTCTGATTGCCTACCTCTGATTCCCTGACTCTGATTCCCTGCCTCTGATTCCCTGCCTCGGTTTCCCCTCCTCAGATTCCCTGCCTCTGATTCCGCGCCTCTGAATCCCCGCCTCTGATTCCCCGCCTCTGTTTCCCCGCCTCAGATTCCCTGCCTCAGATTCCCTGCCTCAGATTCGCTGCCTCTGATTCCCTGCCTCAGATTCCCTGCCTCAGATTCCCTGCCTCAGATTCCCTGCCTCTGATTGCCTGCCTCTGATTCCCTGCCTCTGATTCCCTGCCTCTGATTCCCTGCCTCGGTTTCCCCTCCTCAGATTCCCTGCCTCTGATTCCGCGCCTCTGATTCCACGCCTCTCTTTCCGTATCTCTGATTCCCCGCCTCTGATTCCCTGCCTCTGATTCCCCACCTCTGATTCCCCGCCTCTGATTCCCCGCCTCTGATACCCTGCCACAGATTCCCTGCCTCAGATTCCCTGCCTCAGATTCCCTGCATCTGATTCACCGCCTCTGATTCCCCGCCTCTTATTCCCCGCCTCTGATTCCCCGCCTCTGATTCCCCGCCTCTGATTCCCTGCCTCTGTTTCCCCGCCTCTGATTCCCCGCCTCAGATTCCCCGCCTCAGATTCCCCGCCTCAGATTCCCCGCCTCAGACTCCCCGCCTCAGATTCCCTGCCTCAGATTCCCTGCCTCTGATTCCCTGCCTCTGATTGCCTGCCTCTGATTGCCTGCCTCTGATTCCCTGCCTCTGATTCCCTGCCTCTGATTCCCTGCCTCTGATTCCCTGCCTCTGATTCCCTGCCTCTGATTCCGCGCCTCTGATTCCACGCCTCTCTTTCCTTGTCTCTGAATCCCCGCCTCTGAATCCGTGCCTCTGATTCCCTGCCTCTCTTTGCCTGCCTCTATTTCCGTGCCTCTTTCTCTGCATCTAGTTTCCCACATCTCATTTGCCCCCTCTGATAACCCGCCTCTGATTCCATGCCTCTGATTCACTGCCTCAGATTCCCTGCCTCAGATTCCCCGACTCCGATTTACCGCGTCAGATTCCCCGCCTCAGATTCCCTGCCTCAGATTCCCTGCCTCAGATTCCCTGCCTCAGATTCCCTGCCTCAGATTCCCTTCATCTGATGCCCTTCATCAATTCCCTGCCTCTGATTCCCTGCCTCTGATTCCCCACCTCTGATTCCCTGCCTCAGATTCCCTGGCTCTGATTCTCTGGCTCAGATTCCCTGCCTTAGATTCCCTGCCTCTGATTCCCCGCATCTGATTCCAGGCCTCTTATTCCCCACCTCTGATTCCCCGCCTCTGATTGCCTGCCACTGATTGCCCGCCTCTTATTCCCCGCCTCTGATTCCCCGCCTCTGATTCCCCACCTCTGTCTGTATCCCTTTCTTTCGCCTCCGCTTTTTCCCCTCCACTCTTTCCGTGCCTCTCTTTCCCTCCCTCAATTTCAACAACTCTGTTTGATCTGTTCTGTGTACCTCATTTTCAACACACAAGTTCCAACCACTATGTTTCACCCATCTCTTTCCCCGCCTCTATTTATCCGCCTATGTTTACCCGCCTCTGTTTACCCACCTGTTCCACCGCCTCTGATTCCCCGCCTCTGATTCCCCACCTCTGTCTCTACGCCTCTATTTCGCCTCCACTCTTTCCCCTCCACTCATTCCGTGCCTGTCTTTCCCTCCCTCAATTTCAACAACACTGTTTGATCTGTTTTGTGTACCTCATTTTAAACACACAAGTTCCAACCACTATGTTTTGCACGCCTCTTTCCCCGCCTCTATTTATCCACCAATGTTTACCTGCCACTGTTTACCCGCCTGTTTCCCCGCCTCTGATTCCCCACCTTTCATTCCCCGCCTCTCTTTCCCTGCCTCTAATTCCGCGCCTCTTTTTCTGCCTCTCTTTCCCCACATCTCTTTTCCTCCCGCTGATTCCCCGCCTCTGATTCCCCGCCTCTGATTCCCTGCCTGAGATTCCCTGCCTCTGATTCCCCGCCTCTTATTCCCTGCCTCAGATTCCCCGCCTCAGATTCCCCGCCTCAGATTCACCGCCTCAGATTCCCCGCCTCAGATTCCCCGCCTCAGATACCCCGCCTCAGATTCCCCACCTCAGATTCCCCGCCTCAGATTCCCTGCCTCTGATTCCCTGCCTCTGATTCCCTGCCTCTGATTCCCTGCCTCTATATCCCTGCCTCTGATTCCCTGCCTCTGATTCCGTGCCTCTGATTCCCCGCTTCTCTTTCCGTGTCTCTGATTACCCGCCTCAGATTCCCTGCCTCAGATACCCTGCCTCTCTTTGCCTTCCTCTATTTCCGTGCCTCTTTCTCTGCATATAGTTTCCCACATCTCATTTGCCCCCTCTGATAACCCGCCTCTGAATCCATGCCTCTGATTCCCCGCCTCAGATTCCCCGCCTCTGATTCCCCGCCTCTGATTCCCTGCCTCAGATTCCCTGCCTCAGATTCCTTGCCTCAGATTCCCTGCCTCTGATTCCCCGCCTCTGATTCCCCGCCTCATTTTCCCTGCCTCTGATTCCCCGCCTCTGATTCCCGCCTCTGATTCCCTGCCTCTGTTTCCCCGCCTCTGAATTCCCGCGTCTGATTCCCCGCCTCAGATTCCCCGGCTCTGATTCCCTGCCTGCGATTCCATGCCTCAGATTCCCCACCTCAGATTCCCTGCCTCAGATTCCCTGCCTCTGATTCCCCGCCTCAGATTCCCCGCCTCAGATTCCCCGCCTCAGATTCCCCGCCTCAGATTCCCCGCCTCAGATTCCCTGCCTCAGATTCCCTGCCTCAGATTCCCTGCCACTGATTCCCCGCCTCTGATTCCCCGCCTCTTATTCCCCGCCTCTGATTCCCCACCTCTGATTCCCCGCGTCTGATTCCTCGGCTCTGATTCCCTGCATTAGATTCCCTGCCTCAGATTCCCTGCCTCTGATTCCCCGCCTCTGATTCCCTGCCTCTGATTCCACGCCTCTGATTCCTGCCTCAGATTCCCTGCCTCAGATTCCCTGCCTCAGATTACCTGCCTCTTATTCCCAGCCTTAGATTCCCCGCCTCTTATTCCCCGCCTCTGATTCCCAGCCTCTGATTCCCCGACTCTGATTCCCTGCCTCTGTTTCCCCGCCTCTGATTCCCCGACTCTGATTCCCTGCCTATGATTCCCTGCCTCTGAGTCCCCGCGTCAGATTCCCCGGCTCTGATTCCCTGCCTGAGATTCCCTGACTCAGATTCCCCGCCTCAGATTCCCTGCCTCAGATTCCCCGCCTCAGATTCCCTGCCTCAGATTCCCCGCCTCAGGTTCCCCGCCTCAGATTCCCCGCCTCAGATACCCCGCCTCAGATTCCCCACCTCAGATTCCCCGCCTCAGATTCCCTGCCTCTGATTCCCTGCCTCTGATTCCCTGCCTCTGATTCCCTGCCTCTATATCCCTGCCTCTGATTCCCTGCCTCTGATTCCACGCCTCTGATTCCCCGCCTCTCTTTCCGTGTCTCTGATTCCCCGCCTCAGATTCCCTGCCTCAGATACCCTGCCTCTCTTTGCCTTCCTCTATTTCCGTGCCTCTTTCTCTGCATCTAGTTTCCCACATCTCATTTGCCCCCTCTGATAACCCGCCTCTGATTCCATGCCTCTGATTCCCCGCCTCAGATTCCCCGCCTCTGATTCCCCGCCTCTGATTCCCTGCCTCAGATTCCCTGCCTCAGATTCCTTGCCTCAGATTACCTGCCTCTGATTCCCTGCCTCTGATTCCCCGCCTCATTTTCCCTGCCTCTGATTCCCCGCCTCTGATTCCCGCCTCTGATTCCCTGCCTCTGTTTCCCCGCCTCTGAATCCCCGCGTCTGATTCCCCGCCTCAGATTCCCCGGCTCTGATTCCCTGCCTGAGATTCCATGCCTCAGATTCCCCACCTCAGATTCCCTGCCTCAGATTCCCTGCCTCAGATTCCCCGCCTCAGATTCCCCGCCTCAGATTCCCCGCCTCAGATTCCCCGCCTCAGATTCCCCGCCTCAGATACCCTGCATCAGATTCCCTGCCTCAGATTCCCTGCCTCTGATTCCCCGCCTCTGATTCCCCGCCTCTTATTCCCCGCCTCTGATTCCCCGCCTCTGATTCCCCGCGTCTGATTCCCTGCCTCAGATTCCCCGGCTCTGATTCCCTGCATTAGATTCCCTGCCTCAGATTCCCTGCCTCTGATTCCCCGCCTCTGATTCCCTGCCTCTGATTCCCCGCCTCTGATTCCTGCCTCAGATTCCCTGCCTCAGATTCCCTGCCTCAGATTCCCTGCCTCTTATTCCCAGCCTTTGATTCCCCGCCTCTTATTCCCCGCCTCTGATTCCCAGCCTCTGATTCCCCGACTCTGATTCCCTGCCTCTGTTTCCCCGCCTCTGATTCCCCGACTCTGATTCCCCGCCTCAGATTCCCCGCCTCAGATTCCCTGCCTGAGATTCCACGCCTGAGATTCCCCGCCTCAGATTCCCCACCTCAGATTCCCCGCCTCAGATTCCCCGCCTCAGATTCCCCGCCTCAGATTCCCCACCTCAGATTCCCCGCCTCAGATTTCCCGCCTCAGATTCCCGGCCTCAGATTCCCCGCCTCAGATTCCCCGACTCTGATTCCCTGCCTCTGTTTCCCCGCCTCTGATTCCCCGACTCTGATTCCCCGCCTCAGATTCCCCGCCTCAGATTCCCTGCCTGAGATTCCACGCCTGAGATTCCCCGCCTCAGATTCCCCACCTCAGATTCCCCGCCTCAGATTCCCCGCCTCAGATTCCCCGCCTCAGATTCCCCGCCTCAGATTCCCCGCCTCAGATTTCCCGCCTCAGATTCCCGGCCTCAGATTCCCCGCCTAAGATTCCCCGCCTCAGATTCCGCGCCTCAGATTCCCTGCCTCAGATTACCTGCCTCTTATTCCCAGCCTTAGATTCCCCGCCTCTTATTCCCCGCCTCTGATTCCCAGCCTCTGATTCCCCGACTCTGATTCCCTGCCTCTGTTTCCCCGCCTCTGATTCCCCGACTCTGATTCCCTGCCTATGATTCCCTGCCTCTGAGTCCCCGCGTCAGATTCCCCGGCTCTGATTCCCTGCCTGAGATTCCCTGACTCAGATTCCCCGCCTCAGATTCCCTGCCTCAGATTCCCCGCCTCAGATTCCCTGCCTCAGATTCCCCGCCTCAGGTTCCCCGCCTCAGATTCCCCGCCTCAGATACCCCGCCTCAGATTCCCCACCTCAGATTCCCCGCCTCAGATTCCCTGCCTCTGATTCCCTGCCTCTGATTCCCTGCCTCTGATTCCCTGCCTCTATATCCCTGCCTCTGATTCCCTGCCTCTGATTCCGCGCCTCTGATTCCCCGCCTCTCTTTCCGTGTCTCTGATACCCCGCCTCAGATTCCCTGCCTCAGATACCCTGCCTCTCTTTGCCTTCCTCTATTTCCGTGCCTCTTTCTCTGCATCTAGTTTCCCACATCTCATTTGCCCCCTCTGATAACCCGCCTCTGATTCCATGCCTCTGATTCCCCGCCTCAGATTCCCCGCCTCTGATTCCCCGCCTCTGATTCCCTGCCTCAGATTCCCTGCCTCAGATTCCTTGCCTCAGATTACCTGCCTCTGAATCCCCGCGTCTGATTCCCCGCCTCAGATTCCCCGGCTCTGATTCCCTGCCTCAGATTCCCTGCCTCAGATTCCTTGCCTCAGATTACCTGCCTCTGAATCCCCGCGTCTGATTCCCCGCCTCAGATTCCCCGGCTCTGATTCCCTGCCTGAGATTCCATGCCTCAGATTCCCCACCTCAGATTCCCTGCCTCAGATTCCCTGCCTCAGATTCCCCGCCTCAGATTCCCCGCCTCAGATTCCCCGCCTCAGATTCCCCGCCTCAGATTCCCCGCCTCAGATACCCTGCATCAGATTCCCTGCCTCAGATTCCCTGCCTCTGATTCCCCGCCTCTGATTCCCCGCCTCTTATTCCCCGCCTCTGATTCCCCGCCTCTGATTCCCCGCGTCTGATTCCCTGCCTCAGATTCCCCGGCTCTGATTCCCTGCATTAGATTCCCTGCCTCAGATTCCCTGCCTCTGATTCCCAGCCTCTGATTCCCTGCCTCTGATTCCCCACCTCTGATTCCTGCCTCAGATTCCCTGCCTCAGATTCCCTGCCTCAGATTCCCTGCCTCTTATTCCCAGCCTTTGATTCCCCGCCTCTTATTCCCCGCCTCTGATTCCCAGCCTCTGATTCTCCGACTCTGATTCCCTGCCTCTGTTTCCCCGCCTCTGATTCCCCGACTCTGATTCCCCGCCTCAGATTCCCCGCCTCAGATTCCCTGCCTGAGATTCCACGCCTGAGATTCCCCGCCTCAGATTCCCCACCTCAGATTCCCCGCCTCAGATTCGCCGCCTCAGATTCCCCGCCTCAGATTCCCCGCCTCAGATTCCCCGCCTCAGATTTCCCGCCTCAGATTCCCGGCCTCAGATTCCCCGCCTAAGATTCCCCGCCTCAGATTCCGCGCCTCAGATTCCCTGCCTCAGATTCCCCGCCTCAGATTCCCCGCCTCTGATTGCCTGCCTCAGATTCCCTGCCTCTGATTCCCTGCCTCTGATTCCCTGCCTCTGATTCCCTGCCTATGATTCCCTGCCTCTGATTCCCTGCCTCTGATTCCGCGCCTCTGATTCCACGCCTCTCTTTCCGTATCTCTGATTCCCCGCCTCTGATTCCCTGCCTCTGATTCCCCGCCTCTGATTCCCCGCCTCTGATTCCCCGCCTCCGATTCCCTGCCTCAGATTCCCTGCCTCAGATTCCCTGCCTCAGATTCCCTGCATCTGATTCCCCGACTCTGATTCCCCGCCTCTTATTCCCCGCCTCTGATTCCCCGCCTCTGATTCCCCGCCTCTGATTCCCTGCCTCTGTTTCCCCGCCTCTGATTCCCCGCCTCAGATTCCCCGCCTCAGATTCCCCGCCTCAGATTCCCCGCCTCAGACTCCCCGCCTCAGATTCCCCGCCTCAGATTCCCTGCCTCAGATTCCCCGCCTCAGATTCCCTGCCTCTGATTCCCTGCCTCTGATTCCCTGCCTCTGATTCCCTGCCTCTAAATCCCTGCCTCTGATTCCCTGCCTCTGATTCCGCGCCTCTGAATCCCCGCCTCTGATTCCCCGCCTCTGTTTCCCCGCCTCAGATTCCCTGCCTCAGATTCCCTGCCTCAGATTCGCTGCCTCTGATTCCCTGCCTCAGATTCCCTGCCTCAGATTCCCTGCCTCAGATTCCCTGCCTCTGATTGCCTGCCTCTGATTCCCTGCCTCTGATTCCCTGCCTCTGATTCCCTGCCTCGGTTTCCCCTCCTCAGATTCCCTGCCTCTGATTCCGCGCCTCTGATTCCACGCCTCTCTTTCCGTATCTCTGATTCCCCGCCTCTGATTCCCTGCCTCTGATTCCCCGCCTCTGATTCCCCGCCTCTGATTCCCCGCCTCTGATTCCCTGCCTCAGATTCCCTGCCTCAGATTCCCTGCCTCAGATTCCCTGCATCTGATTCACCGCCTCTGATTCCCCGCCTCTTATTCCCCGCCTCTGATTCCCCGCCTCTGATTCCCCGCCTCTGATTCCCTGCATCTGTTTCCCCGCCTGAGATTCCCCGCCTCAGATTCCCCGCCTCAGACTCCCCGCCTCAGATTCCCTGCCTCAGATTCCCTGCCTCTGATTCCCTGCCTCTGATTGCCTGCCTCTGATTGCCTGCCTCTGATTCCCTGCCTCTGATTCCCTGCCTCTGATTCCCTGCCTCTGATTCCCTGCCTCTGATTCCCTGCCTCTGATTCCGCGCCTCTGATTCCACGCCTCTCTTTCCTTGTCTCTGATTCCCCGCCTCTGAATCCGTGCCTCTGATACCCTGCCTCTCTTTGCCTGCCTCTATTTCCGTGCCTCTTTCTCTGCATCTAGTTTCCCACATCTCATTTGCCCCCTCTGATAACCCGCCTCTGATTCCATGCCTCTGATTCACTGCCTCAGATTCCCTGCCTCAGATTCCCCGACTCAGATTTACCGCCTCAGATTCCCCGCCTCAGATTCCCTGCCTCAGATTCCCTGCCTCAGATTCCCTGCCTCAGATTCCCTGCCTCAGATTCCCTTCATCTGATGCCCTTCATCAATTCCCTGCCTCTGATTCCCTGCCTCTGATTCCCCACCTCTGATTCCCTGCCTCAGATTCCCTGGCTCTGATTCTCTGGCTCAGATTCCCTGCCTTAGATTCCCTCCCTCTGATTCCCCGCATCTGATTCCAGGCCTCTTATTCCCCACCTCTGATTCCCCGCCTCTGATTGCCTGCCACTGATTGCCCGCCTCTTATTCCCCGCCTCTGATTCCCCGCCTCTGATTCCCCACCTCTGTCTGTATCCCTCTCTTTCGCCTCCGCTTTTTCCCCTCCACTCTTTCCGCGCCTCTCTTTCCCTCCCTCAATTTCAACAACTCTGTTTGATCTGTTCTGTGTACCTCATTTTCAACACACAAGTTCCAACCACTATGTTTCACCCATCTCTTTCCCCGCCTCTATTTATCCGCCTATGTTTACCCGCCTCTGTTTACCCACCTGTTCCACCGCCTCTGATTCACCGCCTCTGATTCCCCACCTCTGTCTCTACGCCTCTATTTCGCCTCCACTCTTTCCCCTCCACTCATTCCGTGCCTGTCTTTCCCTCCCTCAATTTCAACAACACTGTTTGATCTGTTTTGTGTACCTCATTTTAAACACACAAGTTTCAACCACTATGTTTTGCCCGCCTCTTTCCCCGCCTCTATTTATCCACCAATGTTTACCTGCCACTGTTTACCCGCCTGTTTCCCCGCCTCTGATTCCCCACCTTTCATTCCCCGCCTCTCTTTCCCTGCCTCTAATTCCGCGCCTCTTTTTCTGCCTCTCTTTCCCCACATCTCTTTTCCTCCCGCTGATTCCCCGCCTCTGATTCCCCGCCTCTGATTCCCTGCCTCTGATTCCCCGCCTCTTATTCCCTGCCTCAGATTCCCTGCCTCAGATTCCCCGCCTCTGATTCCCTGCCTGAGATTCCACGCCTGAGATTCCCCGCCTCAGATTCCCCACCTCAGATTCCCCGCCTCAGATTCCCCGCCTCAGATTCCCCGCCTCAGATTCCCCGCCTCAGATTCCCCGCCTCAGATTTCCCGCCTCAGATTCCCCGCCTCAGATTCCCCGCCTCAGATTCCCCGCCTCTGATTCCCCGCCTCAGACTCCCCGCATCTGATTCCCTGCCTCAGATTCCCCGGCTCTGATTCCCTGCATTAGATTCCCTGCCTCAGATTCCCTGCCTCTGATTCCCCGCATCTGATTCCCTGCCCCTGATTCCCCGCCTCTGATTCCTGCCTCAGAATCCCTGCCTCAGATTCCCTGCCTCAGATTCCCTGCCTCTTATTCCCTTCCTTTGATTCCCCGCCTCTTATTCCCCGCCTCATATTCCCCGCCACAGATTCCCCGCCTCAGATTCCCTGCCTCAGATTCCCTGCCTCAGATTCCCTGCCTCTGATTCCCCACCTCTGATTCCCCGCCTCTTATTCCCCGCCTCTGATTCCCCGCCTCTGATTCCCCGCGTCTGATTCCCTGCCTCAGATTCCCCGGCTCTGATTCCCTGCATTAGATTCCCTGCCTCAGATTCCCTGCCTCTGATTCCTTGCCTCTGATTCCCTGCCTCTGATTCCCCGCCTCAGATTCCCCGCCTCAGATTCCCTGCCTGAGATTCCACGCCTGAGATTCCCCGCCTCAGATTCCCCGCCTCAGATTCCCCGCCTCAGATTCCCCGCCTCAGATTTCCCGCCTCAGATTCCCGGCCTCAGATTCCCTGCCTCAGATTCCCCGCCTCAGATTCCCCGCCTCAGATTCCCCGCCTCAGATTCCCCGCCTCTGATTCCCCGCCTCAGATTCCCCGGCTCTGATTCCCTGCCTAAGATTCCCTGCCTCAGATTCCCCGCCTCTGATTCCCCGCCTCTGATTCCCAGCCTCAGATTCCCTGCCTCAGATTCCCCGCCTCTGATTCCCTGCCTGAGATTCCACGCCTGAGATTCCCCGCCTCAGATTCCCCACCTCAGATTCCTTGCCTCAGATTCCCCGCCTCAGATTCCCCGCCTCAGGTTCCCCGCCTCAGATTCCCCGCCTCAGATTTCCCGCCTCAGATTCCCGGCCTCAGATTCCCCGCCTCAGATTCCCCGCCTCAGATTCCCCGCCTCAGATTCCCCGCCTCAGATTCCCCGCCTCTGATTCCCAGCCTCAGATTCCCCGCATCTGATTCCCTGCCTCAGATTCCCCGGCTCTGATTCCCTGCATTAGATTCCATGCCTCAGATTCCCTGCCTCTGATTTCCCGCATCTGATTCCCTGCCTCTGATTCCCCGCCTCTGATTCCTGCCTCAGAATCCCTGCCTCAGATTCCCTGCCTCAGATTCCCTGCCTCTTATTCCCTGCCTTTGATTCCCCGCCTCTTATTCCCCGCCTCAGATTCCCCGCCTCAGATTCCCCGCCTCAGATTCCCTGCCTCAGATTCCCTGCCTCAGATTCCCTGCCTCTGATTCCCCGCCTCTGATTCCCCGCCTCTTATTCCCCGCCTCTGATTCCCCGCCTCTGATTCCCCGCGTCTGATTCCCTGCCTCAGATTCCCCGGCTCTGATTCCCTGCATTAGATTCCCTGCCTCAGATTCCCTGCATCTGATTCCCCGCCTCTGATTCCCTGCCTCTGATTCCCCGCCTCTGATTCCTGCCTCAGATTCCCTGCCTCTTATTCCCATCCTTTGATTCCCCGCCTCTTATTCCCCGCCTCTGATTCCCAGCCTCTGATTCCCCGACTCTGATTCCCTGCCTCTGTTTCTCCGCCTCTGATTCCCCGCCTCTGATTCCCCGCCTCAGATTCCCCGCCTCAGATTCCCTGCCTGAGATTCCACGCCTGAGATTCCCCGCCTCAGATTCCCCACCTCAGATTCCCCGCCTCAGATTCCCCGCCTCAGATTCCCCGCCTCAGATTCCACGCCTCAAATTCCCCGCCTCAGATTCCCCGCCTCAGATTCCCCGCCTCAGATTCCCCGCCTCTGATTCCCTGCCTCTGATTCCCTGCCTCTGATTCCCTGCCTCTGATTCCCTGCCTCTGATTCCCTGCCTCTGATTCCCTGCCTCTGATTCCGCGCCTCTGATTCCACGCCTCTCTTTCCGTATCTCTGATTCCCCGCCTCTAATTCCCTGCCTATGATACCCTGCCTCTCTTTGCCTGCCTCTATTTCGGTGCCTCTTACTCTGCATCTAGGTTCCCACATCTCATTTGCCCCATCTGATAACCCGCCTCTGATTCCATGCCTCTGATTCCCCGTCTCTGATTCCCCGCCTCTTATTCCCTGCCTCTGATTCCCCGCCTCTGATTCCCTGCCTCCGATTCCCTGCCTCAGATTCCCTGCCTCAGATTCCCTGCCTCTGATTCCCCACCTCTGATTCCCCGCCTCTTATTCCCCGCCTCTGATTCCCCGCCTCTGATTCCCCGCCTCTGATTCCCCGCCTCTAATTCCCTGCCTATGATACCCTGCCTCTCTTTGCCTGCCTCTATTTCGGTGCCTCTTTCTCTGCATCTAGGTTCCCACATCTCATTTGCCCCATCTGATAACCCGCCTCTGATTCCATGCCTCTGATTCCCCGTCTCTGATTCCCCGCCTCTTATTCCCTGCCTCTGATTCCCCGCCTCTGATTCCCTGCCTCCGATTCCCTGCCTCAGATTCCCTGCCTCAGATTCCCTGCCTCTGATTCCCCACCTCTGATTCCCCGCCTCTTATTCCCCGCCTCTGATTCCCCGCCTCTGATTCCCCGCCTCTGATTCCCCGCCTCTAATTCCCTGCCTATGATACCCTGCCTCTCTTTGCCTGCCTCTATTTCGGTGCCTCTTTCTCTGCATCTAGGTTCCCACATCTTATTTGCCCCATCTGATAACCCGCCTCTGATTCCATGCCTCTGATTCCCCGCCTCTGATTCCCCGCCTCTTATTCCCTGCCTCTGATTCCCCGCCTCTTATTCCCCGCCTCTGATTCCCCGCCTCTGATTCCCCGCCTCTGATTCCCCGCATCTGATTCCCCGCCTCAGATTCCCCGCCTCAGATTCCCTGCCTCAGATTCCCTGCCTCAGATTCCCTGCCTCTAATTCCCTGCCTATGATACCCTGCCTCTCTTTGCCTGCCTCTATTTCGGTGCCTCTTTCTCTGCATCTAGGTTCCCACATCTCATTTGCCCCATCTGATAACCCGCCTCTGATTCCATGCCTCTGATTCCCCGCCTCAGATTCCCCGCCTCTGATTCCCCGCCTCTGATTCCCTGCCTCAGATTCCCTGCCTCAGATTCCTTGCCTCAGATTCCCTGCCTCTGATTCCCCGCCTCTGATTCCCCGCCTCTTATTCCCTGCCTCTGATTCCCCGCCTCTGATTCCCTGCCTCCGATTCCCTGCCTCAGATTCCCTGCCTCAGATTCCCTGCCTCTGATTCCCCACCTCTGATTCCCCGCCTCTTATTCCCCGCCTCTGATTCCCCGCCTCTGATTCCCCGCCTCTGATTCCCCGCCTCTAATTCCCTGCCTATGATACCCTGCCTCTCTTTGCCTGCCTCTATTTCGGTGCCTCTTTCTCTGCATCTAGGTTCCCACATCTCATTTGCCCCATCTGATAACCCGCCTCTGATTCCATGCCTCTGATTCCCCGCCTCTGATTCCCCGCCTCTTATTCCCTGCCTCTGATTCCCCGCCTCTGATTCCCTGCCTCCGATTCCCTGCCTCAGATTCACTGCCTCAGATTCCCTGCCTCTGATTCCCCACCTCTGATTCCCCGCCTCTTATTCCCCGCCTCTGATTCCCCGCCTCAGATTCCCTGCCTCAGATTCCCTGCCTCAGATTCCCTGCCTCTAATTCCCTGCCTATTATACCCTGCCTCTCTTTGCCTGCCTCTATTTCGGTGCCTCTTTCTCTGCATCTAGGTTCCCACATCTCATTTGCCCCATCTGATAACCCGCCTCTGATTCCATGCCTCTGATTCCCCGCCTCAGATTCCCCGCCTCTGATTCCCCGCCTCTGATTCCCTGCCTCAGATTCCCTGCCTCAGATTCCTTGCCTCAGATTCCCTGCCTCTGATTCCCCGCCTCTGATTCCCCGCCTCATTTTCCCTGCCTCTGATTCCCCGCCTCTGATTCCCGCCTCTGATTCCCTGCCTCTGTTTCCCCGCCTCTGAATCCCCGCGTCTGATTCCCCGCCTCAGATTCCCCGGCTCTGATTCCCTGCCTGAGATTCCATGCCTCAGATTCCCCACCTCAGATTCCCTGCCTCAGATTCCCTGCCTCAGATTCCCCGCCTCAGATTCCCCGCCTCAGATTCCCCGCCTCAGATTCCCCGCCTCAGATTCCCCGCCTCAGATTCCCTGCCTCAGATTCCCTGCCTCAGATTCCCCGCCTCTAATTCCCTGCCTATGATACCCTGCCTCTCTTTGCCTGCCTCTATTTCGGTGCCTCTTTCTCTGCATCTAGGTTCCCACATCTCATTTGCCCCATCTGATAACCCGCCTCTGATTCCATGCCTCTGATTCCCCGCCTCTGATTCCCCGCCTCTTATTCCCTGCCTCTGATTCCCCGCCTCTGATTCCCTGCCTCCGATTCCCTGCCTCAGATTCCCTGCCTCAGATTCCCTGCCTCTGATTCCCCACCTCTGATTCCCCGCCTCTTATTCCCCGCCTCTGATTCCCCGCCTCTGATTCCCCGCCTCTGATTCCCCGCATCTGATTCCCTGCCTCAGATTCCCCGGCTCTGATTCCCTGCATTAGATTCCCCGCCTCAGATTCCCTGCCTCAGATTCCCTGCCTCAGATTCCCTGCCTCTGATTCCCCGCCTCTGATTCCCCGCCTCTTATTCCCCGCCTCTGATTCCCCGCCTCTGATTCCCCGCGTCTGATTCCCTGCCTCAGATTCCCCGGCTCTGATTCCCTGCATTAGATTCCCTGCCTCAGATTCCCTGCCTCTGATTCCCCGCCTCTGATTCCCTGCCTCTGATTCCCCGCCTCTGATTCCTGCCTCAGATTCCCTGCCTCTTATTCCCAGCCTTTGATTCCCCGCCTCTTATTCCCCGCCTCTGATTCCCAGCCTCTGATTCCCCGACTCTGATTCCCTGCCTCTGTTTCCCCGCCTCTGATTCCCCGCCTCTGATTCCCCGCCTCAGATTCCCCGCCTCAGATTCCCTGCCTGAGATTCCACGCCTGAGATTCCCCGCCTCAGATTCCCCACCTCAGATTCCCCGCCTCAGATTCCCCGCCTCAGATTTCCCGCCTCAGATTCCCGGCCTCAGATTCCCCGCCTCAGATTCCCCGCCTCAGATTCCCCGCCTCAGATTCCCCGCCTCAGATTCCCCGCCTCTGATTCCCCGCCTCAGATTCCCCGGCTCTGATTCCCTGCCTAAGATTCCCTGCCTCAGATTCCCCGCCTCAGATTCCCCGCCTCAGATTCCCCGCCTCAGATTTCCCACCTCATATTCCCCGCCTCAGATTCTCCGCCTCAGATTCCCCACCTCAGATTCCCCGCCTCAGATTCCCCGCCTCAGATTCCCCGCCTCAGATTCCACGCCTCAGATTCCCCGCCTCAGATTCCCCGCCTCAGATTCCCCGCCTCAGATTCCCCACCTCTGATTCCCTGCCTCTGATTCCCTGCCTCTGATTCCCTGCCTCTGATTCCCTGCCTCTGATTCCCTGCCTCTGATTCCCTGCCTCTGATTCCGCGCCTCTGATTCCACGCCTCTCTTTCCGTATCTCTGATTCCCCGCCTCTAATTCCCTGCCTATGATACCCTGCCTCTCTTTGCCTGCCTCTATTTCGGTGCCTCTTTCTCTGCATCTAGGTTCCCACATCTCATTTGCCACATCTGATAACCCGCCTCTGATTCCATGCCTCTGATTCCCCGTCTCTGATTCCCCGCCTCTTATTCCCTGCCTCTGATTCCCCGCCTCTGATTCCCTGCCTCCGATTCCCTGCCTCAGATTCCCTGCCTCAGATTCCCTGCCTCTGATTCCCCACCTCTGATTCCCCGCCTCTTATTCCCCGCCTCTGATTCCCCGCCTCTGATTCCCCGCCTCTGATTCCCCGCCTCTAATTCCCTGCCTATGATACCCTGCCTCTCTTTGCCTGCCTCTATTTCGGTGCCTCTTTCTCTGCATCTAGGTTCCCACATCTCATTTGCCCCATCTGATAACCCGCCTCTGATTCCATGCCTCTGATTCCCCGTCTCTGATTCCCCGCCTCTTATTCCCTGCCTCTGATTCCCCGCCTCTGATTCCCTGCCTCCGATTCCCTGCCTCAGATTCCCTGCCTCAGATTCCCTGCCTCTGATTCCCCACCTCTGATTCCCCGCCTCTTATTCCCCGCCTCTGATTCCCCGCCTCTGATTCCCCGCCTCTGATTCCCCGCCTCTAATTCCCTGCCTATGATACCCTGCCTCTCTTTGCCTGCCTCTATTTCGGTGCCTCTTTCTCTGCATCTAGGTTCCCACATCTTATTTGCCCCATCTGATAACCCGCCTCTGATTCCATGCCTCTGATTCCCCGCCTCTGATTCCCCGCCTCTTATTCCCTGCCTCTGATTCCCCGCCTCTGATTCCCTGCCTCCGATTCCCTGCCTCTGATTCCCCGCCTCTTATTCCCCGCCTCTGATTCCCCGCCTCTGATTCCCCGCCTCTGATTCCCCGCATCTGATTCCCCGCCTCAGATTCCCCGCCTCAGATTCCCTGCCTCAGATTCCCTGCCTCAGATTCCCTGCCTCTAATTCCCTGCCTATGATACCCTGCCTCTCTTTGCCTGCCTCTATTTCGGTGCCTCTTTCTCTGCATCTAGGTTCCCACATCTCATTTGCCCCATCTGATAACCCGCCTCTGATTCCATGCCTCTGATTCCCCGCCTCAGATTCCCCGCCTCTGATTCCCCGCCTCTGATTCCCTGCCTCAGATTCCCTGCCTCAGATTCCTTGCCTCAGATTACCTGCCTCTGAATCCCCGCGTCTGATTCCCCGCCTCAGATTCCCCGGCTCTGATTCCCTGCCTCAGATTCCCTGCCTCAGATTCCTTGCCTCAGATTACCTGCCTCTGAATCCCCGCGTCTGATTCCCCGCCTCAGATTCCCCGGCTCTGATTCCCTGCCTGAGATTCCATGCCTCAGATTCCCCACCTCAGATTCCCTGCCTCAGATTCCCTGCCTCAGATTCCCCGCCTCAGATTCCCCGCCTCAGATTCCCCGCCTCAGATTCCCCGCCTCAGATTCCCCGCCTCAGATACCCTGCATCAGATTCCCTGCCTCAGATTCCCTGCCTCTGATTCCCCGCCTCTGATTCCCCGCCTCTTATTCCCCGCCTCTGATTCTCCGCCTCTGATTCCCCGCGTCTGATTCCCTGCCTCAGATTCCCCGGCTCTGATTCCCTGCATTAGATTCCCTGCCTCAGATTCCCTGCCTCTGATTCCCAGCCTCTGATTCCCTGCCTCTGATTCCCCACCTCTGATTCCTGCCTCAGATTCCCTGCCTCAGATTCCCTGCCTCAGATTCCCTGCCTCTTATTCCCAGCCTTTGATTCCCCGCCTCTTATTCCCCGCCTCTGATTCCCAGCCTCTGATTCTCCGACTCTGATTCCCTGCCTCTGTTTCCCCGCCTCTGATTCCCCGACTCTGATTCCCCGCCTCAGATTCCCCGCCTCAGATTCCCTGCCTGAGATTCCACGCCTGAGATTCCCCGCCTCAGATTCCCCACCTCAGATTCCCCGCCTCAGATTCGCCGCCTCAGATTCCCCGCCTCAGATTCCCCGCCTCAGATTCCCCGCCTCAGATTTCCCGCCTCAGATTCCCGGCCTCAGATTCCCCGCCTAAGATTCCCCGCCTCAGATTCCGCGCCTCAGATTCCCTGCCTCAGATTCCCCGCCTCAGATTCCCCGCCTCTGATTGCCTGCCTCAGATTCCCTGCCTCTGATTCCCTGCCTCTGATTCCCTGCCTCTGATTCCCTGCCTATGATTCCCTGCCTCTGATTCCCTGCCTCTGATTCCGCGCCTCTGATTCCACGCCTCTCTTTCCGTATCTCTGATTCCCCGCCTCTGATTCCCTGCCTCTGATTCCCCGCCTCTGATTCCCCGCCTCTGATTCCCCGCCTCCGATTCCCTGCCTCAGATTCCCTGCCTCAGATTCCCTGCCTCAGATTCCCTGCATCTGATTCCCCGACTCTGATTCCCCGCCTCTTATTCCCCGCCTCTGATTCCCCGCCTCTGATTCCCCGCCTCTGATTCCCTGCCTCTGTTTCCCCGCCTCTGATTCCCCGCCTCAGATTCCCCGCCTCAGATTCCCCGCCTCAGATTCCCCGCCTCAGACTCCCCGCCTCAGATTCCCCGCCTCAGATTCCCTGCCTCAGATTCCCCGCCTCAGATTCCCTGCCTCTGATTCCCTGCCTCTGATTCCCTGCCTCTGATTCCCTGCCTCTAAATCCCTGCCTCTGATTCCCTGCCTCTGATTCCGCGCCTCTGAATCCCCGCCTCTGATTCCCCGCCTCTGTTTCCCCGCCTCAGATTCCCTGCCTCAGATTCCCTGCCTCAGATTCGCTGCCTCTGATTCCCTGCCTCAGATTCCCTGCCTCAGATTCCCTGCCTCAGATTCCCTGCCTCTGATTGCCTGCCTCTGATTCCCTGCCTCTGATTCCCTGCCTCTGATTCCCTGCCTCGGTTTCCCCTCCTCAGATTCCCTGCCTCTGATTCCGCGCCTCTGATTCCACGCCTCTCTTTCCGTATCTCTGATTCCCCGCCTCTGATTCCCTGCCTCTGATTCCCCGCCTCTGATTCCCCGCCTCTGATTCCCCGCCTCTGATTCCCTGCCTCAGATTCCCTGCCTCAGATTCCCTGCCTCAGATTCCCTGCATCTGATTCACCGCCTCTGATTCCCCGCCTCTTATTCCCCGCCTCTGATTCCCCGCCTCTGATTCCCCGCCTCTGATTCCCTGCATCTGTTTCCCCGCCTGAGATTCCCCGCCTCAGATTCCCCGCCTCAGACTCCCCGCCTCAGATTCCCTGCCTCAGATTCCCTGCCTCTGATTCCCTGCCTCTGATTGCCTGCCTCTGATTGCCTGCCTCTGATTCCCTGCCTCTGATTCCCTGCCTCTGATTCCCTGCCTCTGATTCCCTGCCTCTGATTCCCTGCCTCTGATTCCGCGCCTCTGATTCCACGCCTCTCTTTCCTTGTCTCTGATTCCCCGCCTCTGAATCCGTGCCTCTGATACCCTGCCTCTCTTTGCCTGCCTCTATTTCCGTGCCTCTTTCTCTGCATCTAGTTTCCCACATCTCATTTGCCCCCTCTGATAACCCGCCTCTGATTCCATGCCTCTGATTCACTGCCTCAGATTCCCTGCCTCAGATTCCCCGACTCAGATTTACCGCCTCAGATTCCCCGCCTCAGATTCCCTGCCTCAGATTCCCTGCCTCAGATTCCCTGCCTCAGATTCCCTGCCTCAGATTCCCTTCATCTGATGCCCTTCATCAATTCCCTGCCTCTGATTCCCTGCCTCTGATTCCCCACCTCTGATTCCCTGCCTCAGATTCCCTGGCTCTGATTCTCTGGCTCAGATTCCCTGCCTTAGATTCCCTCCCTCTGATTCCCCGCATCTGATTCCAGGCCTCTTATTCCCCACCTCTGATTCCCCGCCTCTGATTGCCTGCCACTGATTGCCCGCCTCTTATTCCCCGCCTCTGATTCCCCGCCTCTGATTCCCCACCTCTGTCTGTATCCCTCTCTTTCGCCTCCGCTTTTTCCCCTCCACTCTTTCCGCGCCTCTCTTTCCCTCCCTCAATTTCAACAACTCTGTTTGATCTGTTCTGTGTACCTCATTTTCAACACACAAGTTCCAACCACTATGTTTCACCCATCTCTTTCCCCGCCTCTATTTATCCGCCTATGTTTACCCGCCTCTGTTTACCCACCTGTTCCACCGCCTCTGATTCACCGCCTCTGATTCCCCACCTCTGTCTCTACGCCTCTATTTCGCCTCCACTCTTTCCCCTCCACTCATTCCGTGCCTGTCTTTCCCTCCCTCAATTTCAACAACACTGTTTGATCTGTTTTGTGTACCTCATTTTAAACACACAAGTTTCAACCACTATGTTTTGCCCGCCTCTTTCCCCGCCTCTATTTATCCACCAATGTTTACCTGCCACTGTTTACCCGCCTGTTTCCCCGCCTCTGATTCCCCACCTTTCATTCCCCGCCTCTCTTTCCCTGCCTCTAATTCCGCGCCTCTTTTTCTGCCTCTCTTTCCCCACATCTCTTTTCCTCCCGCTGATTCCCCGCCTCTGATTCCCCGCCTCTGATTCCCTGCCTCTGATTCCCCGCCTCTTATTCCCTGCCTCAGATTCCCTGCCTCAGATTCCCCGCCTCTGATTCCCTGCCTGAGATTCCACGCCTGAGATTCCCCGCCTCAGATTCCCCACCTCAGATTCCCCGCCTCAGATTCCCCGCCTCAGATTCCCCGCCTCAGATTCCCCGCCTCAGATTCCCCGCCTCAGATTTCCCGCCTCAGATTCCCCGCCTCAGATTCCCCGCCTCAGATTCCCCGCCTCTGATTCCCCGCCTCAGACTCCCCGCATCTGATTCCCTGCCTCAGATTCCCCGGCTCTGATTCCCTGCATTAGATTCCCTGCCTCAGATTCCCTGCCTCTGATTCCCCGCATCTGATTCCCTGCCCCTGATTCCCCGCCTCTGATTCCTGCCTCAGAATCCCTGCCTCAGATTCCCTGCCTCAGATTCCCTGCCTCTTATTCCCTTCCTTTGATTCCCCGCCTCTTATTCCCCGCCTCATATTCCCCGCCACAGATTCCCCGCCTCAGATTCCCTGCCTCAGATTCCCTGCCTCAGATTCCCTGCCTCTGATTCCCCACCTCTGATTCCCCGCCTCTTATTCCCCGCCTCTGATTCCCCGCCTCTGATTCCCCGCGTCTGATTCCCTGCCTCAGATTCCCCGGCTCTGATTCCCTGCATTAGATTCCCTGCCTCAGATTCCCTGCCTCTGATTCCTTGCCTCTGATTCCCTGCCTCTGATTCCCCGCCTCAGATTCCCCGCCTCAGATTCCCTGCCTGAGATTCCACGCCTGAGATTCCCCGCCTCAGATTCCCCGCCTCAGATTCCCCGCCTCAGATTCCCCGCCTCAGATTTCCCGCCTCAGATTCCCGGCCTCAGATTCCCTGCCTCAGATTCCCCGCCTCAGATTCCCCGCCTCAGATTCCCCGCCTCAGATTCCCCGCCTCTGATTCCCCGCCTCAGATTCCCCGGCTCTGATTCCCTGCCTAAGATTCCCTGCCTCAGATTCCCCGCCTCTGATTCCCCGCCTCTGATTCCCAGCCTCAGATTCCCTGCCTCAGATTCCCCGCCTCTGATTCCCTGCCTGAGATTCCACGCCTGAGATTCCCCGCCTCAGATTCCCCACCTCAGATTCCTTGCCTCAGATTCCCCGCCTCAGATTCCCCGCCTCAGGTTCCCCGCCTCAGATTCCCCGCCTCAGATTTCCCGCCTCAGATTCCCGGCCTCAGATTCCCCGCCTCAGATTCCCCGCCTCAGATTCCCCGCCTCAGATTCCCCGCCTCAGATTCCCCGCCTCTGATTCCCAGCCTCAGATTCCCCGCATCTGATTCCCTGCCTCAGATTCTCCGGCTCTGATTCCCTGCATTAGATTCCATGCCTCAGATTCCCTGCCTCTGATTTCCCGCATCTGATTCCCTGCCTCTGATTCCCCGCCTCTGATTCCTGCCTCAGAATCCCTGCCTCAGATTCCCTGCCTCAGATTCCCTGCCTCTTATTCCCTGCCTTTGATTCCCCGCCTCTTATTCCCCGCCTCAGATTCCCCGCCTCAGATTCCCCGCCTCAGATTCCCTGCCTCAGATTCCCTGCCTCAGATTCCCTGCCTCTGATTCCCCGCCTCTGATTCCCCGCCTCTTATTCCCCGCCTCTGATTCCCCGCCTCTGATTCCCCGCGTCTGATTCCCTGCCTCAGATTCCCCGGCTCTGATTCCCTGCATTAGATTCCCTGCCTCAGATTCCCTGCCTCTGATTCCCCGCCTCTGATTCCCTGCCTCTGATTCCCCGCCTCTGATTCCTGCCTCAGATTCCCTGCCTCTTATTCCCATCCTTTGATTCCCCGCCTCTTATTCCCCGCCTCTGATTCCCAGCCTCTGATTCCCCGACTCTGATTCCCTGCCTCTGTTTCCCCGCCTCTGATTCCCCGCCTCTGATTCCCCGCCTCAGATTCCCCGCCTCAGATTCCCTGCCTGAGATTCCACGCCTGAGATTCCCCGCCTCAGATTCCCCACCTCAGATTCCCCGCCTCAGATTCCCCGCCTCAGATTCCCCGCCTCAGATTCCACGCCTCAAATTCCCCGCCTCAGATTCCCCGCCTCAGATTCCCCGCCTCAGATTCCCCGCCTCTGATTCCCTGCCTCTGATTCCCTGCCTCTGATTCCCTGCCTCTGATTCCCTGCCTCTGATTCCCTGCCTCTGATTCCCTGCCTCTGATTCCGCGCCTCTGATTCCACGCCTCTCTTTCCGTATCTCTGATTCCCCGCCTCTAATTCCCTGCCTATGATACCCTGCCTCTCTTTGCCTGCCTCTATTTCGGTGCCTCTTACTCTGCATCTAGGTTCCCACATCTCATTTGCCCCATCTGATAACCCGCCTCTGATTCCATGCCTCTGATTCCCCGTCTCTGATTCCCCGCCTCTTATTCCCTGCCTCTGATTCCCCGCCTCTGATTCCCTGCCTCCGATTCCCTGCCTCAGATTCCCTGCCTCAGATTCCCTGCCTCTGATTCCCCACCTCTGATTCCCCGCCTCTTATTCCCCGCCTCTGATTCCCCGCCTCTGATTCCCCGCCTCTGATTCCCCGCCTCTAATTCCCTGCCTATGATACCCTGCCTCTCTTTGCCTGCCTCTATTTCGGTGCCTCTTTCTCTGCATCTAGGTTCCCACATCTCATTTGCCCCATCTGATAACCCGCCTCTGATTCCATGCCTCTGATTCCCCGTCTCTGATTCCCCGCCTCTTATTCCCTGCCTCTGATTCCCCGCCTCTGATTCCCTGCCTCCGATTCCCTGCCTCAGATTCCCTGCCTCAGATTCCCTGCCTCTGATTCCCCACCTCTGATTCCCCGCCTCTTATTCCCCGCCTCTGATTCCCCGCCTCTGATTCCCCGCCTCTGATTCCCCGCCTCTAATTCCCTGCCTATGATACCCTGCCTCTCTTTGCCTGCCTCTATTTCGGTGCCTCTTTCTCTGCATCTAGGTTCCCACATCTTATTTGCCCCATCTGATAACCCGCCTCTGATTCCATGCCTCTGATTCCCCGCCTCTGATTCCCCGCCTCTTATTCCCTGCCTCTGATTCCCCGCCTCTTATTCCCCGCCTCTGATTCCCCGCCTCTGATTCCCCGCCTCTGATTCCCCGCATCTGATTCCCCGCCTCAGATTCCCCGCCTCAGATTCCCTGCCTCAGATTCCCTGCCTCAGATTCCCTGCCTCTAATTCCCTGCCTATGATACCCTGCCTCTCTTTGCCTGCCTCTATTTCGGTGCCTCTTTCTCTGCATCTAGGTTCCCACATCTCATTTGCCCCATCTGATAACCCGCCTCTGATTCCATGCCTCTGATTCCCCGCCTCAGATTCCCCGCCTCTGATTCCCCGCCTCTGATTCCCTGCCTCAGATTCCCTGCCTCAGATTCCTTGCCTCAGATTCCCTGCCTCTGATTCCCCGCCTCTGATTCCCCGCCTCTTATTCCCTGCCTCTGATTCCCCGCCTCTGATTCCCTGCCTCCGATTCCCTGCCTCAGATTCCCTGCCTCAGATTCCCTGCCTCTGATTCCCCACCTCTGATTCCCCGCCTCTTATTCCCCGCCTCTGATTCCCCGCCTCTGATTCCCCGCCTCTGATTCCCCGCCTCTAATTCCCTGCCTATGATACCCTGCCTCTCTTTGCCTGCCTCTATTTCGGTGCCTCTTTCTCTGCATCTAGGTTCCCACATCTCATTTGCCCCATCTGATAACCCGCCTCTGATTCCATGCCTCTGATTCCCCGCCTCTGATTCCCCGCCTCTTATTCCCTGCCTCTGATTCCCCGCCTCTGATTCCCTGCCTCCGATTCCCTGCCTCAGATTCACTGCCTCAGATTCCCTGCCTCTGATTCCCCACCTCTGATTCCCCGCCTCTTATTCCCCGCCTCTGATTCCCCGCCTCAGATTCCCTGCCTCAGATTCCCTGCCTCAGATTCCCTGCCTCTAATTCCCTGCCTATTATACCCTGCCTCTCTTTGCCTGCCTCTATTTCGGTGCCTCTTTCTCTGCATCTAGGTTCCCACATCTCATTTGCCCCATCTGATAACCCGCCTCTGATTCCATGCCTCTGATTCCCCGCCTCAGATTCCCCGCCTCTGATTCCCCGCCTCTGATTCCCTGCCTCAGATTCCCTGCCTCAGATTCCTTGCCTCAGATTCCCTGCCTCTGATTCCCCGCCTCTGATTCCCCGCCTCATTTTCCCTGCCTCTGATTCCCCGCCTCTGATTCCCGCCTCTGATTCCCTGCCTCTGTTTCCCCGCCTCTGAATCCCCGCGTCTGATTCCCCGCCTCAGATTCCCCGGCTCTGATTCCCTGCCTGAGATTCCATGCCTCAGATTCCCCACCTCAGATTCCCTGCCTCAGATTCCCTGCCTCAGATTCCCCGCCTCAGATTCCCCGCCTCAGATTCCCCGCCTCAGATTCCCCGCCTCAGATTCCCCGCCTCAGATTCCCTGCCTCAGATTCCCTGCCTCAGATTCCCCGCCTCTAATTCCCTGCCTATGATACCCTGCCTCTCTTTGCCTGCCTCTATTTCGGTGCCTCTTTCTCTGCATCTAGGTTCCCACATCTCATTTGCCCCATCTGATAACCCGCCTCTGATTCCATGCCTCTGATTCCCCGCCTCTGATTCCCCGCCTCTTATTCCCTGCCTCTGATTCCCCGCCTCTGATTCCCTGCCTCCGATTCCCTGCCTCAGATTCCCTGCCTCAGATTCCCTGCCTCTGATTCCCCACCTCTGATTCCCCGCCTCTTATTCCCCGCCTCTGATTCCCCGCCTCTGATTCCCCGCCTCTGATTCCCCGCATCTGATTCCCTGCCTCAGATTCCCCGGCTCTGATTCCCTGCATTAGATTCCCCGCCTCAGATTCCCTGCCTCAGATTCCCTGCCTCAGATTCCCTGCCTCTGATTCCCCGCCTCTGATTCCCCGCCTCTTATTCCCCGCCTCTGATTCCCCGCCTCTGATTCCCCGCGTCTGATTCCCTGCCTCAGATTCCCCGGCTCTGATTCCCTGCATTAGATTCCCTGCCTCAGATTCCCTGCCTCTGATTCCCCGCCTCTGATTCCCTGCCTCTGATTCCCCGCCTCTGATTCCTGCCTCAGATTCCCTGCCTCTTATTCCCAGCCTTTGATTCCCCGCCTCTTATTCCCCGCCTCTGATTCCCAGCCTCTGATTCCCCGACTCTGATTCCCTGCCTCTGTTTCCCCGCCTCTGATTCCCCGCCTCTGATTCCCCGCCTCAGATTCCCCGCCTCAGATTCCCTGCCTGAGATTCCACGCCTGAGATTCCCCGCCTCAGATTCCCCACCTCAGATTCCCCGCCTCAGATTCCCCGCCTCAGATTTCCCGCCTCAGATTCCCGGCCTCAGATTCCCCGCCTCAGATTACCCGCCTCAGATTCCCCGCCTCAGATTCCCCGCCTCAGATTCCCCGCCTCTGATTCCCCGCCTCAGATTCCCCGGCTCTGATTCCCTGCCTAAGATTCCCTGCCTCAGATTCCCCGCCTCAGATTCCCCGCCTCAGATTCCCCGCCTCAGATTTCCCACCTCATATTCCCCGCCTCAGATTCTCCGCCTCAGATTCCCCACCTCAGATTCCCCGCCTCAGATTCCCCGCCTCAGATTCCCCGCCTCAGATTCCACGCCTCAGATTCCCCGCCTCAGATTCCCCGCCTCAGATTCCCCGCCTCAGATTCCCCACCTCTGATTCCCTGCCTCTGATTCCCTGCCTCTGATTCCCTGCCTCTGATTCCCTGCCTCTGATTCCCTGCCTCTGATTCCCTGCCTCTGATTCCGCGCCTCTGATTCCACGCCTCTCTTTCCGTATCTCTGATTCCCCGCCTCTAATTCCCTGCCTATGATACCCTGCCTCTCTTTGCCTGCCTCTATTTCGGTGCCTCTTTCTCTGCATCTAGGTTCCCACATCTCATTTGCCACATCTGATAACCCGCCTCTGATTCCATGCCTCTGATTCCCCGTCTCTGATTCCCCGCCTCTTATTCCCTGCCTCTGATTCCCCGCCTCTGATTCCCTGCCTCCGATTCCCTGCCTCAGATTCCCTGCCTCAGATTCCCTGCCTCTGATTCCCCACCTCTGATTCCCCGCCTCTTATTCCCCGCCTCTGATTCCCCGCCTCTGATTCCCCGCCTCTGATTCCCCGCCTCTAATTCCCTGCCTATGATACCCTGCCTCTCTTTGCCTGCCTCTATTTCGGTGCCTCTTTCTCTGCATCTAGGTTCCCACATCTCATTTGCCCCATCTGATAACCCGCCTCTGATTCCATGCCTCTGATTCCCCGTCTCTGATTCCCCGCCTCTTATTCCCTGCCTCTGATTCCCCGCCTCTGATTCCCTGCCTCCGATTCCCTGCCTCAGATTCCCTGCCTCAGATTCCCTGCCTCTGATTCCCCACCTCTGATTCCCCGCCTCTTATTCCCCGCCTCTGATTCCCCGCCTCTGATTCCCCGCCTCTGATTCCCCGCCTCTAATTCCCTGCCTATGATACCCTGCCTCTCTTTGCCTGCCTCTATTTCGGTGCCTCTTTCTCTGCATCTAGGTTCCCACATCTTATTTGCCCCATCTGATAACCCGCCTCTGATTCCATGCCTCTGATTCCCCGCCTCTGATTCCCCGCCTCTTATTCCCTGCCTCTGATTCCCCGCCTCTGATTCCCTGCCTCCGATTCCCTGCCTCTGATTCCCCGCCTCTTATTCCCCGCCTCTGATTCCCCGCCTCTGATTCCCCGCCTCTGATTCCCCGCATCTGATTCCCCGCCTCAGATTCCCCGCCTCAGATTCCCTGCCTCAGATTCCCTGCCTCAGATTCCCTGCCTCTAATTCCCTGCCTATGATACCCTGCCTCTCTTTGCCTGCCTCTATTTCGGTGCCTCTTTCTCTGCATCTAGGTTCCCACATCTCATTTGCCCCATCTGATAACCCGCCTCTGATTCCATGCCTCTGATTCCCCGCCTCAGATTCCCCGCCTCTGATTCCCCGCCTCTGATTCCCTGCCTCAGATTCCCTGCCTCAGATTCCTTGCCTCAGATTCCCTGCCTCTGATTCCCCGCCTCTGATTCCCCGCCTCTTATTCCCTGCCTCTGATTCCCCGCCTCTGATTCCCTGCCTCCGATTCCCTGCCTCAGATTCCCTGCCTCAGATTCCCTGCCTCTGATTCCCCACCTCTGATTCCCCGCCTCTTATTCCCCGCCTCTGATTCCCCGCCTCTGATTCCCCGCCTCTGGTTCCCCGCCTCTAATTCCCTGCCTATGATACCCTGCCTCTCTTTGCCTGCCTCTATTTCGGTGCCTCTTTCTCTGCATCTAGGTTCCCACATCTCATTTGCCCCATCTGATAACCCGCCTCTGATTCCATGCCTCTGATTCCCCGCCTCTGATTCCCCGCCTCTTATTCCCTGCCTCTGATTCCCCGCCTCTGATTCCCTGCCTCCGATTCCCTGCCTCAGATTCACTGCCTCAGATTCCCTGCCTCTGATTCCCCACCTCTGATTCCCCGCCTCTTATTCCCCGCCTCTGATTCCCCGCCTCAGATTCCCTGCCTCAGATTCCCTGCCTCAGATTCCCTGCCTCTAATTCCCTGCCTATGATACCCTGCCTCTCTTTGCCTGCCTCTATTTCGGTGCCTCTTTCTCTGCATCTAGGTTCCCACATCTCATTTGCCCCATCTGATAACCCGCCTCTGATTCCATGCCTCTGATTCCCCGCCTCAGATTCCCCGCCTCTGATTCCCCGCCTCTGATTCCCTGCCTCAGATTCCCTGCCTCAGATTCCTTGCCTCAGATTCCCTGCCTCTGATTCCCCGCCTCTGATTCCCCGCCTCATTTTCCCTGCCTCTGATTCCCCGCCTCTGATTCCCGCCTCTGATTCCCTGCCTCTGTTTCCCCGCCTCTGAATCCCCGCGTCTGATTCCCCGCCTCAGATTCCCCGGCTCTGATTCCCTGCCTGAGATTCCATGCCTCAGATTCCCCACCTCAGATTCCCTGCCTCAGATTCCCTGCCTCAGATTCCCCGCCTCAGATTCCCCGCCTCAGATTCCCCGCCTCAGATTCCCCGCCTCAGATTCCCCGCCTCAGATTCCCTGCCTCAGATTCCCTGCCTCAGATTCCCCGCCTCTAATTCCCAGCCTATGATACCCTGCCTCTCTTTGCCTGCCTCTATTTCGGTGCCTCTTTCTCTGCATCTAGGTTCCCACATCTCATTTGCCCCATCTGATAACCCGCCTCTGATTCCATGCCTCTGATTCCCCGCCTCTGATTCCCCTCCTCTTATTCCCTGCCTCTGATTCCCCGCCTCTGATTCCCTGCCTCCGATTCCCTGCCTCTGATTCCCTGCCTCAGATTCCCTGCCTCTGATTCCCCACCTCTGATTCCCCGCCTCTTATTCCCCGCCTCTGATTCCCCGCCTCTGATTCCCCGCCTCTGATTCCCCGCATCTGATTCCCTGCCTCAGATTCCCCGGCTCTGGTTCCCTGCATTAGATTCCCTGCCTCAGATTCCCTGCCTCTGATTCCCCGCATCTGATTCCCTGCCTCTGATTCCCCGCCTCTGATTCCTGCCTCAGAATCCCTGCCTCAGATTCCCTGCCTCAGATTCCCTGCCTCTTATTCCCTGCCTTTGATTCCCCGCATCTTATTCCCCGCCTCTGATTCCCAGCATCTGATTCCCCGCCTATGATTCCCTGCCTCTGTTTCCCCGCCTCTGATAACCCGCCTCTGATTCCCCGCCTCAGATTCCCCGCCTCAGATTCCCTGCCTCAGATTCCCCGCCTGAGATTCCCCGCCTCAGATTCCCCGACTCAGATTCCCCGCCTCAGATTCCCCGCCTCAGATTCCCCGCCTCAGATTCCCCACCTCAGATTCCCCGCCTCAGATTCCCCGCCTCAGATTTCCCGCCTCAGATTCCCCGCCTCAGATTCCCAGCCTCAGATTCCCCACCTCAGACTCCCCGCCTCAGATTCCCCGCCTCAGATTCCCCGCCTCAGATTCCCCGCCTCAGATTCCCCGCCTCTGATTGCCTGCCTCTGATTCCCTGCCTCTGAATCCCTGCCTCTGATTCCCTGCCTCTGATTCCATGCCTCTGGTTCCCTGCCTCTGATTCCCTGCCTCTGATTCCGCGCCTCTGATTCCACGCCTCTCTTTCCGTATCTCTGATTCCCCGCCTCTGATTCCCTGCCTCTGATACCATGCCTCTATTTGCCTGTCTCTATTTCGGTGCCTCTTTCTCTGCATCTAGTTTCCCACATCTCATTTGCCCCCTCTGATTCCCCGCCTCTGATTCCCTGCCTCAGATACCCTGCCTCAGATTCCCTGCCTCAGATTCCCTGCATCTGATTCCCCGCCTCTGATTCCCCTCCTCTTATTCCCCGCCTCTGATTCCCTGCCTGAGATTCCCTGCCTCAGATTCCCTGCATATGATTCCCTGCCTCTGAGTCCCCGCGTCAGATTCCCCGGCTCTGATTCCCTGCCTGAGATTCCCTGCCTCAGATACCCCGCCTCAGATTCCCTGCCTCAGATTCCCCGCCTCAGATTCCCCGCCTCAGATTCCCCACCTCAGATTCCCCGCCTCAGATTCCCCGCCTCAGATACCCCGCCTCAGATTCCCCACCTCAGATTCCCCGCCTCAGATTCCCTGCCTCTGATTCCCTGCCTCTGATTCCCTGCTTCTAATTCCCTGCCTCTATATCCCTGCCTCTGATTCCCTGCCTCTGATTCCGCGCCTCTGATTCCCCGCCTTTCTTTCCGTGTCTCTGATTCCCCGCCTCAGATTCCCTGCCTCAGATACCCTGCCTCTCTTTGCCTTCCTCTATTTCCGTGCCTCTTTCTCTGCATCTAGTTTCCCACATCTCATTTGCCCCCTCTGATAACCCGCCTCTGATTCCATGCCTCTGATTCCCCGCCTCAGATTCCCCGCCTCTGATTCCCCGCCTCTGATTCCCTGCCTCAGATTCCCTGCCTCAGATTCCTTGCCTCAGATTCCCTGCCTCTGATTCCCCGCCTCTGATTCCCCGCCTCATTTTCCCTGCCTCTGATTCCCCGCCTCTGATTCCCGCCTCTGATTCCCTGCCTCTGTTTCCCCGCCTCTGAATCCCCGCGTCTGATTCCCCGCCTCAGATTCCCCGGCTCTGATTCCCTGCCTGAGATTCCATGCCTCAGATTCCCCACCTCAGATTCCCTGCCTCAGATTCCCTGCCTCAGATTCCCCGCCTCAGATTCCCCGCCTCAGATTCCCCGCCTCAGATTCCCCACCTCAGATTCCCCGCCTCAGATTCCCTGCCTCAGATTCCCTGCCTCAGATTCCCTGCCTCTGATTCCCCGCCTCTGATTCCCCGCCTCTTATTCCCCGCCTCTGATTCCCCGCCTCTGATTCCCCGCGTCTGATTCCCTGCCTCAGATTCCCCAGCTCTGATTCCCTGCATTAGATTCCCTGACTCAGATTCCCTGCCTCTGATTCCCCGCCTCTGATTCCCTGCCTCTGATTCCCCGCCTCTTATTCCCAGCCTTAGATACCCCGCCTCTTATTCCCCGCCTCTGATTCCCAGCCTCTGATTCCCCGACTCTGATTCCCTGCCTCTGTTTCACCGCCTCTGATTCCCCGACTCTGATTCCCTGCCTATGATTCCCTGCCTCTGAGTCCCCGCGTCAGATTCCCCGGCTCTGATTCCCTGCCTGAGATTCCCTGACTCAGATTCCCCGCCTCAGATTCCCTGCCTCAGATACCCCGCCTCAGATTCCCTGCCTCAGATTCCCCGCCTCAGATTCCCCGCCTCAGATACCCCGCGTCAGATTCCCCACCTCAGATTCCCCGCCTCAGATTCCCTGCCTCAGATACCCTGCCTCTCTTTGACTTCCTCTATTTCCGTGCCTCTTTCTCTGCATCTAGTTTCCCACATCTCATTTGCCCCCTCTGATAACCCGCCTCTGATTCCATGCCTCTGATTCCCCGCCTCAGATTCCCCGCCTCTGATTCCCCGCCTCTGATTCCCTGCCTCAGATTGCCTGCCTCAGATTCCTTGCCTCAGATTCCCTGCCTCTGATTCCCCGCCTCTGATTCCCCGCCTCATTTTCCCTGCCTCTGATTCCCCGCCTCTGATTCCCGCCTCTGATTCCCTGCCTCTGTTTCCCCGCCTCTGAATCCCCGCGTCTGATTCCCGCCTCAGATTCCCCGGCTCTGATTCCCTGCCTGAGATTCCATGCCGCAGATTCCCCACCTCAGATTCCCTGCCTCAGATTCCCTGCCTCAGATTCCCCGCCTCAGATTCCCCGCCTCAGATTCCCCGCCTCAGATTCCCCGCCTCAGATTCCCCGCCTCAGATTCCCTGCCTCAGATTCCCTGCCTCAGATTCCCTCTCTGATTCCCCGCCTCTGATTCCCCGCCTCTTATTCCCCGCCTCTGATTCCCCGCCTCTGATTCCCCGCGTCTGATTCCCTGCCTCAGATTCCCCGGCTCTGATTCCCTGCATTAGATTCCCTGCCTCAGATTCCCTGCCTCTGATTCCCCGCCTCTGATTCCCTGCCTCTGATTCCCCGCCTCTGATTCCTGCCTCAGATTCCCTGCCTCAGATTCCCTGCCTCAGACTCCCTGCCTCTTATTCCCAGTCTTTGATTCCCCGCCTCTTATTCCCCGCCTCTGATTCCCAGCCTCTGATTCCCCGACTCTGATTCCCTGCCTCTGTTTCCCCGCCTCTGATTCCCCGACTCTGATTCCCTGCCTCAGATTCCCCACCTCAGATTCCCTGCCTGAGATTCCACGCCTGAGATTCCCCGCCTCAGATTCCCCACCTCAGATTCCCAGCCTCAGATTCCCCGCCTCAGATACCCCGCCTCAGATTCCCCGCCTCAGATTCCCCGCCTCAGATTCCCCGCCTCAGATTCCCCGCCTCAGATTCCCTGCCTCAGATTCCCCGCCTCAGATTCCCCGCCTCTGATTGCCTGCCTCTGATTCCCTGCCTCAGATTCCCTTCATCTGATGCCCTTCATCAATTCCCTGCCTCTGATTCCCTGCCTCTGATTCCGCGCCTCTGATTCCACGCCTCTCTTTCCGTATCTCTGATTCCCCGCCTCTAATTCCCTGCCTATGATACCCTGCCTCTCTTTGCCTGCCTCAATTTCGGTGCCTCTTTCTCTGCATCTAGTTTCCCACATCTCATTTGCCCCCTCTGATAACCCGCCTCTGATTCCATGCCTCTGATTCCCCGCCTCTGATTCCCCGCATCTTATTCCCTGCCTCTGATTCCCCGCCTCTGATTCCCTGCCTCCGATTCCCTGCCTCAGATTCCCTGCCTCAGATTCCCTGCCTCTGATTCCCCACCTCTGATTCCCCGCCTCTTATTCCCCGCCTCTGATTCCCCGCCTCTGATTCCCCGCCTCTGATTCCCCGCATCTGATTCCCTGCCTCAGATTCCCCGGCTCTGATTCCCTGCATTAGATTCCCTGCCTCAGATTCCCTGCCTCTGATTCCCCGCATCTGATTCCCTGCCTCTGATTCCCCGCCTCTGATTCCTGCCTCAGAATCCCTGCCTCAGATTCCCTGCCTCAGATTCCCTGCCTCTTATTCCCTGCCTTTGATTCCCCGCATCTTATTCCCCGCCTCTGATTCCCAGCATCTGATTCCCCGCCTATGATTCCCTGCCTCTGTTTCCCCGCCTCTGATAACCCGCCTCTGATTCCCCGCCTCAGATTCCCCGCCTCAGATTCCCTGCCTCAGATTCCCCGCCTGAGATTCCCCGCCTCAGATTCCCCGACTCAGATTCCCCGCCTCAGATTCCCCGCCTCAGATTCCCCGCCTCAGATTCCCCACCTCAGATTCCCCGCCTCAGATTCCCCGCCTCAGATTTCCCGCCTCAGATTCCCCGCCTCAGATTCCCAGCCTCAGATTCCCCACCTCAGATTCCCCGCCTCAGATTCCCCGCCTCAGATTCCCCGCCTCAGATTCCCCGCCTCAGATTCCCCGCCTCTGATTGCCTGCCTCTGATTCCCTGCCTCTGAATCCCTGCCTCTGATTCCCTGCCTCTGATTCCATGCCTCTGGTTCCCTGCCTCTGATTCCCTGCCTCTGATTCCGCGCCTCTGATTCCACGCCTCTCTTTCCGTATCTCTGATTCCCCGCCTCTGATTCCCTGCCTCTGATACCATGCCTCTCTTTGCCTGCCTCTATTTCGGTGCCTCTTTCTCTGCATCTAGTTTCCCACATCTCATTTGCCCCCTCTGATTCCCCGCCTCTGATTCCCTGCCTCAGATTCCCTGCCTCAGATTCCCTGCCTCAGATTCCCTGCATCTGATTCCTCGCCTCTGATTCCCCGCCTCTTATTCCCCGCCTCTGATTCCCTGCCTGAGATTCCCTGCCTCAGATTCCCTGCCTATGATTCCCTGCCTCTGAGTCCCCGCGTCAGATTCCCCGGCTCTGATTCCCTGCCTGAGATTCCCTGCCTCAGATACCCCGCCTCAGATTCCCTGCCTCAGATTCCCCGCCTCAGATTCCCCGCCTCAGATTCACCGCCTCAGATTCCCCGCCTCAGATTCCCCGCCTCAGATACCCCGCCTCAGATTCCCCACCTCAGATTCCCCGCCTCAGATTCCCTGCCTCTGATTCCCTGCCTCTGATTCCCTGCCTCTGATTCCCTGCCTCTATATCCCTGCCTCTGATTCCATACCTCTGATTCCGCGCCTCTGATTCCCCGCTTCTCTTTCCGTGTCTCTGATTACCCGCCTCAGATTCCCTGCCTCAGATACACTGCCTCTCTTTGCCTTCCTCTATTTCCGTGCCTCTTTCTCTGCATATAGTTTCCCACATCTCATTTGCCCCCTCTGATAACCCGCCTCTGATTCCATGCCTCTGATTCCCCGCCTCAGATTCCCCGCCTCTGATTCCCCGCCTCTGATTCCCTGCCTCAGATTCCCTGCCTCAGATTCCTTGCCTCAGATTCCCTGCCTCTGATTCCCCGCCTCTGATTCCCCGCCTCATTTTCCCTGCCTCTGATTCCCCGCCTCTGATTCCCGCCTCTGATTCCCTGCCTCTGTTTCCCCGCCTCTGAATCCCCGCATCTGATTCCCCGCCTCAGATTCCCCGGCTCTGATTCCCTGCCTGCGATTCCATGCCTCAGATTCCCCACCTCAGATTCCCTGCCTCAGATTCCCTGCCTCTGATTCCCCGCCTCAGATTCCCCGCCTCAGATTCCCCGCCTCAGATTCCCCGCCTCAGATTCCCCGCCTCAGATTCCCTGCCTCAGATTCCCTGCCTCAGATTCCCTGCCTCTGATTCCCCGCCTCTGATTCCCCGCCTCTTATTCCCCGCCTCTGATTCCCCGCCTCTGATTCCCCGCGTCTGATTCCCTGCCTCAGATTCCCCGGCTCTGATTCCCTGCATTAGATTCCCTGCCTCAGATTCCCTGCCTCTGATTCCCCGCCTCTGATTCCCTGCCTCTGATTCCCCGCCTCTGATTCCTGCCTCAGATTCCCTGCCTCAGATTCCCTGCCTCAGATTACCTTCCTCTTATTCCCAGCCTTAGATTCCCCGCCTCTTATTCCCCGCCTCTGATTCCCAGCCTCTGATTCCCCGACTCTGATTCCCTGCCTCTGTTTCCCCGCCTCTGATTCCCCGACTCTGATTCCCTGCCTATGATTCCCTGCCTCTGAGTCCCCGCGTCAGATTCCCCGGCTCTGATTCCCTGCCTGAGATTCCCTGACTCAGATTCCCCGCCTCAGATTCCCTGCCTCAGATTCCCCGCCTCAGATTCCCTGCCTCAGATACCCCGCCTCAGGTTCCCCGCCTCAGATTCCCCGCCTCAGATACCCCGCCTCAGATTCCCCACCTCAGATTCCCCGCCTCAGATTCCCTGCCTCTGATTCCCTGCCTCTGATTCCCTGCCTCTGATTCCCTGCCTCTATATCCCTGCCTCTGATTCCCTGCCTCTGATTCCGCGCCTCTGATTCCCCGCCTCTCTTTCCGTGTCTCTGATTCCCCGCCTCAGATTCCCTGCCTCAGATACCCTGCCTCTCTTTGCCTTCCTCTATTTCCGTGCCTCTTTCTCTGCATCTAGTTTCCCACATCTCATTTGCCCCCTCTGATAACCCGCCTCTGATTCCATGCCTCTGATTCCCCGCCTCAGATTCCCCGCCTCTGATTCCCCGCCTCTGATTCCCTGCCTCAGATTCCCTGCCTCAGATTCCTTGCCTCAGATTACCTTGCTCTGATTCCCCGCCTCTGATTCCCCGCCTCATTTTCCCTGCCTCTGATTCCCCGCGTCTGATTCCCGCCTCTGATTCCCTGCCTCTGTTTCCCCGCCTGAGATTCCATGCCTCAGATTCCCCACCTCAGATTCCCTGCCTCAGATTCCCTGCCTCAGATTCCCCGCCTCAGATTCCCCGCCTCAGATTCCCCGCCTCAGATTCCCCGCCTCAGATTCCCCGCCTCAGATACCATGCATCAGATTCCCTGCCTCAGATTCCCTGCCTCTGATTCCCCGCCTCTGATTCCCCGCCTCTTATTCCCCGCCTCTGATTCCCCGCCTCTGATTCCCCGCGTCTGATTCCCTGCCTCAGATTCCCCGGCTCTGATTCCCTGCATTAGATTCCCTGCCTCAGATTCCCTGCCTCTGATTCCCCGCCTCTGATTCCCTGCCTCTGATTCCCCGCCTCTGATTCCTGCCTCAGATTCCCTGCCTCAGATTCCCTGCCTCAGATTCCCTGCCTCTTATTCCCAGCCTTTGATTCCCCGCCTCTTATTCCCCGCCTCTGATTCCCAGCCTCTGATTCCCCGACTCTGATTCCCTGCCTCTGTTTCCCCGCCTCTGATTCCCCGACTCTGATTCCCCGCCTCAGATTCCCCGCCTCAGATTCCCTGCCTGAGATTCCACGCCTGAGATTCCCCGCCTCAGATTCCCCACCTCAGATTCCCCGCCTCAGATTCCCCGCCTCAGATTCCCCGCCTCAGATTCCCCGCCTTAGATTCCCCGCCTCAGATTTCCCGCCTCAGATTCCCGGCCTCAGATTCCCCGCCTAAGATTCCCCGCCTCAGATTCCGCGCCTCAGATTCCATGCCTCAGATTCCCCGCCTCAGATTCCCCGCCTCTGATTGCCTGCCTCTGATTCCCTGCCTCTGATTCCCTGCCTCTGATTCCCTGCCTCTGATTCCCTGCCTATGATTCCCTGCCTCTGATTCCCTGCCTCTGATTCCGCGCCTCTGATTCCACGCCTCTCTTTCCGTATCTCTGATTCCCCGCCTCTGAATCCCTGCCTCTGATTCCCCGCCTCTGATTCCCCGCCTCTGATTCCCCGCCTCCGATTCCCTGCCTCAGATTCCCTGCCTCAGATTCCCTGCCTCAGATTCCCTGCATCTGATTCCCCGACTCTGATTCCCCGCCTCTTATTCCCCGCCTCTGATTCCCCGCCTCTGATTCCCCGCCTCTGATTCCCTGCCTCTGTTTCCCCGCCTCTGATTCCCCGCCTCAGATTCCCCGCCTCAGATTCCCCGCCTCAGATTCCCCGCCTCAGACTCCCCGCCTCAGATTCCCCGCCTCAGATTCCCTGCCTCAGATTCCCCGCCTCAGATTCCCTGCCTCTGATTGCCTGCCTCTGATTCCCTGCCTCAGATTCCCTGCCTCAGATTCCCTGCCTCTGATTGCCTGCCTCTGATTCCCTGCCTCTGATTCCCTGCCTCTGATTCCCTGCCTCGGTTTCCCCTCCTCAGATTCCCTGCCTCTGATTCCGCGCCTCTGAATCCCCGCCTCTGATTCCCCGCCTCTGTTTCCCCGCCTCAGATTCCCTGCCTCAGATTCCCTGCCTCAGATTCGCTGCCTCTGATTCCCTGCCTCAGATTCCCTGCCTCAGATTCCCTGCCTCAGATTCCCTGCCTCTGATTGCCTGCCTCTGATTCCCTGCCTCTGATTCCCTGCCTCTGATTCCCTGCCTCGGTTTCCCCTCCTCAGATTCCCTGCCTCTGATTCCGCGCCTCTGATTCCACGCCTCTCTTTCCGTATCTCTGATTCCCCGCCTCTGATTCCCTGCCTCTGATTCCCCGCCTCTGATTCCCCGCCTCTGATTCCCCGCCTCTGATACCCTGCCACAGATTCCCTGCCTCAGATTCCCTGCCTCAGATTCCCTGCATCTGATTCACCGCCTCTGATTCCCCGCCTCTTATTCCCCGCCTCTGATTCCCCGCCTCTGATTCCCCGCCTCTGATTCCCTGCCTCTGTTTCCCCGCCTCTGATTCCCCGCCTCAGATTCCCCGCCTCAGATTCCCCGCCTCAGACTCCCCGCCTCAGATTCCCTGCCTCAGATTCCCTGCCTCTGATTCCCTGCCTCTGATTGCCTGCCTCTGATTGCCTGCCTCTGATTCCCTGCCTCTGATTCCCTGCCTCTGATTCCCTGCCTCTGATTCCCTGCCTCTGATTCCGCGCCTCTGATTCCACGCCTCTCTTTCCTTGTCTCTGAATCCCCGCCTCTGAATCCGTGCCTCTGATTCCCTGCCTCTCTTTGCCTGCCTCTATTTCCGTGCCTCTTTCTCTGCATCTAGTTTCCCACATCTCATTTGCCCCCTCTGATAACCCGCCTCTGATTCCATGCCTCTGATTCACTGCCTCAGATTCCCTGCCTCACATTCCCCGACTCCGATTTACCGCCTCAGATTCCCCGCCTCAGATTCCCTGCCTCAGATTCCCTGCCTCAGATTCCCTGCCTCAGATTCCCTGCCTCAGATTCCCTTCATCTGATGCCCTTCATCAATTCCCTGCCTCTGATTCCCTGCCTCTGATTCCCCACCTCTGATTCCCTGCCTCAGATTCCCTGGCTCTGATTCTCTGGCTCAGATTCCCTGCCTTAGATTCCCTGCCTCTGATTCCCCGCATCTGATTCCAGGCCTCTTATTCCCCACCTCTGATTCCCCGCCTCTGATTGCCTGCCACTGATTGCCCGCCTCTTATTCCCCGCCTCTGATTCCCCGCCTCTGATTCCCCACCTCTGTCTGTATCCCTCTCTTTCGCCTCCGCTTTTTCCCCTCCACTCTTTCCGTGCCTCTCTTTCCCTCCCTCAATTTCAACAACTCTGTTTGATCTGTTCTGTGTACCTCATTTTCAACACACAAGTTCCAACCACTATGTTTCACCCATCTCTTTCCCCGCCTCTATTTATCCGCCTATGTTTACCCGCCTCTGTTTACCCACCTGTTCCACCGCCTCTGATTCCCCGCCTCTGATTCCCCACCTCTGTCTCTACGCCTCTATTTCGCCTCCATTCTTTCCCCTCCACTCATTCCGTGCCTGTCTTTCCCTCCCTCAATTTCAACAACACTGTTTGATCTGTTTTGTGTACCTCATTTTAAACACACAAGTTCCAACCACTATGTTTTGCCCGCCTCTTTCCCCGCCTCTATTTATCCACCAATGTTTACCTGCCACTGTTTACCCGCCTGTTTCCCCGCCTCTGATTCCCCACCTTTCATTCCCCGCCTCTCTTTCCCTGCCTCTAATTCCGCGCCTCTTTTTCTGCCTCTCTTTCCCCACATCTCTTTTCCTCCCGCTGATTCCCCGCCTCTGATTCCCCGCCTCTGATTCCCTGCCTGAGATTCCCTGCCTCTGATTCCCCGCCTCTTATTCCCTGCCTCAGATTCCCCGCCTCAGATTCCCCGCCTCAGATTCACCGCCTCAGATTCCCCGCCTCAGATTCCCCGCCTCAGATACCCCGCCTCAGATTCCCCACCTCAGATTCCCCGCCTCAGATTCCCTGCCTCTGATTCCCTGCCTCTGATTCCCTGCCTCTGATTCCCTGCCTCTATATCCCTGCCTCTGATTCCCTGCCTCTGATTCCGCGCCTCTGATTCCACGCTTCTCTTTCCGTGTCTCTGATTACCCGCCTCAGATTCCCTGCCTCAGATACCCTGCCTCTCTTTGCCTTCCTCTATTTCCGTGCCTCTTTCTCTGCATATAGTTTCCCACATCTCATTTGCCCCCTCTGATAAGCCGCCTCTGAATCCATGCCTCTGATTCCCCGCCTCAGATTCCCCGCCTCTGATTCCCCGCCTCTGATTCCCTGCCTCAGATTCCCTGCCTCAGATTGCTTGCCTCAGATTCCCTGCCTCTGATTCCCCGCCTCTGATTCCCCGCCTCATTTTCCCTGCCTCTGATTCCCCGCCTCTGATTCCCGCCTCTGATTCCCTGCCTCTGTTTCCCCGCCTCTGAATTCCCGCGTCTGATTCCCCGCCTCAGATTCCCCGGCTCTGATTCCCTGCCTGCGATTCCATGCCTCAGATTCCCCACCTCAGATTCCCTGCCTCAGATTCCCTGCCTCTGATTCCCCGCCTCAGATTCCCCGCCTCAGATTCCCCGCCTCAGATTCCCCGCCTCAGATTCCCCGCCTCAGATTCCCTGCCTCAGATTCCCTGCCTCAGATTCCCTGCCTCTGATTCCCCGCCTCTGATTCCCCGCCTCTTATTCCCCGCCTCTGATTCCCCACCTCTGATTCCCCGCGTCTGATTCCCCGGCTCTGATTCCCTGCATTAGATTCCCTGCCTCAGATTCCCTGCCTCTGATTCCCCGCCTCTGATTCCCTGCCTCTGATTCCCCGCCTCTGATTCCTGCCTCAGATTCCCTGCCTCAGATTCCCTGCCTCAGATTACCTGCCTCTTATTCCCAGCCTTAGATTCCCCGCCTCTTATTCCCCGCCTCTGATTCCCAGCCTCTGATTCCCCGACTCTGATTCCCTGCCTCTGTTTCCCCGCCTCTGATTCCCCGACTCTGATTCCCTGCCTATGATTCCCTGCCTCTGAGTCCCCGCGTCAGATTCCCCGGCTCTGATTCCCTGCCTGAGATTCCCTGACTCAGATTCCCCGCCTCAGATTCCCTGCCTCAGATTCCCCGCCTCAGATTCCCTGCCTCAGATTCCCCGCCTCAGGTTCCCCGCCTCAGATTCCCCGCCTCAGATACCCCGCCTCAGATTCCCCACCTCAGATTCCCCGCCTCAGATTCCCTGCCTCTGATTCCCTGCCTCTGATTCCCTGCCTCTGATTCCCTGCCTCTATATCCCTGCCTCTGATTCCCTGCCTCTGATTCCGCGCCTCTGATTCCCCGCCTCTCTTTCCGTGTCTCTGATTCCCCGCCTCAGATTCCCTGCCTCAGATACCCTGCCTCTCTTTGCCTTCCTCTATTTCCGTGCCTCTTTCTCTGCATCTAGTTTCCCACATCTCATTTGCCCCCTCTGATAACCCGCCTCTGATTCCATGCCTCTGATTCCCCGCCTCAGATTCCCCGCCTCTGATTCCCCGCCTCTGATTCCCTGCCTCAGATTCCCTGCCTCAGATTCCTTGCCTCAGATTACCTGCCTCTGATTCCCCGCCTCTGATTCCCCGCCTCATTTTCCCTGCCTCTGATTCCCCGCCTCTGATTCCCGCCTCTGATTCCCTGCCTCTGTTTCCCCGCCTCTGAATCCCCGCGTCTGATTCCCCGCCTCAGATTCCCCGGCTCTGATTCCCTGCCTGAGATTCCATGCCTCAGATTCCCCACCTCAGATTCCCTGCCTCAGATTCCCTGCCTCAGATTCCCCGCCTCAGATTCCCCGCCTCAGATTCCCCGCCTCAGATTCCCCGCCTCAGATTCCCCGCCTCAGATACCCTGCATCAGATTCCCTGCCTCAGATTCCCTGCCTCTGATTCCCCGCCTCTGATTCCCCGCCTCTTATTCCCCGCCTCTGATTCCCCGCCTCTGATTCCCCGCGTCTGATTCCCTGCCTCAGATTCCCCGGCTCTGATTCCCTGCATTAGATTCCCTGCCTCAGATTCCCTGTCTCTGATTCCCCGCCTCTGATTCCCTGCCTCTGATTCCCCGCCTCTGATTCCTGCCTCAGATTCCCTGCCTCAGATTCCCTGCCTCAGATTCCCTGCCTCTTATTCCCAGCCTTTGATTCCCCGCCTCTTATTCCCCGCCTCTGATTCCCAGCCTCTGATTCCCCGACTCTGATTCCCTGCCTCTGTTTCCCCGCCTCTGATTCCCCGACTCTGATTCCCCGCCTCAGATTCCCCGCCTCAGATTCCCTGCCTGAGATTCCACGCCTGAGATTCCCCGCCTCAGATTCCCCACCTCAGATTCCCCGCCTCAGATTCCCCGCCTCAGATTCCCCGCCTCAGATTCCCCGCCTCAGATTCCCCGCCTCAGATTCCCCGCCTCAGATTCCCTGCCTCAGATTCCCCGCCTAAGATTCCCCGCCTCAGATTCCGCGCCTCAGATTCCCTGCCTCAGATTCCCCGCCTCAGATTCCCCGCCTCTGATTGCCTGCCTCAGATTCCCTGCCACTGATTCCCTGCCTCTGATTCCCTGCCTCTGATTCTCTGCCTATGATTCCCTGCCTCTGATTCCCTGCCTCTGATTCCGCGCCTCTGATTCCACGCCTCTCTTTCCGTATCTCTGATTCCCCGCCTCTGATTCCCTGCCTCTGATTCCCCGCCTCTGATTCCCCGCCTCTGATTCCCCGCCTCCGATTCCCTGCCTCAGATTCCCTGCCTCAGATTCCCTGCCTCAGATTCCCTGCATCTGATTCCCCGACTCTGATTCCCCGCCTCTTATTCCCCGCCTCTGATTCCCCGCCTCTGATTCCCCGCCTCTGATTCCCTGCCCCTGTTTCCCCGCCTCTGATTCCCCGCCTCAGATTCCCCGCCTCAGATTCCCCGCCTCAGATTCCCCGCCTCAGACTCCCCGCCTCAGATTCCCCGCCTCAGATTCCCTGCCTCAGATTCCCCGCCTCAGATTCCCTGCCTCTGATTCCCTGCCTCTGATTCCCTGCCTCTGATTCCCTGCCTCTAAATCCCTGCCTCTGATTCCCTGCCTCTGATTCCGCGCCTCTGAATCCCCGCCTCTGATTCCCCGCCTCTGTTTCCCCGCCTCAGATTCCCTGCCTCAGATTCCCTGCCTCAGATTCGCTGCCTCTGATTCCCTGCCTCAGATTCCCTGCCTCAGATTCCCTGCCTCAGATTCCCTGCCTCTGATTGCCTGCCTCTGATTCCCTGCCTCTGATTCCCTGCCTCTGATTCCCTGCCTCGGTTTCCCCTCCTCAGATTCCCTGCCTCTGATTCCGCGCCTCTGATTCCACGCCTCTCTTTCCGTATCTCTGATTCCCCGCCTCTGATTCCCTGCCTCTGATTCCCCGCCTCTGATTCCCCGCCTCTGATTCCCCGCCTCTGATTCCCTGCCTCAGATTCCCTGCCTCAGATTCCCTGCCTCAGATTCCCTGCATCTGATTCACCGCCTCTGATTCCCCGCCTCTTATTCCCCGCCTCTGATTCCCCGCCTCTGATTCCCCGCCTCTGATTCCCTGCCTCTGTTTCCCCGCCTGAGATTCCCCGCCTCAGATTCCCCGCCTCAGA